>NW_028262402.1:34320286-35685286 GCF_047370975.1 Nipponia nippon
GAGTTCAATCTATTTAGCTTAACAAATAGAAGGTTAAGGAATGATTTGTTCTTTGTGTCTGAGTACATAAGAGCTGACAGTTTCAGTGTTGCAAAGAATGATAATTTACAGCTTAGGACATAGGGTCTGGGCTCAACAGAGCTAAATTTTAGTTTTGCCATGAACTTCTCAGGCCTCAGGCAAATTAATTAAGCTGTGCATAACTCAATTTTTGCATCACTTATGTAAAGTTCAGTGCACTAAAGAGTAATACTGGTTTCAAGGAAAGAACGTTCAAATGTTCTCTTGACTCTGCTAGGCTCTCTAACAAATCCTGGAAATGAAGTTCTTTGATGATTTTAGTGGTTAACTATCCGTCAGTCCCAGTATTCCTGTGGAAATAATGAAGGGTCTGCTTACCCTCACATGGCACACTTTCTCTCTCTACAATGGAGCACTTACAAAGCACTGGGTAATACTGTTCTCTGTAACACTTGGCCATTTATGAAGCAATTGCAATGTGGAGGAGATTAATGCCTCATGTGGAGATTATATAAGGTCTGCAGGGATCCCGTCATATGTATGTTCTATATTGGATTTATTTTTTTTAACTTACATAGAAGACTTTGAATAAAATATTATTCCTGTGATTCTATACACTGTTGGAATTAAAACAAGAAATCCAGAATGATTCTTAATAATTTCTCTCTATTCAATTATTTCCAAATCTAATTTTTCAGAGTTTAAGAAAGAGGATAACATTTTTCTGCAACTAAAAAAACTGAGATAGCTGATCCTCTTATTTACTATCTTCTTCATATCCAAACTTTGTACTTTTCATCCTTTAGATGAATGGTGTTTTGGAAATATTAATCCTTCCACTGCCTTCTTTTTTGTCCAGCACAATGGGACATGACTGTGACAACATCAAATTAGAGACTTGTGGTTTGCCAAAATTAAAAATAACTGTGATATTGCTATTGCTTAGTGCATCAGATTAATTGATTATAGTGCCAGAGACTTATTTTTAACAAGTATTTACCTTCACAGTTGTCCCATTTTTATTCTGTAAAATATCAGAACTTTGTTTATTGGGCTAGACTTTCTCATCCAACTCTTCTTTGTATGTTTAATTACATGCATTTAAAATGACAAAACTGTCAGAAGTAATAAGTCTAGAATCATGTTACCTTGTGCCTTTTGCAGAACTGTATTGAAAAGTGGATTTCTTCCTCCAAGAAGATCACACATGCATGTTACCTGGGTCAGCTCATCATTGATGCAAACAGACTGTGACAAATCAGCTTCCCCTGTAATTACAAAAACTGGATGTGCAAATATTTTTTTTTTCAGTGTGTGTTTTGTTTCTTTGTTTGTTCTTCCTCCATCCCCAACTATGAAAAAAACCCAGGAATTCTTCAGTTTTGGACTGCCCTGAACTCCTCACAGATCTGGAACTGGGCTGCAGTTCTGGTCTTAATAACAAGGATTTTGCCTCCAAAAGAGAGTCAAACAAAGCAGAAAACCCATGCCAAAGTGGAACTGCTTACCTGTTGGGTAAGACAGTTCAGCTCTTTCTGGTTGTATGAGAAACCAGGAACAGCAAACTGCTGAACAGTGCAGAGGAAGGACTGTACTAATGACCTGCAGGATGTACACTGGAATGCAGCGCCAACCTTTCATCATCCTCTTCTTTGACCTTCCTCCTCTCTGATACTATGAGTAGAAAACAAACACCCTAATGTGGGAATATGCAAGGGTTGTTTGGCTAATATTCAGCAATCTAGTTAACAGCTAGGGCAGTGAGTTGGCTCCTACCTTAAACTATGTTCCTTATGGGTTGCTAGCTTGGAATTATGGATGTGTGATAAAGTTTCACATTTTTCTAATTGCTTGTGGCCTCATCCTCAGCCTAGCAAGCCCTCTGACATTTCATGTGTGATTCATTCTCACACAAAATGTTGGTTTTTTTGATGTTGCTAGTGGCGGATGAAAGTGGCATGAAAAAAAAACAAGCCAAAACCCTAAAAATCATTCAAATAGACTGAGCAAGAGAGGATTAGAAGCGACCAGCCAGCTGAAATTTAATTGGCAGCTTTTGGTCAATAGAAGTAAACTTGCCAAGATTTAGTCTTCTGTTAGGTCATCTGTTTCCTCCTAACTAAACATATCTTGGACATTTATAGACATAAATGAATTATTATTCCTTACCATCTCCAAAACTTGTCATTTCTGGTATTTAAATGTCAGTCATGAGTGAAAATAAAGAAAACTCTAATGTAATCTCCTGACATCAGATGGAAAAATGTGAAGGGAAAACATTTTCTGTTTTGCTTTTCCAGAGGAAAATAAAGTTTAACAACCTTCCTTCCTATTTTACATTAAAAAAAACCAAACCCAAAAACCTTTACAGAGACATATTTCACGCTGTTAAATGTTAATGAGGTATTATGCATTGCTAAACTCAGCTGTATAAAAATATGTTGTGTCAGTACAGAAAAATCTGTAGTGGGGGAAGTTGCTTGCTTTACTTGGGCTGAAGGAAAATGTACCTAAGTGCTACTTACTTACAGAAGAAAGCTTGTAGTCTTGTTCTGTTTCCAGTCTGCAGGTTAAATATGCTATGCAAACAGTTATTCTTACTGTACTTATTCTTGTGGAACATTTGGACCATTTGAATCATTTGCTTTTTGTCCAGATCCAGCTTCTAGTCTTTTATGAGTAGCGACCCAATAAAGCAAGCAAGGGTTTTGCCAATGAATTTAATGGTTGCCATAATCATACTGGTTATGCCGTATTAAATTACACTGGTTATTCTTTACATTGGCTATATTGAAGACTATTAGAAATTACTAGTCAATTCATTGAGAGTTTGGTCATCTTTATTGTTTTAAATAAATATATAACTGGTTAAAGTTAATCAGTTACAATTAAATTGGGGGCAGAACGTCCCTTCTGTTGTAGTGTTCATTGGAATATGTGACTACAGTAAATATGCCAACCTACAAACCTTTCGTAAGAATCATTCATGTTTTTCTTTATTTTTCTTCCCTATCCACTCCAAAGTTTACCAGTTTCTTTCTTTGGAGGACCCACATGAGAGTCTTAGGAGTATTTCCTGACATCTTAATGCATTTTGCTTTCTTGCTGTGGTGCTGATCTTAAAGTTGCACTCCATTTCTGTACAGGAGACAAACAGGCACACTACTGAAAATAGTTCCCTTCCTCTAGTACCTTATGTTGCCTAGAATCAGAACATTATCTACCAACAAAATGTATATTATGAATCGCAAAGCTTTAATATATGACGGTATGTTAATAATAGTACAGCTTTCTGTCTTAGATGCTTTAGGGCCTTGCATGTAAGTTAAGGGTATATTAGCCTCAGTTGAAGGACAGTTTCAAGGTACTTAAAGACTTCTCGTAGAAATTATCCTGGCCATTAGTCCTTAAAAACACTGAAATTGCAACCTGAACATGGAGTGGTGTCTGAGACTTTCTTCTGGGTGCTGGCTGTTTGTAACATATGTTTAATGGGTTTTACAAAATGTATAAATGGCTACACTGACCTTTGCAAGAGGGAGGGACAGATGAAAGTGGAATATTAGGCCAAATATTTATCCTGTCAGTGTTGCTACATCTCTCTTTTATAATGAACCGAACTTGCTTAAGTTTAAGAAAACAAATGACCATACAAACCAACAGAGGTCAAATGAAAAAAAAAAAAAATGAATCAGATATTCCGGTCAATAAGGTATTGCCTGTAAGGTATTCCTTTACTTATCTTGGAGCAGCTTCTCTTTCTTCTTTTGATTTATTCTCAGCATCATATCTGTGCACAATGTTTCTGCACCAACAGACAGAACAGTGGCCCAGACTGCACCTCTATTGATTACTGTCCTCCTAGCCTCAGGAGAACCGCTTGTCACCTTGTACAGACTATGATGTTTACTGCTGCAGAGGAAAAAATCTCAGCTGTTGCAAAACAGTTTCCATTGATTTAAGGCTATAGCATTCTAGCAGCTCACTGTTAAATTAACTGTGGGGCTTTTCCCTTTGAATTTTCAGGATGTGCTCCCAAATTATTGGTATACAGTACAGACCCCTTCTCCTAACCATTTCCCGTTTTGCTGGCTTTGCTGGTGACATTACCAGAGAAGAAGACTTGTCATACTGCTGGAACAGCACTGTCATTTCTACCCAATGAAAGCTACTGTCCTACTTTAAACGGATAGGGTTTCAGATTCTGTCAGCAAGAGAGGTGGTGTTTGCTTTTTTGTACATGTGCTGTTAAGTCCACCACCATTGAGTCCTACTGTTCTCTACAAAGACTGAAATTTAAAAAGAGGCAAGAAGTAACAATTCCTCCCACCCTCACCCTGAAAACTCACAAAAAAAAAAAAAAATACACCCCTTCCAGCTTTAAAAGTACAGTTCTGTACTGGAAACAAACAATTCTCCCCCGTCATGTCTCTCTAACGAAAAGAAACATTACATGTTTGAGTAGGTAACAAGAGGTACCGTTAAAATACAGAAAATTGAAAACCTAGACTGCAATAAAATTGCAGACACAGGGGAATTAGTAGTAGCTTCTCCATGTTTTAGTAGAATACTTCCTTTTTATTCACCCAGCAAACAGTGTTCACAAACAACAGTGAAGAACAAAAGCTGTGATTTATATATATATGGACAGGTATACACGCACCCCTGACCTCCTGCTGCCTTCCTCGCCCTCAGCACCAGAAGCAATTTATGGAGACCAGTCTAAATAAACATTAAAGAGTCAAGGCCACAAACTGACAGCAAGGAAAATCAATGGCTCCAGAAACCAGCTAGTAGGATCAATAAAAGAGATTAGGCATCACAAGCTAGTGCGGGGCACTTACAGGTAAATGTGCCTTACACTTCATCTGACAGGGCTCTCTCAGCATCAGGATAAAAACTGTCATAGAAACAGAAGCACCCTGAGTAGCCAGGGGAAGCTGCTCCTTAGCTGCAAACACTAAATGCTGACCTCTGAATGAAAGGGATTTATACTGAGGCCACAGGGAATTTCCAATTGCTTTTCCAGAGTCATCTCACACACCTGTGCCTTTGCCCATAGGAATTGTTTCAGATATAGGTTTGGAGAAATCTCCAGTTTTTCTTTGTTTATTTTGCTTTCCTGGATTGTTTTTCAAAACCTTTCCTTACAACCCCTCACTGAGTTCCATCTCCCTCCATAACCTGCACAGTTCCAGGCTATGCTAGGGTAGGAAGCTTCAGCTGAAATCAGTTCAATGCCTTCAGTTTCTACAGCTCTAGCTGGGGATCCTGAAATCTCCCATAGCATTGTGCAGCTCCGGACTCAGCAGTGGCATCTTTCACCTCAGTCTACTTTCTGTCTCAGCTGTATTGGGTGTATAGCTGGACCTAGATGAATGCAGAGACATTCTTATCATCAAGCCAGAGCATGGCTACTTTTTCATGCTCTGGGATACTGCCTTTTATCAGACCATAAATGTTAATGTTTTATTATCTGTGATCATTCAGTCACCAGCATGAATCTAAAGCTGATTGATAGCAGCAGCCTGTGTTCTTTTATTCTATAAAGACCTCTGACCACAACAGTATTTAATATTGTGCTCAAGGCTCCCAGCTTATGCCAAGTTTTCCTGACTTTCCTTTCTAGGTATTTTACAAATGGGTACACACTTTCTGTTTCTTCAGAAACCCACTATGAAACCTATAGTTTAGTTTTAGTAAACTTTATGCTACCTCTGAAAGGTAACCATGAAGAGACTGTAGAAGCTGCCTCAGACCAATTTGAATGTAGGCTTCCAGGTTAGGCTACAAAGGCTATCTAAACTACTTGCTCTCCCTAATAAAAAGGTGGGGGGAGGGGGAAGAGAGGAGACACCCTTTCCACCAAATCTTCCTTCCTTCCTTCCTCCCTCCTTTCCTCCTTTCCTCCCTCCCTCCCTCCCTCCCTCCCTTCCTTCCTTCCTTCCTTCCTTCCTTCCTTCCTTCCTTCCTTTCTTCCTTCCTTTCTTCCAAAAACTTCTAGGCTCCAAAACACCCAGAACCATGCATTCTAATAGAACAAAATAAGGTACTACAGGTCAAAAAAAGTCTTAAGCTTCATTTAGATTCAATCATCCATCAGTGTCACTTATAGGTCAATGACTGTCAGGGATGTAACATCACTTCACAAATAGGTAGATTCTGCACCAGCTTCAGTTTAAATTTGATATAAGATAGCCTCCTATGGGATGCATTGTAAGTGGCTTGTTGTGAAATGAGAAAGATACGGATGACGTTAACAGGTGCCAAGTCAGAAAACACAGCCATTGCTCCGATATAAGTATTATGTGCGGCTTATGATAGGACCACGTAAAAAACCTGGGAGCTCAGTAACAAGTAGGGTGCACATATCTTTGTATTATAGAGGACCTGTATAATCTTTCCTACCTGTCACTTTTTCCAATCTGTTAGGATTGCTTGTATTTTATCTGGTTTAGTTTTCACCGTCCAGATCCCAACTTATACTATACTTCAATATGTTTGACATTTGAAAGGAAATGTGTGTGCATTTCCTCTATTAAGAAGAGTGACCTGACAAACATGTCTTCACGTCTCTTAGCAGCGTGTCAAAAATAAGCTCACTGAGACCGCAGTGCATCCATTCTGTCATATTAATGAAATCCCCAATAGTATCAATCTTCATCTTTGCCTTAGATTCCAAGGAAATTAACTCACAAGAGAAGAGAAAGACACACATCCTTATTATGATTTGGTATCTCCATCGAGGTTATGTATGCCAGTCATAATGAACTTTTCAGTGCTGGATGCTGTATACACCACACAAGTGCAGACCTGTATCTTTGGAGGAACTGAAATCAATAGGAATTTAGTGTCTAATTACTCTGGAGGATCTGCATCATAGTTGCTACTTCAAGATGAGAGTAGTGTTTAGTTTTCTTGAGTCACCTTTAAGTGAGCTGCCACAAGAATTAGTAGCAGCCTTGCTATGATAACATGGCCCTCTGCACAAGTTAGCTGCTCATCCAAGTGGTTGTCGTCTCCAATGACATTTGCAGGCCTTCCTGAATTCCCTGCTGCTGTGACTGTAGGGCTAATACTGTTTGAAAAAATAGTGCACGTGTTCACCCTGTACCATACATGACAATAAAACCTGGGACATTTTTATGTTATGTGATGACAATTACAGGAAACAATACTCTAAAGTAAAGACCGATAGACCTTAATGAGAAGGCAAGGTGACATGGTGCCACCACTGACCTATCCTTATAGTAGGGTTTGGGAGAATTTAACAAAAATTGTTTTTGGTGTACAAAGTTTATGATAGGACATACAGAAGGGGAAAGAAGAGAAAGACAGGGGAGGACTGAGTCAGTGAACAGTTCAGGAGTTAGCACAATGAGGAAAGCATTTCAGAGGCAGTAGAGCTATGGAAGGGTGGAATTCAGTGCTCCTGCAGCAGTGTGGAGGAGAAACTAGCTGTAAGTATGCAATTTGAAGTTATTTTCTCTATCTCTGTCTATAGTGGTATGTAATTTTGACTGAAACTTGGCTCTATTTTGATAACAAATTATTTAGTCAATTTTTACAGTAGTTGCATGGTTGAAAAAGGTGTAAGAATTGTGCAAGACATTACACTGACTTTGCAATAGTATTCAGACTCATTCAAGGAAACTCTTTCCACTAGATGCCAGAGGACAGTGTCTTTGTCAAAGCTCTCTTTTTTCTTTGCTACAGCAACATTGCTGCCAGCAAAGTGAGACCATGCACTACAAATTGGAGCAGAGAAGCAGAAATGAATTTATCCTTGATTTCTCCTTGACTTCCATTAAGTCTATGGTTCCATCTTAATTGTCTGGTACCTCGGTTGCTCAAATACAACTACTTATTATTCTGTGCTGAATGCCAGATTAGTTAAAAAATTATCTCTGCACTGGAGAATGATGGCACAATGAAAGAGGCAGCATGAGGTGGAAGTGAGTAATTGGGACAGAGAGGGAAACAGATGTTTTAAGCTGTATTTCTTTTAACCTAAGAAAATTAACAACTATTGCCTGAGTTTACTTCTCAGTGAGGTTTAGACTGAGGAAATTAAAACTGTAGATTAAGCCCAGATAGAAAAAAAAAAAAAAAAAAAAAAGGCTTATGAGAAAGAGACTCTCTTGGAGTAGTGATAGCCTTCATCTACAGAACTCAGTGGCCTGATTCATATTTAAGTACTTAAAGCACTGAGGCAGAGCAGAAGTGTGACTGAGTCTTTGATATTTAGGCAAGTGATCTGACTACTGGGCTTTTTCTTACTCAAGGGTATTAGTTTACCTTGAACTTTCATCTAGTTTTGTAAAATTTGTCTTCTGGTCAAAACTGCTATGTTAACACTAATTTTTTTTCCATTTCAGTGAGTCAGCAATTTCCTAATAAAACCTTCTTCTCTTGGCTCAGATCTGTTGTGGATCCCAGAGCAGCAGGCAATTTGTACTTGACACTGGAGAGCTGATCATAACACTGACTCACTGAACAGCAAACAGTTCATTCCTGTCATTGGAAGTCAATCACTAACACACTGATTGCGTTTTGCTCATTTTATGTAAATAGGCAAATGATTCATTTGAGGAAGGGTGTTGTTCCCCACCATCTGAGGCCTTGAAGTTCAGAGTCAATCCAAAGCTGACCAGCAAGGCTGAGTTTAAATTTAAAATTCTGGGGAAGCATTTGACTAGGAATTTCTTTTTCTTTTAAACACTATTACCTTGTATTTTCATTATTGTTTTAGGTTTATATTGCTACTGAAGAAACAGGCTTTCCTCCTTCCTGTCAATAATTGCTTACTCCTGTTGTCATGCCCCTCCCTCATCTGTGTGACTACAAATACTGCTGTAGTCTTCAGGCACACTGTTTCAGACTGTTCATCCACATTGAAACTAGACCCTATTATTGCTGGGTTAGTTTTAAACCGGATCAGTTTCCCAAGTCACAGTATGACTGATGAGTATGAACAGGGTGTCCCACTGTGTGATGCTTCTCTGTGGGTCTTCCATTCTTCTATTTTCAGTTTCTTCACTAATACAGAAGCCATCAGAATTGTTTGCTTTTGAGATGCTGCCATCTCTGGCAGCTGCTATCTTGATGGTCATCTATGACTCGCTGAAATATCTGCATTTTGAAAAATACATCAAAAACTGAAAATGACCAAGATATTTCATATATCAAAAACTAATATCCACAAAAAGTTGCAGTTAGTCCATCTGAGCAACACACAGTCCTAGCACCTTTTCTCTGCAAATGCCTCTGAAGAAAGCCATAAATCAGGGTGAACTCATTAAAGAAAGTTCACTTTGATTCCTTTAAGTGAGAATAAAGGAGTATGCTCCAAGTTTATCAAGACCCTTAAAAAAAATGCATAGACTGAGACTGAACTAGAAAAGCAACCCCAAGGATATGTATTAAAAGTGATGTAAGTAGAATTTAAAGCAGGAATTAATATGGATCAGATCTCATCTAAATTTAATATCCATTTGCATTTGCACATTGTTGTAGGGAGGACAAAATGGACTCAAAATGTTCAATTGCCTGATACCTGATATTCTATGGCCATGACTTCTAAGTATCTCTGGTCTTTGCTCATCTCAGCAGCATCAGAGGAGGACTTTACAGTCCTAAAGTCCTAGATTCCTTGACCCTGCTGGAACTATGTAAGGAGGTCATACCTAAGTTGAAGTGATAACGAGGTTGTTATTCTATTTATGCCTACATAATATGAGTATGAAGTGCTACTTAATCAGAATGGTAGAACTGTAAAGCCACTTAAATGGATATGTGAGATAAATGCACAATGATCACACAGTGCAAGATGAAAATGTAAAATGAACATGCAAGATGTGACATTCAGTATTTCCACAGTGGTATGTGAAGCATAGCCAAACCTAGTTAGGTTCATAATGAGAAGAGCTAAACTAAAGTTGTAAATGTTTCCACACCTCTGAAAGTAGTTTGAATGTGGTTTGATTTTCACTACAGGAGAGTTGAGGATTGCTTCTGTCTTCAGTTGTGAGAGCTGATTCTCATTTGCATTGGAAGGACCATCATACTGATCTGACAGTGAGTGAAATGGGCTGTGTGTGCTTTATGACCACTAAAAAACCACTGTATTTTTATGACATTTGATGGCTTCTGCTCAGTCTTCCTTGGGCTTTAGAAACGAGACTGCATCTTGAAAATTGTTACTACCCTGAACTTGCCAATAGTTTTGATCTACCTTTGTACAGTATGTGGTGCAATAGAATTTTGGACCATTTCTGTTGTTACTGCAGTACAAAATTTGTCGTGACATGTCTTTGTCTAAAAGGCTAACTTCAGGTTATGACACATTAATGTGGTAACTCTTTGCAAATTTGTTTTTCTCCTGTCCCACAGAGAAGATGGGGACAGGGATGCTACTTACTGTGAGAAAAAGAAAAATCATCATTTCACCCTGTTTGAAATTTAATTAAATAAAATATCTCTTTTCACATGTAAATGTTCTAACCTGTGCAAGTGCATCCTGAATTTCTTCCATGCATCTATTTGCATATATTTACAAGTACCAAATCTTATTGCTTGATTGTAAGTAGATTTATTTTCATATGGATCTCTGTGCCCCAACTTCTGAAAATTTAGCCTCAAAAACAAATTTCTTTCACAGGACAGGAAGATATTAAAAAGCTTTGGTTTGTTTTGAAGGTTTTTGTTGGTTTGTTTTTTCTTTTTATTTTAATTCTTTGAAATATACATCTGTTCCAAGATACATAGTAAGTGTAGTGTGTCAGATATATTCCTCTGGCCAGATGCCCTCTGTGCAAAATTATGTAGCACTTGTCTTTTCCAAAGGCTAGCTTTTTGACTTCTGCTTTTGGACCTCGATGTGGGTTATTTATTTTGAGAGACAAGTGTTTGTGCTCAAAGTCCCCTCTATCTTGATGTGTTTGATTACTTGTTTCTGGGGCTTTGCTGTTGGTTTTATCCTTATGGCTGTCTCTAAGGTGGACATTGTGTAGCAGAGTAATCACCCTTACAGGTCCATTATGCAGCAAAATAATCAGATCACATGTTTATTACACAAAATTGCAGCCTCTACCCATGTAGTAAATATGACAACACTTTAGAGTTGTCACCTGAGAAGGCTCTATTCCCATACAAGTTCAGCTGACAAAAGTAGCACAGGTTCAATTATTGCTTGGTAAAGGCCTGGTTTGGAATGATTCTTGACATCCAGGGGGCTTTGTGGAGATCTACTGGGAGCACTCAGAGCATTCCCATAATGATAAAAATGCAGCTGTGCCACAGTGTTGAAACTTGTGCTGGAAAGTGATTGAAACTGTACAATTCAGCACAGCTTTGCACTTAGTTAAAGCAAGTGAAGCATGGCTAGTTCAAGGCAGCTTTGCAATAAAAGGGAAACTGCCTTTCTTGCTCCAAGAAGGAGCAGAGCCCTGGTTGCTTCTGGCATAGAAAGAAAGTGAGAAAAGAGCTGAGGGAAAATGAGGGAAAGAGCTTTGGAGAGCAGAGTAAGCAGTTTCTACCTTTGCCTGGGGAAGAACAGAAATATGGAAGACTGTGAAGGCATCTTTGGTGAGGATGCACCACTCTAACATCCTAGACCTTCTCAAAGCCGTAACAACACCCAGTCCAGTTTTCCACAGCCCTGCCATAGGAAATGTAAGTAGTGGTGCCAAGGCTATTTTCTGGCCCCTGAATTTTGCGGACATAAACAACTGCTTACTTTGGCTGTACCTAGAGCCAGTCCTGGAAGGTAGTCCATACATTGTAAACTGAACAAAACAAAAATTCCTGCTGCCAGAATTGCTATGTTTTAAGTTGTATGTTCATTTGAGGTCTTCAGATGCTGTTGAAATGAATGAGTGTCTCTCTTGCTTCCAGAGCAGCTGGATCAGGCTCTGCTTTGCAGGGGTGTATAAATGATTCGCAACAAGTGAAGCAGTAACCAGAGAACATTTGGAAATAACCAGAAATGTGTTTAAATACACTTCATTTTTATCATAAAGCACGTACATGGAAATAATGCTTACTCAAAAACTTGTTTTTACCCAAATGATTATAAGGTTTTTATTAAATAATTTGTTTCTATTTTTCCTTCTCTTTTCTTCCTTCCTGTTTCTGAGAAGCTTTTTTCCCCTGCTTGTTCTGTAGGTCGACTTGGGAATTATTTTCTCAGCAGTAAGTAGTGTGCATGTCTCATGCACATTTAGCTCATTATAAATGCACCCCCCTCAGCAGCAGGAAAGCAAATGATCAACATGCACAAATTGAATGGAGAAAATAATGGGAATCCTAACCAAAACCACAGGTAAGACAAAATACTGTAATGCTGAGGCATCCTAAGAAGCTCTGTTAGGAGTGTCCTGCTCATTCCCTCAATGTATATCTCTGGCTGCACCTTGTTATAAGATTGCAATAAACTGAACTCAGATTAAGAAGTTTTCCATGTCAACCCCTTAGGGCAGCTGATTATAGGTTTGACCTTTTGAGATACTGTGTATTTCCCACTTAATCAGTGCTGGAATGAGTTGCTGCTAAGTAGGATCTATAGGAACCCTATGGGAAAAGCGAAACCGTCTAAAAATAATGAGTCTCTTTCCCCCTCCATCCCCTCCTCTCATTTTGAGCTCTATTAGGCCATGATAACAGTCTTAATCTAGGCTACACAAAAGCATAATATGGCATGTGATGTTTGCATTATATTGAGAAAAAGAGGTCTGGGAAGGGCTTTTGGCAGCCTGGAATGTAAATGAAACTTTACAACATTGTTAAAAAATGCTTCACTTTCCCCTCCGCCGCCCCTTTTTTCTTTTTCATACTAAGATTTGTTTGGTTGAGCTAAGGCCTTGTGAAGCTTTTAAAATCCAGTACCTAAGATTTCGACAGAGTAATTGGTTCTTTCTTGCCTGGGCAATAATACAAAATTGAAACCATCTCAATTTTGTCTTGTTACAGTAACACACTTGGTGGTTTAGATATAATCTCACATAGTAGTCAGTTCAGTCATCAGTTCATTTCTCAATAGTTACTGTCTGTGGGTTTTTTTTCTGCCATACACTTTGGTTTCTTCTTCTCCTCCCCCTCTCCCCTGCCCTGATCCCCCTCCTCCTTTCATGTCCTCCTCCCCTCAATAACCGTCTGTGAAACTGAACAGCATAATAGATGTAATTAGACCTTCAGTAACAGGACTGAATGGAGCAAGCAATGAGAGTCCTTCTCAGGAAGCAATCAGTGCATTAGGTCCCCGGGACTGAAACTGCGTTTAACAAGGTTTGGGGCTTAGGGATTGTCAGTCTAGGATTCTGCTGCTTCCCCAGGAGAAAGCTCTACCCAGAATGCAAATCTTCATTTATTATTGCTACAAAAGGGAGGAAAAGAACATTAGCCACTTTATTACACATATAATGAAGCAAGCTGTATCTGTTAATATATTTTTTTCCTTAGCAGTAAATCAACTGTTCAAAAGTGCTAGTAAGTATAAATATATATTTCATCTGTGCTTTCAAACCATTTCCTGGGTTTTCCTCATCCATCCTTGGAAGAAGAAAGCTTTGAATAGTGTCAAATCAAAATATACTTTGTCGAACTGACACTAGCATGTTTCCATGCATATTCAAAGATTAGTCTAATGAAGTTATTGAAGACACAGTTCCTTTCAAGGGGAATGTAGATGTGGCAAAATTTACATGTGGTCTGTTGATTTCTGTTCCTAACTGTGTAGGTTAGCGTTCACTAGAAAAAATTACCTTTTTAAAATCAAATCCTTTCATCGTTCATGTCTTATCGCTATGTAACTGGACCATCTACCTTCATCCAGTTTCCCTTCCGTAACAAGATGTGGTATGTACTCTCATGTGTGTTCCTCAGTTGTCATTTGTATCAGCTTGTGCTTCCTTATTTCTATCATCTGTTACTCAGACCTTGACATATATGGAGAGCGAGGAGAAGAGTTCGGTCCTCATTCAGGGTCGGATCTTCTGCATGACCTGGCACACAAACAGGGAGAAGGGGATAAAGTCAGAGATGAAAATGTGGAGGGACGTTTCTGAGGTCACTGTTCACAGAGTGGGAGGAGAGAGAAAGGCTTATAAAACCTGAAGAAACCCTCAGTCCCATGTCATGGCACATGTGTTGAAGGTAGGCAGAGAAGGTCAGTACACTGCACTGATCTTGACCAGAAACCTTTTGCACATTCAGGAGCCAGTGACCCACAGCACAGCTAACCTGGGCAGGCACTGCACGCCCAGCACGGCCTTCAGGCAGTGCTGTGCCATGCTGTGCTGTACCATGTTGTGCAGCATGCATCCCTTAGCTGCGGGACAGACCCAGCTTGTGCATGGTGCTGGAGGATCCTGATGACAGCTCCTGCTCAGCACTGCAATTACACCTCCTGCACAGCCTTCCATTTGTCTAACAGTGAGGTAAGGAGTTCTTATGAGAACGTCTTTTAGGAACAGAGTTGTTTTCTTGTAAGGAAATTATACACGACCTCAAATGACTGAAAGGGAGATTTTCTCCATACAGATAGGATCTACTCTGTGCAGCTTGTCATGGGAAATTCCATCAGGGCTGCACCCAATGCTGTGTGAACACCAGCATCTGAAGGGCTATAAGAAGTTACTCACTATCTATGTTCCTCTTCTCATTCTGTCTTATTAAAGCAGTTATCTTATTAAGCTATTTGTTGTTGGGCCTTTCTTACTGAGATCCAGAAAGATCCCTGCACCAGTTCACTCTCATGTCACCTCTCCTCAGCCCCTGCCGCCCTGGTGCAGAATGTACATTTAGTGTTATAATATTTTCCAGGCTTTCCTCCTCTGTGAAAAAAGAGTTGTGAGATATATTCTACCAGCAAAGCTGACTTCTTAACCAAAGTCATTTCTTAAACTCATTCCTCTAATGGGTCTTTCCTTCCTCTGACATAGGCTCTCAAAATCTTTGTATTCTTCTACCATGAAGCAGTACTTCTCACTTCTTCACCTGCAAATTCCTATTTCCTCTGCATTTCCACAAACCATCTCTTCACGCTGCCATGCATAATGTGGGCTGTATTTTTTCAGATGATGTATTTTTTGAGACACAATATTAGCAATTTACAAGCTTTCTTTTTTCTTGCAAATTTTTTTTTCAACCCAAGTACATTCTTTAACAGAAGATATTTAGAGGTGAATTATTTTATTCACTCCAAACTTTCACCAGAATTCTGTTAATAGATAGATTCAAAATGACAGTGATTATGTACCTATTATATATAATAAATCTTGCATTTACTTCTGGATTAAGTCATGGGTTTAAAGCAATCATTTTTATTTTTTTTTTATTTTGGCTAATTCTTAGATTAATTTAATAAATATTTCCCTCCTTTTCTAGGATACTGTCTGTGTGAACTTTAACATTATGTGATACAATGTTTTCAAACCCCGTAACAGAACTGTAAAATATTTCAAAGTTTACTGTTACAGTGATGATAGGCAATAATTTAAAAGTTAGGTTGCATGCAAGTGCAAGACTTAAAGATATTTTTTCTCACCTTTATTTAAACAAGGTCATAAATGTGAAAAACTGCACAAATTTTTATAGAAGGTGGAGCAGGAAAGGAGATTTTGTGGTGAAATTTTGGGGGAGATTTTGATATTTCAAAATAGCTTTCATATCAGGAGTCATAAAATAATCTTAGCCCAATGTCTTCCCATTGTTCTACAGTACTTCCATTAGGCTCTTAGATCAATACAAACTAGCTTTGCTTCTTTGACACAGAATCAGGCTTCAAACCTTGGCATGTATTTCTAGGTCTTAACTATGGAGTTATTTTGTGGTTATCTTTGATCCTTCTCAGTCACTGAGTAAATCCACAGCTGGCTAAGACTGAAGCTCTACTGATCAACCCATCCTTGTGATACCCTGCAAAACTTGAAAGTTAACTTATATCTATACAGCAACTTGCCTGGGCCCCATGGGTGCAGAGGCCTAATTGAAAGGAAGGGGATAATCAAACCATTGGCTTTGACTACAGATAATGAGCAGTGCTATGGGAGAAAATCTATTACCAAACTAATCCCAAGAGGTTTGAAACAGAGTAGCCTCATTCTACACAATTAAAAGCTTTTTTCAGATCCAGAGGACACATCTCATCCAGAGATGTCAGAATTACAAAGGTATTTCTAAAGGTATGGTCAATCAACAACACTGATATTAAGTCCCTGAATGTATGTTGCCTGTATGAAATTAATCTTTGCAGGATCAAAGAGAGAAATGCCTTCTAGATTACTAAACCATTGAAATCTCAGCTCTTGTAGTGAGGCAAGATCTCAAATATTACAATAATTTCAAATACTAAATAAAGCTCATAGTTGAAGATGCAAGTATTTTTATATGAGTTCAGAGCAATAGTTCACCTTTTGCCTGTTGACAGCCAATATTGAATACTTAAGGAATTTGGGAATCTACATCATAGGTGATCCTCTCAGATACTGAAATATCAGTTGACAATATCAGAATTGCTAGTTGTTCACAATCAGAGTTGAGTTAACTAATGTGCAATTGAGACTTGCCCTGCCCCCCTCTCTTAGCCTTCCCTTAAATTTTGTGTACCTGGATTAAAGTCCAGAGTTTTAGTCTTTTTTTTTAAAATATATATAGTAACAACGTGCTTCCAAGAATGAAAATTTAATCCAATGCTGAATGTAATGACCAAAGGGAGCCTCATTTTAGCTCTGGGACAGAGTCTGTTTGTGAACAGCTGGATTTTATTTTCTCTTCCAGGTGAATTGTGAATGTCCCCTGAGTTTTTTGTGCAATGGTGAACTATACTTATTGGTTAAATCTGGTGTAAGCATCACTTTATTGCATTTTTAGATTACATGTATGGTGTCTTACATATGACATGATTCAATATTTCCATGTGGATCACTTTACAGACATGTTAAGGATGTTCATGTTGTCATAATAACAATTCAAGTTGCCTTCAAGTGTAGAAATCTGGCATAACATTACATCTGGAAGTAATTTTCAAATACAACTGTGATGGATTCACCTTGGCTGGCTGTCAGGTGCCCACCAAGCTGCTCTATCATGCCCCCTCCTCAGCAGGACAGGGGCAGAAAATACAATGAAAGGCTCATGAGTTGAGATAAGCACAGGGAGATCACTCACCAATTACCATCTCAGGCAAAACAGACTCGACTTGGGGAAAATAATTTAATTCATTGCCAGTCAAATCAGAGTAGGGTAATGAGATATAAGAACAAATCTAAAAAATACCTTCCCCCACCCCTACCTTTGTCCCAGGCTCAACTTCACTCCTGACCTCTCTACCTCCTGCCCCCAAGTGACGCAGGGGGAGAGGAGTTGGGGTTGTGGTCAGTTCATCACATGTTGTCTCTGCTGCTCCCTGCTCCTCACATTCTTCCTCTGCTCCAGCATGGGGTCCCTCCCACAGGATACAGTCCTTCAAGAACTTCTCCAATGTGGGTCCTCCCACTGGCTGCAGTTCTTCATGAACTGCTCCAGTGTGTGTCCCTTCCACAGGGTGCAGTTCTTCAGGAACAGACTGATCCAGCATGGGTCCTTTCCACAAGGTGCAGTTCTTCAGGAACAGACTGATCCAGCATGGGTCCTTTCCACAAGGTGCAGCCCTTCAGGAATGGATTGCTGCAGCCTGGGTTTCCTGCGGGGCCACAGCTCCTGCCAGTAGCCTGCTCCAGCATGGGGTCTCCACAAGGTTACAGCTTCCTTCAGGGCACATCCACGTGCTCCAGCATGGGGTCCTCCACAGTCTGCAGTGTGGATATCTGCTCCTTTGTGGTGCACCATGGTGGAGGTTCCCCCTCCTGCAGGGGGACAACCTACCTCACCATGGTCTTCACCATGGGCTGCAGAGGAATCTCTGCTCCAGTGCCTGGAGCACCTCCTCCCCTTCTGTCTTCACTGACCTTGGTGTCTGCAGGGCTGTTTCTCTCATTCTCACTCCTTTCTCCCAGCTGCTGTTGCACAGCAGTTTTTACTCTTTCTTAAATATGTTGTCATAAAGGCACTACCAACATCACTGATTGGTGCAGGTTTAGCCAGCAGCAGGTCCGTCTTGGAGCTGTTTGAAACTGACTCCATCTGACATGGACGAAACTTCTGGCATCTTCTCACAGAAGCCACCCCTGTGCAGCCCCCCCAGCTACAAAACCCTTGTCACATAAACCAAATAAAACAACAAAATCTCAAACTTCTTTCTGAGATCTATGAATGTACTTTTATCTAGGGCTTTTCCATAGTTGGGCAAGAATTACTGGGACATCATTAATTAAATCATTATACTGTAAATTTGCCTACCTACTACTTAAAGTTATAGAGTGAACCAGTCTCTTATTTAAAATAGATAAAATTAAAAGCAAGACACAACTCTTTTGTGTACCTGTTGTATTATTTTCAGAGGATTTGTCTGAAGAAAAGAGTAAATAGAACAATTATCATAAAAGGTCCTGTTCACTTGACTTCTATAGTTGTTATAAATGAAATTGTTCTGCCCTTCAGCAGATCTCTGTTTTGTCCAAATGTGTCTGACTTTTCATTGTACGTAAAGACTTACACTAGGTAATATATATTATGTGTTAAAATAACAATGTAATTTCAGAGCTGAGATCTGGAAAAATTTATCACCTAAAAAAAAGGCAAAGCCTTTTGGTCAAACTTTGAGCAGTACATTTGCTACATTTCACTGGTTTAATAAACATTCATAAAGCTTTTCTTTACAGGTGTTTGCACTTCTCAGGCTGGGTTTAAAAACCTGAGGCTTAACTGTGGACACAAATTTGTGTACCTAAGCCTGTAAATGCACCGCTGCCAGAATCAAGTGTTATCTAGCCAGACTTGTTAGAATTTGTAGTACAATTGAACATAAATGTTCAAATAGGCATTTCATGTAATTTTCACAGAAAACCAAGAATTTCAGCCCTCCTCCTAGCTTTGAGGTAAAGACATGTTAAAAATGTCTTTAACTGGATTTGTACTTTCTAAGTTTATATTGATCCAGTGTTGTTAGCACTTTTTCACTCACTCTGGGATTTTTGTTCATACAGTCTATAACCCAGAAAAAATCTACTCTTGCCGAATATGCTGAGGCTTGCAATGAAGCTTTAAGTAATAACTTTAATTTCTATGTAATAAACCATATTCTTGTGCTGCTGCTGGCAGCAGCTTTCCACCTGACCTAGATAATTTTTTCCATGACTAGAACCACTCTCTGCAGGTGTCTTTCAGTTCCACAGAGCAACTGCAGAAGAGCTTCCTGAGATTTGAAAGCTCTCCTGCAAGCTCAGCCCAGCAGAGACAAGGATGTTATCAGAAGTTGCCAGAAAAAAAACAACCCTCAACTCTAAATCGAACTCCAGAACTCTGCTCAGTAACAAGAAAATCTCCAATATTCTGCTGATAAGAGTTCTGCTCATCACATAGTTCCGTTCTATACTTTGAAAAATATGTGATTATTCCTTGGCAACTTTACTCAGAATTGTAAGGGAATTGACCACTGTGTGAGGTCAAGGCCACTAAAACATGCACTTGAAATAGAAAAGCATGCACAATATTTCTCCTTGTTGTGCCTTGTTATTCCTTCTGACTCACAGCACTGTGACAGGCAGCAACCAACAACAAAGTGGAAGAAAGAGGTACAGGTTCTTCCTGCCACTTGATTATTGGGATAGAAATCATCAGCTTCAGGAGCAATAATTTGAACAGACAGCAACAATGACAGTAGAGGGAGAATTATATTAATGAGGAAATAGCACAATTAACAGACACCTTAGTGTGTGAAGAGCAGAAGTGGAGAATGCAAGAGGGAGAAGAGATTAGGATGGCAAAAATAAAGGCATGAGAAGAAAAAATTAGAGAGGAATAGACAAAGGCAAAGAAAAAAACACTGAACATAAGATTACGGAGAAGTCAGTTAATGTGGAAAATAAAAACTCTCGGTTTTAAATTATTTTAAAAAATCAAGAAACTTATTTTAAGAAAAAAAAGAAAAAAACCATAAGAAATAATCCACAAAAAAATTGCATTACAATTTACTGCAGACTTTTTTGAATGCTTAGAACTAAGATTTACCAAGATATTATGTAATGCTATAGCTCACATCAGGGTATCTGAGTGTGGTTTGCCACTTATCTCAGCCTTCACAGCGAAAAATCACTTCTAAAATCAATTCTGATTGTCTTAGTTGTCTTTTAAATATCAACCCTGGAAATTAAAAAGAAGACCTCAGGGTTCCTTAAATAACCACATGTTTTATTTCTTATTAACTATATGAAGACATCAAATGCAATTATGCAATTATAAATCGGGTTTGCTTGCTGAGAAAAATAGTACACTGGAACAGTCTGGTGAATTATAACTAGCCAGGTCCTGGATCAGCATGTCACTTGCTTCTGATGCCTGTATTTCAAGGGTTCTTTTATGGATTTTACCTGTGTAGATAGACAGGTCTCAACCCTAGACTTGTGCCTACAGTTATGCTGTGAATTACAAGGGGAGTTTATGTTAGGGCTATAGGTGGGAGAGAGGGAGGAAGGACACCTTGAAGATTATTACCTCCCATTCAGGAGACATGGGCGTGCTTCTCAGATGAATGAGTAACTTGTGGCTTGTCACTTTCTATTATTTCATGGATACATTCTGAAAAACTACCAGACTTGCACCATGTTTTCCTTAACTGGGTGGCATTCAAACACAGAGCAGAAGAAGCCTCACATATAGTTACCATGCTGCTGTGTGAAGAGAGGGGATCTGAGCCAACAATCAGTCAAGCGGTAGGCTGGGTAGACAGCTTGAAGGTCTTCAATCTGAGAACTTCACTGAAGGCAAAAGTGCAGTGTTCTTCCAGCATTCACTGGATGTTCAGGAAATGCTCCCTTATGAGCACTCTGTGGGTTGTGCCTCAGTGCTCATCTTTGCACACTGAAAGACAGTGGATAACATTCAGAACCTACATGTTAACTGGAAATTTGTCATTGATGTCAAGAAAGGCGGGATTACTGCCATGATTTCCGCTTGTTTACTGAGCTTTTGTGGTTGATAAGGCTGGAAAGTACCAGACGCTTTTGTGGAAGAACTGTATTTTGCCCAGAGACAATAAGAGAGGGTTGCTAACAAGCCTTGCAGCCTCTTGTGTTCCTGGAACAAAAGAGTGCATAAGTTTTCTCTGCAAATGAAGAACAGAAATACCCTTTTATCATTAACAGACTGCAAATGAAAAACCAAAATCCCAGAGTTGCCCTTCTGTTATATAGTTTTAGTGTTCCCATAAGGTTACATAATATTTCATACACTGATACTTTTAATAGTTATCTCAGAACAAAAAAAAAAAGGAAAGAATTGTTTGACTTTTTAGAAGCTCTGAAAAGGAAAATGTTCCAAATTGGAATATAAGTTAATTAGTCCAAGGTTCAAAGATTCAGTTTAAATAATGAGCTGCAAATCCTTAAGAAATTAGTGCCACATGCTTTTACTTGTTTTTGTGATCATCTTACTCCAAAACTGCTGATTTTCATCATTAGAAAAACATAACTTAATGCTATAAATTCAAATCCCCAAGTAACATTTTGGGCCAGAGCCTCACTTTCTGTTCATGTCTTGAAGGTGTGCTATTTACACCAGAAGAAACACTGTTCTTACAAGAGAAATTTTCGTCATATGATTAGATAATATACATTGACAATAGAAGTGTCATTATCCAAAATGTAAACAAGATGTCTGTATTGAATTACGATTTACTTATAGTAAGGCACTTTCCCTGATTAGGTACTATTTAAACAGATAGATTTTTAGAAAAGTTTTAGATATTTTGAGCCATAATTTAATTTAATTTAATTTAATTTAATGTTTTTAATTATATATGTTATTATATGCAAGTTACTATAGCTGTTAATTTTATTGAAAATCAAGAAAATTGCTGCCATTTCCTTATGGTAATGGGTCAGTTTGATAATTTTTGTCTGGAATAAATGGGGAAAGGATGAGGTAGCAACAGGGACAGCAAGTCAGCAAATAAAGCAGGATCTGCCTGAAAAGCATAGAAGTCTGGGGCAAGCAAATACAAGACGGCAATATGAAGTGAAAGAATACATAATAAAAAATATAGCTCTTCGGTAAATGTGGTTGATCATGGGTATTAAACATATGAATGTTACCAGTGAGTGCTGGTACTATTCACACAGCAAAATGCTTGGATACAGTTGATTCTCACAAGAGACTGTACGAAGCCTTCTGTGTTTAGTGAACAGAGCACTTCTTCAGAGTCCTCAAGGATATTCATTTTCAGACTCTTAAGAAAGGCTAAACGATGTTTCTAATATAATAGCAACCATGCAAACTTGTGTATCATTATTCATTTACTAAAATTCTAAAAGTATGAAGAGCTTCCTTAGGTGATAATTTTAAAACTAAGAAAGCAGAGGAAGAAAGTGAAAGAAAGTGCCATAAAGATAACTTTATATATATTGTATCTGTTGTAGTGATAGTATTTCAGCAATCTTTCTCTCTCAATATGAAAGTAAAAAGGAATGTAACAGAGGAAAAGAAAGTAGAAGAAGCCAAAGATGATTGATAGATATGGTGATAATGTTTGATGCTTTATCTAATGAATTCACCTTTGCTATTATTTGTTTTAATTCTGTTTTCTGCCTTCAACTGAGAACTGTGTGCAAGTTTTTTTCAATGTGATTATATTAATGTAACCAATGACTGGCGGATGCCAGAACAACACAGTCTCTCATAGCTTTGTTCTGATTCTTTTTTTTTTATGGATATGGACATATGTTTTAGAATTCCAGTTCTTCCAGGAAGGGCTTGTTGCTTTTCGTTCTTTCTAAGGTACTCAGTGCAAGAAGTCTTGTTACCAGTGGGGACACTTGATTGCTATTTTACTATAAATAGTTACTAAAATAGCCATTCTACGCTGTTTATCCTGACCTTTGAACATTGTTATCCTGATTCTTGAAAATCACCTGAAATACCTCCCCAACTTAATGAATATCTGAACATTAAATTTTGCACAGCAAATTCCAGCCTCAGTAGGTGGCCAAGTTTTTATACAACTAAAAACGCTATTTAACGATTGAAGAGTTGAGCAGTCTTATGTAATGCCTGCTCTGCTAGTTGTATTAAAAGTTCCCTTTAATTTGATTTGTACAAGACTGGGTGCTGTCAAAACCTCACTGAATTACTGACAATAAATAGTATTTATTATAAGTATAGGCTTTTTTTTTTGAAAGCACTTCGCTCTAAACCATGCTCGCAAATTGTTGTTTGCAAAACTCATGACCTTGACCTTCAACAACTTTAAATGAACAGTTACATAATTCTCAAACATTCATATGTCTCTGTTTTTAATAGAAAATTGTTTGTGGGGTTTTATTCCCCAGTTCAAATCAAACCTAAAAAGAAAATTGGGCTTTGTAATTTTAGTATGCTGATGATGTGCAGTGAATTGCGTTCATAAAAATTTTTAGAGGTTTCAAGTGCACTAGCCTTCTCTACACTTCTGCATTAATCATTATCTGAGTCATTTGTCCTTTGAGCTGTGCATACAGATGTGCATGCTATATGATCTCTGGTATCTCAATTATAGCAAGATTTCTTAGTTAGCTATACTGTATCATCAAAACCTAATTTGTGTTTCAGAAGACTGAGGGGTGATTCCATTAGCGTACTTACTCATACCTTTTCAGAGCAAGGAAAATTGTATGGTATTTGTGGCCAAGCATGTCTTACGGTTTTAAAAAGCAAATCCATATTTTAGTTATGACTTCAACCTTGACCTCAGAGTTAAACCCAGTGTTTTATCCATTTGCTCTCTGAAGCCTGAAACAGGATGCACATGTGAAATAGGTATTTAGAAGTAGTTTTGTCTGATTTGCATACTGCCATATTTGTAATTATTTTTGTTTGACATGGTACAACTGCAACTAGCATAAAATCAAAGGCAGTAAACCAGTAAATTGTTTTGCTGCTTGCCTGTTAGCAGCATGCTAAGAATGCTAGAGTACATTACTAGGAAAACTAACAAGAATTTTAAGCTCCAAGTCTGGAAACAAATCTTCTTTATTCTCCCCCCTCACTTTTTTCTTGTTTAATGTAGACACTATATTGCATGCCTTCTTTTTCCTTTGAAATTAGTTGATCCCATTTAATATACTTTGGAAATGGTTTGCTACCTTGTCAAAAGATTTGTAAGGCATGGACAAAAAGTCAAATCTGTTAACTTCTGCAGTAATTAACAGAATCACAGATAGCCTATTTCTTGATGTATTTTCTCAGTCCAGCCATCACTGTAATTATCCACATTAGAAAAATTTTCTCATATAGAAAAAAGGGTCTCAAGTCTAAGAAAGCTAAAGTTCACTCCAGGAAATATAACTGTTTGGTTTTAATGCTTCTTCATCAGCTGCTCCCAAGACTATCAGAAAAGGTAGTTTCTGTCAGTATCTTGAAATACTTATGTATCTTTGTAGTCCTGGAGAAACTCTCAGAAGGGAGTATTTTGGTGTTTAGTACCTACTTTTTAATTTTTAAGCTGCTTGTCTAAAATTAATACAAAACCTAAAAGATTCTTCTTCCAACATGCATAGATAGGCTTTTGTGCAGAAGGATGTTAACATTCAGGGGATTTTAGTTAATATACCTTTTAATTTCAATATATACTTCCCCACTGAGATAATGTATCCACCGTTAGTACTGTAACACTGTCTTAGCTTCGCTGCACACTGAACCAGCCTTTTTTATGCTGGGCAAGCAGTCCAATCTACTTTTAGATTAGATTTTCAGATTTTTTTTTTCCCTTTTTCTTCAACTGTGGTAGATCAGCTAGAGGAAAGCTTTAAAGGGCAGAAAGCAAACAAGATTTTTCATTGTTCCTAATAATGGAGTGCAACAAACTTGTGACCAGCTTCAGAAGAATTTGATAGCTTCTTACACAAGTTTCCACTTCATATAACAAGTCTGTTGCTAAAGTTTTAAATGAAGACTGTGCTTAAATCAGACTGAAAATGCTTAAGAATATAGCAACTCATATCACTGCTGCTGGGCTCCTTAGGTCATATGTTTCTTAAGTGGGATAATACATTTCAAACAGTAGCAATTATTTGCATTAAAAAATAGGGCAGAGTTACAGAGGGGAGTAGGGCTAACTGCTCAAGCCCTCAGTCTTTTAATATTAAGCCCCTTTTTCTCAGTGAAGATGAAAGGTATGATAAAAGTTGAGGGTAAACTAAATTGTAGTCAAGATTAGCACAGTTCTTAAATTACTACAGTTAACACATCCATCCAACCCTGGTCATTTAAGTATATAATGTAATATGCACTTAATGAGAGGTTTAATCAGAAATTTAAAAATCGCCTGTTTTCCCAGTTCAAGATGGTGATTTATACTGAACAACAGAAAAGATTGACCATAAACTAGAATGTGACCAAAATAACTCTGGATATTACCTCTTGCCACCTTGCTAAAGAAAACATTATTTGAAGAGACAGTTGAACAGATTCTGGTTTAAGCCAAGTTAGGAGATGAAATTATTATAAATTTTCACTAGCATTACTAGTATTTTGTATTCACTATCTCTTCCTTGGATCAACACGAATACATTGCATTTAAAATGCAAATTGAGGTGCATATCAACATTCCACAATTCCTAGTGAAACAGTAACTATTTAAATTTGTGGTGTTTTTGACACAGTTTCCCTCTTCTGTCATCTTCTGAACTCCATCTCACTTTCAGTGTCCAGTAGTATAGGTATTATCCCCAAACTACTTTTTTATTATTATTATTTTATTTTTAATTTGACTGGTAAGAGTCTGTGTGATTTAGCTGCTTCTTTGATCTGAAAATTGAAAACCACAAGTCCATTTCTGAGGATGAATTGGTGAAAAGGTTACTGTGGGTTTCCATATTTTATCATCATTTATTAACAGCAGATTGAATTGACTAATTTGTAAAGTAAGAGAAGTATGTTGTTAATTTCTTTCTATGACAATCTAACTAAGTGGCATTGATCTAGCATTTTTATTATTTAACGACCAAAGATGAAGTGATGATTTCACACATATATCAACTCATACCTGTGGAACTGCACATAAGTGTAACAACTGGCCTAGTTTCAAGAGAGCCATATTACAAAAATAACATGGAGCACACGCATTTGCTTATGGGTTAAAGTGAAGATCTAAAAGACGTATTTTCCATGTTGTAGAAATTTCACATTTTATTAATTAATAAAATTAATCCATTTTTTCCAATCCAAAATGGAAGAAAATTAAGTAGTTCCAAAATTTCACATGAAAAATAATTTTGAAAATAAACACATTTTGTTTTGATCAGATGAAAATTTCTACTCAGGTTTTTACCTAAAAAAAACAATTTCCTACAATATTTTAAAAAATAAGTAAATCACTTCAAAACAACTGTCAGAACATTCAATCCATTTTGTTTTTAAATGAAAATTTTTTTAACCTTTGATGACTAGACATTTTCAACTGCGCTACAGAAAGTTTATTACTAATGAAAGCACCTGAGAATTTCTACCCCAAATATATTTTCATGGCCTACAGTGGCTTTTCAATAATAGAAATAAAGAAGAAAAATGGGGGAATAAATGTACTGATATTGACTATGACAAAAAAAAAACAAACCACAAATTAACCTCAACAATAGGTTACTATGTTTCAAATGGACTGCATTTGAAGACAATTTTTTTTAAAAAACCCAAAACATTACATTTGGAATTGCAATGACAAACACTGTGGCATGTTTATTTCAGTTAACTCTGTTGGTGAGATGTTGCACAGTTTAACTATCTGTAATCTTTGGCCTCTCTACTCATTCAGGGTAAATTAATTATATAAGCCGAGGAGCACCTCTAAGACTTTCACACCAACACCAGAGAGCCCCAGTCTTAATAGAAACAGTCTTAATAGTGTGGTTCTCACATTCTTCTGCAAAATATTTCTGTCTAATAAAACAATATAAACTCCCTGAGGTTTATGGGTGATTTAATATTTCTCTCTTACTTGCTACATATTTTTCTCTGCTGAGCACTACCTGTTCACTGACCACTGTATTCTGTGTAGCTTTTCCAGCTGTTCTCCCTGGCACTAGGCTATGATATTGTCATGCCATTTGGAATCCCATTTCTTTGCTGCATTGTTAATATGCATTTAGTCTTTTTTTTTGCTACTGTGAACTGAAAGAATTCATTAAGATCATCTAAAAGAAAGAAAATGACCCTAAATATTCTTCACAAGTTGGAACCGCGCTACATACTAATGTAGAACAAAGAGATTATATAGGTATGTTTTAAAAATAAGATAACAAGTTGGTGCATTTTACTTTATAAATTTCTGCTACATTGAGAAATTCAGGAACACGATCTTGCTTTCTTGGCTTGGCAGAAGACTTGTGTGTTTCAAAGGCAGTGAAAGGTGTGCCAGGATGATTTAACTGAAAATAAATGAAATCCAACAGGCCAAAATACAGACCTAAAACCACTGTTACTTATGTCCCTGCTTCAGATTTGTGCAATAATCCAACTGCTTCCTTATAAAAACATTAATTTGTATGTATGGCTATACATGCACACAAAGCAGTCAGGCTATCATACAGTGATAGGCTGCAGTACAGTTCAGGGTGTCATACATGCATGATAACAATGGTAATAAATACAAAACCAAAAGAAGGATTAATCTGAACATAATTCAGACAAACTGCATAGTTCCAAGGAAAGATGCAAGGTGGTCCTTTTTTATAAGATAAAGGAAAGGAAATGAAAAGGGAAGGGAAGGGAATGAACGAAGGAAAAATGCTTGGAAATGTTAAGAATCAAGAAAAAGAGATAGAATCCTTACTCTTCTTGAAAAGAAGATTCATGTTTAAGAATATCCAAGACTTGACCACCCTCTGAAGAAACAGAGAAGCTATCAGCTGTGTTAGTTATGTCCCTTTAATTACGCCTGTGTTGCTATAGCTTCAGTGGCAAGAAGCTGTGATAACAAGCTACCACTATTTCACTTTTGACTGCAGTTGCAAGAGAATTCACAAGATGACAAAGACTAAAGGGTTCTTCAATCTCCAGATATCTCTTGTTTGCCCTCTTTCAACATACTTCAGAGAACAATGGGATAATTTAGGTTGGAAGGGACAGGAGGAAGATTTGCTTTGATCTCATGGTCAGACCATGTCACTCAGAACTTTATCCAGATGATATTTGAAGACCTTGGGGATGGATATGGCATGACCTCTCCAGACCTCTGTTGCAGTGTTGGACTGTCCTTTTCAGGAAAACCTTTCTCCTGATACACAGTCTAAACCTCTCTTGTTTCAGTTTATGTCTGTTGTCTCTTGTCCTCGTGCTATAAACAGCTGTGAAGAACCTAGCTGTGCCTCCTTGATCTCCTCCCCAGCGGTGCTGATGGTAAGCACCTCTGAAGCCATCCGTTCTCCAGGCTGAACAAGTCCCGATCCCACGTTGTCTCCCTGCAGGGCCTATTCTCCAGCCCCTGTCCATCTATTTGCCCTCCACAGGACTCTGTCCAGTTCATCAATGTCTTTCATGTATGGGGGGGCCCAAACTGGACACAGCATCTAAACGTGGTCTAGTAAGCACTAAGTAGAGGGAGATAGCCACTCCTCTCAACCTATTGGCCTTGCTCCTGTTCATACATCCCAAGATGGTCTTGGTCTTCTCTATTGCCAGAGCACACTGCTAGCTCATGTTCATCTCACTGTCTTTATTTTGAGAGAAAAAATCAAATTATTATAAAAGTGAGGTTAATAATGTGATTTGATGTATTGTTGAACTTCAGTAATGAAGAGGAACATCAAGTTTGACTGTGTACATTTGACTGTGTGTGTACCTTATCATGCTGCCTTGTTTAGAAATGACAAATGGATACAATATTATTATGAAATTGTCTGTCTGCCTGAGGGACAATAACTCCTGGTCTTATATTCCGGAAATTTTGAAGTTATTTTGTCCTGAGATTAGTCTTCAAATAGGAAGGCTGTTGAATGTTACATGAATTGCAATCATTAAATATCAGCTCAGTCTGAAAGATTTCAAATGCAATATATCAAAAGAAATATACCCTAAAACCACATTTTGAAAAGTACATCTTAACTTCCTTCAGGTTAGCCAGGATATGGAATAATTTGTTACTTATGTTGAAAACAATTTGACTATTCTTGTCTCAACCAAAAGTAATATGAAAAAAAAGTATGTAAAGCCATGAACTAAACGCAGTTTTAATGATCTTGGTTCTGTCAGAACTAAATTTCCTTTCCAGCTCTTAACACTACATGGAAACTGGGAGTATAATTTAACTCCAGGAACAACAGTGAATGCTACCATAAAGTGTTCTAATGTGAGTGACAATAAGGCCAAAGCCCATTTGAAAACAATTCTCATTTTAGATCCCTTTCCAGTGAGTGAGGACCAGAGCTTTCTAATTTTATATTTCTTCTGTGTGTGTATTTCTGTGTGTACATGTACATATTGTGTGTATTTGTAGTGTATGTATGGAATTCACTGTGTGGTAGCTGTTCATTGTTTTCATAATCTTAAACAAAAGGTACAGTGGAAAGGATTAGTGTAAATAAAAATGTACAGATTCCTGAAATACACGGAAAAAAATTGCATTTTCTTTTTTGTAAAGAAACCTCTTTTCCTCAGTGTGCTTATGGGTTAACATAGAGGGTTATTGCCTAACAACCACACAGCAGTCAAATCTCATCACCTTCAGCAGGAATAATTTATGGTTTAATCTTACATGCAGGCATATTAAATTAGTATTACTCATCAGAACTCACTTATTAATAAAACAAGCTGAATTAGCCACCAGAGAATCATATTTGGAAATTCAATGACAATTTTACATTTTTAATAAAGGCTCAGAAATATTATTGCAGAGCAGGTGGTATGAAGAAATGTGGTCAAATTTGACATTCATTAATAATTGAAGTGTGGAACGTGACAGAGGCAAAAATTGATATTGATTTTTTCCCCTCTAATATTTGGATGAGTTCTGAAAAGTAAATAAAATGAGATAACAAGACATATCAAGTCACTCTGATTTCTTTGATCACCCCTCCCTGTATGCACACATATATATCACTATTTTCCCTATCATGTTTTTGAATAATTCAACACCCATAGTCTTTCCAGTTCAATGCATTATAAAACACACTCAAGCTGAGTTTCAATCATATTAGACTGAAAGCTGAATTTTTTATGAAGGATTATTTAAAACAAAATGTGTCTTGGGCCCCACAGTCTCTGAAACCAAACAATCCTGAGAGTTCAGTGAAGAAATGTCAACACTGTAGAGAATTTTTCGATTCAAAAAATTAAAGGAGTCCTGTTTGATGTATATTAACCATATCAATATTAACAACCTTCTGCTGGATTTCAGAAGTGATATGAGAGTGGCAGTAATATCAGGCTTGTATTTTAACTAGTTGTGAAAGCTCTGAAATACTTGTACTCATACTGAACTTGACCTGCCTTTGGGACAGCTGCAGCAGCACTCCTGTTGATTTCAGTAATGCCAATCTGCAGACTCAGTTGAAGTTAGCATCTTTAACCTCATTGAACTCCAAGCATGCAAGGAGGGCCACTGACCTCTGCTGACCAAACTCCAGTGCACCGTAGACATCTCCATGGGGTATTTTCTGCAGGATTTACATGGTTACTTGAGGTCTGTAGTACACTCAACCATGCATGTGAGTTTGTTTCAGCATTTCTCACCTATTTCTGTCCTCACCTTGAATAGGCTTGTGATCAGGATCTTCATTACAAGGCATCTCTTGGTTTACATTCTTCGTCTGCTTGAATGACTGGGTTGCCCTGTCTTGGCCCAGTACTGGTGATAGCAATAGGGGAAACTCACTGATAATGAGCCAGAGCCTTCCATTCCTATATGTTTACAAAAGTAAATTCTTTGCTTCTGAAGGAAATCATCTACTCACACATTCTGGCTGTAGGTGAAAATGTTGTGGAGAAAATAAAGGAAAAAATCACCTTCTCTAACGTTCACTGCAGAGGATTTCAACCTCAGCCTGTCTGTCTTCCATTTGAAATTTTAACATAGCCATATACATATCCACACTTCAGGTTCTTTGCAATACCACCATCCTTCCTTCTGTACAGTCTCCTATAAGCTTGCCTAGAACTGCAAGAAAATCCTGTTCTCATGGAATTTATCACACTCATCTTCTGGATTTCATGTTATGCAACTTATCTAGATAATCAGTCCACAGAGATTGTTCAATAGATTTAACAATCTTCTCAGCAGAATTAGCTCTCTAGAGTTAATCTATGGGATAGGAGGAGATCAAGGAGTCCTCTCTTATATTGTCTGTAAAAAAAACAAAGGCAGCTATAACAATGACAAAGAAGCAGAACATTCAGAAAAAATACAAACAATCAGGAGTTAAGAAGAAGGGATGAAGTAGAAAAGTTCAAAAGCAGGAGAGAGAATGTGTGTCAACTCATTAGATATCCTTCTTTTTTTTTTTTTTAAGGATGCTTTCATGTTTTTAGATGAGCATCTTTGCTCCAAGATATTGAACACAAATAATATTGATTGACTGCAGTTATTTTATGCTCTCGTGCCTTCTGTCTAATGCAGACTATTTGCAGGTCCTGTTGACTGTGTTAGCAGAGCAAATGGATGATGCTCTAGGTCTCATTTTGTAAGAATGAATTTATATTGACTTCAATAGCCAGAATTAATGAAATCTAGTCAAATAACTGAAAAGGTATTCCACAAGGTATTTTGCTTTAATTAGTGAGAAGTATTGCAGAAAATATGAGTCAGCTGAGATTTTTAAACATAACAATATATTATTCTCCATTCATATCTGTCATATATTAATGTTGGAAACATAACTCCAAATTTTGAATTGTGAGCTATTTGGAATTTGTGTGCCATTTCTTGGGTTTTTATATTATTATGTGTAGGTTTTCATGAGACAGACAATATAATAATTAAAAAAATATTACTATTTTAATTAAACAGCTTAATCAGCAACAATGAGCAGCCACTACTGGGCAAGTTAAATTGTTCTTATGTGACAAGGTGCAAAGAGGAGTATGTTCCCTTATGCAAAAATCACAGTTAGTTGTTCATCAAAAAGATCATGCAAACGGAAGTATTTTTTTGTCTGTGACAGATGCCAACTTTTGATGTACTCTTCTATCAGCAAAAGCAGACTTGATAAGCATAAGGAAAAGTAAACAGTAATGAAAGAGGTGGGAGCACCTGGTTTAAGTTGATTGATTGCAGTATTTGGAAAAAAAGTATCCTTTTGAATTCAGGCCACTGTAGGCTACAATGTGTTTCTTCTGCACAGTTAAAACCTTAGCCAATTCTTACTGAACCAAAAATTCTCCAAGTGCTGAGTATTTCACTTCAGTCATCTGAAGGACTGAACACTCCAAAAAGTGAAGTTTTTATACACCCCTCAGATCAGATTCCTATAATTTTGACTGGATTAGCAGCCTTGTAATACCACAGAATAATTTGAGAAAAAACATATGGCTTTCCCTCCTGAGTTTTGACAGCTTTTTTTTTTTTTTTCCTCCATGTTTCTGGAAGTGGCTGGGGAATTTCAGGCCTTGTCATACTTTTCTGTCCCATGTTTCACAAGGTGATGTTAAGTCAGAGATCACAGCTGTGTTTTTGGAGGATCTGTTTGTTCTATGCTCTTCTTCTGAGGGAAAACATGTCAACAGTTTAAGTATGTGGTTGGTAGAAAAGTTATGAAGAAAACTCCTTTTACTGAAATCACTTTCACCCCTGTTGCAACATTTTTCTTTCCTCTGACAAGATTCTGAATACAAATATGAAAACAATTGGAGACCTCAGATTTCTGCAGTGTGCTTTGCTGTGATGTTAAGTGTTTTGACCTCCATATCCTGGATATACCATTAGTTTTGTCCATCATTATGCTACACATATTGCATATATAATCACACACAAGTTTAGAGAGCTGTATGTAAGACAGACATAGAAAAACTGTTGGAAGCTTCTCAATATCTGAAGCAACTATTTCCCATCCAGAGTCCATAGTAGATGGATATCTGTCTTAGGGTCTGAAAACTTCTACGTTTTCACTTGGGAAAATGTGTATTTCTCACCTTTGCTGTCACTAATGCTGAGACAGGGATTGTGCTCTGGGTGATAAGACATTTTTCCAAAAACATGGCACCTGTAACTCTTCCCTACTTGCTGAAGAGTTGCTTATGAACTGCCAAAAATTGCCAGCTTGTATCTGTACCAGCCCATTGAACCTGAACTACCAAGTAATACCTCAGGCTATAGTTTGTTTGAAACTCCTAGAAACCAAGTCATAAAGCTCATTGACAAAGATTTTATGCAATGAACCCTGGAAGGCTGCCTCTACCTTATTTGAAACCTTGAATTCAGACCACTCAGCTGCACTTATTTTCTTCTGCCTGACCATGCTTAATTGATTCACTTGTGTTTAAAAATTATTGTTCCAACTTAGGAGTTAAAGTACTATCCAAAGGGAGATGAAAACAAGTAGTTTAGGAATAATAACTAGCTTTCTCCCTTTCTGGAAACCTGCTATTTATATAGAAGGTTACTCCTCCCCTGTAAATCTAGGAACTGACCCTTATTCTTTTATTACAAGAAGACTACTTGATTAAAGAATTGAGTTAGTTAACTGTTATGAAGATTTAAAAAATGCTTCCTTTCTTATTTTAACCATTGGAAGAAAGATGTGGATACTTGCGAGGAGGGCGTCCTGTGAGATATATATATATATAGTTATATAATTCTTCATGTGTTACATAGCTCATTTTACTACAGATATCATTCCACTGATTCCTCCACTAGTGAGCCAGAAAAATGGATATCAGGTTTGTAGTTCTGTATCCAAGAGAAAGCTTAGACTTTTGTGACATACAACAGAATACAAGTGAACAATAACTTAAATTTCCACTGCCAGGCAGAGCTATGCCTTGTGGAAAATTATGCCTACTGATTATAATTCTTCTGGATCCAGTGCCCATTATTAAGGACCATGAAGTCATGTACATGAATCAAAGTGCACTTGCTGTTGGGCTGATCATGTTGTCAACCAGCCTCTAAGGATCTTAGAAATGGCTTTCAGTCATCACTGAATATATTTATTCGAGTTCATGAGAGACCTGGTTTGAGCCACCTCTTTCATTCAGTATTTGAGGAGACACTGTGTATTTCTGTGCACTAGACATAATGTTAAAGCAAAATTTTGGGCATCTGATTCTGGAAAGGAAATACGAAATTGATGGAGAATGAATAATTACACATATTATTAACTCTGTAGGAGCCAAGAAGTCAAATCCTTCAGAAGCATTTCAGCCAAAAATTGTACAAAATTAATTTTGATTAAATGAGTGGCCAAATACACAATGTGTTTGGAACCACTTAGAGATCACTGACCACATATGAAATTCAGAAAAGCAAATTTCTTTCTTGAGTTCAGAATTTTTTCTTTAAGGCAAAGAGAAAAAAAGCATCCACACCATTCACAAAGGGGCAAAGTATTATACTAGTTGATTTTTAAAAATATGTTTTAGTGAGATGCAGTTCACTATTTAGCTGAAAAATATTTTATTCCAAGGAAAAGAAGGAGGTGGCATTATGATCTGCATGGGGATAAATGATCATTTTATGAAGTCTGGAGTAACTTGGTGGTAATACACAAGGCACAGTCTTTTAAATGCTAGTTCCATGTTTCTCTGAAACAAAGATTGATTCATTGTTCATGATTTGGCACAAGCCGCTCTACATAACTGTCAAGAAAAACATATATGATGATAAAAATAGAAGTTGCAAATATATCTGATGGTGTTACTTTCAGACTAAGAAAGGGATATTGTTCTATTTCCTGTTCTTTCATGTTGCTGTTTGTCTGTAGTCCTGGCTTCCTCTGTTTGCTCGTCTTAAAAGATGAAAGGCATTCCTCTTCATTTAGAAGAAGAAATTTTACAAGACACTATGAACCGCAATCCAGGAGGTACTCTTTATAAATGTCATCTTGAAAATGTTTTCTGGAGAACAATGAACTGAAGTTCTGATCTCAAAACACCTCCATATAGCAAGATCTCTGTGCTTCCTTTGGGGAGAAAAATGACAACAGTATTTCCACCTGGTGATAGATAATGCCAGCAGGAAGAACAGATAATATGAATACAGGTACAATCTATAGCTCTTTACACTGTGTTTAGACTGCATCATAATCTAAAATTATCATGGCAAGAAATACTCATTTTACATGGTAATCAGAACACTGTACAGATCTGACTTTTTTTTTAACAAAGAAAAAAGTTAGAAAGTAATAGCCTCTAAAATACTCAAAATAAAAATACAAAATCATACATGCATTCCCAGTGCCCATACATATTTTTACAATTCTTGTGAGAGCAGTAACTTCATTTTGATTTTCCAACACTTAACTTGGTTAGCTCATATCAAAAAAATGCACTTTCTTAGCGTAGCTAAAGCTGTTAATTGTTGATTTGTAGATAGACAGGTTACAGTAATGATGGTAATACATCTATTTGCTTTTTATATATATGAATAGCAAGGGCTGCAGTGACCTCTGTCCTGACCAATATCACCTGGTATCACTGTCTCTTTCCTATGTTTCAAATTACATGTTACTTTTATTATGAGATTAATATGTATGTATGAGCGATATCTGTCAGTGAATTACAGTCATAAACATTATGCATAGGCATAAAAAAGTATTGATTAAGTGGTGACTCCTGTATGAAGAGATATTTCTATGGGATGTAACAGGCAAAGTGTACAACAAAGCAGACAAGACTTCATAAACTGCTGTGGTGTGTTGACCCTGGCTGGATGCCAGGTGCCCACGAAAGCTGCACTATCACTGCCCCCTGCCAGTGGCAGAGAGGGATGGGGAATGGGGATTGTGGTCAGTTCATCACACATTGTTTGTGACTCTTCGTCCTCCTCAGGGGGAGGACTCCTCACACTCTTCCCCTGCTCCAGCATGGGGTCCCTCCCACGGGACAAGTCCTCCACAAACTTCTCCAACATGAGTCCCTCCCACGGGCTGCAGTTCTTCACAAACTGCTCCGGTATGTGTTCTCTCTGCGTGTGTTCTCTCCACCTGTCTTTTCCACAGGGTGCAGTCCTTTAGGAACAGACTGCTCCAGCATGGGTCCTTTCCATGGGGTCACAAGTCCTGCCAACAAACCTGCTCCAGTGTGGGTTCCTCTCTCCACGGGTCCACAGGTCCTGCCAGGACCTTGCTCCAGCTCAGGATTCCCATGGGGTCACAGCCTCCTTCAGGCATCCACCTGCTCTGGCGTGGGGTCCTCCACAGGCTGCAGCTGGATATCTGCTCCACCGTGGACCTCCATGGGCTGCAGGGGCACAGCTTGCCTCACCATGGTCTTCACTATGGGCTGCAGGGGAATCTCTGCTTTGGCACCTGGAGCACCTCCTCCCTCTCCTTCCTCATTGACCTTGGTGCCTGCAGAGTTGTTGCTCTCACATATTCTCACTCCTCTCTCCAGCTGCAACTGTACAGTTTGTTTCCCCCCCTCCCCCTTCTTAAATATGTTATCACAGAGACACTACCACGATCACTGATGGGCTCAACCTTGGCCAGCAGCAGGTCCATCTTGGAGCCAGGGAGCATTGGCCCTATTGGACATAGGCGAAGCTTCTAGCATCTTCTCACAGAAGCCCTGTAGCCCTCCCACTACCAAAACTTTGCCACACAAACCCAATACAACTGCACTCACTCACTAATAATTTTTACTGTCTTGAACAATCCAAGTGGCAGAGGAATTACTCATCCTGTGATAAAGGCTTTGTTCTTCTTGTAGACAGTCTGACTACAGGGAGCACTGTTGTATCATGGTGCAGAAAAGCATGGGCTTTGGTATACCTGCCAGTAACCTGAACACAAAAATGAGATGGCTAATTTGCATATACGGACATACTTTGCATAAGAACGGAAACAACTGAGAGATGGACAGGGAAAAAAAAATAGGAGAAAATGCACTATCCACTCCTTTATATTTTCTTTGAGAGGGCAAGGCCCTTTCTCACAACAGTTCATAATTTTGTTCCAGCTCTGTGCATTCCTAGTCTTGCTCTCCCTGAATGAATTGATTTTCATTCTCCATTCTGTTTCAAGTCAATCAACATATTTTTTCATCCATTTTTACATAAAATTACCTGCACTGAGTCAGATCAAAGGTCTACCTACTGTAGCATCCTGCTACTGACAGGGGGCCTAGGGAGGAGTACAAATGCAGGGCAAGCACGGAATGATAGTTCCCTAGAATAATCTCCTTCCTTCTGGTGATTTATGGTGCAGAGGCCTGAACTAGAGGTGGCATATTTATATGTACTTGTGTTCAATATATTTTTCTTTCATGAGTTTTTCGTTCATTTTCTGATCCCAAACAGACATTTAGCATCGACAACATCTTGTGGCAAGGAAAACCTCATACAAAACCACAGAATACTGAAAGCCTGTCCTCCTTTGCCTGGAGCAGTGCTGTTTACCTCTCCTGTTCATCCTGCTCACTTGTGGAGAAAAGATGCGAGATAGCTCTCCTGCCAGTACCTCAGAATAAGAACCATCACACAAATGAACAAACAACACTTCACGATGTGTCCATGACCTAGCCACTGAATTGCAGTTCACAAAAGTGGAGCTGCCTCTCTTCATGTCTAGAAGTACCTGCATGTGTATGGTTGGGGCCCTCTTCCCTAGTTGTCCTACATGTAAGATGGGAGTAATAGCTCCTCTTTTTCTAACAGGACTTTTGTGTGGACAAATGCATCAGAGGATTTCAGGTACCTAGCCACCATGTTCGTATTACTATAATGAGGAAAAGCAGTTTTGCCAAAAGCTCATCATTCCCACTAGAAATTTTATCCAAGAAGAAAGATGATACGCAAAGAATAAGTCACATTAAATTAAAAATAAAACAAAAATATACTGTTAAAGTAAGGGTGATAAATGGTGATGGAAGAAAAAATGGTAAAAATATTCTTTTGGTTTTTGTTTGTTTGTTTGTTTCTTTTATATCCATGATACCTAGTCTAATAATCATATCCATTTGCAGGGCTATGTGTGAAAATAATGGTCATGTCATGACAATTTATTGCTGGAATTTATACGAAAATATACACAGCACATCTTTTCTGCATAAATTCTTATTCTCTATAATTTATCAAATGCTGTATGGCCTGTTGTAAGGTCATATATTATGAAGTGAGACTTTTTTATGTTAAATAAGGACTTGCTTACTTGCCATACTCCAAATTCTTTCTTGCCCCACACACGGTTTGCTATCCTATTGCAGTTAGCTAAAAATACAATTTGAATAACTATATTGTCCCTACTTCCAGCTCTTGTCAAAATAAATGAAAAGAAAATATACATACCCATACATTCACACTTATGTTGTTATATATGCATTATGGACCTCATTAATCAGCATTAGAGATAAAACATTTCTTCACTTGCTTTGGAATTTCTCAATTTTCAATGTAGGGCTAACAGACCTCTTCACTGTTGTATAGCTGAAGGTATATTTTAATACTGCTCCCCAGTAAGGACTTCTTTCAAAGAATCAATGGTCCTCCAAGTGTTTCCATTCACATGATGGATATGGGGTGACTTTTCCTGTCTTTCTCCAAATCAGGCTTGCTCATTATTTTCCTCCTCTTCTTTGGTCCACTGAGTGGAATAAGATCATTCTTGTCTTACTCTTTGTTTATTATTTTGGAAGTCCACTATAACTGAGTTCTTGTGTAATTTTCAAGCATTATTCTCTTTGGCTGAGTCAGTAACCGGTGGGGAGAGGCTTTTTCTCCTCTTCCAGCCAATAACCTTTTTTTGAAGAGTCCTGATTTCTCAGTCCTTTATTTCTAGCTCATGCTAGCAGATGAGGCTGTGAAATCTCTTTTTGGCATTGCAATTGTGCAGCAAAAGGCAGTGATAGGACAACCATTCATCCTCTTCAGTCCTTCCTAGGGTAGAGATCTTCAGTTTTGCTTTTTCAACACTTTGTCCAGTGAAAGCTAATTGCTCAAGAAATAGAATGTGTATGGAGAAAAACACCTTATCAAGGAAGAGAAGGAATAACCTATGCAAATCTATTTAAGCTTGTTGGCAGTCTAGTGACTGTCAAATAAACACCTTTCTACTCTACCTTCCCCCAAGGGCCAAATATTCCCTTCTGCAGATCAGACTTCACACTTAGAAACCCTCACACAAAAGGACTGCTTACACTCCTTAATCCCTATCAGAAATGCCTTTGCCACATTATGGTCCAATCTGCATTAAATTGGTGAGGTATGCATTTATCTCAGCGATAGGCCTGTAACATTATCTTTGTTTGCTAGCCTTTGAGTTCATGAACACTTCTACCTTCCTTCATTGTTTGGAATGTATGCATGCACTCTTGGAAATGAAACAACATTTTCCTGCTCTCTGAAGCTACTTGCTTCATCTCTGACATTCTTCAGCAGAGATACTAGTTTGTTAACTCTTTGATTTCCAGATATTCTTCTGTGCATGCATATCTACAGAAAAAAAATCTTACGATAAGCAAATGACATCAGTAACCAGCTTTTGCATGGGCCATCTATGTTTAAAAGACGAGTAAATATGTTGTGATGTGGCAGTTTCTACATGTAGATAAAATATCTCAGAGCTTCTTTAGCCGTCTTGCCTCCCCATCCTGTAATTGGGAAGAGCCACTCCAAAGGATGTCTGCTTCAGCAGCTGCATTTGGTTTGCCTTTTCCCAGAATTAGGGATTTGGATTAGGCAGTGGTTTGCAGGGCTCAGCCATGGGAGCCTCATTTGAACTGCCCATGAGATATACATAACAAAATCTAATATACCTGCAAGTATTTTAAAAATAATACTTGTTCTTATAGCATTGATATACACATTTGTCCAGAAGGTTGGTCATAGGACTTGACAAAGTCTTACTGAACCTCTGAGGGATTTATTTTCACTGCTTCTGCCTCTCACAGCCTTGATGAGGGTTAAGGGATCCTATACTCTGGATATTTTTCAGTAGGGAGTTGAATAGTCTGGCATGACAAGAAGAGAAGGCAAGAAATTTTTGTTGGCTAATTTTGCAGTTTGGGGGTTCCTTCCTGTAGTGGTTTAACCCCAGCCAGCAACTAAGCACCACACAGCCACTCGCTCACTCCCCCCACCCCCAGTGGGATGGGGGAGAGAACTGGAAGGGTAAAAGTGAGAAAACTTGTGGGTTGAGATAAGAACAATTTAATAATTGAAGTAAAATAAAATAGCATAGTAGTAGTAGTAGTAGTCGTAGTAATAATAATAATAGTAATAATAATAATAAAATAATACAATAATAATATACAAAGCAAGTGGTACACTATACAATTGCTCACCACTCACTGACCAATGCCCAGTATGTCCCCGAGCAGTGATCGCTGTCCCCCGGACAACTACCCCAGTTTATATACTGAGCATGACGTCACACGGTATGGAACAGCCCTTTGGCCAGTCTGGGTCAGCTGTCCTGGCTGTTCCCCCTCCCAGCTTCTTGTGCACCTGGCAGAGCACGGGAAGGTAAAAAGTCCTTGACTAGTGTAAGCACTACTTAGGAACAACTAAAACATCAGTGTGTTATCAACTTTATTCTCCTACTAAATCCAAAACGCAGCACTATACCAGCTACTAGGAAGAAAATTAACTCTATCCCAGCTGAAACCACGACACTTCCTTAACCTAAGAGGATAAATAATATGTATATATAGCGCAGTAAAGAGGAGGAAATAATAAGACTCAAAGATTGTCTTATTTAACACTAAAGCATTTAATAATTCTAGATGTCATTAAAATTATTATAGTGCAGGTTACTAAGAGCATCACGTCATTCATCACGCTTTATGTTGCAAGTGGTACTGTTAACAACATGAGATTTTGGCCTTACATGGCATGTCTTGCATCTCTTTAAGTACTTTATTTTCACACTGTTGGCACCTTAATACTGCAAGTCACATCTTATCAAGCAGCTCTACACTATAAGTGTGCCAAGACATTAAACTTCATCAACCTTTTACTCTTTCCAGATTACTGAAAGAAGAGTAAGAAATGAAAAACCAAATGTAATGTTGTTTGCACTTCCTTACATTATGCAGAAATTGAAATGAAGAAGTGAAAATAATGGATTGTGTAGTTCTGATATAGATGGCTATCTAAATGTGTGTACATTAATTCATGTTGCAAGCCAGTTGTTCAACTGATTAAGTCAGTGTACCTCTAGTGATGTCAGTGGTGTTATGATAACTTAAAATCTCTGCAGATATGAATATCTATTGCAGTGTCTGTATTGCTGTCCATATATGTCTTCTCAAACTCTTTGGAGCTAGCCTCTTTGTTAGAGAAATCAGTGTTAGCTCCAGGGAAATAAATGGATATTGTTATAAATCCTGATTCAAGGCTCTCAGCACCTAGGTAATATTTTATTTGACTTGTTCTAAAGTCTACCCTACAGATTCCAGTACAGCAAGGATGTTCAGATATTTCCGGGACTGTACGTAATTTGTGATGATAATGGACATGTGAGGCTTTGTTTACTTGTTATTCCCCCCTGCCCCCTGACGCTGTTTGCCCATATTACTAAGCATGTGCGCAGTAATGACTCTGTGAAGACACTAGCAAAATGAATATTTGGTTAACGACCCTAAGACCCTTATATTGTGTGAGAATATAATGTTCTATACAGAATTACATTTTCATATGCAACAGGAAGTCAGCAAATCTGGCTTGTATTCTAAATGTTTTCATCTCTTTTTTAAAGATGTGTTTGAGTGGCACAAGAAAACCTGAAGCCTTACCCTGATGATTTTTCAAACACCTTGGTATTGTATTTGCAGATTATTAATAACACAAGAGAATTAGACTTGGAATTAGTGACAGTTCACAAAATATGTGAATCTCTCAGATCATTGTTCATCTCTGTTGACTTGTCCTCCATTGCCATGTCCTTACCAATATCCCTTACACCTGGTCTGAGAGATATACAATGATATGAATCAGAGTACTAGTGTTTCAAATTTGCTAATAGATTATCCAGACTGCAGGTTGGTGGAGAATCCCCTCTCATCTCCTCTTCAATATTTAGGTAGTCAAACTAACATAAGAAAAAAGCCAACACAATAAAAATACTGACTGCAGTCACCACAGCACAAAAGGACAGTATACCACAACAGTGCAAAGGATGTTATATATAATCAAAGCACAGAGACTGTCAAATGTCTTAACATGAGCTTGACGCATGGACTCAGCCAACAGGCATTGGTTTTATTTCTTAACATTGCTAAAATATAGTTTGTAGTCTGCTGACTGCTGTTACAAATAAATGCTGTTTGATACAAATTTCAAATTTTACTTCAGTCCAGGAAATAACCACCTAATACTGTATTAGTTCAAGGAGGGAGTGGCCACCTACTAGTATTTGCTGCAGCAAGGCTTCCTATTCTACTCTGAATACATATGGAAGAGTCAATCAGCTCTACTTATGATTCAGATTAAGTGTCTGACATAGTCACAGGCTGAGTTATTTAGTTCTTTTATGTCATTACCCTTGTCTTAAAGAAAGGTTGAGATCTAAGTAGTCAAAAAGTACAGTTGGGTTTTAAGGCTCAATATCTGTGTGCTTTGTAGGATAGGACAGTTTTTAAAGTCTGTGCTTTTCACAATTTCAAGTACATTAAATAACGCCTTCTTAAATGGATTTTTCTATGTATTTTTTTTTGATTGAAAGTGTGAAAAAAAGTAGCTTCTGGCTGCTGCACCTGCCAACAAGATAATAAGTTAGCATCCTTGTATAGAATAAGGAGTGATTACTCTCCTGTGCAGCTCAGAGGGGAAGCCAACTTAAAATCTTTTGCAGGTGTCACCTAAAGAGGACCAAGAAGGCAGAAAACACACAGAATAGTTCTCTCAGGGATTCTGAATGGTTCATGTTACACATGCATGTGTTGGTGTCTTTATAAATAAATGTGTGTATATATATATATATCATTTATATTTAAACATATCTATATACATACACACATAAATGTAGAAGATATAGTTATACACATGCAGACAGGATATGTATCTGTGCAAATGTATAGTGTGCTGAGAGGTACACATATACATTTCATTTCTGCATGTTTATTTATATATATTTGCATGCCATACCTGTTTTGTATGTCTGTTATATTCAGGTTTACAAACACATAAGTAGCAATGCCTTTCCAATTTTTTTTCTTTCTCACACCTTTCATGGCCACTGTACATGGGAACATAAATCACAGACATATATAATGAAAGCATTCACAAATGTACGTGTAGTCACAAACATAGATACACATTAGGTCTATATGTGGGTGGGGAGAGAATGGGATGAATGCAGAGAGAGAAAGGGGGAATGAGTGTGCATTCTGTGTGTTTCCCATGCATACACATATGCACGTGAGCCTGCGTGCAACACACACAGACTCCACTACCTGTTTTCCTATGCAACATAAACAAGACCTCTGTTTATCCCAGGAGGTTAATTTGGTCAGACTTTGATACACCACTTTGTGCCTTGTGTTAATATTTTACTCCAAATGCCATATCATCTTTTATCTTTTATTTATGGTGATCTTCATATTCATTTCTCAACCAAGGCAGTCACTGCAGGCAGAGATGGCATTGATCTTTAATTTTTTTCTTTTCCCTTTGTATTGCGTACTTTTAGCCCTTAAGAAAAAAGACAGACTGTGAAAAAGAGAAAAAAGATGGGGGGAAGGAAAAAAAACTCATACTTTGGGAATTCTTTCTAGGAAGTTGAACAAAACCCAGCCTTTTTCACCAACTAGGAAATGTGGCTCTAAATCATAGAATCATAGAATCGTCCAGGTTGGAAAAGACCCTTAAGATCATCGAGTCCAACTGTTAACCTAGCACTGCCAAGTCCATCACTATACCATGTCCTCGAGCACCACATCTATCCATTCTTCAAATACCTCCAGGGATGGAGACTCAGCCACTTCCCTGGGCAGCCCCTTCCAATGCTTGACAACCCTTTCAGGGAAGAAATTTTTCCTAACATGCAATCTAAACCTCCCCTGCATCAACTTAAGGCCATTTCCTCTTGTCCTATCGCTTGTTACTTGGGAGAAAAGACCAGCCCCCACCTTGCTACAGCCTCCTTTCAGGGAGCTGTAGAGAGCAATGAGGTCTCCCCTCAGCCTCCTCTTCTCCAGACTAAACAACCCCACTTCCCTCAGCCACTCCTAAGACTTGTGCTCTAGATCCTTGACCAGTTTTGTTGCTCTTCTTTGGACACTCTCCAGCACCTCGATGTCCTTCTTGTAGTGAGGGGCCCAAAACTGAACACAGTACTCGAGGTGCGGCCTCACCAGTGTCGAGTACAGGGGCACTATCACTTCCCTGGTCCTGCTGGCCACACTATTCCTGATACAAGCCAGCATGCCATTGGCCCTCTTGGCCACCTGGGCACGCTGCTGGCTCATGTTGAGGTGGCTGTCAACCAGCACCCCCAGGTCGTTTTCTGCCAGGCAGCTCTCCAGCCACTCCTCCCCAAGCCTGTAGCATTGCATGGAGTTGTTGTGACCCAAGTGCAGGACCCGGCACTGAGCCTTGTTGAATCTCATACAGTTGGCCCCAGCCCATCGGTCCAGCCTGTCCAGGTCCCTAGGTTCATAAGAAACAAGTTTCATCAATTTGTCTTTAGGTGGGACATAACTTGTATACTGCTTTTGAACTGAACCCTGAATGTGAAAAGGCGGGTGGAGAAGAAACATGGAAAAGGAAGATATGAATTTGGAAATATGAATAGCAAATCTCTTTGCATAAACTTTCAATAAATTTACCTGCAGCCCTAATAGACTGACCTATCAGATACATGATTGCTATTTAAAGAGTTAGAATCTTTGTTATTTTTTTTCCTTTGAATAGTAGCCAGCTGGAACTGTGAATCAAGGTCTATGTTCTGTCTAGTGTAATACTGTCACTGAATAATCAATTTTCCTTCTGCCAATACAAATGGACAAGAAAGATTGCCTAAACAAAGATTTCAGGAATGTCTAAACAAAGATTTCACGAATGTCTAAACAAAGATTTCAGGAATATCTTGCTTTTTTCCAAGCTTGAACAAGTATTATATAAATTCTGAAAAGTCTGAATTCCTAGCAAAAAGTTATTAAGACTCTTTTAGTGTCTCATTTTCTTTCAATCTTCCATCTCTTCACTTCAGTGCAACCTGATCTTTTCTTCTCAATCATAGTTTTATTTACATAGTGTGTGTGTGTGCATGTGTGTGTGTGTGCATACACGTGTGCTGGTTTTGGCTGGAATAGAGTTAATTTTCTTCATACCAGCCAGTATGGGGCTATGTTTTGGATTTGTACTGACAACAGTGTTGATAACACAGTAATGTTTTCTTTATTACTGAGCATTGCCTACACAGAGCCAAGGCCTTTTCTGCTCACACCATCCCACCAGTGAGCAGGCTGAGGCTACACAAGAAGTTGGGAGGAGACACAGCTCAGACAGCTGACCCCAACTGACCCAAGGGCTATTCCATACCATATGACATCATGGTCAGCATATACAGCTGGGGGAAGAAGAAGGAAGGGGGGGTGGAATTTGGAGTGATGGTGTTTGTCTTCCCAAGTAACCGTTATGAATGATGGAGCCCTGCTTTCTTGGAAATGGCTCTAAATGCCTGCCCGCCAATGGAAAGTAGTGAATTAATTCCTTGTTCTGCTTTGCTTGCGTGCGTGGCTTTTGCTTTACTTATTAAACTTTCTCTATCTCAACCCACAAGTTTTCTCACTTTTACTCTTCTGATTCTCTCCCCCATCCCACTAGGAAACAGTGAGCGAACAGCTGTGTGGTGCTTAGTTGCTGTCTGGGGTTAAACCATGACAGAGTGTGTATAAGCTTCTAATGGCACTGCATTTTGCAACATGGACACAACTTGCTTGCCTAATCCTGCTTTGTTGTCTTGGGAAATCCTCAGATTTGATATTCTGTCCAAATGGTGTACTGAAATCATATATATTATGGGAAATTGTCTAGTCAACACCAAATGACTGAAATGTCATTACTTTGAAATTTTGAAAAGAAATGTTAAATCAGTCTGCTCAGTAAAACCTGTTGAATCCCAATTTGGATATCAGCACGGACAAAAATTCCAATAGTAGCTGGAGAGAAGTAAGAGTGGGACAAGTCATTACAAGAAGTTTATTGAGACTTCATATAAATTCATGCTGACAGGCTTCTCTGCACTCATTAATCTGCTAGTCATTTTTATGCATCATTCAGACTGCAGTATTGAACCACTGTCATGGACAGGGGTACATGTAATGGTACACCACATCGGACTTAGTCCCAGCTTTAGGATGGTTGCGTGAATACACATGATAATAAAGAAGAATTTGACTACTCCATAGGTGCAATTTATTCAGTCATTTCCACATTCAGGTGATTTGAAGAGCAGAGGTCTAGACAGTCCCCATTACCTTCCATTCATTCTGTGTTCACCAGAGGCAATCTGGTCCCAATGAATACTCTATTCTACTGTACAAGTGTCTTGTGTATTTAAGGAAATCATTAACCTTCTCAGTAAGAGACATATTCAGCTGCTCTTTTTTGTCTTGATGCATGCAGCTATGTCTTGAGTGATGGGCAGCTGTGTGTGTGTGAAGATGGGAAACACACACTTGGAAAGAATCAGTTATTCCTAAAATGCATGTGCAATGCGTTATGTCATCATCAAGAAAAAAATGAATCCTGTTCTGGCTATTGCATGTTATCCAGGGAATAAAAGTATGATATCACAGTCCATAAAAGTTAGGTTTTGATTCAGAAGCACAAAAAATGCTCTGTTGAAGCCAGACCACTTCCCACATGAGTTATGCTTGATTATGTGAAAAGAATTTGACTCAAAATGAAGTTACTGTAATACCTAAGCAGTTTAAATGAAAATATAAATAAGGTCTGAATATAAATCAGAATTCCATCCTACTCATTTCCTTATGTGAACACAATTGTGGACAATACAAAGCTGAAACTCTGAATAAAGTGGAGTTTAAATCCCTGAACTTCTTCAGGCATTTTTGTGGAGTTTCACTCATCATTTAGTGAATTAATTTTTTTTTTATAACTCAGGGAAGTGACTGGCTTAAGTGTTCTGGGGAAATTAAATGTCTCTGAATGATGAGAAAACTTACAAGAACAACACAGAAAGAACATAACCTGATTTTGAAGGTGCTTCTTATGGGGTACCACCTTATGAGGCACATATGTCTCTCATCTGACTGGATGCCTGTGTAATAAGTGGGATTGCCCCATGCATCCTAACTACTCTGGTGAGAAAGACAGCTCCAATGGGAGATTCAAACCACTTAAGATTTGAATCTACCTACCTGAATGTCTAGTAATTACAAAGGGAAGTCCCATCTGGCTTCCAGATGAAGGGAAATAATGTTCAGTATTAGTCACCTCTGTTAGTTGCCCAAATTAGATGGCATGTGCCTGAGCCATAGACCTTTCCTTCACACTGTTGAGAAGTATTCCACACATAGTGAATTTGCTGTGAGGTGGTTATTTTTATGTAAAGAGAAAGTAAATCTAATGCCTGAAGCTTAGATAACAGGTCCTAGAAACAGCAACCTCATCTGAATCTGAAATCCTAGGCCACATTGTGGGGAAACTGGACCCAGCTCCTTTGGGATATTTAGCCACTCAGCTTGATCCAGTGAGAGTTAGTCATTAAAGTACCTGTGGGGAGTTGAGGCCTAAGGGCAAGACCCCTTTACTTCCCAGTAACTTCCATTAGAACTGAAGTGCTCCCATTTCACCCCCACTCTGCAAGGGGTCTGAACTGCTTTCTCCAGTAAATTCCAGTTCTTTTTTTGTTCTAGATGCTCAGCACCAATGTGTTAGGTCCATAAATAGCCTGAAAATTCATCCCTTCAAAAACTGTATATCATTATTAAATGCATGATATCTGCTCTCCCAGAATTATGCTACCGAACACATGGATGGCTACAAGCTCTTTAGAAAGGACAGGCTAGGAAAGAGAGGGGGAGGGGTAGCCCTGTATATTAGGGAGTGTTTTGACTGTCTAGAGCTTAACAACAGTAATGATAAGGTTAAGTGCTTATGGGTAAAGATTAGGGGGAAGGCTAACAAGGCAGATATCGTGGTGGGAGTCTGTTACAGACCGCCCAACCAGGATGAGGAAACAGATGAAGTATTCTACAAGCGGTTGGCTGAAGTCTCGCAATCCCTAGCCGTTGTTTTCATGGGAGACTTCAACTTACCAGATACCTGCTGGAAATACAACACAGCAGAGAGGAAGCAGTCTAGCAGGTTCCTGGAGTGTGTGGGAGATAACTGCCTGACGCAGCTGGTAAGCGAGCCAACCAGGGGAGGTGCCCCGCTGGACCTGCTGTTCACGAACAGAGAGGGCCTGGTGGGCGATGTGGTGGTCGGAGGCTGTCTTGGGCTCAGCGACCATGAAATGATAGTTTTCAATTCTAGGAGAGGTAAGGAAGGGGGTCAGCAAGACCGCTAGCCTGAACTTTAGAAGGGCGGACTTTGGGCTGTTCGGGAGTCTGGTTAACAGAGTCCCTTGGGAAGCAGTCCTGAAGGGCAGAGGAGTCCAGGAAAGCTGGAGGTTATTCAAGGAGGAAATCTTAAAGGCGCAGGAGCAGGCCGTCCCCATGTGCTGCAAGTCGAGCAGGCAGGGGAGAAGACCGGCCTGGCTGGATAGAGAGCTCTGGCTGGAACTCAGGAAAAAAAGGAGAGCCTACCAGCTTTGGAAGAAGAGGCAGGCGACTCAGGGGGACTACAAGGATGTTGTGAGGATATGCAAGGAGAAGATCAGAAAGGTGAAGGCGCAGCTGGAACTTAAACTGTTAAACAGTTAAACTGTTAAAGAAAACAAAAAATGTTTTTATAAATATGTTAGTGACAAAAGGAAGGCCAGGGAGAATCTCCCTCCTTTGTTGGATGCAGAAGGTAACCTTGCCACGAAGGATGAGGAGAAGGCAGAGGTACTTAATGCCTTCTTTGCCTCAGTCTTTAATAGTCAAGCTAGTCATCCTCGGGTTTTTCAGGCCCCTGAGCTGGGAGATGGAGATCGGACGCAGAGTGAAGTCCCAGTTGTTGAAGAGGTGACAGTCACTGACCTGCTCCTCCACCTGGATGCACACAAGTCCATGGGCCCAGACGGGATCCATCCGAGGATACTGAGGGAGCTGGCAGAGGAGCTGGCCAAGCCACTCTCCATTATTTATCAGCAGTCCTGGTCAACCGGGGAGGTCCTGGATGACTGGAAGCTAGCAAACGTGACGCCCCTCTACAAGAAGGGTTGGAAGGAGGATCCAGGGAACTACAGGCCTGTCAGCCTGACCTCGGTGCCAGGGAAGGTCATGGAGCAGGTCATCTTGAGTGCCACTATGCAGCAAGTGCAGGACAACCGAGGGATCAGGCCCAGCCAGCATGGGTTCATGAAAGGGAGATCCTGTTTCACTAACCTGGTCTCCTTCTATGACAAGGTGACCAGCTTAGTGGATGAGGGGAAGGCTGTGGATGTTGTCTACTTGGACTTTAGTAAGGCCTTTGACACTGTCTCCCACAGCATTCTCCTGGAGAAGCTGGCTGCACACAGCTTGGATGTGTGTACTCTACACTGGCTTAAAAACCGGCTGGACGGCTGAGCCCAGAGAGTGGTGGTGAATGGAGTCAAATCCAGTTGGCGGCCGGTCACAAGTGGTGTTCCCCAGGGCTCAGTACTGGGGCCAGTCCTGTTCAATATCTTCATTGAAGATCTGGATGAGGGGACCGAGTGCACCCTCAGTAAGTTTGCAGATGACACCAAGTTGGGTGGAAGTGTCGATCTGCTGGAGGGTAGGAAGGCCCTACAGGGGGAACTGGACAGGCTGGACCGATGGGCTGGGGCCAACTGTATGAGATTCAACAAGGCTAAGTGCCGGGTCCTGCACTTGGGTCACAACAACTCCATGCAATGCTACAGGCTTGGGGAGGAGTGGCTGGAGAGCTGCCTGGCAGAAAACGACCTGGGGGTGCTGGTTGACAGCCACCTCAACATGAGCCAGCAGCGTGCCCAGGTGGCCAAGAGGGCCAATGGCATGCTGGCTTGTATCAGGAATAGTGTGGCCAGCAGGACCAGGGAAGTGATAGTGCCCCTGTACTCGACACTGGTGAGGCCGCACCTCGAGTACTGTGTTCAGTTTTGGGCCCCTCACTACAAGAAGGACATCGAGGTGCTGGAGAGTGTCCAAAGAAGAGCAACAAAACTGGTCAAGGATCTAGAGCACAAGTCTTAGGAGTGGCTGAGGGAAGTGGGGTTGTTTAGTCTGGAGAAGAGGAGGCTGAGGGGAGATCTTATTGCTCTCTACAACTACCTGAAAGGAGGTTGTAACAAGGTGGGTGTCAGTCTCTTCTCCCTAGTAATGACTGATAGGACGAGAGGAAACAGACTCAAGCTGCGCCAGGGGAGGTTTAGGTTAGATATTAGGAAAAACTTCTTCACCGAGAGGGTGGTCAAGCATTGGAACAGGCTGCCCAGGGAAGTGGTAGAGTCTCCATCCCTGGAGGTATTTGAAGAACGGATAGAGTGGTGCTCGAGGACATGGTTTAGTGGTGGACTTGGCAGTGCTAGGTTAACGGTTGGACTCGATGATCTTAAGGGTCTTTTCCAACCTGGGCGATTCTATGATTCTATGATAATAGTGTACAACTTCACTATCTGTTTTTAATAAACTAAATCATGGCTAAAGACCGTTTCTTGCAATGTCTGATGTTGTGGTCCATTTTGATAAATCTCCATGCTTTTTTAAAGAGTTATTAGAGACAACTTTTCTACTTGCTAGCCTGCTCTTTACCACATATCCACAAAGGCAGTGGATACTCTTATGGGGTTAATTTTCTTAGCTTTTGGGTTTAAATTCATAGAACACATTGTGTCCAACCTTAATATTTTACACTGTAAGCCATATCATCTTTTATCTTTTATTTATAGTGATCCTCATATTAATTTCTCAATAGCAGCTGGAACAGTGGGAGGGACATGGCATTGATCTTCCAGTTTATCCTCTACTCTTACATATCCTGAGGTCGAAGCAGCCTAGAGAGATTGATGGAGCTCTGGCATCAGTCCAGCAGCTCTGTGTTTCTCATGCATGAAAATCAACAACAGGAAACCGAAGTTTGACAATTGGCAGTAATATCAGCAACCTCTGTAATAAATATAACAGCATGGTCTTCAATAATTTAATGGAATATTGGGTATTCCATAATGAAAAATCAGCCATGTGAGAGTGTGTGTATATAGCTTTGTGAGATTCTGTATATGTGTGCTTAGATGTGTACACATATAGCTGCAAACACCAATATACAATTTATTTTATTTACAGATGAGAAAGTTATAAAAGCTATCTGTGATGAGATTAGTTGTATTATTTCTCTGCTAGTTCAGGAAAAGTAGTAAAATTAAAGGGCTGTCATGTTTGCAACAGTTAGGTAAGAATACAAACACACACACACACACACGTACACGTGTGTATTTCCTCTAACCTTACAGTATGAGTCACAGGGCTTCACTCTAAGTTGTGACTAATATCTTAGAATCATTCATACAGACTACTAGGGACAGGCCTCTGAAGGATCACACAAAGAGAAGATTTTCTTACTTTTAATCATTATATTGTTTGTAGTTGCACAACAGGGTTTGACAGCTCCTGCTGTATCACTTCCACTTTTTATCTTTTTAAAAACAAGCAGTTGATCTGCATTGTTAGCAGTTATGAACCACAGATTAATCCTACTTTCTGACAACAGTCCTATCTCCTATACCTGGTCATATGCAGTAAGAGAGAATGCTAACCATCTAATGTTTACTCTTAGTTGAATCTGTCTACTGTAGGCAAGTTACAGGGCCTTGTAGACACAGTTTTTAGTACAAACTTTATCAGCTCTCTACTGAGTGCATGTAAACATAGAAATGCTGTCCTACTCGAAGCTAAAAGTATCTATCTAAACCTTGTTTAGCTAAGACATACAAAAGCGAAGCTGACTCATGAAAGCACTCTGAGTAGCAGTTATTGTACAAGCACACACTATAAAAAGCTACAGGTAAAACTGCAGGTTGTGCTCCTAATTTTGCAACATACAGGAAATGTTAAAGGCAATGTTATGTTCACTGCCATTTCTTCTATGTGGCTTTAGCTGTCTGGGTTCATTTATCTTCCTCCTTTACTTGCTATCTTCTAATTACCCAGAAAAACAGTAATAATTCATGCAGTCCCACCACAGTGCTGGATCTTTCTGGCTCCTCAACCCATGACTCAGATGGAGGGATCTGGGAGTGTTTGATGACACCAAAACTGAGGTGTTTGGATGCAAAACCAGCACTCTAGCTGGTGACCAAATAACTCTACAGAGAGAGAAATGCTCCACAACAAGGCCTGCACACAAGGCAGGGGGACATAGTAAGACTGAAAAAATCCATCTTGTACATGGAGCCATTGCATATGCTCTGAAGGTGTGATTACAAATATCAGACCTGAGTTAGACTTAGGAGCACTCTGGAATTGCGTGTCATGGTTGTAATTATGGGGCTTCTGGGGAGACCTCTGTTCACTTTGGAGCTGCATCCACTGCTGGCAGTACTCAGCTACATATTACTTCTGAAATAAAAATAAATCTCATCCCCTATAGGTCTTAAGAAATTAAAAAGAAGAGAGGAGTGGAGTACCTTTCTGCCAGACACTTTAAAAGCTGCAGAAGAAAAACTCCCCTATTACTCAAGATGTTCTTTGGTATCTTAGGAAGACCATGCATGGTTTAAGGCACAGACTCATTCCCTTTAACTCTCCATGATGTAGTGTTTATATAAAAGGTTCCATGTGACCTGTTGAGCTTTATGTTGTAACGCAGCTGCTTTAAAAAAGCTCACAGTTTTAATGGCCATAGTAAACAGAATATCTTACACAAAGCTTATAGCAAAAGGCTGTGAGGGGCTTTAAAGTACAGCAAAGAAATTGCAAGAAACTACTGCAAGCTATTTTTCTATTTTAAAGCTTTTTGTGACTATGAAGACCCTTTATTCTCAGAAATTCAGTCTCTTGTAAAGAAACCCTGCTTGTGAAGTGTGTTTACTAAGAAAGAATAAGAAGCCTTTGAGCATTTACTCAAATCTAGGGACATGCTTAGGCTGTTTTTTTGTGGAGTTTTTTGAAAATTTTTGACTATATTATTTTTCACTACTGGCTTCAGCTGGAACTATAACAGGAAATGCTGATAAAATGAGAGAGGCTCTTCTCATGGTATTTCTGGACATAAACAGTAATAGAAGTGCCAGAGATTTCACAGGAGAGACTGCTTTTATGATATTTCCTTCTCAATTTTATTATTTTATGGAGTTCAATAATGTCCTGGGTGCTTCAAGTACCGGTAAGATGAATAGTGCATAAAAAACCAAAAGTGGCTTCTGTCCCAAGGTGCTTCCAATCTGATTTCATGCAATGGCAAGAAGAAAGAGAATAACAAAATGGAATTAAATGGGAAAAGACTGAGACTAGATAATTATGAATGTCTAATAGTTCAGGGATGACATATGTGCTTCACAGTAGTTAACTGCAAACCCACAAATTCTCCTGTAAAGTATGTGTAGGTTTTGAGAAAAAAAAAAGAAGAAAAAAAAAGCTTTACATTTTTGGGGGGTTTGCATTCAATTACACTTCTGTCTTTACAGTTTACCTCTGAACCCAGGATGCTCAGAGCTGCCAAGAATGGGCAGCAATTTCTACTGAAGTGGGCTTGGAAAAGAGACTCCTGCATCACTAATATCAGTCATCTCATTTGACACATAACCAGTTTATTAGGAGCTCTCACAAACATCTTGGAATTAATAAGGGTTTCCACAGAAAGGCTGGTCTGCAATATCGTTCCTCTTATAATCAGAAAAGACCTTCTGTTTTCCATACCCAGCACTAGCCATGGATACATTCAGACTCTTCTTATATATCTTTTCCATTCCATAGTCTTTCCATTTGTCTGGTCATCCTATTAGTGTGAATTGCCCAAAATTCTAGGTAGGCGATTAGCATGCATAGTGCAATACCATTAGTGTTTCTTTGTCTGTGCTCATGATATGTCCAAAGATTACCTGTAGTGAAATCAAACTCTTACTGAATAGCTGACAACCTGCAGATCATCAACAATTAGTATACAGATGCCTTTTCCACATCTATGACACTGCCAATTTATTGCTCCCTTTCTTAAGATCATTCAGCTCTTCCCTTACAATGTTCTGATCAACCTCTACCCTTGGCATTTCCCTCCCATTGAATGTCATCAGTGAATTTCTTTAGCAATGACTTTTTTTTTTGGTGAACTCATTACTGAAAATCTTAAGTAAGATAACCTTTTTCCTAAGATTCTTGAAAAATTCCTCATGTAACATCGCATCTAAAACACGCTGTGCTCTGTTTCAAAGAATTTCTCAATGAAAGTGCAAAACTTTTACAAGTCTGAAATCACATTAGTTAATTACTAACGTGAAAATGTCCAAGTAACTGTAAAAAAAATAGATTTTTTTTTTTTTTTAAATTTAACCAACAACCAAATCTCCAAAGAAGACACTACAGCCTTGCACTCTGGCAGCGTGCTGTTCTCAAATAGGAAAAAAATCTCTTGTTAATACCACTATATTCCATGTGCCAGGTCAGGGCAGCACCTTGTAATAACAACATAATGGGGGCATAATATGGGGAATTGTGACAGTGGACCTGGGGGAAATAAGTTAGAATGACAGGATAGGCTTTTTTTATATATATATATTTACCAACAGCTTTGCCTGAGGGAGAGTGCTTCTGTCAAAACCAAAACTGCATTTTCATTTTTCTAACTCATTCTTTTTCTTGTTATCTGTTTTTTTTCAAGAATGTTACAGCTTTTCAGGACACTGAGACAGTGCATGTAACAAGTAGAGGGAAAATAGTGACATTATGAAAATATTTTAGTATGACAGTTTTTGCTAGCAAAGAAACAAACAGTGAAGAGACAATTCTATTTTCACAGCTAATTTTAACTTTCCAAACTTGGAAAGTTTCAGAATTTCTGCGCCTTACCTCAATGGTCCTCTGCTTTGTCATGTACAACTCAGATGTTCTTCAGATTCATCTCTCTAAGGCTTTTGAAGTTTTGCCTAGTTATTCTTGTCCTCCTCCAGAGGCTTTCATTCAAAACATTTTTGTATAAATATGGAGAATAAGAACCCTGTATACATATGTGTGGATGTGCATGTGTCTTAGTGTCATTGACAGTTGATAACACATTGTCAGCTACAAAGAATTAAACTGCAGGGTGTGTTATGGAGAAAATGGGACAATAGCAGTGCGAGGCATGGGACCCTTGGGCAAACGCTCGGCACGGTTGCTGATGCCATGCAACCGTAGCACCAGGGAGAAGGCAGAAGTCTCACAAGAAAGTGTTAGCAAGGAGCATGGGGCACCAGGCCGTTCTACTCCCTGGGGCCAAGCCATGACCCTGCAGTGCTTTGACACTTCCAGAGAACGAAGCCATATAGTTGTTACAAAGGCTTGGACCTAGCTTATTACAGCTGGTAACTAGAGGAAAACCAGTATAAAATGAGTAAGAGTAGCAGGACCTGATGTTTCTCAGAAAGCAGTGAAGGTAGTAAAATGGATAAAAAGAGGACAAAATATGGCTTGCTGTGCTATTTGGAAGACAGCTGAGTACATTATTTGGGTACTCCTGGATTTCAGGTAATGCCTCTTTTTTTGGTCCAGACCAAGGAGGACCAAGGAGGTAGGTTTTGAACTTGGACATGATAGCTAATTCAGGAATTTTCCATTTCTCCAGGTGTGAGTCCATGTACTGCACTCCTCACCATACCATATGAGCACCTGCAACGGTGTATTAAACTGTGCCAGCCTAATGGCGTCCACTCTCTCTCCATCTGCCTCTTTACTGGGTTAGAAAACATACCTGCACTGGATGAACTTGCTTTAAGAGTGAGAGAGAGAGATAAATATATAAAAATAGATACACATATCTTTATAGATAGTTGAATTTTGCATTTGAGGAGAAAGATGGTGAGCTCTATTTATAATGCTTGTATTTCTCTAGAGTTTTGATTCTAGCATTTTTGGGCTATCTCCTGAGAGACTTATCATATTGCAGTAGGAGTAAAAGGAAGCATTTTCTGGACAAAAAAAATACTAAACTATATAACAGATATATGGCCCAGATAGGAAAGTACTGCACCTGTGGCTAGTGTCACTAACTTCAAAAAGACTCCTTTTATGAGTAGTAATATCAGTTAAGGGCCTTGCTGTAGTCAAAGTGCAGAGAGCTTATTGTGCTCTTACTCTATGCAGTTCTGCACAACAGCTGATCTCCATTAGGCTGTAGAGACAGATTAATATCCTAACCTACAAAGATATAACAACATCCATTTCTTCATGAAATCTGTTGCAGATTCCACAACAAAAATTTCATGCATACATATAGAGTGAAACCAGAAAATAACTAGACTCGGAAAAAAGGACAAATGAAAGGGATCTGTGGCTGCTGGTGGACAGTAGGCTCAATGTGAGTCAGCCGTGTGCCCTGGCAGCCAGGGGGCAAACCACATCCTGGGGTGCATCAGACATAACCAGCCAGTCAAGAGAGGTGATTATCCTACTGTATTAACAAATGGTGTGGCCTTGCCTTCAGTATTGTGTGCATTTCTGGGCCTCACAATTTAAGAAGGATGTGAAGGTACTCGAATGTGTCCAGAGGAGGGCAACAAAGCTGGTGAGAGGGCTGGAAGGCATGTCCTGTGAGGAGCGACTAAGAACATTGGGCTTGTCTAGCTTGGAGAAAAGGAGGCTGAGGGGCATCCTCATTACTCCCTACAGCTTCCTGAGAAGGGGAAGTGGAGAGGGAGGTGCTGAACTCTTCGCCCTGATATTCAGTGGTGGGATGTGTGGGAATGGCTCAAAACTGCATCAGGGGAGGTTCAGGCTTGACATTAGGAAGCATTTCTTTACCAAGGGGGGGGTCAAATACTGGAACAGGATTCCTAGAGAGGTGGCCGATGCCCCATGTTTGTCAGTGCCTTAAAAAGAGGCATTTGGAAAATGGCCTTCATAATATTCTTTAAGATTTGGTCAGCCCTTGAAGTGGTCAGCCAATTGGACTAGATGGTAGTTGTAGGTCCCTCCCAACTGGAACTCTTCTATTCTCTTCTAAATAAATGTTTGTGAAAGCTGCTGAACCAAATGAAACCCAAAAGTGGTGTTCTGACATTGTAGATTCTGGAAGCCGTTGCACCTTTGGAAACCTTTGCTACATTTCCACTGGCAATGTTTTCTTTTCTGGGACTTCAGAGGGCATCCCTTCACGGGCTTGTGACAGTTGTTCTCTGGGTCATGACCACTCAGATCTTGAAAACCTCCAGGCTCAGATATCCCTCAACCTCTCTGGGCAACCCCCTCCAGTGCTTAATGATCCTCACAGTGATTTTGCTTTTTCTTCCTTATCTCCCTTCTGAACCTCTTTAGTTTCAGGAGATGCCACTCACTCTAAGCCTCCCGCCTGGCACTGCTGGGAAGATCCTGTCCCCATCCTGTTGATGCCTTCCCCTTAGGCAACACGGTGTGCTGTGAGGTGCCCTGATGCGTTCTTTGGCCCATGCTGAACCATCCCCAGCTCCACAGACCCTCCTTGCCTCTCCTGAGCCTCTCTGGTTTGTTGACCTCTCTCTCCTGACCAGGACCTAAAAAGGACATGGTGCCTGGATGAGGCCTGATGGTTGCTGAGCAGAGGCGATCACCTTTGTGCTCTCTGACTAGGGGAGAAAGATAAGAGAAAACCCACAAGAGTGAGCCAAGTGCAGCAATTAACTTTCAGTCAGCCCTGAACTGGTCAGGCAGTTGAACTAGATGACCATTGTAGGTCCCTTCCAGCTGATACTATTCTGTTCTGTTCTGTTCTGTTCTGTTCTATTCTATTCTATACTATTCTATATATACCGTTGGGAGGAAAGAGGAATCAAAATGTTGTTCTACTGTACCTGTTTAGGCTAAAACTATTCTTTTCTTTCCTGTAATGGCAACTACAAAATCGTGGACTGTATTTCTCAAAGAAACAAAAAGTACCTTGAATATGATACTGATCAGTATTGTATAATGTACAAACAATATAAATGTTGTAACATTCTGTTTAGGAAATTTTGCGGAATTTTTCATATTATTTGATGTTCCTAAAAGTTTTCCACTATTTTCTAGCTTGATTGGGTCTCAACTTCTGTGTGGAAAATCTATACAATTGTATGGTATTTTGACACTTAAGTTTTGAAGTCTCATTTAAACCCTGCATGGAAATAGAGTGTAAAGATAATATAATTTTCTACAAACATAGACACTATTGTCAAATATATTTATTGCCAATAAATGATGGAAGTTTCAGGGTTAGATTTTGGCTCTCCCTACTCCTTTGAAAGAGCTTTATTGCATCAGCTAAAGAAAGCAAGCTCTAGCTTTATGTACTGCTGCATGTTACTATGTTCCCCAAGAGAACAAGCCATAAAAGAATTGCATCACATATATGACTAAGTTAGCATCCTGTTACATAGTCTAAGGAAAATTTCTTTAAGTAGTTGTAGTAACAGTTTTCTTAGGGTTTGTTGAAGCTTGTAAATAACTTACACTGGAATATTAATGTCCCAGCAGCACGAAAAATAAAAATATTAATTTCCTTCATGATCCTGTATCTCTGACCTAAAACTATAAATATAAGATAATTTTAAGGATGTTGTTCAAGCATTTTTGTTAATTTACTACTGGTGTGACTGTGTTCATTTAATAATCTCTAGGTACATCCACAGAAAACCTGGGAATAAATTCTGGTGATGAGAATGTTCAGAAGGACCTGTTTGACAAAGAACAGGAATGACTGAAAAATATGTGATATAAATCCCAAAAGTTTTATAAAAAATTCTTCTTTTCAGATCAATTTGATAAATATTGTTGATCTCAAACAAAGAGTATTATATGGACCTCAAGATAAAATGTGATGGTGTTGAATTCTTGTAAACAGTTTAGAAGTTACTCACGATCGAAAAAGAGTGGGTTTTCTGGATTATGTGTGAGGTCTGTATTCAAACACAGAAAACTTGTTTGTCAAGTACTAAATGTAAACAAGTGTTTATCATTTTCAGATTTAAATCAGAAATTAAATATAAAGATTTCAGTCCTATTTATATACGTGTGTTCTCTTTCTCTTGTTCTTACTCATGCCTTTTCTTTCTGCTATTCCTTTCCCCCTCATTATGCTATTTTTTACTCTTTTTCTTTCTCCATCCCATCTCTTACTTAGGTCTACAGTTCTTTTTACCTGAAGGCTTGTTTCACTGTATTCACTCCTCCTTATTCTCCTCCAAAACTGTATTTTCTGTCAAGGCTCTGAACCAGAAGCCCTATGCATCTATGTCCAACTCTCATTCACTCGCAGGCAGCACCTTTTCCCATCATCCCTTCCCATCTGTTGATGTTAGCTCCATGCACTACTGTCAGTCACCTTGCAGCCTCTTCGCTATCCAGCTGCTCAGCAAAATTTATCATAGCATTCTTTCTTTACCTATCCAAACTATTGGCAGGGAAAATTGCTGCAGTCTGGTAACTGATAAGTTATCACATTCCTCTTGCTCAGTAGGAGGTAGTTGCAATCATAAAAATACAGCAATCTAAGACAACAATGAGGGAGTAGGTGATGAAGTGAAGCAGGGGAGCAAGGAAGAGAAAAAGCACAGAAGAGTCATAGGGCATCCCTATCTGTGAAATGCTAGCATTTTGGCCTGAAGAATGCTGTATGAAGACTTGGACTGATTGCAGAGCCCTCCAGATCAAGTCCTCACTTTTTCAAATTGAAATGTTGCTTCTACATAATGGATACTTCCTGCTGTGTAGCTCTGTCAAGCAGGAGATGTGGCAGAAACAAAGGTATAATTCTTGGGTTTACTTTGTTTTACTGAACATCCTGAGGAAATCAGTATCCTCATCAATAAGATGGGAATGATGATACTTATCCACCTTTGACAAGTGCATCATGATCTAAGGATCAAAGTGCTATGTACAACTAAGTATTTTTATTATTACTACTTTGATGTGTAAATCACAGACACAATTGGCTGTAACTGTCTTTGAAGTTGTTCTGAAAAGTCATATCATATTCCACTTCAGCAGTGATTTAATTTGTGGATTAGTGACATGACAGACCATAAGAGGCTATTTGGAAGTCTTCCAATTGGTTTTCTCAATGTGGCTGCTGTGAACATGCACTTAGTGTTCAGTAGGCAGAAAACGTCCTCAAATTATTATTACTGATTGCATCATTTTCTCAGTGAAAGAATTTGAGTAATTATAAATCTTCTTTTTGTTAATATGATTAATTTTATGATCTGGCTCAATTACCATAAATTATATTTACAGAAACAAAGCTGTTAGTCATGCAACCTAGCTACTCCTACCTTCAGATTGGTTTAGTAAGGATGCAGTTCCCCTTGGAACTAGGTGGGTGTGCTAGAGGCCAGCAGACTATTGAGACCTACTTTTCATCAAAAAATCCATTCAGTAGTCCTTTGACCATCCAGTGAACTGAACTTAACTGGTTGGACAATCTTACATCATCTTTCAAAAGGCAAATTCAAAAAGAGGCATGATCTCTTTGTCTTGCCATCCTGGTACAACTCCTTTCCCTGTATGGAGTTGCTTCAGAGAGCTACGTAAATGGCTTAAAATCTTGTGTTAACTGAAAGCTTTTGTTATTCATTAAACAATAAATTATTTTTCATCCTTCCATGTTGTGAATCTGATAGAGTGACTGAAAAAAAAAGTGTTCCAAAAAAGCCTCACATTTATGGAGTAGTACTTACACAAACCATTTGCAAGACCAAATGACAAGTCAAAGACAAAGCAGAACTGATGCTGCATCCTAGTTTGATAAAGGAAAACTTAGAGATCATGGTACTTCAGGGCTATTAAATGATTGCACAGAGAGTGTTAGGATGTTCAGACACTTTGCAAATCAAAGTATTTTTTACAGGATGAACCATGGCAGGTCATATGACCAGGTAGTCCAGGGAATGGCCTGGGTGATTTTCAATAAGAATGAAGAATTAGACTCTGCTTTTTCAAAATCTTTTGATTTGTTATTTAAAATACAAATACGTATTTTGGACTGGTAAATCTTCTTCAACACTATCCCACTATTGTAATACTATTACAATATTAAATTCTAGTTTGTAAGAAAATACTTAAAATGTTGCTAAATCAAACGATTGTCTGAGTCAAACAATAAAATAAGATTGTCTCTCTTTCCAGATTTTCTCTTGACTTTCCATATAGAAATATGGTTTTACAAAAAGTTATTTCAGACCAAAGCTTAAGAAGTTATGAATATCCAAAACCCATTTTCCTTGCTATAGATGCTTTAAAATTGCAATATTTGACTTGCAAACTGCTGAGCCAGTTGTCTCCAACAAGGCTTATTCTGCGGTTCCTATCAGACTTAAAGCAAGACAATACTGACAGTTTGTGTTGTATGTATCACAATAAATGAAAGCCAATGTTTGGCAAACAAGGATAATTATAAACTAAAAATGAGAGTCACAACTGAGATTTCAATAGAGAAAATGACATTTTGACTTCAGAAATCTTAATTCTTCAGTGGTAATTTTGCATCAACATTTTACTACATGGACTTAAAACAAAATCCTCCAGTTCTTAAAAGGAACACTTCATTTCTTATTCATATTGATACCTCTGGTCACCTTTCTCCTGGAAATGATTTTTTAAAAAAACACAGGAGAGCTATTATCAAAGGAGATAAGAACTGTCATATAAATGATTGAAATAGGCAAGGTAATAAGTTATCAACAGACAGATTTTATACTCATTGTCTGCTACTGAGAAACTAGTGACAAAAAGGACCTTTTAATTATCTAATCTATCATCCTGCCAATGTTTATTCTTAACTTTTCCAATGTTTTGAGAAGTTTGGGATAATTCAGGTGAATTTTCTATCACAATGAAATGCTATGGCTAAACACTCCTGATGTCTTCCACTGCATATTCAATTACTTAACATTACCTTATTATTTGTAACACTACCCTATGCTATTCTAACCTATATTTCTTTTTGATGTTGGATTATTCAGTCCATGAGAAATTCAAGTACATGTGAAGGCAAGTATTTTTGAATCGAGAGAGGCATGAAAACATTGGAAAGTATCCACAGAATGATAATTTGATTTTAAAATCTTGAATTATTCCATTTCAGTGTCTGTTTGAGTAGCTACAGTGTCTAATGGAAGTGGAAGTGCAATGGTTCAGCCAGAGGGAACACTGTTTTATAATGAGTGACGTAGAATGAACTATGAGTTTAAGTTATAGAGAAGAAGGTAGACACTATAGTTCTTAAAATACCACTGTAATGGTAAAGCATTACACTTCAACCAGGTTGTGACTGCCCAGATGACACAGAAGAAAATAATAGCATTTAATTTGAAAAAACTGTGATACTCTGATGTGGACTCACTTGATCCTAGGTAAAATATACCTGAGAAAACTTTTAAGGAATATGTTCATTTTGTGGAAAAGCTGCTTTGATACAAGCATATTTTGGTAGGACCCTTGACTAATACCACCACTGTCAGTAGTTCTTCATGCCTCAGTGACTCCCTCAGGTTTGTCATGCATCTGCACTTCCGCTGGTTGAGGACCAGGAATTCCAAACTTGTGTCTCAAGGTCCTGTGCCTAAAATTTTATGTGATGACTTCTGCTTTGAAGCACCTGCTGCAGAACATCTATTGAAAAAAGAGCCACCTAATCTCTTTGTAAGATTTGTCCATACATCTGCTAAAGATGTGTTCCTTCCATTGACTTTTTCCTTGATAAACACATCTTTATTGGTAACCCTATCTCAGCATCTCCGTTTTGGTGAGGAGGATTCTTTTTGTAGAACCAATTGCTTTCTCTCTTGTCTATCATATTTCCAGTCATCCACACAAGAATATCACTAAGGAAGATTTCTTAAGTGGTGTGTTTATTGTGAATTACACTTAATGTCTGTTGTGCTCAAACCATGGGCTTTCATCTACTTATCATTGAATGACCCTATGTTTCAGGACATGTGTTAAGAACTTTAAGGGTACAGTAATCTTTACTTGCTAACTTTCAAGAAATTACTTTATGACATGGGAAAGACATTCCTAAAAAGGAGCTTGTGGTCCAAGAAGAATATTTAATGGGCTCTTAATCTTGCTGTTGATATACATGATACAGTCTTAGGAGACATAACAAGTACTTAAATGTCTATTTTTCATTTCACTCAAAAAGAATTTCAACAAGGAGAGTCACTTAATATTGTTTGAGTAATGGTTTTTCTTAGCACAGAATCTCAGAATTTAATAGCTTTAGATTTGTTTAGAAATTAAGACCAAGGTGGGGCTTTGTTCCACCACTTCAATAACCAGAGTTCCACTCCTGATGAATTTAGACCCTTTTATGCTAACCTAAGACTATTCTTGACATAGAAGGGATAGAGTGTGGTTTTATTCCAACAATATCAGAATATGCTATTTAAATCAAATGTCATTTTCACTGGGCTGATGGCTCTCTAAAATTAAAAAGTCAAATTTAAATTAAAAAAGGTTAATTTGTTGACCTCAACTTTGTTTAATTGTTACTAATGCATTTTATGTTAATTAAGAATGCTTTCTCAATAATTATAGGAGGGAACAGCAAAGCTTTTAAGGCTCCTACTAATCTAACACCCTGTGGTTGCATGCTTCTAATTCTTTCATTTTAATGTACCAATTATATGCATTATACAAATAAATATGTCATAAAGAATCTATCATTTCAGCAACTCTTGAACTGCAAATGCTTTAAATCATATGAAAAAATATAAAGCAGTATCACTCCTCAAAAATGTCAAAAGGAAGAGCTGACTAAAACATTATTTGCATTTTCTGATGATGAGACCTTAAAGGCTCCAAATCAGTTGACCATGTATAATAGTAAATATAATATTTAGGAGGTATAGAGTTACTGTACTCAAGGAATGTGTTTTAGTCCTTACACGTGATTTGTAATTTTGAACTTGCAGTGTTTCACTTTTAAACTTTTATAGTGGGCTTAAAATTTAGTTCTACTCAACTATACAGCAGGTCTCCTGCTATTTTGCAACTGCATCTCAGTTCTCTGAATAATCGGCACAGACCAAGCCTATTAAAGTGATAGAAATTACTATATTAGAAACTTTTCTATGAGCCTGCTGTTTGGGAAGAAAGTTTGACATCCTGAAACTGCACTACAGGTCTCAGTGTATTTTATAACAGAATAAGTGTGTAATTACCTATATTTTTTTGAGATAGTGTAACTGACTGACTGAGACAGTTTTCATATGCAAAGGCAGTTTTACAATGACTTAGTCTGGACCAGAATTTAACGCTCTGCATATCACACAGTGTAGCTTTCTAGTACCAGTATAATCTCTGAATATAGAGTTGGAGATGGGTAGCAGCACCTCAAAACCTCCAGCACAGAAAAGACTCTAGCGATTTTTTCCAAAGTATACATTCTCAGTATCCCTTGTATGCTATTGTTATGGAAAGTCTCATACTTTAACCAAAAGAAAAAAGTAATTTCTGTAGTGACAATTCTAAATGCAGAAAAGAAAGGTTGAAAACTGCAGGCTTATTTGGTTCTTTTTATGTTTTTCTTCTTCTGGGTTATTTTACTATTTAAAAAAAAATCTTATCATCGATAGTTTTGATGTTTTCCACAGTGCTACATTAAACAAAAAGCTCTTTTCCTCTTGAAAATGTTAATTTTAGAAAAATGTTGAAAGATCAAATAAAGACAGATGATATTTTCATTTCTGTATTTTTCTACAATATCAGCTGGAGTACATAAATAGATATCATAACATAATACATTGGAATATGGTATTTTATGTTTATACTTGCCTATGAACCTATGATATAAAATAAATAGAAATAAATACTCCTCTGAAATAAAACTAAATTTCTTCTGATTTGCTTGATTTTTTTTGAACAAGAAAATCCTTTTAGTTGTTTTGATTTAAAGTGAAGATGACTTCTGAAATTCCAGAAGAAACAGATGAAAATTCATTCAAGTCTACCTGTATTATCATATACATGTGATTTTTCCCAAACATCAGCTCTGACAAGTAGTTGAGAGAAATTAAATGCGAATGTAATTACATGTGTTTCCCCCTTTATAAAGCACATAAGCAAATGAAAATTGCCCTTTTTATGAACCAGATCCCACTCCCTAATCAGACTAGAAAAAAGACCAACTCTGATGTATATTATACATAAACTGTAACATAATAGCACTATCAAATTTTTGTCAGGCAATTAAACTTTATGCCAAGCTAATTCAATTTTGCTGCTGTTTTATTAACTCCTATGAAAAAAACTAAATCTGTTCTCTTCAGTAAATCACAAGTTTCACAAAGCATTTCCTAACTCAGACTCCTTGATCTGCTATTTTGATATATTAAATACCCAGGAAAGAATTTCCAGGGTCATAAATCTAGAGTGATAAAATTAATCCTATTGCTGAAGTGAAATAAATATTTTATTGCAGTTTTATGAGCTTTTGTTCCCTTTTTACTTGCAAGTAGGTGTTGTTTAGTGGTACAAAGACATTTTGCTGCTGAAAAATGTATTAGAAACAGTACAGCAGTAATAGAATTCATATGTACAAAGCTGTTCACTTCTCAGAATGAAGGTTCAAGAATATCCTAAGGAAAACTTAAAAGACAATATTGTCAATAACAATACAACACTGATTATTTTTCTAACATTTTAAACTTTAGGAATTATTTTACTGTTATTAGTAATTTTACAATAGAAATTTTCTGAAATTGCACCTGAACAATATCTATACTATCAAATTTTCTAAATGCAAATGGAACAGGCAAGCTCAGAAATCAGAAATGTTAATCTAATTAGACCTTCATTTTCTTTCAATTTTTTCTTTTTTTCTTTCTCTAGGAATGCAAGGAAATTATAAGATTAAAGATGTTCATGCCTTGATTTTCCTTGGTCTGAGGGGCTAAACATTTACAGCAGTGGTTCAGTTTATTCAAGCCTGGCACAACAAACACTGCATTTTGAATCTATATTATCTGAAATACAATCAATGTAGGTGAGGGCCTCAGGGGTCCTGAATATTGTTTGTTGCAATTAAGAAATGGGTTAGGGACAGGGGACTATAAAGGTAGGAATTTCCATTGGAGTAGAGACAAATGCACAGTGATGGCAGGGTCTGGTCGTATATATTATGCAGAGGGAGTCGCTTTCATCAAAGTACTGTTGCAGATAAATAAAGTGGAACAGTTTTCTACTGTGATTGCATATTGTACAGACATTCACAAATATCTAGAATGAGTCTAAATGCTCCATTCTAGTTTGGTAAAGGTTTACCTGAAATTTGCACAGGCTATATTGTCTGGGAGGCCCTGGCAACTCAGTTACTTAGTCCAGCAGTTTTGTGTACTGCTTAAAAATTTCTGCAGATCAACAAAGGAAAGTGGTAGTGTGGCTAAATCTGAAGAAGAGATGACCCATAATGTCTTGACAACACACTGTAACCAGAAAAACATATCTGTCCTCAAAAACGCACAGAAACACTATAAAGCATCAGACAGGTACAAAGCACTCAGTTTGTTTTTTCCACTTTTTGTGAGCTACTAAGTTAATTTGTTAAGTTTTTCTGTAAAAACCTGATACTTTTTAGTGAACACTGCTGATGTTCAAATTTGGAATATATGACAATTTTTCATTTTGTCATAGTTACCAAATAGAATGGCAGATTACTAATTCACAGCTGCAAGTGACAAAGCTTTAGTCCAGGAATACTGTACAACTGCAAGTAGAAGCTTAAAACAAGTATTAAATATACAGAAAGTCAACAGAAGTTTTCAAAATTAGATAATTTTGTGGAGAGATATGGAAAAGTTTAGGAAAAGAAATGTTATCAGGACAGACTATGATTCACTATTTAGGCTCACACACAGAGACCTTCAAATGTATTCTGTGGTCCACTAAAATAAAGAGGGGGAACACACATAAAATGTTCCTTATAGCTGATTTACTTAATGATTTATGTGTTCTCCTCTGTCAAATTTTACATTAAATCTGTATCAGATATCTGAATCTGCTTTTCTGCTTTTAGGGTTTATCAGGAAAAGAGAAGCTGAAGTAAAGGATGTGCATAGAGCAGAATAATATTGCCGGCCACTAGTGTTGAGGAAAATACTCTTGAGCTTAGAAGGATAGAGAAGCAATACGCAAAAAGGATCAAGTTTACCAGTTAAAAGTTTTTTTTTAATATTAAATATTTAAATGTACTTTAGTGAAAGACCTTGAGCAGATGTTACCAATCACCAACCGGGTATGCAGCCTAGGGCTAGACTAGATCTCCTTTTTCTGTCTTGTAACAACGAATATACAGTTATTTCATGAAACATGAAAAAAAATGCTAGAGTGGCATCATGGATAAATAGACTCAACACAGGGCAAGTCTGACAAGGGGATAAGCTGGGGAGGAGCTCGCGACAGTCTATTTACTGGAGGTGAAGGAGCCTTATTTACAGGATGGAAGTGACCATAACAGGCTGAGCTCTGTAGGCACTCAACAGTTCAAAAGCAGTTTAAGTAGTACCAGTGGACTATTTGGTTCACTCCAACATGCAAAACTACTATAGAACAAGGGTGAACTGCGGTTAATGTTGACATACTTTACTGATCACACTCCAGCACTTGGATAACCAACCATAAACACTTCTATTCCAGCAGGGAGGCTAGATTTAGACTATGCCTACTATCTCTGACCACCACTGCCTTTGTCAAGAAACTTATTTCCTGCACATTGCTCGCTGCTCAGTCCTGTGTAACAGGGAAGATTATTGTCTTTGAAATCTCAATAGTAGAAGTAGTGAAATTTAGCAAACAACTCCAATAATATTTCTTTTTCTGGTAGTCCCAAATGTGCCTTTATTCTCACCCAGAGGTACTATCATATTTTTGCATTCGTTTCTTAGGGCTGAAACCTCTATTGTGCTACATATTGCCGTTGAATACCTGCAGCAGCTGTCCTTTCAATGCACGGCTTGCAGCCTTCCTTTTCTTGGAGTGAATGTGGGGGTGTTTTGCTTTTTATATTTTCCCACTATGGTGATAGGGAAGTTCTTCAATGCAGAAGAATCAAGCATTTCTAAAACAAAATGGTACTGACTTGGTAAGCAACCATTTCTGACAGAAGGTAGCATAGAAAATGGAAACTGGTGCAAGGAAAAATATGTTATGGAAAGCAATGGGGTAACTGTGGAATATTTTTGATGATGTGAAATGGAAAAGATTATAGAATAATTATGCTTCTGGTTTATGGCACATAAAATCACACCAATCACTGCTCCTCCTTGTTCTTTTAAGCCTGGAGATGAATAGAATTTGACATTTTTTTCTTTAGTAATTTATGAAAAACAATGGATGGTTAAGTAAACTTAACATCTTTCCCTAATGTCTGTGAAATATTTAATAGCTTAGAAAATGTGGCAGAGCTAGTTATGTATTAATATTATTTAGCAGATCAGGGTGTTACTATTGGTTCTTATGGGTCTACTTCATCATTTCTAGCCTGTGGCTCTTTTAGCAATGAGGATACTAAGAAAAACAAAAGATTCCCTCCAGTGTTTATCTGATTATGTCAAATTAGACCATCACCTGCAGTCATCCTCAGCAAATGAGTGAGTTAGCTTGACACTTTAACTTGGTTATTCAGTGAGATGCTTTTAAAATCTAGGCAAGTTAATAAAAATAGCTTTTTCAAGTGTTTGGGTATTTTTATTTTTATTCCTTAACAATGAAACCATCTATTTTTACCCTTCTGTTCAAAGGCAAAAAGGGCAGTTTTATTTCAAACTCTCAGCCCCCATTAGTCCATGTCCTAGACAGCAGCAAGTGCAGTAAGACAGCTCAGGTTCTCAGCTGTCAAATCAGACAAAATCCTTCTCTGGCTAACATGTATGAAGTCAGGAATTAATACTTCCTAGAAATAAGTGTTGAAATCTCACCAAGGATTTGTTTATTCTGGCTTTTTAAGGGAGGAGGCAAGTTGTAAATTTTTTGTAAAACCTTTTACCACTTTACTCAACTAGAAGCTCCCAAATCCATCTGGATCTGCAAAAACAAGCAAAAGCATGAACATGTGAGAGGGCATATATACCTTGAAATATGCAATTTTTTTAATGCTTTGTTATTTTGTTCCCATGAAACTCATTCTGAAGGCTTTCCAAGGGAAACAGAGGCACCATTGCTGGTAAGCACAGAGAGGGAGTTAAAATACTCATATTGACTTCCTCCCTTTTCTTTCCCCTGTGCCACTGGCTACTCCTATCATAAAACATAGTGCAGGTTTTTTGATTATTAAAGAAGGATTTTTTGGAGATGTGAAGGGAGATTAGTTCTGTGGAATATGTGGAATAATAATTATTATTAGGCAGTACAGCATTATAAAATCTGCAAGTTCTCAAAATGAAGACCCTGCTGAAGTGGTGGAAGTGACCATTCTGTTAGTTTCTTTCACTCAGTGGATTGTATTGCACCTCATCAAATGTTAAAGATGAGCATTGCCCTTCCCGGAAGTCAGCAGATGCAGAGAAAATCATTGTTATAAAACCCAGAACTCCATCTCAGGTATATTTTCTATAAATTACTTTATATAATAAAACCTTCAAAGTACATTTTTTTTACTGATCGAACTTATGTAATGAATGGCTACAGGTAAGAATCTCAGCTCTGTATGAATGTATAATCCCCAGCACAAATAAACTACTGGCTACTGGCATGGTACCCAGCAGAAAAAGATTACGAAAGTTTATGACAACAAATCCTGTCATAAAAAAGTCACTATGGTTTTTATTTGAAACAATATTGCCACAAAACCACATTTCAGCCCTTTAAAAAACCTCTTTACAAGATTTAACATGTCCAGTGTAAGTTCTACAGCAAAGTCTAATAAACTGCAAACTCTTAGTAGCTGAGCTGAATTTAACTTCTACATTCAACAGTAACGGATGTATTGGTAACCAAGAACAATTTTATGATGAGGGAGAGTAATGTTTTGATGGTGGATCTAGAGGTGTATTTCAGTTTTATTTAAATCTGTAAAAAATTTAAAAAAATATTTTACTTGTTAAGGGAACTGTGGCATCCCTTTTAAAAGAATCAGCTTAGTTTTATATTTTCATTAAATTTATAATAGAAATTTAAATAATTCACTTTGAAAGAGGACTTTTCTTTTGGTACAGTTTTGCCAAGTTCTACCCATTCACTGAAACTTCTTTTAACAACCAGAAGCTAAGAAGCAATGTGTTACCAGAAATAGAATAAGTCAGGATTATGTGAGATTTTTTTTTTCTTCAGATACTCTTTTAGGCTTTTTGTTGGTAGGAGTAGTTTGGCCACCCTGCTTTCCTCCTCGACAGCTAAAATGACACTGATGGACAGAGAGCACTTGAAAGACCTCAAAGGTGTTGCACAGATAAGGTGCTGTAAAAACAAGTTATTCCCAACACCTTGCCTAATTCCTATTCCCAGAATTCTGGCTTAGGTAATTTGAAAAATATGGTTTTTTTCCTTGAATTTTGAATTAACTTGGAATGAAAAGTGTGACATATTTTTGTTTGCATTAAAAAAAAAAAAAAGGTAAAATTGTTTGAAATGCAAAACCATTTTCCAGGTTTTTTTAGGGAAATAAATTTTAAAAGTTGAACAAATTAATACCTTTTCATTAAAAATGTTTACAAATGTTTGAAACAAAATAATTTCTGCAACATTATGTCCTTTTCTGGCAATGTTTTTTTTTCCTGTATAGTGCCAGTACTTAAATTGGCATATCTCTTCAGAAATTTCAAATGCACATGATGAACTGAAGAAAAGATTTAAAATCTATTGGAAAATGTGCACCTGGCCACAACAGTACATGAGATAGTGATGTTTGCTCCTTCCAAAGTTCAATATGGGTGCTACTGTCTTGTTGCAGAGCCAAGCTGGGTTTTACAGTGCAGATGCACGGATAAACGGTTTATCAAATTTAAGCTTTCCTGTGACTACCAAAAGCAGTATTACACTGAGTGGGGAAAAAACTGACATATGGCCTCATGAGAAATGATTGCAATTGCAAAACACACAGGAAGTGAATGAATGGTCCTTGTATGTAAAAGACTCTGCCAGACAAACTTCTAATTGAAACATTCAAGCCATAAGCTCATTACTTTTAAGAGTAAGCGTCTCCCAAGTAAGACCTGTGTCCACAGTGAGAGCTGCGACTGAGTATTCCAATTTCTGAGAAATTTACTGGGTAGTTTGAGTCTATTGATCTTCAAGTTCAATTTCACATGGGGAGCTTTGTGGACCAAAAAGTATAATTTCTTACAAGGGTCCAAAGTCTAGTTTAGTTTCCTTCCTTGACTGCCTTTTTGTTAAGGGAAACTGGTGAACTCAAACCTCATGGCTAGGAGTTGTATCCCCCAGGGAGTGCATCCTGAAGTTTTCAAGCAAGTAGATTGTGCCTGTTATCTGCTGAATGTGTTTGAACAGAAGCAGGCTCTTCACAGAGATATTCTGACAACTAAGCTTTCCTTCTGATCGCAGTGGGTTGCTAAAACAGCTATGTTCTAAATTTTTCAGGGTTGCCCATAGTTCATATCCAAATCACTGAAGTCAACACAAAAACTCCATCAGTAATCTTTTTGCCTAGGATCTATTTGGGTCATGTGAACTGGATTCTGTGTTTTTCATCATAGAATCACAGAATCATAGAATGGTTTGGGTTGGAAGGGACCTTCAAAGATCATCTAGTTCCAACTCCCTTGCCATGGGCAGAGATACCTTCCCCTAGATCAGGTTGCTCAAAACCTCATCCAACCTGGCCTTGAACACTTCCAATGATGATGCACCCACAGCTTCTCTAGGCAACCTGTTCCAGTGTCTCCCCACCCTCATTGTAAAAAATTTATTCTTTATAGCCAATATAAATCTATCTTCTTTCAGTTTAAAACCAATGCCCCTTGTCCTTTCATTACAGACCCTGGTAAAAAGTCTCTCTCCACCTTTTTTATAAGTCCCCTTTGTATATTGAAAGGTTGCAATAAGGTCTTCCTGGAGCCTTCTCTTCTCCAGGCTGAACAACCCCAATTCTCTCAGTCTTTCTTCATAGAAGACGTGTTCCAGCCCTCTGATCATATTCGTAGCCCTCCTCTGGATTCACTCTACAGGTCAATGTCTTTCTTATACTGGGGACCCCAGTGTACCCAGTGTAGTATACAGTCTCTTCTACTCTCAACAATCTATACTATTTAATAGTATCTTGGACAGTGTGCTCTAGTTTTTTAATTTATTAACATGTTTCACAATTATTCTCAGGTTTCAGATCTTGATCCAGAGATTTTTGGGTACATGTCTCTGCATTAGTTACAGGTACCTGTGGTTTCTTCAATATTAAGCAAACTCACTAAAGACGTCCACCACAACCTACAAATCAGCGAGATGTACAGTCCAGTAAGCAGTATCATCATTCACATAGCTATGAGAGTCTAATTATACACCTTCCTGTGGCTTTTTGCTTATTACAACTGTTTTTAGGATAAGTTAATTTTAAAACATCTGTGTTAAGACTTGTGGTTGTGCAGCATGTTTGGTAAGCCACAGTCATTACTCCAGCAACTGTGGAAACCCACTGCACATGCTGCAGCACAAGATTACATGACTAGAAACCACAGACCCGCTTTGTTGTCAGAGCTACTTTCTCCTCTTTTTTGGATATCAGAATTACATTCTGGACAGAATCCTATTAAAACACACAACCAAAGATTAATTTGACTATGTCTAAAAATCTTCTTTCATAAAAATCTTCTCAAACTGAGAGGTTTGGGATTCTGTGAAAAAGTTTTGTTGGCACTAAACCAGCAAATACATATATATATATATATATCAGCTTTGCTTTCTAGAACTGTGAAAAGAATAAACACTTCATAAAACCTCCTGCCACAGAACCAAACATATTGAAATGGCTTTTTATCGAGATATTGAAACAACAACAAAAAAAATACACAGGGCTTGTTTCTCCTGAGGGTTCAATTATTTTGAGTGCTGGTAGCAAACTTTGATTGATAAATCTAACCTTTCCTTTCCAGGCAATAGTTTGATCACATAGTGATGAGAAAGAGTTAGAGAATGAAAGAATAATATTTGGATTGCAACAGAATAATGAAAATGCAGAGGATGCCTTTGACTTTTACAAGGTGAGAAATGATTCCCCATTTTGATTGTGTGATGGCCAAGAATCTCTTCTAAGACGAGGCAAGTCTGGGCTTTCTATGATTTTCTTAAATTACTTTTCAAAACTTATAAGATTTCTCCAGCTTTCCAACTAGAAATTCATAATACATCCAAAATGTAATTCAAGTATAGTGGCAACATATGTTTTTCATCAGCATGTGGTGACCACACATCATATGTGAAATATGAACTAAGAAAGAAAACTCCCCAGCCGACAGGGTAAACCAGGCAGCCTTTCTATCCAAAACAAATTTGTGATGTTTTCCAACTGGACTTACGCAAATAAACTCAGCAAGGATGTCCATCGTTACCTAATTTGACACCTCTATACATCTTTTTAATTGTCCTTTTACACCATTTTTTTTCCACTCTTCCCTTCTAAGATACTTCTTAGCAGCCTGAAATCCTCCATGATTATTTTCATCAAATCTTCTCTTTTCTTTTCATGTAGAAGAGAGGCTATCAATCAAACAAAACGATGATAGACCATTTAGTTTTATTTTATCATCATAAATTCCTTTCCATCTTCACTACAGACAAGGGAGCTATACCTAACCTTGCAAGTAATTCCACTGGAAAAGTGAAAAAAGAGAGGGAGAGAAAGCAAAATTTGGCTTTAAAATATAAGCTTGATCATCAAGTTTTATTATGAAAGTAAATCACTTAAAGTTTAAAGCTGTGTTGTTTAAATGTTTTCAAGTTTCCACAAGCAGCCATGGAATATTACTTTGAAATCCCTCAATATTTTTGGAATCCAGTAAATAAAAATCTTAACTGAAAAATTAGCTACCCTATCCAATTCAATCCACTCCAATAAGCCAAAATTTGTAGAAAAAGGTATTTTATGTATCAGAGTCATAGCAGTGCAGAAGACAGAGAAAGCAGACAGATGCATTAGTAACTGGTCTAAAGAAGGTACATTGCAATGCAGCTGTTTTAACCTGAACATTGCAGTAAGAGTCAAGCATGGACATGAAAACAGTAGCATTTACCAGCTTCCAGATGTGGTGTATCAGAATGCTTAAAGCCAAATTAAAGTTGCCCTTAGCATAAATATGCTGTTGCAAATGTAGTCTGCCTGCATATGCTCTCTCTGACCTCGCTCAGCCGTATGGGACAGATGTAATTTAGTTCTAATGTTTTAGTTAATGCAGTCATTGCTACAGCCTATGAACAACTGCAGCAAATGGGTTCAGTGTTAAATAGTACTGTGCTTGCAGGCAAGCGTGGCCAATAGATGAGACACTACATTTCCACCTACTTTTACAGTTTTTTACTGCCCGTTTTTTTTTTCACAAAGCTAGTTTTCTGAACCATGGTGTGCACGTGCAAAATTTGTCAAGTCCTGGACAGAGATTGTAACTGTTTGTAGCTCTGAAAAATTTATTTACACTCACTAAACTCTCAATATCTAGCATCCAGACTATCACATTTCATCTCCTTTTTCTTGTTTTACATACTGAAATAAGAAAATACATATTCAGAAATACACTGATGCATACACACCCCGCATATATTCTGCTGGCATCTCAGTGATATATTGCAAATCCATATATAAAGTAAATTTTTCTAGCAACTTGGAGAATCTATCTTCCAGCTTCTAAACCATCTCCTTGGATTTACTAATGTCTCAACCTCCAAAAAGTTTCATGTATCTATTTTTTAAAAAAAGAGTAATCACCTTTCCCAAGACTTTGGCTCAGTTAAATAATTTTTCCCTTCTAATTACACGTTACTTCTAATCATGACCTTTTGCTCAGTTTCAGAAAAAAAACCATTTCAAGCTCATTATAAGAATTCTTGCTTTGCAACTGATGTGCTAACAAAGCTGAGGGTTGCAATTGAGGCACCAAAAGCACAGGTGAAAAATTGCAATTTACTTCTGGAAAAGCAAATCATAATCCTCCATAGAATTTCTGTGCAAGCAACACCTGAAATGCACAATGACAGGTGATGTTATGCATGATGAATGTTTCATGGGTTTGTTGATTATCAGATTTTAAACTTCTATAAAAAGAGGAAGTGCATTTTCAGAGGGACACCTAAATTTATACCTATGAAGTCCATACATATATTTTAACTGCATTTGTCCAATACATATCATGGGAAACTGCAGCTGATGACACCATCTGCACTTATTTCTAACATTTGTGTGTGATTAAAGCTAAGGGCTAGATAATTATTGAGGATATATGAATAAGAACTGGCATAGAGCATTTTTATGGGGTATTGATTCTCCAGAATTAAAGGTCACTTTCTGTACATTGGTCAAGCTTAATAACTTCCCCAAACTCTCAGAAAGCAAGGATTACTCGTAAAATCATTACTGCATTTTGCATATGAAAAAACCAAGGTATAGTTGGCTGACTACTTTATGTTGTCAGTCTTGTAAAGTTTCTATTTTATTTCTAGGCTTTTCAGAACCTTCTGAACAAAAGTCCCTACTGATGCAGCATCTACACACTGCTAAATAGGCTTTATATTCATTGTTATTTTTGTTCTGTGTACCCATCAGTTTTCAATCAATAGTTACTGCTACCTGATAAGATTCTGGCTTAGTCATCAAATAACAGAAGCTGAGACTGATTAGTTACTTCTGACGTTCTGTAGAATTATAATTGAGGGTCTATATATACAAAAAAAAACAAAAACAAAAACAAAAAACCAACCAACCCTAAGGCTCTAGATGATTCTGTGAAAAAAAAAATTAACATTCTGCCATAGAAGGAGAAACTATAATAAGATACAAAGTCAACAAAAATAAACCTGACAAATAGGGGTGAAGAAAAGGCAGAGACATTTAATGCTTTTTTTGCTTCAGTCTTTAATATTAATGATAGACCATGGGCTGCCCACTCCTGTGAGTTGGAGGACCATGGCTGCAGAAGCAGCCCTGAAATTTGTGGACCCTGAAATTGTAAGGGGCCAGTTGTATCAGCTGAACATTCATAAGTCCATGGGGCCTGACAGGATTCTTCACAGAGTACTGAAGGAGTTAGTGGATGTTACAGCAGGACACCTCTTGATCATCTACCAAAGGTCTTGGCAGTCTGGGGAGGTTCCTGCTGACTGCAAGCTAGCCAACATTATTCCAGTTTACAAGAATGGCATGAGAGAAGACCCAGGAAACTACAGACCTGTTAGTCTAACCTCAGTACCTGGAAAAATTACACAGAAGGTCATACTGGGTGCAATTGTGAGGCATTTAAAGGACAATGCAATCATCAGGCAGTCAACATGGGCTCACAAAGGGAAATGTGTGCAGCATGGGGAACAAGCAAGAGGAGCTAGATGCCTTGGCACAGTCCCAGAGGCATCATAGGCATAAGTGAAACTTGGTGGAATGAGTCCTGTCACCGGTGTGCCATGATGAATGGTTACAGGCTCTTCAGGAAGGACAGGCAGGGCAGGCAAGACCAGGGGGTGGCATTATATGTAGTGGAGGGGCTGGAATGCATGGAGCTAGCAGTAGGCAATGGCACAGTTGAGAGCCTCTGGGTAAGGATTAAGGGACAGACAAATAAAGTGGATGTCACTCTGAGAGTCTACTATGGGCCACCCAGCCAGGATGACAACATGGACCAGTTATTCTTTAAGGAACTAAGGGATGCTTCCAAGTCATCTGCCCTTCTCCTTATGGGGGACTTCAACTTGCCAGATGTCAACTGGGAATACCACACAGCTGGTACAAACAGGTCCAGAAGATTCCTAAACCATCTGGATGATAACTTCTTGGTACAGGTACTAAGGGAACCGACCAGAAAACACACCTTCCTCAATTTGTTGCTTATTAACAGAGAGGGTCTCATGGGTGAGGTGGTGATTGGCACCTGCCTTGGCCACAGCAACCAAGAAGCGGTCAAGTTTAAAATCTATGGTAACAGGAGAAAAACTGCCAGAAGACCTCAACTCTAGATATGAAGAGAGCTGACTTCAGGCTGCTCAGGGAACTACTTAGTAAAGTCCTCTGGGAAAAAGCTTTTGAAGGTGCTGGGGTCCATCAGTGCTGGTCACTTTTTAAGTACCACCTCCTAAGAGCACAGGAGCAGGCAATTCCAAAATGTTGGAAGTCAAGCAGGCGAGGTAGAAGGCCAGCTTGGCTGAGTAGGGATCTTCTTCTGGAACTAAGGAGAAAAAAGAAAATGTATGGCCAGTGGAAGCAAGGTCAGGCGACATGGGAGGACTACAGAGATGCTGTTCGCCACTGTAGAGAGGAAATATGCGCAGCCAAAGCTCAATTAGAGCTAAAGCTGGCCAGTACTGTGAAGGACAATAAAAAGGGAATTTTTAAATAGGTTAATAGCAAAAGGCAGGCCAGAAATAACATTGGCCCATTACTTGATGAGCATGGTCACCTCACAAACAGGGACATAGACAAAGCAGAGACGTTTAATGCTTTCTTCGCCTCAGTCTTCCACATGGATGGTGGGCTCTGGGCTAGAGAACCATGACCGTGAGATCGATAAAGTCCCAACCAACCCCGAACTTGTGCAGGATTTGCTGCTCTACCTGGATCCCTATAAGTCAATGGGGTCTAATGGGATTCATCCCAGGGTACTTAAAGAGGTGGCTGATGTCATAGCAAGACCTCTTTCAATGATTTTTCAATGCTCTTGCGAATCTGGAGAGGTCCCAGTTGACTGGAAGCTGGCAAACATTGTCCCAATCTTCAAGAAGGGGAACAGGGATGACCCCAGTAACTACAGACCTGTCAGTCTCACCTGTGAGTCTGGCAAAATTATAGAGAAGAGTATTCTGGGGGTTATTGAAAAACACCTGAAAGACAACAGAGTCATCGGTCCCAGCCAGCACACGTTCACAAGGGGAAAGTCCTGCTTAACAAACTTTATTTCCTTTTACGACAAGGTTACCCACCTAGTTTACCACGGGAAGCTAGTCGATGTAATCTTTTTGGACTTCAGTAAAGCCCTCGATACTGTCTCTCACAGTATCCTCCTGGACAAAATGTCCAGCATGCAGCTGGATAAACACATAATGCAATGGGTGAGCAATTGGCTGACGAGTCGGGCTCAAAGGGTTATGGGGTTACATCGGGCTGGCGACCAGTCACTAGTGGGTTCCACAGGGATCCATCTTAGGACCAGTGCTCTTTAATGTCTTCATAAATGACTTGGATGCAGGACTTCACAGTTTGCTATCAAAGTTTGCCAATGACACAAAATTGGGAGGAGCTGTTGACATTCTTGAGGGCAAAGAGGCCCTGCAGAGAGATCTAGACAGATTAGAGAGCTGGGCAGTCACCAACCGCATGAAGTTTAACAAGGGCAAGTGCCAGATTTTGCACCTGGGATGGGGCAACCCTGGGTATACATACAGACTAGGGAACAAGAGGGTGGAGAGCAGCCCCGCGGAGAGGGATTTGGGGGTTCTGGTCAATGGCAAGTTGAACATGAGCCAAGAGTGTGCCCTGGCAGCCAAGAGGGCCAACCATGTCCTGGGGTGCATCAAGCACTGTACTGCTAGCCAGTCGAGGGAGGTGATTGTCCCGCTCTACTCTGCACTGGTGTGGCCTCATCTTGAGTACAGTGTGCAGTTTTAGGCACCACAGTACAAAAAGGATATGAAGCTACTGGAGAGTGTCCAGAGGAGAGCCACGAAGATGGTGAAAGGTTTGGAAGGGAAGCCATGTGAGAAGTGTCTGAAGTCACTTGGTCTGTTCAGCCTGGAGAAGAGGAGACTGAGAGGAGACCTCATCATGGTCTACAGCTTCATTACAAGAACAGGAGGAGCAGGTGCTGATCTCTTCTCCCTGGCGACCAGTGATGGAACCCAAGGGAATGGTAGGAAGATATGCAAGGGGAGGTTTAGGTTGGATATTAGGAAATGGTGCTGGGCCTGGGCCATCTTGTCTAAATTGTGCTAGAAAGGTTGGACCAGTTGACCCCTGAGGTCCCTTCCAACCTGGTGTTCTATGATTCTATGATTCTATGAAAAGATTCTTCACCCAGAGGGTGGTGGAGCACTGGAACAGACTCCCCAGGGAGGCAGTCACGGTGCCAAGCCTGACAATATTCAAGAAGCATTTGAACAATGCCCTCAGACATATGGTGTGAATTTTGGGTTGTCCTATGCAGGACAGGAGTTGGACGTGATGATCCTTGTGGGTCCCTTCCAACTCAGGATATTCTATGATTCTGTGATTCTGTGAAAGTCCTGTCTAACTAATCTGATATCCTTCTCTGCTAAGGTCACCCACCCAGTAGGTGAAGGGAAGGTGGTGGATGCAGCTTTTCTGGATTTTATTAAGGCTTTTGGTACTGTCCCTCATGGCATCCTTTTGTACAAGTTGTCCAGCTGTGAGATGAGCAGATACACAGTGCACTGGGTGAACTGACTGAGCTGCAGGGCTCAAGGGAATGTTGTGAATGGGGCTACATCTGTCTGGTGGCCAGTCACCAGCAGTGCTGCTCAGGGCTTACTTCTAGGGCCAGTTCTGTTCAATATTTTTATCAATGATCTGGATGCAGAAGTTGAATGCAACATTAGCAAGTTTGCTGGTGATGCTAAACTGGGAGGTGCTGTTGACTATCACAAGGGACAAGAGGCCTTGCAGAAGGATCTAGATAGATTGGAGTATTGGGCAATCAACAATGGCATGGAATCTAACAACAAATGTCAGATTCTGAGCCTGGGATGGAGTAACACCAGGCGCAAGTATAAATTGGGAGAGGAGTGGCTGGATAGCAGCCCTGCAGAAAGGGATCTGTGGCTGCTGGTGGACAGTAGGCTCAATGTGAGTCAGCCGTGTGCCCTGGCAGCCAGGGGGCAAACCACATCCTGGGGTGCATCAGACATAACCAGCCAGTCAAGAGAGGTGATTATCCTACTGTATTAACAAATGGTGTGGCCTTGCCTTCAGTATTGTGTGCATTTCTGGGCCTCACAATTTAAGAAGGATGTGAAGGTACTCGAATGTGTCCAGAGGAGGGCAACAAAGCTGGTGAGAGGGCTGGAAGGCATGTCCTGTGAGGAGCGACTAAGAACATTGGGCTTGTCTAGCTTGGAGAAAAGGAGGCTGAGGGGCATCCTCATTACTCCCTACAGCTTCCTGAGAAGGGGAAGTGGAGAGGGAGGTGCTGAACTCTTCGCCCTGATATTCAGTGGTGGGATGTGTGGGAATGGCTCAAAACTGCATCAGGGGAGGTTCAGGCTTGACATTAGGAAGCATTTCTTTACCAAGGGGGGGGTCAAATACTGGAACAGGATTCCTAGAGAGGTGGCCGATGCCCCATGTTTGTCAGTGCCTTAAAAAGAGGCATTTGGAAAATGGCCTTCATAATATTCTTTAAGATTTGGTCAGCCCTTGAAGTGGTCAGCCAATTGGACTAGATGGTAGTTGTAGGTCCCTCCCAACTGGAACTCAACTCTTCTCTTCTCTTCTCTTCTCTTCTCTTCTCTTCTCTTCTCTTCTCTTCTCTTCTCTTCTCTTCTCTTCTCTTCTCTTCTCTTCTCTTCTCCTCTCTTCTCTTCTCTTCTCTTTTTCTCTCCTCTCCTCTCCTCTCCTCTCCTCTCCTCTCCTCTCCTCTCCTCTCCTCTCCTCTCCTCTCCTCTCCTCTCCTCTCCTCTCCTCTCCTCTCCTCTCCTCTCCTCTCCTCTCCTCTCCTCTCCTCTCCTCTCCTCTTTATTTAGAATTTAAAATAGAAAGTGATCATAATGAACAAAGATACAAAAAGGAGTAGAGCAAGTGAGTTTGGGACTGGGAGGGCAGGAGAAGATAGTCCTGCATATGGCTACAGACAAACATTCACTGAAAGTTATGTTTTGCTCTTGGTGTGCTTGTTATGTTGTTCGTAGCACCATAATATTCATTTATTTGTGCTACCAGTAACCTTGGGTATGTGACATTCTACAGAATTAGGCCTGCAAATTTATTAATGGAAGACAGTCTTAAAATACTGACATTAAGCAAAATGCTCACTGTACATGCAACAACAAGTATTTCTGTTTCTCTTAGATGCTTGTATTTGGTGTGCATGGCAAGGATTTGGTAGTGGAGGGGCTACAGGGGTGTCTTCTGTGAGAAGAAGCTAGAAGTTTCCCCTATGTCCAATACAGCCAATGCCAGCTGGCTCCAAGATGGAACCACTGCTGACCAAGGTTGAGCCCATCAGCGACGGTGGTAGTACCTCTGTGATAACGTATTTAAGAAGGGGAAAAAAAACCTGGGCAGCAGCAGCTGGAGAAAGGATTGAGAACATGTGAGAGAAACAACTCTGCAGACACCAAGGTCAATGGAGAAGGAGGGGGAGGAGGTGCTCCAGGCATCAGAGCAGAGATTCCCCTGCAGCCCATGGTGAAGACCATGGTGAGGCAGGCTGTCCCCCTGCAGCCCATGGAGGTCCACAGTGGAGCAGATATCCAGCTGCAGCCTGTGGAGGACCCCACGCCAGAGCAGGTGGATGCCTGAAGGAGGCTGTGGCCCCGTGGGAAGCCCACGCTGGAGCAGGCTCCTGACAGGACCTGTGAACCTGCAGAGAGATGAGCCCATGCTGGAGCAGGTTTGCTGGCAGGACTTGTGACCCCATGGAGGACCCATGCTGGAACAGTCTGTTCCTGAAGGACTGCAACCCATGGAATGTACTCAGACTGGAGAAGCTCATCAAGAACTGTATCCCATGGGAAGGGTTGATACTGGAGAAGTTTGTGGAGGACTTGTCCCATGGGAGGGACCCCATGCTGGAGCAGGGGAAGAGTGTGAGGAGTCCTCCCCCTGAGGAGGAAGGAGCAGCAGAAACAATGTGTGATGAACTGACCGCAACACCCATTCCCCATTCCCCATCCCCCTATGCTGCTGCGGGGAAGGAGTTAAAGAAATCAGGAGTGAAGTTGAGCCCAGGAAGAAGGGAGTGGTGGGGGGAAGGTGGTTTAAGGTTTAGTTTGTATTTCTCATTATCCTACTCTGATTTGATTGGTAATAAATTAAATTAATTTTCCTCAAGTCAAGCCTGTTTTGCCCGTGATGGTAACTGGTGAGTGATCTCTCCCTGTCCTTATCTTGACCCACGAGCCTTTCATTATATTTTCTCTCCCCTGTCCAGTTGAGGAGGGGCAGTGATAGAGTGGCTTTGGTGTGCACATGGCATCCAGCCAGGGTCCACCCACCACAATGTTATGTTGTTATTATTGTGATTACTACAAATTTTGTCATCTGAGTTCCTGGTTTGATTTGATTTCAACACCACCAGACTGTGACCACTCAGTCGGATGTTTTGTGCTCCATGGAAAGAATAAGGTGCTGATAGACAAAAGGAGAAAGTGGTATAGGAGTTTGGGGTCTGGGTAATACTTTGTTGAAAATTAGATGGAAAAAAAAGAGACTGAATTTCAGGGAGAACAAGATAAATTAAATAATTTGACTTGAGCCAAGTAGAGAAGAGATAAAATTGAAATTGGCAGAGGAACTTAAAGAGGGAGAATGGTCCCGTGAATAAGAAACACAGAGGAGGAGTAAATGCAGCTGAACTAGCCAGGCTGATTTTGGAGCAGAAAAGAGAAGAGAGTCCACAGGAAGGGCTGGATAGGAAGAATGAAGCACGCTTTGTACAGCAAGTGGACAAAGAGCAAATGAGATGACTGTAGGGTGGAGATTGCATTTTTGTAAAGGGAGCTACAGTGGAATGAGAACTGGACAGTGCCACACAGGGCACTGCCCAGGGCAACTGTCAAACTAGCGAAAAGAGATGAAAACTAGATCACCCATGAGAAAACATACAGAAGAGCTTCAAATGTCTATACAAGCTTCCCAGTCTCAGCACTCCAATGCCGTGACCAAATAACCTATGAAATCCACTAGTAATGTGTAAATTTTATCTATCAGGTATAGAGAGTTGATGGTAACCTACCTTAACCAACATTAATGTACTCAGTAGCAGAGGTCTGTGCACTGAATCTAGCATTTCTGATGAGAGAGAGTCATCAATATAAAGTCACGTGAAAAGATTTTGTTTTACAGTGTGCTTTTTAAAATTATGTACTCATATATGCAAACAACCCAGCACAAGAGAATACCAACATTGCAAATTTAAGAAAATCATCTGCATTTTTTTCAAATTAGCCCCTGTGTGATAGTCTTACCGTTTTTACTTTCTTTCTTTCTTTTTTTCTATGTAGAAACTTGACTTCAATAAATTCAAGGTGATATCTGCACAAGGACAAATGAGGTGGGACTGTCTGCTATAAAATTTCTGACTCATTGATTGACGAAGATAGAAGTGTGAGGTTAATGAGGCAGATATTCTTTCACACCAAAAGCAAAAGAAATTCTGTTTGAAAAAACACATACTAAACAAGACAAGTCAGCTAAACTTTCCACATTGTCATCCATTAAGTATTCACCATTTTCAAGATAGCTGATATGAGACGCTGAAATGTGATTATTAGAAGTGATTATTAATTCTCTCTTCAACGGAGTTCATTGGGAGTTTTGCTGATTGTATAACTTCTGTATAAGAATTTAGTACTCTGAAAAAAATTTGAATTTGTCAAATTATATTTATAAATAATAGCATCTTGCTAGTTATTTTCTCTGGTTGTTTTCTTCAGCTAGAAGAAGACAGAATTGTATTGTCACCTTTCAGAGATGTTGCAAAGTTATAAAAACTGTGAAACATCAGCTGTGAGCAACTCTTTTCTGATCCCCTCTAACACTTGCTGTTGCCCCTGTTTTCATAAAGATCTCTGCACCCACTGTCAAGAGTGATTCAACAGTGCTTGTTTTCAGTGAACTACTCTGAGGGAAGTTTCCAGCTCTCACTGTGATATGTTAGCATAGTCCTTCTGAGAGAAAGAAGGTTTTTGGTTTCTGTTTTGTTTGTTCTCTGGTGCTTTGTTGTCTTTCAGACAATGCTGAGCTTTGAAAATGATGTTATTTCTGTGCCAAAAGCTCAGTGTCAGTTTGGTTTTGACACCCCTGTTGACTAACACAGCACTGACCATAAACTACTCTACCCTGATTTTTTGTGTTCTGTGGTGTGGTTGCTACTTGATGTGTAGTTTTAAAGTATGTTTGTTTTCTTGAAATCAACTTTAAGTCCTTCTTTTTGCCAAGTTGGTGTGCTTTAGGCGCGTCCACATCAGTGTTTTTGCTCCGATCATGAGTGAGCTTTGTTAGACCCCTCTCAGTCTGCAAGATAGACTCCTTGTAGATGAAACTAAACCATAACATGTGCATGAGGGTTCAAGAACACTTAGGGTACTCCAGCCACTAATGGGCATTCAGGTCAAAAGCCAAACTAGAGCTACGCTGAAGTAAAACCTCCAAGCTATACATGGATATTGGGCCCTCTACAAATCTGTTCCCAGTGGGCTACCCTAATTGATAATACCAGCATAGCCTTTGGTTTCAGCCTTTTAAAACTATTGTTCAGCATCCATGTCTTCTACTAACCTCTTCTACTTTGTGGTCATCCTGAACAGTAGAGGGAAAGAATGCAGCTGTTTCACATCAGCATCTATATAAAGCAACTTAAAAAACTGGTTATTCACCTTCATATATTTCTACCTGTTTCTGATGGTGCTGGCTTCAAATAGAATTCTATAGGATGGAGGGATCATTTGTAAGATAGAACCTGGCAAGAGTTTCAAAAATTTACAAAGTGATGATCGAGAGAGATTAAGGTTATGTCTATACCAATAAATTAAAATGTAGTCAGGCCTATACCTACGCAACGAAGCCAGCTGGCACAGAATAGTTCAAATCTATGCTAATAAGTTCTCTGAGCTTCTAAGTCTGTGTGGCTGTATGCAAGGCCCCAGGGATGGTCAAGCATCTAAACCATGTCCAAGAATTACAGAGAGGCATGCCAAAGACCAATTTACTATTGTAGGTAATTCAGATTATAGGAATGTTCCCAGACAGTAGTTTATTTGTTAGTAAAACCTGTATGTTCCACCACTGCCCTTAGGGTCAACACAGAGTTTGTACCTGACACGTTGACTGCAGTCCAGTTCATTCCCATATAAACTCAATATTGACTGCTTATTTCATCTTGCATGGCATAAGACAATTCCATAGAGCAGACAGTTACGGGAGTCTCTTCAGTAATTGCAGTCAGCTTGATTTCTCTTTTCCAATTAATTATTCATGAATAAAAAAGTACCTATGAAGAAACTGTTAACCAAGTACCCAGAGTAACATCTACATAGTGTGGTGTAAATAAGGCATAAGTTTATACATAGAAAAATGAGAAAAAAGTAAAATATGAATCGTACCTCATTAAGCAGTCAGAATGAGACCGTAGTTCTATGGCAAATGTAGTCTGTAGTTATGTAATTAAAGAGCATATGATACTCACAGGAAACAAAAGAAAAAGGAATGCCATTTTCTACCTGGGAGCAGTTTGTAGTAAAGTTAATAACAATAATCTGTGCAGTCCTGGAGATATTTAATAATAATAATACTATTGCACATTTACAGCATGCTTCAAGATATTTCTGCACACATGATCAGAATTTTTAAGTATCCTAATTGACTGCCAAACAAGTAAAAATATTCTTCTATACCATAGAGTCTACTGTCTAAACTTTCAGCAACATGTATTTAAAATTCAAGTCTTTTAAAGCTGTGTTCAACACAAAAGTGGTCTGATTATGAACACTGAACATGCAGCAGCTGTCATTGGTTCCAATGTTATTTTGAGTCCAAACTTGCATTTAGTTTTGTCTGTAAGAGTCATATCTCCTCCAGTAGAGTCATTTAGTCTAACAAATGCTTTAACCATTTAAGTAAGTCTGATAGAAATTATCCCACTTTATCTGGGGATTTATGCTCTGCTTCTTATAGCAGAAGTAGCCTGGTTTGCTAGATCTCACTGACAGATTAAGGCAATGGGAGGAAAAAAGGGAGTAACACTGTGATAACCTGAGATCTGAAAAGGTGTTTATGAGTGTATCTAACGTTTTATTTCACTGTGAAGTTGTCTGAACTTTGTTACCCTCAACTGTTACCTTTACAGACTTTGTCCTGCACAGGACAGCTTAAACCAAATCATTGTCACTTACTTAAAATTGGACTAGATATATCTTTTCTCACTGCATTATCCTCTCTTGCTGTCTTTATTCACACTTTCAGTTGTAAAGGAAATTTGGGTTCTTTAAAATACCTAATAGAGAAAGTTATCATGTCCTTCTCTAGACAAAGCATTCTGTGAGTCAAAAATGCTGCTTTTACTTTTGTGCTCTTAATGTACTTGTTTGGGATTCCAGAAATCAAAGTTCCAGAATTTTAAAACACATAACACTGGAAAATATGTAGAGAAAGAAACAAAAGGCTAACAATTTCTGCATGTTTCTTAATCCAACCGTAAAAAGTCAATGGCAATTTTATATGAAATTTCTAGGGTTGGAGTAGTGAAGGAGTCAAGTCATCAGCTCATCTGAATGTTCTACTAAAACCTGACGTAGAACTATATATCAACATTACAGATGTGCTCTCTTTGGGTTGATTTGTAGCTTTGGAATATGATTGACAGACGTTTTGATCTTCTGTAATGAACTGAAATTTTAAACTAACCTGAACAAGAATAGAAGGAGAAGATGAAGTGAGCACAATAATACATAGCATTTACTTCGTGCCCTGTGTTTAGAAAGGAGCTTTTGCAACTGACATTTGCTTTTCTTTTCAGAGTAATGGCAATGTAGATGTTCATCCCAATTCATTTATAAACTTTATATTGTAGCAAGTAGGAAGTCACTGAAAAGTAGTTATCTACTATGTTCACTTGAGAGCAAAATAAACATCCTGACCTTCAATTCTTCCCCCTTTTAGCTTTCTTCTTATCAGAGCATGTCAGCATTTAGCACAAGGACAAATGCCTGCATTTTTGTGAGGAATGTAGACAATGCTGTCATGAAACAAATAGCCTCTAGGAGGAAAAAAATGGAAGCCTTTCAAAAGGCTTAACGTGTAAAAGAGGCAGTTTCAGTGAACCTATCACAGTATGTCAAATGCCTAAATAAGGGGGAAAAAAGCCCTTTGGAGAAACAGATTTCCTACTCCCCTGAACTGCAGATTTTTACTGAAGAACTGAATGCACATATCAATGATAAAATTTTAAAATACTCTTTATTTTAATGCAATATGCATTTTCCTCTTTAAGCTTATTATACCACTTATTTTCTTAATTATTCATGATGTTTAGCAGCGTTATGGTACAGAGACTGAAAGCAGAAGTCAGCCACCTTAAAGAAGCATGTGAGCTGTATGCTTGGTGTGTTTTTTTCCTACAGCATGTCTCTGACTGAAGACTTCATTTTACCTAGGGTTCCTTTTTTCTCCTTACTCTATTAGAATCAAACATACTATCTGAAATAGGTCTGAAATGTAATAATTCCAAGAGTAATAAGAAATATAATGTGTACTATTCTGACGGGAAAAGGATATTTCCCACTTATACAGTCTGGGAAAGTAATTGCATCATTTTAAAGCTACAGAAGATTTGATGTTACTGCCATAGCTTTTGTCTGTAAAACTTCATGTTGAATCTCCCCAGTTTTGTCCTTTTATGGGTCCAAATTTGTGAATATCTGGTGAAACAGTTAAGGAAATCCATGGTGTAAATCCTCGGACATAGAAGAAGAAATGTCTTTAATCACAAAACTTCCAAAACAAATATTGGAAAGCTTGCATCTGTTTCTATGTGTTGCCTTTTTTTGCAGAATAACAGTTATTGCTTTAGCAGCTTCTACCACCATATGTGTACAATAAGTAAATGAACATAAAATTGAATGAACACATAAAAGAAGGCTAAACCCATCCAGCTTAACGAATCCATTCTCCCACCCACTGTGTGCTGGAATACGAACAGAGCATTGTTTGGATCATAAGGATTAGTAAAATAACAGTCTTGGTGAACAACATGGTCATGTGGATGAAATGATTATTTCTTAAAGTCAGTGTATGATAGCTGAGATACCAGTGATTGTACTTACTTAATTCATTATTCTAATCCAATGACTGTGGAAAGTGTATAATTATTTCAGTTGAACAAATCAGCAATTATACACGAAATAAAGTTAAGAATATTTTATATAAATGAATTGTGATCCTTCTTTTTTCTTCTTGGTTAAAAATGAAATTACTATAATTAAAGTTTTATTTACAACCCATTTCTCTTTTGATAGCAGAATTGGTTGTCTGTGAGAAATGAAGAGCATAAAATGTCTTTACCAGTAGAACTGGAAACAAGCTGGGAGAGCTGCTGTCCACACTGGTTATACTTAAGATGTAGAGCATCAGACTTCAAAAGTGATCATGATTGCTCTGCTATGATCTCGTAACACTCAATGGGTTTTGAACCATTGTACTGATGACGTACAGTTTCATTACTACACCATTCCTATGTCTTCTGTTTGTTCAGTGTGAATTAAAACATTGTAGATTTTATCTATTCTTACTGTTTTCTACCTTTGGAATTGTGGTAACAACTACTTTTAGGGATTGTCAGGGTTAATTAGTGAGACTGTTGAAACCAGGTAAGTGCATTCCCACACAAGGCATTAGCGATTTTCCACACTGATCATATTCTTACTTTTAAAAAGTCCAAGGTCATTCTTTCTTCTGATGTGTCTTTTATCATACTGAGGTGGGTTGACCCTGGCTGGACGCCATGTGCACACCAAAACCACTCTATCACTCCCTTCCTCAGCAGGACAAGGGAGAGAAAATATAACAAAAAGCTTGTGAATCGAGATAAGGGCAGGGAGAGATCACTCACCAATTACCGTTACGGGCATAAAAGACTCAACTTCAGGAAAATTAATTTAATTTATTACTAATCAAATCAGAGTAAGATAATGAGAAATACAAACTAAACCTTAAACCACCTTCCCCCCACCATTCCCTTCGTTCCAGGCTTAATTTTACTCCCGAATTCTCTACCTCCTCCCCCACAACAGCACAGGGGCATGAGGAATGGGTGTTGCGGTCAGTTCATCATATGTTGTCTCTGCTGCTCCGTCCTCCTCAGGGGGAGGACTCCTCACACTCTTCCCCTGCTCCAGCATGGGGTCCCTCCCATGGGCTGCAGTTCATCATGAACTGCTCCAGCATGGGTCCTCCATGGGGTCACAAGTCCTGCCAGCAAACCTGCTCCAGCATGGGCTCATCTCTCTGCAGGTTCACAGGTCCTGTCAGGAGCCTGCTCCAGCGTGGGCTTCCCACGGGGCCACAGCCTCCTTCAGGCATCCACCTGCTCTGGCGTGGGGTCCTCCACAGGCTGCAGCTGGATATCTGCTCCACTGTGGACCTCCATGGGCTGCAGGGGGACAGCCTGCCTCACCATGGTCTTCACCATGGGCTGCAGGGGAATCTCTGCTCTGATGCCTGGAGCACCTCCTCCCCCTCCTTCTCCATTGACCTTGGTGTCTGCAGAGTTGTTTCTCTCACATGTTCTCAATCCTTTCTCCAGCTGCTGCTGCCCAGGTTTTTTTTCCCCTTCTTAAATACGTTATCACAGAGGTACTACCACCGTCGCTGATGGGCTCAACCTTGGTCAGCAGTGGTTCCATCTTGGAGCCAGCTGGCATTGGCTGTATTGGACATAGGGGAAACTTCTAGCTTCTTCTCACAGAAGACACCCCTGTAGCCCCTCCACTACCAAATCCTTGACACACAAAACCCAATAGACATACACTTTGATACGGATATTTTACTCTTCCTTATATTTCATTTTCCGTATAACTTATCTTTGACCTGTCTCCCAAAAGGATTTCTGGGACACACAATAGGTAGCATAAGTCTTACTTTATGGCACTTATGTGAAAGTTACAGGAAAGAGGCAATGTTGTTTTTCCCCTAGCAACAAGTAGGTTCCAATTTCTTCTGTAATGTTTCCAGGCCATTTTACACAGTGCTCATTAAGAGCCTCCCAATAGAAATTTTTTCTTTACTCACTATTCCTTTCACATGAAGAAGAAAGGTATCATACATTAATGGAGAATGAAATCATCAGTGGAGAAGCTTAACACTCTGTAGTTGATGGAAATAGCAATAGTAGCCTGTTTGTACTCTTTCAAGTCATAGTATTTGGAAGATGAACCCTTCTGTCTTACTTCTGTGGGGCAAATTCTGCAAGAGATGCTTGGGAAGAGAAGCAGAACCTTCAGGTACATTCTGCACTCTCTTATGTGAAATGACTATGGCACCAAAGAGAGTCCCAAGGCAAATTCTTTTTCTTCCCCCAAGCAGTGATGACTTTCTTGTGAAGAAGAGAGCCACAATATCCCCCTTTTGGTAATGAGACATCAGTGTGCCACTCTTGATGCCTTTTGTCAGTGTTCTCACTTTTCTGTCTTCAGCATAATTTCCTTTTGTTTTCTTCCTGACCCACTCAGACGCTATTAACTATTGACATAAAAGAGCTTGGTTTGACGCTGTGACCTCAGTTTCTTTGCCATTCCATTACCATTACCATTAAATCATAGAATCATAGAATGCTTTGGGATGGAAGGGACCTTTAAAGGTCATCTAGTCCACCCCCCCTGCAATGGGCAGGGACATCTTCAACTAGAGATCAGATTGCTCAGAGCCCCATCCGGCCTGTCCTTGAATGTTTTCAAGGATGGGGCATCTACCACCTCTCTGGGCAACCTGTTCCAGTGTTTCACTATCCTCATGGTAAAATACTTTTTCCTATATCATAGTCTGAATCTACGCTCTTCTAGTTTAAAACCATTACCCCTTGTCTTATCGCTATTGGCTCTGCTAAAAAGTCTGTCCCCGTCTTTCTTATAAGCCCCCTTTAAGTACTGAAAGGCTGCAATAAGGTCTCCCCACAGCCTTCTCTTCTCCAGGCTGAACAACCCCAGCTCTTTCAGCCTTTCCTCATAGCAGAGGTGTTCCATCCCTCTGATCATTTTTGTGGCCCTCCTCTGGACCCACTCCAACAGGTCCATGTCCTTCCTGTGCTGAGGACTCCAGAGCTGGATGCAGTACTCCAGGTGGGGTCTCACCAGAGCAGAGTATAGGGACAGAATCACCTCCCTCGACCTGCTGGCCACGCTTCTTTTGATGCAGCCCAGGATGCAGTGGCTTTCTGGGCTGCAAGAGCACATTGCTGACTCATGTCCAGCTTTTCATCTATCAGTACCCCCAAGTTCTTCTTGGCAGGGTTGCACTTAATCCCTTCATCCCCCAGCCTGTGTTGATACCGGGGATTGCCCCGACCCAGGTGCAGGACCTGGCACTTGTCCTTGTTGAACCTCATGAGGTTCACACAGGCCCATTTCTCCAGCTTATCCAGACCCCTCTGAATGGCATCCCCTCCCTCAGGCGTGTCAACTGTGCCACTCAGCTTGGTGTCATCTGCAAACTTGCCGAGGGTGCACTCGATCCAGCTGTCAATGTCATTGACGAAGATATTGAACAGCACTGGCAGACCCCTGAGGGACACCACTCGTCACTGATCTCCATCTGGACATCGAGCCATTGACCACTACCCTCTGGATGTGACCATCCAGCCAATTCCTTATCCACCGAACAGTCCACCCATCAAATCCATATCCTTCCTATTTAGAGAGAAGGATATTGTGGGGGACCATGTCAAAGACCTTACAGAAGTCCAGACAGATGACATCCGTAGCTCTTCGTTCCTCCACTGATGTAGTTACTCCATCATAGAAGGCCATTAGCTTGGTCAGGAAGGACTTGCCCTTGGTGAAGCCGTGCTGGCTGTCTCGCATCACCTCCCTGTCCTCCATGTGCCTTAATATAGCTTCTAGGAGGATCTGTTCCATGATCTTCCCAGGCACAGAGGTGAGGCTGACAGGTCAGTAGCTCCCAGGGTCCTCCTTTTTACCCTTTTTAAAAATGGCTGCAATATTTCCCTTTTTCCAGTCCCCAGGGACTTCACCTCACCGCCATGACTTTTCAAATAGGATGGAGAGTGGCTTAGCAACTACATCAGCCAATTCCCTCCGGACTCTGGGATGCATCTCATTGGGGCCCATAGACTTATGTTAATATTAATATAAGCTCTGAACACATTCTGGTTTGGTAGAGTTTTCTGCCTGGTTTAAGCTGCTTGTTTTTTCTACTTCTAATCTGAGGAAGAGGTATAACATCAACATTTACCTCTGTATTTATGTTATTATTGATGCTAGTAGAAGTTCATGGTTCATATAACTTCAGATTCTCAACAAACCTGCTCAGATTTTAAACAAACTTTGGTAAAATTAATATAATATTAGTTCTTTCCTGAAGGGGCACTGCAAGCAAGGTTTGTATTCTAACAATGTGGATGTGGTAAAATAGATAAATGTTTGCATGGGAAGACTGTTTTCTGATAGATAAGGTGGTGTGTTGTTTTTTGTTTTTTGGTTTTTTTTTCTCTTACAATGTCTTATCAGAATGAATCTCTCTGTTTCTTTTCTGCTTCACAGCAGAACTATTTGTAGTGGCTCATATTCTGAAGTCAGATAATTCAAGCTTTTGCAGTTAGAAAGGAATCCAGTAAAACTAGGTGGGATTTTTCCAGTAAAAAGGTTGATTGGTCAAAATGAACATTTTTCACTCAATCCTAAACATCAGTTTTGACAAAGATACAATTTCTATTCAAAAACAGATACCCACTATACAACCATTTATGACACTCACCTGGGATGTGGGACTGTATGTACAATGATCTCAAGACAACAACTCAGAAAACACATTCAAACAATGTGCTGTTTAATGGATCGCGGCTCGTTTCTGGTAGGACACTAGCATGTTGATTGTAGTTATCCATATTGTTTTCAACAAAGTGTAACTTCCAGCTCTTCACCAATGCCATACAGAAAAAATGTTATGTTCAGAAAAGATTTCACTGTCACATAATCACAGAACAGTTTAAGCTGGACGGGACCTGTGGAAGGCATCCTGTCCAACCTTTGCTCAAAGCAGAGCTGACTTAGACAAGGTTTCTCAGGAGTGTGTCCAGTCAAGTCTGAATATTTCCAAGGTCTGAGATTCCAGAACTTCTGTTGTCAACTTGGTCCAATGTTTCACCATCTTCATGTTGAAAAAATTTCACTTATATATGTAATTGAAATTTCGGCTGTAGTTATACCTTTGTACTATAACTACAGTGGCAGCTGAGATAAATGGTAACAGTCAGATGTATGCAGATCACCTATGCAGCAGGCAGCGACATACTTGAAAATAGGCAATGGGATAAAATAAATGTGGATTTACTCTTCTAATACCTCCTGAAGATTCTTTTCAAGCCCAGGCTTGTGGCTTGTGGATACACTGTGTACAAACATTTAAATATTTGAAAAGGAGGGAGCCCACATTTGAAGTATTCTGTAGAAAAAGGGGTAGGTAGCCTAAGCTGATGTACCTTTCAAGTCATATTTAGTTTATACAGAGGGAAGCAGCACAAACACAAGTCACTGGAAAGATGTGTCTCAGAAGAAGATCGCGAGCTTGTTCTTTCAGATGTTTTCTGAAAGGAAACCGTAAATTCCAAATGCCTTGTCTGAGTGAAGAATAGCTCAAAAGAACAATTCTTGACTCAAGAACAAGGATGCCAAAGGACTAGTCTCTCACTTTTCAAATTGATTTCACTGCAATACAGGATGAAAACACTTTGAAGTCATAAAGTCTAAATGAAAAAATACAAATAATCATTTTCTTCACATGATTCCATTTTGATCTTTTTTTTTTCACTAGTCTTCTAGTCTTATTGTTTAATTATTACTGTTTCTGACATTACTTTTAATATCTGCAAACAAGAACAGCTAATTTATGCAATACTTCTGAGATCCTAAGTCACATTCTAATTCAGCTCTTTTGAACCATTCCATACTCTGAAAGCTCTGGAAAACAATCAATAGGTAAGCTTCATCCATATGTCAGTATTGACCTGAAACCATTTCAATATTCCCAGTCTTACCTCCTCCAGTACACTGAACAAGTTCATACATAGTTTTACCTTTTGTTCAAAATTTAATTACAATGAAGCTACCAATCTGAACTTTCACTTAAGCATTGTGCTTAAATTTGAACTCTCACAATGTAAAGGTTGCATGCTTCCACTGAAGTCACAGTACCTTCGGCACCACTTATGCCTAGTGGCTAGCACTCAATTTTTCTAACGTGTGAGTGAGGTTTGGAGGTTATTCCCTAATTTGTCCAAAGCCTTTAAGTTTGACTTATAATGACACTGGCACTTAAGTCAGAAGTTGTTAAATCCATCATATCGAAGATAATCTTTAGGGTGATTTTAGGATTATCTTTGAAAATTAGAATTGAACATTGAATTACAGAATTACCAAGGAAAATAGTAACTGTCAATACCACCACTAAACCTATAGAATTCAATACTATACAATCAAACTTTTCAACAGTAAAGTTTTTTTCTTGTTTTTATTTTTGTAATGTGACTGATGAAAGTAAGGTATCAAATTTTCAAAAACCTTTTGCTTCCATGTATTTTTATTTAGAAAAAAGGATGGGAATGACATACTGTCAAATAAAGAATAATTATCCTAACATTGCACTGTATCACGTCACTCAGTCAATATATGTTAATGTTGGATTATGTGATAGAATATACATTCATCACAATGCCATTTTGAATGATAGCGCCACACCAGTTGGCTGATTCTGATTCTCATTAAAGAAGCTCTACTGCTTCTTAAGCTTAAGTAAAACTGTTCTAAAAAATTGCAATAGATAAAAAATACTTTTAAAGATATTTGAGGATCTATCAGCAATTTATGAAAAGCGTCATCTTTTGTTTATAATTCTGAGCAAAGTACAACTTTTAATGTTCTTTTATACCGTAAAGTTCTATGTTCTTGGAATCATTCAACCTTGAAAGGACGTCAGGTCCAACTGCCTGCTCAAAGCAGGGTCTATGTTTGAACTCAGAAAGGGTTACCCACTGCTTTATCCAGTAAACTGACTGTGGTTTAGATGCAGTTGAACAAGTGCTAGGTATGGGGGGAATAATTGTCAACCTCAACCTTGGGCCTTCTTCTGTTCACACAGCCACTGCACTGCTGGCCCTTCATTACTGCCCGGGTGCACAGCTGGCCCCTGCTCAGCTTGATTCTCACGAGGGCTCCCAAGCCATCTCCAGAGAGTTGCTCACTGGCTAAACCATCTCCAGCCTGTGTCGCTGACAGAGGCTCTGGCTCTCCAAGGCTCAACCTGTATCAATGCTGAATTTTGTCAGGTTCTGGCTGGCCCATTCCTGCAGCGTACCTAGGTCCCTCTGAATAGCAGCTCTGCCTTCAAGTGTGTTCACTTCCCCAAGGCTGGTGTTCACAAACTTGGTGACAGTGCACTCTGCTGGTCCCAGGACAGAACCCTGCAGCAGGCCACTTGAAACCAGATTCCAGGTAGATGTCAAATCATTAACCACTACCCTTTGAGCCCAATGATTAATCCAGTTTTCACTTTATCTAATTGTCCATCCATGTGGACCATAACATCTCAACCTGCAATTAAGGATGCTCTACGATACTATGTGGAAAGTCTTGTTAAAGTCAAAGTAGATGGCATCTACTGTTCTCCTATCTTCCACAAATCAAGTCATTTCACTACAGAAGGAAATGAGGTAGTTCAGGCATGATTTACCTCTGGTACCTCCAGGCTAACTTTTCTCTTCTCCTTCATGTACCCAGAAACGTGCTCCAAAAGGGCTCACTCCATGATTTTCCCAGAGACTGAAGCAGGGTTGACCAGCCTGGACTTCTTTGGATCATTCTTTTGGCATGTTTTAAAGATGAGTGCGATATTTGTCTTTCTGTATGTATCAGGAACATTCCCCGATTTCCATGACATTTCAAAGACGATAGAGAACAGCTTTGAAAGGACATCAGACAACTCTGTCAGCATCTTTAGATGCAAACCTAGTTCCATGGACTAGATCCCTGACTTGCTTCTCACTCAATGCTGGCAGCTGGTAGCTCCTCTCCTGCTTGAACTCTGCCTTTAGGCACAAAGACCTGGGAAACCTTGCTGGTGAAGACTCAGGCAAAGAAGATATTGAGTACTTGTACCTTATCTGCAGCCATTTTCACTGAAATCAATCAGCCTGTTCAGCACTGGGTCCACATTTTCGTTGTTTATTCTTTTATTGCCAGTGTAGTGATAGGAGCTTTTCTTATTGCCCTTAATATGCCTTGCAAGTCTCAACTCAAAGGGAGTCTTGGGTTTCCTAATAGCATTCTTGCATATGTGGGAAACAGTTCTACAATCTTCCTTTGTAGCCTATTCTCACTTCCAGCTCCTCTGTAAATCTATTTGATATTTGAGCTCAGTCATGCGTTCCATGTTTAGACAAGCCAGTTTCCTGAGTCATCTATACCTTTTCCTGAGTATCATGGTTGCTACAGTCAAGCCTGCCATTGACTATCTCATTCCCAACTGGTTCTTCCTTGTTTGTGAGCAGCAGGTCCAGGAGAGTCACTGCCACTTCCTGGCATGTCCAGCTTCTGTGATAAGCAGTTGTTCCCAGCACACTCCAATACCCCCACCCCCTGTATTGCTTGTATCCCAGTGAGTTGCCCTTGCAGCAAATGCAAAACTATTATTTTTTTTAATTCCAGAGACTTTGTTTTTCATCATAACAGAGTCTTGTGTTCTGAGCACATAATTGTGATTAATACTGTACAGATCTGTTTTCACATTTACCATTACGTATTCAAAAAAACAGTGAAATGAATACAGGTTGGTGCTAAACTCTCTGGTGAATACAGACTAACATTTCTAATATTTTTAAGGACTCATTGCTGCAAATAGTTCTGTTATCAGTGCAAGGCATTATGGAATTTATTCTAGTCATGCACAGAAATTGTGAGTGTGCTGGGAAGGCTCAGGGCTATGAATTTCAAGATGAACCTTTACAGGCAGGTGAAAAACCACAGAAAGATCTCACGTGTCTTATTGTCAAAGATTGAATATGTAGTTACAACAGGAAAGATGTTGATTATTCCTAAATAAACAATGGTAGAGCATATTAATTATCTTGTCAGTGATTTCCTGAGCTTAGTTCTCTGTCTCTCACCTGGAAACTGATTTCAGGTTCATTGGGATTGTCATGATTATCTACATATCCATCAATCTGATTGCCTGGTGATTGGCTAAGTTGTTACCTTCTGAGTTCAAAGGTAAATGTTCTGGACTGGTTAAAATAGGCAACTAGGAGTTGTTAACATGCCCATGCTGGTACCTAAGTACTTTTTAAAGAAACTTTAGCTCTGAATGGACAGACATGCCCTAAAATGGGTATGTCACCTACTGCAGAGTCTTTCAGGTGGGACTCTGGCAGGTTGTCTATGCACTGCTTCCAACAGCCTTCTGGAAGGCGACCTGCATATACTTCACAGGTGTTTCTAGCTATGCAGGAGAATAGAAATGCCTGTGCCCTCTTTTAAGGTGAAAAGATTTGAAAATTACTTAATGTAAGAGCAATCCTCACTGCCTTCCATGAAGTAAACTTAAGTTGTTAAGGCAACAGGGTTGCTGTGAGAAGTGTAAACACCATTTATATTACCTAATTTACCCCTCCTCCTTGGTATGCTTATAAAAATATATGCTTGTAAAAACGTATGCTTAATTACTTTTTTTTTTTTCTAAGCTAACAGTTAGATGCTCTCTTTATCCTTTTTAATAACACCATTCTATTAAGTGTAAACAAATCCCTCAACTTCTTATAAGCCCCAATTTTTTCATCAAGCCCAAAAGCTCTTTTTAGCTCATTTTAAACAACATCCTTGTAAAGGCCTCATGCTACAGAAGCTTCCAGCTTGAAAGAAGTCAATGTCACTCTTTAATAAATTGCAAGGATCACTGCTAAGTCCCCTAAGACTTGATTCTCTTGTCCCTACAATTGCTTGGACTAAATATTCTGTTTCCACAATACTGCTAGCTCTTACTGCCTCAAGGAGTGAGGGAGACTGGAGCAGAGAAATCAAACTAATGTCTCTGATGTGTCAGTGCACAGCATACTGCCATTAGGACATCAAGCCAGCATGATTTATTAGCAATTTTAATTAATTTTCTGAGTCATTTCCTTAGGGCTCAGTTCTGTAATCTTATTACTATGAGCCTAACATGCTATAGTAAGACTATGCTTTCTAATCTTTCTTTTGTTGTGAAATACAATCTCTGCTTTCATTAAGAAACTCTTGAAATGAAGCAGTTTGCTCTTTTGCATGCTGAAATTTTTCTGCATATATTCATTAGAAATTAGTACTAGAAATTATGTACTAGAGTACATTAGTTCTTAACATAGAACTCATCACCTACTTTTGTCCTTTATTCTTTTACTATAAAATCATTCTAGAAGTGATTGAGGTCCCTATTTTAAAGTAAAAAAGCCATATCTCTAAAATTATAGATGTGGAATAATCTCACTTACCCTTGTTTTATTTTATGTACACAGAACCAAATCTTAATCCCATTTAATTCAGTGAAATCTGGATTTTTTTTACCCATTATAAGCAAATAAACTGTGGTCATGAAGATATGTATAGATTATGAACTGCAGAATAGTGTGCTTTTACTGTTTGCTTTTTAGCCTCTTTTAAAGAAGGAAAAAATTTAGTAGCTGATTTGCTAAAAACTAAGTACTTTCTGATTTTTAGTAGCTTTTCCCTAGGATTTACACAACTTTGCAATGATATGGATTAAGTTATATTTATCACATCTGACTGTCCGTGAGCAGTGTTTAATTGCCGTAAATTTACATTATTCTGAAGGGTCACTATCTGACAAAATAATTAAAATTTGATTTTTGAGTTACCAGGGTATTTTGCATGGCATATTTTTTAAAAAAGGCATTTTTTTTAAATCACAAGTGTGTGATATCATTAATTTTATATGACATAAATATTCTAATTGTTCTCTAAATATTTTGTATGTGTTACTTAAAATTTTAATTCCCACAGCATTGTCAAGTACAAGTGTTATGTCTGTTGCAGAAATGGAATTTTAATGCACGAATTTTTACACAGGGGCAATAAACGTAGTTTTAACATAGAAGACTGGGAGAAGAGAATCAAGGCTTAGAGCACTTAGGAAAGCAGATACGTTTCTTACTCATGAGAGAGCACAGAGATATATGCCCTCATATGGGTCCAGAGCATTTGGAAAGAGATATAAAATTGTTATATAATGATCAGTAACATTCCTATGCCCTCCAGAGTGTCCCAGAAATAAGGGATAAGGACAGAGGGAAGAAAGATAGTTTGTGGGCCCCATAAACTTTAAGTCGGTTATATTATGAAATAAAAAAGATATTCAGCTGTCATGTATGTCTTTGAATCTTTCTGCCACTGTTTATCACTTACAATTTTTCCAATATTTTTCTGTTCCTACAGACAGGGAAACTAGCTGACCATAAACCAGAAATCATTCAAGACTGAAATATGTAAAATTTCAGTGGGAAAATAAGGTGGGTTAGGACATCCTGTTTTAATATGCCAAAATTATATCAAGCTTAGTGTGTGTGATGCAGTATAACCATTGTGGAAGGTTTTGATTCTTTTTGTTTTGTCATTAACAGTGTTACTACAATTAGCATTGACTGTGATATTTTGAAGGGACAGATTCTCCCATTTGCAAAAGCCATACTTATACTTTCCTCTCCTTCATACAAGTGTTTAGATTATTCACAGTGTGCAGACTGAGAGCTGAAGAGCAGTGCGTTTGTGAATGTCAGAACTGTATTCAGCACGCTAATGTAATAAGTGAGCATTTTGATAATGTAAAAATTGTAAGGGTTCTAGCAGTATCAGTTGAAGAAAGTGTTTTAAAGAAGAATGTTTTAAGTCGTCTTATGATTGTAAGAAAGGTGACATCTAACATGCTTCTGTTCTCATAGTGATAGAGTTGCAAAGCATGGAGATGAGCAATAATGATATTTTCACAGTGTCTCTTTGCAGCAACAGAAAATGGGTATAATAAACTGAAAGAAAATTGCATTAAAAGCCTGTGGTACTATTTTGCAACATGTGTAACTTGAACAGCCACCAGCATTACCTTCTTATTCTTTCAAAAGCCTGACACTATCAGCAGCTCAAAAAAAAAAGAAGTGAGCTCATTCCAGCTCAGGTGAAAGGATTGACTACCCTTCCCATCCTTCCCAAAATCACAACACAAAAGTGGGAAATGAGAGAAGTCCTGAAGGAGTACCCAAGTCCTGAAGGAGAGAGCAGTGAGTCCACGAGCAAAAATTACAATGAAGATATGTGTAAATTAAACACTAAAAATGCATTAAGTTCCAGTCAGAAAAGCAAGGACTAGTGGTTTATTTGAAACTGTTCATATGCACAGATGTAGACGAAAGTAGTATACAGCTTACAGAGGGTTAGCCAAGTTATTAAACTTTTTCCTAAACTACTTTCTCACTAGTAACACAAACTGCAATATTTTTTCCAAGGCAGACTCTATGCTGGTTGCAACTAGACCTTCCTCTCTCATTTCTGGTTTCTAGTGTCCACAACACTTTTTTCTAATTTACATGTTTTCTATGGATTAAATTGTGAGATTACAACAACTGAAGCATATGAGACTGACTAACAATGAATTCACTGTATTTAAAAGCAAAGATTTTTAAAATAGCTGGTATGTCAATTGCAAGAGACTTATCAGCTAAGATTTTGTATGTGACCCTATACCCCCCAAACGACTTCTGAAAACCAGCTTCTATTTTGTTCTGTGGAGCTCTAAAACATAGCACGGTGTCTCCAGCTTTCCTGTGGAAACAAGTAATTGCACCTTGTCCTTTGGAGTAGATTTGACTTTCTTCCTTTAACTGACATTAACGATGAAAAACTCCATGGAAGTGAATAGAGTCACGCTGATGCACAAGCGCTGTAAACAGAAGAAAAACTGGGCCATGTTTTGTGTTTTGCATAGTGATCTGGCATTTGAGAGTTGATATTTCTCATTGAAATACTTTCAGAAAAGGAATTTCTCTGGTGGTTTTCATTACCACAATAAAGAGCAGAGCTGATCTGCAGGGCAATGAAGTGCAGTTAAGGAGAACTATAAACAAGTGGAGAGAGGTCAGTTTTCTGTACTCCAGGGAGAGCACACTGCAAAGAGACTCTCTAAAAGCACCGTGGAAAATATATTTCCTCCTCTGTAAAGGGAATTTTTTTTGAAGAAAGAAGCAGTCATTGATTATTTGTTCACTTGATACATAAAAGTTAAAAACATTAGCAGCATACACTCTTATGGGAAAAATTGAGATTTGTTCTTTTCCAGAAAAAGCATGCTGCGTATTTTTGTATCTTCAGTGATAATAATCCTTCCATATCATTATAATACTTAAAGATAAATTATTTGAGAGCATCTTAATAAACCTTGAAAAAAAATAAGCCTCTTTTTAGAAGAGTGACATTCCTCCTCAGTAATTTTGAACACTGTCCTGTTTTTAAAAGGAAGAAGGGGGCAGCTGTTCCCGGGAAATGGCTACCTGAGTTCAGTTAATGACTCTATGCAACCAGCAAGAGTTTAACTAGCAGTCATATATCCCACGCCCTCAATTAACACTGGTTTTACTTAATCTAATGTTAAGACATGATACGATCAGAAAACATCATTGCCAGCCAAGTGTTTCTCAAACACTTTGGATTTATCTCTTTGGCACCTCATTAAAATGCAAACTATGCTGAAATTGATTTTCAGCACTTTCAGGCAGGAATGTTTGTAATAATGTTAATTTGTAAATTTCCTCTTTTTTATATATATTCTGTATGCTGTGGTTGCCATGTTCAGCCTGAGGCTATTTGTATTGTACAGACATAAAATGAACAGCGAACATTTATTTCTCATATCTTTCTGAAGAACCTGAGGTGCATGAAGATATTTGTGCTGTAACAGGCATAGTCAATCTCCTTCTCTCCCTTTAGTCACTATATATCAACAGCAAACTCCCAGCTAGTCTTGCTACAGCAATTAACCTGCCAGGGCTTTCTGCTGTCAGACTCAGTAATAATAAACTCCCCCCAGTGAGAGATAGAGCTATAGATCCTCGCCCTGAAACTTCCACAGTGGCTGAATTATTCAGAATCAGCATGATTAAAGAGATGACATGGTATTAGTTAAAAAGACATACTTTTTTTCTTCCTGACTGAGGTTTAAACCTATTAAGGAATAACAGTAGAAGAAAATGGGTCTTTACCATCCGTCCATAGGTCTTAGAAAAGGGATTTCTAGAAAAGTTGTTTATAATGCCTACTATTTTGAAAGTTTAAGGATAAAAATGTAAATAGCAAAAGGGTTGGCATAGTTAAATCACAAAGCATCTGTAAATCCAAGAACTAAATAAATCAGAGTAAAAAATCATTTGGAACACAGAAACAAAGGTATTAATTGGGAAAAAATTGGTAATGTTGAAACTGCTTTTTTAAAATAAAAGATAACCTCACTATTCATAATTTTTAGTCAATGTTATTGTATAGAACATTTTAAGATAGGTACTCTGACAGATATATTGAGAAATATGAAGGGTCTCCCTTAACTTATAATTTTTCCTTTTTTTTAAAAAAGAGGGAAAAAAGCAGCATTATTATAGATGTAATATATTGCAAACAAACCAGTTGTTTACATTGCCCAGTGCTAGGGCAGCAGTGTAATGGTATCCATGCATAGCAAGTGAGTTTACTGAAACAAAGTCATGGAAAAATGAACTTAGCTTACACACTTCTAGTCCCATTAAAATCATAATTCATTTGCCAATCTCAGTTTACTCAGCCACCTGATAAGTGATTCCCAGGGGAATGATCTCTCTAAAATGCGGGACTGGGCCCGCATGTTAGAAGTGATGTTAAATGCCGTCAAATTCATATTCCATGATTATTAGACCAATGTGAAGTTATATACTTTGTCATACTCATCTAAATTAAATGGAATTAATCTGTTGCTAGAGAAGAATAGAGAGAAATAAGAACCATTTTTTGGTTTATCCAGACCTTCAATACAAGTATAAATGCATAAACATGCATTCCATACTAACGCATTTTTCTTATCATTAGACCAGGTAAATGGTTAATGAGTGCAGATGGACAAACCACATATAGACGAAACTAACACCTGCTTTGCAGTGTGCTGGTCAAAGGGAATATAACCATATAAATTACGGCAATGGTTAAACTTGTTTGAAATAAAATAAACTTCTTGAAATTCAGTGTAGGAGGAAGTTTTCATTTATCACTCTTTGAAATAGTTGGCGAATCACTTTTACATATAGAAACAAACGAAGTGCCATTTGTCATAGGAAGGAGAATGAATTTCAAAATACAGCACTCTAATGTGCTGATCGTACAAATTGATGTCTTAAATCCTGTGTTCTGTCTTTGCATCATATATGATCATTCATGGAACTCATCTGGATCAGCCTTTTAAAGCATAAAATCTACATAAAGAATAGAGAATTCAAATAGAGTTAGAAGTTGTGTTTTGGGTTTACCAAAGGAGAAATTAGAGCAAATATCATGGATTCCATATAACAACTTCAAATCCAAAATGTAGTATTATCAACCGGCTCTAAATTTGCCATTGTACTAAACATTTAAGACTACATTCTTTCATATTTGAGTTAGCCAGAACTGAAAAGGAGGTCTCAAACTCTTAACTCCTATACATCTCTCATTACCACTGAAAATATTCGCAGTGCTTTTTATTAGGAACCATTTGGGTTTCTCTGTGTTGCTACACTGACCTACACAGTAGTTTTGACATGTTACATTTCATGAAGTTGAGGCACTACAAATGTCATCAAGACTTCATGTGTTCACAGGATCAAAGCCTTTGATGGATTACTTTTCAAGAAACGGGCCATCACCAAACTTTCAAAACTGAACACTAAAAGCTAGACCATCAAATAATGAAAATATTAGTATTAAAAAACTACTTTAAAAAAAAAGCCATGACCATGTTTTACCCCCAGATTTTAGATGACCAGATGATGATAATTTAGAAATTATGTTTATCTTTGTTTTAACAGATTTTCTCGTGAACTTTGTTTTTCAGTTAGTTGTGAAGAGAAGGGCAAAGACTTTCAAATTTCTACACCTTAAATTCATATTTAGGTATCTAAAAAAATGGCCAAGTTTTCAAATGTACTGCTCTTGCCACTGCTCCCAGTGACATCACTTAGTGTTACTGAAATGTGCAGTCTGAAAATCAGACTATGTATAACTGCCAAGTAAGAATATAAGATATTATCATCACTACTCAGAAAGCATATTGGGTAAGAGCCAGTAGTCTTCTCTTATGCTGAGCGGTAACATGTTTGCCATTTTTGAAGGGTCTGCTACAAACTTTACTGTGATACTCAGTATGAGTAAAGATGGCAGAACCCAACACCTTTGTCTTTCTGCATTGTTTGGCCTTACTTCTGCCCTTTAAAAATACCTGTCCACCTTTTCCTTCAAGACTTTGTATTTTTAATATTGTTTGGTCTGCAGACAACCAAAACGAGAATTAATGTGGGGACTGTAATTCTTAAGCTTTTCCCACTGTGTTCAAAGTGACAATCATAATCTAGACCAATTTGTTTTGTTCGTGTTAATATGACATACATCAACAACATACTACAATAAAAAGTCTATAAAAATATTTAACATCCATAAGAAAAAGAAATTTAAGTCCATGGTTAAGCAAATACTGCTGTGCTAATCTTTGTGTTCATTAGACAGAGACAAGAATTTTAAAGAGCACAATTCTTCCTACCTGAGTAAAGCATGAGTTTTAGCATGGGATGAGTTATTTCTGGTATGTCACATACCTTTGCTTTCCTATTGCCTATAGAGAATTCCTAGGCAGCTAGCACAAACTAGATATTTAAGTTGCCTTATGCAACATAAGAGCACATATTTTCTGTGACTTTCAAGTGTGTCCAGCTTTGAGAAAGAGCTTAGACGTCCTCCAGAGGTCCTGTCACACCTAATTGTTTCTATGGTTCTAAGTTTTTTGTTTCCAAGTGACTTAGATTGCATTACAATCTTAACTAGGCTTAACATTGCGTAAGTCAGTGGTATGAATTACATCAATAAAATTAACTATTTGTTAGTAGCAAACTGGATCTTCTCACCCTGCCTTCTTCAGTAATAATTTTGCTAGAGGCTTTTTTCCATGTGTTTGATGAAAAATATTTTAGAATTTATTTTCTTAATTATTAGGTTAGGTTCCCTTGTATTATACATATATTCTTTAAGCTTCTCTGGCTCTCCACAAATTCAATGTTTTTTGCTTTCTTGTTTTTTTCTATTTCAGAGCTATAGTCATGATCCAATCAAATAGTAGCTTGAGTGTATTTCACCCAACAGTGCCAATCAAAAGGCACCCAAATATGCAGTTAGGAGACAGTAAAAAAACCATACATGAGTTTTTCAACAAATTTTAAAATGTTAGTGCTGTTTATTCAACAGTATGATATAGCTACAAAAATACACCATTCTTCATTCCCATGCCTTAGAATCCCCATTAGATCCTTAGGATCTGATGCCTTCAAAAGATTTGTTGCTTCTCCTGCAACTTATGGTATCTTGAGGCCTTAAACCACAAAGTCCTTCCAACACAGCTGGTTTTCTTAGACTGTTTAGGTCCTGCAGCTGGCTAGCCCTCTCTGATCCTGAGAACCTCGTCTTTGGTCCTCTTTTCCTGCACAAAAATTTTCTTGCTTCCTCTCTGAGCCTTCCTCAGATTATATTCCTTTCTGTCAACCTTCTACTCAGGTTTTTTGTTCTACCCTTGAAGTTTTTGCTTTCTCCAAATTCCAGAACTGTCTAAAGAGAAAACCAATTCTCTATAGTATAGCTTCTATTTAATAAAAAATGGAAGTGCTAACATTAACAGTCTCTTTCCTCTGCAGTTTACTGTTACTATGTTAGCAGCCATGTGTACAAAAGCATACAAATGCCTTGTCTGACACAACAGATTCTTTTTCATTTCATGGCAGAAATTTTGTAATAGCAACCAGATCTCATAAACTTAGTTAGATAGATGCCTAAATCTTCATACTTCTCACTGATGAAAAAATAGCGATGTAAGATATGTGGCAAATATTATCATGTACCATGCAGAATTTCAGTATTCCTGTCCCATTAAAACTGTGTAGAAAAAGAAATTGATTTCTTCTAACACAACCACAAAGTTTCAGCGAGTTTAAATTCCTCAGTGTTCCAGGTAGGCTGACAAACCCAGAATGCTCCCACTCTGGAAGAGACTGATTTTGACTTCCTCTGACAAATTTGTTTTCCATAAAGGAGGTGTCAAAGTATATCTAGAGCTATATGGCTGGTGCTGTGTGACAGAAAAATGCTTCATTTCATTCTGTGACACAGATTAGATTCTGAGATTTTTTCATCTGTCCAAGCTGAAAGTAGGATTCTTGTCTTTCCCAACTAATAAAATACTCAATGTAGTTTTGGACCTACCAATGTGCTCCTTTTGGAAATGCAGAACAGTGGTTGCCCTATATTATGATATGGTTAAGCTTTTCCTGCAAAAGGTGTCTCAAAATTAGCAGTCAAAATTGATGCTTGGTATTACTTTGCTCAATAGGGGTGGATAAAAATATTTCTTGAGCTGGGAACTAAGGAAATAAAATGCACTGATTTTCTGTAAACAAGGTATCGTATTACTTCTTGGCCATTGCTGAAATGAAATAAACAGTTATTATTTTTATTTTTTGAGGGTGGGAAGACATTTTCTTTACTTTGAAATGTCTCAACAGAAGGGGGATAAAGGTTCTCTAATTCTAAATACAATTAATAATGTATCAATGCTTTTTTATTTTAAGATAATATTTTAGAGTTCTTCATTCTTCCTTTTAACACATACTGTAAGCTTACTGACATAAATTTCAAAAATGTTGTTCTCTTAACTATTTTACAATTTCCCATTGTGTGTATTGTTTGTTTCTTTTAGAGTAGCTTTGAATTTATTTAGCAGATGCAGTCCTCACACTCTTTTCAGGCTTATTATCATCACACCTCTCTCTATTCAATATTATCAACACCATCCCACTCATCACAATCCAGCCTGAATCAAAGGCAACTTACTTCTTGTTGGTGGAAGCTTTGAATGAATAATTCATCTGGAAGAGCCTTCTATGTTGTACATTTCCAGAAGACAGAGCAATTATCTTGTCAATCACAGTGGCACTGTCAGTACTAAGTTCCATACAGTATGTGCTCCAACTGTACAGAGGATGACAAGCAGCTGAGATTGCCAACTGTGTTAATCCTGTCTATCCTTTTAGCTTTTCTCTGACAGAATATTCAAATTCAAGTTTCAATCTAACACTGCATTGAGAAACCAGTGTCAAATTTTCCTCTCTGTTCTCACCAATAGAGTTTGGTTGAAAGCTCTTACATATATTGCAACCAAACTGGTCACAAGCCACAGTTACTCATCTTCAGAGAGTTACATCTCATTTTGGGTCCTGAACCCCTGTTTTCTCATGCCTAGATGGACTGGGTCTGAGCCTCAGGCTGGCTCAGCAGGAAGCTGAAACTCCAACCGGTAGAAGTCTTCCTACATGGAGCCCTCTAGGCCTAAACATACCCCTGTTGACACAAGCTGCAGTCAAGTGTAGTCCCTTGGAGGATGGACTCCTTGTCATTTCTCTGAAGATTAATCTTCAGAAGACTCGTTGTTACTAATTGGTTGTGCAGTACAACCAGAAGCATAAAGTAATTGGAAGACAAGCTAGACACTAAGGACTTTTCACTCTAAAACAAACACAAATTTAGGGAGAGGTAAGATGTGGCACTGCAGAGGTGGAAGAGATTAGCATACTATTAGACTCTGAAAGTAGAGATTTTAAAAGTACATGTTTTCTTTTTTTGTTTTAAAATATTTTCATTTTATTTTTAAACCTAGCTTTGACAATATGACAGGTGTATGGCTAATAGACCAAGGAAAACTGAAGTGAGTGGCATTAACTAGGTATGACTGTTCCCATCCACTGCAGGTGTTTGTGAGTAAAAGGCTCTACCTACATTAGCAAGTAGTGCAACATTATAGCAGCAGCTTTCTACAGCAAGGACCCAACATCCACACCATAAATGGTTTGCAGGGAATTGCTTCAGATTATCTATAGTCTCATTCTGTGGGATGAACAGTCAATTGCACTTAGAGTATATTCGTCACGCTTCTGATTTGGCTTTGTAGAAAAGTAACACAGTTCACATAGTCCAAGACTGAAACAAAATCAGTGGAAAGATTAGGAGATCTGTTTTAAAACCATGCTTATGTTCTGAACTAAAATCCTAATGTACAACACAGAGCTACTAGTTCTGAGAATATAAGCCTTAAAAGAAGATACAGGGTTAAAGGTAAAGAACAGATCTAAAACCTCTGAAGATTAATGAGGATGGAGAAACTGCTAACCCTTTCTTTTTTTTCTGTTATTTATGAATTTCTAACATAAGATTAATAGCTATGGAATTGTTGCCTACCTCTACAGGAGGTAACATCTCATCCTCTGGAAACAAATAAATCCTCCAAAGAAGTAAATATATCATTCTGTGTGTATGAGTAATAATAATGACTAATTCCATTCCTTACAGTAATTAAACTTCTAGCATATATTCTTAACAATGAGATGTGTTTCAGATAAAGTAGCGAAATGTGCTGCAAAACTTCCATTTAAAAGGCTACTGTTGAGTATCAACATATTTAGTCTATCAGTTAAATCTGGTTTTCCTCTTTAGAACAGGGATTAGAGATGGTTTATTTTAAGAATCTTTTCTGAGACAAGTAGTATCAATTTCTATACCTGGCCTGATATCTAGGAAATGTGCCTTCCTAGATTTGTTGTTTGTAAACAGAGAGGTACTCATGGGTGAAGTGGTGATTGATGGCTGTCTTGGTCACAGGGACCATGAAGTAGTAGAGTTTCAAATCATTGATGATAGGAGTAAAACTGCCAGGAAAACTTCAACCCTGGATATGAGGAGACTAGACTTCAAGTTATTGAAGGAGCTAGTTAGCAAGGTTCCCTGGGAATCTGCTTTTGAAGGTATTGGGGTCCATGAATGCTGGTCACTTTTTAAAAGCCATCTCTTAAGAATGCGGAGGCGGGCAATTCCAGTGTCGGAAGTCAAGCAAACAGGGCAGAAGGCTGGTTTGGCTGAGCAGTGATCTTCTAGAACTTAGGCGGAAAAGGAAAGCGTATGGACATTGGGAGCAAGGACTAGTGACATGGGAGGACTACAGAGATGCTGTTTGCCACTGCAGGGAGAAAATTTGTGCAGCCAAAGCTCGATTAGAGTTTAAGCTGGCCAGCACTGTGAAGGACAACAAAAAGCTGTTTTTTAAATATGTTAACAGCAAAAGGAGGTTGGTCTGTTAATCTGAATAAGATTGGTTAATAAATAAATTAATCTGAATAAATTAATCTGAATAAATTAGTCTGAATAAAATCTGTTAATCTGAATAAAATCTGTTAATCTGAATAAGATTGGTCTGTTACTTGATGAGGTCAGCCACCTCACAAATAGGGACATAGATAAATCAGAGACATTTAATGCCTTCTTGCCCTTTGTCCTTAACACCAATGATAGGACCTGGGACCCCCGGAGCCTTGTGTTGGAAGACTATGACTGGACAGATGATAAACTCACAGCCGACTCTGAACTTGTTTGAGACTCACTGCTCTAGTTGGATGCACTGCAAAAGTCCATGGGGCCCAATGGGATTCATCTCAGGGTACTGAAAGACCTAGCCAATGTCATCGTGGGACCTCTCTCCATTATTTTTCAATGGTTTTGGGAGTCTGGAGAGGTGCCAGTCAACTGGAAGCTGGCTAATGTTGTCCCAATTTCCAAGAAGGGAAAGAAGGAAAACCCTGGTAATTACAGGCCTGTCAGTCTCACTTCAGTGCCTGGTATAATGATGGAGAAGGCTATCCTGGCAGTTATTGAAAAACACTTAAAAGACAACAAAGTCGTTGGTCATAGCCAGCATGGGTTCATGAGGGGAAAGTCCTGCTTAACCAACTTAATTTCCTTTTATGACAAGGTCACCCATCTAGTCGACCAAGGGAAGCCAGTAGATGTGGTGTTTTGGGATTTTAGCAAAGCTTTTGATACTGTCTCTGCCAGTATCCTTCTGGACAAAATGTCCAGCTTACAGCTAGACAAGTCCATAATACATTGGCTGAGCAATTGGCTGATGGGTGGGCTCAAAGAGTTATGGTAAATTGGGTTACATCAGGCTGGTGACCAGTCACCAGTGGGGTTCCCCAGGACTCAATTTTAGGGCCAGTGCTCTTTAATGTTTTTGTAAATGATCTGGATGCAGGGATCAAATGTACGTTAAGTAAGTTTGCTGATTAAACTAGACTAGGAGGAGCTATGGAGTCCATTGAGGGCACATAGGCCTTACAAAGTGATCTAGATAGACTAGAGAGCCGGGCAATCACCAATCATACAAAATTTAACAAGACCAAGGGTAGGATTCTCCACCTGGGATGGGGTAATGCTGGTTATACGTACAAATTGGGGGACGGGAGGCTGGAGAGCAGCCCTGCGGAGAACTGGGGGTTTGGGTTGATGGCAAGTTGAATATGAGTCAACAGTGTGCCCTGGCAGCCAAAAGAGCAGACCATGTCCTGGGGTGCATCAAGGACAGCATAGCCAGCCAGTCGAGGGAGGTGATTGTCCCACTCTGCACTGCACTGGTGAGGCCCCACCTTGAGTACTGTGTGCAGTATTGGGCAGTTCAACATAAGGACATCAAACTATTAGAGTGTGTCCAGAGAAGGGCGACCAAGATGGTGAAAGGCCTTGAGGGCAAAACTTATAAGGAGTGGCTGAGGTCACTTAGTTTGTTCAGCCTGGAGAAGAGAAGGGTGAGGGGTGACTTCATCCCAGTCTACAACTTCCTCAAGGGGGCAGCAGAGGAGGAGGTGATGATCTCCTCTCTCTGGTGACCAGTGATAGGACACAAGAAAATATGTCAGGGGAAGTTCAGGTTGGACATTAGGAAAAGGTTCTTCACTGAGAGGGTGGTCAGTCACTGGAACAGGCTCCCTGGGGAAGTGGTCATGGCACCAAGACTGTGAGAGTTCAAGGAACATCTGGACAATGCTCTTAGCCATATGGTTTAGTTTTAGGTAGCCCTGTGAGGAGCAGGGACTTGGACTCGATGATCCTCATGGGTCCTTTCAACTTGAGATATGATGTTATGATAGGTAAATTGTTCAGTGCATTTAGTCTGTACTCCATCTCCTTTAGTGCTAGTTGTGAACAGCTTTTTAGTTATCAACCTTTCCCTATTTACAACCTTATGGCCAAGTGGTGGTCTCTCAATCCTGGAAGGCACATGCAACTTCACCTTGAAGAATTTCTTAACTAGCACAACAGAAGGCAGTAAAAGCGAGTCAGGTGCACCACTGAGAAAGTCTTAAGGATTTCCCCTTGAAGCACTTACGTATCACGTACAAAGAAGGACTTCACACTTTCTATCAGCAGCATTGAAAGCAGTCCAGGACTTACACACATTCAGAGAACAACAGACAAACCAAACATCTGAGAGTTTGGGGGTGTATATATGCTCCAAAATAGCCACTATTACTTTCAATTGCAGTAATAACATTGTTATCTTCTTTTTTAAAAAAGATTTGGAGAGATTTTAAAGGTTTTGAATATCACCTGCAAAACAAATGCTATTGGTTTTGCAGTTACATGTATGCAGTGCCTCCACATAGAATATTCAAATAAACGGTACATATTGGCATCTACAGCTCTTCATAGGGTCCTGATTCATGGAAACACTTCCTATTCACCTTTTGCCACCACTGCACGTGCTTTAAGCCTGTCATATTCTACATATTAAATGAAATATAAACAAGCGTGTGTTTATACTTCTGAATGGGTGCTTATTGATTCATGGCTAGTAGTTCCATTAAAATCTTGTCCCTGTTTCCCTGGGCCTTATTTCTGAGAATAGTCACATTAGTATCAATTAAATTGTATGTTCAATTAAACATTTATTTGTAGAAATAAAGGACACAGTATCAGTTATCCTTTCAGCTATTAGAAGAATATTGATTTATCTGAATGTCAGTGAATTCTCAGTGTAACTACAGTTGAATTGCAAAGTGTATTCCCCTGCTGCAAGACTTTATGAAACTTCTTTTTTCATTTAAAAACAGCTCAGAAGGCCAGTCCTTCTTCCAGTCTCCTATAATTTCTCAAACCCAATAGTCATTTGGAAAAAACCCAACAGATTTCTTCCAGTCCAGTGGTCCTGATATATGAAACAGCAGGGCAGAAGTGTTCCATGAAATCACGGAAAACTGAGCACCTGAATCTGGGTGGTACACCTCAAAAAGCAATATCCTAGCCAATGGATTCTCAATTTTCTGACAATAAGTTCTGCTTATATACACTTCACTAATTTTACAATTCTAAACTTGTAAAAAATTTTAATGAGAATTTGCTTAAATTATTAATTAAGTAGTTAATAATTCATTCATTATCCTACATTTAGGATAGGTTTTGATGCAATTGGGTGTTTCTGGTGAAAAATAGCTCCACTGATAAATTTGCTACTCTTATCCCAAACAAGAGAGAAGGCTGGTAGAAAAGCAAACTAAGCATTTTGAAGCCTACCCTTGAGAACTCTCTGGCCTAAATAGTGTCATATATGTTCTCATTTTTTATTCTGTATGCCAGCTGGTTGCCTCCAAAAATCCCTTTTTCCTTTGTGACTCAAAAATGAATGGCGTCTCTTTTGTTCACTCTTTTCCTACATTGGTGTTACCCAAATAAGATGCTGCTCAATGGTTATTCAAAGAATATGATGTGGAAGTGGTGGAAATTATTTTTGACTACTTATTTTCTTCCACATGAGTCCCTTTATATATAAAGAGGAGAGAAAAAGGCAGAGCGTTTCACTTGTGCCACAGTATTAAATATCTGCTTTGTGATATGTGTTCTCTTTACCTTTTTACAGTTATTGTTTTATAGATAAACTAAATTTGAAGACACCCTTGTTGTTAAACACATTTTTCCTTAATGGGTATGTTTATGTACAGCTGTGTCTAAGTGAAGAGGGAGTCGGAACACCTGACTAATAATCTCAGTTGTACTACTGTTGAGTTGCTACATAGCCTTGGGCCAGTCTCTAAACCTCCACGAACATTAATTTTATTCTCATTTCCTAAGAAGGACCACAGCACAGAGCTTCAAGATCAGACACTACAATGACTGATGCTAAAGAGAGAAGATGGATATAGAACAATTATGTTTGAACTTCTAAGTGACAGTTAATTGATGCGTATTATCCATCAAGACAGTTTATAATTATTTAAAAAACCGCTCCTTCACTTTTCTCCCAAGTCCAAAACCAAGAAGAGAATGGAAAATGAAATACTCTTTAGCCACAACTTTATCAACACCTTTAAGCAAGTGCTAATTTGTAAGCCTTTCTTCTGATGCTCAAGCCTAGAGAGCCTTTTTGGAAAGTTTCTTTTCTTGACTGAGCTTGTGAAATATGTAAGAAAAAAATACACTACAGGAAATGTTTCTGTTCAAAAGCAAAGCTTGCATGCTGGATTTTAAAATATATTTTACAAAGAGGATGAATGTTCTATATCCTAATCTGTGGTAAAAGTAATTCAAGAATATGGAAAAATACTTCTGATATTGTTAATTCACAATTTATTTTGCCTGAAATATTTGTAAATTCACAGACACTTTAAATATTATAGACCAAATTAGTTTTTCAATTTATTCAAAATCTGCTTCCCTTTCTAGAGAGCCCAAACTTTCATTTTTTATACAGCATAATGTAATTCTGCTATTAAATCTTTGTTCAAATCATACAGAATGGAGAATCAGTGTGCATTTATGCTAGAATTTAAAAATAAAAAACCTTGTATCTTTAATTTATATGCAGTGCTTTTTTTTCTAGTGCATTCACAGGGAGAAGCTTATCATTCTGGAATTATAATTTGTTCCTAGAGAATATTGATGCCAACTTACTGCCTTTTTACAGTTACCTCCAAGTCATTACAAAAAGTGTTTTAAAAGAGATGCACAAAATTTAAAATGTATTAAATGTTCATGATGCTGTAGAAGTTAGTGAAAATTTTTAACAATGTGTTGTTATATGTCTTTTTCATATTTATAATTCATGAACTTTTGTAATACCTTTGTGCTGTAAAGTAACTTCAAAAAATGCTTACATTTAAATAAATGACCCTTCAAATTACTGGTACATGGGTAGCTTTTTCCACATTGTGACTATAGCATTCATTATGAAGGCTAGTAGATTAAGACCACCAGAGAAAGAAGCTTTCTAGTTATCTGTAGCATGGATATTATGTAAGTAATATAATTTTATGATTTGTTGCACTGTTTTTTCCACTACCCATCTTGTTTCAAGACCTAGCTGACAAGAAATAAATGTACTTAATATGTACAGTAATTAATGTTCACTAATTAATACATCACAAAGAACCATTTAGAGGCCAGTGTAGACATGGCCCATCTGTTTAAAAGTCTGGTTAACATCAGAGTCTCTTTACATTGCCAACAGTTAGTTACTTCAGATGAGGATTGATTCATTATTATTAAAATTAGAAAACACAGCTTCTAAACAAGACATGTGATACCGCAAATAAAAGGAGTGTCTTGGGAGTATGTGCCTCTGAAACCATACCATGCGCACAGAGACATAACAAACATTCCCAACAGTGCAAAAAACGTAGTACCTTCCTTCTACTACAACACCTGACTCTCAAGGCAGGCTTTCAGCTTTTGTAAGAGTTTCCCTAGTGGAACAAATTTCACACACGCGCCTTGCAGCTAGTAGAGTATTAATGAAACATGGGCTTACACTGTTATTTCTCTTCTGACTTGTTTTCCATGGCTAAAGTCATGTGCTCTCTGAAAGCAATGTACTGTAAGTTGGTTGTTTTTCTCTCAGTTTGCAATTCATATTTGTCTGTGGCTATGTCAGTAGTAACAAGCCTAATCACAACCACTAAACAGTCTGTTTAATGCAGAATAGTTGAATCATGAAGTTTTTTTCTCAAGTACCATAATCAAATCCTCTTCTTGCATGCTCTGAGCCACGGACCTCTAATAGGAGAACATATGATGCTCTGAAAAGACACCACTACTTCAGATTATTCACTTAAGAAGGAACTGAGCCAAAAGCCAATGGTATCGCCAGTCTGAGAAGAGTTGATGAGCTTTACCAGGAAAGGAGAGAAGCTGGAACGCAAAGCCAGCTGATCACCCCTGGGTTTAGGCTCCCTGTTTGTAGTAAATTGCTTTGGAGCCTCATGCTAGACTAGTCATTCATGTCAGCCATGTGACTATGATGGTCTGGCTTTAGCAGCTGAGAAACCAAGACCAAGAGAGAAAGAAAGTAAGTTAGTTTTGGGGGCAATGAATTAAAAATTAGCTGAGGCATTAGTGAGAATACAAATTGAATGAATGAAATTAAATCAGCCATTTATTGTTGATATGTTTGAAAGCCACTGTTCTCAACTCATTATATTCCTAACCTATGTATTTGGCTTATCTTTCTCTTCTACAGTTTTTACAGAACTTCATCTGGAGATAAAAAGACATATGTTCAGTGAAACCTGTATTAATTTTCAAAATCATGAATGGCAATAAATGTATTTAACAGATTTGCTCTGCTTTGAGATTTACTTCAGAACATGATAAGATAATTCTGGGGAGAGTAGCTCATTTCAGTGTACTTCAAGAAGATTTCGATAATACAATGGTTCATTTTTAGAACAAGCATCTTTTTAAAAATACAAGAATATTCTAGGGTCAAATGTTAACCAGTACTAGACAGAAGGTTTTGTGTTCCACGCAGGAGCAGGATTCTTGTGATTAGAAAGTGATCACACAAGATACGGTCTCACACAGAGAAACATTGGGTGAACCAGAATAAGGGACTCCTCCTTCACTGCTCCTTTTCTTTTCTGCCAGCGCCTGGCCCTACAAGTTACCCTCCACTGTTGCTCAGTTCCCCTACAGAAAGAGCAATATTCTAATATCAGATTGATAATAACTGTCAAATCTGCATCTGTCACAAGAAACAGTTCAAGTTTTTTCTTGACACCTTCTGACTATGAATGAAAGGAAGACTATGAAGTTATTTCAGAAAGTACAAGGCTCTTAAGGACTGCTGAAAAAAAAAAATATTATTTTCAAGGAGGAGGGGTTTATTCTGCCAAAAGCAGAATGTGCACGGATCCCAGCATGGAATTCAGCTCTTCTTATTCCCTACTGCCCTTCCCCCCAAAAAAGAAAAAAATAACTCTGCAAATTGTTTGACTCTCCCAAGTATCAAAAGAAAAATTGGAGAACTGTTTTAATATGAAATTTGCCATTATAAGTTCTGAAAAAATATCTTTCTATCATGGAGTCATCTGTTTAAATTCTTTAAAAAAAAAGATATATGTCATTGTCGTAGTCTTTCAAGAGTTACAGGGGATGAACTCATCTCAAAACAATTGACAAATGCCACCTCCAAATGCAAGCTCTACCTAGACATATACCTACACAGCAGCAGATGTGGGATGATCCCTTCTCTGTGCCCTTGCATCTTTACCTTACAGTTCTTTTCCTGGCTTCTCTTCTGCTACTTCCTCTCCCTCCCCCCTTTTTTTTTTTCCTAGTATCACTGCCTTCACACCAAGACTACTTGAACCTGTGTCACCCACATCAGAAGTACCACCTACCATTCGAAAGCACAGAATAATTTCAGTACTGGAGGAGAGACAATAAGGTCAGCTGGAAAAGATGACCTAGTGGCTCTACACCAAATGATGTGCTTTACAAGCAGAAATAACTGATGTAATTAGAGCAGAGAAATTTAAGAGCCACTCCTACTACAATGACACCATTTAGACTTTTTTTTAATATTTTTTTTAAAAAGGAAAACTAATTGATTGCAGGGAACACTCAACATAACAAGACATCAGCTCAGGTACCATGGTGACAAGCAATACAAAAATGTCAGTAAATAAACTAAAAAAAAGTATAACAACATGAAGCACAGCAAAAATTGCAAACTCTGCAACCACAGCATTCCTCAGCCTGTTATACCTTTCCTGAGAATTCCTTCACCTTAATTAAAATATGCTTTTGCAATTTCTCTAGAGACCCTAGACAGTTTCTAAAGACTTTTGCTGCAATTTGTGCTAACCTAACTGGTCTGTAATTTCCTCATATAGCTCTAGGTTCTTTCCTTAATAATTGGATTATTCTGGCCACTCAAGCCTTCAGGGATTTCTCCTGAGCTAAGTGAATTAGAACAACATATGATAAAGCTTTTCCAATTCCTTTCCTCTCTTCTTTTAGCACTTCTTGAAGACTGCTATCTAGTCCTGAGGCCTAAATGATTTTTAAGGTCTTAGCCTTCTCAAATTCTTTGCAGGAACCATGTTCTGTATAATCTACATCAGTAATCTGAATTGTGATGACTGCTAGCATCCCAAAACATAATACAAAACATGGTTTTCTTTTTTTCCCCTATAAAGGACTTTTCCAGGTGGAAGTCTGCAAAACGAGCCCGTGAATAGGGAATAGTTTGGAGGCTTTTCTACTATTGAAGAAGTTCCATTGGATACCATTTATTTGCAGAATTTTCTGCCTGAAATATCTCAGGGTACTTGACAGGCGGTAGCCTTCAAGGCAGATTACAGCAGACACCTGCCCAGGATCTGGGGAATGCCTGCCCTGTGCCTGAGACTGGGAATGAATGGCTGTGAAACCTGCATGTAGCCTCTCTAACTTGTAAGAAAAACTTTCGCACCCTGTGTATAAAGTTCTGACTCTGGACACAGCCATCAGAAAAGGTTTTGCCTGAGCAACAGGAAAATTAAGTTTCAATTATGTTCCTTTCCTAAACTTAGAATTTTTGAAAAAATGAGTTTGAACAAAGCACAAAATGTTAAGGTCCTAAATATGGATTTTACTAATTACTTAATTAAATATGACTTATAATCTTATGGGGAACAGCATTAGCTAGGTCCTCAACACTTTTGAAAGATATTAGCTTGTCCTATGCGAACAATTTGAGTAATACCAAAGGAGTCCGAAAACTTTTATGGATTTTATCCTTCACAGACCTATGGATATTAACTGTAGTTAATGATTTCACTCTAATAGTGTTATTTGCTCCCTTGAGATTAATTTATAACCAGGCGCTCTGATTTCACTGATTTCTATTGAATTACTCTGTAGTAGTGAAAGCAGAGTCAGAACTGGGTATTGTCATATGGATTGAGTATATCTAGCAAATTGTTATTTAGTGTAGTTTGAATATTCAGAATATTGGATTCAGAATATTAATATTGAATGTCTGTCCCTTTCTTACGGAGCTTTAAGGAAAATTTATGGCTATTAAAATACTTCCTGTTCCATTGTTAGCGGTGTCTTATGCTACCAAAATTTCTTGATGACTAGGTTTTCCTTTGATGTTAAAAATACAAGGCAAGAGTATTTGCCTCTCTAGACTTTTAGCAGAAGTCCATGACATGTTTATTTAGAAGGCTTCTGCTGGGTCCTGTAATACAAAGTACATTACTCTTTTTCACCCACAGACCTCTTTCACCTTTTCGTGTCCCCTTGGTTTATGAATAAATAATCCATGCATTCATATTTTCCACTTGTCAAACTCATGCAGCAGTGAAAATAAGCAGCACAAATTGGCAGATAATGCACCTTATTTCCATGTAGAAGCAGGTGCATTTTCTTCAGCATAAGTGGCAAGATGACACTGATCCACTTTGACAGGCAGGCTGATCTAAAATTACGCAGCACACTTTGCCACTGGGTGGGGGAGAGTCTCCCATGAGCTTGTTCTGAAATTCTTCAGTCCCCAGGGTGTTAATTAAAAATTTACTGGATAATATTTGCAAAGCTCAATGGTTCTAGTTACGGCAATTATCTATTACTAAATGTTAGTACCAGAGATGACACCTGATGATTGGATGCTTTATTCAAGATATTCAAGAGGATTTCCTCCCCTCTGCCTTTTTTTTTTTTTTTAATCTTTCCTTCAGTTCTTGAAGAAGCTAGATCAACTAAGTGTCTCAATCAACCTTTAGACTAAAAATTACTTAGGTAGGTGTTTAATTATTTATTTGTCTTTGAGTTTCTTGTCAGCTACTAGTTAAGGACTTACAAAAGAGGGACAGAGTCCTTACAAAAGCCTTCAAAAAAACCACAGAAGCCAGAAGCCCAGCTATGCTATAATTTTAGTAACCAAAAGCAGAGGTCAGTTCAGTGCTGTGAAAGGAAGAGAGCACCTCCTAATTAAACTCACTGCTCAGTTCAGATTTGCTCAACAAACTCTCAGATTAGAGACTGGCTAATCACACGTGCAATCTCTTCCAATTTACTGAAGTACATTTATCAGTAAAATTTACGGTCTAGATGGCTACCAACTGGCTTCTTTCCCTCTTCCATTAATGTTTCATCAATATATTGAAACACAGATGCTCTGAAAGAAATATTTTTAGTATTTTTGTTACTAACAGAAGAAAAGTGCTTCCTTATACTCTGATTCATTTGTAGTTACATAATTCATTAATTAACACTATTAGTGTTTTTTCCCCAAATCCTTTGAAGTTTCTGGTCAGTTTCTTGCAATGGTGCAGGTAAGGAACAGCATTTCTGCTCATTAAGGACCTGCTTGTCCTGGTCTCTCTAACACAATAAGACCATGTCCTTTTTCATGCCTGGAACTGACCAACACCATGAATGAGGGCATACTGAAATGGCAAAATATTTGCGTGCTCTGTAGGCAGCTTTCAACTAGAGGTCATATTCCCTCTGGCCCTCATGACCGTAGAATAAACACAGCAGAGGGCAAAGCTACTCTTCTACTCTGCCTCTGTGAGCAGCCACTTCTGTAACTTACCTAAACATCAGAAAATTCACTGTGTTACTTGTCAGAGTACGCAACACAAGTCAGCACATGAAACAGAGGGGAAAAAAAACAACCAAAACTGCAAACTCGAGAACCCTTGCCAGGTGTTACATCCCAGGCTATAGTTTGCTTTGTTTAACTGAAAATGCTTCTGGGCAAGAAAAAAAGGAAAATGCCAGGGAGGAACACGGCTGTAGGACTTTAACATGGCAGGAGTTTTTTAAATTCATCTTGAAAGTTGTATCCCCTAACAGCTTATGGCCTAACCTTATGAAAGGCAATGGGTTAGCTGCAATTCCATTAAGTTCAGTTCACCACACCAACACCTGTGTGTCCCTGGGCTTTCCAAATGGCTGAAGAATAATACTTCTAATCACTCTATCGGAAAAGCCCTGTCCTGTGCCTCAAAACAATGTGACAGTAGCAGCCAGAAGACAAGATAAGGGCAAAAAGAGAGGCAGAAGGAAGATAAAAATCATAGAGGAGAGGAAAAATCAAAGCATGGAAAGAAAGGGCTGGAGAGGGAGCAAAGTTTGACACCGTGTGGGTGAACTATTTTCACAGAAAAAAATGTGAAAAATGGATGATAGTAGACATAAATAGAATCATAGAATCATAGAATCGTAAAGGTTGGAAAAGACCCTTAAGATCATTGAGTCCAACCGTTAACCTAGCACTGCCAAGTCCATCACTATACCATGTCCTTGAGCACCACATCTATCCATTCTTCAAATACCTCCAGGGACGGGGACTCAGCCACTTCCCTGGGCAGCCCCTTCCAATGCTTGACCACCCTTTCGGTGAAGAAGTTTTTCCTAATATCTAACCTAAACTTCCCCTGACGCAGCTTGAGGCCATTTCCTCTTGTCCTATCGCTTGTTACTTGGGAGAAGAGACCGACATCCACCTCGCTACAACCTCCTTTCAGGTAGTTGTAGAGAGCAATGAGGTCTCCCCTCAGCCTCCTCTTCTCCAGACCAAACACCCCCCGTTCCCTCAGCCTCTCCTCATAAGACTTGTGCTTTAGACCCTTCACCAATTTCGTTGCCCTGCTCTGGACATGCTCAATCACCTCGATGTCCTTCTTGTAGTGAGGGGCCCAAAATACCTTATATAATTTCAAATCTAAAAAAAAAACCAAACTTAGTTCCTAATGTTTTATTGTATTCAATGATGAACATGTTTTGTATCCATATACTTTATGTAAACTACTGAACATCATATATGACAAATACTGTAAGTACACACATGACTTTTCAAAGCTACTTCAGACCACAGAAATAACATTCTTCTCATAACACACTTATGTGCCTACCTCAAAGAACATTAGAATAAACATCAATGTCAGAGTCTCATTAAACACAAGAGAAAGTACAGCTACTCAATTAACTGAGATTTTCTGAGAAAGAAGCAGAGATTCACTGAAATCTGCATTTATTCCTAGGAGCTTATTGGTGTCTATAGTGTTCTAGTCCAGAAAGGTTTCTTCGATGCTGGAATTTATGATCAAGAAGAGAGACCAGATCCAGGTCTGGAATTAAACAGCAACTATAGGTCCCCAAGAATATGAGGTGATTGGTGTTAAAAGAAAAATATTACAACTGTACATATTGCTTCCTGTAATTCCCTTAATTATAACCATGCAGTAAGATCTCTTTTAGTACATACCAAACAATTTTAGAGAAATTATGCTGAGCAGAGACTAGGAGTAACCAACTCAGAGAAAGAAAGGGCATTAAGTTTGGATGTGGATGACTGAGGACCAAATCCTTTATCTCTATCAGACTCAGTAGGATAGTGCTTCAAGGTCATCCTCTCTTACCTCTCCTCACACTACAAGCCTGTAGTGAGAGTTATTACCTAGAGAAAAAAATCATTTACTCTATGTTCTTAAATCATGAAGCAAAATGTTTTTGTCACCCACCTTTCATTGAGAAAAAAACTGTGGCATCACAGCAGGTTGGAGAAATGGGCAAACAGGAACCTCATGAAGGTCAGCAAAGGGAAGTGCAAAGTTCTGCAACTGGGGACGTGCAATCCCATGCACCAGTACATGATGGGGGTTAAACAGATAGGAAGAAGCCTTACAGAAAAGGACCGAGGTGGCCTGGAGGAGAGCAAGTAGAACAAGAGCCAGCACTGTGCTCTTGTGGCAAAGAAGGCCACTTAAGTACGCTGGGCTGCCTGAGTGTTGCCCACCGGTTGAGGGAGGTGATCCTTCCCCTCTCCTTAGCACTGGTGAGGCCACCACCAGCATACTGTGCTGACTTCTAGACTCCGCACTACAAGACAGACATGCATCTACTGGAGAGCATCTAGCCAAGGGCTGGACTAAGATGATGAAGGGACTGGAACATCTCCCATAGGAGGAAAGGCGAAGAGAGCTCAAACTGCTGAGCCTGGAGAAAGCTCAGGGGAAACACATCAAGGCATCCCAATATCTGAAGGGAGGGTATAAAGACGACGGAGCCAGGCTCTGGCCAGTAGTGCCCAGTGACAGAGCAAAAGCAACGGGCACAAGCTGAAACACACCAGGTTTCTCTCAACATGAGGAGATACTTTTTTACTATGAGGATGACTGCACACAGTAAGAGGTTCCCCAGAGAGCTGGTGGACTCTCCGTCCTTGGAGACCTTCAAAAGCCACATGGACTAGGTCCTGGGCCACCTTCTCTATGTGAACATGTTTGAGCGGGGACATTGGACATGGTGACTTCCAGAAGTCCCTTGCAACCTCAGGTGTTCTGTTGTCTCAGGGGCTTTCTCTTCAGTGACAAGGGGCAAGTCCTTCTCCCCTGAGAGGAGCCCTCAGAGGACCTGAGTTGGGGTGCTCCATTGGCACCAAGGAGCTCACTAGGGTTCCCCCCCTACATTGCTGGCCTGCCCATTGCCAGGTCTTTGTGCCCAGGGCACCAGCTTCTCATCACAGGACCCAATAGGCCTGAGGTTAAGACCCACATGCAAGGCCATGAGTAGGTGGCAAGCATCCCGCGGAGCAGGCTTTCCCCCTTTGAAAGGGTGTCAGCCTTCCTAGCTGGGCAGCTGTTGGGGGGCAGCCCCTGACACCACTGTGATAGCAGCTGTGACTGCCCGTGACCTTGTTGCTTTTCAGCAGCCACAGGTTCTGTCCCCATGCATTTTGTCCAGAGCTCCTGTGGCTGCACACACAAGGCGTGCAGGCTCCAGCAGGACCTTTGGCTTGCTCTTTGAGTTTTGGTGTGCAGGAGAGAAGCATCTGTGGGTGCTGAGCAAAGGCAACCCCTTCCACTGCTCCTTCTCTCCTCTGCCCTGTTGCACAGTGCTGTGGGTCCTGTCAGTGCCTGTCCCAGGGCCTGGACGAGAGTGCCAGGGACATCAGCAGCAATGAAGATCCCTAAGAGTTCCTCCACCTTCCCTGACTGCCTCCTGCAGGTACCCTGTGCTAACCCAGGTGGTGTCTGGGGCTTCAGGGCCCTGGGTGCTCCAGCTCTTCCCCTAGTCCCCCCCGACAGCTTGCCATAGCCCACCCCAGACATCTCACACTAGGTGGTTTGAGCACTGGGGAGGTGCCAAGGAGATCTGGGCAGGCTTCCCCTCCCACTCTCCATCCCTCCCTCCTTCCCTGCAGCCCACCTCCAAAGGGGCACAGAGACAGGAGCACATCCTGTCTGGGTGATTTTGTGGACTGAAACTCAGTAAGTTGGGATCATTATTTTTGTTCCTTGCCTAAAGTGTCAACCAGTATAAGCTCTTGTATGGAGACATCATGACAGGCAATCTGCCTTGCGTTTTGTTCTTATATCAGAAATACTTGGCTAGTATTTGCTACAAACCATTTATCTTCGTCCTATCCTGAATACTAGAGATTTCTAAATCATTATAGCCAACTGGTGTAGAACAATGAGACATACCACAGAAATAACATGTTCTTCTCATAACACACATTATTTTTTCAATTCTGAAGAAATATACCAACACGACCTAACTGGGCTGTTGAGTGCAAAATTTTTGTTAGGCGAGCCTAGTTGCTTGAATGTATGCTTTTCAAAACATGCTTTGAAATACTCATAGGAATTCTGGAGAATTTGTCAGGATACATTAGTCCTGTTTTTGACACTGATGGTACTTGGCAGTGCTGTAGCTGAGTTCCAAAAATATTGACAAGATGGTTGAACTGGTGTCTGGATAGCTCTTCAAACTGAATTTGATCCATTCTGTAAAGTGTGTTGAGTGGGCATTTTACCTAAGAGCATATTTCTTTCATGCTGTGAGAATGGTTTCTGACTGTGTGTGGTTGCCAAAATAAATCCTGTCAAGAAGCTGGAAAGAGGAAGATCATCCTTCCCATGCAGAAGAACAGCTAACATTTGGCTGGCAATATGAAGTGAAAGGTTCACTAATGCCAGGAAAGAGTGCTGAGAGAAATAAAGGAAATTCCACTGTATATCCACTTCTTTGACAACATAGAAGGATCTTGTCACAGGTTTTTGGTCTAGCTTAATTTTATTTTTAGGTGTGCTTCCTTGTTTGATAAATTACTTAGGAGGTATATTTCTTAGAGTTTTTTTTATTTGTTGGCCCTCGGTCTGTGGAAATTCACGGCCTTCCAAGGAAGTGTTTCATTTTATACTTCATTATCTTAAATCAGACTCAAGATTAGACATTTTCTGAAAGGGACAAGCCTGTGGATAATCAGCTTTAGGACTACAACATAGGGGTTTTATGCACACACTCCTTTTTTTTCCTTTTTTACCTGCTTTTACCAAGACACTATTTTCATTTAAAAGCCCTCCAGTCTCATTCTTTTCCACAATAAATTTGGGCTTTGACATTGATTGAAAATATGTCCATATTATCTTGTCTTCTGATTTAAAATGACAACAATATGGTACTATTTTCTGAAAATTGCAATGAAAAAAATCAGTGTGTAATGATTCTACTAATATGAGAAATAATATTTTTTCAACAACTTACATATGCTAGGAGCTGAATATAGCTTCACTCATCAAATGGCTTCTGAAATTATATAACTGAAGCCACAAGATATTTATGCTACAGCACATGTGAGATTAAGGTCTCAACATCATTTTCCATTTGGGAAATTTCACTTTGGAGCAATGAAAGAAACTGGAATACATTACAGGTTGCATGTTTGGGGTGCAGCTGGTCCAAGGAGCAAGAAAAAAATATTCATCTCCTCCATAAATCTTGTAAGAAAAATCTTACACTTCTTCAATTATTATTCTTCTGGAAGAAGATTGTATTACCAGTCATTGGTAATGCTGCCTATTTTGTTTTGTAAAAAGGCAATGGCTACTCACGTTTTCCACAATCCCTCAAACCTTTCCTGCCTCTTCTACACTAAGCCACACTGCAATGATACCTTCTTTTCATCCAGATAAAATTATTAGCTCTTATTATTCAGTTCAAGCTAAACAAATAGTTCCATATGTAAAAGAGTTCTCCAGAGGAAATATTCCTGCTTAACTTTTTAATTTATTTGGTATTTTTAAAATAATTTGTATATTTTTTTCCAGACAAGATTCTCCATAAAAATTTTTTATTATCAGCCACTGTCAAAACCACTATCAACAACTGAGAAAATGACAAGCAATTAACGTAAAGGGTACCTACTGACATGGGCAAAATATTGCCTTTGAAAAGGTATTGAGCAACAGAATTGTTTCAAAATTTCTAGAAGGAATAGCGATGAGACAGGTTTTTTCCACAATTTCCAAAACAAAAATATATGCATACATGCTACTTCCAGAAGTATCAGACCTTCTGCTTATGTGCTAAACAGATATTTCACATACACACACTTACATACACAGAAATACATACACAAAGTAATTTCAAGACTTATGGCATGTATCAGTTTGATTTCATAATATACATGCTTTCAATGAAAAGAAAGCACATATAGGGTTTACATGGCAAGGTTTTGGTAGCAAGGGGGCTACATGGGTGGCTTCTGTGGCTGTGTCCAATAGGGCCAATGCCAGCTGGCTCTAAGATGGACCCACTGCTGGCCAAGGCCAAGCCCATCAGTGATGGTGGTAGCACCTCTGTGATAACATATTTAAGAAGGGTAAAATAAATCTGGGCAGCAGCAGCCGGAGAGAGTGAGAATATGTGAGAGAAACAACCATGGTGAAGACTATGGTGAGGCAGGCTGTCCCCCTGCAGCCCATGGAGGTCCATGGTGGAGCAAGTGTCCAGCTGCAGCCTGTGGAGGACCCCACGCCAGAGCAGGTGGATGCCTGAAGGAGGCTGTGACCCTGTGGGAAGCCCATGCTGGAGCAGGCTCCTGACAGGACCTGTGGACCTGCAGAGAGATGAGCCCATGCTGGAGCAGGTTTGCTGGAAGGACTTGTGATCCCATGGGAGACCCATGCTGGACAAGTCTTTTCCTGAAGGACTGCGCCCTGTGGAAGGGACCCACACTGGAGCAGTTCATGAAGAACTGCAGCCTGTGGGAAGGACTCGTATTGGAGAAGTTCGTGTAGGACTGTCTCCTGTGGGAGGGACCCTGTGCTGGAGCAGGGGAAGAGTGTGAGGAGTCCTCCCCCTGAGGAGGAAGGAGCAGCAGAAACAACGTGTGATGAACTGACCACAACCTCCATTCCCCGTCCGCCTGTGCCACTGCAAGGGAGGAGGCAGAGAAATCGGGAATGAAGTTGAGCCCAGGAAGAAGGGAGTGGGGGGGGAAGGTGTTTTAAGATTTAGTTTGTATTTTCTCATTATCCTACTCCGATTTGATCAGTAATAAATTAAGCTGATTTTGCCAAGTCAAGTTTGTTTTGCCCATGACAGTAATTGCTGAATGATCTCTCCCTGTCCTTATCTTGACCCATAAGTTTTCATTATATTTTCTCTCCCCTGTCCAGCTGAGGTAGGGAGTGATAGAGTGGCTTTGGTGTGCACCTGACATCCAGCTGGTGTCAATCCACCACAGGAAGTAAGGTCTTCATAGTATGTACAGTATGCACAGTATGTGTGTTGGGAAGAAAAATGCGTTGGAGTGGATGGAGTCCTATGTGTGCATACATGTGCTGGGAAGAAAATGCATAAGACTAAAAGAACGTTTCCTCCATGCTGCACATCTGAAAAAAATGATAGCTAGTCTTGGATTTTCTTCCTCCGAATAGTTGATGTATGAAGGTAGAGTAGCATAAAGGCCTCAGACCCTGTCAATGTTCTTCAGCTATAGGCTGTATAGAGCTGTTTAGATATATGAACTCTCTTCCTTTTAGCATAGCATCTGTGTACATGAGACTACTGAAACCAGCTAAAAAGTCTGACTAATGTCCAGAAAATAAAGGCACACCAGCAGTCAGAACTAAATTCTGGCCTCTGGACAGATAAAAATGTTTCTCCACCTCTTCAGCTGCACAAGAGCAGCTTTTAGCTGTAAGTAAAGGTCTGGACATATCCACTTTTTAATTTCATTTAAAGATTTTTCTTTATCCTGCTGAAGGATAAACAATTTCCAAATGAAAGTAGCATTATTAAAAGTGTACACTCTTCTTCCTAACATGGGCACAAATTAGGTCAGGCATTTCCAACAGTCCTCACGTCTGATCATTACAGCTTTTAGGAGACATGTTCCCATCTCTCACATTCTTAATCTATATATGAAACATATCAAAACTACATTAAAGAGCCTGAAATTTATATTCATGATATAGGAGGTGACCTTTTACTCATGAGTGGTGTAGTCATGTGGAGTGGCTAATGAGAGAACCCCTACTGAGAGCGGATAAATTTCAAACCTTATGAATAATTATTAGACATTTTATTGTATTTATAAACCTCCCTCATTTCAAACTGTGCCTTGATTTATAAAGATGTCTTACTCTTGTAAGCGATAATGGTAGTCTCAACCAGTGCCAAAGATTGATGAATCATCCATGTAGGGGCTTCTTTTCCTAGTACCGAATGCCAGAGAAACACAATGAAGAGTAAAAATCAGAACTGTAGGGGAAAAGAGAGGACAGAGGAGGATAAAAGATGACAGAGAAGGAATGAGGGAGGGAACATCTGTACGACACTTCACTGATGATAATCTTTGCACAGTTTATGACACTGAGGCAGTGGGAACAGTGAGGTAATCATTTTACTTGCCTGTCATCTGCAGAGAGTATTTCAAATTGCAGGGTGAAATTCTGGCTCCATTGAAGTGAGTGACAAAACTCCTGTTGATTTAAATGAAGGCCAGGATTTCTATGGATTCCCAGAGGAGGGGCAGACAGGCGGAGTGGCAGCTGTGCTGTCTCCATGACTGTGTCAGGCTTCATCAGGATCTTAAAAGCTTTTCTTCAGCTCAGTTTCCAGAAACCTATGAAGGGTTTGAGAACCTCTTAGTACTGCAGATCACATAGATACTTTCTCAAAAATGGTAGATAAAAAAGTACAGTCTCAGAGGATCTGACCCTAGTTTGAAACAGCTGTACATAATAAACACTGTCCTTACAAACTAATGCGAGGGTGTATGCATGTTTTAAGTAATACTTCTGTATTTTTTTCCCCTTCCTTCAACCTTAATCTGTGCAAGAAATGGCCTCAAGAGCACGTGACAGCTAAAAAAATATCATCAATTATAGTCGTCAAACTAGAGAAAGTCTTCCTGTCATGAGAGCAAGAAGTCTGGATCTTGGAGACAGGAGAAGTTGTCCCAAAATGTCTGAGGCACACGGTTTTGAATTTCACTGAACAAACATTTCTCCTGATTAACAAGCAATCCATGGGCACACAAGCTGGGGAGGTCAGACCTGGTATGCTTCAGTGCAATGCACTTACAGAAGCAATCTTATTTGCAGAGGATTTTAATAGGAGCAGGCCATGACAAGGGGCATGGTAAGTGAAGAATGATATTCACAAGAAGCAGTGGCTACTTGCCTGTGTCTAACCATGGTATCAGATGTTCTGTAAAAAAGAGAATCTGGAATGACAAGAGGGAGAACCTAAGAAACTGAAGAAATGAAAAACCAAAGATAGCCTTCCTGTAAGCCCCTACTGTATTGCAGGGGTTTTTTTTATTCACAACTGAAATACTAAGCTGATCATGATACAGAAGGGTGGTCATTTGATATGCTAGTTTAGTAATCCAACAAGAAACTCTATTTGCTAAACAGCTTCTGGGACACACTCCTGAGCACCTTCAAAATATGAACAGCTACCTACGCAGTGCTACTGACAGCCTACCCTGTACACACATCTTGCAGACACTAGTGTGAGGCAGTGGGGACAAATGGTGTGGCAAGTGAGCTTAGGAGTAAAAGTAGATCAAATCACCAAAAAAAAGTTTTCTATGTGATGAGAGGTGGGATAGGAGCAAAGGATGATTGATGATAGTCTTTGCAATTGAGAAAACCTCTACAAGTATTTTAATTTTTAATCGAACCAGAGCACATCAATTTGCAATTAAAGATAAAACCTAACTTAAAGAATATGACTTTCCTGTCATACAGTCTGGAAACTATACCACTAAAAAATTTTTTATGCCTTCGGTTGGTAATTGCAGCCAGTAGATACTAAACAGAGTATGTTCATGTTTGTGTGAGTATGCTACAATGGAAAAGTTAAAGGCCAGTCTCAGAAATATGAGTGAATCATACATAGTTATTTATAAATTTTGAGTAAGTGAATAATTTCAACTAGATTGTAAGAATTTCTGTGTGTGTGTGTGTGTACTATTATGTATTTACACATACACACACAAATATCTGTCTGCATATTTGTATATGCATATACAAATGATCCCAATACTACTTAAGTCAGTAACTGACTTCAGTGTGCCCATGGTGTATGAACACACAAACACATACACACACCCCCTGCCCAAGATATCTTGAGCATATGGTAACTATGCAAAATGTCATTTTGGTTGAATTCCACCAAAGAATGTGAAAGAAGCTGATAAAGCCCGATTTTATTTAATGGAGAATATAGAAATCAGATACAATCTGGAATTGAAATCTTACTTAGTCTAACTGAATTAATTATCCATAAGTGGATCAACAGAAAAGAACAAAAATAGGATCACGATGCTTATTAGCTGCTATTTCTGTTTTGAAAGGGTAGTGGCAATACATGTGTAAGAGATAGGAAGTTTAAGTGAATCTAAAACTTGTGGACAGGTGAACTAAGATTATGCACTATACAAAAATACATCATGATATAATGACACACTTTCACCTTTCTTGATCTGTAGAAAGTGAAAAAGCTTTCTGAAGAAACAAAATCTGAATCACAATAAATTACTTTCATTCTGTCAGACCAATTTAATTATCTGACTTACCTTCTTGCTTTCTAGGCTTGTCTTCTGTGGACTTGGGGCCTGGTTTGTAACTTCTTAATTTTACACACTTCTTTTTTATGTTCATGGACAACATCTTTTGCCTTGGATGTTTGTGCTGCATGTATGACTATATTGTGTTTTGGAAACGGAAGCTGTTTGGCTTAAGGAAAAAAGTCTTTTAAATTGAGTGAATATTCATACACAAAATGTTCTCTTAGTTAGTCATCTATGGGCAAGGTCAAAATGATCCCCATTTGTGCCAGACATTTATTGGTTCTAATCAGCCCAGTGCCACATAACGACAATGCTTAACTGTGTTTTTTATCAACATTGCATTTTTTCCTCTTTTTTTCGTCATGTGAATCAGTTTGTTAGTGCAGGGATGCCAGTCTGATTTGCAAAGAAAAATCTCCAAGATTTTGTTATAAATGTTTTGGGAAAACTAGCAATTAGTGTCACCTGAACTGGTTTTCTGAAAATCCAACAGATATTTGGATTTTCAGAAATCCAAAGTAGACAGAAAATATTTCATTATGATTCTCAAAAAAGGGACATTACCTGTTCTAAAAATTAGTGGCAGCTTGGGCTTTTTTTTTTCTTCCACTCCCTTAGCAGTCTTGAAATTACTGTATCAGATCTCAGTTAAATGTACAGCTGAAGACTTTAAGTCACATTTATGGAAGACAAAGCAAAGATCAGAGAACATCAGGAAGAAGCATCTCTCTAGTCCTGCTGTGCAGTCTGGATATTAGATGCTCTGTTCCTCCAACTCATACATTAATATTCTCTGTTCTTGATTCAGTAACAGTGAAATAACAGATATTGTTTTTACACAATACATGATATGTTTTTACACAGTACATGATATTTCATTTATGGTATCAAGAACATGTGAAGGAGGGTGGTAGAGGATGGCAATCAATTTATATATTGGTAACATAGTTGTAATATCTAAACTTGATTACCTCGTTACAGAACTTATTCAAATATCTGAAGTTTTTGATGTCCAGTACAGTGAACAACACTCTGTCTCTATCCATTGTTAAATATGTTAATTTGGTACCTGCCTAATATTAGCTACCCAGAGGTACAATGTCCATGCTATTATTCAATATAACTAAAATAAACTTACATTAAAATAATTTCCAAATTGCAAGGGCAAGCATCACAAAGGGCAAACAACATTATAGACTTAAGATTAATTGCATAACCTTCATTTGGTACCTTTTGCAGGTGTCCTGTGGTACAGTCTTAATATAAACTGACACTACTTCTAACCTCCAGTGTTTCCTGTTTCACTCGATATATGTACACTATAGAAGAAAGAGTGGAACTTAATGCCAATCATTTACTACCAGTGCTTATTACAGCACTTGTACAAACCATTGCTGTTAGTAACAGGATAAGGCAAAAAAATCAAGATGCTGATTTCTGTTCCCTTCCTCACATGCTGAACGACCTTGTGGAAGTCGTTTAATTCTATTGTGCTCTGATTTCCCCATCTTTCAAGTAAAAGACAACTACAGCTCATTAATATTTTTAAGTACTTTAGGATTCTTATACTAAAGGAACCACAGAAGTGAAGATTTATTACTCTTTTATGATGTAACAACTGGAAGTCAAAACCCATAAGCTGTCCCCGCATAATGGTTATTAATCCATGACTCTAGCAAAGAGGCAAAAGCTACAGTATTAGGGATGTGAGCAGCACAACTGGACTTCACTCCTCTTCAACCCAGTAAAAGATCTGCCTCTCACTTCACATGACTTGAATCAGGCCAACAAAGTTCAAGAAAATGAGATAAGTGTGCAAAGAATACTTGTCCTGTGTGGATCAGGGCCATACTTCACAGCTACCCAAACAACCCAAATGCCCATAAGTCACTGGAGGCAATAAGAGGTCTAGCTATGTTCTGGTAAGTGGTGCCAAGAGTCCTGTGTGAAAAGAGCTCAAAATTCTTCCAGAAGAGATAGTGCAGGTGCAACCCTAAGAGCTAGACTGAACAAAACCAAGATTGTTTGCTTTTTAACATCTTCATTTAGCAAAGCTCCTTAGTTTTAATTAGAGCTAGATATGCTTAGACTTCAGGGGGTGGAAGGAGGGGTTGGAGGGGAAGTCTTATTAAAACAAGTTTGCCAGGCACCTGAGAGAGGATCCTCATGCATATGTCATTCAATGGGAAAAAAGGGAAATGAAGCAGCCAGCAGAGCTACCATGGAGCACATTCATTTGGATGAGTCTAAGGACATGTCTGCACTGCAGTGGTGCAGCCCCCCTGGACCTGCTTCAACTACACAAACCCCAGAAGTGGAGCAAAGGGCACCTGGGACACAGGTAGAAGTGTTGAGTGTCTGCTCCCCATTCTGCATGTATTCCTGCCCAGTTCAGCAGTATCTGTGCAAAACAAGACTAGTATCAGATCTGCTACATTTAACAAAAAAACAAAACAAAACAAAAAAGTGCCATTTTAGAGGGCAGATGAAGTCCTACTTTCACCCTGCAGAATAGAGCAGGGATGTTGTGCCCTCCTTTCCCAGCACTAGCACTGGAGACATTCCTGCATGATACCACACACCACCTCCTCCTCCATATGGACCCCCACTCACTGAAATAAACAGAAAATACTCTCAGCTTTTACCACTCCCCTACTTTGTGCTGGTTAAGGATATGGAGGGCTCTGAACACATATTCTCCTTAGCACTGGGACCAGGGCAAGAGAAGGACATCAAACCTCTTTTTTTCTTGCCCCCACTACCACCTTTTCTCTCCCTCTGATCAGACATGCTTCCCAACTCACCATGCCAAATTGGCACATGATGCTAGCATGGCAGCCAGGTGATCTTGCTAGTAGTCAGAATATAGCTCCTTTTCCAGATATCATGGCTGCTCTCCTTATGTGATGCTGCTGCTGGTGGGAAATAGGAAATAAATTATAAGCCTGTGTAAGATAGACTTGAGACTCCTCTATAGAAAAGACTGCAAGGCACCTGAGAGGTTTAGTAGCTTACACTGCTATTTTTATGACAGCATAGTAAATATCTTCAAATATCCCCCTCGTCCCCTACTGTCACTTGCCCAGCTACCATCAGTATTACTGCTGGCCTGACAAAGACTGGGGGGGAGCAAGGGGGGAGAAACTAGGGCAAGGTAGAAGAGCTGTGTGAGAGAAGGGAAGGCGATACCCAATACCCATAAAAAAATTGTTTTTAATTCCCTGGCTATCACAGATAGTGGCTGCTGCTAGCATTTAAGATAAGATTAGTTGGTGTTGTGCTATCAGCACCTCCACATTTTCCCTGCAGGGACTCCTTCTGACAGGCTGAAGCTGGAGGCATGTCTGAGGATTAACACAAGCTAATGATTATACACTAAAGCTTTGGAACTGTCGGACTAATAGGATTAAGCAATACCAGATGCAGGTCCCCGTTCAGGTTAAAAATGCACTTTTTACATTACAAAGTCAGACAGATCCCTTTGAACATGCAATGAATATGGATGTTTTCAATTATCACAGTCTTCCAGGGCTATACGATATGGTAAATTAATCCCTTTAGAACATCGGAAACAGGACAAAATAGCCTTCTTGAAGCTGAAATCCCTCGTTTTAGATTTTCTTTCATGGGGATAAGCAGTGGTGCACCACACATAATTAATCTTATTACAAACAGAGAGAAGAGAGAAATATAAAAAAAAAAGATTGCAAAAAAAAATTGTTTAAATATTTGAGAAAGTAAGGGGTGGGGGAGGTGGGAAAACTTTTAAATCAACATCTCTTAATTAATTTCCACAACAGTGAAAAACGTGGAGATATTGTTCAGCAAATGAGACTATTCTCTTGTCCTTCAGGCAGCAGCAAAACACAATAAATAATAATATTAAGCAAAGTCTTTTAGAAAATAGACAATAGAAATATGTTCTTTAGCAGACCAAAAGGTTTTAGAACATCTTCAGTTCTACTTTGAAGGGTTCAACCTCAGTGAGTTTGGTCAGTAGAGTGTCTGAAGTGGCAAGAATCTGGCCCCTTCAAATTTCTCTATGACAAGGTTGTAATTTCTGGAAGGAAGGGAGTAAAGAGGAAAAAATAGCTCTGAGAAAAAAAGGAAAAGGTATTATATTCAGGCTGACCAGGGCCCCAGCCTCTTTAAACTTGAATCTTGAGAGAAAACATGGAAGTAATGTGATTTGGCTCTCAAAGTAGTGGGAGGGAAACCTTGAAATACTTGCTGGTTCAGTTTGGATAAGCACCCAAGGGTTCAGTGACTTCTGTTGAAAAGACTTATGTTTGAATGAACACTAGCTCTTCTATTTTATTTGAAAGAATGTCCAGGATAAAATCTGCATGAGAAAGACCGGAGAAAGAGGGTCTTTTATGAAATCCAAATGGAGATTTATGGTTGTTTAAATTTTTATCATCTTGATGCTTGCATGGGACTTGTCTTCCACTGATGATAAGCAGCATGCAGAATAGTCCAAGGCTGAGTTTAGACTTTGTACACAGGTTAATGCCATTTAACTTACAGGATCATCGGTTCTCACCTCAGAAATCAATCAATCATTCACTCTGACTTTCATTAAATCTAGAAGTGATACCAAAGCTCTTTTTCTTTTGCCATATCAAATAAGTGTATGAAGAGGGTTGGAAATCAGTACTCTAGAACAGGGCCGGAAACTTAACACACATCAGCATGATTCATGGTGCCTTTTGGAAAGAATAGAAATAAGAAAGTTGGAGCAGATTTCTTCTGGAAGCAAATACCAGACATGTTGAAAACTACAAGCAAAACCTGGACACCAGCTGGAATTTACAAAGAGAATAAATGCTTTAAATTCAGACCATCTTATGTAAATTCACGCCGAAATTTTAACGTGCTTTATTTCTGACAAATAAAACAAAATACAAAGCAGTTACTTTGTATTCTACTTTATTTTCATTTCACTTAGTAATGTATGAAGACAGATAATTCAATGCGTACAGCCAGTCATAAAAAATATGTACTGTAAAAGGCTCAAACAAAAGGTGAAACTGAGCAAAAAGAAAGATTTTCCCCACATTTAGCTGACACTGCAGCATACTGCTTGACAATTTGAAAATCTACAATGTCAGAACATGTTTGCTAAGGGATAGACCTATGAACTTACTTGACGGTGAGAAAGTGATGGTCTGATTTTTTTAATAGTTCCCCCTGCCTTTAGTCAAATGCAGGCCATTTCTGCATATGTACCCAGGAACATGTTCATATTAAAAATGGGGGGGGGGGGGGGGGGGGGGAAGCTGTTTAAATATGACCACTATTCTTATTTTCAAGTACTGATTTCTCACTCCGTGACTTATTTCTTCTGTTCTAAACTAAGCATCATCATCATCATCGTCATCACAATCCTCACGTGCAGAGCTGAGAGGAATGTACTCTAGAAGTACAAAAAACATTAGAACATGAGCATCAGCATTTTCATCACCATAACCAAAGGTATGAAATAATCCCCATGTTTCTCTCCTTCTAATGATATATTATTATGTAAATACACAATGACATAATGACAAGAACGTCTTCTGGAGTTTTGGAAATGTTCCCTATATCCCAGGCATTTTCTCCCTTAGAATCAGTTAAAAGTACAATTTATCATCTTCATTCTACAATTAGAACTTGAGAAAAATGTGGCAAACTGTAAGGACAAAGACTGTAGCCATCTGCTGCCATTAACAAGAGAAAAGAAGAGTGTATTGTAACCAGACCCTTTCATTAAAAGTTTCCCAGTTTCTCCATGCGTGCAGAGGTTACTGCTCTTCTGCAGCTCTTATTGACAATGAAATGGCAGTTTGGAATATGGATTTGAAACACTCCTGTCTTCCTAAAAGACAACAGTTCAGTGGAAGGCTCTGCTCTTCTTCATCAGCTTCCTAAATGCATTTGGGGTCAGCTTAGTGTCAGCTATGATTCATCTTGTAAAGCTTTATCAGTTTACACTCAGAACAACAAAACCCTGCGCCTGATCACAGTGACACACTAAGTTTAGTGACACATTTCGGTCAGGTCTTTGTAAGAGAGGTGAACAAATTAAAAGTTTTGCCCTATCCTTTTCTTTTCTCAGTTTGAAGTTCTTCTGGTCACTGTCAGAAATTATTTCTGCACTTTGTTTGCACTGGAGTTCTCGGATATTTTTCAACAGCATTTGGGGGGCCTTAGTCTTATAATAGGAAATTTGCCTCTGACAACATAACTAAACACAGAGATATATTTCAGCTTCTTATCAGTTCAATGAAACTTTTTTTTTTTGGTATTGATCTCTTGTGAAAGCACTTCATGTGTGCAGAAGAGATAATAAAGCAATGCAACAGTACAAAAAGGTACACAATTTGTGGAAAAGATGAAACACAGCTTACAGCTACATCAGACAGAAATGTAATCTGCCAAATAATCTCCCAAGATAGCCCTTTTGGCAAAAAGACTTAGTTATATAAGTGACCACCTTAAGTAAGATACAACTGGGTCCGAAAAGCAGGATAATGTAATCATCTTTAATGTAAACACCCATTGTTTACGTGCATCATCTCAATCTCTCAGCCCACTCTGATTGTTTTGCTTGTTTAAATTTCATCTCTAGTTAAAGCATTTCCCTTATGATTTGTCTTTCTTGTACCTATAAAATAGTTCAGATCTGCTACAAATTTTGGATCTATTTTAGGGAAGTTATAAGAATTAATCAATTCATAATTGTATCAAGTACAAAAAATAGCCACACTAAGGAAATTGCATATTAAGGATGAAAGGATCAAGAAAGTTTAACATTCTCTTCACAGACATGAGATCACCGTAATTCCACAGAAACTGTAGAAATGAATGGAAAAATATTTGTACAGAAAAAGCACTAACAACCAAGATACAATCCTGATTTTGTACAAGTAATTCATGTTATGAGATACAGACAGAGCAAGCTCTAGAGAGCAATTAGCTTTAGTGTGCAAAATAACTTCATGCATGATGCTCTGAAAAAAAAAAAAGACATATTTATTTGAATTTTTAGTGATCTATCACAACTGTATCTATGTGATTCAGTTGAGAGACTTGCTGGTCCTCTTGGTTATGGTCATCACATATTCATGAAACCTGAACCTTCAGCTTTACTGTAGGATATTGAGTCTTTTCATTAAAATATTTTGTAAGTAAATTATGTACAAGTTATGAGAATTAAGCACTCAAAATACAGTGTTCCTGAGACAGAGACACAAACTGTAGAGAAATTAAAATTAGGTAATAAATCCAGATTAGAACTCCAAACCTTAGATACACAGAACAAGCACTTCTTTTCCACTAGGCTAAATGGACTCCCAACACCCTATAGTGACTCTGAATGTAAAGGTATTGTTTTGGCCCAGCAGAGGGAGCCCATAATACTTCATGAATGCAAAAGGAACACACTGACAATTATGCAGGAAAAAAAAATGAAAGTTATATTCATTCATATGTACACACATCATACGTGTGTGTATTTACATGTTTGCTATGCATTGCCTAGCTCACCTGAGATCCTAGCACTCATGTCAGAGCATCATGAATATCAGGTCAGTAACAAGTGCATTTCCACGAAATGACACCAGGGACAGATACATACAACTGTGTCTTTAGATGAAGACCAGAGAGCAGTAATCTGTTGAACAGGAACAAACACCAATTTGACTTGTATTTAATATCAATATAGAATATGGATAAAATTTTGGATTTATTAGAACTTACTCAATGAAAAGAGAGGAGCTGCCTCTGATAAGAATGCTGCTTTGATTTTGACCTTCCCAGAAATGGCATAGGGTCTTAGCTAAATTCCAGGTTAGCTTGCCTTCTGAAAAGGTGTTATATTTAACAAAAAAAAAAAAAAGGTGCAATGACATATCTGTTGCTCACTTTTTCTTTCACGAGAAAGACAGACCATCAATCTGCTGTAACAAAGCAGGACAAACCAGAACTGAGACTTGTATGTGCATAAGCAGAATCTAGCTGAGATGTGTCCTCCTTACAGATGAGAAAGGGAAAAGGTTCCAGCTGCTTCTTAGCACCTCTGTAAGGTGGCAAACAAGGGAGACTCAGGGGGACAGCAATGAATTGTTGCTTGTGACACTGTATTAAATATTGTCTGAGAAATCTTATTCTCCTCAGTTGCTCCTAGTAATATCACTGCCAAAACCTATCCTTCCTCCCAAAACAATTTCTTGTCCTTGACCGTGTCTTGGTATTTTCCTTACCATTCTTTTGCATATGCAGAGGAGGCCAAGGACGAACTATTTAGCACAAATTAGGACTAGTTTTGGATTTCTGCTTCTAGACAGGTATTTTACTCTGTAATCAGTATGACGTAAGTATTTCCAAAATCCACAAGTAGCTTTTTTCATTTTCTGCCATCAATTAATAAGAGAGTGACATAAAAGTGCTCTAGCTCTTTGGTGATTTGTGAAGCCAGAATTCCAACAGTTTTAAATACCTAGCACTTCCCTCTTAACAGACTATCGGCTCTCTGTAATGTTGACATTGCTGTGTTTTCTATAAAAGTTAGAGTAAATATTTTATCAAGTAAAACTTCTAATCCCTGTGAAATATAGTCTTCCACTTTTCATCCACTGATGGAATAAGATCTTTACCATTTTCTGCCAATAGGTTCCACCCCAACTTGAGAGACCAGCTGTCAGGTTAGAAGGACATTCCAGTTTTGAAGCTTATTCTCTCCTCAGCAGCATTACTGTATTTTTTGCTATTAATGGTATCAAAATTAAATGAAATTATTTTTTACTTCTTGTGAAATTGAGTAAAACATACAAATATTTAATAGAATTGTTATACTTGATCTTTTTAAGGATTTCTTTACCCTGTGTCTTTGAGTTTAACTTATATGCATATTTAAATAAAAAATAATAAGATAATTGGGAAAAAAATCCAAACAAAATTTGAAAATATTTAGTTAAGAAAAATATAGATCTCATATATGACACATCGATTAAATTGGATCTAACAGTTATGCTCATCCAATCAAACCACAAGTGATACCATATGTCCAACTAAACTAGCACAGCTTGAACATTGTCACAACCATTCGATAATAAGGACTCTAACTCTCCCTGTAATACTTCACAGAGAAATAATTGTTTTCTTAAATGTTTCAAGCTTTTTTTACAGATTCACAAAAATAAAAAACAAATCTTATAAACTATATTGCATTAAACTAAGTTCCAAAACCTAGCAAGTCATTTATTTGTGACTAACATATTTTACAAAAACACTTAATCTGCTGTATAAAGGAAACTTCTATATTTTACTGAATGTGACAAAATTGAGCTAGATTAGAAGGTGAACGATCCTACTGCTTGCTACTGACTCTCTTGACCAGTAGGTCTGACTAAATCCAATTATCATTTACTACTGGTAGATGAAAGATGTCAGCTGTATCTTTACAAGTTATAGATAATGAAGAAGAGCTGAAGAACTCAGGAAATTAAAACAGAATCAAATAATTAGTTGTTATTGTCAAATAAATTCTCAGAAGGTGTGTTCTGCACCAATTCATTACAAGATTTAAATAATATTTCTTATTTAAAAATTATTCTCATTATCAAAAATATCAGGTTTGTTATGCTAATGAATTTCAGGCCTCTCACAGTGCCTCGTTGCCAGCACCACTTTTAGGCAGCATTAGATGTTGTGCACCATTAGCTAGTCATCCAGTCTATTATTAAACAAATATGAAGCAGATGTGGCTCTCACAGTGTGATTACTTGTAAAATCCTTCAAATCCAAACTCACACAGTCTCCCTATAGTTTTACTCAATTGATTAACTCCAACCTGTTTATCACTAAACCACTCATTTAATTTAACAATCCGCTAAAGCCTGAGTTAAAAAGCATCATGTGTCCCCTTCTTGGGCCTTAAATAATTACCCATGTCTACTGTGTCTTCTAATCTCTTTCTTAATGAACATCTCTAGCTCTTAATAATTTAAAAGGATGTCAAGATGAGTCTTAATAAAAAAGGAATGTTTTAAAAGGCATAAACAATGGCAAATGTTTAGATAGTGGAAAACGAACAGCTACTTTTCTGCTATCTGTCAGACTGGTGACTATCAGTAATCAAAATTAAGAATGGAAAAAACTCACAAAGCACATGATTTAGTGCCAGATCTAATAAAGAATTGGGTGCCACAACAAGTAACTTTTCCAGACCTGAGGATAGACTGCAAAAACTGACTTACATGCTGCAGTGCCGAGCATCACAAAATTTTGTGTGAGGTGGTTGGCTCCCAGACTGGATATAATCTAATTGACTTACACCTAGGCATCCCGGTTTGGTAGCTTAAAATGGGATTCATAATAGCCATCACATTGACTTCATTACAGAGGTCTTAACTGATCATGGCAATGGTGCATGCCTGGAGAGTGCTTACACAGAGGCCTGATAGGAGTCATGCAGGGAAATAACTATTTCTCAATAATGATTGGACTTAGGCTGCTCAGTCTGTCAAGATGGAAGCAGTTCTAGATATGTGCAGATATGGATATTTTTCTAGGCATCTGGGTTATTTTTAAGGAAAAAGGAAGGTTTGGGGGTAAATTCTATGCATCTGAAAAAGCATTTTTGGGACCATAGTTTGGCTATAAGCACCATATTCTACTGAAGTGCAGTCTTAAATATTTACTTTCATGTTGTTGGTTTTTTTTCTCCTTTCAGGCAGGAGGGAGTTTCACAGAGAGACTAGAGAAGGACTGATTTGGATTTTAGCACATTTGCTCAATAATGGCAGTTTGTTCCTCACAGTGAGTTCTGGAAAGTTTTGCCTAGTCCAGAACAGCCATTGTGCAAGAGTTTTGCTCCTCAGAAAGTCTCATTGACTCCTCCTTCTCCTTTTCTTAAATTGAATTAATTCCTTTTGCATATGTCTAGAATCATCATCCCAAATAAATTGCCTCCTTTTTTAGGGCCACATTATGACCAACTTTTGCATCCCGTGCAATAGAAAGACTCACTGAATGTAAACACTGCTGTCTGGGGAATGTGCTTTAAAAGAACAATCAAGTTCAAATAATTCTGCTTATCTTCACATCAGCTATTAGAGAAAGCCTAGTCCATGACAAGAGCAGACTGTTTTTCTAAAGGTCCTGGGTAAAGAGCAGGATGCAGATTCCCTACTCTTGAGTGAGACCCTTAAACTGGAGAGAGGTCTTAAAGGATCAAGATGGCCTGAAAGAAGTACAAACAATTTTAGTAACTATAGTACTTACTGCAGGCCATTTCTGGCAGTGTCATCCAAGTGGATTAGTGATCCTGGCAAGCTGATATTTTCATCTGAAGCAGCTTTTTTCTTGAAACTGTCATTTGTTCTCAAAGCAGGAAAAACTGCACAATGATTCCTTTGTTTAGTTGGCTTTGTGCACATGAAGGAAAAAATTACAATTGCTGTATTACCAGAAGAAGATGCCAAAAAGGTGACCCAGTGGATATTTCACAGGTCTTCTCATAAAGCTTCACAGCTTCATCTCTGCTCAGGTACTGCATATTGCACATAGCAGCAGTGCTTTGTGTTTTTAAAATGCCTAGGTGTTTCGTATGTTGCACAGAGATATATTTGCTGTAGGTACTGTGGGAGACAACGTTAAGAAGATGGTGAAATAGTGGCTTTGCAAAAACTCCAGGCTGCCCCATAAGAGGTAGGACCATCTCTTTGGATCACCTCAGCTGGAACTACAACTTTGGGAGCCAAAAGCAGAAGGCTGCAAAGACATCTGGAAGCCTGTTACATCAGTCTATCCCTAGCCACTGAGTCTTGCTCTAGTCTTGAACCTTTCCCTTTTTTGTAGTGGCAGAAAAAGGCAGAGCCAATTCAAGCACTCTGTGAGCTCTTGTAAAAGTGGCAAAGGTTACCCAGATCACATAGTATGTTTGGAGTTCCAGAAAACTCCTGGCAAGGTCTTTCCCTAAAAGCTATTAAAAAATCCAAGCTTTTGGAGGGCATGAGGGATGGTCCTCCAATGAATTTATGGCTGGTTAAATGACACTAAGAAAAGAGTAATAATAAACCATCAACATTCAGTATAGAGGAAGGCTACCAGGAAAAATCCATCAGAGAGATCTTTCCTAGGAACTGTGTTCATTGTATTCATAAATGATCAGGAAATAGCAATTTGAAAAAAAGAATCGATAATGATATACAACAGTTGATGGAAGGAAATCTAAAATTACTAAGGTTTGCATAAGAATTTCATAATAGAGAATGACAGGGAAAAACAGATTAAATTAAGTGGTGCTAAATTAAAAATAAGGAACAAAGAGAAAATATGTCCTCTAAATTAAATCTTATTGGAAGGAAAATGGATTTCAGAGCTACCATGGACAACTCTCTAAAATGCTCACCAGAAATAAAAAATAAAACCAGAATGCTAACAACTGTTAGGAAAAGAATAGCAATTAAAACAAATATGTATAAACCATGGTCACAACACAGTTTCAGCTGTGATATCCCCATCTCAAAAGAGATGAAATAGAACTATAAAGACAGGAAGGACAAGAAGGGTGGTCAGGAGTATGGAATGGTTTCTGTAAAAAGAGTAGCCAAAAAGGCTCTTCAATCTAGGAAGGAAAAGGCCAAGAATTTGACAGCTATCTATAAAATCATTAATGACATGAAGAAAGTGAATAAGTATGGTTGTTCACCATTTCATATACACACAATCTAGGAGGAGCCAAATAAGATTAGCAGCCAGTGAGTTTAAGATAAAAAGAAATACTTTTTTAAACAAAACATAATTAAATCGTAGTTCATACTGAAACAATTAAATTAATAGAAGAGGAGTGAGGGAAAAAAAAGCGTGAGAAACAACCTTGTAAACAAGGTCATTGAAGAAGGAGGGGAAGGAGGTGTTGCAGACACCGGGGCAGAGATTCCCATACAGCATGTGGGAGAGACTGTGGTGGAGAAGATCTTTCCCTGCAGCTCATGAAGGACCCCACGGCAGAGCAGGGAACGGTGTGAGGAGGAAGGAGCAGCAGAGAGGAACTGTTATGAACTGACCACAACCCCCTATTCCCCATCCCGCCTTGCTCTGATTGTGGTGGGGGGACAGAAGGTAGAGGAGTCAGGAATAAAGGAATGAAGTTGAGACTGGGAAGAAGGGTGTGGAAGAAGTTCTAGGTTTTTGTCTTTGTTTCTCACCATCCAACTGTATTTTAATTGGGAATAAATTACAACACTTTTCCCCAAGTTGAGTCTGTTTTCTCCATGACAGTAACTGGTAAGCGATCTGCCTGTCTTTATGTCAAGTCACGAGTTTTTCCATCTTATTTTCTCCCCTTCCTCCACCCTGTTGAGGAGGGATAGTGAGAGAGTGGCTGGGTGAGTGCCTTGCAGCTGGTCAAGCTCAACCCACCAGATGGCTCTATCAAGGTCTGCTAGAAAACACAGTCTAGATGCAATTTTCAGCTCAAAAAAAGTTCCTAAATTACAGATTTCCAGAAAGTGAAAGGTTATAAGAATTGAAGGATCAATCTGTATTTTCCTGGTTCCTTTTCTTTATCTGTGAGCAGCAAGTACATGTCATACCAGTGAGGAATGGGAAAATGTGCTAGCTGAACATCTAGTGTGACTCAGTGAGACAATTATTAGGTAAAGACCTTGTATCTCAGCCTCACAATATACAAATTATAATATTTGCCATGCTATATTATGCAAGGCAAACTAGCAAACATCTCTGTCAGAATTGCTGGAGTTTGAGGGAGGTTCAAAAAAGTAGACAGATAATATCATGGATGAGTATAGGCAGTATGTTTGGAGCTGACTGTCTGTGATGGAGACTAGGTGATAAAATATGAGTCATGCAATAAACTGATGAAGGAGTATATTATGTCCTCACATTGGTATTCCTAAAGGAAGAGATATCCTGACAGGCTCAGGTTTTTAGCTGAAGGCATTTCCCCTCACATACTCACTTTTCTGCATAGCATGGACCACTAAGGCACTACACAAGGAAGCACTGCAGTGCCACATTCAGCTGGTCCACAGACATAACATGGATCTTAGAATCCAGTGAGGGCAGCCAAGGGGTTGTCAAGAAAACCATCTAGGTGAAATACAAAAAAATTCTCTCCGCTCTCTTAATAAAAAGCATAAGAATTAAGTCACCCTACATTCATACATAACTCTTCAATAACTCATCCACAAGTACTTCCAAAAAAAGGGGAAAATAAATCAGTAAGGAAACAGATTTCAATGTCAAGCATTAAAGGGATAATTACAAACAATACCAAGGACTTTTTTAATTATGAAAAATACCGTGACAGTATGCTTTTAAATTATATATAATGGAAAACAAGGTGAGTCACATAATCATACACCTTTTGACACATAACAATCTTCATCAGCAATCTTCATCCTGCCCCCATGTCAAGACTGTATAAAGGGGGCAGGCTCCATGAAGTATGTGAACATGCATCTCATCTAGTACACTGAAAATCTTTATGCACTCACTCACAAGAATTTCATCTTTTGAAACCACTCAACTTACTGCAGAAAAACTGCTGGTTAAGATATTATAAAATATTCATTTAATATCTCTTAGTACTTTTAAGAAACTAGCAAACAAGATTGAAGTCGTCACAGGTAGAATATTTATGATAAAACCTAAAATCCCTTCAGAATTTGTCAAGTGTAACCTGAGAGAGCTGATGTTCAGTGTGGTGGTGTTCTGACTCGTTACACACCCTGTAAAGGCAGCTGAGATATAATCATTGGGGCTGAAGCCAGAGTATTAACTTTAGGTTTAAGGATTTTTTGTTTGTCTGTTTGATTTTATTATTGGAACATAGTATAAATTCCCATAAACACTCAAAAAAACATTTACTTTTATACAAATTTTTGTCCCAAACTGAAGTCTGTGATATAGGAGTAGGCATTTATAATTTGACTTGCATTTTCCATTGTTTTTGGGTTCTTCTGCTAAACATATACTGTACCCCAAGAGTTCAGATCTAAAAATGGAATTTGCTGAGAAATTTGATTCCAAAGCAAATATATATAATAAATGACAACTACTTCTTCGCAGCATGCACAGGAAATCAGTGGAATATAACAGGACAGTAAATAGCACTAGGTTGCTTTATATATTTCAGGAACATCATTTATTATGTAATATTAGCAGTAGAACAGCATTTTATTTTTCAGGATACTGCCCAGCTGACATTTCTTCCTTTTCCTGATATCTCAGGTTTAGATGACTGATATTTTTATAGGTGAATGTCCCAAGAAAAGGGAACAAGTTACATTTTCCAACCACTGTTCTGCTTGAGCAACTAAGAAAAACTAGGAAAAGCTCTTACATGCTCCTTAAAGGATCTGGTTGGTAATTTCACCTGCTTTGGATGAGGCTTCAGGTCCTAGCCACACAGTAAAGGTAGAGCCCATGAGCAGCACAGGTATGATGGTGAAAACCTTACCCCACTACATGCTTAGAATTTCTGATTATTGTGTGCTTTAACGGATAGACAGAGATTAAATTAATGATTAACTAAATGAAGGGAATTTTTATTCTTTTCCTTTTTTGCTGTAGCTTCCATGTTAATGACAAAATAAAACATTTCCCTTGTAACAGAAGTAACTGTGAGAAATAAGGGCAAAATCCATCTTGCAAAGTCTTTTTAAAAGAATATTGCTAAAGGTAGATCTTGATTTATTCAGAACCATATTAGTATCAGTGTCTGAGGAGCCATCTCAAAAATTAAACGAGAAGACACTGTCAATATAGGAAGAAACATTAAGCAAATGGATGTCATGAGATGAAAGTCAAGGGACTCTGGAAAGTGATGGTCCTAAAAAGAAATTCCACCTATACCTTCTGATTGGATTGTGGTTTAATCAAATTGCCAGAATTCATGCAGAAATGTAAACTTTTATAATATATTTCTTGCTGCTGGTAAAGGAATCATGTTCGGAGAACTGGATGGGCACAAAAGCTTACAGGGACTTCACAAGAGATTCATGAAATCAGTGATATAAGCAGCAGTGAACAGTTTCTCCACAAATAGGAAAAGATCTTTGTCAAAGGAAAAATATGACCAATGTCCATGAACTATAGCTTCTGGAACTTGAAAAACTAAATTTTAAAAAAGACTTTCCTGGAAAGGGTCATATATGTGTCAGTGTCTTTTTTTAAAATCTAAAATTCTATTCAACATCTTTTATCTCCTCTTCTGGAAGCTTATTTTACTGTGTTGGGTCTGGCTGAGATGGAGTTAAATTTCCCCATAGCAGCCCTCATAGTGCTGTGCTTTGTATCAGTAGCTAGAAAGGTGTTGATAACAGACCAGTGTTTTGGCTACTGCTGAGCAGTGCTCGCAGAGCACCAAGACAGTCTCTCCAACATTTCTCCCCTCATCAGTAGGCTGGGGGTGGGCAAGATCTTGGGAGGGGACATAGCCAGGACAGCCAGCCCAAACTGACCAAAGGGATATTCCATACCATATGATGTCTGCTCAGCAATAAAAGCTAACAGAAAGGAGGAGGAAGGGGGAGTGTTTGGATTTACGATATTTGTCTTCCGGAGCAACCACTACACGTACTGAAGCCCTGCTTCCCAGGAAGTGGATGGACATCACCTGCTGATGGGAAGTAGGGAATAAAATCTTTTTGCATTTTGCTTCTGTGCGTGGCCTTTGCTTTCATTAAACTGCCTTTATTTTGACCCACAAGGGTTTTTTTCCATCTCATTTTCTCCCCCGGCCCGGTCCTGCTGAGGAGGGGAGTGATAAAGCAGCTTGGTGGCACCTGGTGTCCAGCCAAGGTCAATCCACCACATTTACAAACATTGTCCTCACCTTCCCTTCTTCATCCTTCTCCCACCTGCTCCAACTATGCTGGAATTCCAAACACAGCAATCAAACTCCTAGATGAGACAGATTTGCTTATTGTATTGTACTCACATATATGAAAGAAATTACATCATCTCTGTTCTCATTAATTATTAATGTCAAGAGTTGTAATTTAAAATTCTGCTCTTTAATTTTTTTCTATGACAGTCAGAGAGGGCTTTTGGGGTTTTTGGTTTTTGTTTTTCTCCTGCAGCTTACAAAATATTCTAAACATTAAGGTATAATAATTTCTCACCCTCTAGCTATTTAGAGAAATCATTCTGGCTTAGTATTTTAGTGCTTATTTCTGTCTTTTGGATAGGAAAAAAATAAAGCTATATTCTGACCACAAGCAATTCTCAAAATTACCAGGTTGCATTCCAGGGTAAAACCATGCTGGAAACAAATTATTTATACCCCTTTGTGTCAATTTTTTTATTATTTTTATTTTATGTATTAAGTCGACCTAGTTTTTACAGTGTCTAAATAATTTAGGATCCTAAATCCTACTTTCAAAATCACATTGAGGTTAGTCATAGAAGGAGATTTAAGCATTGCAACAGGGATTTAGCTTGGTGTGTATCTATTGACACAAAAATCACAAAAGTAAGACAAATGTACATTTAATTTTCTTAACTGAGTATTTGAGATATAAACAAAGTTATGGAAAATCATATGGTTATTCAGGGAGTAGAATTAAGAATGTGAAATTTAAAAGATTATGCCATTGATTTCAACAGGATATAGAGTGTGCTGAAATCTGTTCTACTTTGGAGACTACCCAGTTCTGAAAGTTTCAGAGAAAGGAGAATAGTTAATTTTTGGCAGACATGGAATAATTCGAATCAATACTATAGTTAGGTGTGCTCCTGCACACTGCAGAATGCAGTCTTAATTCCTCCCAAAATGCTTGGCTGCAGTGATAAATAGAATTCTGAGCATTTCTATTGTCCTATAAGTTCCAAACCCTTTTAAGACTTACACAAAATTGTTGCCCACAAGGTTGTTGCATGGACAGCTACATTCAAAAATATGCATTAATATTTTTGAATGACAAATTTTTTTGCTCTCTTGAATGATGTCTTGTTCTTGAGCTATGCAATAGGGAACTGAATGCCCTCTACTATTTATTCTCTAACATTTACTCTTTTTTCAATGTTCATCCTATTTCTTCCTCATTTTCTTTCTAAGACTTAAAAAAAACCCCCTTTTTCAATTTCTCTAAAATATTTTTCAACTCCCTTAACAGACTCCTCTTCATAATAATTTCTTTCATCTTTAACTGAATGCAATACCCTTTTTGAGATGGGGAGACCCATATTGCTAGAAAATTGGAATTTTTAGTTGAGGGCCCTACTGCTAATTTTTTACAGTGGTAACATACTATCTATATCATCCCCTTTATAAGATTTAACAGATTTCAAAGACAAAAGCTGGGTGGAAAGTTAAGATTTTCCTTGGACTGTCTCTTCCTAATCACTGGGTTTACTTAGCACAATCAGATAGCTCTGAAGTTTCTCACAGTCCTTAGAAACACCTAAGTAATTCTTATGACTTGGAACTATGCTATTTCATTAATCACATTCCCTTTTGACTGTATATGTGCTTAAAGCATTACATATGGCCTCAGTATGGAATCCCAAGGTGCTGTGCTATCAACACGTACTGTCAGTTTAATCTCACTCTTTGCTTGCTTTCTTTTGTCTTATATTGATCTATGATGTTATATTCTTTTTCACGTTGTAACTATTTAATTTCTGTAACAGCCCTTTTATATGACCTCTCTCAAATGTTTTTGCAAGTCTCACTAAATTATAGCTAGTCATTCTCCTTCCAATACGATACTGAAATGTCCAAACAATTCAAATAAGGGACATATAATTTTTATTTAAATAAAAAATCATGTGCATAAAAATCCCCTATCAGAGAATAATTTTCAAACTGTTTTCATTACCAAGTTTGGTATACAGGAATATAAGAGATGAGGGTGAGGGTAAGGGAGTGTCACAGTATGGGACTTCACAACAAACAGCACAGATTTCAAGTACTTGCTGGCTCAAGTAGCCAACAGAAAGTGCTTCTGACAAAGCGCTTACAAATCTCATCCTTCCATGGCTCTTACTCCGTGCCAGTGGGCTTTCATACCACTAAACCCTCTTCCAAAGGAAAACACCTAAACTCCTGATTTCAAGGACCAGGAAAGGTCAAATCTCTCTAACAAAATTTGGAGAAAGAAGTGCTTCTCTACTCAATTGCTTGTTATTGCATAGCTCAGGGAATGTGGCAGGTGGTGAGGTCTGGGGAAACCCTCTGGTGGCATGTGGGAGAGAGCCTAGCTTGAATGAGCAAAAGGAGGACCTACCTAACAGCACCTAGTCACGTAACTCAGGAGACCTAGCACACTTCTGGTGCGCTCAGACACCAAGTGTCACCAGCTTTGAGCAGCAGGTAAGCTTCAAGTCAAATTAGCAGGTTCTGTGCTCTTGGAGCTTAAGCCTGGATGGAGCAGCTTAATAACAAACAGAAAATTTCTAGTGGAGAAGGGAACCAAACTGAGGCCACCACCTTATCTTCCTATTAGGATCCCCTCAGTACCTTAAATGCTTTTATAACTCATCTTTTAGGAATGTAAAAATGTGACTATTTACCTCCAACTAGTTTCAGGAAATTCCTGTGGCTTAGTTGCTAACATTTTTTTTAACAGATTGTCCAGCTTTTCATGATTATTTATAAGCAATGTAATTCTGGAGCTAGGGAAGAGATATGACCAGAAGACGCTCAGAGAGCATTCCAGTGAGGCTGTCATTTTGAATAGCTTGTGAAATGTCTAGAAAAAGAAAAAGGGGAAAAAATCTTCCTCTAAACAAAGCTCAGCTCCATTCCATGACTTTCCTGCAGTACTAACTTTCCATTTGCTATGCAGTCAGCTCTTTAGTTAATACAAACATTGCTTCAGGATTTGAGAGCAGATAACGCTGACATTGGAGAACAGTGCAGGAAGGAAACACGCAGGTATCCCAGAGACATTTTGCTTTCTGAATAATGATGATGATCATAATTAATAATTATTCTGTGCCATTGGAGAATTCCACTAATTGGTAATCTCCTGCTTTAAAAGTCCTAATATTTTATTTCTGCTTATTGCTAACTACCAAGTAGAATGTTAATGGAAATGTGGACAACTGATATTTTAATAATCATAACTGTAATCACATGAACTCCTATACAGCTAACCTTTAATTACAATACTATTTGTAGAAAACTGGTTGCAGTCAAAAACATATGTTACGGTGGGAATTTTTTTTCAATATAAAACTTGAGTTTCTAACATTTTGAAAGGAATAGGTTTAACAGATTTTATTTTGAGCAAAAATTAAAATTCCTTGGATTTTGAGATGGTTGGTGCTGTATTAATGTAAGGGGTGGGGTTAGTAGTGCATAAGTGAAAGAGAAAGGAAGTAAATTATTATGTTTACAGAAGTACACAATCCAGTAATCACGTAACCAGCTAGTCTTATTGCATGATTTAAATAGCAATAGTTAAACCAAAGAGGTGCTTTTGAAAAATTTGCTCCATTAATTTCATAAGTCAATTTCCTACTCAATTTCACTTAGGATCAAGTCTTCAAATAGAGATCACATATCAGGATGTGAAAGTCCTTTTGTCTTGTCTGCTTTAGGACTAGTTGCATAAAACCCAAGCATCTCATGCAGTCATTTTTGCAGAGATAGTTATCTTCACTGGTGTATTTAAACATGAGATCAAAGCCATTTATGTTCACTTTTCTGTCCATTTTAGGTAATTTCTAAAGCAGCTAATATTTTTCTCCTTACAGCACAGTGTTTAGAAATTAAAGAAGGATTTTTTTTTCTTGCAAAGTTGTCATGTATGTTGGCTCTGTTACATAAATACTACAGTAAGATTTCAGGGTCTGTATTTATTAAAGCTTTCTTGGCAACTTTCAGGTACTTGGTAGCAACTGGCTGTGTCTTGTTTCTGAACCAGCATGGTTAGGAGTGTTTGCCAATCCTTGTAACAACACATGCTTTGTTGTATATGATGTTATTGATTAAAGGCCACTCACTAAGTGCCATAATGAAACAGGAGGGACTGCAAGTTAAGAAAGAATGAGAAAATTAGAAAAACAAAAGTACCAGTGACCTCATAATCACATTTTAGGGCATAAGATAGAACTGACTGGATAGATGGGTGGAAATTTTGAAAACAGTGGCATCTTCACAAAGTTGCAATTTGTGTAAGTCACTAAGAAAACATATGTGAGGTTTTAATCTTCCTGCTCTCCTCACTCATAGTGTCTCATTTTGAGGCAGCTCTTTATTTTTACCCTGGAGATCATGCTGAAATAAACTGCCAAACATCCCTTACACCTCCATGCCATCTAATTATAGCCTGTAACACACGAGAATGCTGACAGTGCTGAGCTATTGACTCTTGACACTCTCTAAAGCACTTAATTATCTTTTCACACAAGCCCCTTTCAGACCTGTCAACTTCTTTGTATTGTTTATGAAAAAAGTTGCATATTAAGATTTCAGGATTATGCACCTGGAGTCAAACTTGTGCATACACATGGACCATTAAAAGGAGAATTTAATAAGTGACAGGAAGCAAGATTAAAGAATTTGAGTTCATAAAACTTCTCAAATAAGTAAAGGAAGAAAAATTTGGCCCTTTACAAAGATTCCTGGGATAATTGCAAAGAATTTAAGGCTTTTGATTAATTTTACCAAAGACTAAAAGGAAAAAAACACCATCAGGTAAGTGGTTTGTATTATTTATTCTTATTCCATGAGATTAGGATCCGGACTTGGAACATTGCCTCTTTCTAATGAAAACTGCATTTAAGCATCCCAATCAAGAAAGGAAAAAGAAGCTAAATTTGTCAAGACCTCCTATGTTCCCTGGAACCCTACCAAGTACTACTAAAATCTAAAGAAAGATTCCTTAGTTGAATGAAATATTTGTGGGTAATATATTCCAAACTACATAAGTGGTATAAGTGATTTTAAACATTTTGGAAGCTTTTCTATCTAAACCTATTGAGGTTATCCCTTAAGTGTCAATGGGAAACAAGATGTCAATCATGATGTCTAAACTCATGTGAAACACTAATTGTCCCCATAATTGTGGTCACTTACACGGTATTTAAAGTAAGACAGCCTTCAACTACAACAGCTTGATGACTAGATGGATGGAAGACGGATTTTGCAACACTTATGATTTCCTATAAAATTTGAAGATTTAAACTCATTCATGTGGTTCAGAATGATTCTACATGAATATGTAGAATTGACTTAAAGTGTGTGTTGCCTTTGTTATCTTGAAGACAGTTACACACATATCACATTTAGTAAGTCATATACTCACCAAGCTAGTGAGTTAATTAGTCTAGTAGTGACAAGTCTCTGAGTCTGAACATCAAATGTCTACAACACTTATTAGCTATCATTTTTTCTCTTATAGTAAAGTAATTTTGAACAGTATGCATACTTGTAAAAAAGCAACTAGTTCATGAGCATTTTCCAAGTAACAAAACAAAAAATCTTCCTAAACAATCACATTTTCAGGTACTTTTCAGTTCTTTTGGAACATAAACACTCATAATGAATAGGAAAACATAATTTTGTGTTTAAAAATAAGAAAACTCTGTTCCAAGGATTCTGTAAGACATATTAGCATTTTCTTAGGTATAAACAAACAACCGATCTTTGGGAAATAGAACATCCTTGAGAAGCTGTGGACTACCATGCCATGAACATATCAGCTTCCTTTCTTTATCTCAAGACTTACTAATCATGCTAATTATGTATGTGTGAAATATTGTCTTATGACTGAACGTGGAGCACTTAAAAGTTGGCATTGAGATGATTAACAGAAATAGCAGCTGCATACCTCACATGTAGGAGGTATCAGGACAATAAGGTTATCCTGTGGTAGGAAAGTGATTAAACATGTGTGCAGACAATCAGGGGGTCAAGCTTATTAAGATTTTTGCTAGGTGACACCAAATCGTGCATCCTAAACAGGAAGAGGCGGAGGACATTAGCTAAAAAGGTTTTGTTTGGTTTTATTACACTGGCTTAAATTCTGTATGTGTCAAGCAATCGCTTCTATTAAGCACATTTGGAAAGCAAGCTACACAAAACCACATAAAGCTCTTAACTTCACATACTGATCCCCAGAAAAGGGGAAACCAATGAACCTGAAACATCAATGTAACTATTTCTAAGCCAAATGCTTCTCCACGTACTTCATGCTCCTCAATTTATTTGCACTAAACATGAGGCAAAACGCAGGTAAGGATATAAGAAGCAATTTTATTAGGACGTTCTAATTATACAACAAAATAGTATATGACATCTGCAGCACCATCAGTAATTATAGTTTCTGCCTTTATAGCTATTTTAATTGTGTTTTGATGTCATGACTTAATGGAATCACATGTGCTCCATAAAATTTATTCCATCTCTACATCTTACAGCTGCCTCCTTCTTGATCATGAACTCTCAAGAAGCTTTCTATCTTTCCATTCTACTTTCCCCTCACATTTTCTGCAATCACTTCTTAAACTGCTTTGGTGACTTGGAAGGCTGCTCTTCTTACTGCTCTAATGATTGCTCTTTTGCACTGTTTCAGAGATATACTCTACTGCTCCAATGATTTTTTTCCCCTTTAGCATCACTACTCTGGTTTTACCTGTTGCTCTAGCATCAGAGATTGCTTGAAACGTGTGCGGTAGCACACCACTGAGCTATGAGATTTGCTTTACCTGGCTTGTCAGACAGTGAGTGATATTTTGTCAATCAGAGGGCCTGAATTTCTGGACATTCCAGGTTATAACAAGCAGCAGCCCATACAGCGTATGGAAATGTGTATTATATGGAATGGACATGCTCATTCGTTTCTTCAAACCTTTATCTCATTGAGCTGAAACTTGCTTACCTGCCCAAGTAAACGTAGAAATTAAGAGGGAGAGAAGGGGTTGGGAAGGTTTCACCCAGTGTACCAAGAGAGATTTTTCTTTGCAAAAATTTCATTGTAGTGTAATTATATCGTTCCTAGGGTTCCCTATAATTAAGTTATAAGATGTCTCTTATTTGTAGTCAAGCTGGGGGCGGGGCTGGGGGAGGGGAAGCTCAGCTTTGTTTTATGGTTCTCCAACCATTCACTAGGGTCTATATATCATAATTCAATTATAAGCAAGACCACAGAATTACATATCACAAACATTTATTTTAGAGGGTTATACATTCTCCATAAATATTTGCTGTGGGTCAAACTTAGAAAGTTCTATTTAATTATTTTTCTTCAGTAATTGCCACATAAATTCATCCTGAGTGTGAGCCTTAGGGAAAAAAGAAATTGGTTACCTCTTTTCCTGTATTTTGAAAAGACATTTAAGATCTCTTTCCTCCATAATTAAATTATTCCCTTTTTACTTTTCCATACTCTGTGAGTCCCTCTAATCCTATTCGTAGAGTAAGCTGAAAGAGCAGTTAGTGACAATGTTCTTCCTCTTTGAGAGAGAAGCAGATTGCCTTTGAGACTATTCTGGTTTTTAGTAGCCCAAATTAGACTTCTCAGTCTTCCATAAAAGAACAAAAAGCTCCTTTCAACAGCATTTCACATAAAATGTGTTGATTTGGATCTTGTGGTCATTTCAAAACAAAAACTGAATGCAGTAAGTGTTCCCCAAGCCTGAAAGACTTGTTAATGTATTACAGCTATCTCAGTAAGATCCTTACTATGCATTTAATAAAATGAAGGCAGAAGACACAAATTCTCATCAGTATTTCTATTGTTAATTCATAAAGAGAAATACATTCTTAGGGACATAAATCCTATCCTGTGCTATATAGCAGAAATGAGACAGAGGAGAAAGAATAAGGAATGAAAATTGTCTGCACATCTGTGTAAGTATTGCATAAGTTTCAAGGTAGAATTATACTAGAACAGCAAGAACAAATCATCAGCTTTACCTATTTTTCCTAAAATTTGAACCAGTCTCTCTCACTCATTTCTAAAAATAAGATAATCTCAACACTATAGACAGAGTAAATAGAAAGAAAAAAGACCACCTTGCCCTTATATCCAAATGAGATTTAACCAAAGCCATCATGAGAAAGCACATCTTCCTTACAGTTGTCTACAAGCAACACTCCATTCCACAGCATGCTTACTCTCACTTTTCTGCTTTTTCAACCCTTTTCTGCACAGCTGCAACCCATATGGTGTAGAACAAGAAACATTGCACTCTTGTGTCAATCTTAAAGCCTCAATTTGATCTGTGTGTCAGGAGATGTTCAGCTTTTACATAGATTCACATACTGTCTTGTTTTTACTCTCTGCCATCCTCTGGTAGCCTGTTGAGTTGTTCATACTTAAAAAAAAATGTGTTGGCAAACTTGAAAGAATTAAAAGAAATACAAGATAGGGATGAATTTAGGAATATCTTTTGCACAGTAAAAGACTAGAGAAGCTCAATCAATTTAAGTTCACTACAGCCAGAAGTGACAATTCAGCTCTAAGTAAACAATGGGAAAAAATATCAATTTTTTTAAAAAACATAACTGCCAAAGACATAACAGGAAGTGGAAACTGGAAGCTAAAACTACTATAGAGATAGCATGTCTATAGTGGAGGTAACTAAACAGCAGAACATTTTGCATTCTTTGTCAGCTGATATCTTTATATTAAGCCTTGATGCCTCTTCTAAAAGCCACACTCTGGCCAACAGGAAATTACAAACTTGAAACAGAAACCACTTGAGAAAATACTGCAGTTTATCACTGTGGTATCTTCTGGCCTTGAAATCTATTACTTTACTTGCCATCTATTTCCCTTAACTATATTATGTTTCTATGCTTGAGACAGCTGAACAATACCTTTTATGAAAAGATAATATTAGCAATGTATTAGATGCATTATACATAGTTTGATATAACAAGCGGAAAAGGAAAGGAGTTAGCAAATCTTGAACAAATACCTCACAGAGCACAAACAGGATGCCCTCAGGTGTTACAATAGTCCACGTGCAGTGAGTATGACTGCACAGTGGAGTTTAGGAGAAATGACAGAGGATATAGATAGAGATGCTTGAGATCTGTATTTAGACCATCTCAAACTGTGCATGGTTAATATGCAGAGGCATGTGGCTCTCAGCAGTTTCTGCAGTCCATCTATCCCACAAATAGAAAATAAATGTCATAAGAAACTTTAGGTTTCCCAAATTAGGTTTCCTTTGACCACTGACAATGAGGACTTATTTTCACATAAATTTAAAAAAAAGGAAAGATAAATCCCTTAATATCCTTGCATGAACAGTAACTCTGTATGTTTCTCTGATGTATTTTATTGCATTTCTCTTCCTCGTATAACATTCTTGCTTTGATTCCCTTAAGCATTCAAAACAGGACAAGAAAAACAAATAAAGATGAATACGAAAAGAAAGAAGACGAAGACCAGACTCTAAGCATGGCCTTCGGTTGCAGTTTAATGAACTTATGAAGAGGATAATTGTCTATTTCATCTGGGTCTGTTGCTTTTATGTTATATCTAAATTAATTACATATGGAAATATTGGTACTCCAAGACACAACTGTGATTTTCCTAGAGCAAAGCTTAATAGAAACTCAAGCTTTATTAGAGGAGACATGGGGACAACTTTTTTGCAGCTTTTCCTCATTTATACTCCAAATATTGGCCACACAAAAGAAACATAATTCAGTTTTGATCAGACAAAAAAAAGTCTTCAGGGAAGATATTTGAATGCCAAGTTTCAAAAACATGCACTTCACTCATTCATACAATATATTAAAACACGCAAAAGAGGAACACAGTCATTCAAATTTTTGTTTGCTTAAACAAATGAATGTTAGCATTATTTTGTACCTTACACTGCAATTTTTTTTGCTTTTCATTCCTTAACAAAGTATTTTGTCTAAACTTTGAATCAGTACCTACCACATTCATTGATGCAGTTACATCAGGATAGAAAAATTTAAATAATAAAAATAATTAAATCAAACCACAGATAAGGAAAACTAGAATTTGTGAGGGAGATTCCACTACACTTAACCATCAATTAAGCCTTAAAAACAGACTACAAGCACAGAGCTTGCTTTGTGCAAGCAAGTCAAATTCTTAGGCATGTGTGTGCACGTCAATGGCTTTTTAAAGGTTCAATTCTCCTTATTTTTTGTCTAATCAATTTCAATTTTTAGCAGGAAAATGAACTCACCATGTTTTCTAGAATTAACTGTTTTCAGTCTTTTAATTGGGTAATGACACTGCATAGGTATGTCCTCGATTGTAATACAAAAAGAGCAAAGTAAGTTTTTGGTTTAGTATGGATTAAGCAAGAATTCCTAGCATAGAGATATTAGCAAAGAAAGAAATTATTGGATAGTATTACATGCAATAGCAATTTTCAAGAGGATTAAACATACAGTATGCTGATATCATGCAATCAAGTGAAGATCATTGTTATGTATTTTTTTTGTCAGTATATATACGTTTATGCTACTTCCAGTGAAACTCTGATTGAAAAACAGAGAGAAACAGTTTTAACTGGAGAGGATGCTTGCTATTCTATGATTTACTAGGATATTTTGGTATTTTCAGTTATGTTAATTCTTAATAGTAAATAAGCATTCATTATTTCTCTCTTGACACTTGCCCCAAATTTGATATTTCAAAAAATTCAATGGTTGTGCATCAAAACAATGTCTTCAAAGGATCCAGAACACAGAAGGTAAGATATTCCTAAAATCTCACCATTTGTTTAAGAGATAAAAAGCCTCATTTTCCAAAAAGTACCTAAAATTTTGAATATACTGGTCTATTCTTAGCAAAATGTTCTTAACATATTAAGAGTAATTAATTGGAAGATAGACTGTTATGAATGCTGTATGTAGTTGCTATTAATAACTACAATTCACATCATCTTTTTAATGCTTTGACCCATCAAAAACAAATTAAAACCTCTATACATAAATAATTTTGCAGCAATTCACCACAAATATGTCAATTTAACACCATCTGCTGTCGATAGCACTTAACATTAAATGTAAACTATTTATTGCCTTTAAGTACTGTATTTAAGTTCAAACACTTAAGAAATATATACCTATAGATTGTAAAGCTGTTTTTTGTGGTCACTTTCTACAGAAGAACCAGGAACTACATTCACAGGCAGCTCTTTTACTCATAATGTTTATAGTGCAATTATGCTGAAAAACATGCTATGCAAAATAAGATATTTTTTTTAAGCAGTGTTCTTTTGATTATATTTATCAGAGTAGAATTCGGTAATATACAGCACTGTAAGAATCAGTTTCACATTTTATTCTAGTTGGGTAATTTATACATACAAGTGCTGTGGAATAAAAAGGAAGAACATTTTCTAATGAGAAATTCTGTGATACTGGTGAAAACTGCTGCAGCAAATTGGTATTACCATTAAAAAGGCGTGATTCTTATCTATGGTATTAATAATTAATTAGTCTTTCATCATTTCAAATTATAACACATACATACAAAACCAATGTAAGGAAATCTCTTCAGCAACTTTGAGATAAATTGCTATAACTTCACTGATCTGAAGTAGTTACATCATCTTTAGAATCACTTGCAGAGCTGTCCATTTCCTTTTTCAAAATGTGAAACTGAAATGTTTTGCACATTTCACTTTGCCATCTTGCACACTAGAATGACAGACTTTTGTTGTCTTCATTACGTGATGACAATCCACAGCTAATATTAATCTTGGTCTGCACATTTGAAACTAAACTGTGTGACTGTTTGATTACTACTGTCAACCAAACTCCATTTTTTAAAAAAATTTGCCTCATAACACCACGAGTGTTTTACTCAACTGTACCTTCCACGCTGTTCTCCCCAAAAGCCATCTCATCGTCAGTTTTTGTGGATCTGTTGCATTTAAAGCACAAAAAAAGGCCACAAAATACCCTGCCACTACTCTTACTTCTCCATCTGTGTTCAGTGGTTATATACTGCTCCTATATGAAATTTGCTGCTTTATTTTGAAGTATAAGGCATGTAATATGAATTAAATTTCTTGAAAATGGTGATCCATAAGCAGAACATACAATAGGCTGACTTGTGATACGTAATTTATGCTCACTTATTCCAAATGACCTTTGTAACTCAATCATTCTGCCACTCATGAATTATGGAGTCATTAAAGCTTATGTAAACTGCTACTGTTATATACGGATTCAAATGGCAACATTGGATTTAAATAGCAAGGCCTGGATTAAAATTTCAATACTTCCATTGCTCATGAATTTCTTTGACCATGATTTTTGCAAGGGAAACTTAAAAATTTCAGATCACAGTTTGCAACTTAACCAATGTTCCTTCCCACTCTGCCCGTTCACTCAAGATTTTAGAAACTGGGATCTATCAACGTGCACATGCTTAGATGTGTGCAGAGGTGTACTCATATGAGTGTAAATTTACTTTTAAAACAGAAAAAAAGACCTTTCAAGACTTTGAACTGCATCATTTTAGTCTCCCCAGAATTTGCAATTCTGACACTAGGACTTCCATGAGATCTCTGTAAGGGATAGATGAGAGGTTTCTTTCTTGATCTGCCCTTAGAGCTTTTGACTTTCAAGATTATGTTGCTCAAGACCTGATATACCACATGTTTCAGCTACTAAAAACATATCTGTATTGCTTAATGTCTGGAGGTTTTTAGTCTTAAAAGAACAGTGGGCTTCGTGTTTTTTCCTCTGACTTCTAGCTTGTATGTGTCCATGTAATTAATCATCTATACTGCAATGAGGGAGAGCAGAAAGTAAACACTTAGAAATCCATTTGTTTAGCTGAATTACTTCCAGATTGTCTGAGAAACAGTAAAAGGACTTCTTCTTTGTATTTATGATCCCATTTCTTGTTATTATGCACATGCATCTAGATGGTTCCATGATGATTGCAGAAAAGGACCTTGAACAGTTTGTACTGATTGTATTTTGTGAGAGAAGCAATTTATTATAACAAGAGTCCTTCAGGAGTTACTCTAGGTCTTGTTTTATTGATCAATATATGAATGAGCTTGATTTATATGGACAGGGCATGTCTTTTTAAGGCTAACCCTCAAAGCTCATTCCATTGCTATCCCTAAGAAGATATACAAGGTCATGCAGTTGGATACTACAAAATTAATTTACGATACAGAATACTATTTTCCTGTGTGTTTCATCTCATTTGTGTTATTTTAGCTCTCAGTTCTATAACAGCAACAGAAGAAAAAATTGTTTATGCAATTTTTACATATGTAGCTTTAATTCATATGGCTATAAGTCCACAGTTCCCTTTCATTTTAAATTAAAATTCAATAAAATATGCCAGCAAGAAACAGATAGTTATCCCTGAAAACAGGTCTTTAATTGATTCTGTTTTGATCTTGAACAAAAAAAAAAAAAGTCTCCAGAAATCATATAACTGTAACGATGCTGAAAAAAGTGTCTTGCTGTATAAAGCCATATAACTAGAAGGAAAGCATGTTCTCCACCCCTTATTCCATACCAGTTATGTCATGCTCAGGTCTTACACTATCCAATACATCCTCATTAACCACCACCCTGCTTCCCATCCTTTGATATAACACACAGATATCATTTCTTTAGTCTATGGACCACCCTTGTAAAATGTCCATAAAATGTCAACAAATGTCCACAGAATGTCCACTGAGTTCATTTCATCCATGACTTTGTGCTCCGTCTGTTATGGTGGTCACTCAGGACAGGAGAGGTGGTGTGTTACATGGAGTTACTAGGCACCAAAGTCAACTCAGGTCGGGTCACTGCTGCACTTGCACTGCTTCTTGTAAGGCTTCTCCTCCATTGGTTCAGGTGGTTCCTGCTATAGTAATTCCTGTAACACGCAACAAAAATCATGGGTTACAACAATTTAAAGGTACATCCATTTTAATGTCCACCCTGGTCTCTTTGCACCAGACCATAGGGTTTAACATTGCAATAAAAGCTTCCCCTTGCCCCTGCTCCAGCTTGGACTTACCCACAGACTGCAGTCCCTTAGGGGTGTACCTGCTCCAAGTGGAGCATTATCTATGAGCCACAGTCTCTCCAGGGCTATACCTGCTGCAGCATAAACTTATCCACAATCATAGTTGTTTTGAGGTGCACCTGTTCCAGCATGGTCTTACCCACAGCCACAGTCCCTTCAGAAGCAAATTTGCTCCAACATATCCTTACCTATGCCTCCAGTCCCTCCAGGGGTGTACCTGCTCTGTCATGGGCTTATCCATGGCCTCACACTTTGAGGTGCTCCAGTATGACCTCATGCACAGCCACTGATGCTTAAAGGTGTACCTGCTGCAGCATAGACTTATCCACAGCCAAAGATGCTTCAAGGTGTACCTGCTGCAGCATAGACTTACCTTGGGCCACAAAACCTTCAGAGGTATACCTGCTGCAGCACAGACATAACCACAGCCACAGACACTTTGAGATGTACCTGCTCTGGTGTGGACTTATGCACAGTCACATGCTTCAGGGTGGTCCTGCTCCTGTGTGGACTCATCCACAGGTCACAATCCCTTTGACTTGAGTTCACACTGGAGGTCCAGCCTATCCAGTACAGCAGCACAGAAACAGCAGCGATGCCCTGGCCATCTGCCAGCCCAGGTGCATCACCATTGCTGTTAGCAAAATGTTCCTAGGCACAGCAGAGTAAGAGGATAAGCAGTACAGCAGTACCGCAAGCAGCAAAAGTAAAAAGCAGCCACTAAAGAGCACTAGACTCTAATATACAGTAAGGAAACAAGCTGCGTGGCAAGCACAGGAGCCTGCCAATTAATAGCTAAACAGCAATAATGGCTATAAATTCGATCTAGCACATTCCAATCAAATCTGTCATTATCTCGAACCCTTCAAGCCCCACGTTTGGTGTCAAAAAGGACTGTCATGGTTTAACCCCAGCCAGAAACTAAAAGCCACACCGCCACTCGCTCACTCCCTCCCAGTGGGACGGGGGAGAGAATCAGAAGAGTAAAAGTGAGAAAACTTGTCACCTGAGATAAAGACAGTTGATAGGTAAAGCAAAAGCTGCACACACAAGCAAAGCAAAACAAGGAATTCTTTCACTGCTTCCCATCAGCAGGCAGGTGTTCAGCCATTTCCAGGAAAGCAGGGCTCCATCATAGGTAACAGTTACTTGGGAACTCAAAAGCCATCACTCTGAATGTCCCCCTCTTCCTTCTTCTTCCCCCAGCTTTATAGGCTAAGCTTGATGTCATATAGTATGGAATATCCCTTTGGTCAGTTGGGGTCAACGGTCCCAGCTGTGTCCCCTCCTAACTTCTTGTGCACCCCCAGCCTACTCGCTGGTGGAGTAGGGTGAGAAGCAGAAAAGGCCTTGACTCTGTGTAAGCACTGTTCAGCAAAAATGAAAACATCTCTGTATTATCAACACTGTTTCCAGCACAAATCCAAAATATAGCCTCATACTAGCTACTATGAAGAAAATTATCAAAGACAAAACCAGCACAGGCATCCATCTACGAACTTCTTTGGACTTTTCTGAGGGAGGAGCTCTGGGTACATTTAATTTAAAAAAAGGGGGGGGGGGGGGGGCGGGGGGGCAGAAAACAAAAATACCAAAGGAGAAAATCTCATGCAAATTAATGCCCTGGGGATTTCAAACCTTATTTACAAGGGCTGACCTTTTTGAGTGAGCACAGGAGAGGAAAAACATCCTGTTTTCTCTAGATAATTTCAGCACAGTTTTGCAGTATGATGAAGCTACTATCTTGATTTCCTTCGGCCAATGAAAAATGGTTTACTGCACCTGCCAAAAGTCCAACTTCTTCTGAGACTTTAAAAAAAAAAACAAAATGTAACAGACTTCATTGAATTCATACTTGAGTAAATTCTGCTTTAAAAAAAACTTGTCTCCAAACATTTTTGCCAGGTTATACCAATATCCCATTTAAACGCTATGTGAAAAAATATTTTCTAGTGCAACTATGCCACAAAACAGTTATAAAGCATGTGAAATTGCTGGAAGCTTCTCAGACTTAAGTATTTACATGTCACATTGAGCATGGCATATGTATTATATTCTTCAAAAAATACAGATGTGTTCAGGATGATTTCTGGATTGCTGTTACTAGATAGTTAACAAAAGAAAACTTCACTGCTCTATATCCAATTTCATATCGTAACTATGAGACAATATTTTCATTGGAAAGAAGTCTGAAAGACTCTCTGAGACAAATTTATTTATACAGAGAATGTGTCTTCTTTGTTTAAAGCATGTGGCCATACCTGATAAATAGCATGGACTAAGCACAGTAGTTTGTTCGGTCCTGTATGCTCAAAGGCATGTTCCTTTGATCCCACTTTTGTTTTTAATAAAAAGAAAAGTGTATCTGAAAAGTCAAATGCAAAAGCCAGTTTTGTTCCTAACCTCCTCAAATCTGTGAATTTTTCTTATTTGACCAGGAGAAAACAAGTGATCACTATTGATCAATTGAAATGGATTTTGAGAATGCCACCTGAGAAGTTAAATTGCTAGCACTCACTTGCTGTCCAGCATAGAAGCTGAGTATATATCATTTATGCAACTACTGCTATGTATCTGGGCAGCTTGTTGTGCATTACAAAACAGAAAGATTAGCTTCAAAAGGGTAAAATTCCCTGATCATTTCTCTCCTAGGTGAGGGCAGTTTAAGGCATTGGAATAGCTATTTTAGTAAGAGGAAAGGTGGAATAGCAGTGAGTACACAGATATGCTTGGCATATCTTATTCTTTCTGACAGAAGCTCATGGCCAACTTCCTAATTTATCATCAAGTGCTCTCATTTGAAGAGCCAAGTAGAAGTAGCTAGTTGGGACTACCATGAAGTGGTCACTCAAGACTGTCATGTATGAGGAGCGATCGGTTCATAAGGGACAGCATGGGTGCTGTATGTATGTGATTATGAATGAACTTTCACTAAATGCAGGCATCTAGGTTGTGATTTTATAGATAAGAGGAAAACAGAGCTTTTAAAGTGCTTTTTCAATAAAAATGTTTAATCTTTTACTTTTAAGTGTGAGAGCCTCTCAAAGACCATTGATGAATGCTGGCAACATAGAGAATGGAAAAAAAACCAGAGCAAGTAATTTAAATTAAGCCTTCCATCAGCTTAAAACTGTGGTATGCTTAGAGACCTTCTTTGTTTAATATTTTATCATTGTTCAAGCAAATAAATAATATTATATCACAAATACATATAATAGAAGTTACATAATACACAAGCTATAAGAGCTTGCTGTCCAAGATTTTCCCATCTCTCACAAGTTTGTTTATCAAGCATCATACTGACATGTTGGGTAAGCCAATTAATTTCAGCACAATGTTTGCAAACCCCCTTCCTGCAATCATAGTCTTGAGATGTCTTTTAAAAATAAGCAGGAATGGACATTTCTGCCTTACAAATTTTCACTAAGATTCTTCCTTAAAAAACCTTCAGTAATTTTCCATGATCCAGTTGAAGCCTCTGTTTCAGTATTCATGCATGGCAGTGGAACCTACTGCCCACGAGAGAGCACTTGTGGTTGTAAACAGCACATTGTTTGGGAGGCTCAACTAAAATCGGGCATCCACACACCTGCAGCCAGACTCACTAGATTTCTAAGGACCACCAAGCAGATTCAGCATGCAGTCCTGTCCCACCACCACTCTGCCAGGTCCATTGTACTTGGAAGTATCTCAACAACTGCAATGTTTAGACTGGTGTATCATCCATCAACTGTTCATTCAGTCAAGAAAGTAAGTGGAGCTACACACTAAGGATGGCAGGAAGCAAACAAATTTATCTACCTATGTATATTTGTTGGTTTATGATGGGTGAATAAATGCTGCAGTTGTTTTCTGTGAATCCACTTTTCCTCATTATACTGTTTTTATACTTGTGTGTTTCTTCTCAATTGTAGAAAAAAAAACAATCATTCTTGGGATGTACCACTTTGCTGAAGAAGATAATTAGCATTTATCATAAAAATAGGGTAAACATTCAAATGGAACAATTAATGATAGAAAAAAATAAAAATATTTTTCGTATTGGCTACCCACAGATGCTAGAAAACTCTTATAATTTATACCAGCTCAAAGATCAAGCTGCAACTGATGTTTAATGACAGCATTGTCTCCGCAATTTAATTGATTTTACTATGAAGGCTGACAACAGTAATCCTCGTGTGGCTACAGCAGAGTTTATCTTGGAAGAAGAACTGTACGGTCTAATTGTTTTCATATAATTCACTAGACTATATGAAAATCTGCAGCAATGGCTACATGTAGATGATAGTCCAAGCTTAGAGACAAAACCAGAAAACTCTTTTTTAATAATAAATAGAAATTAGTCTCAGAAAATATAGTTTGTCCCAATGGCGTTTGACTTAAAACACAAATAATAAATCTACTTTTATTCACTCCCCAATTCTTTACTGAGAACCCCAAAATGATGTAAGAAATGCTAGAACACAGGAGAACACATGAGAATACAGAAAATGCACATCTTTATTATTTCTGCTACCTTGTTTCACATTTCTAGACTAAAATCTGATCGGTGGAAAGCTTAAGCGGATCTGATTAAATACTTTTTCAGTGATGGACCCACAACGCTTAGAGATTTCTTAGAAATGCTTATAGACTAGGCAGAAGACTAGGTTCAGAAAACATGCATTCACCTAATTGATTTTGAATCAACTAAAAACAACCCTGAAGCACACACATGAGGTAATAAATTTCAAAGAATAAAAAGAGGTACAGAAGAAAAGCAGTCCTCCTATGTCATGAAGAGGAGACAAAGTTATATGGTCCCTCCTTTTCTGAATAGATCACATGGACGAAGAAGTGAGCAACTACAACACTTTTGTCCAGGGACAAATGATTCTGCATTTCATTTTCAGGCCTCAACAGAACTTCAATTTCAGATAGCAAATAACATTTTTGTGAGTTACTTGAGAAAAATTACACCCTTCTCTTGATTTCCATTAAACTTCTATCTCTGTTCTGTCATTGATATGTCTGTGTATGGAGAACAGATGTGTGCACATCTCTGTAAGGAAGAATTCTTTAATAGCTTCCGAAACTGTTTTCTGTACGCCAATTTGCCATTAAATGAGTTAATAGATTGTTGTGAGTTAAAGATATCATTCTTAATCCATTATCTTGGCTTAGATTCCAGACTTTGTTGTTTTACACAGTGAAGAATAAAACCCCAAAGAAAGTAGCATCAGTGATAGAAAGTGGTAAACCAGAGTTGTTCTAAGTGCCTGAACTCTTTCCTGAACATGAATCAAGGGATTTTCACTGGGCCAGCTCTTCAAATAAGATACCACAAGCAGAATGCTTGTGTGAGTCCTACAGACACATATACTTCACCTAATTTGGTCAACACACTGGATTGCCTGAAATACTGGCTGAGTTTTTAACTTTCTTGTCAATTTAAGATTCCAAATCCCCCATAATGAGTCTTAATACAAATCTATGCAAAATAATCTCAGCTTCACAGCTTGATAAATTAATTTCAATTTGCTTATTTAACTACTTCGAATGTTTTGATTTATTGATTCAATTTTTAATTGTGGCTTTTAATTCTGTAGATTAATCATATATGTGTTTAATTGTCTACTTGCTTTTTAGCAAATTCCTGGAAAACACACACACTGGCTTACTCCACCAAACTGCAATATGGGTTACAAACTCTGAAAGCACAAGCTCACTCAGATATTTGTATTCTTTTAGGCTCTGTTTCCAAATCAACTGTAACTAATTTAAGGAGAACTCAGGGAAAAGCACTGCCAAATGAACTGGAGAGCCATCATCATGTTTTCCTTCCTTAACCAGTAGAAAGAACTGTTAAATTTTTTAGACACTCATATCAGCTCTGGGCAACCCGAGATGACTTCTCATCCTACAGAAAGACATGTGAGATTAGATTTACACTTGGAGACCTTAATTCTGCTCTTACAGTACTGCAATTAATCTTTCCAGGAGTCTAACTACTGACCTTGGCATAGTCTTGTGAAAAAGCAGTAGGTCAGATTTGCTCTGAGGTTTAGTTATCTCTGGGAAACACTGTGCTTTCAGGTAGAAGATGGGAGAAATAGTGATGGGTCCACTAAGCTTCCTTATTTCAGAGAACCAGCTGACTTTGATGCTAGAAAAGAGTGAAGAATTTGCAAATTTTTAGAGTTACCTAGAGATTCTTCTGTCAAACAAGACAGTCCCAGTACTCCTCAACCCTACAGTTCTGTTCCTAAAACTGCTGCTGCTCAGCTATTCATTTTTAAAGAGGAAAGTAGCAATGCTGAATCTCATCAGCAGCTGCTGACTGTGGCACATGCCAGCCCGGGGTGGCAAGAGCCTCTGCCACCTTCACAGAGCCAGCCCAGCATCAGCCCTGGTCTCTGGCCAGCACTGCTAGAGAGAGGGGTCTTTGATTTTAAATCCTGTCACCAAATGTCACCCCTGGCACGTTTTGACTCTGGGCAATTGGATTACAGAACAAGGTCCAGCTCCAGCCTTTGCTGCCATGCCATTTATTTAAACAGATTAAACCTGACATAGGAGGCTAGGAGAGGACCTTACAAAATCTCATGTCCTTGGAAATTATTTCTTCCCTCCCTCCTTCCTCTTATGCATAGAGTCAAGAAGACAAAAAAAAAGAAAAAAAAAAAATTAAACAAGTCAGGTTCTGATTTTAAAAGATAACATGGAGCAGCAGAATTTCTGAGCACTCCAGTAAGTTCTGGGACCAGGGTAGAGCAAAGGGCCTGAACGCAATCAAAGGTATTACAGAATTGCTGGTGGTAGCTATAGGTAGCAAAAGCTTTGTCTTTTTCCCTTTGCCATCTGTTCCCAGTCCGGGGGTGGGGGCTGACTGCTCTTCAGCTGCACCAGAGAAGAAGGTTGTGTTGCAAAGTGCTGCCTGTGGCGTCTTCTGAGAAACGTCAGTCATTTCTGCTAAGCTAAGTCCATCAATATCCTGGCTGATAGCAAGTCTGAGGCAGGCGATGCCAAACATCTTTGGCCACAGTGGAGCTTTGGACAAGCTGCCTTTCAGCTCGAGTTCCCTGTTTTTTAATGCTGCTTTGTCCATTTTGAAAGCTGATGGAAAACTGCTTAAAAATGGACAAGTCTATGAAGAAGCACTGATGTGCAACCTGCTGCCACTCCACCCAAAATGGCACTGCAAAGGAGACGGTCTGTGCATTGACTATCTAAAGCCATTAGCAGGAACCAAACTCTGCCACAATTATTAACAGTACCAACAACTACTGCCTTCTTAGATGATCTGTAAGAAAAGTCTAGTCAAATAGAAAGCTGAATATGGTGAGCAAAATGGTAAAGTAAGAAAGAAAACAGAAACTAAAGAAGTAAGATATTTGTTGTAAGTTTGTATTTTACGATATCTGGAGGTTAATGTTGGATTGTAAAAGAGAGTGTATCTTCAGGATACGCTTCAGAGTAGAGGAGACAAGACATTCAGGACCTCTTTTAATTCTGTTTAAGTATTCATGTGTAAAGTATGCGAAATTCTGCCTGGTTTTTAATAGAGTCCAACTACGCTCCATTTACAACAAGTTCAAAAATTCTCAACAAGCTTTCAGACTGGAAACATATTCAAGGGTTGAGAGGTGACATTTCTGAGATTGGAAAATCTCCTATGGACCTAAGAATTAAGACTAATTATGTTAGGTATTTACAGACTGAAAGAAATACCTGAGAGATTTCTTATTTCCAGACCTACGCATACCTTTAAAAAACTTACCTGTATTCTATTCAGTGTGAAATTATAAGTTTTTAGATTTTCTTATGCATCTTCGCAAACTTATGCCTCTTTAAAAATAATAATTTAAACATACTAACAACATTAACAAGGGGTTTCTATTTTTCTTTTTTCCTTAAAGTGGATATCTATCAACTCATTAACATCCCTCAGGATACAGGAATCAAAACTTTTAATGAAGTGCCTGAGTTGCTCTTCATTTTTTACTTTCCAACATGTTATTTCTGCTAGCTTTCAAGATTGAATTTCATGTGGTCAAGCTAAGATGTGATTAAACTAGGAAGTTTTCCAACAAACAGGTATAGTACCTTTACACTCTCAGCTATGATATTTGAGGATGACTGTGTGATCTGAATCTTGTGATAACAGTGATGTTAGGTTTATTCTGTGTAATTGCTTATTCTTGTTATTGCCCAAGCAATGGTAATTCATAACTCTTGTCCATTTCTAGACTTATTTACATATTTTAATTTTCATAATTATTCTTTGGATAGTTAGGTCTTGAATGGAAAAACTTTATATTCTATTAATTCAATTTGTTTCCACTTTGTGTTCTTTTCAAAATTCTCTTTTGGCATTAAATGGTTATTGCATTCTTTAGTATGTAATTACCTACATTGTTAACACAAAAATTGGGATGTGTTCATAACTCAAAGCAATGGAATAATCCAAGTATTTAAAAGTGCTTCCTTTTTAGACAGAAATTAAAATGCCAGTCCATTCACTCTTGCACAACAATTACAACAAAAGTGTTTAAAGTGAACTCTTGACTCTAATAAACTCTAAAGACTGATGACACATTAAGATCTGAATTTGCAATAAATCTATGTTGTTCTCTTTCCTAATTACATCAAAAAGCATTCTTCTTTCCTCTCATTTTTCCACATTTGATTGTGCATACATTTACACACCCAGACTACTCTCTCTGCAGCAATGCAAATCTAAAACAGAGAAGGTAGACATAAAAAGTTACAGGGTCAAGAGTTTCCAGATAAGAACTGCCATCACTTGGATCAAAGCTCCACCTAAGCCTGTCATCCCATCTCTGTTGGTAACCAGGAGCAGATACAGAGGGAAAAGTAAAACAAAGAAAATACGCATAATGGGATTCTTTTCCCTGGCATATCTTCATGACATCGGGTGACTACAGTTTACAGACTTGCTGGTTCCTGCATTTAAAAGCATGTTGGACTTATCCTCCATGAATTTCTCTAATTTTTTTCAATAAGCATGTACATTCTTAGCCTCTATCAGAATCTGGAGTGTTCCATTCCACACAATATTCCTTATGTCCATGACTTTAATCATTATTTAAGGAGAACTTTCCAATTCATATTTTTCGGAACTTCTATTTGCCAATCAGAGTGGATTAAAATGTTTTACATGTATTCTTTTATGTCATTACCTTGTCATATGCATGATCTCCTTCTATGACAAGGTGACCGGCTTAGCAGATGAGGGAAGGCTGTGGATGTTGTCTACTTGGACTTTAGTAAGGCCTTTGACACTGTCTCCCACAGCATTCTCCTGGAGAAGCTGGCTGTTCACACCTTGGATAAGTGCAGTCTTCACTGGGTTAAAAACTGGCTGGATGGCTGAGCCCAGAGAGTGGTGGTGAATGGAGTCAAATCCAGTTGGCGGCCGGTCACAAGTGGTGTTCCCCAGGGATCAGTACTGGGGCCAGTCCTGCTCAGTGTCTTTATCAATGATCTGGATGAGGGGATCAAGTGCACTCTCGCTAAGTTTGCAGACAACACCAAGTTGGGTGGAAGTGTTGATCTGCTGGAAGGGAGGAAGGCCCTACAGGGGGACCTGGACGGGCTGGATCGTTGGGCCAGGGCCAACTGTATGAGATTCAACAAGGCTCAGTGCCGGGTCCTGCACTTCAGTCACAACAACTCCATGCAATGTTACAGGCTTGGGGAGGAGTGGCTGGAGAGCTGCCTGGCAAAAAAAGGACCTGGGGGTGTTGGTTGACAGCTGCCTGAACATGAGCCAGCAGTGTGCCCAGGTGGCCAAGAGGGCCAATGGCATCCTGGCTTGTATCAGGAATAGTGTAGCCAGCCGGACCAAGGAGGTGCTAGTGCCCCTGTACTCGGCACTGGTGAGGCTGCACCTCGAGTACTGTGTTCAGTTTTGGGCCCCTCACTACAAGAAGGACATTGAGGTGCTGGAGCGTGTCCAAAGAAGGGCAACGAAGCTGGTGAAGGGTCTAGAGAACAAGTCTTATGAGGAGCGGCTGAGGGAACCAGGGTTTAGTCTGGAGAAGAGGAGGCTCAGGGGAGACCTCATTGCTCTCTACAACTACCTGAAAGGAGGTTGTAACAAGGTGGGGGTCAGTCTCTTCTCCCAAGTAACAAGCGATAGGACGAGAGGAAATGGCCTCAAGCTGCGCGAGGCGAAGTTGAGGTTGGATATTAGGAAAAACTTCTTCACCGAAAGGGTAGTAAGGCATTGGAACAGGCTGCCCAGGGAAGTGGTTGAGCCTCCATCCCTGAAAGTATTTAAAACAAGGGTAGACATGGTCCTTGAGGACGTGATTGGACTTGGCAGTGCTAGGTTAACGGTTGGACTCGATGATCATAAGGGTCTTTTCCAACCTTAACAATTCTATGATTCTATGAAAACTACTCTCCCAACACCACCACACCATCCCACAAGCTCATTATTTTATTGTACAGATTTCTGGGACAAAGCTAAAAACAGACACAACATTTAGACTCAGAGACAAGTAGACACAATGATTTTCATTTTCAACAATGTCAGGACTTTCACTTAGACCTATCTTTGCTGAACCATTCCTTAGTATATTACTGAGCAATTATGTCATCCAAAGCACTGGCCTAGTATCTCATTCTAACATATGCTGGTATCTCCCATCACTCAGAGACATTGGAACTTCTTAAACCGTCGCCCTTACCTTGATGTCTTTCTACCAAGAAGTAGCATCATCACAGTGTCTTAAGGAGAAATGAATACTCTTAACATCTGGAGTTATACTATCTACTGCTTGAACTAAGATTGAAGTAAGATTAGCTAAGGATCAAACCATGAGACAAACAGGGTTGCTGACTTAATTTGAAACCTTCTGAAACCTCAAATATATATTTAATAATGCAATATGAGTCATAATTAGGATTTTCTGAAGGGACAAAAATGAAAGAATACTCCAAACCATGTATTTAACAAATTGATTCAGTTAGCTTTTCCTTCTATGAATTATGAACAACTACCAAAACTAATGTAGTTTTAGAGACATTATTTTGTTTGGAAACTTTACAGGAAATATAAACAGAAAACCCACACCTTTAGAACCACAGAAATAAGACGTATAAAAATATGTTATTTACATATTACTTCTGAGCAGTATCTTCCGAGACCTTTCAGAATACTGAATTATTAATTGCACAGGCACTACAAAGAATCCATTTTATTATTCTTTCAAAAACCCGTAACAACTCTTACTAAGACATTTCAGCTTATTGGGTCAAGGTTTGTACTGAGAATCTTTAGCTTAAGGATCACTGATTTGGCAGACTGTAATTGCTTCAGCCTGACAGGTCAAAGTCAATGTATCATGCCTCTTTATATCCACCTCTAGGAAAAAAACCCCACCACTATGCCCAGGAACAGAAACACTGATTTTATCTGGCTATGTCCTTCAAGTATTTAAGCCATATTTCAGCCTGGAGTTATATTATCTCAGCTCATTAGGTGACGGTTCACCAGTAAGATGTTTTATAAAAGGAAAAGTCAAATATGGCATTACAGTGTCATCACATTAATGCCAATACAAAGGACAATGATTTATTTATAGAAACAAAGCCAAACATATGTTGCCTTTAAAAGAACAGATACAAGGCTCTGCTTACTTAAAGTCATACAAAGTTGTCCTGTTTATTTTGGTACTTACTGATAAAAGTAATCACATGTGATTTGACCATATAAATTACTTGGTGATAAATTACCTAATAGTCAATGAATGCATTTCCCACTCTCCACTATGGACATACTTGGTATTCCCATTTGCTAAATGTGACAGTAATACAGCCCTTCTTCTAGGATCATGACAAATATTTACCCACATAGACCCTTTGTAGTGCTATACCAGGACAGTTATCTAATGCAGTTAGCAGCTATGAGACCTTTACATAGCTTTCTCCTCTGTCTCTCTTAGGATGAAACAAATTACTGGGTGCAAAACATTATTTTTAAAGGAATCCTTGATCCTTTCTGCCAGCCAAATCTGGCTAGCAGAGAATCATTGTAGAGCATAGCCTTGCTCCTCAGTCCTGCAAATATCAGGACAACTTTCAGGCCCTTGTTAAACATTTTACAAATGAACTGGCCTAGAAAACACGCATGCATACCCATTATACATTTGCCCTCTAAACACAAATATGTATATAGCTTCATCTTCTGTGGATTCCAGTGCTTTGTATTTAAGAAATTATGCCTGTATTTCTTTCTGATTTCCTTACCTGCATGAGATCATTTCTCAATACCAGTAGGTATTGAAAGAAAAAAAAAATAAAATTAAGCAGCATCATAAATCATTCAGCAAACACCCCAACTCTATTCGTAGACATACATATGTTGCCAATAATACAGATAAATATAGAGTCATAGAAATATACACACAGACTTTGAGAAAATATGCCTCTAGACAGAAACATATTGTGCATATGCAAATAACTGTCTGGCACTGAAGCTTTGCCCTTTAGCATTCACTTAACTATATCTCTTTCCTACGCCTGCTCCCTCTCGTTTTTCCATCTGTTTATTTTTTTCAAAGCTTCACTTAAGAATATGGTACAACCTCTCAAAAATCAAGAAATATGGTCCTGCAAATATAACTGCCAGGTATAACATACAATATTGCTTGTGGGAGGGAAAAAAAGATATAGAGGAGGCTACATTCCAATTTTCCTACAAAGGTTACAGGAAATGGGTTTTATCCATTTCGTCCGAACAATGTTCATTCCTGGTTAGATTTCAGGTCTGGTTGTTATACTTTAAAGAAATTGCATAATCCAGGCCTTGCGATCAGCTTTCTTAATTTATTTCCCTGAAATGACAGGCCTGGCAGAGGCAGGCTGGCCTCTCAGATGTCTGGATTACACTGTAGCTATGGAAACAGGTGTTAAAGTGCTATGAATTTTAAGTTACACTGATATTCTGCACATCACGTTCTGTGCTGATGACAGGTTATTTTACATGCTGACCAATACAACGGCATCAATCTTACTGATTTATAGGAGACCATCAGGTAAGAGAGCCTCTGTGATGAACTTGGGGAGCTTTCCCCAGGTTTTACACTCAGTGTGTTCCTGTGCACGTACAGGCTAATACACACAGATGGAGGAGCAATACCGGCTATCACACTCTTCGCAAAGTCTTCAGGCTAAGAGTTACAGGCACCTAAAGTTGACTTGCAATAGCCTTTCCAGCTTAACAAGTATTTAAGGTTTTTTTCTTTCTCAAAGGAAACCAGCTTGTAGTCCATCCTCATATGGAGCACAAACTCAGACCTGAAGCCCTGCAGTCTGTTCCATGGGTTTGCATGAGGCTACAAAGAAAAACAAAGCTGTGATGAGGGGAGGGGAACATAACCAAATAAACACCTTTTGCTTTGGTACAAAATTGCCTATGCTAACGGTGATCACCCTCCCTACCTCCCTCCATGACTTTTGTAGCAGCAGCAGTGTGAGGAACCTGGCAGGAGCCTACTGCCACTTCCCATTGCCCTGCAGAAAATTCAACTCAAAAAAGCAGATATTGCACTACTACCCTTCCTCAGCACAAATGGTGAAGTTAATAAATAGTTTCTGTATAATTCCGTCACAAGTTTTCAGAGAAACACACCTGGTCTCCCCTAGGCTTGATCTCAACTGTCTTTTATTTTGATACACCCCATGTTGTCATTTACCTTCTCCCTCACAGTTATGTTGTTTTGGTGAGAGATTTATGCTGCTCATGTGTATGGACATTCCCCAAGCAGCTCAACACCTGCTTCCTCCTTTGTGCTATGCAGTCAGTCCAATCCCTCCTGAACCTGCCTCTGCTCTCAGCGTGGCTTTTTTTTTTTCCTGGTATTTATTATCTTTTTGGTATCTCTTATTCACAGCAATGCAAAGAGTGATGAAGTCAGATGTGGTGTCAGACTGTATCTTTCCTCCTCAAGGTTTTGTAAACTGAAAAGCTTTTTCTTCTTGTAAGAGCTGGAAAACCTCTATACAACTAAGATTATGTAGGTTGAAAATGTACACTGTATTTTGCATATAAAGTGATCTTGTCAAAGTTTATTCTGATTATTTTCTGGAACAGCTCAGCTGTCTATTTTACATAAACACAAATGAAATAGCATAGAGGTAGCTTTTTGTAAGGTGGGTGCCTCTTCATGGAGAACAGAAATAAGGCCAAAGACTTTTGTATGTGGCACAGCTTGACTATTATATGAAAACATTTCCAGGTATTAGTGGTCTTGAACTGATTTCAGGGTAAAGGAAAAAAGTCTTTGCACACCAACAGAGAACTTCAGAGTTGTTTAGTTCTCTGAGTAAAATATTTTATAAATGAAAAGCAGAAAGGATTGTTTCCAAGATTTTGAAATATATGTGCTGGGAAGTCAAAGTTAAGGTGAGGATAGTCATCATATTTCCCCCTCTAATGTCAGGAAGGGTAATGTATCACCTAAAAGCAGAATGAAAGGAAAGGAACTTGGTTCCTCTTGACCATGAAGGCAAAACCATGCAAGCAAATTGAAGACATAATTATTGAATTTCAACACTGTTTATATTCACATTTGCATTATTAGATGAAAGATGTTTGAAGGCCTTTCTTGTTTTGCCTCCGTTTTAAACCCACTCTGGTTTTAAAACAACTGGGGCATCCACTTTAGTATAACAGAAATAGTATGCAAGTCTTCCTTACTGCATTAACTAAAAGTGAGCTAGTGAAACACAAGTTTTCAGTAGTCACAGCCTTGTCTGGTGACATTTATGAACTCTTTAAGCTAATGATACTGTTTTTTCTCAGCTATTCAGATTTTAAAAAGCATTACCCACATGACACAGCAGGATCTGCTTTGACTGATAGCAGCAGGAACAAGCATTTAAAGGCCAGTTCAGTTTTCAGATACTTTTCCCCATCCAAGGTCTTAAGAGCTGATGTTTCAAAAGATTTCTGTGTGCAGACAAAAGATCTTAGATCCACTGCCTCTATGGCAACTGACGTCTTAAAAAGCACTCATTTCTCTAGACATAATCCATCTGAATGGCACTTTTTGCATTTTTGTATCAAATGAAGCCCTTCCCTAAGGAAAACCCGATTCTGTAACGTCCAGTCAAAATAACTACACCACATGACACATGGTTTGCTCCAATAATTCCCCATTAATCAGCCTGCATTAGTTTTAGGCTCAGGTCCCAGAGGTTAATGAATGGATCATTAAATCTACCGTGCAATCAGTCCCCCAGAGTATGCCCATTCTTTGCCACATCACTTGTTTCAGGAAGCATTCTTCTTAATGGCAAAGGCAGAAATTATAAGCTCGGGAGCAGATGATGCAAACAAATAGTCTACTTGTTTTAAAATCCCCTCTGCAAGTATTTGGCAACAAGATGAAGAGGGTGAGGAAAAAAAAAGTCAGGGAAGAATGATTTTGAAAGCTGTATCATAAACAGGTTTAACTTTTTTTATGAAAAGCAGTTATTTGATCTCCCTCAAACACTCACACCCATTCACTGTAGGAAACTAGAGATGCCGGTCTGGATTGCGAGAGATCTAACACACACACAAAGTGTTAAGTATCACTGGCTCCTGCACAGAAAATGTCATTGTTCCCACCTCCCAGTCAGCATCTTTATATAGATCACTTTATTTATGGTGTACATAGTGTTAATGTCCTTCAGTTGCTCTGTTTTCAAGGATGGAAAAGCAGTTGCTAAGCATTTCTAAATGACAGCCCCAGGGTTCATTAAAAATATGGCAAACATTTGCTAAGCTCATTAAGTGCAATTTTTGTGTGTGTGTGTATCAGATTCCTCCTCTGCATGTTATGCGTGACCAAACATCTATTAACCCTAATCCCATTGATGAGTCTGATACATTCAAACCAGCAATTAGACAAAACAAAAGGGATATTTATTGAGAGACTCACAAATGGGCTTTCATATTGGTCTAAGCTGTTGCAAAATGACAGTTTAATTCCCTTCTGCTAATCCCCACCTACTAGAGTACTCCCTTTGTTTGATTATAGGTTGTCAGATTTAGGGATTCCAATTGAATCAAAATTTGAAGTAAACTAGAAATACACAATAATTACACTTGCTAGGCACTGCTGCCTACAGTATAAGCAGAGAAAATGCAACAAAAGTTTAAAAAAAGTCAAAGAAAAAAGGATTTCAATAATCAGCTACTTACAAAAATAGAGGTATATATTGCCTTCATTTAAATACAGAAAAAAATCACTTCCATTTTCCTGTAGTATAACACCTTTTGATACTATTACCTGCTAAACACAATTTTTCTAAAACCAAGAGTGTTTCTCCACAGCCACAGAGGAGGCATCTCCCCTTTCTGAAACTGAATGACCTTTCTAGCCCACAGGCATGCCCTTCTCACAAGTCTTTGCAACCTCTGTGAAGCACAGACGTTATTATGACCTCTGCAAATCATTTGCAGTACAAACTGTCAGGCAGAGAGTCCTGTATGGAAAAACTCAGAAACATTTGTTAAGAAAACTTTTGCCTGTTTATTAAGTAGTGCTTACAACGTTATTTTAAGACTTGTCCGTAACAATTAAGCGTGCAGGAGCTGGTGCTGATCTATAAAGCATGAACCAGGCTGCTGTGAGTTAGTAAGGAGGGAACATCATTTATGCTGTGACAAACTAATATTATGAAGTTTTCATAGCACAATGACAGTGCTTTGCAAGTGAAAACTTCTGAGTTTTACATAGCATAAAACAACAAAAAAAAAAGGCAAGAAAACTCCTTCAGTACTTTTTCTTTTTTTTTTTTTTTTTCAAGAAAAAGCTTGCTTTCTACTGAAGGAATTTTTCCTGAAGGCAAAAATTTTATGGCTGAATTTCATGCTTACAAAAAGAAAGATCATTAATAATGTGAATCCCACTTCTTACTAATCAAAGGCTTCTAAAAAGTGATCGTACAGACAACCTTCAGAGGGAAATACACTCAGCAAAGATTTTTGATGAATTATTCTAAGTCCTATTAAACCAGGAGGAAAGCAGTTCCTCATCTCAGAAGAACTACAAAAATTATCTACAGAGAAAATATTTGTGTATATATATAAAGAAACACAGAGATGGCATCAATCAAGTATTTTCAATTATGTTTTAAAATAACGTTTTTTCCCAAAAAGCTTCAATGAAAGGGAAAATAATTTGCTTTCCTCTAGAAGATGCTGCTTCTACAAGATTTAATGCTATAAAGTAGTCCTTTCAATCTACTAGTGTGTGCTACTGATCTAAATCTTCTATTTAGTTATTCAAAAGATGTCTAACAGAAAAACACTACCTGACATTTCTGTTACCCACTCTATATTGTCAAATCCATAGATTTATCTCCTCTCTGATACTGATAGTTCTGTGATTCCAACAAATCACCTGGGTACAGGAACACCTTCCACATAAGTTGCCAGCTTCTCTTTCCCTTAGTATATCACCATTTCATGAGCATATTTTCAGTAAATATGATAAAACTTTACTACATAGCAAAGGCAGCGGAAAGGTCCACAGTGCAAAGGGACTCCCTGGTGCAGAAGTGTGTGTGTACTTGAATATATTTCAGCTTTAAAAATATTCTAGCTTCAGATTGCCCCACTTCATAACTCAACAGGAAGAAAAACAAATCATCATGGAATTTTTTAATAACCTAAAATCAATAAGATGCAGTGAGCATTAATGCCTTAACATTTACTGCATTAAGTGGTAGTTCTTGTCACAGAAGAGCACACGTGCACTTATAGAGCCTTATGAAGAAACAGCGATAAGTAAACAGCTCATTAAAACCAAAAGCAACAAACATCCCAGATTTTTAAAAACTCAGTTTTTGTTTTCATTAATTAAGCATTTTTATTAATAACTTAGTGTTCCTTGCCTAAGGGTTTAAAAATTGTCTGGGTGTGCTTTGCCTTAACAGATACTGTAATACACAAATGCAAACACATTGTAATTTTTAGGGCTGGAGAGTAAACCTGAAGACATTTGGGTCTGAAGTTGATGAAGCTGATGCCATTTTCTGTTCTTGTAATTATATGTGCCATTGTTCCAAATCCACTGCTCAGAAAAGTTTGTCTTTGACATAACTCCCAGCACAGAAAAGACTCCCACCACTCCTGAAGAAAAGAGGTGCCAAGGGTGATCAAGGTCTCAAAGGCCATAAAATTATTTTTTTTGGTACTTTTGGGTTTATCCTTCTTGAGTTTTAAAACAAAACTAGAACTAGAAACTTCATTGGGTATTCTTTACCAATTCTTTATGCTGTATTTTACCTTAGGTAGGAGTTTCAAGCTAAGGTGAGTTATTTACTAAGTGGATTATTGCAAGGTAATAGAGGCATGTACAAGTAAGGTCATATCAGTAGCACTGAGAACAGGATGCATAATTGCTGTTAAGAGTTCAGATTACAGTTTAAATATCTTTTATTTGCAAGCTTAACTAGTCTTACCCACATCTCGCTCACTGTCTTTTTTTTTTAGTTATTTCTTTTTATGACTTGAAGGAGCTGGGCAAAAATGAAAGAAGCCCTCAGTCATACAAGATTAACTAAGTGCAAAGTTCAAATGACATAACAGCATCTGTATTTGTTTAAACAAGCAATTTTTCAGATTGATTACCTGTACAACTAAATGTTTGAGTTACCAGGCACTAAGGGGCAAGAAAATCTTCCAAATACTACACACTTTGGCAGACCGAAAGGAATAATGAGATTTTAAAAGCAGAAACAAGAGAACACAGACAATTTTTGTGTACAGAACTTTCCTTTCAACTTGTTCTTTAGCCATGAGTAAAATGTTCCAGTAAGAAAAAAGAAAAGCAGATTCTATGTCCGTCTTTACCTTGAGATGTCTTACAAACTCAGTTGTCTGTTTTGCCAAAAGCATACAGAATAGAGAACAGCACAGAGCCAATCTAGTAATTAACTAACTCACTTTCTGGATGTAGTAAATAATGAACTGGCTTAAATTAACTTACCATGAGATTGTCCCACAAGGAAATGGCATATATAATCAAATGCAACAGAAAAAATGGATAAACTGCTTTTCCTAATTTCACTTCCTCATCCTAATATTTATCTTAAAAATAAACTTGTAAGGATATGGAAAGATTGGATCATAAGATTGTTGTCTCCTGGACTCCAGAAAATTTTTTATAACATATAATCTTAAGAAAACTTATTTACAGCCACACTTTCTCTCAGTTATGATATTTTAACCATTAGAAAAACATTTTTTGTTTGTTTCTCATGTCAGTGCTGATTGGGAGTCTCTCATGTCTCATTGTTTAATTTTTTTCTTTGTTTTTCTGTGCTTTACAGCATTCTCTTGAAGTATTTGCCATGGTCATGAGTCACAGTACTACCACATTAGACATTCCTTTCCACTGAGACTGTCCTTAGACCCTTATGAAATTATCGACATGTATCATTATGGGCATCATCAAAATACAAATCATGAAGGTATATCACTGCAGATAGCTTCTCAGAATTAAACATTTGAAAAGGTCTGGGTTAATGTGTTGGATGTCCCTTCCCATCCTACTGGAGATTCTATTTATTTCCAAGATTTTTGTGGATTTGCTGTCAAATATTTGTAAAGTATATGAGTCACTATCCCTAATCTTTTAACAGAAATAGGACTCAAAAAAAGAGCAAGAATCTATTCTAATGGTTTTCCCACAAACAGAGGTGTAAGAAGCACCACCGAGGATAAACAAGAACTGTTCCTGAATTCTGCCCTTTATTTGAACACCAGTTTCTGCGCCTTTCTCAGCAAAGAGAATAGCGTTTAGAAGGCTATTATACAGCTTTCTGAAGAAAATCTTCTGGTTTCATGTAATATTGTGTTTGACAGTTTAACTTAGTTACATTTCAGTAATAGAAGCTTTTACACAAGATTTTTAAACTCAGAAGAGGTGGTCCAGTACCAAGTGGGACTGTTGTACTGAAAGCCTGGTTTAGGAATACTACAAGGGTAGGAGGAGTATACACGTATATGTACGTAACTCACCTGTTCAGCAAGTGGTGAATTTTGAGCTCTCGTTCCTACTGCCTTCTGTTTCCCTTCTTCCCAGATATATCTGGGAATATTACCTGAAAGTAAGGACTTCTATTATTTTAATGAAAGAGTGCCTCACATTTAATGGAGAAACTTGGAGGCTTCCTGTGCATATCTCTGCATTAGAAGTAAAGTTGTATTAGAAGTGTTTGTGTAGCAGATTTTTGAGGGGCAATTTCATGTCCTACTGGAATGACTTTTCAACACAATTCACAAAAGGTAAACATTAGAAAAAAGAGAGCAGAAAGTAGAAGATCCACCTCCAGATCGGTTGTCTCGAAAGGGCAACATACTCTGATGTGGGAAAACCCCTCTTTGTATCTCCATACCTATGTGTCCATAAGCTACCATGTGAAGTCTAGCTATTAAGAATGGCCTTTTTTTTTTTTTTTTTTGTCTTTTGCTATGGACGTAGTTCAGTTTCCTAGCAAACTCCAGTCAAACAACTTTTTTTCCTAATAAAAAAAAAGTTATATTGCTCTAAAACAGCAAAGGATTGCCTAACCAATATTTGCATACATTTATTAAAATAACAAAACAGAATTTTACTTTCTGCAATATTTTACACTAAGATGCATATAAGTTTTCCTTCTAAGAATTGTTTCTCTAATTGTTCCTCAATAAGCTAGTTTGTACAGAGATCTTTGAATTCTCCTTGACATTAATATGATATAAGCTGCTTTTTCACAGCACTTCTCACACAGTGCTACTTGTCCTGAGGCACTTTACAGTCTTACAGTAAAAAAAACCCAAAACCCAAAAACCAGCAAACAACAAAAAACACAAAAAAAACAACAAAAAAACCCCTCTTTTACTAGTTTACTAAGATTCATGAAGCATTCTGAGCATGTCTGACTTTAATTACATGACAGGGTTAAGAGATTTACTTTTTTTCCTCCTTTCCAAAGAAAAATATATTTTAGGGAAGAAAAAAAATGGACAAAAAGCCTCTTGAAAAAATTCAGATTTAGACCCTCAATCCAAAGATAAAACAATTCGTATTTCAAGAGCTAAGTTGCAAATGGAAATCCACCTTTTTATATATGATAAAACATTAACAAAAAAAAAAAACAAAAACACCACAAAAAAACCCCAAACCTGTACTGATACAGGTGTCATCCAAGAAGCATTAAGCTTTAAACCCAAACTTTGGAAATAACATCTTTCTGAAATCATAGGTGTGGAATAATTTGTTAGAAAGGAAGCAAAAATAATAGGATTTATTTGCGATGTTTTACTGCTAGTGGTGTGGCAGAAACAAAATATCTACATTAAATACATGGTGTTCTTTGCCAGCCTGCATCCAGCCCCTAAGCCCTTCAGGCCCAGCCATTCAGGCAAGGTTTGCAGATTTTCCACTGGATTACTGAAAATGATGCTAACATGAATATCCTTCAGCTCACAGAGCTCTAATTTAAATGCATATCCTATTACAACGGAACAGCAAGTTTCTAGATCTCAACCATGTTGGCATTTGCTCCAGAGAAAGACAGAACAAAATGATCCACAAAGGTCCCATTCATGTTAAACTGGCTTCTGCTAAAACCGCAAGTGGCTTGTTAGTCACTGACTTACGCAGCGGGAAGCACACAGTCAATGCGCTTAGGTTGTACCAATGTGTGTCAGGACCACACCGTTAAATCTTCAGCTAGGAGCTCTAGAAGCCTCAGCTAATCTAGTCAATTTAATAAAATAAGATAAGATAAAAAGCTAAAATTAGTCACAGTAGCAGAACAGGTCTTGAATACAGTTGCTGTTTAGATACAGATGTAACATTTCAGACCTACGCTTCTCAGGTTAAATTTTTCTCAAAAGCATCCACGTGGAAGGTTACATTAACAACCAGGCCCAGTTACTCCTAATGGGATTTGTGCACCCTGCTTTGAAAATGCAGCCCTTTAGGCTGCTATACAGTTAGCATACCAAGTAGCTGCTGCAAACAGCCAGGAAGACTGAATATGCGATTAAATAGCTGCATTTTCTGAATCAATAAGAATTGATTGAAAAATAAACACTTGAGCTTAATCTATTACTGTCATATAAAGTTGGCCTTCTTCCTAAGTGGCGTTATGAAATTCGGCCTGACCTCTTATGTCTATGTGGATAAGTGTCTTTCAAAGAAAGGAAAATCTGCAGATCCTCCAGAGTAGAACAATAACAAAAATTACATCATTTGACTAAATTCAGGTCTGTATTACTAAGCATACTGCATCCATTTGTGGACTTCAGTTAACTGTGAGCTACAACACTGTTTCACCACGAACAGCATATTATGTATACAAGCTCATTGGGCCAAAAAGCCCTTACTGTCTAAAATTTGTATAGCCCATGGGCTAGTCATATGATGTTTAAACCTATCCTACAGAACCATTAGCAAAACAAATCACTACAATTTTGCTTGAAAAAAGATCAAATACACATAGCAAGGAAAAAGAATTTTACAGCTTTGAGAAGGGAGTAGTTTTGTGTTCAACTAAATTAAAACATCGAAAGCACATCCAAAATGAGCCTGCTATCTTTGAGGGTGCAATGGGCACAGGGAATAAAACACATTTTCTTTCCTCAAGAGTTACAAAAAATGCTCTAATTGCACTATATGCCCAAGTAGCCTTCCTTTATCTGTGTATATAGAATAAAAGGGGAAATGATAGTGAATTAAATAGTGTCTGGCTTAGGGGCAATAGAGCATGTCAGCATCCAGAAAAAAATCCTATAATGGAAACATTTTGAGGAGATTAAAATTATACTCACAAAACTAAAAATTGAATCAAAGAAAATGAAGACATACTAGCCTTTGGAATAGCTCTAAGACCCATAAGCCAGATCAGTAATAAGTAGCAAGTCCTGTAGTTGAAAGTTGGAGGATTTTTTCATAGTTATTGGGGTAAGATATAGAGTACATATAGCCTAGTGAAAGAAAGCTTTGCAGCCAGTGTCTGATGACACCAAGCCCAGACCACAGTCCTCATGGCAGCTGACAAGAAGAAGTATTCTGCCTCCTAAAAGGGGCTTTTTCCCCTGTTCTCACAGGTCAGCCCCAACAAGAAAGACTGCATCCCAGGCTGGGCAGCATTCAACTACCCATCACACCTGTGAGCCAAAAGATTTGCTTTGTGGCATATGTTGCACAGAGGTCTCCCACAGGGTCAACAGGATTTCACAGGCACTGTAATACAATTGCTGAATTGCAGCCATAAAGTTAATTAAAGTAAAAATTTTACTGTGGCTGTTGCCTTTTTTTCTGGATAATGGTGGAAGATTGGGTTCAGGAGGCAAATTACATTTTTTTTTATATTTCTATAAAAGCATTCCAACATTTTAAGCCTTTCCTGACTCAGGTGCCAGAGACTTAGAATTTCACTGCTTGAGGTTTAGTAGCACAGATTTCCATCCTTATTTATACTTTACAGAAAAGAGATCCTACAGAGAGAAATTAATGCTTGATTTATTTTTTAGAACAAAAAAGAACTCTTGCTCATCCAATACAGAGCTTCTGTTTAAATGGAAACAAAAAGACTGTCAGACTCAAGCCTTCATCCAACAACAAATCTTAAATTATTGGAAGCCCATGTAACAGTTTGTATTGTTTGTTTTGCAACTGAATAGGAGATTCCAAAGCAGAGTAGTGACCTATTATATTTATTGTGCTTACCTTTTTCAAATTGGCTGACAAGCCTTAATGACTTCATTACTTCTTTAACTTCACAAATTCATATCTGCAAAGGGAGTTCTAGAAAACATAATAAATGCTTAGTAACATGCACACAGTTTTAATATAACATCTGACTTTGGATGAATGGCTAAAAATAGAGTAATGAAAAATATAAGTATGGACAAGAAGTAGCTGTTTTTCAGGCCTCACAGTGAGATATTAATATATTTGTGTTAATTATAGAGGCAGTCAACTCTCAACATTCACAGTATAAAACCAAGCTATTTTTTCAAATCATCAGAGACACACAAAGGGGGGGGGGGGAGGGCGGGGGAGGAGGGAAGTTTTTTAAAAAAGCAAGTAAACTTAAATCTGGAATCAATCAAATTTCATTTTTTATTTTTTTCTGTAGCCATCCTGGGAAATACAGTGCTCAGTAATGCAATTTGTAAAAGCCCATGGAGCATGAAGCTACCACATCCAAAGAAAACTGCCCCTCCCTTCTCCTTTGCACTTCAATATTGTAGAGTGGCCTTATATCGTACAAGGAGATACTTGTGTAAGTATAAACTCTTATTGTATAAACACCAGGCTTGAGTACAATTTCCTCTTAATTGTTCCTCCACAACAATTCCTTCAGAGCTGTTGACAAGCTTTCCCCATGGATTGTGAGGAAGTGAGCAGGGACAAGTACCAGCATGCATGCAATAAAATATAATGGATGAAATGCTTGCAAACTCTTGCAATTCTCTATAAGCAAAGCTCCTGCAGTCCTTATTCAGAAGAATTTCTATTGAAGCCAATTTGCATTTTGCAGGTCAGAGGCATTGCTGTACTGGGGTTAAACCAGAGAGGAAGCAGCTTGTGTCTCCACTCTGAGACTACCAGACAGGAACTTCAACCTTAATATAAACTCCTACACTGGTCTGTGTAATACTGGGAAGAGGATGTGGAAGGAGTTTCTGTGCCAGCTTTCCACATGGTGTCTGACTAACTTGGGACTGGTGCTTCAGGAATTTGTGACTACTTTCCTTTTCTTAGTAGCAAAATCTAAGCTGCTTTTGCAATTTTTTAAAGCTAAATTAAATTTGAAGTATGTCAGGATCAGATGTGATTTACTACTGCACTGAGAGTACAGATGACATGCAAATCTGAAAGAAGAGAAGAATTAATTAATTAATAGAAATTAATTAATAGAATTGATTAACAGAAAACGCAGAGAAGTAACATTTTAAATATTTGGCAGAAACATCAGGAAACATCTATATTGCCACCCATATGAGTGTGAATGAAAAGGAATACTTATGAAGGGCGGGAAAGAACTGCTCTGGTGTAATCACACAAAGCCCATTAACTGTAAGGGACAGTAGGGCTGACTGGCTTTTGGCAGGTGAGAGAAGGCTTCAGAACTGCTCCCAGGGGAGTGCTGGAGCAAGGTCAAGACCTTGGGCTCAGTGAATCAATTTGGTGGTTCTTATATAAACATGATCTTTCACAGTCAGCTGCTCTGTATTCCTGGCTTGCACTAGGTGCAGTGTTCTTGCCAGATGCTCCCTTCCCCTTCCAAAATGCTGAGGTTTTGGTCTTTTTTTGGCTTACTTCTCATACAGAGAGTTCCTCTGCACCTGTTTCCAAAGCCCTGCATGACAGAGTCCTTATTGTTAGTAACTCAACTGTATTTACCCTTATAAGGTGTTATTTTGAAACAGATTTTACTAAAACATGAGTACAATAAGAATTTATGCCATTTTATTACATAGCTAGAAACTAACATTTAGTTGGGCAAATGTGGTGCACACCAGCTTTCCTTGAGCAAACAACATTCCCAGGAATATTGAGATGGCTTTGGGGTGTTTGGAATATGTAGACTTAAAACAGACAAATGGTCAGGAAAGACAAGTTTCAAGGAGTAAGCAACTTACTGGTGAAAAAGAAATACATGGAAAGACCACACACACAAAAAAAATTGGATTACCAGCATCATCAAAAGATCAAATACAACATTTTTAATTAATGCAAACACAGAGGAAAATATATATACAGTGCTAAAATGGTTACCATACCAGATAGATGTTAGTATCATAGTTTTCAATGATAGCTGTATGCTGAGAAGAAATTTGCTAATGTTGAATTGATAGCAAATGTGCCAGTCTGCACATTCTGTTTCTCTGATAGTCACCATGGGTACATATAGATAGAAATTACAATCATGCGAAATGATGACAACTTTTTACCATGACTCATATATCCAAAGCATTGCTAATCCTTTCTGACATAGGATATTGTCTGATTCTTACCAATCATAGAATGATGGAGTGGTTTGGATTGGAAGAGACCTTCAATGATCATCTAGTCCAAGCCCCCTGCCATGAGCAGAGACATCTTTCATCAGATCAGTTGCTCAAAACCCCATCCAACCCGACCTAGAATACTTCCAATGATGGGGCACCCACAACTTCTCTGGGCAAACTGTTGCATTGTCTCACCACCCACGAGTTCAAAAATTTCTTCCTTATGTCCAATATAAACCTATCCTCTTTCAGTTTAAACCCATTGCCCCCTGTCCTGTCACTACAAACCCTGATAAAAAGTCTCTCTCCACCTTTCTTATAAGCCCCCTTTGTATATTGAAAGGTGTCCCCTGAGCCTTCTTTTCTCAAGACTGAACAACACCAACTCTCTCAGCCTTTCCTCATAGGAGAGGTGTTCCAGCCCTCTGATCATTTTTGTAGCCCTCTTCCAGACTCAGTCTAACAGGTTCCATGTCTTTCTTGTACTGGGGACCCCAGAGCTGGATGCAGTACTCCAGGTGGGGTCTTATGGGAGCAGAGAGGGAGAATTACCTCTCTCAACCTCCTGGCCATGCTTCTTTTGATGCAGCACAGGATGTGATTGACTGGCTTTCCAGAGTGTAAACACATATTGCTGGGTCATGTCCAATTTTCAATCCACCAGTATCCCCCAGTCCTTATCTGCAGGGCTGCTCTTAATTATCCTCCCTTCTATATAGATACTGGGGGTGTCCCCAATCCAGGTGCAGGTCCTTGCATTTGGCCTTGTTGAACCTCATGAGGTTTGCATGCGCCCACTCCTCAGCCCTGTCAAGGTCCCTCTGAATGGCATCCCTTTCCTCAAGTGAATCAACTGCACCTCTCAGCTTGCTGTCACCTGCAAACTTGCTGAAGGTGCGCTCGATCCTGCTAGCTATGTCATTGATGAAGATACTAAATAGTATTGGTTCCAGGATGGTCCCTTGAGGGATGCCACTAGTTACCGGTTTCCACAGAAACACTGTCATTGATTGTAACTCTTTAGCCATGGCCATCCAGCCAATTCCTTATCCATCGAATACTCCATCCATGGAATCTGTATCTCTCCAATTCACAGGGAAAAACATTGTGGGGGATGATATCACAGGCCTTACAGAATTCCAGGTAGGTGATATCAGTTGTTCTTTCCTTGTCCACTGATGGAGGCACTCGATCATAGAAGGCCCAATTTACCTTTAGTGAAGCCATGCTGGCTGTCTCGCTAATCACCTCCCTGTCTTACATGTTTTGAAATGTCTTCCAGGAGGATCTGCTCCATGATCATATCAGGCACAGAGGTGAGGCTGATGGGTTGGCAGTTCCCAGGGTCCTCCTTTTCACCCTTTTTAGAAATGGATGTGATGTTTCTCTTTTTCTGGTCACTGGGTACTTTGCCTGAGTGCCACGACTTTTTGAATATGGTGGAGAGTGACTTGGCAATTACATCAGCCAATTCCCTCAGGAGCCTGCAATGTATCTCGTCGGGTCCCATGACTTGTTTATGTTCAGGCTCCTCAGGTGGTCTTGAACCTGATTGTCTCCTATGATGGGAGGGGTTTCATTTCTTCCAGTCTCTGTCTTGAGTTTCACGGGTTTGAGAGATGTAGGAAGAGACATTATCATTGAGGCAAAAAAAATTGTTGAGTACCTCAGCTTTCTCCATGTCAGTTGTCACCAGCTCTCCTGTCCTATTTACCAAGGGTGGTACATTTTCTTCAATCTTCCTTTTCTGGCCAACACACCTGTAAAAATCTATTATTATTATTATTATTATTATTATTATTATTATTATTATTATTATTATTATTATTATTATTATTATTATTATTATTATTATTATTATTATCATGCCTCACCAAACTCAGCTCCAACTGTGTCTTAGCTTTCCTACATCCCTACACATCCAGGCAGTGTCCCTATATTCCTCCCAGGATACACATCCCTGGTTCCACTGCCTGTGCATTTCCATCGTACACTTTAGTTTGACCAGGACATCCTTACTGACTCATGCTGGTCTTCTGCCTTCCTTGCCCAGTTTCTTACATGTGGGAATCGAGAGCTCTTGTGCTCTGAGAAGAATGTCCTTAAAGAGCTGCCAGCTCTGTTAATATTCTGTGTTTCTGAAGGCAGTTTCCCAGCGGGTCCTATCCACTAATTCCTTAAAAAAATGAAAGTTTGCTCTCCTAAAATTTAGCACCCTGACTCTGCTCTTCACCTGGCCCATTTCCCTCAAGATTGTGAATTCCACCAGTGCATGATCACTGCAGTCCAGGCTACCACCAATCATGTTATCCTTGTTTTTCCATGTTGGTGAGCAACAGGTCCAGTAACACTTCTCTTCTGTTCAGACTGTCATGAGGTCTTCAACTTTGAGGTCTTCATTGCTAAAAATGGGAAGAAATCACTTGAAGATATGATTCTAGATGGACTTAAAATGGGCCATGTTTTATAATGGAGAGTTCGTAACACACAGTAGATAAAGGCAGGTTTGGGCATTTTTTTTTTCAGTAAAAATCTATACACAAAATCACTTGCAAAAGGTTATATTGAATTAACTGTGTACACTTTAAGTAAATAAATTAATATTTTAATTTCCATTTTCAAGATAATGGAAATTGTAAATCTAAATTTTAGGATTGTGGGTTTCCCTGATCTTATAGCAACTATTATTCACAGAAATGGCAGTCCTTTTGTGCTGACTGACATCTGATTTGTTGAGTTACAAGGCCTTTTCCAAGAGCCTTGCTGCTACAGAGAGCCCTCCTGGAAAGTACGGCCTCAGGGCATGTACCCTAGATGTTTCACTCCTGTAAAAGATGGAAGTGCTACCACTTTCAAATTAACAACCTTCTGGCAACAGAATCAAGAAAAGGCAAATATTTTGTTTCAATGGGATTTTTTTTGTGGTGGCCATGCAACTTCTTTCATGAGCAATAAAGGCACAGAGTCAAAGTGAAGTTCAGTCGGCTTACAAGAATAAAGTGTTTTACAGTTTCACAACGACTTTTCTTATTTTTTGATGCAAGCAAGACCTACTTGCTGCAGAGCTACACTTCAAGAGGTCTCCCATATGTGAGAATTGGTGTTGCAGGGACAGGAAGAGAGAACTGTGACTGCAGGAAGAGTACAGAGGCAACAGCTACAAAACAGTCTCTTGAGACAACTTCTAGAAGGAAAGCCTTTCACTGATGTTTAAAGTTCCACCTACAGGACTTCACAGAGCTGTTGAACAGGAGTAATAGTTCCTACTTACCTCCACAGAATTCCTGCGTGACAAAAGAGTGGCAAGAGAGATCAAGGTTCAGGCTAGAGGAATTAAAATTTTGCTCTCTTTTGTATTGTTTATCTTCTTTCTTGTCTTGAAAATATTCTTGATTTCATTCAGCTTATTTATTTCTACAGTAAATATCCAGGCATATGCGTTTTGAAAAATTATGAACATATGTGTTTGGATTGAAATGAGAAGAGAATAAAGCAAAAATACATAAAATAGCAGTTATTGTAAGATCTACCTCATTATGTTTGCCAACTTCTCAAGTCTGGGAGAGCTTCCCATTTCTGTGCCCACTAAATATTCTCCAAATAGGCAATTTCAGCACATACTCATTTGAAAGCAGAAAGTCATCCAAAAATGGAAGGTTAGTATGAAGTCTGAGAATCACATGTATGATGATCCCATTAAAAAAACCCACATCTCCAGTCACTTTGTTTCCAAATGTCTTTCCCACTTTAAATCATTTCTAGGAAAATCAACTATAGAAACCATTGCTACAAATCAGGCCTCCTTCCTCTTTCTCTTTCTTCTCTGGTGCCATTTGGAGGTTCACTTATGGCTCTGTGCAGAGGGATGGGAGCACCTGCAACCATGGAGCAGAGTTGGCTGGAGGTGTTCTGCACGCCTGGGATGGCTGATGGCAAAATGCTTTGGGGGAGGATGAGGGAGAGTGTGACTTCCACCGTCACTGTCTCTCCCTTTATAAGGTACACAGCAGCTGCCAGTTGTTACAGGACAAGTAGAGGAACTTGATCATGTCTCTAGAGGTCAGGAGTCTCCATGCCACTCTGAGAGGGCTTTACCTTCCAAGGCAGTGGGAAAGTGCAATGTCTGTCCATGCCCACCAGTGCAGGACAGGAGAAGGAGGCAAAAGAGTCTTTCTGGGAGCTCTGCACATTCCCTTTTTGGTCACATCATACACAACGGTTTTCTTGGATGTACCTTTTTGCATGTATCCAATTATTTTTTTTTAAGTAGGAGGAATTAGATATAATTTGAATTGGTCATTTAAACAAACAGAATTTATATTGAATTTTGCCTAAATAGCTTCAGAAGAAATAAAAGAAAAAAACGAAGAAGAAACCATATGTTAGATCACCATTATTACATTTTCTAAGCCAAACATTTCCATTTCCTAAATTTGAAACCGGTTTTCAAAGTCAGATTAGATTTATTTTTAAGAAGTGTTAAAATTGCAGAAATGCAATGCCTTGTTTTATTTCAGATTAAATAAAACATTCTTATTGGGTGATTAAATTCCTCCTTGACCTCATTTGTTTGTTTATATTTGGTTCAGTCTACATCACAAATAAATAAATAACTGAATTTGCATGGATCTTGAATTCACCATGACTAATCTGGTTAGGAAAGTAAGTCTTCCACAACTTTCTTGGAGAATAGGCGTGCTAAATGCCACAAATTCACAGATATGGCTTGTATCTGATTTAAATAAGAAAAAATGCATAGCATTTAATAATAATAAAAGGACTTGCTATAGCTGTGATGGTCTAAGTATAAAAATGAGGAAGGGTTTATAGCACTGGTGGCAGAGATGCTGGAGGAGTGGGCATAGGCCTCTTCCCTGCTCACTCCCTCCACAGGCCAAGAAGCTCCCAACACCACGGTCCCATTCCAAAGACCATGGCAGCCTCAGTACCTTTGAGAGCAGTCACCGGGGCTGAGGGCTAGGGCAGCCTTTGGGCAGGTGAAATGCAGGTAGGTGCCTGGCTGAGCTGATAGCCTGGCCAAGCCTTGTCTGGGTAACAGCCTGTAGCACACAGCCACACCAGCACACCTTCAGTTTGGGAGCCCCCAGTGCTACTAGCCCCCTACCAAGATTCTCTCATTGCAATTTTAAGTTCAGCAATAAATCTTTTTTTCATTAATGAGAGAATTAAAAAGAGAGACAATCTCATTTCAGACCTATTAAAAACAAAATTAGGTATATTAAGCAAGGTATATAAAGTGCTATGGGAAACTTTTTTCACCAGTAACCATGACTGCACCCAGAGTAATCCAATCTAAATTGCTATTGAAAAACTGCATCCTACAGTTTCCCTATTTCTGAAGGTCACCAGCTCCCCCAGCCTAGTCTTACCTTAATTTCACTTGCATTAGCTTTACAACAGTGCAAGTGAATGGCCTTAGAGAGAGTTACTTCTTTTGTAAATTCATTTTAATAAAATCAGGATCTGGTTAAGTAGGTTTAATCACACAGATGCAGTTCTTGTCTCATTGACTCTGATAGAAGTTTGTGGTGTAAAGCAATCCAAGAAAAATCAGAATCAACACCTCTGCTTGCACTGTTGTGCAAAGCATGTCTGATTATGCTGAAAGGGCTTGTAGCTTAGGTAGGAAATGCTAGATTGGAGCGGAATATTATGTCTAAACATGACATGTAATTCATTGCACTTTCCCATATCTCACCTACATCTATTGTCAGCTCCTTTTTTTTCTTTATTCCTAGTTACAATAAGGAATAAAGATGTGGTAAAAGTCAAAAGGTTGAATTTTAAAGTTACAGTTCTTATGCAGATGTGCTCATTTGTTAAAGCTTAGCATTTAACCACAAGCCATGACTGGAATTTATTAACTCACTAAAAAATGATAGTATTAGGTCCTCAGCCATTGTGTAGTGACTGCTTGCTTAATTATCCATATCTAAAGAGTTAAAATGGTGGCTTTTGCTGATTTGATATTCTTCCAGCTTTCTGCTAGTGTGCAGTGTACTGTGTATTAACAACACAGGTCATTGAGTACGCACTGAAAGCTCACTCTGGAAATACCTGAAGGACACATTGAACTCTTCAGAAATCTGTGTCATAATACTTCATGTGTTAATAGAATATGTGGCACAGTGATGCATAGCAAAGTATCAGTCCGGGGTGGGCATCTAAAGTGCTCTGTCTTGCTGCTGAATGCTAGAGTGAAGCATTGTAATTTTATTCCAATTATACTTTTAGTGCCATGATGTCACAGCATAAATTTGTACTTCTGCATGCAGCTCATGCTGGTGTGATGACAGCTCTTAAAATATTGAGTGATTGTGGGCCCGTCAGCATAAAATTATTCTAACATGGTGCCTTTATTAGTGCTTCAATAAATGCCTTTCTTCTTGTGTTCCAAGGTGGCATTTGCAAATGAGCTAATTTCTCGGCAGTAAAATAATTGTGTTGCATTTATTTTGCGAGATGAGGGTGGAGGAGGGAGAAGAAAAATGCTGTTACATAAAAGGGGTTCTTTTGCCATCAAAACTACATTCACCATAGTTAGGCAAGTTTAAAAAAGAACACATTAACTAAATGACTGTACGATTATTTAAATGAGCTTGATGCTTTATAAAGCCATAGAGGGGTATAAACACTTTTTCAAGCTGTATAACAAAAGATGTGACAGCCCTCTCACAAGAAACATTTCCTCAAAGTCAAGCGCAAACTATGTTTGCTGACTGATGACAGATATTTTGGAGTTCAGAACGCATCTCTTTCAACAAACTAAATCCAAACTGGATGTCAGGTAACCTAATTCAGAGGGCAAAACAGATAAGAAGTTAAGATAAGGGGGGAAGCAAGTTTTAAATTCTACTTGTTGCCTTTTGCTGTTTGTGTCATCTAGAAAAAAGACAAAACAATGCAGAGAAAATGATGCATAAATGAAACTGTGCAGCAATAGTGCTAATGACAGGAAAGCTTTGTATTCACCATTTCCTTGATGCACACATCCAGCAATTCATTTGAGAAGATTTTGTGACATGGTATGCTTCTCGTTTCTTGTTTAGTTATTTAGCCTTAAAAAAAGAACTGGCTTCCAAAGTGGTGCTCAGTATGCATCACTCAGTATTCACAAATCTGAAATTTGTTCATTCACTAAAAGTACTTAATTTTGAGCATATCTCTTAAAAAGATCTTACCATGTGCATTTTCAAATAAATTATTCCATGAGCTAAGCTACAACTGTTTTTAATGCCATAAGCCCCCTTCATTCCCTTCCTCTATCCTCAACTAAAAATAAAAAGGTTATTAAACTTAGAATTTATTCAAAGTCAACAAAATCTTCTACTAAATAAAAATTAAAAGGTTCTGAAAATCTTTTCCTGGAAAGAGACCACGATCCAGCATTTGAAAATGAAATATTTAATAATATCTGCTACAGCTGTCCTATGGGTCTGAATTTCAAGAATCTCAGTGTTTTTCAGCCGCAGCTACTCAGAACACATATGCAGTAAATGCACAACAAGTACTTCAAATTGAATACATCTTAAAGAAAGAACTTAATTAAAGCATATTAAAGAAGAAAGTGGAAGTTCAGCAAGTGAGAAGATCTGTTTTTGTCTTAATGATGCTTAAGATGTGTGTCCATACAAATACAACCAAACACAGGCATAAAAAGCAGAGAAACAGAAAGAAAACCAACATAGTACATCTATTGTGGGAAACATGGTGGGATGACTCACGCAACTGGAGTGCTGCAATGGATGGCTACAAGCTCTTTAGAAGGGATAGGCAAGGAAGGAGAGGTGGTGGGGTAGCCTTGTACGTTAGAGAGTGTTTTGATTGTCTAGAGCTCAACAATGGTAATGATAAGGTTGAGTGCTTATGGGTAAAGATCAGAGGGAAGGCTAATAAGGCAGATATCCTAGTGGGAGTCTGTTATAGACCACCCAACCAGGATGAGGAAACAGATGAAGTATTCTACAAGCGGTTGGCTGAAGTCTCACAATCTCTAGCCGTTGTTCTCATGGGAGACTTCAACTTACCAGATACCTGCTGAAAGTACAACACAGCAGAGAGAAAGCAGTCTCAGAGGTTCCTGAAGTGTGTGGAAGATAACTGCCTGACTCAGCTGGTCAGCAAGCCAACCAGGGGAGGTGCCCCACTGGACCTGCTGTTTACGAACAGAGAGGGCCTGGTGGGCGATGTGGTGATTGGAGGCTGTCTTGGGCTCAGTGACCATGACGTGATAGAGTTTTCAGTTCTTGGAGAAGTAAGGAAGGGGGTCAGCAAAACCGCTAGCCTGAACTTCAGAAGGGCAGACTGGCCTGTTTAGGAGTCTGGTTAACAGAGTCCCTTGGGAGGCAGTCCTGAAGGGCAGAGGAGTCCAGGAAGGCTGGATGTTATTCAAGAAGGAAGTCTTAAAGACAGAGGAGCAGGCTGTCCCCATGTGCTGTAAGTTGAGCAGGCGGGGGGGAAGACTGCCCTGGCTGAACAGAGAGCTTTGGCTGGAACTCAGGAAAAAAAGGAGAGTCTACCAGCTTTGGAAGAAGAGGCAGGTGTCTCAGGAGGACTACAAGGATGTTGTGAGGTTATGCAGGGAGAAGATTAGAAAGGCGAAGGGCCAGCTAGAACTTAAACTGGCTATGGTTGTTAAAGATAACAAAAAAATGTTTTTACAAATATATCGGCAACAAAAGGAGGGTCAGGGAGAATCTCCATCCTTTGTTTGATGTGGAGGAAAACATTGCCACGAAGGATGAGAAGGTTGAGGTATTTAATGCCTTCTTTGCCTCAGTCTTTAATAGTCAGACTGGTCATCCTCAGGGTTTTCAGGCCCCTGAGCTGGGAGATGGAGATAGGATGCAGAATGAATCCTCAGTTCACTAACCTGGTCTCCTTCTATGACAGGGTGACGCGCTTAGTGGATGAGGGGAAGGCTGTGGATGTTGTCTACTTGGACTTTAGGAAGGCCTTTGACACTGTCTCCCACAGCATTCTCCTGGAGAAGCTGGCTGTTCACACCTTGGATAAGTGCAGTCTTCACTGGGTTAAAAACTGGCTGGATGGCTGAGCCCAGAGAGTGGTGGTGAATGGAGTCAAATCCAGTTGGCGGCCGGTCACAAGTGGTGTTCCCCAGGGATCAGTACTGGGGCCAGTCCTGCTCAGTGTCTTTATCAATGACCTGGATGAGGGGATCAAGTGCACCCTCGCTAGGTTTGCAGACAACACCAAGTTGGGTGGAAGTGTTGATCTGCTGGAAGGGAGGAAGGCCCTACAGGGGGACCTGGACGGGCTGGGTCGTTGGGCCAGGGCCAACTGTATGAGATTCAACAGGGCTAAATGCCGGGTCCTGCACTTCGGTCACAACAACTCCATGCAATGTTACAGGCTTGGGGAGGAGTGGCTGGAGAGCTGCCTGGCAAAAAAAGGACCTAGGGGTGTTGGTTGACAGCTGCCTGAACATGAGCCAGCAGTGTGCCCAGGTGGCCAAGAGGGCCAATGGCATCCTGGCTTGTATCAGGAATAGTGTAGCCAGCAGGACCAGGGAGGTGACAGTGCCCCTGTACTTGGCACTGGTGAGGCTGCACCTCGAGTACTGTGTTCAGTTTTGGGCCCCTCACTACAAGAAGGACATCGAGGTGCTGGAGCGTATCCGAAGAAGGGCAATGAAGCTGGTGAAGGGTCTAGAGAACAAGTCTTATGAGGAGCGGCTGAGGGAGCTGGGGTTGTTTAGCCTGGAGAAGAGGAGGCTGAGGGAAGACCTTATTGTTCTCTACAACTACCTGAAAGGAGGTTGTAGCGAGGTGGGGGTCAGTCTCTTCTCCCAAGTAATAAACGATAGGACGAGAGGAAATGGCCTCAAGCTGCGCGAGGCGAAGTTGAGGTTAGATATTAGGAGAAACCTCTTCACCGAAAGAGTAGTAAGGCATTGGAACAGGCTGCCCAGGGAAGTGGTTGAGCCTCCATCCCTGAAGGTATTTAAAACAAGGGTAGACGTGGTCCTTGAGGACATGGTTTAGTGGTGGACTTGGCAGTGCTAGGTTAACGGTTGGACTCGATGATCTTAAGGGTCTTTTCCAACCTTAACGATTCTGTGATTCTATGATTCTATTGCAGAACCCCAAAATTGCAGGATACATTTTGTGAAAGAGCATAGATGTCAGCCACCACATTTTAAGTGCATTTCTTTAGCCATCTGGCATATCTACCTGCAGCTAGGTATCAGAATGATTTGCAGCCTGTAAATGTCTGGGTACTATAAATACAAAAGCAAATTGATCAGGAACTTACATTACCATTTAATTAAATTGTGAGGCTTTTGCTACTAAACCTGCAATAGCAGAGGATGTTAATGACATCTTTTATAAAGAATTTAGCTTTCAAATGAGTGCATCTGTTTCATAACTAGCTGAAGTATTCCAGTTGCTGGTAACAGCAATCGGAATGCCTCCATAGGTTACAACAACAGGCCATGAAACAGTTTCCCAAATTTATTGATTTGTGACTGATTTGGCTCTGAAAGTCTTAGAAGACTTTTAGAGTCTCAGCTGCTAGTAGCAGAAATATCAATGAAGAGTGACCTTTTCTATTAAATATTATGGGTAAAAATACTTAGGTAACTATCAGTCTGTCCAAATAAATCTGTCAGAGTTGCTATAGCATTGATAATATTCCCTACACAAAAAGGGTAAATCTTACTGATTAAAATGTAAGCAACGACACTATATAAAAATACAAAGCCACTCAGGAATTTTCTCTTGACAAACTAATGAAATAACAGGTTGTCTCCCCTCCAAGATCTCAGTTTAGATGCCTCCTAAATTATTTTTGTTGATTTCTCTCTTCATTTAACAGTATTTTAGAGCTGGGCTTATGTACAGGTGTTTTAGTACCCACACTGATGAATTATCTGAATAGAAAGTAAATTGCCTTCTTATTACCCAGTGAAAAGATCAGAGTAGGTATTGTTCCTTTCCATAGCCAAGGAAGACTTGGAGACTTGGGGAACTGGGACACAGGGAGGACCAAAGCAAAGACAGAACAGCTCTCAGGGCACTAGAATTACATTAGAGACCTTTCTGATCTTATTATTCATACCCTCTACTCTGCAAAACAGGCAAGGGAATATTAAGGTCACCAAAGAAATATAGATAGGGAGAGCTTCAGTCAGTGGCTTATTGCAAATAGGGAACAAGGGACAAGGAAGAAAAAAAATGCGTAGCATACATGACTGGCAAAGTGGAAGTATAGATTAACAAAGTCACATGTCCTGGCAATGCAGTAGTCCAAAACTTAAGCATAGTGCATAATGATGGTGTATATAGAAGTTATGAATAAATAGGATTTTTTTAATAAAAGAAAATTAATAAAAATTAATATTTTTCTTGGAGTTGGAAGGAAAATATGAAAAAATATTCTTCAGATGACACTTGATATTTTAATCAACCCATAATGAAATGTGTCATTTAGCTTTCCTTTTTAAACTTCTTATTCACAAATAATTTCTTCTCAAATTTTGTTTGAAAACCCATGACATGTTTGATTCTGCAAATGCTAAAATGAGATCTTCTGACCTTTTCAAAAGAAAGTCAAAGCAATTAAAACCATTTTCATTGCCTAATATACCTTTGTGAACATATTTTCACTGGAGTTGAATCCATGTTTTTGGTAAATAAGTTATCCTGTTGAAAATGTTAGTGAGCTTTCGTTCACAGGAAAAAAAATCTGTAGCAGAACAAGGAAAATACTGACAGAGCTGGGACTGCTCAGCCTGGAGAAGAGAAGGCTCAGATGGGAACTTATCAATATGCACAAATATCCGTAGAGAGAGTGTAAAGAAGACAGAGCCAGGCTCTTTCCAGTGGTACCCGGTGGCAGGACAAGAGGCAATGGGCACAAACTGAAACATAGAAGGTTCCCTCTGAACATCAGGAAACACTTTTCACTGTGAGTATGACCAAGTACTGACACAGGTTGTCCAGAGAGGTTGTGGAGTCTCCTTCCTTGGAGGTATTCAAAACCCATATGGACATGATCCTGCTCTATGTTGCCCTGCTTGAGCAGGGGTGTTGGACAGGATGACCTCCAAAGGTCCCTTCAAACCTCAACTATCCTGTGGTTCTGTGATTCTGTGAAGGTGAGGAAAGGGAGTCCACTCCAAAGCTATCAGATGATGGTATTTACCAGGAAAGACTTCAGTTCCACTAACTTGAAAAAGAATACACATATTTATGACATCCAAATGTTAAGGGTGAAGTATGAGAGTTCCTGCAACTTCAGATTAAGTCTTTTTATCCCCAGTGTTGAAGATATTCTTAAGAATTTAGAGGATACTATAGCATCCATCCAGGTACCTCTTACAGAAACCTTGTGCTTTGAAAATTTCCCTTGCTTTGAAAGACTGACGTTTTTTACAATTCAAGAGGAAGAGATGCTCCAATATGAGAGAAGTAAGATGACCACCAAAGGCCCTAGTGATGAAATGGTGGCCCTCTGAGGCCAAGGCAGGCCATTTGCAAGCCTTCTTGAAGTGAGGGAGGGCTGGAGCTGAGCCCAAAAACATTAGTGCAATAGCAGGGGACTCCTTTGGGGAAAGTTTGCACATGGGGGACGGTAGAAGGCCAAGCCATTGATCCTCAGAAATCTGGGACTCCTTGCTGGTCACTGCCAGCTGAGACACATGTTCAGAATGGACACAGCCCCAGTTTCCTTGCTGTTAGTACAAGAGCCATAGAGACACAGTCCATTTTGAAGATAATATGATAACATCAAGCTAAATTTTGCTCTAATGAGTGTTGTGGGCCTACATTTTCTAACAAAATACAAATTAAAATACCTCTGTATCACAAATGGTAGGAGAACAGCAGGAAGCTGATTCTCTATCAGATTCTTAGTCTCATCTTCCTACCTGAATGTCTCAGGAATCCACAAGTCTCTACTTTCCTGACCTAGTGTATTTAATGCTTAAGTTATTTTTCATTTAAATGGCAATTTTTCCCAGCTAGTACAGTTATGAAGTATTGTCTTCGCAGCATGGTTGTACATTTCTAACTTTTTATCCCATCCAACATGCAGAACTTGCACACCCATTTTACAGGTAGAATACAAGAATGTCTGCCACTTTCCTTCATGCTACCAAACTACTCTTCATTCACTGAGCACATAAACTGAGCCATCTGAATGTTGGCATCTAGTACTTTCCCAGAGTTTTCTCTCTACTCTTCTCCCCAGAACAAAGCCATTCTCCCAAGAATCACAGGGAAATAAATACTCATAGGAGCCACTGAAGCAGGTCAGATGAAATGTTCTTCTAGCCTAGTAACACGTCTCTGGCAACAACCAATACCAGATGTCCAAGGAGAAGTATAAGAATGGGGCAAATATACTTCATCACAATAATCCCCTAATTGCCACTGATTTGTAGTCTCAAGACTTCATGAACTAATGGTGTTCTCTTACTCTTTAATAACGCACACTGGATTTTTTTATGGACTATTACTGCAAAAGTACTCATGGAATGCTTTAATAACCCACACTGGATTTTTTTATGCACTAGTACTGCAAAAGTACTTGTGGAACTACTCTGCTTACCACACCAGCAAGATTCATAAAGTATGGCCCTCAATATAAAATAAAATAAAATTTAAAAAAGGAGCATAGGGTCACTGAGAAAAATATAATTAAGATATGGTTTCTTATATCCAGGCTAAGTTGTTTTGACAGCTGACTGCTCATCTTAACCATGCAAGGTAGATACATTATTTTGACAGCTACCTTTAAACAAACAAATAATTGTGACATTTGAAATAGAGTGCAGCAACTGTTTAAGGCTGGATTTTCAAAATATAGAACATTCATAAATACCATTCAAAGCAGTATGATCTACAGTTGTTGATAATTTACAGAATAAGAGGGCCCCTACCCCTTCAGTCTTTCAGACCAGACATTAAAAACAAGCAGACAAAATGCAGACAGCAGCGTGCAGAAGCACAGTTGAAAAAGTGAGGATCAGCAGCAGGCAGAGAGGAACCTGACTATTAATTCGCTAATGAAAGCCTTTGATGTGCTATCTTAGAATCCATTCCACTCCTGTGTCTGGAACAGTTTTCCTTTTCCTAGCTACCAAGTGCCCTCTGTCTTCTTTTTCAAATTTCCCCTAACACATACCTCTTTGTGCAGTTCTTCCTCTTTAATTTAAATCATGAATAATCTATCCTTACACGCTGCCTTTCCTGAACTGTTGTCCTGTGTTTTGCTGTGAATTTCTCATATCTCATTTAGACCATAAGCTTTTCAGATAGGGCATGCATCTTGTAAATTTATGGTGCTGCATGTGTGTTTAATGCTAATAATGTGCAGTGACAGGGCAGGGCAGATTCATAAGCAATGCCCTGAAAAAGAGGCAGCTATTGAATTCATAATCTAGCACTTCATATTCACAAGAGAGGAAAAAGCTGTCATCTCAGAATAGGGAATCTGCTATAAAAGAAATGTTTTTTTTTGCACTAATGGTTATCAAGAATTCATACCCTCCACTTCATTACCACTTCCATATAGTAGTGACTATTTCCTAATGTTCCTCATACCATAAAGGTGTTGTTTAAGTCCATTTGATCACTCCTATTTGTTAAAAGAACAGTTTCCTATATAAAGAGTAAATTAGACCCAAGGCATATGAACAAAACGCCCACACAGTTCTGCCCATCAGACTTCATAGTGCAGGGAACAAAACAACTTGGTATGTAAAATGTAGACAAGTACCTCAGTGACACTTAAGAAACAGCATCTGAGTCATACAAGGAGGGAGAAAAGAAGCAGAGTGCTGGGTGGGCTAAGCAAGGAAAAGGTTTGGGAGCTGTAGTTTTGGAAGTAAGATGAAAGACTTCATCAAAGAGAAGGAGAACTTGTAGGAAAAGTAATCTCTTTACAAAGATGTTGAGGGCCAAAATACAATTGTTGAAGAGCCCGTTTAATTACAGCTCTGATCTTACAGTAAACTGAGTGCTCCTGGCAAAACACTCACATTTTTGCTCATTTTTCAGTGGGGTTGGCAGCACCAGGCTACTGCGTCTTCTAAGGGTAATCTAAGAATTTACTTCAGGGTACTGGGATGTCTTGCTGAGTGTGCTCAGAAGCTTCTTAAAAGCAGTAACTAAAGGTAGCATTAAAATGAATGACTCCCAGACAAAAAATGAAGAAAAGAGACCTGCATTGATCCAGGATAACATAAACCACAGACTGAATTTACATGGGGACTCCCTGGCAGAGAACATGGAATTTGGCATGAAAAATATTCCCAGCTACTCTGTGTTTCTTGCTTCTGCAGGAGCACTTGCAGGCTTGCTTGCTGGGGCTCCAGAGGCAGCAGATACAGCAATACCCTCATCTGCCAGCTTGATCACCTGCTTGGAGCCCACAGGAAACCTGCCTCTAGGCTCCTCACTCATACCACCTTCCCAAGCTGCCTGTCAAAGGAGGAGAACTTGTGGGAGGCCCCCATAGACCACACTTCCCTCAACTCTCCTCCCTAATCACAGCATAAGAGGGATCCTGAGACCGAGTCTGCCAGTAGACAAAGCTGTGGAAATTGTATTGGACATCACATCTGTGGCCTTAACATAATTTTTTTTCCACTTCATTCCTGTCCTCTCTGCTAATAGCAGAGTTGTTTCAGCCAATTGAAATTGTTGGGCTATGGGACAGTGCAATCTTAAGAGAAACATGGAATCGAGTACAGATCTTCCTTTTTTCTCTTTTTTTTTTTTTTTTGGGGGGGGGGGGCTCTCAAATATAAGTCTGGCATAAAGTTAAAGCATTTCTGGTATTCATAGTCAAGTTTTTTTTCTTGTCCCCAGATCAAGCTAATAATTTGAATGCTTAATGAAGCCAAGGACAGTAATTCCAACATGTGGTCAGCTGATTGGCATCAGTAACCAGTGTAGATCATACTGTACCTCATTTTATTCCCATTGCATACCATATGTTTTCTAGGGAAAAAACTATACAAGGCTACCAACAACAACAGGGGAAAAAAGTGTAAAAATAAATAAGATACAATAACAAAATGGGAATAAAAGCAGTGGATAGCAGAGGTAGAAGAATTGATTTTCATATTTCTCCCAACATTTTCATACTTCCTAAGATATCCCTCAGGTTTTCTATAGTGATTGTAGTAATAAAATACCTATAGTTAAATACAGAAACTATCTACTGTTCCCTGCCTGTACCTGTGTTTGGTACAAGGAGACTTCATTCTTGGCTCTTGCTTGGGTACCACAGTAATAAACATAACAAATATTTGTGATAGGTGAGTAGTTTGTCAAATCTCCACCATTAGCGATACATTCTTCATGCAATATACAAAGTACATAAGCTAGTCGCAGTGGTATAGCAGTACATGAGTGGAATTTGGTTTCAAAATATGTCTTCAGGAAGTATATGTATTACCAAAAACAGACACCACAACTAAACTTTAAAGAAAATCGTTGCCCTGACTCACCTTTATAGGTCAAATTCAGCATCACGCAATGGCTCTCCAAAAGTGTCTTTGTATAGACCATGAAAACATGTTCATAAATAGCCTTGGTCGTAGATGTTGACCAGGTCAAAAAAAAAAATGACCTGTTTTTCCTTGAAATAGGGAGCATATAAAAATATTCATATCAAAAGTAGAGAATTTTAATTTACTGCAATGTTTATTAGCAGGTAAAGAATGAATTTTTTGAAAATACTGTCCCTAACCCAAATTAACAAAGTATCAAACTATATTTTTATGCTGAAGAATAGACCCGAATACAACAAGAAGAGTAAAACCATTTTTACAAGATTTTTTTAAAGTAGTATCTTTTTACTAGCTAAGTTAATAAGCTCATATCTACACTTCTAAGGAAATATGGAAGGAAGTATTCTCCAAAAGAGGGAATAACTCTTCCATCATCATTTTTTTACTCCTTCCTGAGGTTAAATCATGTTATACCCTAATATTCCACCTGCTATAGTCTACCATTTCTGTGTCAATTAAGATGGAAACTACATTTCCCAAAGACTACTCAAAGTTAAAGTCGCTTATCTGCAGAAGTCTGCAGATGCTAGGGTTGTGCCCACGCAGGACACAATCTTTTGCTGATCTAACTCTGATACAACCAAAGCTGTGCTAATGGCTAGCTTGGGCTTGGTGTTGCACGAGGAACAGTTCTTGTCTTCCAGTTCAGCACAGCCAGCCTGTACTCTTGAGCATAATGAGAGTAAATTTAAAATGCAGCATAAGCATAGCTAAAGAGTGAGGTAAAAAAGAGTGAATCTGTTCAAGAGAAGAAAAGTCATAAAAGATACTTATTTCAAAAGGAGACATCAATCTTTCCTTGGCTGGGAGTTTAGAGCAGACCAATGAAATGCTTTGTGAGCAGGAAAAATACAGCAGGCAGTGGAGAGGGCCTTGGACAAATCCCAGCTTATGAGACAGGTTTCTTTAAAAGGGGGAAAGCTTAAGGACATGTTTTAGAGCATGTTTAGGAACTGCACTAGGATAAGTCGGTAGCACTGGCCAAGAGAGGCTTGTGGTCTGAAATATAAATCAAGCAGAAGGCTCTTGACATCCTAACTCTCTTCTTTTGAAGAATAAATGGAGATAAAATGGCTGAGGTTTAGTATATATGACAACAACTATAGGCATTTTTACTGCTGAAAATTCCATATGAAACTTTTATGACCCTATTCGCACTAAGGGGCTTTTTTTCAAGGCTGTGGGTAAGAAATTAACCATGCAGTTTCATTTAACATCAGTGGCAGCTGAGAAGCCGCTAGTAATTTCCAGTTAGTTCTCCATAAGAGTTCCTTCTGTGAGAGCCACTTCCATCTGCAGGAGACTACAGAATAAACCAGCTCCTTTCAAACTGCAACGGAGCAGGAAATACTGATTTGTTTTCCTTTTTTCATGGAAGAGACTTCTCCCAGAAAGTTAAAAAAAGAGTGAAGGCTTCTCGGCAGTGTATTTTCCTGATCAGGTAAGAACCACCATGTTACATAGCTTTGAAAAAACTATTTCAGAAAGGCTTCTAAAAAGTTTATCCAGCCACGTGCAGATTTCAGCAACAGAAAGTCCTTTTAAGAACACAAACTCAAAACAGGGGGTAGAGCCGAAGTCTTCTGATGCAGCTTAACAACACGGCACAGTTTGTGCTACTCCTTCATCCTGGCCCAGCCAACTCTCAGTGCCATTGCAGCTTCCTGAGTTTCTTTCCATTGGGAACAGCTTCTCCCACGCCTCCCCTTTATAAGAAGTAGCCTTTCACTGTAACACTTTTTTTTATCTCCATTCCCACCTCTTCCCTCATGGAAATTTACCCTGGCATTTTGATTTAAACATCGTGACGGTATAACCTGTGGGCAATACAGATAAAGAAATGTGATGGATCAGCTGCCCTATGACCGAAATGCTCGCATAAGAACTAGCAATAGATCAATAAACAGGGCTTCCTAAAAAATAAAAATTGAGCTCCTCCTTGCAATAGAAATAGACAGCAAGTACTGTTGAACAGTATTGCTCTGCTATTCAGAAACGCATTCTAGATGTGAGAGGAATACATCATATTCTTTCAAGCAGGTACAGAGATGTACAGAGTCATCACTGCAGTTAGAAAATAAACAGGCATGTGGACATGCTGTCCTTTTGCTGGAAACCACCTATGGCTGCTGTGCATTTAGTTAAAATGTTGTGTCTGTATTTTTTGAACAACTGTGTAAGTTTTAACCAGGTTTTCCTTTTGAGTGAGGGAATCAGTTCAGAAATCGAAGTGCAAAAATAAAGTATGTCTTTGAGGTCTTTTCAGTTCTCTTCTGATAAAGAAAAAATAACTGCAATGCTGCAAAAAGTAACACTTGTAGTTAGCAATTGACCTAGTCAGGTTTTCCTAAACAAAATGATAATACATACTTATGAATGTAGTTTACACAACATGAAGAAGCAGCTGAAATATTTTCTTCTTCTCTAAAAAACTGTAATTCTGACTTTATTTAGCATCATGTCAGAAACTTTGGTGTATACCGTCCTTTTTTGCTCCAGAGTTATTTTCATGGATGATGAAATGAAAATTCTGCTTATAATGTACAAAATAGGAGTCACGATTTCAGTAATTCCTCTTCTCACTCATTGCACTAAATGAACTAGAACATATGCATTTAGGACATTACAACATAGCCTAGCATTAGGTATAGTGAAACTTTAACTGTCTTTCAGGTTCAGGGGTGTTGTTTATCTGGTTGTAAGCACCATGAAAAAAAATAAAACTTTTACTTAAAGCCATGGTGAAGGGTAAGTATGTAATAAGTAAATCTGAGGTAAAGTGGGATGACAGGGTGCTGCTGAAGTCAACAAAATTAGGATGTGCTCATACAAATATAAACAATCAAGTAAGAACATTTTCAAGAAATTACTATCCCTTAGTAGAGACATGGTAAATTGTTTGAGAGTCTGTTATAAAAAACAACAATGATTTAAGATAAACCATTTTACTTTGCAGTCTCAGTAGGCTAGAGTCATGCATACTCAGTCATATAACAGGTATCAGTGCAGAGGAACAAACCTCCTAAGGTAGGCAGATGAAGAACTCTCATGATGTGAACTTTGGTTTTTTTGTAATTATGTGACTGTTTGTGCCCTCATAAGAGAATAAAATCCTCTACCATTATGAGTAGAGTAGGGTTGAATATCTTGTGTTATTTGTCCTTCTTATTACTTTTAGTACTTCATTTCTCTTCTCTGTAGTCCTACCTGTGTCTATTTTAACATAAGATATGCATCCATGAGTTCTTTGTGGGAATAAGATTGCACCATTGTAAATACTTGGGAATCAGCATGGCTTACAAAACTCGTATTAACACTTATTTGAAAGCAGTATTGAACCAAGCTGTAAACTTTTCCCTGCAGCCCTGACTACAGCATTCCTGTGTGTCCCACAGGAAACAGCATTGTATTTCTCATCTCACTATTTTCATGTCATGCAGATTCTTCAAACACCCAAAGGCTGGTTTACTAGCCTGATGATGGAGATGAACAGTATAATAAAGGCTGTAATACTGCACCAGTCTAAAGAAATGTCATTCAGTAAACTTTTGCCTGAAGGCAAGTTTGTCATTCATAAGGTCTGGGCTGTTAATGATCCTACCCCGGCGATGCTCTGCTGTCACGGCACAGCAAAGCTTGATCCACAGATTCAGGGTATAATCTTCAACTCATCCCCACTGAAGATCCTATTTGTTGTCCATACAGCAGAGATAATGACCGCTATAAGAGCACCTTGCACTGCCTTGCTGCTACTGAAAAGGGGCTGATTTCCTCTTTCCCGTGCAGTCTTCTCCCAAACAGTAAAAAAAAAAAGCCATGTACAACTACCTGGAAAGTAAACATGTTTCCAGTGTGGCAGAGTGGATTGCACCTGGGATTATAGCTGCACTGAAATAGTGGAAGTTGAGCCTTGACACAGCGAAGCCCCTATTCTGTCATTTGCCACCCACCTCTTTTTTATGCTGTTTGAGTGGAGGGGTTAGTATTGAAATGCGTCGTCTCCAACTATTATCAGCACACTGCTGAAGTATTTCACTAAACTATCTTAATTGCTAAAAACTTGCATTTCAATCACTCACACATAACTGCCTAAAATCAATTCGTTGTCAGGCAACAGCTGCAACATTCACTGTAACTGGTTCCCAGAAAAATAGTTAATTCTGAAAAATGTTAATAGCTTCAGCCTTCAACTGAAAGATTTAATAATCAAAATTTTAATTTACTCCCTCTTCCTCCCCCAAAAAACTTTTAAGACAGGTTAACCTGTCAAGAACAGCATCGCTACTGATCCAGTTGAAGCAGAGAAGGAGGTTGTATATCCTCATTATTACCATAATTGGCATCTAGAATCTGTTCAAAAATTCTGATTTACTTTGTAACAGAGGATTATGTCTGAATTTGGAGTTCTTTATGGTCTGCAGAGGCTTGTGAAATTCAAATATAAAAACTATCAGTTAAACATTTCATGAAAAACCCTACCTTATAGTAATCCAAAGAAACATGAACAAGTGCTTGAGGGGATGAAAATCCACAATATGTTTTGGTAGCTAACCACTTACAGAAGCATTAACATTCTTGGGCAGGGTCTCTCTGTGAGCTTTTGAAGTAACTTAGGAGCCAGCAGGATTCAGTTCTTAGCAGACTTCCAACACCCTGAAAAAAGTCAGTCAGAAGCCTCTAGTATTTATGAAATATTAATGCTGGCTTTCTTGGTTTTTTTTCCTTAGTTTTGCTTTTCTGTGCGTGTTCAGCTGAGTAATTCAATAGACTGATAGAGACATGAATAGATATGCTAACTAGCACCAAGGCTAACCTTTAAAGTTCGTTAAAGCTGTCAGCTTTCAATGAAATATTTTCATTTTTCTTTTTCTGAACTGGAATACAAACATTATTTGTACACTTGGTGCCAGCAGGGGTGCCCCCAGGAATCAGCTTTTAAGATATTTTTTTTCAATGTAGAAAACAGGTTCAAGAAAGGTGTCAGTTTTACAATTCTCATTTACAGTCCCTGTCACAGGAATGTTTTCATGTTGTGCCAGTAGCTTCTCTCAGTTCTTGTTACAATCATTGTCATCTCAACGAGGTATAGACATTTGAATATCTCACACCTCGTCTTCCCAAAATAGCAAGACCTGAGGGGGAAAAAAAGAGAGGGAAAGGGGAGGGTTGGGGACCTGAGATGCTACACTAGCATGTGTGTTGGAAGTGGAAGGAAAATTTCTTACATTTAAACAACAGTTCGAAAACATTTTTGACCAACTGAAGAAAAGGCAAATTCACTTTACAGTCCCCACTTTACTCTTCTGATAAGTTGTTCCTTTCAAAGATTTTAATGTGTGAGAAAAAGAAAAGGATCTTGACAATCCAGCAGTTACTGTGCTGCATCCTTACTGGTCATTGCTAAACTATAAATATAAGTAGCCATGAAACCCAAGTATTTAAATGTAGAATCTAAAGAAATCCCAGTATTATTCCTATTTGGCTGAGTCAGATACCAAAAGAGAGGGAGTGGAAGCAATGGGAAAAATGTTACAAAGACCAAATTCCAACTTCTGGTAAGAGATAAGTGATCTCTTTTCCTCATTTCTATTTTTTTCCCTTCCTTCTTTTTCATTACATTTGAGTAAGAAGTGGCACCAAACTTCTCCAGAGTTCAGCACTGCTATTTCTGCATTCCTATTCAAATGAATGGGTACTCTGAAGCTAAATTCACAACCTGCTTCAAGATTTGAAGTCACTCAGTCTTGCAAGGGACTCAGACCCAGCTGTTTTGATAATTCCTCTACTTCAGGCCCATCTCAAATTGCAATTGCAACGCTTGGAGGAAAGCCTGAATTTTTGTTATAAACCTACATTTCTGGTCAGATTCACAAATAGACTGCCTAAAGCAGCTACAGCTTGGACCTGGTTTACTTGATTTTGGCTTAAGAATTTAATCTTTGTAAAATGGAGAGTTTGTACTCAATTATGGTGATAAAAATTGTGGATTTTTTTTTCCTTTTTTTTCAATAGAAATTAATATTATCCCAGTGGGGTAACTACACTAGAAAACTGATTTACTGCTTCAAATTAAATAGTCAGATTTTCAAGGTATAACTTACTTGATTTTGATCATAGTTAGGCAAAGCAATCAGACCTCCTAAGGCCATGTGCTGTAAAGACCTCAGATACCAGCACATCAGGTAAGGACTAAGGTCAAGACCTGAAGCAATAAGTAAATATAACAGACAGACTGTCAAAGCATGGGGTAACAGCAAACCTTCACTGACCCCATTATAATCTGTGTGCAGTTTTCCTGTTGCAAATATTTTTATGTTGGTTTCTGAGAAAATGGTTCAAAACTGATTGCCAATCTTGGCTATCTTGTAGTTCGATAACCAATCAGCATATTTTACAAAAATAAAAAATCTGTCATTTCACACTGTGTGTGACACAACATTCTCATCCTGAAAAAAGTCTTTCAATTCATGAACAGTGCTATAACATGGAAATGCAAAATGTACGTACTGTATTACATAGAAAAGAGAATCTCAGGAAAAAAAATGCCTGTGATGCCAAGTGTATTAAAGATATCCTCCAAGTCTGAATTCTTTTGTATATGAGAAGATTCAGTCGGACAGATCCCAAAGAAATGAAGGGTCTTCTCATGCTCAGGTAATAAACTGATGTTAGTCTCACTGTTATTCATAACAAACTTACTATTGCAGTCAAATGAAAGTTTACAAATGAAAGTTATTCAATACTCAGCTAGCTTCTTTCCCAGTGTTATTTGTACCACAAAGACTCCTCTTTCTCAGCACAGTTTGCACTTTATCTATCTGCTGCACAGGTCAAGTTTTGCCAGTAATTTGTTCTTGACCTTTCCTCCAAGACAATGAAGAAATGTTCTTTCCTAGTTGAATATGTCATTTTACTAGATGTATCGCAGTTGCTTCTGATGACTTGTTTGTAAAGGATTTCCTGACCTTCCGTTTGCTCATGTTTACTGTGGTTAATTGAACCAAGATGAAAAATCTGGAAAAGATACCTGTCTTTTCATAAGTCATGTCCAGTGAACAGCACATCCGTCTGTATTATCAGTCAGCTAGTTCAGCAAATTTTCCTCTCTTCTTCCCACATATTTCCTCTATATCGGTATGAACAATTCAATCCAAAACAGTAAACCCCAACCTATATTGACTGCAGTTGACACAGGCACTTCTTATGAGCTAAGCCTGGGTAGCACCATCCAGGCTTTCTAGAGATAGTTAGCTGTTGTATGAGTCTTTTCTTGTTGTTTTTTTTTTTTTTTTAATGAATATGATTTAATCCACACTCTCTGCCACCATAAGAGATATCTAAAAATATTGTGTATCATTGGATGAGCTAACCGATTTATAATAGTTTCTAGGCAATTATCTCTTATTGTCCCTTAATTTAATTTTTTTCATTCATATAAAGAAAAAAAACCAAAACCAAAACCAAAAATGAATAGTAATTTTCAGTAACTCCAAACTAAATGTTGCTATTTTTATAAGAATATTCTGAACATCTCAATGTTGTGGCCAATTTTGTCTCTCAACTTTACTTATTATTACTATTTCCAACAAACAAGTGACATCTTGCATCCAAACAGTCACACCAGGCTGGAAAAAAATATTAGAAAGGTGAGAGACTCTCCTACAAATCCCACACTGTACAGAAGATCCAGCAAGGTCTTTAAAAATCCTTCATGTCCCTGGTAGGAGAGAAGGATGAGGATGGAACTGGAGAGACTGACTGAGAGCTATCATGGTGCAACTTACACTTGTGCACAGGTAGAGTATAAGCACATTTGGAACTAACTGCTACCACTTTTTTATCCTTATCAATTCACAACATTAGAAGAGACTGACAAAACTCGTAAGATAGAAAACTTGTGCAAAGACAGAAAAACATTCTGACCAAGACTACACACTAGCCAATTGCAAAGCCAAGAACACACTGAACAAACTTGAAATCAAACTTCCCCACTGCAACCATTTTGAACCATTACTCCAAACAGTCAGACGTGAAATATGTTTAAAACTCCCACATTGCTCTTCCCGATGAAAAGTGTAAAAGACTATGCATTTCCTTTACAAAATATAAATGTAACCTCTTCAAGCAAAATGATAAAGTTCCAAAGTTAGAAAGTACAAGTTGCTATTTTCATAAGTTAAGCAAGATCAAACACTACATCATGTCCTCATTTATTATTTTAGTTTAGTTAACTACTATGATTTTTACTATGAATTTACACCAATTACAGGAATTTCTGTTTTGGAGCAAGGAATAACTCATATTTCATGTACCTGTGTGTTATACTTATATGCAAATCTTATGATTTTTATGGTAACAACCACATGTGCCCAAACTTTATTTTGGAGAAAGGGTCCCATACCTACAGTCAGACATCTAAAGTCATTGCTGATTCTCTAATATGACTTGAACTCTTGGCCCTCCAGAGGTGATCCAAGGCTATATGAATTAGGAAGTAGGTAACAGTGAGATGATTATGAGTCATGAAGTCATAAAAGTCAATATTGTTGTGGATTGTTGTAAAGTCACATCGATATATGTAAGGTTCAAGTATTCTCTCTCCTGTCCTGCTGCATTCCTGGAAGTCTCTAGACCATGTTGGTCACCAAAGACACAATTTTAAAGGACTGCAGTCCCTTGAACAGTGAGTCTGAGCAATTTGCTCCTTCTCTAGCCCAACATGGAATAATTTGCTCTGTGCTATAGAAATTACACATGACTATCTCAGTGAAGAATGAGTTGAGGATAGGTTTGTCAAGACTGAATAATCCCTTCGTACTTTCTTTTTCTCAACCCTTACATGTCTGCTCATGTCTGGGCGGGTGCACCAGTTGTTTTGGATTTTGGTTTCTCACCTTCCAGGGAAGCACTGGGCTTCAGGAGTTTGTTCTTCCTGCTAGGAACGTTACTGAAGGGAAATTAAAGAGTTCACCTCTGTCATTTGTGACCAGGAACTTGTGTTCAAGCAGAATCATTTGAAATAGAAATTGCTAGTTGATGATGCACAGTTATGACCAATAATTTTCAGACCCTACAGTAATCTTCTCCTACAAGTTCCAGATGGGCACACAATATTGGAACACTATGACTGTAATACAGAATTTGCCAGGTTTGTAAATCATCATAAAACCCTACACATACTTAGTTCTATGAAAATATACCACATTAGGGGGGAGGTAATGTATAAATAAATACATTACACTTAAACTCCATCACAGCTGTGACACTTCACATAGCAGGTCACAAGAACGAGCAAAACTGTTTGATTGCTAGAATGCTGCTAGCATGTGAGTTATTCAAGAAATTGCCTGTTCACTCATCTCTCTTGTTAACTCTGACCTTCCAGACGTTCATTTCAAATCAAATTGTTATTCTAGTCATGCTATCAACATCAACATTGGTATTAAAAAGAAAAGTCATTAGTTTGACAAAATCTCAGCATTAAGATCTCCAGTCACACATACTTTGTACCCCTCTAGTGTGTTAAACGATATGATTTGTTATCATTCGCGTCATGTATAACAGTTATACTTTGCAATTGATATGGACATGGTTGCAACAGACAAGATGGATGAGATTAAAGGATGACAGTGTTCCTGTATCAGTAACTGAACAAAAGTCGCATTAGAAAAAAATTATACACATTTTTGTTTTTCTTCCCAAAACCTATAGTTTCATAATCCTTTCCTTAATGAAACCTTCTGCTGCCTGTAGTGGACAGTCATGGAACAGGGTGGAGCACGTGTAGGAACAGACTATCAGTTAAGAAAATGTATGGATTATTTGCACAAGGAGGGCTGCATTGGCAAGTAGAGAGATTTGGTACTTGGTTGTTAAATTAAAAAGCTAAAGAAAGTTTCTGAACATGGACCAAGAGGAAGCCAGCTTGTGCCGTGGAAAAAAAAAAAAGACCAAAAAAAGCAAAAGAGTAAGTTAAAGAAAGACATCATCAAACAAGCACAATCTCATTGAATGAGAACCAGTGTCACAGCTGAGCCTGTATAATGAAAAGGGCAACCTCTGCTAGTCAAGCTAAGAGGGCTTTCTTCCTTGAAAAGGCTATAGAACCTGGGCTGAGGTCACCTCACATCAACAAAATTATATTTTGATCTTCACATATCTTCTGATGATGTTTGTATTGAAAGGTAGATAAATTTCAGTCTGAATAATTACTTTCTGTCTTTCTAAAATCCTCAAACTGTACTTTCAATTGAATATCATAGTACTCTTCCTGCCTTGTCTCCAGAAGCAGAGTACACTGGTGAACAGCTACTCTGTTCCACCTAAGCAATGGTTGCATTTCAGCAATCAGTAAAGTAAATTGCTTAATGTTCCTTATATTTTCCAGAAGAATTTTCTAACATTTATTTTGGTCTTGCAAACCACTTTAAAATCCTACCTACAAAACATGCTGCTTCAATGTACAGTAATACATAAATGTACTGGGTACATACAACTAAGAACAAAAAAGTAATAGATGACTGTACAGGTCCCTTTACATAGAAGCATATTACACACTGTATACATTAATGCATATTATTCAATTTCAAATTCCTAGATGTAAAAAAAAAACCAAAAACCCCCACACCTTAATAAATTAAAATTACATATAAACAACTTAATTAATTAAAGTTACATATCTAATGATCCCAGTGGATTTATCCATAGAAATCTCTCAGTAAACTAGTAAGTTGTAACAAAATACTGCCTAACAAGAACAGCATAATTTATACATATTTCAGTTCTTATATTATCTTTTTCACACTCCTTTTGCATAGGGCAACAAGAAACTGAATGTACAGAGATTAATTTAGGTAACAATTACCACAATTCACAATTGCATTAGCACCTATTAAGATTCATTGTTCTGTGGAAATTTTAATGATACATTCCTGAGTGAATAAAAGCAGAAGATGATTAGGAATAAAATTGTTTCTATGTATGCTGACAGGACTGCTGAGTGTAATTACACATTTCTAGGGCGACCTGTTTGGAGTTTACTCCATAATTTTATGTAAATTTAGAATAACTTCATTTTTTCAGGTTAAATGCTAATATGTTATTTTGCTGCACAGTTGATTTGTATGAGTACTAATGGCCACATATTGCAATTGATGGAACTGGCATCACATAAAAGTCCAGAGCATTTCAGAATGACGGACTTTTAATTCATTGTTTTCTTCTGCCACATTCTTCTTCTTCAATGAGCTGCCAACAATTTCAATCAGTTACTGGGTATTAGCTATATTATCTATATTCAGAGCAAAAATCTATTTCAAGGAAAATATTCTTTAGGGTTTTTTATTATTATTTTTCCCCTTCTTTTCTTCATTTATTCACTGCATGATGCAGGCTTAAATCAGTTTATACAGCTTCATGTAATACACTTCCAGTAAGCTATACAACACAAAAAGGCAAGCAGAAAAAAAGAAAAGTCAAATATAATGAAGGCAAATGTGTGGGATCAGGGCTGTGCAAAATCTTCCTGTTTAGATTTGCCCAGGTTTCAACAATCCATACAGAAGAAATCCTGGGAGAACTCGTTGATTCTCTTATAAGTTCACACTGGAAGCCAAAACTAAAGCAAACTTCAAGAAGCTTGCAGGTTATAGATATGACACCAAAAAGAGAAAAAAGAAAGAAAGAAAAAAAACCCAAAAAACAATCAAACAGAAAACACCCCACTTTGCACCTGTTTTCTCCAATCATTTTTTAACTCCTGACCTTATTGTCACACTTTTCTTCAGTCTCCACCATACTAGGCTTAAATCTGCTCATACTGATCAGGGATGCCCACTATCCACAGCCTGACAGGAAAATCACATTCTCACCTCCCACCAGAAGAGATGTGTAAATTTTTTTAGTGATCAGGTATCATTCTTGTTTCTTCACATCAACCTTATTTTGCTCACCTTATACATCTGCTTTCAGGGATGGAGAGGGAAGGGGAAATCTGCAGTAGCAGACTTTAATTTCTCCATTATTATTTGATATTAAGATGTTCCAGATCAAGTGCAACAGCATTGCTCAGACCCCTGTAACCTGAATTCTTTGTCAGACATTATGAATTAACACACAAGTCTTTCAGCAGCATAAATCTGACTACCATAAACAAACATAAAGGAACTGAGTTATACCTTGACAAAAAGCTACTGTCAGGAAAATAAGACTTCAAAAACTGTAAAATATTAGACTACAAAAGGACACCATGTGAAGTTTCCCTGGCAGAGGCTGGAGAGGAAAGATCAGTCAGCTGTTCTTTAGGCCGTCACAAGGAAAAGCTTGATCAAAGTCACTGGAGAAGGAGGCTGTTGGGAAGTAGCCTTGTGCTGAAACTCAGTGATTTCTTTGCAAGATTTTGCCTTACAAGCTGTTGGCTTCTGATGTCTCCCAATTATATGCTTGTCTTTCTTTCCCCCTTTGTTACAAATGAATCCAAGAATCTTATCTGTCCCAGTAGCAAACAGGCAAAGATTGTGGTTTTTTAAGACTCTCTAGGTTGGATTATTTATTTTACTGGAAGAGATATGAAGAAGAGAAACTAGTTTGATAAATTATAAGTGTGAATGAATAAACAAGTGTACAGGTGTGAATATGATGCCTATTACAGAAACAATCTATTTATTTCCCCTTAGCAAAGGAAAAAAAAAATCAGCAGCTCAGTCATCAGTGGCTGCAGCTGCTCAGTAAAGAGGAAAGTGGTTTTTCTTCCTTAAACCATCTTTTTTGTCTTGTGATATAGGGTGGACCTGCAGCTTGATCCAGTGATCTGGTGTTGTTCAGCCTGGAGAAGAGACAGCTGCAGGGAGACCTTATAGCAGCCTTCCAGTACTTAAAGGGGGCCTACAAGAAAGTGGGGATAGCCTTTTTAGCAAGGCCTGCTGTGACAGGACAAGGGGTAATGGTTTTAAACTAGAAGAGGGTAGATTCAGACTATATAAGGAAAAAATATTTTACCATGAGGGTAGTGAAACACTGGAACAGGTTGCCCAGAGAGGTGGTAGATGCCTCATCCTTGAAAACATTCAAGGACAGGCCGGATGGGGCTCTGAGCAATCTGATCTCTAGTTGAAGATGTCCCTGCCCATTGCAGGGGGGGTGGACTAGATGACCTTTAAAGGTCCCTTCCATCCCAAAGCATTCTATGATTCTATGATTCTGTGATTTTCCCTCTGTCTTGTCTTCTGTGGGCTAAACAAACAACCTCTACAGACAACCTGTTCCAGTGTCTGATCACCCTCACAGTAAAAAAACAATCTTATGTTTAAATGGAATTTCTTCTATTCAACTTGTAGCTATTGTCTTGTGTTCTGCCACTGGGCACCACTAAGAGCCTTACTTCATTTTCTTTAAACCCTCCCATCAGGTATTTATGCAGTCCATTAAGATCCCCCTGAGCCTTCCTTCTCCATGCTGAAGAGTCCCAGCTCTCTTGAATTCTCAATATATCAAATACTCCAAGCCCTTCTTCGTGACCCTCTGCTGGACTCACTCCAGGATGTCCATATCGTTCTTGTACTGGGAAGCCAAGACCTGGACTCAGCACTCAGATGTGTCTCACCAGTGCTGAGCAGAGAGGAGGGATCATCTCCCTCAACCTGCTGGTGAGGCTCATCCTAATGGAGCCCAGGAGGCTGCTGGCCTTCTTTGCCACAAGGGTTCATTGCTGTTTATGGTCCACTTGTTGTCCATCAAGACCCCAAGGTCTTTCTCTGTGAGCTCCTTATCATCCAATTGGCCCCAAGCTTGTATTGGTGCATGGGCTTATTTCTCTGCAGGGGCAGGACTTTGCATTTTCCCTTCTTGAATTCCATGAGGTTCCTGTCAGCCCATTTTTCCAGTCTGTTGAGATCCCTCTGGATGGCAGCACAACCATCTGGTGTATCAGCCACTCCTCCTAGTTTTGTATCACCTGCAGACTTTCTGAGGGTGTACTCTGCATCAGCATCTGACTCGTTAATGAAAATAAACAGTACTGGAGCCAGTATTGATATCTGGGGCACACTATTAATGCCTGGTCTCCAGCTGGACTTTGGGCCACTGATCACAGCCCTTTGAGCCCCACAATTCATTCAGTTTTCAGTGCATCTCACTGCCCACATACCTAAAACCAAACCCTGAACTTCTTGGTTTAGTCATTATGATGCTTTGGGCAGAGAGGGAAGGTGTGATATTTTTTCTGTAATATTTACAATACAGCCCTGAAGATTCATGAAAAGGACTGTGGAATTGTTTATGGTAATGCCACTTATTGCAGAACAACAACGGTGTAAAGGTACTTCAGTGGATTCAGACCCAGATAACTGCAGCACATCTGTGTTGTGGCACTGTGGAAATTTCATCAAAACTGAACCTCCAGTGACTTAAGGCATTTCTATTAGTGGGCTTCCCCTCATGTCTAAATGGACTGTTTAAACCTGCACACTTCTGAGTAGAGGCTGTCGCACCTGTGATGTGCAGACAGGCATTTCTTGTTTTTGCCAAAGAGTCTTATAATATCCTTGTGTGTTGCAATGCTTTTTCAGACTTCCTCTGGACCAAAACTGGCAAATAACACTTCATAGGCAGTTAGGTTGCAAAGTAAAGCAAACACCTTCTAGTACTACAGTACATATTTAAATAGTCAATTCATCTGACATGCAGCTATACATAGAAACTCATGTTTGCCAAATGCAATGCACATAAATCTGAGAGGGCATGCAGGAATAATGAGCAGAGGAGATAAAGGCAGATCACTCTATCTTCTATCAAATTCACTTGCATTGAAAGGCATGATATGCCTCCAGTCATCATGGAAAGAAGACTTTCCAAACAATAAGTAGAAGCCATCCAGGATTGTCCATGTCACTTTGCAAAGAAGCTGAATCAGTAACGCTCAAACACAAACTATGAAGTTTGTTTCACCAAGCCTTAACACGAATATCATTACCTCACATCATCAGTGCTAACTACTCAGCTATTTAAAGCACGATGGTGAAAAGGGCAGTATTATATTGTCACTTGTGGAAAAAAACGCAATGGAGACGTTGTAGAGAAGAGTGGGGAGATATAAATTATGCTGATTAGAGCCTGAGTGATGTACAGTGGACTAGCAGGGTGTAAGGGAAGAACAGCTTCGCTTTTCACAAGCTTGAAGAGGCCAAAAATCAGCTTTCAAAACTTGGGAAACACTGAGGATATACTTGAGCTAACATTTCCTACGGAGAGAGGACTGTATATCACCATCAGGTGTGGCACTGCAGCATGCCCTACCCCACGCAGCCTCGTAGCTAGCAGTTCCTGGTACTCAAGACAACATTTCAGGGATATATTCTTCCGTAAGTTTTTTTGTGGGAGGCGATTCACCTCCTGGTCCTTGAAGCAGAGCAACTAATACAGTTTAATGAAAACTGCAAACACACTGTTTAGCAGCTTGGGGATTCGGGTTTTTTGGAGTGTGGTGAACATCGACTGAACTACTATTTCCCCGTGGCACAGGTCTGCCGAGGGTTTTGGCAGGACACTGGTGGTATTTGCACTTCAGCCTTATTTACAGTCCCTGGAAGCTGGGCCTTGTAAGAGCCCAAGAAAACATTATAGCTTCACCTTGCTTACACTGGAGATCAGGGTGCACAACCTGAAGAAAGAAAGGGCTAAGCTGGACTGTCTGTCGCTTTGTGTAAAGAGCCAAGGGACTAGCCTCTGCCTCATGCTTTCAGAGTGTCACTTAAACTTTTCTTCAAGAAAGAGTTCCTGGGAGAAATGAGTGAAACATCTATTCTCAGTGTTTGCAACCCTGATATTACTGCAGAGCCTGAACAGTCCACTTTTGGTCCCTTTCCCATACTCTTTTCTTTACAGTGATGAAAACGAAATGGCTATCCTGTGCATGAATCAGTGGACTCCCTTCCCCTGCCCCAGCATCCACAAACACTGGGCAATACAAAAAGTTAAAAAGAAAAAAAATCTAACAAGTACGACCACATTTCCTTACCAGTTGTCAGGGTGCTCACATGCCTTAGCATTGGCTGTGGTTCAGGGGAGTGTATGGAAAAGACTAGGCTGACAGAGGATGTTGGAGCAGGCAGCTTTTGCCGTAGATGGTATGAGTTGGCAGAAGCAGTTGATCACTCCTCCAGCAGTTGATCACTCCTCCAGCATTTGATCACTCCTCCTCCTTCCAGGGGGAAGTGGCATATCAGATTTCCTTCTACAGGCTCTTTAATAAACAGACATGTCCTTGTGTTGTCAACCACCAGTAAACATCCACTTTCCCTGCTTCATAAAGGCCCTTATTATGTTCAAATAATTTAAGCAAAGGACTCGAGGTTTTTGTTTTGTTTTGTTCTGTTTTGTTTTGTTTTGTTTTGAAGAACAATGCTAAACAAAACAAAACACAAAAGTGAGAGAGAGACAAGAGCTTTGCTGCAGGCACCCGGAGCAGTGCAAAACACAGCAAGAATACCAACAAAGCCTCACTCAGGTTGCTCTGCCTGCATTTGGTGACAGACAAGATTTTGGAAGCCAGTTCAATCAGGATGTGAAAGGGATATTTTAAGATCCACCCATTTCAAACAGTGCTATCCTTTGTCTGTCTAAGGATTATGTTATTTTAATCCTAACCTCATACAGACAAAAAGCAACAAATTCATTATCTTCATACAGGACTGGTGTACATGTGTGTGCTTTCTATCAGGAAATTTTATTGAGGTTAGACTCAGAATTCACCAGGGGAAAAAAATATATGTATATATATATAAATAAATAATAATCGATGTTGTGGCTTTTTTCAGGGAGATTAATTTCACAGAAGCAGAAAGTAAACTGTCATCTACACAATGAAGGGGAAAAAAAGGAAAAAATCCCACAAAATAGGAAAAGCAGAAATAGAAAACAATTATTAGATTTCATCAGCATGTCTCTACAATTGCATGACCTCACTTCTGCTGTGCATCTCTTCTCCATATTATATCTTGTGGTTTTATTATCAATATGTTATATACAAAATATTACATGCAGTATAATTTGAGCTTCTAAATGTGTGCTTGGGTAGGATGACTGTGTCTGTTGAGACTCCTAGATTACTCCTATTAGGGGGTGAATGTCATGCTATTTGTCATCCAAAAGGTAATTTTCCCTAGACTTATATTAAGGTCTCATATTTTATGATAACCTCTGTATTATGTTGATCTGGGCATTTTTCATGAACCCATTCATCAGACAGGTATCTCCAGTGGTAACTGCAGCCTTGCAAAATTTTACTTGCTTTCAGGGTGAATAAAATATTTTTTTTCAGCTTCATCAGTGATACCAAAAGAGCATTTGAGTCTCTGTGAGCATGCCAGTAAAATTCCAGGACAAGCTTTGCACATACCAAGAAGTCTGTATGTAGGAGTTAATTTATTGATCTTAGAAAATACTGTATTAGAAGTGAATCAAATTCAGCCTGGACTAAATGTTATTATCTGGCAGCTGTCTTGTAACCACTGATCTCTAACTGGCACAGAATTCAACACCAATGCAGCCAAACAGTTAAGAGGCACAATGTCTGGGATTTTTGATGCGATTCACTATGATATATTTGTACATGGGTGAATGAGTAACTGTGTAAGAGGGATGACCAGGTTTGAATTAACTGCAAATTCTGCTTTACACCTGGCATAGCATGAGGAGGAGACCCACTGAAAGAGAAGAGCTTGCATGTTCTAATTAATAAGCATTAAAACAATTTGCAAGATATCATATATTGTTTAGAAATTGTAGCAAAGCTTCACAGGATAAGGGTCAGGGACTAGCTCCAAGGATGGCATACTCAATGATAATTAACCTTTCGGATTCCTCTTAGGTTTCAGAGCAACTTGTGATCCTAATTGAAATTAAATTGAGGGAGGCAGAGAGAGCCGGCTCTTGCCAAACTATAAACTGCAATAAAACGCAGCAGATTTAGCCGTGCGCGTTAATTTCTTCTTGTGGAGCACTCTGAGGAGCTGATACAGACACTAAATCAAATCCACAGCTTTATCTGTCTAGGCGAGGCCTCAGCACTCCAGTCAAGAAGCAAAACAGATGCAGATCCTTTTGCCAACAGCATGCATTTCCCGTGGATAAAGGGAGCAATTTTCTATTCCCTCAGGTGCTGCTCCATGCTAACATTCAGTGAGCCTAACAAAAAATCCCAGCTGCTCTCACCTCAGAGGAAGAAAACACAACTCTAAACAAATCAATCTAACATTTCCTATAGCCTCTAATGTTGAACACAGTCAATTCTTTTCTGCCTCCTCCCCCTTTTTACATAATAAAAATCTACTGTTCCCGTCATCCCCAATATGTCAGAAGCCAGCAAGTGTAAATGCAGCCATTCGTATAATTTGAATGATAATCGAAAATAAGTGGAAAAGGAGGATAAATTTATCAAACTTGTGAGAATATTCTAGGAAAAAAGGAATTTCCTGAGGTAACTGTCCTTGACCTGGCTCTTTAATCGAGTGAAATTTCATCACTTTATCTAATATCATGCTTCATGCTTCAGGCTCCCAGCAATTCTATTTTAGTGTGGTCTAATGGGCAGCTGACACATCCACTCAGCACCAGACTGCATAATATGTGCTGACACACTGTGTGGTGAGCACCCTATTGAGAGCTGTTTATTTGTGCCTGGCAAGGAAAAATTTCATCCAGTAAAGTCTCTTCATAACAATTTCAGTCTCAGTTTTCAGGGCCTCCACATTTCGAGAGGTTCAGAAACACTTGCAGGGAAATTCAGTCACTTATTTGGGTGGCTGTACATTATCTGACTTTAGGTGAGAGGTTGTGAAAGCACTGGTTATGGCTGTCTAAAATCTGAATCTAGATAGTGTAATGAAGAGTGTCATTCTAACTGCTTTGGAGCCAGCTCTTCTCAGAACCCCTGATTCAATTTGATATTCTGAGGTTAACGCACTGTATTGGGACTGAAAATAGGAATGCACATGAAAAGCTTTTATATTTATTCAGTTCAGTAAGCATGGCAAACTCATCAACAGCTATTTGTACACTGTAGCATGGTGGGACTTACTTTGATGTTCTGATTTATGCTTGCTATTTTTCCTGCAGTATTGCTTTAGAGTAGAAATGGACTGAAAAAAAAAAAAAAAAAAGAAAAAACAGATGTGGCTCTCAACGTAATATCAAAGGACATTATCATAAACAAAGCAACATGAGAAAATAAAGGAATGACACAATTACAGAGATTCTGGCCTCTCAACCTCATGTAGCATCAAATTCACTATATAGAGAGACCAAGGAATGCATTTCCTGTACACATACAAAAAGCTAACATATTAAGATAGTTCTCTTACTTATTAACTATAAAGAAATAGGTAGTCTGTAAAGCAAGTTATACGTACACACAGGTAACAACAGAATTAGTGCGCACAAATAGAATCGATTAAAACCTATGCCTCATCAACCCATCCACACCAAAAGGTATACCCAAATTATATCTAGACATGCAATTACTGATCACCTTAGTATCTGGAGGGTCTCTGGGGAGACCTTATAGTCTTCAGTACCTGAAGGGGGCCTACAAGAAAGCTGGAGAGGGAATTTTTACAAGGGCATGTAGTGATAGGACAAGGGGTAATGGCTTTAAACTGAAAGAGGGTAGATTCAGAATAGATATAAGGAAGAAATTTTTCACTATGAGGGTGGTGAAGCACTGGCACAGGTTGTCCAGAGAAGCTGTGGATGCCCCATCCCTGGAAGTGTTCAAGGCCAGGTTGGACGGGGCTTTGAGCTGCCTGGTCTAGTGGAAGGTGTCCCTGCCCACGGCAGGGGGGCTGGAACCAGATGATCTTCACGGTGCCTTCCAACCCAAACCATTCCATGATTCTACGATTCTACGATTCTACGATTCTATGATTCTATGATTCTATGATTCTATGATTCTATGATTCCATGATTCTATGATTCTATGAGTAGGGTGAAGTGAGGAAAAAAGTCAAAATTATCACCCAGAAAGAGGATTCTGGGCCATTTCTGAGACCATCCTTTTGGGTTAGGGGCAACTCTGTTCCAGTTCATCAGCTTTAGAACAGCAACATGGGCTTTCACACGCTCATGCAGCAGCATCACTTCCCAGAGACTATTCCCAAACACTGGGATAAATCTTAAGGGCATGAGAAGCAGAGAATAAAAGTGAAGATGTAGCAGTTGAACACAGGGCAGCTGTACAAAGGTTCAGTGTCAAACAAGGAGGCTGACCTTGAGCTCACTGAGTGGAGCCATATAGCCATGAATGTAGGCTATCATCACATCTTAAAAAGAGAAAGAACAAGAGAAAGTACTACCCATGCGTAGCCTCAGCTCTACAAAGTAGCCACCAGTAATATCAAGCTAGTATCTCATGAAGTAAGCTTTGCCTTTCCACCTGCATATGTCCAGCAGCAGCCTTCTGCATTGTACTTCAGGTTCCCTGGAGTCACAAGCTACACAGGAACTACTTTTCTCTCTGAAGCAATTCTTTCACAGTTGTTCAGACTTACACAAACTGAGCAAATCCTACCAGAAGACACATAAAATCTTTCAGAAGATTCCTCAATAGCTTCCCACTAGAAGAAAGGTACATTTGTTTCAGATTCTTCATCTGTAAAGGTGAGTCACAGCATGTTTCAGCCTCCAATCAGATAATGTATTGATCTTTGCCACTCAGCTAGAGTAAGTATTTAGCAGTAAATTCCAGTTTTCAAGGTAGCGAACAGTAATTGTGCACACATGGCGCAGTCTTTGGAGGATGAGGTAATGTGGAAGGTCTTTTAATGAGCTTGGAGGAAAGGGAAACTCAGAGAAAGCAAAGAAGTTATTACAGTCCACCAGTAAGTCCTGTTCATGCACAGAATCATAATAAAATCTGCATGCCATTTATCCAAATACAAAACAAAGAAGCATTATATGCTGTGGAAGGAGAAAAGCCAAACCAACAAAACAGTTTCTAGCCTTGTATGTACATCTCTCCCTAAGTCAGCATCCAAACGAAAACAAAGAAAAAATACAGAAAATTCTATCATTCTAAGACAGAAAATTCTAACAGTATCTACACATGAGGAGAAAAAGTGGAGATGCTGCTTAGTATTAATATACTTAGGACCACCAGAAGGGCTTGCACAGAAATCTTATTTTGATTTATGTATATGTGTATGTGTATATATGCATGTATATATTTTATATATATATATATATATGTATGAATGTATGTATATATTTCATTTAATTGTTAGGTAGTATTTTTCCTAGTTTTGAATTTTACCTAAATCTAGTAATTTAAAATGTGTTACACAAAGCAATTTCTGATGCCCAATTAACCTTGAAATTATAATATTTCTCTTGCCCTTACTGTGGAAGTTATAACTAACATATGGTTTGGACTGCAGTCCCTGAATTCCAGTCATAAATGGATACATGGGTTGTTTGCAAAGCTACATCTATTTCCTTGAAGAACAATTAATAAGGCAAAAACCTTGAATAATGCAAGTAGGACCTTCCTAAAGAAACATACAGCCTAACAAGGGCCAGTGAAAAATTCATTTATTTGGTGTTGAAAGCATGTTTCATAGCAACACACATATTGTATTGCTTCTGCTTTTTTAGCTAACTAATTCCATAAATAATGAATTTAAATTACACAATTAATTAACAAGGCCTAGGGTTCAATGTGGAATCAATAACAATCTTTCCTCTGTAATGCTTTAGGTTAAGATCCCCAAATAAACATTTAATTTAGATTTTCATAAGGCAGTTACTGTGTATATACCAAATGATTATTAAATGCTTTTACAGAATGAGAGATTAACTATATAATAGATGGAACATCTGCTAAACAGGTTTTAATTCCAATATCCATTTCTCTCTGTTTTTAATTCTAATATCCATTTCAAGGTACTAAACTTATTTTACAGGAGATGTATTAATATATTTCACTTGGTAATTGTAAACAGCTATTTTAATGTATAGTTAGCAGCAGCCTTATATGAATAAGGCTGTATGAATGAATGTGGTGTTGGTACAGAAGCACATACAGACATACCAGTCACTCACATAAAACATACCAGAGGATGGTGTAAGGGTCTGTGCTCTGCTCTACATGGGACAGGCTGGAGGCAAGTCTATGGATGCTCTTCAGCCTTATCCCCTTGGCATTTTGTCAGGGGGCCGTACAGAAGAAAACAGAGGCACAGCATTAGGCCAGGCTGTGGCAGAGCACGAACAGAGTCACTTCACAGGTTGTTTCAACCATTTTCACCTCCACTCAATGTAAGCAGCTCTGATTAGTGGGACAGGATTCTGTTTGCAAAGACAAAAGAAATTAGACAGAAATATAGTTGTACCTTTCTCTAGGTGATCAAAGAAAGATGCATTTTGGTAACTGCCCCACTTTGTCCTTTAAGACACACCACCGCTATTGCTCCTCCCCTAACAATAAAACTATGCCTGTTAAAGATTTTTGAGTACTACTGGTAAATGATGAAACAGCAATTAAACAAGGCAGATATTAAATGATTTAACAACTGAAGCAGCTGAATTTTTTTTTAATGTGGAGAGGGGAGGAACAAACCAGCTTCCAGGCCCTTAATCAGACAGGTGCTGTTGCATTTTAAACAACAGAAGAATCAAGCTACAGATATCCAGGACACATTTAACTTTGTCTTGCGTTAAATTGATTGCTAAAGATGTGGAAGCAATTTGTGTTAAATGAAAACATTTGGACATGGGTCATGGGTCTGACTGCCCTAGCCAAATGGTTATTTCATAATTGTCCACTGTGATTTCTTGCACGTTCACTGAAGCATCTGGTACTAGACATTGTCCAATGTAGAATACAGGGTTGGATGGAGCCAATATTCTTGTTAGGTATAGGCATTTTTCTGTGCTAATTGAAATCATATTTTAATTAAAATTAATTTCAATCCTTTACTTCTGTCTACACCCAAATTTTGCTCAGGTTTTCTGAAAAGTTCAGTACAGCCTAGTGGCTCAGGCAACGTGTTAGAGGTAGAAATCTCTGTAGCATTTTGCATAAACAAACAACTCACCAGCATGAATATTTCTAGCAATCTAGGGAGGTATTACAATTTCTTTGATAAGGAAATGTAATTCCTCTCTTAATGTAAGTGCATTTGCAGGACATAAAATCTTGACCTAGCTGAATGCAATAGAATTTCGTCACTTATTTCATCACAATATGTTCAGGATTTACCCAGGAAAAACAAACAATTTGCTCAAGATATTATAGTGAGCCCATGACAGAGACCCAAACAGTGCACAGTTACACAAAGTCCCGATGCAATGCCTGAATGACAAGGACATATTTCCTAGTCCATCTGCTCCTTGGCTCTGGGTGAAGTCCTGGTGCTCTAGATTTTCTCTTACGCTGGATCAGCAAAATGCACCTATCTTTCAAAGGCTTGATGGATTTAATTAATGAATGTTCATAAAGCACCTCAAGTACCTTTAAAGAAAAGTGCTAGACAAGCATAAAGGATTACTGTTTCCCACATGCATTGTGAATGAACACAAATGCTTTTGTGGAAACTGACATTTTCACGTACATACTGAATTGCTGAAAAGATCCCAGCTTCATTGTATTAAATAGTTAGCAGGGATTTCTTTTTTTTTTTTTCCCCCAGGAATTCAATACACACGTGAAAATGTCAGCTTCCACAAAAGCTTTTCTATTCATTTTTGTCAGATGTTTATCATATTGCAAGAAACAAAGGAAAGGGTCAAAGTCCAAGAAAATAAACCTTTCTCTAAGATGAGCTCTGTGAGTCACAGTATTCTAAAACTAAAAGTTCCATTCCTCAGTTAAGCTCATGAGTTCATCTGTAAGTCACATACTGATAGGGTTTTATGGAAAATCACATCTCGAATATAAATTTAGCAACTCAAACCCTATGGGAATAACGAGGACTCGCCAATGGTTGAGACTTCAATCCTGTTCATGACTGTGTGCCAGTATAACAGTAAAGGCACAAAATTGGGCCACAAGTTACCTTGTAACATGCAAGTGCTCTGAAGACCATTCTCTGTACTGAGTTATATAGTTATAGGTTGTCACCCTTTCTTTTTTCATGAGATAAATTCTGGCTTAAATTCTGTCTTAGCCTATCACCTAGGAAGAGTCATCCCTTTTGAAAATTTTACTTAAATCTAAATCTGATTGGAATTTGGGAAGAGGAGTTGGTGAGGGCCGCTGGAGTCCCTCTGTAATTTATTTCTGCTTCTAGCATGCTCTATGTGAGTCACAGCATAGGCTTTCTTTTCTTATATTACCATATGTAAACCGCCACTTACCTGAAATAAGATTTTCAGAGCAACCACACAAATGCTATATTCTTTACACCCATATAAAGTGACTGGGAGAAATAATTAATTTGTACATTGTCATTCACTGTAAGGTTTTACTTCTTGACTATGTTCTCACCAGTTACAACCAGATACACAGAATATACTCGGAAGATATCTAAAGGGTATAAGCAAGCACAAATTTTACGCTGTGGAATGTGAGTGCTCCCTCTTTTTCTTTAGGGAGCAGCTCATTTTAAGTTGTCTTCAACTTTACTGTATTTTATGATGGTTTTAATTTTTTTTAATTTGGAGATACATCAGTGAAATTATCTAAGATGTATCCCACAATATTAAAATATATTTTGAAAAATACAGAGGAGGCAAAAAATACACGTTCAAATCCTTTATCTGCCTAAAAGATTCGAATTTACATCTCCCAAGAAAGCTCCTAACCAACATATGTTGGAAAGGGAGTGGGGCTTTCAGACTCTCCAGGTGACACAGCTCCATTTGCATCAAATGCCAGGGGCATATGGGGAATAGAAACTTCTGTGACTCAGTAGCTGCTTGTTGCCTCCAGGCATCAGGATGTCTCAATTTTCATGAATATACCAGGTTTTAGATGAAGGTGAACAAACCAAAGTAGACCATCCAGACCAGCAAGTTAGGCATTTGAGTTAGGGCAATGTCTTGGGAAAAAGTAAATATCCAAAAGCCCTCAGTCAACGGGGGATTCATTCTGCATCTCTTATTTTCCCCAAAAGTTGCTGCCATTTTTTTATTCTTATCTAAATGGCCAGCTTCACCTGTTTGCTAATAATTTGGGGACCGCTAAATTACCTTCTTTTTCCTTTTCAGTTAGGAAAAAAAAAGTTCAAAAACATAACCTCTGAGATAAAAAGCAAAGTGAATGACACTGAAAAGTAACTATGAAGTAGTTCATTTAAGAAGTCAAAACAATCAGGATACCTAGACTATGAAGCTAGAAATAAGATATGGGTCTCCCCAAATCCCAATTTCTCAGCCTGGACTCATTCTTCTCATGTATCAAAAATGAAAAAAAAAAATGTCTCAGCTAATTTTGTCATCTTCCCAAAGCCCTTCCTAAGTTTCTCAGCTCTCTTCACTGTGGTTGGTGAGGGTGGTTGAGGAAGTAGAGCTAACTGTAAAGGGCCTGATACATAAAAAGGACATGAAGAGATGTTGGTGGGGCTACAAAGAGAAACCAAACCACAGATACAGCTTCTGTGTTCTGTGATCAGGGACATATTTGCTGAGGGCCTTGACAAGCTGGCTTGTAATAAGTAAGCTATCCAAATTTGTTTTTGAAAGTGGAGAAATTACATTACCCTAACATTTGTTAACCCAGAATATTTTTAAATTTCTCTTTCAGAAATGATGAGGCTGGGCCAGGGTTAGGTCTATTATTGTAGTTTACCCAGAACGCCTTAATTTATGTATGGGGAGAGAGATAACTTGACCTACAAAACGAAGAAAATGTGTGAAGCTTTAGAAAGGATATGTTGTGCAGAAGAGGAGGAAGAAAGTTGATGCCAAGAAATGAATGCTCATGTTCTGAGAGTTCCTAATGTGTAAATGGTTCAACATGATGGGGAAGGATGTGGAGAAGAGGCATAAAAGAGAGTTCAATGTTTTCTCATATGCTTGAGGTCACTTTAAAAAAATTGGAATAAAGCACCCAAGAGGTCACAGCATGAGGACAGGAACTCATCAGAAGTTTAAGTATTCTTTAGATAAATTCTTAGAAATGTCCATTATATTTTAAACCACTAGATTCACCATGGGTAAGAGTCTGAAATCTTTAATCCAGACAAATTACAAAGCCACCAAAGAGACCTATAATCTCCAGCAGGGCTGAATAAAGAAAAAGTAGAAGATCTTTGTTCTACTAAATGTACATGAAAGGGATAGGATTTGATACATACACTGTAGCCCTGCTATACCCTCTTCTCTCATCAAAACACTTCAACACTCATCATGACTCTTTTCATGCTAAAATAATAACAATAAACACAATGCATGATCACCTACAGTGGCATTTCACACCACCCATCAGTTACAGAGCCTGAAACAGGAAGCACCATTTTCCAAATTGAAAATGTTTGAATGGGCTGTCAAAAAGCCTCTCAGTAAATGTGTTCCATCCAACAGAAACAAACCCTGTGCAAACAAATCAAGTGGTGCAGAAATCCTTTGCACAAGATGATAGGCAAGGCCTCCATGCTGACACTGTATGTAAGCCAAGTTTTCATGTACTTTGATGGCTGACCTCCAACTCCTGACATATTCATTATATTCCAGCATGTTGGGCGCAGATTGCATTGAAGTGATGACAGCTACAAGACAGCCAACAAGGAATATGGGCATTCCGGCAACAGGTGGCCTTTCATTTGTACTGGGAAAGTTAATCTAGTTTATCATCAAAGCATATTATGTTCAAGGAGTGTCATGTTTTGAGAAGTCTAGTGACAGATCAAACAGAGGAAGCATTCTTCCATAGACTGTGACATTTTTTGTAGACCAAACCTTTCAAACTGCTCTATTGTTTATGCTTGATTTAGGTCAGTTAAAAGTTTCTCCATTGTCTCGGAGTTTACATTGCTGGCTCCAAATTACAGTTTCTGTCCTATGTCAAAGGCTGACGGAGACATGCTGTAACATATGCAGCCCTGGGACCACCAGCAGCCACACACTGGGAAATACTGGATTACCTTGCAAAAGGTGATTTTTAGAAAGACGGTACTCCTCAAGAAAAAATAAGAGATAGAAATACTTCTGGGAATGTGCGTGTCTTTAGCTCTGACAACCACATTAGCTGCAAATCCAGTCCTGAAAAATCTTACCCCCTACCCACTTTGCTTATCTATTTCAACAGACTGAGGAAAATGATGTGTAAAATTGAAATCATGCCAAAGTCTCATAACTCAAGTGGTTGATGTGAACTCTTGGTTTAATTCCACTTCTGTTTTTGGAGGTAGGTCAGAGAAATACTGCACCATAATTAAAGCAAACCATTGATTTTACATGTGAGAATATAGAATCATAGAATCATAGAATCATTAAGGTTGGAAAAGACCCTTAAGATCATCAAGTCCAACCATTAACCTAGTGCTGCCAAGTCCACCACTAAACCATGTCCTCAAGCACCACATCTACCCATCTTTGAAATACCTCCAGGGATGGAGACTCAACCACTTCCCCGGGCAGCCTGTTCCAATGCCTGACTACCCTTTCAGTGAAGAAGTTTCTCCTAATATCCAACCTAAACTTCCCCTGGCGCAGCTTGAGGCCGTTTCCTCTCATCCTATCGCTTGTTACTAGGGAGAAGAGACCGACCTCCACCTCGCTACAACCTCCTTTCGGGTAGTTGTAGAGAGCAATGCCACAGAGCTGATACCAGTTTTTCTCTTGAAACTGTTTTGGGGTAACAAAACATTTTTTAACTAAACAAAGATTTTCAACAAAGAAATCCACTTGCCATAGAAATTACAAAGAAATATTGGCAGGAGATATAAACAAGCAGAAAAGACCCCAACCCCGAAATACTTAAACTGGAAATGGAAATCTGGAAATCCTGGTGCAGTGTCCAAATACTGCAGCTTTAATATTTTAAATCACCTTTTCTTCTCTACTGACCACTTTCTGTGATACAGACTTAGCTGAGGATCTTGGAAGTAAAACCAGACACATAAAGAGAAATCTGATCTAACCAGGGAAACTGAGCCACCAACAGAACCAGCAGACTAGCACAGCTCAAACTACAGATCCTGTAGGGTACCATGACAATATTTCCAAAATATCAGACTTTCAGATTAAATACTTTTTTTTATTAATTTCTATCAAAAATAACATCTTAATGGAAAAGGTAGACAAGTGGCTTCATTTCATAAAATAAAATTTGCCAGCTAGAGGAAAAAAAATCATGAAAGATTGGAAACAATACAGATGCATTGATGTTTTATCTGAGGTAAAGAATGTGTTCCCTGAAGTCATCCCCACCTCCTGCACTCTGGCTTTCACCAAGGAGTCGTTGTTGAGCACATGAACCAAATTAATTTGAGGTGCAACTTCACGAGAAAAAATATTTCAGAAGAGCACAGGTCAACTATGTCCATTAGCCCTTGCAGCCAGACCAGAGCTAATCCAAAGACATTTACAACCAGTTTCTAGCTTTCCAACCAAACAATTTACTGGCATGTATTTTTTTAACCAAAAGATACTGAAGGAGAAAATTTCTCAGGTAACAGTGCCTTTAAGACATCCTAACAGCCTCTAGAAACTCTGGCATAAGTATATAATGTTTCTAACATGACCAATAAGAAGTCTGAATCATCTCCTCATATGGCTTTCATATATATACTTGTTAACAAAATAAAATATTTGAAGATGAGTCCTGAGAAAATATTGGTTTCTGATATACAAGGAGTCCTCTTTCAAGTTAGAAAAAGCAAAAATACACATAATCTTGAAAGGTAAAGCCAGCTAGGCAAAAAAAAATGTAGGAAATAAATTACACAAGTTTGCAGAATGTGACAGATGAAGCGGAGCTCAGGGCGTTATCTAGTAAGGAAAAGCAGACAAATGAACAGCAAGTATGCTGCTTTTCATAGATGAATACACCCAGATCACCACCTCTCACTGTTACAATGGCCATTGACACCCATTCGTTGACAGCTGTGAATATCTTTACTTCTGTAAGTCCTTTCCTGCATACGTAAGAGTGGCTCCTGGTTCATGAGTTGCTTGCCCCAGCCTGTCTAGTGGATTTATAGCTTCCGATTATGATCATCTTTATAATGTTGTGCACTTAATTAAGATATATGTGCATTCTACTCCTTAGGTGACTGAAAGCAGAATCATGCCCACAGGCTCTAATTTCTTTCACATTACAACAAAACACGTTTCTATCATTTTTGAGCAGAGATGCCTGGTTTTGCTTCATGTTCTCTGCCTATTGTTCATGTTGGCCTAAGTCCTTACAACTGATTTTACAAATGGTTTTTAATTAAAAAAGATGTTATGCAGTGCCTTGTGCTGCTCTCTTATCTTTCCTTCATGATCCTAGCTGTCAGAGATAGAACGTTTGGGAATTTTAATTTAATTTTATTGTAAAACTCTTCCCAAAATAATCCTTAATCCCTGTAGCTGGTTATTGAGTAGCTGGAAGCTGGAAATAACATGTAATTTGGTTAACCAAAAAGTGATTTTGCAAGTCTCCTGCATCAAAGAACACATGGCAGAATTATGCCGTGTAGTGTTGACTGAGCTAGAAGTTAAATAATAACCACTCAAAATCATTTTTTGCCTGCTGTTTTACAGAGAGACTTCCCCTTCTCTGCTCTTATGGTGTTGCAGTTAGCCTGTGAAAGGAGATCTATGGAAAATAGGCTTTGTAATGGCTTCCTGCCTCCTGAAAAGGGGAAAAGAGTGGGCCCAGATATGAAGTTTTAATGTCTCAAGCCCAGGGTTGCTGTCCTGCTTAAGGAAAAAGGCAGATACAAACTTAATGTGACGTATGTGCCTCCTTCAGCTGAAAGACAGGTTTGTGTATTGATCCACAATATTTTAAGGGGAAACTTAAAGGCTAAGTTTGCTTCCTTCTTCATAGCCATTATTCCTCTGAACCTCTGGATGCTTAGTTCAAAGTAAGAGAAGATTAAAACAAGTTGTTTTGCAGTCTTACAAAACCTAGGACCAGTGCTGCATGTCTTTCAGTGTTGCATACAACCATATTAGCTTTCTGTGCATACCTAGGCTCTACAGAGTACTTACTTTTGCAGGGTGTTCCACCAGCAGAAACAAGACTGAGAAAAGTAAATTTTATTATACACATCACACAATTTTATGACTTCTAATCCTTTTATACATGGACTAACAGAATAGGGGTCTGGTTCACAAAGAAGGTTTGTTGACACTATCCTAATAAAAACAATAAGCAATAATATTAAAAGACAGAGGTAAATAAACTACAGATGGACAAAATAATCATGACAAGTTCTCAAGAGAAAAGTACTGCTAGAGTCAATATGGTTGCTGTTTATGACATGTTTAAGTGAAAACTTTTGATTCTCAGCCCAATTTATAGTTGCCTTTGCTTAATTCATCATTCAAATCTTTTTCCTAAATTATAATTTCTAAGAATAACAATTAAATTTGAAATAGATCAGAGCTGCTCACTCAGAGTACTTGGAGACTGAGATACCCTTGTTAACAGGACAGAGAGATGTCATGGATTTCAATGATGGGAAGCAACACTTAGGCCCAGGTTTCTAGTAAAACTCAGGATTGGGAATGATGTTTCTCAGTGTTCCTTTTCTTCAATGAACACTTCTTGTATTTGCTTAAAAATCGCCTTTGCAGAGAATGTTTCAAACAGCAAATTCCTCTGAGAATGAATTTATAGAGGCAAACACTAAGGCTTTCTCTGGACTGACCCAAAGCTATTGTTTTTCTATAACTAGATAACAAAAAATCAGTGTTATCTCACGCAAAAATCCTAACAGGAGACAAAGCATCTTCACTGTTTTCTGTGAAGTACCCAGGGTAAGGTCAGATCTGTACCCTATCCCTGCAGTTGACCTCATCTGATTGACTTTGTGCTAACTCTGAAAGTGCTCTGTTTATACTACATTTTTGGCACAAATCAGTTAATGCATAGTAGTTATCTGTATGTAAAACACTTCTTTGCCATGTAAAGCAACCACTGAAAAAGGAAGTTATACAACTCATCCACTTAGGGATGCTATCAGACTGCCCCAAGAGCAAAAACTGTGTTTTAGACAATCATACTTTCCTGTCCTCTTTTGCTGTTGCCATAGAGAAGGTGTCAACAGAAACACAACTATTGTTGCAAGACTGCACACTGGCACAAGTAAAAGCAAGCTCCTCTGACTACACTGTGGGGAAAGATTCCAAAGTGCCTTTCTGCCTTTCCCAGTCACCCACAGAAGCAGAAGCAATGTGAATTAGACAAAAAGCTGGACATGAGCTGGCAATGTGCTCTCACAGCCCAGAAGGCCAACTGTATCCTGGGCAAAAGAGGGTAGATTCAGACTAGATATAAGGAAGAAATTTTTTACAATGAGGGTAGTGAAACACTGGAACAGGTTGCCCAGAGAAGTAATAGATGATCCATCCTTGGAAACATTCAAGGACAGGCTGGATGAGGCTCTGAGCAACCTGATGTCATTGAAGATGTTCCCTGCCAATTGCGGGGGGGGTGGGGTGGGGTGGGGTGGGGTGGACTAGATGACCTTTAAAGGTCACTTCCATCCCAAAGTATTCTATGATTCTATGATGAATTATGGAGAAACTATTTCTTTTCCCTGCAGAAATTTGTGGTGTGTTTGGTGACAGAGGCACCTATTTATATCCTCACACTGCTACACTACCTGTCCTGCTTTTGGCCTATGGTAGATACTATTTCTCTAGAACAGTGTTTCAGATGTTTACACATCTGATCTGTAACACATCCTGAAAGCTTATGCTGCAGCCTTCTGCCGATGCTGTCACCCACCAAGTAGTTAAGACACTGAAGACATTAACAAAACATATATCATGTAATTAAAATGCATTATAAGATAATGTCTTTTATAGAATAGCAGTTCAGAAAAAGAGGAGCAATAAGCTTTTCACCCTAAAGTGTACATACATCTTGTGTATCAAATGCAATGCAGGTATCAAATTGCATGCTAATGTGTCGAATGTCTGCAGTAATTTCATGGCATGAGCTTCCAATGAGCTTCTGTGACATTGCACTAATTTTTTTTATTAAGAAAAATTATTTCTACATTCCATCATGCCAGTTTCTGGAGGTATGCACTAAGGAACTAGTGTACAGTAACTCAAATTAGATACAGCGTGTCTCTGCTTAATTTACTTCATGCTGTTAATTACCCATTTATAGAGATTTTAATGATGCCACACTGAATAATACAGATCTGTCTATGTATAAGCACATGTTTAAACTGAGTGGAACTTACTTTGTTTTGGTACATGACTGGCAAGAGTAATCTGGGAATTTCATGTAAGAGGATGTTGAGTAAGCTGATTTTTACTAGTCCTCCTGTCAATAACAGATCAATAGTGTAGAAGGCTTCCCTAGGAGGCACTTTTTCCTGCTCAGACTCTTCTGTGGAGTGCAAAGTCACTTAATTCCTAGTTCCTTTTCATTTTGCAGTTCAGAACAAAGGGCCCAGTCACACATAGTCATAGACATAATACGTACTCTGCAAAGAGCTATGCTGCAGAGGCAGTTCCTACACTTTTCTCACAGCCCACCCTTTTCTGTATTTCACCATCCTTTGCTGGAAAATAACATTGATTGATCAGAATAAAAGGTACCTCCTCGCAAAGGAGTACTGGTAAGGGGTACAAGGGGTCTGGCTGGGGCGAGAATCCCCTGCCTAAACACCAGAGCTGAAAAAGGGTAGATGTAAGCATTTTCAAACCATGTTTCAATATGATGATGCAGTTTTAAGTGGACTGTTCCCATGTTTCAAGTTAAATACATGTTCTTGTACTTACTGAATTAGAGCCAAGGCTTTTGTCTGTCTATAAACTGTTTCACAAATTCACATTGGTCATGATTTCATTCATCTTTCAGATAATTTACTTACATCTGGTGTTCTACTGCCAGTACTGTGGGTGCAATAAGGATTCCTGCTTCAGTCTATGCTCTCCACACCCAAGAACTGCAACCCAGAATATATTTCTTCAGCCAGCCGGTCGTGTTCAACATGGTCTGTTGCCCTCCATATGTGTCGTGTAGACCAGGGACACTTGGTTAAGTAGTAATTCCTGCTACTTTCTGTAACATTGCAAGATTTCAACCTATAAGGACATTCTTAAGAGATAAAATAAGGCATTTATAAACACAGACAAACTGCACTTAAATAAAGAAGATATTCATCTGTGCTTTTAAGGACTTATCCTGACAAGGGCGGAAAACTTGTTGACTTTCCTTACAGCATGTTTCATCAGTCATGAAGATGAACGTGAAGACTATACAGAGAGCAGTATTTTAACTACTGCGTGAGGAAATGTGCTCTACTTTTTATTGAAATGCAAAAAAGCAAGCAGTAGGAAGACTTGCAATTGATGTTACCAATTTCTTAAATAACTTCACAAATAATTAATAGTGTTAAACTATCCAGTTTCCTTCTCATTATGCCCTGTACTTTAGAGTTCCAGTTAATGTTCTGAAATCCATAGAGATGACAGTGAAGTGTTTGAGCAAGAAAAAAAAAAAAAAGGTTAGGTGTTTGAACTGAAATGATGCCAGTATACAAGAGGGTTGTGCAAAATACCAAGAAATCATTGTCATTTCTGTGTCCAGAGTATTGACATTGCAAACATTTTGCAGTACAAAATGTGCACTTTTTACAAGCAATGAGAATCATTTATTGGAACTTACTTCCAAACTCTTATTATAATAAAGTGACCACAGAAACTGACTGTCAAAAAGAATGCAACTGTTTACATAATAATCTTTCATGATACTTGAAAAATAAGATCACAGTCTAATAAGTCTTACAACCAATTGGACTTATCAGTTCCTTTATCTATGTGTTAGGAGAAAAGTTGCTGCTCCTTCATTATTAAGCAATATTCAACAGCTTTGATTTTACATTTCTAAGGTAACAATTTGGCTTACATCAGTTTTGAGACATTTAATTTTTCCTTTTACATGAATTGGAACATCTCTCTTTTAGTTCCTCTATGATGACATTTTTTTGGTCTCCTGAGGACATGAAATGGAATTTTTATTCATATACTTCCTCTATTGAAACAATATGCCTGTTTTCATGTTTCTTACCTGTGAACACTCTGTAACCTGTTCCTAATAAATTAGGCTCAGTTTCACATGTAACAATAGTCCATTGTGTTGTTCTTGACCTTGCCTACTGAAGTGTCCCTTAAAAGTGCAAAGGAAATTTAACTAGTCAATGAACAAAGTGCTGTTCTGTCCTCCATAGCCTTTTTATAAGGTTTTAATTCAGCACTTATTTCAGGACCCCTTTGACTGGTACATTCACACATTCTACTTGTATAGTGGTCCATTTGTATTTGAGCAATAAAGAGAAGTTCTCTTATGGATTGTACCACTCATAGTCAAGTGGCCCTCTAACTCTGTGAAGGTCAGTAGGAATCCATTGTCTCTTACCAGTTCTTTTTGGGGGGAGGGGGAAAACCAAACACAGCCAAAAAATCCCAAACCACTATTTAGGAAATTATGTGACAATTTCCATGGAAAAGATCAAAACAATGGTCTGGATATTTTAGAATTAGGCTCCTCCAGAGTAATGATACAGAGTGAAGTTCTTAGAAAGACTGAAATATGTCCCAACACATCCATAGTTACTTTCTTATGCAAAAGTGTTTCAAAGTACCATAAATGGTGCAATGTTCTCTTTTAACATCTATTTCATTTAACAAAATAAAAAATGTCAAATTGTGTTACTAGGTCTTGCAGTAGTTGGTATTACAATTTCTTTCATAGGTACAAAGATGGGACTCAGGGATATTACACAATTGTAGAGATAGGGAACAGATCCATATTTTATTGGCAAGAAAGAGCTTGACATATAACCTCACTCAAATTCATCAGATTCCATCATACAACCAAAAACGGTTTTGTAGTACTACTCCAGTTGGGAAGCCTGTTCCAGAATCTCATTTCTCTGGTGAACAACTCAAATGAAGTAAGCAGGGAGGGAAGTTTGGTTGATATATTTCCTCAGCACTATCTTATACACTAAGGGCAATATTTTTAAGCAAAACTTAGGCAAAACATCCTTTAAATTTAATATGGGCACATTTTCACATAAAAGGACCACCTAACAAAACTCCTAGTTCTTGCAACTGTTTATTTTATACCCAGACTCCACTTAACTAATGGCAATAGGCTTTCACCATATTTCTGAAACTGTCACATTTTTAACCATTTATACTTCAGCATCCAAAGGACTTGACTAGATTGAGATATAAATGTCCTAGACATCGTGCGAAGGTATGTTAAACAAGAGTCCCTGCCAAAAAGAACTTTGCCTTGTACACCACAGTTATAAAAGAGCCTGAAACATTGAATATTCTGAGCTTTGTACAACCTTCAGCTAAAGATACCTGATTCTGTGTGGACTATAGACCCAAGAGACTGGAGATGTCTGCCTCTGTCAAGCTTGCAGGAATTAATTTATTCTGATAAGTGCAAAAATGTTAGCTTTTTAAATCTTCAAGGCTATATGACTATCAGGGCATTTGCCTTTGATCCAATATAAATGAAGATATCTGTTCTGAGGAGTAGCATAATTTAATTATTTATTCGTTCCTTACCCTCCCCCTTCCCCACTAAAGGGCTGTTAACAAAATATGGGATTTTTTAAAAACTTTACATGAAATATAATGAGTCTTTTTGAAGAAGGACTTGCTTACTTTGAATACAATGAAATATCATTCATGGTTCTTCTAAAAGCATGCAGCCTATGAGAGAGAGGCCATCACTGTGAGAAGATTCACACTGACTACCTACACCAGTAGCAACCGATAGACTGCCCTGAATGACAGGAGGTGTTTGATATCTTGCAGTGTCAGGGCATATGAGCAACATTTCAAAAAGGTATCTGTACCAAACTAAGTTGTCTGTAGTGGCTGGCACAGCAGGAGGTAGAGAAAGGTGGACCAGTTCCAGTTCTGTGATTATAAGAAACAGATCTCCTCTACTTTTCTGCACCTCCTTTCACAATCCGCTCTGCTGACAGACCCCACTAAATTGTGCTGTTGGGAATAAAGACCTTTGTATTTTCTAAACCATGAGTGCTTAAGAGTGAAGTTTTGCCTTTCCTTATGCAATACTCCCTATTGCATAAATGAGGGTCAGAATCTAGGGCCAAGAATCATCAAATAAAAATTTCCTTATGCAGGAATTTCTCTCCTAGGTACTTGTAGCCTAATTATTACCTCTTTCTGCCAAACTGATGAAAGATTTTGACCTGCTGGGGTTTTTTTTTTTACCCCTTTCAAAACAAAAAATCTCCCACATAAACAAAGGCGCATTATCAGAATATGGAAGATTTGTATTGCTTTTTTTGCCATACCAGGTATTTTTTTGAGAAATACAAATTATTTGCAAACACAGTACACAGAAAAAAAAGGTTTTAAAGAGAATAACAGACTTGCTCACAGCATGCAAAACAAACATGAAGTCACCAGGTTGATGGCTTATTACAAGCTTCTCCAACCTAAATAATTCTATGACATTGATTCTCGGATGTTTCACATGTAAGAGCAGCTAAGGTGACCTATGATTTCATGCTGACATCATACAGATATAACAGTTTCCCATGAATGGGAAAGCAGATAAAACTCAGCACTGGCAGATCTGACAGTCAACATGCAAGATGTGGGAAAGCAAATCCATTTCTTCACAAATCCAAGAAAATGTTTGCACCAATTTTTGGGTCATGAAGCTTCTGAGTTATGCCCAGTCTGATTCAAAGTCCATTACTTCTTTCATGTCAACCCCATTTATGGTTTTGATTCACCACTGCTGTCACAGAGAATATGTCATTCACACATCCTTCCTTTTCAGTCAGCTATTTAAAAGAGCATGCAGAATGGGCTTTGAAAATGGATGTTATATCCCAGTTCTAGCAGTAACCCAGGGCCAGGTCACTTATTTTAACAAAATAAACAAATGAACAAAAAACCCCCCACCAACCTTGTGGTAGTAGATTTGGGAAAGGGTGTTTCCAGTAGATGAAGTGAAATAGACTGAATGGTACTGGGCAATATAAGGCAGGTTGCTTTCCAGCCTCCCCCTGCCTTCAAGATATCCTGCCCCTTGAAGCAGGAACAGTCTCTCTCATTCCACCATCCCCTGGAAACCTCCCTGGTGATGCTACCACAAAATTCCTGGGGAGAAGTTTGCCTGCAGTGGCATGAGTTTTAGTTAGTGGTCCAGAGGGGCCCAAAATATACGAGTACCTCTCTGCCACCCCAATTTTTCAACAGGAGGCTCTTCCCTCCACTGCTTATTTGCTCCCTGATGGATGGTGCCTCCTTCTCTGTGTGAGCTGCGTGTGGCACAGCAACTTTGCTGGGTTTGTTCCAGGTGAAACAAGTTGGAAATATAGGGACCAGGGCTGATCCACATCCATCAGCATTTCTCAGCTCTTTCTACACACGCAACTTATAGACCCCGCAACTGTCCTATGGACTACACAACAAATAGTCAGCAGATGAGTCAACTTCTCACTCATGCTTGGTGTAGACATAAACGGTCTTTCCATTATGAAGAAAAACTGAATATTTGAGCTGAGCCAAAACAGGTCACAAAACCTACTTAAGCAGTAGTTTCAGCAAGCCAGACCCAAAAGTTCTATTCATGGTGAGAAAATAAATTAAACTGAATACAATAATGAAAGTCCTTTTTGATTAATTGCATTATTGTCTTGCTGCCTATGTAGAAATAGATTTTCAGCCCTGATACTGTTTTATTTATGTGTTTGACTACCTGCAAAGTGTAGAACCACCATCTGTCCCCTGAAGGACAGTGAAGAGTTTAACTTGCTTACTTTTCAGAGACACATATGTCAACATATTGCAACCACATTTTCAAACTCAGTTTGATTCTTCAGTGTTACAACATGGACCTCACTCTTCATCTGCTGCATCGGATGATTTTCTCATTTAGGAGTTTTTACTTTTATTTGCCTGTTAAAACTGAAGACCCCATGACACAGAAGATGTCTAAAATATAACTGATCAGTTGCATCTTGGACAATCCACAAAAATAAAGTAATATTTTCCTAATTTGGAAAGACTGTTCTATAATCCTTCTGAGATTCTGCCACAGATTTTTAACACAGCTTTTGCCTGTAATCCAACAGAAATGAAAAAAAATGTAATTTTGAAGGCTCTCATACATAATTTTATTGTTAAGAAAATGCAAATTGTTCATATCAGGTTGTCAGACAGATATTTTGAGAGAACCTTGAAGATATTTTGAGAAGCTTAATTGTCTAACAGATCTGTGGGGAAAGAGGGAAAAGAAACTACTGAGAGTTAATAGATATGTTTTATTTCTTTTCTCTTGCAGCTACTGAGGAACATAAGTCCAGCAAGAAAACTATTTTGAACAGAAGAGTGAACGACTCACAGACCGTAACTTGAGCTTCTGCGACAGTTTTGATGTCACCTTGACCTAAAAAAGTGACATAATTTTAAAAAGTCATTCCTCCTTTGTTGTTACAGAATTTTGAATCTTATCTTTTGGACTACAACACATTCCTGTTTCATGCCATTGTGTGGTTTTAAAGTGCTTAGTTTAGAGAATAAGTTAGTCGCATAGTTAAAAAACAACACTTTTCAAGTTTTTCTGGAACTTGTTTTTCTACTGAAGAGAAACAACGAGTTCAGACTCCTATGGATTTAAAAAAAAAAACGTTTTTTGTGACAATTAATATACCCTTTTTGTGTACAAACCACACACTTTTAGAAACAATTGTAACACCTTTTGAAAGGCCAAGAATGAATATTCTGTAGTCAGTACTTAAAGTTGAATCCACGGCACAGATTGCCACTTCTAAGATATATTTTTAATTTTTTTTAATTCAGAAATTTGCAGTTCGTTTCCATTACTTACAGATCTGCTAGGCATTTGAAACTGAGGTATGTTGGGAATGAGTAAATTCATTGGTTGTTTGTAAGAATTTAAGCTGACTTTCCCTCTCTACAATAGGACACCTAACTCCAAAGAAGATCAGCTCTCTCAGTGCAGCATGAGGCCTTTTTGCTTAATGATGGCCTTACTTATATAAATAGACAATTTAGGGATTTAAATAAAAGAAAATATAGTTAAAGTTAAAAAGTCAGTAAGGAACGGACTTATTCTGAAATTTATATAAGGCACCAGCACTGAAATAAAATTGTCCACAAGGGGATTTTTTTAGCAGAACAGTAGTTCTTTCTACTCAGCTGAAGCAGCTAAAATATATGCACCTTTGACAACAACAAATCTTAAGTAATGCTGCTTTACAGTTTATAAAATAATGAAGAAGCAAATTTAATAAATCATTCTCCTGAAATATAGAAAACATGACTAGATTATTTCTCTAATAGTCAGTCTTGATGCATAAAGGTAAAGGAAAATGTTTCCATTTATACTAATAATAACAAAAAAGAATTTTTAAGTATTGTCACACATTTCTTCTCCTTAACTCTCTGCTCCGTTTTTATTTCATTTCTGAAAATTGGTATATCTTTAGCTTTCATTTTGGTTTTGCACCATATTTTTTCAATGCATTGTCAAGACAAATCTGTAAGACTAACATTACCAGAATACCTGAAACAATGTATTTCCTGCACTCACCTCCTACTTATTAATAATTAGAAACTTCAATATTGTGTTTTGTTTTAATGTTGGTTGTTTTTTTTTTTTCATGAGGTTGGATCCTCAATACTGTAGTTTAAATGATACAATTCTGTATCTCTTTCCCCGGTTATTGTACCTCATTTAGTGATTTCACTGAGGACTTAATATTTCCTGAGAGAGGAAGAGAACTCTGATCGAATTTCAACTATTGCATTGCAAATCATTTATCTTACCAAAGCTACCTGTACAGATTAATCCACATAACAAGGTTATACACCAGTCAGTCCTTTCTTCAAGGCTCTACCATTTCAGGCAGAAATGGTAATATTCTGCCATAACATTTACCATCAGGCCAAAGAATTCATCAAGTTCAAAAATTGCTTAGTCCATAGAACCAGATTCCTCTATGACGGGTAAGCTAAAAGCACTGGTCCTCCACATTCCAAGCTGCGAAGAACCATTCCCATCATGCATGTAACCAACACTGTTAATTGTCTTCCAGTGATTCAGAAAATTCAACTTCCCAGGGTGCAAAGGTAAAAAGAGTGCTCCAGGGTATAGTGAGCAAGATTACTGCAGAGAAAGCTATGTCACGTTTCAGTAGAAGGGCTTCCAACACAGTCCAGAAAAGCAGGAATTCCTGTTGTATTTAATAATAATGAAACAAAAATTGCAGTAGGAGTTGAGTTTATTTACACTGCACATCAATGCAGTGGGATTTTTACACACTCCAGAGTGGGGTCTTATTTTAAATCACAGAATTATGTTTGTTCACCAAACTGCTGAATTTATTTGAGATTATATAAAACTCCATATTCTAATTTTATGATAGTCTTAAACTCAAAGACATAGGTTAAGTGTCTGTCTGCATGACTCATCTCTCTTATTTTTCAACACATATTTGAAAGAATAAATAAAATGGCAAGAGTGACAAACACCTTAACTACATTGGTATTAAAACGCTGTGCTGCAATACAGGATTTACAGTCTGTGGCAATTAATGTTTGATCAAAAAGATTAACAACAGGGATTTTTTTCCAATGTATATTGGATGGAACTTAACACTAATATTGATTTTGAATAAGCATGGCAATACAGTAACTGTAAAATTACTGCGAGGAAACTTATTAGAGTGTGATTCAAAGAACTGACTACCTGTTTGCAAGCATTTCTCTTCTGAGTATTTTTTTGAGAAGTTTATAAATTGGTCATGAGAATTCTGTTTCAAATGCAACTCAGAGTGCCAGAATTTAGTTTAATAAATTCTAGTGATACATCTGATAATGTATCATTTTCATTATTGTTAATATGTTTTCCTTTATTTTTTGTAAAGATGCAGTGTAAAAATAATCTTTATATGTAGACATATATCACACACAGACACACTGATATTTCAAGATTGTTTTTGAACTTTTCATTAATGAATATTTACCTCCTAAAAACAAACAGCACTTTTTGCAATATCTATTAATAAAAAGGAAATTATTTTTGTAGTATTGCTGTCAGGAAAGCTTGACGCCATATTCGTTTTTCTGGAAATATAGTTTTTATTTTATTTTGTGTGAAGCAATTATACCTCTATATATTTTTTTGAAATTTAACAGATTAATACAATGCTTTCCCTGTGTAGCACTAGCATTTACAGCAGAACTACACAAGCCAATATTTTTCTTGATGTTTGCATTTTTTTACGGTGTGGTAGAGATTATTGGAAAGCTTACAAATAAAATAACTTTCTCATAAACACGTAGGAAGGTTAATGGAAGGCTAGGGGGCATATAAACGTAGTTTATACAAACCTGGATTAAAACCAAGATTAATATTTTGATCTGGTGTAAAATAATAACCCAATTTTAAAACCAAACCAAACCAAAACAAAACAAAACTTTTTGCCAGAAAAGGGGGAAATCCAACCTTTTTGAAGCCATATGGGAAGTGGACAATGTTCTGTCTGTTTGAGGGTCTTTGGGGGATGTATGAACAACAGCAGGATAAGCACCCATCAGAGAAAAGCTGCAGAACATACTGGTCCAGGAACACAGCTGCATCCTCAACTAGCGGGCATTAGCGATGTTGTTGACTATGCACCTCCGAGACCAGCTGCTATGGAGGCACCTATCAAATCTGCTGCCTACCACTTTTAGGAGACCCTCTAAGGATTTCTCCATAATGAGAATTTCTGTACAATTATTGTCATATTGCTGAAATACATATCCCCATGGCTGATATAGCATTGATAGCCTGATATAAAATGGTATACACTGATGTAATTTATTCCTGTTTAAAATTAGGATTATTAATTCCAAAACAAATTACTCTTTACCTTGCAGCAGTTTACCTACTGTGTAAGACGTAGTGCAAACAGTCATGATGTTTATAATTACGATTTATCTTCTGCTTCAGGATCACCTTTATTTTAAACCCAATTTACCTATAAAGCCAGCTTTTACTGGATGCAAGTCAAAATACTAAGACTGAAAATATAGCAGCTAACATTGCAAGATCTTAAAAATTTTGCTGAGATGGAAACCAAATTCTCACAATCGAAAAGTCACAGTATGAGAAAAGGCCCTGTACTTCCTGAAACAGAGTATTTGGGAAAGGACAAATAGAGGGAACCAAAATGAACGAGGCTTGGTGAGCTACAGAAAAGGAAAACATGCATTAAAAAAGATTATTCATTAAATAAACATACTCATGGCTGTGTATCATGAACCAGATTCAATAAACACTAGAGCACATGTTTAAATTTAAGCACTGACTGCAAAGTGTCTTAGGTGCATGCTTAAGTGCTATGCCGAACAGAGATTTGCAAGTGAAGTTGTTTGTCTGCTTCACTGACTCACAACCTGCTATATTTTCTGCAAAGAACATCTTCCTAGTGTTTTATACTCAGATACTTTTATTGCCGTCATTCCTTTTTAACAGTGGAAACGAATGATTATAAAGAAAATATCCTTCGCATAGATAAAATATTGGGCCCATGCATCCTTTAAAAGCATCCTGTCATGCTGCTTGGAAAAAAACTAAATAAGGACAGTAACAGGAGCACTATACAGCTATGCAATGATTGACAAGGCTAAAAGGATTAACATTTAGTGTTTATTTTATGAGGGGGACAATGTTATTCTGGAAGATCACACAGAGAAATCACTCACAAAAAAATCTGGATTTTTTGATGAATGAAGGTTTCTGTTACCATTATTTGTAGTTTCAGAGCATATGGCTGCTGGCAACCATTGAAAAATGACATCATCTTTGACCTCAGAAATATGAGTGATAAATATAAGAGGATTAGAAACCATTTTCCACAGTGCTTTAATGCTACTTCCTAGCTTGTCAGAAATGATTACCTTAGAAGAAAAGTAGTAAATATTTAAAAGTCGTCGTTGTTGGCAGATTTGCTTGTTAACTGTGAAGGCAACATTAGCATAAATATCTTCTAAATAGTACCATTATCGCTCTCTGGCTGTTCACATGACCAGGCCAGAGCCAAGCTGAGCTCATCACCACCCACCACTGGGAAAGGGCTTGCTATATATTTTGGAAATCACTTCTTTTCCGTGGCCATGGCTTACCCTTACAGCTTCTTTTTTCTCTAAGCTACCATTCCCATCCCTGTGTGTCCAAAGCATTACAGCTTTGATGCAGTTTACACTTGATGTCAACCAAACACAGGCTCCCTTTCCTTTGAGGGCCATACCCCGGTTAACCCTGGAGGCACAAATCCGCCATGGAGCCACGCTTCCCACATACCAGCTTGCCAATGCAAAGCACTTTAGCTCCACAGATGATGGACGTTAAGGAAGAGCTGAATATCTGCATCATCCATCTCAAAGCATTTTGAAAGGGTGGGCATTAGGTTTTATGCACTGTCCAGAATCCCTGGCCTTTTTTCCACCTCCTATGAGCTGTAGAGAGCAAACGGCAGCAGCATTAGAAGACAGCAGTTGCCTGTCGTAGTTCAATTTACTAGTTTACAGCATTAATGTCATCCCACGAACTGTTATGACAAACAATCAGGTGCACAGAAACACCAAGAGCATGAAAAAAAACCAATACACTTAATATATTTTTATAAAATATATAAAGTATATATAAACATCTCATTTATTTTCCTTTTCATAGGGTGTTAGAATTAAAACCAGAGATATTTTAGAAATTTAGCAGCAGGGTATTTACATTAAGGCACATTTTCTCCTGGGGAAAAGGAGAGAAAGGCTAATATATTATTTCATTCTTGTGTAACCCTACTCTGTTTATTTTTTTATTTATTTATTTTATTTCACATATCTGATGAAGCAAGACAGTGCCTGGAATACCACAGTGTTGAGGACTTAAAATTTCAAGTGTGTAACAGTTTGCGCTGCAGTCCTATATGCCTGAGAAGGGCTGTAGAATCAAACATCCAGGCTTACTTACTGTACTCGGCTAGTGCACATTTCATTAGCTATATGGCTGCCCTGTACAGGGAATATGATTGAAACCAGGGTATCTGTTACACACTCCAACTGGGGAGTCCTCGAAACACTTACTTTTACAAGGAGCACTTACTCATTTGGAGTTTAAAGAGAGCCTTATAACATTGGCACTGCTCACATGAAAGCAACAGCAGAATCAAGCTTCATATCAGGACAAACCTAAACAATCTACTCACGCATCTGCTCAGGCATGCACACAGTGCCCCTGAATTAAAAACTAATATATGATGTATAAAGCATCTTTGCAGAACTGGAGTGCATGGGGTGGACTCTCTACAAACTAAAAACATCTGCCCTGTACCTGTCCCTGGTCAAGGACAACTTGCATAAGTAAGGTTGCACAAGGCTGCATAGTTATAAATCCAAGACCACAAAGTACGTACCCGCACTCTCCAGGAGAAGAAGAGGACCAATGGCTAACCTTTGTATTCCTACCATGTCAGTTCAAAATAAAGAAACTCACTAGCACTGAATGAAAGGAGCTTCCGCAAAGATTAATTTTAAATAGGAAACATACTGCTCAAAATTCAATTTCAGGTGAAAGCGATTTGAAATAATTAATTTTCTCACATTTCATATTTGAAACTGATAAGGTATTGCAGTTTTTCACAGAATTATTTTAAATAATTGATGATTGTTTACCAGTGTCAGCTTACCCTTTGATGTTTGTCATATTATTTCTCATTTAGAAAGCACTTATAGCTGCATAGTAGGATTGTTTTATCATCAGTAAACTGACATATCATAGATTATTGCTTACACAGAGCTCCAGTCCTGATTTCACTAGATCAACAGGAAATATCACATTAAATTTAATAACACCGAGATGAACATTTTCAGCTTCTTTCAACTTTCTGGCCAGAAAGCCTACAGGATCCCTATATCCACATGCACACAGCCTTAAGAAAGTCAAACACTGCATTCTGACTCATACAATTAACAATATGTCCTCCTACTTGTTAAGGGGAAGAGAAATCTCACACTGATGGAACCACCATTGCTATGCTATTAATTATACCTATATCAAAAGAACTGGAGACTCAGATGTCAAGATGTTATGCAGTCAATTGCTCTATGTTTTCACCTTTTCTACCAAAGGAGTACAGGCTAGAAACTGCTTTGATAATCAGGGGGATTTTGTTTTGTTTTCTTTTGATTTGATTTTTAAGTCAGCATACCTAAACACCTGTCACTGGATAAAAACTTATCTCACATTTAAGGGAAAGAGAAATATAAATTTCTAATCATATTTTTACATGGGCCAAGAGTGTCCTAAAAAAAAAAAAAAAAAAAAAGACATTAAAAAATGGCCAAACCCAACCACCACAATGCAGAAACCAGAAAAGAAACAAGAAGTCGTCAGTATCAATTACTCAACATTTATCACATGGACTTTGGGGTCTAGTTTATTAATTTCTTTAATCTTTCAGAATCTCAGTGCACTATTTTTATTTACAACATTCCTCAAGTCTTAAATTCTTTTTTTCTTTTTGGAAATTTAAGGGAATTTGTGGGAATTACAAAAATGACAAACAACAGTTCTGCTTGGATGAGGTTGTTTTTTCTTAGAAGAGAGATGATTAAGTTACAGGGAGGGCTCAAGACCCATCCATGCTGAAGGGGAAGTTACTGTGCTCAGCTTCCCCTGGCTGACCCTATCCTCCTCCTGCTGAAAGTTACTATCCCTTCAAATTTTCCATCTGAGCTTCCTAACATGTAATTTCCAAAATTAATCAAATTAGCTCCTTTTGAGCTACCTTTTGTACTGTTTTAGCTAACTTGATGCATTTGGACCCAAGCAGTTTACAGAACATTCATATAAACAGCTTTTCTAGTAATATGGGAAGTGCAAACCTCCAGATGGAGGGGAAAGAAAGACACAAGGCTGAGTACAGGCAGGGGGACAACTATGTCTCTCTCTATTAGAGCTGCTCATAGAACCCTCACATTTGTCTTCCTCTGTCTTTCACTCTTATCCTGCTCTATGTATAGCCTCTTGGAAAAATAAAATTCTGCGTTTTTATTTGGAATAACCAGTTCTGTAGATAACAAAGATAGTAAAACATTAAAGAAAATGACAAATATTTCATTCCAAGGGTCTGAAATAATATTTGAGATTAAAATAACTTGCATTAATACCTGTCAAGTTAGTTTCTAGTCTGGAAAATATATATGTATGTGATCCTTTAGATGACTGAAAATGATCCACTGGTATTGGTATAACACTATAAACTGGAGCAGATCCATCTTCAGATCTGTGTGTGATGTACACACACAAGCTCATACACTTGAGTACATGTTCGTGTCTCCATGATCAGCCATTGTGATATGGAGGAACTGCAGACTAGAGTAGATGGGAATCAACCAGATGAAGAGGAATAGCTAAGGGATCTGAAATTTTCATATGCTACATGGTTTAAAGGTTTGGAAACTTCATAAAGAACAACAGATGATGCAAAATATAGTACATGTTTGAAGGAATTAAAATAAAGAGTTATCCCCCCAAAGCTAAGAAAAGTAGTGTGCGTGTATGTCTGTACATAAGTGCTAACTGTAAGAAAGCCAAAAATTGTAAACGGGAATAAGCTAAGAACAAGATCAACTGTCAAAAAAATCTAAACAAAACCAAACCCCAACAGCAAAAATGCATTGAGACAAGTGAGAAAGATCTGATGCAGCTGCCTGATCTAAACTAAAAACTAAACTGAAAACGTACAACAGCAATGCCTTGTCAACACTAAAAGAGAATATGGAGCAAAATGCACAGAGATAATTAGAGGTTTTCAACACCTCTTGCCTAAAGATGATTTTTAGTTGGCAATACCAAAAAGGCTGTGGTGATAGCCAACCAGGCCTATGTATAGATCACCATCTGGAATGCTAAGGCTGGTGAAAAACTTGAGAGCAGATGACTATGCTCAGATCTTACATAGCAACTTTATAAGCGAGAAGCAAGGATATTATGGACCTTGTCTATTCTAAGCTCAAAAAACATCAGCAATCTTCAAACCAATTCCTGCAAAGAGCCTCAGCTGGAGAATGAGATGAAGGGTCTTGATCAGGACAAACAGAATGAACGAAAGAGCGAGCAACGTATCTATTCCCTACACCTCTTAGAAATCTATCATTTAGTTTAATTTCCTATTTCAAAGGCTAATGGTACAAATAAAAATGCAAATGGACATCCACATGAAGAGCAGATCCTAAATCTGGGTGTAACTACAGCAAGGACTGTTTATGGGTTGAGGTCTCCTGCATGCTGCATTTGGCTTGCCTGACTTTTCAGAAAATAATCATGCAACCTCACGCTGTTCTTAAATATCTTTTCTGTATGAATTATTTTTTTAAATGGTAAAATAGAAAGCTAGTAAGACTGAAAATGTAATATTACTGTCTTGGAAGAGGGATTGGCAGCTTCAGTCATGAAAATAAAATTCTAGCATTTCTGACATTTTTATTATTGATTGACTGACAAATAACTTCTTATTGCTTTAAAACAGAAATTTGTATGTATGTTTTTGAGATATAAAATACTCTGGCTAAGTGTTCAAAAATAAAACACATGTAGGTCTGCCAAAATCTCATGTGTCCAAGTATAAGGTGCACTGTAAACAAATAAAAAAAAAAATTCAAATGTAAGAAAAAAAAATTTCATAAATGCAACAAACAAAACAGACTATTTCACTCATCTAATGACAGAACAACCATTAGAAAAGAAAGAATGACAGACTTTTCTTAGCTGTGCTATTTGATGATCTCTTTACAAAGAGCTGCACTCTGTTTATCTTGTCTACAAGAGAGCTCTAGACCCATAAAACACCATGGCTGTGCCAATAGAAGATGCAACCACTCCCTGCTTCTCAGTACTACATGCTGCCAGATGACATTGCTGCTCCAGGGGGATGACTATCTCATCTGAGCCTAAATTACCCAAATTAGCTGCAAAAAACAGTCTCAGTACTAGGTCTTTCTGTCCTTTCGCTGAAACAGCTTAGAGAATACTCACCCAAACAGCTGTGCCAAGAAATTTCAGGGAAAAGTCACGACTGCTAGGGAGCTGGTGATGACAGTTGATAGCATGAACTAATTCACCTAGCAGAGATGCATTACAAAGAGGATGTATTTCTACAGAAAGAAAATACTTGTCTTTGAAAGCTGACAATGCAAGTGGACCACACAGAAAAAGGGGGATAGAAAAGGGCTGGTATTTTTCAGGAAGTTAAGTACCAGCGGGATTATTCTCTCTGTTCGATGAAACACACTTCTTGCAATCATTGGGACATAAATCTGTGCTCAAGCCTTTTGCCAAAATGTGACCTGAGCAATCTGCTTGAGGTCATTCTTGGCACCAGTAAGAGCAAATGCTGTGTCCCGAGTCTCAGACCAGTATCTTACTAGAAACACAGACTTCCTCTCACCTGATAAGTGGCTAGGCATGGTGCAAAATGTCTGTTAATTTGACTATCCATACTCAAGCTCTTGTTAACTACTAACAAAGGCAGTGCTGGGCTTTAGAAATGCTGGCATCCTTTAGACATGCTTTAGACTGATCTTCACTTGGAGAAAACTAGAGGCCTGTCTATTTTGGGAAAAGCACTGGAGTGGTTACTGCAGGACACCTCCCTCCCTCAGCATTCATTTCTGGACAGGCATGTTTATTTATCTTACTTTATTCTGGAAATACTACAGCTTTCACAAACCAGGGACACAGTGTCCACAGGGGGAGCTATTTTCCAAGAGCTACTCTAGAAGGACAGTATTTTGAGGGTATGTTAAGTGAACATAGACTGAATAAGAAAAACAGACTATCCAAAGAATATGCCCATCTGAATCGATACTAAGAATTACAAAGTCCATTTATTTATGTAAATATTTAAAAGTCTTTCCTCAAGATCGAATCCACACCCTTTTCATTAAGAAATAATGCATTTTCTGTGGGAACTAGACAGTTAGCCATTTCAGTGTTAGCCAGTTCTTGGTCTGGCAGGCAAAAGTAACATCTGCTTCATGCCCATATTTTTCATTCTTGTTTTAACAGTCATGAACACTTTCTCAAACTGAAAAAGAACAGGGCTGCAATTCAGATAAATTAAGATTTCTGAGCTCTGAAAACTGTGCTTAGAGTTATTCACCAAATCAGAAGGAAATCGATTTTATTCCCAGAATGTCACACTCTATACAAGTACTAGACAAGGTTTCAGCAGTTTTGCTCATCCATTTGCTTTTGAGTTTTGCAGTCCCAAGCACACCAGTGATGATAAGCATCCAGGACCATACAGTTTAATCACCTCAGCCACCTATATCACATAAGGGCTCCAAAGATCTGTTGAAAACCAAGAAGTCTTATATTAAGAAGGTTAACAACAGTAAGTTGATCACTGATGTCTTGGGAGAAATTTTGGGAAACTAATCAAATCCTGAATATATCTTCTCTTAGTACACACACTGTGGAATATTACAAATTAAGATATATTTCCAAATATAAAGGCGCAAAGTAAAATCTCTCTTTTCAGTTTCAGGAGATTTTTATATCTCATGTTATCCTACTCTGAGAAAGGAATTACGTAAATATTTACATAGGGTATACAAGCACTGCAATACACTAACAAGGAATAAATATAATTGTCAGGCAAACAGAGTGCTATATAAAAGAACAAGTTCTGTAGAACATATAAAACCTTCCTTCACATATAAGTACAGATTTTCCTTGAACAGAAAAGGATCAAAATATATGCTTGTGTGATTTCCTGAAGCTGAGCCTTAGATGACTCTTATTAAAAAAAAGAGTACAAACGCTCTTTTATTACAACAGATATAACATCAAAAATATGTTTTTTTCAAACATAAAGAAATTTCCTCTCTCCTTTATCCAAGATAACACAGAAGTCCTGATACTTAACAAGTCTCATTAAGATTGGACTTTTGTTTTAAGGACTGTAATCACTTCAGGCTCACCTGAACTTCAAGTGCCACCACATTACAGGACTTCGATATCTAAGACAAAATTCTCTGAAATATTTCACTCGCTCTTTCATTTTGCAACACATGGAGCAGAAAGATTGAACCAGGGAGCCAAGCAAAAGTCCTAGGAAATCTAAAAATGTTCCACACAGTTGAAATACGCACACACACACACTCACACACACTCTCTCTTTCAGTCAACAATACTATAATTACATGGTCTCATACAAATTATAGCAATGAAAACAAGGGTGAGTTAAAAAGGAAGAGTAACAACATTTGCTGAATAAAACTGATATAAATTAGATCTCAGCCAGTGTAGAATTGTGTCCTGTAATGGACCCTTTTAAGCAACTGGAGGGTTCAGATTGTAGTTAGTTTGGAAACCCCAGTTTAAATGAGAGTGACAAACAGAAATCCCTCCCAGACCCATCTCCTTCTTCACACAGCTCCAGCCTACCTGCTGTAGGAAAGACTAACCTAAGTTTCAAGCTTTGAATCAGGGTTCTTCTGAACTGGTATTTATGAACTTCACCTATCATCAGCATTCCCTCCTCTGTCTAATTAATGTAACCAGTTTGATTTTCAGGTTTTCTGAACCATTAAAAAACATTCATCAAGGAGCCAGGAGTAATCTGCATTTATTGTACTGCTAATTAAGAAGGCCCTGGAAGCTTCCAAAGATTCAAAGGGAGAAATGGGATAGAAAGAGTAAAAAAAAAAAGTAGTTGCCTGAACATGGTATATGATTTGCATGGTATACAGATCTCACAAGACTACAGAACTGCACTATTGCATACATGAGCTAGATGAACAAGGACTAGGTGGTAGTGATTAATCATATCAGCAAACTCATATCTTAAAAAACCTTTGATGACTTTTGCCAATAGCCAAAAGCAAAAAACAGCCATCAGAAAGGCTGAAAAACATGTATAACTTGATCAGTTAAAACTGGCACCTAAAAAAAAAAAAGTCAAAATCTTTTAGGCAACAACAGCTAACTGGGGACATGCCTGGCATGAGATGCCCCCAGAGCACACTCATCCTATGGTGTGAGAAGTCCACACTATCTAATCTGTTCCTTTGAGATAGCAGTCAGAAGGAATATCACTGCCATCAAGAATTGCACAAGGCTGTATTTATCTACATTCAGCCTATATCTGTAATGCATCCTGCTTGACAGCCCTGTTAAAGACACGCGCTAACTTTTAATGAAAACATGGTTTCAGACTACACAATTGGCTTGATGCAGTTCAGCTTTCCAAAGAAAGCAAAGTCTACGTCTGTCAACTTTATGCAAATATCTAATAATTCTCTTCTAGACTGCAAGAAACGTTCAACAATGCAATACAACATACAGCTCTGAAAAAAAAAACCAAAACAAAAACAAACCAAACCAAATCCAAATATATTCAGTAAAAAAATCTATTGCCCTGAGTAAAGTCAACACCTAAGGCATCCTGGCAGTCTCTCCAGCAGAGGTTGTTTCAGGTCTTTAAGGTCCAAAGTGTTTGAAATGCTCAAGTGAAGCTATTCACCCTCTCACTTTTATCCTGGTATTGAAAAAGGAGCAAGGGAGAAAGTCTCAAAGCATAATTTAGTAAAGTACTCTAGCTGCCAAATTTTCCATTGTAAGCTGATGGGACTGAGGTGGCCAGGTGCCTTTGAAAGTATCCCCTCTAATTGCTTTCTTTTAATTCAGTCTTACAGTGAGTAATACTTCTTGTTTTATCAGTGATTAATACTTGCTATAAAACTAGTAAGAATCTAAGATCAGGTAAAGGACTGATTTCTTTGTTTCACTTCCAGGATATATTGTAAATATTTTTACACAATGTGAACAGCATAAAATAGTGCATGACCTATAGTAAGTCTGAAGAATCTCTTTATTTCATACTAGCAAAAATAAAGTTTTTACACTTTGAAATGTTGTTAATGTAAACCATGCATATAAAATAAAATAAAATAAAATAAAATAAAATAAAATAAAATAAAATAAAATATAAAATAATACAAGCCAAAACACTAACAGGATTGAGTGACTGTATTTAATTGGTTTTCCACAAACGAGGATATATTTCCAGAGGCAAGTGTTAGTCTTTCTTGTGGTAACAGACTTCTTTTGTGGATCCCTTTCCTGAGCTGCTAAAAACATTTGCCCCTTGGCAGGCACCTAGCACTGATTTTAAGACCATAGCAGGAGCTATTCTCTAATGTGGTTGCTTTTACTGAGAGAAGCTTTCTCAGCGTTGTACTGATGGTTTCTGCAACAGTCAGCGCATACTTGGAAACATGCTTTAGCTCTAAATTAGGGATGAGATGCTGTAACACATTGCTCTAAATTTTGCACACCTGTCAGCAGTAGCTTTTGAAGCCTTGAAAGTGCTGCAAGACGATCCTCCTCCATTGCCTTCCTGTAATTCAAGGTCTCCTTGAAAGCGGCAGCAAATGGCACCAAGGCCAGGTACCCACTCACCCAGTCCGTCTTCTCTGTGGAACACCACTTCGTGATCTCACATTGCATTTCCCCTAACAGTCTCTCCCAGCCAGCAATACTGGCCAAAAATCAAAATGCCAAATGATTTTCACACCCACAGTGGATTAGTAAGGAAGAGACTTCAGAATATTTTTTTTTTTAATGCAGAAAAAAGTGTGAGGTGGTAGTAGGTTGAGTTGGGGAAAAAAGATTCTTTCCCTGGTGGTTAAGAGCCAGTTGAGATAGAAAATACCCTTTACACTTGTTTATTGCTCTTCCAATGGGCAGATTACTGCTGCAATGCATGACCCAGTGCTTGGTAGCATCTGGAGAGAGTCTCATATGCTCGTAACTCTTGTGATTTTGAGAAGATATTTGTGATTTTGAGAACTGTGACTTCTAAAGCACATCTCCATATTTTGGGAAGATTGGTCAACATTTCTTCACGACCACTCAAGCTCATCCAATCACGCATCACTAGAAATAAGTAGGTCCCTGTTGTCCCAATACAAGAAAATGACAAGAAATTTTATTAAATACCATTTTGTCTTTTGTTAATAAATGTAGTTGCAGCCAAATTTGATTCTCTTAAGCTCCAGCCTCTTGAACTACAAGTGTGGTTTTGCATGGCTAAGCTCTTGATCTTCTGTTGTTTGTGTGAATTACTTGATTTGACCTAAAAGCATTTCAGGTTAAGTTTCTTGGTGAGTGGGTGCAACAAAACACCATATCATAATCAAGAAGTAGATGCCTGAATGCTGAGAAAAACCTTAGACTACTCTCTTTAAGACCTTTGGCAGGAATTCTCAGGGAACAAGATCAGATGAGTGGCATTTATCCATTCTCCTTCTGCTGAAGAAAAGAACGCATCTGTGAAATCTGTTAGAGAAGAGCTATTCACATTCCTCTTTTTCTTCCTCTTCTTCCATCACCACAAAAAAACACATTAAAATATCCTATTAAAAATGACTGTTTACAATACTGCAGGGGGAACTCACCAAATGAAGCCTTCATCCACTTAGGCTTGTCTGCAGTATTTATTTAAAAAAATGAATGTTTAAGAAAGAAAGGCAGCTTCAAAACCACATTCATCTGACAGTTTTCTTTGGACATTAGAAAGAGAAGAGTAGACAGAATAATCCTATTCCAGTCATGTTTGGCTTAAACAAAAATCTCCTTCTTTAACTGTGAGTGTCCTTTTGTATACTGTATTTCAGGCATTTCATGGCAAGTAGTTATACAGATCGAACTATCTTGAAGATTGTTGGTCACGTTACAACTGGTCCAATTATAAGAATAATTATTTTTAACATCATGAATCTATCTTTGCTGTTGGTTGCAATTAAACATTCACCTATTTTGTGGAGAGTGCAGGCCTAGCTGTTTGTATACAGGTATTATCTCCATGTTTGTATCTTTGCATTTCCAGACACATATTTACATAACATACAGATTATATTTTTGAGCACTCCTTTCACCAACATATTGTTTATAAGACAAAAAGGAGTTTTTATCATCATCTTTCCCACCTGTGCTGTACTTCACATTTGACTTGTTTCTAACGAAAATAAACCAAAGCTCAGAGTAAGTTTTCTACCATTTTTTGTTCTGTGAAGGTGAAAACAGGTTGGACTGTGGGTGTTTGGTTTTTTTTTTTTGACCGTTTATATTAGAATTCAAAGAAGGCACTTTTCAAAAGCATTTTCATACCCCAGGTATTAGTTGCAGAGCCATATGAGCAAAGTTGCTTAAAAATGCAACTACAAAGCCTAACTGTATACCCTAACCCTGGGTCTAGACCTGAGGTTTTCTCCCTAAGCAAAAATACACGGGAGTAAAAGGTAATTTGCCCATGCAAGACTAGATGAAAATCAAAGGACTGTCCCTTTAAGAAAATATATCATTCTTTATCACTCTGAATGGTTGCATTACAGCTCTGCTACTTTTGTGCTTCAGTTGAGCAAGTTACAGATATTAAACAGAATGGCACATCACAATAGGGCATGAAATGAATTATAGCATAATGAGTGAACACATCTACTGTATTATTATACATAGTCACCTTTTATGTATTATGTAAAAGAACCCAACTTGAGAGATCTAGCTCATTTTTCATTTCAAAAGAATTTTGTAGAGAACAGTTAGAGTGTCAATTACTTCAGTATCAAATAGCAGATTTTTTGAAAGCTGTAAGGTGCAGGAGGGCCAAGCAGAGGTAAGTATATTACTAGTCACTTGGACAGCACTGATCTTGACACATGGCAACGAAAAGCAGCAACAACAAATTTCAACCCCATTTTGCTATCCAGCAGCAAAACTGCTCTGCTTGGGATAATTGACAATGCAGTGTAAGGACTCTGACAGGCTACACAGAGCTCTTACCAGTGTCTTTGGAGGATCTTCACAATTACACCCACCGTCCTATTTTACAGGTAGCTGCCTGCACTGATGAGGGGTTTTAATTCAGTAAAACTGATGTCCTGTTTTAAATAAGGCAAAGCAAAATGGAACAAAACATTCCTTTCCAGCAGAAAATACCATTCCCAGCAGTAGCTTGCAAAAATAAGGTTTCCTGCAGCAAAGACGGAGGCAGGTTAAAACTGATTGCATCTTTAAAAAAAGATGACAATGTTTTCGTGATTTTGCTACTTCTTCTAAGAACAAAGGAGCATCATATTCTTCAACTATCAGACTCATGTTCAAGCTAATGCTTAGGCCGCCCATAGACCATCCTGCACAAGCTCAAACCTATGTCCATCAAAATTTACCAATGCTTATACAGAAAACAATATTTTACCTTAACTTCTTGAATTGTAATAGCTCATAGGACCTTGTGATGTTTCAGTTACTAAAAAGAAGAATTCAGCCATAAGTAAGGCATCAGAAAGACATAACAAACAATGGAACCTGTACGTTATACATGGTGTTTCCAAATGACAATAATAGCTTTTTTTTTGTTCAAGATAAAATATTTGGTTTATATGTGTCATTCATTTGTAGCTTATCTGCAGGCAACTGAAAGGACTATTGGATAGGTAAAACACTTAAATAGGCTAACCATTTTTATACAGCTGACCGTGGTTTAACAACCGCAAGAAATATAGTTCTTTTTAGAGGAATAACTTCATAATCTTTTATCTACTGAAAACCAAATACATTTTAAGGAAATTATAAATATTCCTTTTATCTTACCATGATAAAGAGATTTACTGCAAGCATTAACATACCTACTCACCACACATAATTTATAACAGAGGAAGAGCTTGAAATGCTTTTATGTAAACAATCATAGATTTTCCTATGGTTACTAAAAGGCTGTTTAAAACTCTTTAGCAGCAGAGGACCTTGAAAAACACTGTTTCTAGCAAATCTCAATGTTTCCTTTAACTTTTGCACAATATTTACCCCACTGACACTATTTTTGTCTCAAATCCTTACATAAACAATGTCTGTAATAAAAGCAAATATATTTTTACCAGTTTCATATAAAGTAGGCCTTGGAATAGAAATGCAAACAGAGATACTGGTGTAAATTAATGGAAGCATCTTGCAACTCCTAGAGTTCATCAAGTACCTTCGACTACCTCCATTCACAGAAAATGCCACATTTACCCTAACTGACAGTACAGAAAATATACAGGACTCCAAATATCAGACAACAACCAGACTTCCATAACTACCACCACCTCTTATTATAACCGATGAGCAAGGATGCACTCAAAAGAAAAAAAAGAGGCACAGTTACACACTTGCTCTATGCCCTCTATTCATATAACAATGTCTAGAAAAGTCTTTCAACTACAATGCTGTCTTTTGTCAAAGTTCACCCATCCAGAATCTGGGCTCAGAAAAGGAGAAGCAAGACTCCAGTTGTGATAATCTGTTTATTAAAAGGATGTTCAGAGACTCAGAGTAAGCTTAATATTTTAAGTTTCTGGTCTGCCTGGGAAACTACTACAAGCCTCCCTGTTACATTAAGTCCCCCAAAGAGAGTAGTACCTCCAAGAGTAACATCATAGTGTGCAGCAAACACCAACTGACAGGCATTATGATATCCCTCAGGGAGGTACCTCATTTTATACAGGATTCTGCATAATGAGACACAATGTTCAAGTATTCTGGATTCTGGAATACCTATAGATGTGTCAGGTTTTCACGCTAGCCTGTCTCTTGAACTCAAATTTCCTGAAGCAGATATGTTAAAAATATATTTCTGTCCTTTATGTAATTTTTTACAGAAATAAAGTTATGTAGTTTATAAATGAATCCCTAAGTAAAAGATAATGGTTACACTTCCCACTTCTAATCCATAGATATCAAAGTGTCTCATAAAGAGGCATATTTATCAACTATGTTTTAACGGAGAAAAGCTAAGTTAAAGTAGCTTCACAGAAAAAATTCCATAGGTTTCAATGGAGGACATTATTGGAATATTTGATTAGGAGACACTGTGGAATAATTGATCTGTTATGGCCATTACAGAAAAAAGAAACATGATTTACATCAGAGTCTAATACCCCATACTCCAACTGAAGTCACAGTTGTAGGCATATGTAATGTAACAGAAAGCAACATCAAACATGCTTTTAAGATCTTCTGGCTTGGCCAGAATAGGACTGTAGGAGTTGATATTATGTCTTCTAACCCCCAAGACAGGAAAAAAGAGTCCCAGACTCAGCAAAACTGATGGATGTGAAAGTTTATTATAACAATCATCAACTGTAAAACAGATAAAAAATTGGCAATTAGTTCAGAGGGACCTTTAGGCCCATGATTCAGTCTAGATCTCTAGAACCAGCAACCACGACACACCTTTATTTATGTTCTGGTAAAGCACGAAGATCTCAGAGAGGCCCAGGCACCGTACACATAGAAGAGAAGGCAATACTGACATCCAAAGAGGCTGCAACATAGGAAAAAAGAGAGGAAAAAGACACAGACAGATATGTATCTGATGGCTAGGGTCAATAGCCTGCAATGTTGGCAATATCCAGTGCAGAAGCTCTTGCTCTGAGTTCAGCAGAGCAGAGGACTGAACATGAGGCACCCACCTCACCTAGGGTCATGCCCAGGGTGCCCTCATGCAGTAAGGGAGCTCACCATTTCAGCAGAAACTTAGCTCTGCATCGTGAGAAAGCTTCCACATGAAAATTTGTCTAAAATATAAATTTCAATTTAAAAAGTGAATTAGTATCAATTATCTGAGGTTTTCCATGAAGGAAAAACGTAACTCTTTTTTTGAGGTACTTTTAGTTTGTTTGCGGGCTTTATTTTTTCTTTTTTAAGTTTTTAACTGGCTGTAATTTAGAATCAGAGAATATCCTGAGTCAGAAGGGATCCATGAGAATCATCAAGTCCAACTCCTGACTCCACACTTACGGCAAGCTAAAAGTTAAACCATGCATCTAAGAGTGTTGTCCAGAAACTTCTTGAACACCCACAGGCTTGGGACCATGACCACTTCCCTGGGGAGTTCATTCCAGTGCTTGACCACCCTCTCAGTGAAAAACCTTTTCCTAGTATCCAGCCTGAACTTCCCCTCATGAGCTTTAAGCCATTCTCTCATGCCCTATCATCAGACAACAGAGAGATCAGCACCTCCCACTCCCATCCCCCTCATGAGGAAGTTCTAGACATCAATGAGGTCGCCCTCCCAGTTTCCTCTTCTCTGAGGTGAACAAACCTAGTATCCTCAGCCACTCCTCTTAAGTCATGCCCTCTAATCCTTTCACCATCTTTGTTGCCCTCCTTTGGACACAAAACCTTTCCTTTATTAAGGAAAGGCTGCAAAATGAAGCAGAAGACCAATAATAGAAGGACAAATATTCATCCAGTTGGGCTAGTAAAAGGACTATGCAGAATACACACTGTGACTAAGTAGCTTGAACAGTTAATCTGGAACACGAATTCATTTTTTCCCCTAAAGAATATGTTACCGTAAACCAACACTGGGCTAAGGCCACATAGAGATATGGGGTAAACAGCAGAAAAATGAAATATTTTCCTTTACCTCCAACCCCTTACATTTTGAAAAATTCAGTAACATCATTCTTAAAGGAATTAACTCTCTTACACTCTGTTGTTCAAGTATGCCAGCCCTTACAAAAAGAAAAAACAATAATGAAAAGATTTCTACTTTTTGTTGAGCTGCAAGCACAGCAAACCCAGAAATTGCCAAGCTGCTGGGAAGCTTTGGTTGGACATAATAGAGAGCTGTCCCAAGAAGCTGGAGGGCCTACATCAAACTTTTTTTTTTTTAATAGAAAAAGATTATCAGGAAAGGATATAAAAGACAAAATTCCTTTCCTGAAAGACTCACTGAGACTGAAGCTCAGAGAAATGGCATATCTCAAATGAGACGGCACTGACTGAGAGGAAAGCCCTTGTAAGGACTCAAAATGCTCCGATTTTACAGCCAATCCAGGCCAGAACTGTTTTAGATACTTTAGGGCAAAGGCAGACTTCCTTGCCTCTCATGTCATTACCACAGGCATGGGAATGTCCCTAAGGCTGGAAGTCATAGAGCTGCAGGTGAGATGCAGTAGGAGGAGATCACCAGACCATGTGAAGGTGAAAGCCATACAGTACATCCCTGAAGTCAGAGTCCCTCTGTACCCAGACAGCTAGGACCACCAGGCAGAAAAGACTAATAATATGTTCCTTAAGTCTCAGATATTTCAGTGCCATTAAGGTGGGTCAATATTTCAGTAAGAGATAACAAGAGAAACCTAAATGCTCCATGATCATTTCGTGTCCTTCTTTCTCGAGAAATCTTACTGTCACAGTGTGAATGACTGTGTTGGGAAACAGGTGATAATCACGAAGGATTATCAAAACCTGCTCACAGAACCAGGTGCATCATGGAACAAATCCCTACTAACAAGAAGTAGCTGTCCTGTATTTTTAAAAGAATATGGAGTTACTTATCCCTTAGTGTGTATGCTTCCTGTGCTAAGTAGCTGCCTCCCACCAGTCCAGCAATGGCTGGAATTCAGCAATAAATAAAGTTTCCCCTGGACTGTGCCTGTGGTTTGTCAAGTGCACTGGACAAAGGTGCTATATAAATGTCAGTGGTTATTTTAGGTGATTCCATAAGGGAAAGCTGCTATAAATGATGTCAGGAGTAAGTGTTACCACATAGCTAGCAGTAGTCACATCACCCTTTTAGGTCCCCAGAAAAGTTTTCAGCAGTCTCCTCTCATAAGCCATTGCAAGAGTGATGAAAAATTACACAGGAGAAAGCAAGTACAGATGCTTGTGCTCTATTATGTACATTCAAGGTGCAGGAAAACAGAGGGTTGTTCTTGCCTTTAGATTTTTTTTTTTTTAATATGGCAGGTACAGTCAGCCTCATGACTATTTTCTGCATAAGAAAATTCAGCCATCCATTTGTTTCATTTCTTCTGGGTGTTCCCCTACCGACCTGCTGCATTCCATTTCGGTACTATTCCAGGCACCTAACTTCAATTGCATCAGACCCTTTCTTTTTTCATACCTAAAACTGGTGTGAGTCCATGCAAAACTCAGTTCACAATTTTCCTGTGTTGTTACCATTGCACGTTGGTACATTAAACGAGTTCTTTGAAAAGCTATGCAGGATGGCTGACAATGATTTCTCTGGTGGACTGATGTTCAGCTTCAGAAAATACTATGTTTGAAAAGAGAAAAAAAAAAAAAAAAGGAAAAAAGAAAGAAAGAAAAGAAGTTAGTTGTTATGAAACAACTCTCACGGTGATCCATCAAGCCTGTACATGCATGTTCACATTCTTCCAGCTGCAGACTTGCCCAGCCTGAAGAATACAAATACTTGTGGCAGGATCAGAAATTTTCCTTTTGCTAGGCATTAAGAAAAGGAATGCCTGACCTAGAAGACAAGGCTGGTAAAATTTAGTCTGGTGTGAGAAGGCTGCCCATGATTCACATGGAACAATCTGGCTTTTAATACCATTTTCCCCTACTCTTCCTGACATTGTAAGTGAAGGGATCCTCAGCAACCCTTGTCCTCAAGCCACATCTCTCACAGCAGTGCACAGTAGCAGCCAGTACAACTGACTACACCGAGCTGTAATCATCTTGCCTCCCTCCTGTGCAGCCAAAATCATCTTCCCTCTCCTCCCTTGCTGTTATTCTGAGCAGCTTACAGCTATCAGTCTGCATAGCTGCAGTCTGGGATACTCCACTGAACGCAAGTGCTACAGATAGGACCAGCAACAGGCATGGAGGAGAAGCATCTGCCATATCTCCAAGCTCAAAAAAATCCAAACGCTTTGACTTATAAAAGAAACCAGATCATCTGTCTGGGCTGATGGAGTACAAACCCCGTGAATCTAAGTAGGCTGGAACACACTGCATTAGAGCTTGAATAATGTGCAGTTTTCTTTTTAACTATTGTTTTTAGATAAGCAGTGTCATAATAAATAGACCTAGGGAGAAGTGCTCGCTTTTCAGCTGCAGAACAACACTCCAAGTGAGTGTTTTCTGTTTGACAGCCCTTCTCTCCCACTCTTTTCACCCACCTTCCTCTTCTCCCTCCCTCACACCAAACTTTTTTTCAAAATAAACATTCCTTCATTCCATTACCATTATACATGCTTTATATATACAGGTCAAGCATGTAGGAAGGACTCGAAGAGACCTATGGGCTATGGATGCCAATGCCCTGCTATCACATGCACCTCTTCATAAATGTATCATGCTTCATCTTAAAAGCAGTCTGCTTTTTTCTCAGTGGTGTCTGGATTGGAAACCCCTCTCCAGGGCCTCCCGCTCTAATGGAAGCCTCTTTAATTCCAGGCTACACTGTTTTCCTCACTTGTTTTTCATGCTAGCATTATATTTCCGTTGCAATACCTTTTCACCCTTGATGAATAGACATTTGAAGCATTTTTAGACGACATTTTTATCTGCTCTTGGTCTGCAACTTTGCTAGATTAAACGGACGTAGGCTTTTCTTACATGACATGTTCTCCATCCCCTTTATTTTCCAGTCTGCCTGGTAGGCCCTTCTCCCTATCAGTCCCATTTTCAATTAAGTTTTTTGAACACGGGTGACCAGGTTTGTACTCACTATACCAGGCGAGGTCTCGCCAGTGCCTTGTGTAATGGCAGCAATACTTCCCTATCTCTGCTGCAAATGCCTCTCCTGACACATCCTAGATCACATTTGTCTTTTTCATGGCTGTCTCCTGCTGGCATGCTGAGCCCAGCTAGGACTCCCAGCTCCTTCTACTCTTCCGTCATTTCCAGCTGATGAGCACCTGTGAAACTTGGTAAAGCAGAAGGGTCAGCTAGACAGAGGGACTGCTCCTACTGCATCTCTTTATTTAAGACTGCTCAGAGGAAGAACGAGGCATAAATGAGTCTGTAACAGCTGTCACAGCAGTTGTCACAGCCAGCCAAATCCTGTGAACGCTTTCCATTCCCATTCGCTGAGCAACCCCCAAGATCAAGACCAAGCCACAAGCAACAGCATCTCTTGCGTGCTGAACACCAGCTTCAGGAAGGTTCTCAGTGGGGGAGGAAGGAGTAAGAAAATAGCAGCAGAGTCACACACAACCCCAAAAAATCCTAAAATTGGTATGACGTAAAGAAGCTGTTCTGATTCTTTCTTAGAAGCCTGAATGAAATAAGCTAATTTGCAATGGAGATGGGAATTTTTTTAATCAGGCAAAGACATGTGCATAGGTAAATGGAAGGATGACATTAATGTTGCTTTGGAAAAAATATATTCATTGAAATATTAAAATTACTGTCCACATTTAGAAGATTATGATGTAAAATGAGCAGATTTTTTTTTTTGTATAATATTGCTCGTGTTGGAGAGCAGAAAGCCTGGTAACTATCCTCATTCTTTCAATGTCACTATTTTTTGTAAGATGGCTAGCCATGCCATCATTAATATCACAAGAGGATTCATGTTTGTTTATTCTAAAATGAATGTAAATTGGACTTCATACCTAATGCCTTAAAGCCACGCTGAAACACAAGGAAGTCTGTTATCTTTATACCATGTATTTTAGGATTTTTTTTCTCCCCACTCCAGCAGAAGGCTGACAGTGTATAATGCAGTGGTGCAACTGCCTGATTTGCACATTTACAGTGCTTGATAAGGGGTTGAAATGCTTGATTCCCCAGAGGTCCTCCTTGTTCTTTCCCCAACAGAAAATGTCTCCCTAGATTTCAATACAGCTGTGACAAATTTTTCTAAATAACAGATATCTAGCCTTTAGATAATGCCTTTCATGCAGAAGAATGTAAAAACACTTTACACAGGGCTCATGCAAATCCATTCACTACATGCCAGGCAGCACAGAGCGGAGCCTGGAATCAGAAGTGGAGCAACCTGTTCCACATGGCACCTCCTGCCGAGGGTGCTGGGACCCTATGCACCATTTCTTGCATCAAATGCATCCTAAAATACAGTAAAAAAAATCAAGACAGAATTGTTGAAACCCCTCAAAGTTTCCCTAAGCCATACTGGACAGACATCCAAATGCATTCAAATATACTGCCAAAAATCCATATTGCTTTTGCTCAGGAAATGACGTAACACCTTCAACCACCAAGTCACGCTGACTTTTTTTATGTCAATAGCACTGTCTAAAACCTGGCTTTTAATAGCAGCCATATCACCTATCCCCTTTTATAGCATTACTGTGGATTGTGCCACAGCACATTTGTTATAAAATTATTCTGGAATAATGACAATAAAACCAAGACAATTACTCCTCCAAGCACTAGCGTTGGGGTATTTTTTAACGAACAGATTTGATTGAAAGGTAAAGATTAGCTTTAAATTCTTCCACCCCTTCTTTTATTTGAATATGAAAAGAAGGTGTAATACAGATGCTTATCTTGATATGACATTAAAAGACAGTTTGGGTCAATATAATTACTGTAGAACAGCAGAATTTTTTTTTAAATCCTTAAATATTTGTACTTACTGATTTTACCCTTCAGATGCATTTTAGCATTCTGGGGTAATCAGCTAAGTCCAAACCACAGATGCAGAAGTACCTACTAGACAGTCCCTCCCTTAATGTGTATACTATGCATACAATATCATAGGTTAATCCCCCCTAAAACAAGAAAAAATGTATTTCTGCAACAACATTTTAGAACGTAACGATGCGAGTCAAAGTGACCCCCCAGAAGAGCTTCTTTGCACTTGATGGCAGGTTTATGGACATGTTGTAAATGTCAGACTACACCATTTTTAATAATAAAAAAAGACACTATAATACTGTTTCCTTGTAACCGAGACAGAAAATCATTTGGTAAGAGTAAGAACATTTATTGGTTTTGACATAAAAATTTCTTGCTGTGAGGTGGAAACGCTGTATTCCAAATACCAGAAGAAACGTGAAATCTCAAGGGTTATGTTCAGTAACTCGGTTCAAAAGCAGATGCGGCAGGTGCATTATTTAGGAGCTTGTCAGAGATGATCTTCTACAGCACACTACTCCAGGATTCATCTCCTGCTATGCCTGGGAAGGGGATTCTCATGTAAACACATGGCAGAACTGGCTGGCTGCACATCAAGCCCATACTGCCCAACCATCTTCAATACCACTATGGTCAGTACAAAATGTTAGTATCAGAAAAGGTCTTCAGTACTGAATGCAACTACTCCTCCCACATACCCCACGTAAGAGCAGTTCTTTGGCTGAGCTCTTCAGAGTGCATTTGCTCTGAAAAATTCAAAGTGACACTTTTCTCAGTAGCCATACTTGATGTTCTAAAGTGTATTTTGTATTGCTGAACTCAGTGCTAATTTGGTGCCACAAAGATGTAGTACATTCAATGGAAATGAGAAACAGTTGCGGCCCAAGCTACTGCTTTGAATTTCCTGACTCCTGCACATACAAAAACTTGAGCATATTTTATTTAGCAATTTTGTTTGTTTGTTTTTCATTCTTTCAGAGCACAAATCCTTGAGTAGAAGCAAGTCACATCAGGATTTCAGTAGGGATGATCACAAATAAACATGCTAGTACAAAACCAGAAGAGGCTCAAAGGACGAACTGTTAAAAACAAAACAATCCAAATGTGTTGATTGGGTCCTCTATGCCTATAGCAGTGAGCTAGATTTTCAGCTGCGTAAGCCATGGGAGCATTGTTGTCTTCAGCACAGATGAACTCATTTGTGCAAAGGATCTGACCTGTGTTTCTGTAGAAGATACTCCAGACATACATAGACCTGCATAGCTACCTTCCTGTTTCTCTCAAACACACATCAACATTTCAGGAAGAAGGAATTTCCTATGTGTTTCAGGTGCCAGAGTAAAAACAAACACAAAATCCAATTTGAACCATTCCAGTACAGACTTAGAAATCCTTCATACAGGAAAATCACAGCCAGTAAAATACATCTTTTTTTCTTTTTTACGTAACTGAGTAGCTTAAAAATAGTAGAGAAAAATCACTTTCAGTTAAGAACAAGCAGGATATATAATTTAAAACTGTATATTTTTAGAAAATACTATTTTGATGGAAAGTGCTCCCCTTAAACATGTCTGTACTGGCCAATCAGAAAGGATACAACGATTAGAAAGAAATGGCTTTCCTAATGTATCATTGTACTAAACATTTGAGAGGGGAAGAAGAATACAGAGAAAGCAATCGTTATACCTTGAATATGGAGTATGCTGGCCATGTGTTTGTGGCACAGAAAACGTGTAACAAAACATTTTGCACAAAATTGTGCTCTGCAGTAGTGAGAGAAACCAAAGAATGAAAAAGGTGATCCTATGTATGCTTAACTGAAAAACAGAAAATAGCTCTGTACCATCTCTCACTTGCACTGAACCCTGAAGGGGAAAAAAATTAGGATGATTACACATTTAACTGCAGTAATCCTGGATTAAAGCATTTAATTCCTAGACTGTTTACAAGCCACCAATACAAACATTAATAAGCAGATATATGGCAGGCTGCTTTAAAAGTATATTACTTCGCTGTCAAAACTAGCTCTGGTATAAAGTCAGGAGTATGCAATGTTTTATTCTTTTTAAAGGAAGGCTTTATCTCAGGGGTTTTAAGTAATCTCTTATGCCTGAACTACTACATAAAAATATAACATCCTCTGCAAACAGTAAGCAGTGGTTTCTTTTTTGTTAGCAAATGGAGTACACCCTAGCCTTTTAAATATTTGAATGCCTTTGAAAATAAAAGGTGTCTCCAATATAGTAACAGGTAAATTATATCTCTTCAGACAAGAGTAACAATTAACAGAAAGCATCTTGTACCATGTTTTCCTTTATGAAGCATTATTGTACTAAGCAGCACAGAACCTCAATGTGAGTGAACTTACATTATTCTGGGGACATCTGGAAAACTCTTCACTCTTAACTCTAAGGAAACTGATAGCTCTGAGGGAAACTTGCCTCTACACTCCCCTCCATCAACAAGTATTACCCAGTCACTCACAGTACAGGTAAATGACCTCATCAGCTTAAGCCTTGTTTTGGCATTTCAAAAAAACCAAAGAATTTCTCAGCCTGGGTTCATGTACCAGCAGTCACCACACGCTGGTGTGTCACAGCAGGACAGGCCTGTATGCCTGGGAATTTCCAATATGCACAATGTGACTTTTCAGAAATGGGTTATGGGAGAAAGATTTAATTCCAATTTATCCTTGCATTTTTTCCATTTCCAGTTCTCCTGTTACAAATAGCACAACTTCTCCCACCCCGCCCCCAACAGTGTATAAATTAATTTCCCCTAGTTCGCTATAACCTGTTTCTTAACTCAATGGAAGCTGGGTTAACTTATTGATCAAAACCCACTGTAGACAAGAGAAGCCTTTCTACGGGCATGAACAGATTTTCACTCTGGATGGTGAAACCCAGGTGTGATGCTGCAGTGCAGCACCACTCCCCGTGTCCTGCTGAGCTCCGCATACTTCAGCAGGCGTGGGAGCAGGAATCACCCCCAGTTTCTCTCTCTCCAAGGTATGGGACAATGTGAAGCTTTGTATCAGATGGGAAACTACACAAACGGGAGGTGGCAAACTCCCAGATGACATGGCCAAAGTCTTGTGGCTGATACCTCCAAGAGTTTAGAATCACTGCAGTCAGGTAACTTGGGAAACTATAAATTAATTAATTTTGCTAGCTCGGAGAAATTTTGTGAAACTCTACATTGTCTCTCAGTGACAAAACCACAAAGTATCTGTAGTGGCACGTCCTGTGACTGAATGCCTGTTGTCCTTACAGACAGCATTCTGCACACATAACCAAGATTATCACATGCAAAAAGAATGAGAGAGTGGAAAAAAAATAGAAAAATACATCTTAGAAGTTACTTATGTTTAATGCTTAAAAGTCTGAATGCACAAACAATAATCTACCATTATAGAAGTACTGGTGGTCAATACAATGCATTAGAACTATGTACAATGACACAGTTTAGTATCAAAATCTTTCTACAATGTAGAGTATTACGAAACTGTTAATGACATCAAACACTAAGCACTTAAGACACCATTTTTTGCTACCACATTTGGAACTTCAATGAACAGTCCATTTTAACTTGCAGCATCAATCCATTTCTAGTATGAAATTAAGTAATTTTCTACTTATACAATAAGATTTATCTACACGGGTCTTTTGATTTTGATCCATAGCAGCAAAGGCACTGTACATCAGCAGATCCACAGACTTAAAGATTTTTTTTTTAAAGCATTCAAAAAAAAAGTCACAGATCATAGTTTAACAGCAACAACAACAACATAAAAAGATAACACGTTGTCTCTGGCACAATGGCTCAGTCTGCGTCCGTTTTAGGGACATCCAATCAAGACTTGGATTGAACTGCTGGCGAACAAAGCAAGTCCTTATCCCAATGAGAATCCATTCCTTTTTGTATGTCGGAATGAGTACTCTTGTAAATCCTACCTTGGAGGTCATTGCTTTTGTAGTTTGTATATTGGTAGGCATCCATTCTTATTTCAGTGCAGTTTCCAAAGAACATATCAAATATTTTTCATAATCTCTTGTAATTGAAAAATTGCCCAAAGACACATATCCCCATTTTCAAGGAAACATTGCAAAAGTTTCCAGAAGTAACAAAGGTGATTCTTTGAGGCAACTTATTGTACTCTCTACAATATAACAAAGAGAGGTGTTTATATTAAAAAACCTAGCTTGACACCAAAATGCTTTATGTTTATCAACAGAAAAGCATTGAGAACAAATCTGTACACAAGATGCTATATTAACATTGCAAATATATAAATTAGCACATTCTTACTTAAAGTGAATTTAATTTAGATGTGAACTGAATTTGCCATTCATCACAGGCATGTAGATTACTGGCTACAGTTTGCAGTTTCCTAAGTTTCCAAGACTGTCTAAAATAGTTAAGATACAGCATCTTCCCACCAAATAATTATACTGTAATAACACTTAGAGGTCTCATCCAAGAACAGGACTAAAAAATATAACAAAGTTTATTTTTTTAAATAGAAACTACAAGTCTATTTAGTGTAACTTTAACTATCTCCTGAACATCCTTCTCCAAGATCCCCAATTCATCCACCTGCAAAAACACAAAGTATACAATGCACCTTTCAAACTAAAGCCGGGCCAGACAGCTTTATTTAGTCAGTTCATTGTTAGAAAGCCTTCTTTAAACAAAATAAATACATTACAGCTATAATACATAATTAAAGAGTCAAGCTCACTGTTAAGTATGCTTATTCCATCTTCTTCCAAGTAGATATCTGACAATTTGGTATCACAAGTTCTTAATGAGCATTCACAAATCAACAGCAAGTTAAGAAGGTAAAAATAAATTCCACAACTGTGATGAGCATTTAAGTTCTCAGTTTAGAAAGAAAAAAAAGGAACATACAGCAAAGTGCTAGGAGAAGGAGTTCTGTCTGCATTCAGATTTGTCTCTAATAAATAACTTCATAGACTGTAGCTTTCTTGTCCCCAGAGCCAGTGACAATGTATTTGTCATCCACAGAGATATCACAGCTAAGCACAGATGAGGATTCTTTGGACTACAAGGAGGGGAAAAAAAAAAAAGAAAAAAAAAAAAAAGAAGAAAATTATGTCTTTCCAATCCTTCAATCCAGAAGGGCTTGAAGATTAATTGAAAGAGTTTATAGAAAGGGAATACACTGAAAGCTGATTTAAATATCAGTACCCTAGTGGCAGCTTTTATTACAAGACTGTTTCTCCAAACTTGTTCCACCTAAAGCTCTATGGCAACAAAAACCAGCAGCGGAAAGGGAAATGAATGTTATGGACCTAGAGATAATCAATCAATCAATCAATCAATCAATCAAATATAAAGAATCAGTCCTTTCTATACACTTTACAAGCAATGAGCATTTATTAATATTTTATAAGTTAACTTGTGCATAAAAATGAATGAAAAGCCATCTTCTTCTTCCCTCCTTTTTTTGTTGTAAACCAGAAATCTGTATGGAGAAGCATTACAAAGCCCTACCCACCCACAGGTATGAAACAAAGAGACTCCACAGAAGTAACTCTATCTCCTCTCACTATCTCCCCAACACAGGAGACAAAAGCCTTGCACAAAGGAATTTACATTATCAAGGAGGATGCAAATATGAAAAGATACTGTGGTGGAATAGGATGCACAACAGTGTATAGCAGGCAAATGGGAGACAGGATACATTAGGATGCAGTAGCTGTCGCTCCCAGCTTTTCTGTCTTTTCTGGGATGATGTGTATGTATTGTCACATTTTACTTGCTGTTTTAGTGCATGTTTTCTTTACATAACATATGTCCACATTCTTTTCTGCCCGTCACTGCAAGAGCTAAACACTTCCCAATCATGCCAAGTTTTTGCCGAGAAACCTTCACTGCACTGCACAGGAAGTTTCTTTCTCTACCCCTCATTAAGAAACCTGGACTGGGGTTTTAGCATCATTTTTAAGGGAGATGTGTTCTTGTTAGGACAATTTGAGCTTTCTGTAGGAGGTGGTTCCGGAGCTGAATAGCCTCCACTGAGAAAACTCAGACCTCAGCTTTCTCATGTCAAGGCAAACTGCGCTGTCTCCAAAGGCAGAGACATGGCAGGTATCAGCACAGGTGAGACCTGACCATTTAAACCAGAACACCAGTTAACTTAATTCAAGAAATTCCCAGACTAGGGGTACCTGTAGGTAACAGAGAAGGACATGCCAAAAATCCCACTTTTCTTTAATTGCACTGAAGTGCCATTAAAATTAGGCACAGACGGATTAAAGACTATAGAAAGGCTACAACTTCCAGTTACACTCCACTGGGCTCCCTCCATAAGGATACAGTCTTCAGCTCAGGAGTCTGCCTGTCCAATCCGCCGACTTTACGCATCTCATACAAGAAAAATACATGTGTTGAATATGACTCTCACTAGTTGAGCTACATTTTGGACCTTCAGTGAATGCTCACCTAACGCCATGACTTGGGTACTGCATTACAGCAATATGCACAAGAAGGTGATGAAGAAGGGTATTAAAAACAATTTCGGATTAAAGGGCTACTTTATTGTAAGGGCTAAATTACTCAAATGTTAGAAAGGACAAAAGCATATCTCTCTTTAATTACAGACCAAGTCTTAAAGGAACATAATAATTAGACAAGAATTTCCATTTAAAAACTCCTTAAGCTAATGACAGACCCTGAGATGTGCAGCTCTACTGCACTGTAATGTATGCGGAAAGTAGCTTTTAGAAGATTATTACCTGGAATATACTGGCTCCATAAGGTGTTCTCCAGGCATTAAGAAGATTATCTTTTCCAGTGCTTACAAACCATTTGCCTGCAACAGATTGTTTAAATGTTATTGTTGCTTTTTTTTTCAAGGAATGCACCCCAAGAAACAGATTAATCGTAAAACCAATGCATTCACACATTAATGGAAAACGCAGCCAAAGAACAGTCACATTTTCATCTGTTTGCACTACAATGTTCGATCACAACATAAGCAGTTCACACAAAAAAGCAGTTACGCAGAATTTTTTAAATAATTTTAATACTTAAATTTAACACCTAATTTTTAACTATACCCCTACTTTCATTTAAAGGCAATCTTGAATGAATTTATCAAGAGGGAAAACACCAGCATAGAAAGATTTGCTTACCACAGTGAGCAAATTTGAGTGACAACACACAGCTCTCATGAAGATGCAGCTGATACTTGTCTGGCTTAGTAACATGCAGCACCTCAACGTTACTGTTTTCCATTCCTACCGCCAACCACTCACCAGTTGGACAATAACCCAGCGAGAAGATCTGGAATTAGCATAGTACATGCTTCAATCAGTAAAGGAATGAGCTATAGATATTCAAAACCAACTCTTGCTATGCTGTTAACGCTATGCAAAACCACATTTTGGTCTACTACAGTTTTAAAAATATGATAATCCAATTACTATAGTAATCAAGATAAATAAGTTCATGTAAACAAAGCTCAGTTAAAACTGTAATAATAAAGCACTGAATCAAGCTGTAAAAGTTAATGTCCTAGTTTATCTGACAGCATTTAAAAATATTTTCATAAAATATTTTTGAACAAGAATCTACAGAAACGGGAACAGATTACACACAGGAACACTTTAATCTGGCATTTCTTTTATAAAAAGGATTCTCCACTACTCTCATGGAAGAAGTACTAATCTGTCAAATAGTCATAATCCAGAAAGATGTTTAGCTGCCACATTAAAAAAAGAAAAAAAAGTGTGAGATCAAGTGAAAAATTCTTTGGAGTTCTCGTTGAGCCTGCTTTATTTGCTTAAAAAAAATCAAAAAACAGAAAACAAAACACAACCCAAAACCCCAAAGTGCTTATTTTAGAAAACCATGACAGATTTTTCTTAACATGCCAAAGCTTCTGAGATTGAACCTGTGATGTGAAGTCATGTTGCTGTAGCTGTCTGCCTTCTCTGAGATCCCAGGACCTGACTGTATTGTCCAAGCCTCCTGTCCATAGTTTGGTGCCATCATTAGAAATGTCAATACAGCTCGCTCCATCCGTGTGGCCCTGAAATTGCCTAAAGATATTGAGAGAAGATACGCATGTTCTCACACTGGAAAGAGTCGGTTCTGAGCATGTATACAAAATACCTCCTTTTTCTTTCAGTCCCTGACATGCAGCCATTAAAGACAACAGTAACGTACATTCCAATACCAATCTGAGATTAATATAAACTCTGGGACGACCACATGAGTTTTGTGATGAATTGATGAAGCAATCAGGCCAGACAGCCAAGTGCTAATTTGATTTCAAAAAGCACACTTTACGAGTCAGATACTCTGGGGATCTTTGCTGCTAACTGTGTGATACCCACTACTCGATTCAAAATACCCCACTATGTAGCATGATCGTCAAAATTCCCTGAGTTTAAGAAGAATCTGCAGGTCACCAACAAAGCTGAAAAAAAAAAGGGCAGTCTAAATAGGACCATCAGGGACTAAAAGCCTGACTTTACATGCAATACTGATATATTACACATAACAACATACACACAGTACAGTGCACAGAGAAGCTCTGTATGACTGGCTCCTAGCTTACTGTACATCAGTGTTGAGCAGCAACCCATACTTCTAAGATGCTAAGTTTGCAATACAGTAATTTAAACACGTCTTTACCCAAGACATATTTGCTGGAGCACTGATTAAAGAGATTGGAGTGTGAGCACAGTGTATTGCATGGAAACAAAGAAAACCATCTGTTCAAAGAACCTACAGCAGTGTCAACACCAGCTGATCTTAGAAAATTATAGTTACGGGCTGCTCAACAGGCCTGGAATTATGAAACTCTCAACACCTATAAACAATTATATAGACTTTTGTCAAGGTATTACCACAGCTACTGCCTGGCAATGAAATACTGGAAGCAGCTACGCAGACACCGTGGAGAAAATAGCATATGTACACAGAAGAGCACGTAAGGCTGTGTCTAATTAATTCTTCACAACCTGATGATCCAGTTCTGTCGACCTACCTTACTAAAGTTTGGTTATGCAGATCCCACACTGCAATGTTCCCATCGCTACAGCAAGAGAAGCAGACCTTGGAATCGGGGCTGATAGCTAGAGCATAGCAAGCCGGAGCAGAAGATGTCAGCTCTGCTTTGATGCGAGGAGTTGGAGCTGCCAGGTCCCAAATGGATAACGTGCTGGCTTCCCCACCAACAATCAGGGTGCGGCCGTCGGGGAGCAATCTGCAGGAACGGATGTAGTTATCTCTGTTCTGTGGAGACAGAAGCCATCAAGAGATTACTCATGAGGAAAGGAAAACAGCATTAACATGAGAGCAGAAATCCATAAAAGTATTGTATTCCCTCCTGGTTTTAATGAGCCATTTATACTTATGACAATGATGAAGTGTATTAATGCCAGAAAATTACACGACATTAGGGAAGTACTTAAACTTGATCTACAAAATTCAGTAGTGAGAGATATTTAATCTTAATTAGCATCAAAACGCAAAGACCCAAACTCAGCCCAAAACAATTCAAGATAGCTGTATTCAACAGATTGTGTAGAAAGTTACATTTTCATACTCTGTTTATTTCAGCACATTAACCTCTCGGCACGGGGGAGTATCAAATTCCCTGCACACTCCCCCTCCCTTCTGTTCCAGTGAGACTTGCTGCCACCATCTAGGAGATGTCAGAGGAAAATATTTGGGCAATTTTCTTCATTTGTGTAGCAACTTGTGTAGCAATTCATTATATGTCTACATGTGCTGCACAGTTCTCATTTTACTGCCTCTGTAACAAGAAGCAACATCTTACCAAGAACTGGTAAATGACATAAGAAAAGTTGCTAACAATGGTTCATCTTGTTAGCACATTCAAATAATTTGTGAATAACACTCACGGATATTTTTAATTGTCACATTAAGACAGGACAACGCATTCAAACACATACACAGACACAAAATATGTGACACAATCTTCAAATATTCTTGGAGAATACAGCTGCAAGATAGCAATTTTTAGCATGATAGGATATCAAGCTTTAAGATTGCTAAGAAATGTCAAAGTTTATAAACAACATTTGCTGTGCTGTCTTTGATCTTTCCCCCTACCAATACAATTTTAGGATATTAAAGATGTTTTGATTCATTGGGAGGAAAAAAGCCACAAGTACAACAAGGAACATACTTCAAACTCAGTTCTAAAAGAAACAAAATAATCACAAATGAAATATCAAGCTTTGATACCAATGACAGCGCTCAAATAGCCACTGGTTTTTATATCTTAGCAGTATCATTTCAATCTTAACACAACCTGCTATCTTCTTCCACTGTCGTATGCCACTGTTCACCTACCAGGCAGTCCAGCTGAGAGACGGGGCTCTTGTTCCCAGGGTGGCTGATGTCCCAGACTTTGACGCACCCCTTCCCACCCGTGTACACGTGTCTCGTGGGGTTGCTGATGGTAACTGCACACACAACTTCCCCATGGTTCAGAGTGTTGATCTGACGGGCATGGCGAGGGATTCCTGGACCGATGAGGGCATCAGGAGGGAAAGGAACCGGCTGCATCTGACCATCTGCACTTACATGAAATGAGTATGCTCTGACAGGGAAAAAAAGATAGGGGGTGATTTAAGAAGTTTTTCTTCAAGACTATTTAAGAAAACAGAATTAAAGGTATGTTTCCACTGCGGGCATTCAGATTGTACACTCAACTCCTTTTGCAATCTTTAATCATGCGAAGAAGAAATTATTTATTTATCTATAGTGTGGCCCTCAAAGCATAAACTTAGGTACTCTTCTTTTAACATGGAAACTCAAGCACCATCTACCAATCCAATGAGCTTTTACAACTCATGCAATGATGGTTTCTGGCATCAGTGAGGATACACGACGCTACTCATAAACCTGGGGCACAGGGAGACCACCACATGAAAACAAGGGAAGGAAGGTCGGGTTATGGCCCCCTGGAAGACAGAAATAGTTGACTGCCTGCTGCAGAGCACAGCAGGTAGCTGAGTGCCAGGGGACATCTGGTTGCTCCCTTACTGACTCTAATGTGCAAACTTCAGCTGGACTGCTGCCAAGGTGCCCTGAACACACTGCAGGTCCCACACCCCTCAAGCAAAACTGCCTAGCACTGTACCTAAGGGCGCACTGAAACCTCCACTGTAAAGGAGTTAAGTCCTCAAGGTACAGTTGCTGGCAACTGACATGACAGACCAGCAAAAACACACTGGAATTTTTTCCTTCTTTTGGGCTTGCTGTCTTCTTTCTTTTCTTTTTTTTTTTTTTTTTTTTTCCTTTGTGGATCTGACACAACTATTACAAATCACAATTTCTCTTGCCAGAACCAGGGCTCTCACTGAGAAACAATGTGTTGTGTGACTGCCAGTTATGCCACCTGTGAATAACCTATCAACAGCTTCATCTCAAAATATTTTCCACGGAGAACAGTTAGGTTGTGAAATTGTCTTGTTCTGAGATGCTACCTGACACATCACATCTATTACAAGAGCACAAACTTTATAAGAGGGTTCACCTACACATACCAAGGTATGCATAGCAGAAGGCTTTAATTTCCTTAGACCTAAAAAATCATCATAGTACTGATGAAAAATCCATTGTCACAATGGTGGATGGGAAGAGCTTACAAAAAAAAAAATTCTATGAGAATACTTAGGAAGATCACTTCTTTAATTGTTGCTTCAAAGTCACTGAAGAAGGCAGTCTTCAGAATTCAGCTATTGAATTTGTTATTTAAGATTCATAGTGCATCAACACTAGAACAACAATTTTCAGTGGGACAAAATGCAACTGCATTTTCACCTTTCTGCCCTGTTCCCAGAGCTTTACGCACTCTTCCCACCCTGTGCTCTGTTTTTTGTTCTGGCAGGTCTGAATGACAGGTCATATCATCATTCTCCATTTTTTAACATTAAACACATTCAGGAAAGGGTAGGACAGATTTCTGTGGTTGTCAGAAGCAGCAAACTGTCTATATGAGTAGAATTAGGATTTGATTAACACCACAGAAATCTGAAATATCTTCCTTGTTATCTCCCTAATTCCTGTTTGCTGCAGTAAGGTACTGAAAAAAGCAGCTGATGGTCACCTGAAATCTCTAACAAAACAAGTGGAACTTCATTATCACCTTTTCTGATTTCTGTATGCAGTCACCCTCTGCAAAGCCATGTTGAGCACTGAGTGTATGATACTTCTATCAGTCAAAGTGATTTTTAGCATGCTTATGGAGTACCCAGAGAATATATTTTAACAATTACAGAAATAAAGCTTAGATCTGGAGTGATCTGTGACTACATTATTCTCACTCTATTCACTACTCCATGCCAGCACGTGTGATTAAACTGTTGCTTTGTTGCTCGGTTTGGTTTTGTGGTGGTTGAGTGTTTGTTTTTTTTTTTCACTCTGAGAACTAACACCACATGTTGCTTATTTGAAGTACTCTAAATATCTTACAAATATCTGACACTATAAACACCTGGCGAGCACTTTTTTCTTCTTTTCACATTAGCTACCTTTTCTATTTATATATTGTACAATCCTCAGCATTTTGACATATCTCCAAATTGAAAAGAGAGTTATTAGGGGCCAGATCCCTGATGTGACACACACTGCCTGCTCCATTTCAACAAGCACTCAATAGTGTGGAGAATTTACACAACTTTCGCTCTAAGGGAAAAGGAAGAGTAAATGAGAAAGCAACAATCCTGAATGATAGCTGTGAAAAGTACCGCACTTAAGATGAAGAAAAATCAATGCAATCATGCTAAAACAACCACAGATTTCAAAGGTTTCAGGCCCTACAGCAGACAAATGACAGTTACATTTAAATGTTTAAAACAGTCATCAATATGTCAACAACATTCAAAAGCCTTGGAGATGCACCAGAATTGAACCGGTTTGATTTCAGTTTGCCTCACATTTTATTCCCCCCACCTCTAACATGAGTGAGATGTGAGCAGGGAGGGCTCTGCACCCCTTATATTGCCGTTTCTCAGACCACAGCAAGCAAAGCCTGGTAGAGCCGGTCACCCTTCCTTCTGGGCGACCAACTCCACCAAGGATGAACTTGAACCCAGCGAACATTTGAACATTATGTCAAGACATTTCTAAGTGCCTACTGCACGTGTGGGATGAAAATCTGTGCTCCGCAGAATTTTTAATGCAAGCAGCTGGTCCGGAAGCTGCTGCACACCAATTTCCAAACTCGCCTTACAGAGCCACTTACCAGGGCAGCGAAACTAGCAGAAAAGTCAACTTGAGGTGGTAACTAGCATGTGACGTCTGAGAGAGCTGGACATGGTGTATGATTTGCGTGACACGTTACATACAAGAGGAGTTATAGGCACTAGGACTGATTGCTTGTCACCACGATATGTTATTAATCCTGCACGTCCGCAAGCTCACTGGCAGGTTAAGCATCATTTATTAGCATGCATGCAAGTGTGTGACTACTCCCAACCACTCCTCCACAAACATGTTCATACATACAAGAGTGAGAGAAGGAATGGCACAAACATCCCCTGCCCTTCAAACTCTCCAGTATTAGCTGGTCACAATTTCCCACAAGTGTCACGCAAGAAGTGGAACTTGAGGACCCTTACATAAAATCTGGATCAATATGGTTTGCATCACTGTTTTATTTTTTCCCCTCTCTAACTCATAAGGGATGTGAGCAGAGAGTTCTTCATATCTGTATAATTCTTCTTCTGAGGCTCACAAGTGAAGCCTGGTAGAGCAGGTCACCTTTTATGGTCAGTTCCATCAAGAATAAATTTGAACATTATGATACAATAATTCTTTCCAGTATTTTCAATCAAACAAAACATTTCAGTGTTCCTTTCTCTGCACTCTGTTGTTCATAGCAGCTGATAAGTTTGCAAGTAATTGCAAGGCTTTTGTGAGAAGCAGAGTACAGTAGAGATGGAAACCTGAGATCCCATTCCAGTTTGCACTTCCATATAAGACCAATCAGTCAGATTCAGCATGTAACACCTCGAAATTCAGCTCCTTTTTCCATTTATTTCTGTCTCCTTTACTCTATACCACCCAGACCTTGTTGGCTGCTATTAGTCTTTAAAACAAATTTACAAATGCAACTTTAAGATTACACAGTGTTTCTCCTGCCCTTGCCAAATAGCTGTATTTATTCCTATTCACACAATAGTTCTCAGTAGCTACAGGGAATTCCAACTAGCAAGGGAACACAACTTCAACAGATGACTGACTTTTAAAGTTGAATGTTTGATACTCACGGTTTTCCTCCTGGGATGCCTGTGAGATTGGGAGGGATGCCTGGGACTCTCATGTGATGATGTGGATCAAAACCAACCTATAGTTTTCCCCAAGCAACACAAAAAGTTGTATTAAAGATGGAGTTAGGCAAAGGAAGACTGTTTAATTCATGTTCTCCATAGCATAATCCCCAAATTACAAAGAGACTGAACTAGATTTAACCCCGCAGGTCTTCCATTTAATATAAACTGCTCTCAACACTAAATACACTAGCGGGAAACGCTTACCACTGGAGACCTCCCATAAGCTGCCGCTGCTGCTGCTGCTGCAGCTGCTGCGCTCATTTGAGGGGAAATATTGTGTAGACCGGCGTAGGCAGCTCCAGGGCTGGTCAGCTCCCCATTCATACCAGCATGTGGCACAATCCCAAATGGAGTAGGATAAGGACATGGCACTGCCATAGGTGTCCTTAAACCTGAAGCTATTAAGGGGAAACAAAGAGAGAAGTCACACAACCAGCCCAGGCCCATCAGATGAACTATAAGTTTGGCAAGCAGTTTTATATATATATGTGAATATATATATATACACACACGTGCACACACACACACGCTGTACTAAAGTGCTAAAGAACCAGCTCAGCATCCAGTTTAAGCAGCTGTAATATACTGCCTCGTCACTGTACATTTAAAGGGAGCGGATTTAAAGTGGGCACCGTTTCACACCATCGAAATATATGCACACTAACCTAGCGGGTCCACACCTGGGGGTTTGCCAGGCACTGGCCTCAGTCCGGGAGTGGAGTTGCTGCCTGGAGTTGGTGCATCAGTCCGTGGAGTTGGGGTATTTGATTTAGACACAGGAGTGGTAGATTTCTCATTCTAATGACCAAAAAGGAAAAAAGGAAGACAGTTTGTTAGTTATTTTACTTTTTTAGCTAGCAGTTGGAAAGAGAGCTGAGGACAACCAGAGCGTGCATGATATTTAGCTTTTGGTTTGGGTTTCAACAGTCCCTGATAATGAAGAGAAGCTGCAGAGACACTGAAAAAGATGGAATGGCTTTGAGAATTAACTACAGCCTTCACAGCTTTCCTCATCAGGGGCATCTGTATGATTCAGAATGAGGTCCATGACTCCAAATCGTTGCCATCTGACAATTACATTGGCAGCATATGTGAAATCTGTCGGTGGTCTCACTCTGCTCATGGTGGACCTGCTCCCATTACGATTCTGAGTTTCTGTGAGACGCCACTGCTGGCTGGACAAGAAGAGCAGGAAAAAACCCCACAACTGACCAACAACTCATGCCCAAATGTGGTGCTGGAAACACAGGACAGAGACAGTATAAAGTCAGGAACTGTGCAGTGCTGCTCTTGTGACAAGCTTGTTCATCAGACAAACCACTGACTCCCAGGTCTGAACCTGTCATTCCATCACCCTTCCTGAGCACTACATTCACTTTAAGCTTTCTTTTTATTTATTGTATTTCTTTAAATAATCGCGTACCCTGACCTGTGAAGAACTGTGAGGGGAGTTACTGTGCAGCTCAGGAAGGTGATTAACTGTGGTCACAAACAGGAAAGGAAAGAACGCCCCCGACTTGCAGGCAGCTCTTTTTTTTTTTTTGCATTGTGATTTGCGATGCAAGTCAAGGAAGGCTCTTGTAAATGACAGATTACTTTTTAGATAGAAAATAAAAATTATTGTTGTTGTATATGGCCCGGTAATTCAAACAAAGCTAACAACCAAATCACATCCAAGCAGGGAACTGAATTTGCTATAAACCACAGTACAGGAAAACAGCTCAAGGAACCCCTGTGTACTCTTATTTATTCTCAGAATGACAGTTTTTCATATGGGGGAGGAGAAAAACATCTCTCAGCACAGCACATCTATCATCTACTCACACCACCAGTGAAAATAACCTCTTCCTATCCCAAAAAAAGGGCTGTGGACTTTCTCATTATTTTACTAAATTCCCGTGAAGAGATAAACTAAACAAATTTCAAATTGATGCTTCATAGTGTTTTACTGATAGCTGCGGAAATCCAAATTGTGTCCAGACAGAAACCATAAGCAGGGTAACCATGTGTTTAAGCATATGATCATGGGTCAGGAGCATTTTAAAGCACTTACAAGGCTAAGTTCTTTGGATTTGGAGGAAGGAGTACTGCTGGAGGATGCAATAGACGCCGGACTAATTGGTGCATCTTTCTTCAGCAGTCGAGTCTTGTCCAAGCCATTCTCCCGTGGAGAGTGTGCTGGGCTCCCCCGGGGAGAGGAAGGATCCTAAACATCAGTAACATGGGTTAGTATAAAAACTTCATACTAGCCACTAGTGCTTGTCTTGAGCAATTCTCACTTTAGAAAGAAGATCTGTTATAAAAAGTGACCTCTTTCTTCAGTCCTTAATTGATTTAGCTGATAAAATTGTAAAATCGAGATGGATACTGAAAGACAACTTTTTTTTTTTTTTTAAAGTCTTAAAATTTGATGCTATTAACCATGAAAAATAATGTTAAAAATGTATGGATATTGAAATATGCAAGTAAATCTCATTTATCAGGTGAGAGAATGAAAAGGTTTGAGGCATGGGGCAGACCTGATAAAGTTCACAAATGAAGTCATGGCCAAAGTGAAAGAAAACACAGATACCGTTACAAGCAGCATCCTATCTGTTGCGCTACGCTGGCTTGAAATATCTCAAGCAGACTTTTGGTTCATACAAGAAACAAAAAGGTCCTTTGTAGAAATAAGTGTTACAGATCTGGACATGAGCCGACAATCCTGGACAGGAGCCAACAATGTGCGCTCACAGTCCAGAAGGCCAAGCGCATCTTGGGCTGCATCAAAAGAAGCGTGGCCAGCGGAGGTGATTCTGTTCCTCTACTCTGCTCTGGTGAGACCCCACCTGCAGTGCTGCATCCAGCTCTGGGGTCCCCAGTACAGGAAGGACATGGACTTGTTAGAGGGGGTCCAGAGGAGGGCCATGAAGATGATCAGAGAGATGGAACACCTCTCCTATGAGGAAAGGCTGAGAGAGTTGGGGTTGTTTAGCCTGGAGAAGAGAAGGCTGCAGGGAGACCTTATTGCAGCCTTCCAATATACAAAGGGGGCCTATAAGAAAGATGGGGACAAACTTTTTAGCAGGGCCTGTTGTGATAGGACAAAGAATAATGCTTTTAAACTAAAAGAGGGTAGATTCAGACTAGATATAAGGAAGAAATTTTTTTACAATGAGGGTGATGAAACACTGGAACAGTTTGCCCAGAGAGGTGGTAGATGCCCCGTCCCTGAAAACATTCAAGGTCAGGTCAGATGGGGCTTTGAGCAACCTGATCTAGTTGAAGATGTTCCCGCTCATTGCAGGGGGGGTTGGTCTAGATGACCTTTAAAGGTTCCTTCCAACCCAAAGAATTCTATGATTCTATGATTCTACTGGATTTGCATTCTAAAGAAAGATGACCTGACTGGATTCTCTCAGGCATTTCAAGCTGCTTTATGAAGGCAAAGGCTGTAATCTTATTCGTATACCCAATGCGCACAGAAACCACTGAAGACACCCCACCACCACTGTAACCACCATTGTGTATACCTCATTGGAAACATCAACTACCAAGTTGTCGTCACTCTTCTCGCCATCGCTGTCCTGCAATAACAAATCACAATGTGTTAAAAACATTTATTTAATATCCCAACTTCTCTTAACTACTAAGAAAAAATAAACCAATGAAATGCAAGGCTGCTCACAACTATGCGACATAGCATATACCTTTACCAATCTTTATGTGGTAATAAAATTATAATACTTAGGTCACGTATAGGGCTTCTCCTTAACAGGCTGCCACAGCTATAGCATTCTTCCCTGTTTTCACACTGGTGAACAAGGAAACAGGATGAAAATCCTCATCCAAAGTTTCACTGCACTGAGAAGCAGAGGCAAGATAGAGTCCAGATCTACCAAGTCCCTGTCTAACTAATGCTCAGTCCTCTTGTCACATGCCTTCCAGGTGCTCTGTATTTATATTGTTATAAACACTATCAATCCTGCACACTGAAACCTTCCACCTAGCATAGATGTTAGAGGCAGGCAGTAAGAACCTGTTAAAAATTTGACCCTCAATTTTAAAATTAGTTATGCGTCAGGAATCAGGTGAAATTACAGAGGAACACTTAAGTTTGACAATGTAGACCATTTACTCACGTAACGAGCTGCTATTTCCTTCTCTTCTGTTTTCTGTTTTTTACTATCTGAAGAATAATCTGTTGAATTTCTGTGCTTTTCTGCTGTTCTGAAACTGGCTGAGGGAGACACAGAAGAGCTCTGCAGTCAGAGAAGAGACAGAGAAAATATCATCAGGTGCTCATTCACAACAGTGGTTCATTTGTCGCTATCCCTCAATATAACTTAACCTGATAATATGATTTGGAGTTGTTCTCACAGAGAGCACTTTGGGTTTTAATCAGTGATAGCTATCCAGCAAGTGTCTTGTATTAAAAGTGCACAATGCATTGCAACAGACACAGATAAGGCAATCAGCCAATGGATCACAGTTGCTATCTGCAGTGTAAACGGGATGAACATAGAGCTACTTTGGACCATTTTATGAATACTGTGCACTGGCCTGGTTTTGGCTTGTTTCCTCTACAAATATGCAGGGTTAAATCAATACTCCTAGAAGAGGGAGGTGGGTGTGTATGTGTGTATGTTTGCCTGTGTAAATCAAGAAGAACAAAGTGGCTCAAGGTAAGTCACTTCAGCAAACATTTGAATGAAGATTTCCAGTAACGAAAGAAGCCAGAAACAGCTTCTGGACAGTCTCGCAGCAGGAAAGAACAGGGGAAAACACCTAAACTCATTTTATTTTGGCGCCTTTCACAACTATGGGCTGTGCCTGCAGTAGACGGAAACACAATGCAGTGGCTCAGGGAGTCTCTTGCCATTCTGCAGACCTCGCTTAGTAATGATCCTTAAACAGCTCGCATATGGGAGCGGAGAGAGAGGACGATAATATGTACTTTATCCACTGTCATCCAACAATTCTGCTCTACTCCTTTAAACAAGGCAGGCGACATTTATCAACTCCTACCATATTTCCAAAGCTTGGTGAAGCCTATGTCTTGGTATACAAAAAAGGAAGTAATGAAAGATGCAAAGTTCCCTCTGGGATTGATTTTAGCAGCAGCAGCAGCTTTTGGCCCTAGTTCGAGAAAGCATTTAAGCATGCGCTAAACTTTATCTCACACCGAAGTCAACGGTTGAACGTACATAAGTAAGGATGTGTTCAGGCATTTTGTAGGATTGGAGCTGACAGGAATGAAGATGAAAGTAATTCTCAGGTGAAACCCTGCTGACTGTTTCCATCTTATATAAGGCGGGGGAGAATAACAACCAAAGAAATCCTTTCTGCCGGATTTTAGATCCTCCCATTCATCCAGAAACACTGGTTTTGGGGTTCTTCCTCCACACACTATGGACAGCTGTTGTTCTGCATAAAACTATACAACACAGCAATTTGATTTTGGGGTTTTCAGTGCACACCCCCCTAGGTTTATTTTATTGCTACTACCAGGAACACAAACCAAGAAATTAGCATTTACATTGTGCAACTTCTGTTCCATCGCTATTACTGAATTTCTTCTTCTCCTTAACTTATTACACCACAAACTTCTGGTAAGGATTAAGAACACTTAACCACAGAAGTTAAGCTGTGGTTGTTGCCCAAGTCACATGAGAGAACATTTCTCCCTGCTGGGACACTCAGGTCCTCCTTTCCACTTCTCTAAAATTTCCAATTCTTGTCAACAGCGGCTCAGATTACTGAGTGGCAGAATTTGCAACAATCTTCCATCTTTTTGATTGGCAATTGTTAATTACCCTCTAAGTACACTGAGTGGAAATAAAAATTTTTAAAACAAAGCTAGTGCTGAACAGACCTTGTGCCTTTCCCATCTGCCTGCATCTCTCTCTCTCCCTGACAGTATAAAATAGGTAGACAAGGATTTCCTATCCTGAGCAAATACATCTTAAAATACATTCAATGTTTTAGCTTTAAAGCAGACCGTTCATCAACTATGATAGTATATGACACAAATTAAAAATGTTATTTTTTGCTCTGAAGAGACAATACATGTTAAGAGATTTGGACATAGAAGTGGCAGTAGGCACAGAAGCCCTTAAAATAAAGGCCACGTAGAAATGCAACATTAAATGAACCGATGGCTTGAAAAATGTATTTGTTTACTGCAACGATATAGCACAGTCTTTTGCACAAGATTTTAATAGTATGCTCCTATTACATTTATATTCATTTACAATTTGGGAAGTAGAAGCTTGTAATGTGAATTCAATTAATTATTTCTCAACTTCACCCTACAGAAAGCAATTTGCTTTAAAACGAAGAAAAATAATCACCAGTAAACTACAAATTAGAGTGGTGTCTAAAGAATTAAAGTAAACTACTGCACTTATTTAAATAGAAATATTTATTTTCATAAATTTGAAACCATATAGTTTCATTTTTCACAATCTAGTTAGCTATGTGCTATAGATACCATTTTAATCTTTGATTTCACTGCTTAATAAAGTAATAAATTAAAGCTCCCTACTAGAATGATAAAGTAGCTAATTATCACTAGCACATAAAGGATGAGCACCACATTGGGCATTGGTGCAATGCACACTGCTTAATGGTTTCATTGCTTCAGAGATGGATCAGACCTGATACCAATATGAAAAGATCTCGCTGTGGTATCTCACCTGGTATTAGCAGAAAAGCAGAGACAACTCACTTACTGATAGCAGGCAGAATCTCATTTACCAAACTGAAATTTGGCCAGTGTACTAGGACTAACATTATTTTGCCTCAAGAGTCAATTACTACAGGACAAATCTAAACATTCTCACTTTTAACTGTCTTACCCCTTTCCTTGCATGTAGCCAGTCAAGCAATACGCGTGCAGGACTAGCTTCTTTTCCTTTCAACATGTAATGCACCTGCCACATAAAGATCTCTGACTCATGGGATCTCTGGTACTGGTGCTGACAGATCTAAATTTATCTCTTATGCTAAGTAATAAAGATATGTCATGTACATAGTCAATGAGCTATGGTGTAGTTCTTCCTATGGACCAAATGCCTACTATTTTCAGTGTGCCAAGGACAACATTATTTCCCATACTGAGTTCCCACTGTTATTTGCAGTAGCTTTTCAGCCTATAAACACTTGCAAGGAGCTATCTTCAGTGAGAAATACCGGGATGTAACAATGTCCTCACGGTTTCCACTGACATCAGATTCCTATATGTAATCCTGTACCCACCCACACCTTGGATCCTGAGTGTGCAAGTCTACATACTCCAAGAGAGGTTCTTACATTTTGCAGACTGTGGAAGAACACCTCCATCAAAGCACACTGTTTAGCTGTCAGACTTTGCCCTGTTCCTTGATTAAAACATCGGTACTCTCCTAAGAGCTGCCTTTAAGAAGCTGGAATAGGATAGCTACTTGGAGAAATTAAGTGATTCAGCATTATGACTTGGCAGGCTGTAACTTAATGGGCCGGAATCCTCATTTTAGTAACTATTAAAATTCATAGAGAAATAAAGTCTTTTCACACTGCTGTTTTCTTCAATAAAATGCATTAATCTGCTAGAGAGTAGCATTTTCCTACTAACCAACACTGTGTTTGCTCACGTATAATAATTAGATCAGACACATGAAAAAACACTCTTTGGTGAAAGTAGGTTATATTTAGTTTCTGTTTTAGCAAAATGTACTGGTTTTTCATATTCTGCTTCGGTAGAACATTTTTATTCATGTTAAATACACCACAAAATGCTGACAAAAAACAACTGAACATATACATTTATAGAAAGGCTGAGCACATTGACTTGTTCACATAATTTGATTAAGTGGAACAGTGTGTTTCTAGTGCTGGACCCACAGTATCTTTTGCACTAGGCTATAGAGCATGGCATGCTATGCTTCTCTGTTTTGGGCAGGGCTAACTGAAAAGATCTCCCACCACAAGGACCACTCTGTTTTCTCTCCAACATTGGCAGGGCGCTGGTCCTCATGGAGTACCGGTGCCACACAGGTGCAAATTAAATCAACATAAAGAGGGCCATATAAGCCTCTTACGCAGCTGTAAAACTCTCACCAGTAACAGCGCCAACATCAGCATGACTGCTATCTATTTAGGATGATTAATAATTCAAATTGCTTAGGAAAAAAAAAAAATCACCATTTTACCCCCAACTTCCACTGGAAGTTACTTGCATTACCATAGATGACTCGCACTGTAACATGGCAGAAAAGAAATCAATATGGTCAGATTGCACAGCCATCCAACTGCTCTCAAATCCTGCAAGCCCCAGCTCCCCATATGCTAGCTCCTGCAGATGAAGACCTGGCCTGAGCAGACTAAGTGATAATTAAATGAAATCAGTGTTAAAAGTAATGATGCCAGATGACAGGATGAAAAGCCCTCCCACATGATAAAGCTGGTAACTCTTTAAAGCATTCATGAATACGACCATTCCCCAGCGTACCCTTACTACTATGCCAAAATGATGTATTTGGAGTGTAATAATTAAAACAATAATTCCCAACAAAGTGGGAATTACGAGATAATTGACCATCCTGAAGTATTAAGCAAACTGCAGTAAAAGCCAAGGATGCTCAACACTAAGGTCAATTACGGTATAATTATCTGAATGACATTATTGCTGTTATAAAGTCTGTTGAAAGTATAAAAGAAACTATAAAATTGGATACAATACGCGTCACAGGGAAATGACCAGGCAGTAATGCTGCTTGGTTGACTGGTGCCAATGTTATAAATGGACATACCAGCACCGGAGCTTGGATTCAGGCACTGCTCCAGGCTTGGGCTTGGAGCACTTAGCTCTCTAAGATAAAACCGTAGGCTTAGATCAGAAGTGCGGAGGGGAAGGAGGGGAGGAAAAAAAAAAAAATAATAATTCTGCGACTTCTGACATGCCAGGGATGAGACGGAGACTGCTCTGGTGAGTAACGAGTGGTATGAGGTGGGAGAGGTCCCACCAGAAAGGTGACAGGACAGGGCATAAGCAACACCTGTGCGAGAGGAAGGGGCAGTCCAGTGCAGCCCACTGAGACCATGCACCCAGGGAGAAAACCTGTAACCAAGAGCTCCCACACAGCAAACGTTCTGCATGGCTCTAACTGTAAGGCAACATCCATCTCTCTAAAAAAACGGATTCATTTATATACACCCATAGGCACAGGTTATTAAACTGAGGGAGATGGGTGTGAAATGCTGTGGGCTGCTCTACAGACACCATATAGAGTGTCTGCATAGTGGCTGTGCTCCTGAGGTCACCCACACCTCCACTCCTACTATGGCTTTTAGTTGTTGTTATTATTATTATTATTATTACTATTATTACATTACTATTATTGCTATTACTGCATCCCAGTATCCACTCCTGCCTCACAGATTTTTCTTTGCTTTAATTTTCCAGCACCCCCTCTTTGCTGTCCTTACTTAAGCAAGCAGATTCTCCTTACCATGCCTTTCCCTCTAGGTACACGCAGTGGGTTGTGATCAGGCTGGCGCAGTCCAGCAGCACAGCCTGGAGTGCATCTCTTCCAAAATGGCTCACCAAAGGAGGGGAAGCTGGTAGCCAAGTATTGTTCCCGCATATATCACCACTCACGGCAAACTTTTTTTAATATTTTCACCTTCTCCTTTTCCAGCTTGTTTCTCTAATTACCGAAACTGAAACCCAACTTCTACTCAGCCATACCATGATAATTTATTTTTTTTTGTCTCATTCGTTGCCTCTTCCCTGTAGCTGCATTTTCAGATACTAGACAGTCTCAGTAATTGTTAGTGAAAAATGCTACTAACTAGCTAGGAAAGATACAGAAGCAAGCTGGTTTTAATATCACATGACCCTGTCTGAGCTAACTGGATTGAGTTTAGTAATCAAGCGTGTGATAACTATTTTTAATACAAACTATGATTGAAATGCAAACTTTGAAGTTTTATATAGCATTTTTACCCACTAATTAACTTCACTAATTGCAAAATTAATGAAGTTAATTAGTGGATAAGAGTGTCAAAAAACATCAAAGTCTAGATGTGCAGTGCTGCTCCAAGAGCAGTAAGACGGCTATGAAGAAGTCTAGAATAAAGAGAATGTGTACGCTCAGCAATTAGTCTTTGAAACACAAGTGTTCGCAAAAGTTTTATCTGAATAGGAGTATAGATATGTACGTATGTTATATGTGCATGTAATTTCTTTAAAAATATCCGTGTAACTGTTTACACTGGTGATCTGCTTGCCCTGGTGGTACCACTGCGATATTTAATCTAAACTAATTAAACGCATCAAATTCTAGATGTTATAAAACGGGTGATAAAATGAACAATAAACCACAACAGTTGTACACGTTAATTCCAGTCATGTATTTCAACACACAGTTATCAATTTGCTGGAAAAGCTAAGTGGGCCACACACCAGAAGTTGGAGACACCTAGCAATTTTGACATATAATCCTATCAGCATGTGCTGTTGTTTCTATGGCCCCTCCTGGTGTACAGGTGCATGGTGGTGGGAAGAAAAGTAGGTGTTTAATGCAATGGTGAGGGCTGCTGGCTAGCCTTTCACAGATGGATTTTTGCAATAAATCCTTTAAAATACATCTTCTCCAGTAATCACTGACTGAGGGACATAACACACATAAGGCCTAATTACCACGGACACTGTGAGGGTCAAAGGATGGGGGGAAGAACCAATGCAGCTTAAGTACAAGCAGTGAAGCAGCAGAGGAGCACAGCTGTGAGGCAAAAAAGGAGAGACAGGTTTAGGTTAAAGTATATCTTAGCACAGGCACACGAAGGTAGTGAAATCAAGGAGTGTGGCAAGAATAACAAGCACCCTTTGGTAAGCAAGACAGTTTGAACAAAGGAGCTGGTTTCAGCAGGGAACAAAAGAAAAAGAAACAGATGGGCAGGAAAAGGAGTTAAACATTTCTGATAGGTTTACAGAAGCTTCAAAGTTCACAGATTACATTTACCATGAAGTCTGCTCTCATCCATATCTGCCACCTCATAAATATTGAATTTAATTGATGGTAACACAACCCAGGCATTGTCAAACATCCTTCCCTTTAAACCACAGAGCAATTCACCTGATCCATTCTCCATTCACTGCCCAGCGCTTCAATCTCCTCCCCTTTGACCCCGAACTAGGACCACATGCTTCAGCACACAGCAGAGCAAGTAATCTGGATTGAGTGAAAAGATTTGCAAGAAGGTGTTAAGGCACAAATTGCAACTGGTATAGGCAATACAGTGGATGAGCCTCAGGGCATATGCAGGCTGCAAAGGAATTCTGTCCCTAATGATCCCAGAAAAGATAAGTGCTCACGGATACCAATGGGATAAGCGTGGAAATGCTTTCAGACAGAGAAAACTGTGGTGCTGGCATTTTAGAAAATAAAGGCCAAAATCTGCAACAAACTTGCATGTTGGTCATCACAGCATACAAACCCCTGAACATTACTTTAACAAAAATCAGACATACTGAAACAGAGGGGTCAAAGGCCACCGAGTTACAGTGATTCAGAAGGACTGAAGATAAATATAATAATCTTCAGAAATCTGAGGAACAGAGTAGTGCCAAGGAAACACAGAACTACAGCTCTCCTCTCCTCAAATATTTATTTGGAGTTCCAATTACTGATCTTTCACGCTATTTCCTTCAGCACAGACCTGAAACAGTTTGAGCAGCTCTAGCAAACTAGAAACAGAAACAGAGAGTAGAGTATTGGGAGTTAACTAGGGAAAAAGAGCAAGGGAGAGCATGCAATCACAGGATAAGAGAAAAAGCTCAACCAGCTGGAGCATTCAATGCAGCAATTTAATTGTGGGCTCACCACCATGAAAGGGAGAGAGCAGGCTAACCACCAGCCTGCATTACAGGCTTTGATTCAGCGGCATGCCATGACGCAAGGAGAAGCAGCAGCGCTCTGTGAGCATTCTTCAAAAGCTGATGACGGACGCGCACAGAAAATTTCCAACATCCAACGTATCTCCAGAATATTAACACTAATTACATTTTCATAGCGACTGAATGTAAACAGAACACACAAGGTAATTTGGTTAGTTTTCAGAATAGCAAGAAAACACTTAAGAGGGAATGTTTTATGATAGCCATTAAAGGCCTGTGTCAGTATGCTTTACACTTTGTTAAAAAATACCTGCAAGAATCACAAAATCCCTCTGAAGAATAACTGGCTTTCGCTTAGAGTCCTCTTTTCAGACCGAGCACCACAGTAAAACTGTTATCCTTTCACTTTGCACAGTGATTGAAATGGACTGTACGGCACTGAGCCAAGCTGAATGCAAACACTTTCCTGCAGCGGCTCAATCCACAGGGGTTATAAAAATCTCGTCAGTACCAGCAACAGAGGTTAGGAGGTAAAAAACACACATACCTATGCCCCCCAGATTCTCCATGTTAAAGCAGTAATGATCAGGCTTTAAGCATTGCCTTCTCCAGGGATAGCTAAGTGGATTCAGCTTTCATGTGACAGGTCCTAACAGCTTTGTCCTGGGATTTACATACCCTATCTAATTCTTCATTCTGACCAGAAGCATATAACCTAGCACTAATTAGCCATTTTTTGTTACTTTAAAATCACAGAGATCATGTCTGAAGACAGTCCCATGAGACACTCCATTTGGCTGCTTTCAATCAGGTACTGTGCCCGAGCGCCCCACATTTTTAGTTTTGGTTACATCTAACATAGGTTGTATTCATGGCAAAAGCATCAGTTTTGAGTTTTCACGTTTCTGTTCCCTTCCAATCTATCCATATGTATCAACCCTTCAGGGAAAAACACTTTCATTTTCTTTCCTTCTGCCTCTTTGTCTCTAAAGGATTTTATAGTTGTTTTGCTGCAGAGATGACCTAGGAGACGATAAGAAAACAAAGCAAATTATTGTTTTAACTGAATACTTCACAGATAGAGCTGATGATCTCTTTCCACACTTTCTGACTTACTCCCTCCCTTCCCCCTGTTTTTAATCCTATTTGTTCCTGACTTGATCAGTAGAAAAGTGATGGGAAAAGAGGTAGCTTTCAAGAGGCTACCGTGATTACAAAAAGCACCCTAAAATTCAATAGAAACATTCACTCCACAATCCCAATTGCTTCAATCAGCAGAAAAAAGTCCACCTGTTTTTCTCAGGTATTAACTAAGGGACTGGCAATTCGCTCATCTCTTCCCCTGTCAGATCTGGTGTGGCTTCTGAAGATCTGATATATGTTATGCTTTTCTAGCACCTTGTATGATTTAGGAAGCCAGAGCCACTGCTAAGCGCCCAGTGAAAACTTAATTCATTATCTGACCAGTCTCTTAATTGGGCAGGTGGATAAAACATGGCCAGGTGCTATTAAATATTTGCAAATTCCAGCTCATGCTGATTCTGAAGCAAACCATTCTCTCAACTGTCTAGAAAAATATCTTCCAGAAAGAAATCTTTGAGCACTACTGCTCACCTCTCTGCCCAAATAATATCCAAGCCCATTATATCTACCTCTCTTCATCTACACTCACTTACTTCTGTTCCCAAGACCCCTGTTCAGGAAATTATCCTATTTCCTATTCAGGAAAGCACTCAAGCAGATGCCAGATTTGAGGTATACACTTTGATCTCAGGTAAGTCACAAGGCAGATAAAGAAATCAGAGGAATGTACATATGTGCTGAACTTCAGATGCCTACTGCGCAGTACTCTGAATCTGGACCTTAAAAAATAATGTTCCCAGTCTCATTCTTCAAATCAAGGACTCTGGTAAGTGGAATGGATGGAGGAGTGGTGGGAACACAGATCCCGCAGTCATCCTTAAAGCAGTTGCATCAGTATATAATAGCACATTATATGTACACCTACTTTGAAGACTGAAAAAATAAAACTCACAGTCCTTTCTGCCAGATTTTTAGGTGCATTAAAACTCCTGAACATCCTAGAGCTTTGCCAAGAGAAGCAGCAGTAGCTTTTATTTTTCTGGGCCTTTCATAATTTATATTAGACAGGTCATGCTGTTAATTTTTTAAACGTTAAAAGCACAATCAAATACTAACTTCAGGCTAGCTGGAAATGTTTTGATGTCAGCAATGAGCAGCCAATGCATTTCTAATTCGGGCCAGAGGAGGAGAAAAGTAAAAATCTCCCTCTTGTACTCTCCCTATATTCTGCCAAGTAGTTAAGTGTGATAACTGGCATACACACACATGACCTTCTGTTCTATTCAAATGAGTTATCTTAGATAATTTGTGAAGACTGTTCTCTCTCATTTAAGTACTTCATAATACAATCCATCTTTCCCTTTGCTTTTGTTAAAGGAAGGCTATAGTAATCCCCCTAAAACAGCATTCTGGCAAACACTCCTAAATTATGTAATTCACTAGGTTCAACTCTACTGTTACAATCATTTTCAAGGAAGACGGGTATAATACATTATCATTATAGCTATACAATCCTGAGTTGAATTTTCCTTGGCTGAATTCCTAACACTTTAATGCTGAAATTGATCTGTTTTAAAAACATCATGTGAAAGGTTTTTTAAATACCATACATGCACAAGCTTTTTATTTCAAATGGCTTAGAAACGAGCTGGTGGAAACAGGAGACAAAAAAAAAAAAAAAAAAAAAAAGAAGTCTTATGTTCTCTAATCTACCATTAGGTACATTTTAAAGAACAACAGGCATGTTTCCAAACAAACTATTGCAGTGTACAAATTACCCAGCAGGGATGGAGATAACAATACCTATGGTGTGGGTTTAGATTTGAGAAGAAGTTGACATTTCATCAAGGTTGTCTAGGAAACCATTTTTAAAATTTATTTATAAAGCAAAATGAAAGATGTTTATTTCCATTTGGGATGCCTCTAGAGAAGCTGGCAAGTAACAAGTTTATGAAAATGACAAGTTCAAGGTACTTTTCTTTTTGACTGTAAATAACCTCCCTGTGAGCCAATTAAGAGTGCGGAGATCAAAGGCCCAAGCAGCACTATAGAACCAGGAGTTACAGAGTTAACGAAAAGTCTCCGCAGGCTTCCTCAATACGGAAAATTTCCTCTAGCCACCATTCACTTTGGTAGTGCAACAGCAAAGACAAGCATTTTTAGACTTACTTTGGAGTACGTTAAAAACCAACACCCATATTTTAATGGACACCTAACCAAGCAACTTGATTTTATGCAGTCAGGAATTATTTTAGTCGTAAAAACTGATCCAGATGAGACTGAAGCAGCTATAATGGTGAGAAGGCAAAAAAGGAGCTGAAAAGAATGCTTGGGATAACTTGTAAAATGGATTTCTCAGTTAGGAAGGGTTATTAAATCCCAGATTGCAGCCATTTGTCAGTGCATTTCTTCTCCTTAGTAGCTGCCAAGACCATGACTTTCAAGGCAGAAGTCAGAATAGATAGCAACATATTTCCTAATGCAAGGCTCGACTACTATGATGATCTCTGCACACACCATCTTCAAATTTGACACCAACATCGGGCACGCTTGCCCTGATGAGTGAGTGGGGACCTTACCTCGAGTACACAACACACTGCCAGCAAGTCTCTAGCTATAATTTAAAAGGCTGAGTTTTAAGTCACACCACTGTTTACTAACCAACATCTGGGCTGCTTGAGCAACAGCAGAGTCTGTTTCCTTGCAGTGCCACCTTGCTTGCTCTCAGTAATAAGCTAAATCTTGCCCTAAGACAGAGAAAATCTTGGATTTTAAAGTGGGTCTTCATTACTGCTTCCTACTATGATGGGGACAGATTCTGAACCTGCCCAGTCCGTCCCTCTCCATTTCAACTGTCTTTCCCTGTCCCTTGTATTACAGGGTGGGAGGTGAAGGAAAGGCTTTCAGCATTTGTTGTGACTGGTGAGACCATCAGACTACTCATTGTGAGTAGACTTTAGTTCTGACAGTAAACGTAAATTTCCATTTAAAGACACCTAGAGCACCAGATGGAGCCCTTACAGTGAGAAAGTATAACAAGCTCTTTCACAGCAGGCACAATTGTAACCGGAGCTCCAGCCTGCAGATGGAAATCCTTCTTCCCTGCCTACACGCTCTCCCCACAGGGCGCTTTCACTACTGACAAAAATCACACTGCCATATCCACCTCTGGGGCTGCTCCCTCCGCAGCAGCACCGGAGAAAGCGTGGGAGAGTCCTCCAGCCGTGCAGCAGCCCGCGCTGGGCACCTTGCTATCTGGCAGCGGAGCACTGTGCCGACAATCCTGATTCACAGCTCAACAATCTTGCTCCACGTATGGAAAGCAGCAGAGCCCTGCTAGCATGGCGCCAGCAAGAGGTAACATGATGGTGAAGAGCTCAGGCACAGGGCTGGGCTATCAGAGTCACACCACACTGGTGGGTGGTGTGCTACCAAGACGGGTTAACATTAGCCCAGGTTCTCGGTGGTGTGCTTCGTGGCATGGTGTATGTATGCTGCGTGACAGCTGGTTAGCCTGGGGGGGACATTGCACGCATGCTCCCCCTGATGTGACCCTCCCAATAGCGCAGTGGGCTCCTGACGATTCTGCTACATCTACAACCCCGTGCCGTATTGAAGGATCCGTACCACGCACAAGAGCAATGTAATCGAACCCCAGGGAAGGATGAAAATTCAACCAAAGCTTCTCTTCCGAAAAAACATACAGAGATTAGGTAGTCAACCGAAACAGGAATTAGCCCAAAAGGACTGAGATAGCAAACAAACCCACGCGACCTACCACCAGAAAGAAGCATACATGCAATTGCCATGAATGGGACTCAAATCCACTGAGAGGTTTTAAAAGGAGGAATTGGGTAAAAATAGATCACAAGGTTAATGCTGATGCTTGAGCAAAAAAATAAAACTGGGAAGGATGGAAAACTGTGTTTATATTTGGGAAATCTAGGTTCAGTAGTTTGCTCTTTTGTCTGATCGTGTGAAGTCAATTAAGCCTCTTCATGCCTCAGTTCATTATCTATAAAATAGGGATAATTTCAGAAGCCTAGAGAGCGTTTCTTTCCCTCGCAGGGTTGTTGTGAGGATTAATGTATTGAAGATTTGGAGGTACTCCAGTATCACAGAGATGGATCCATTAAATATCCTAGACTGAAATGGAAAAATAAGGGACACGGCGTGGGGGGGAAGTCAGTCTTCCTTGTGGCAGCAAAAACACAACTAGACAATTACAGCAATCCAACTACTATAACAAAGTGCCTGTATTAAACTCCAGAAACTAATACGTCTACAAATAACAACTTTAGCCCATTCTTAGTTTGCATAAATCTTTATCACACTGACATAGGAAATGTAAAAGAGAAAACACTTCTGCATCATATGTAAAACTGTCATCAGCTAAACTCATGAGAATCTAAAGCTACTACATCCGAGAGGTAACTAACTTAATACTCTGAACAAAATTTCAGGAAGAAAATACTGCTGGTGGTTGTTGTTGTTGTTTTTTAAATTACCTATGGGTAACAGAATTAACCAGGAAATGTGCTATCTGCAAGCTTGCCTTTGAAACGATTTTTCTCAAATTAACCTTATGTATTTGAAATGTGAACAAAGCCAAACCTTCAGCTGCCTAATAAACTCAAACTTCTACTTCACAATCTGTAAGGCCTTCTCAAAGACAGCCAGATGTCAGATAAACCTCCCTGATTTCAAAAACGCAGAGCGAGTATTCCCATCATCACTCCTTTTACTATAACCCACCAAGTACACAATCTTTTATTGCTTTGTGCTATGCAGTGTTTGCACTTACAGCACTCCATAAATAAGAAAAACAAACAGGGTGTGTGCTTATCTGATTAAAATCCAATGTAAATTATATGCAAAATAGGTGCAGCCCACTGGCTCATGGCAAGTTGCCAGTAAAGACCTTCTGTGCTGAAGGTTGTGCACCACTGATTTAGGGCATCATCTCTCTGTCATACTTCTGTTTCATTATTTTACAGTTTCCTGTGCTGTATTACTGAACGCTCTTTCCCATCTCCATTCTTATTCCTATCTGGCCAGTTCAGCACTCCGTTTTCTTACTATCTGACACCAGACTATGCAAAAAAAATCTTGCACCATGATGCATAATCACTTTGCAATTTGGGTGAGTCTAATCCAATCTCAGCCTATGTAGTACACCACTTTTTAAAAGCATCCAGGCAATGCTGCAGAACATTCACAAGTTGTTTTTTCTAAATTCTCCCACAATTTAGATGATCCAAAACTGGATTTCCCAAATGTTGTGCAGACATGATTACGGACTATATTTTTTGATTGGGTTTTAAGTCCCTACTTTTCAGAGATTTCTCATTTTTCCTTCATTCAAGGTTGAAATTTGCTATGAGAATTTCTTTAGCCCCCTGTAGAATTACTCAGGGTATTCCCCAAAGAGGGAGACAAAAAGAATTGGGGATTCATCATGCACAAGCTGATATTTACAGTAACACCACTCCCAGTACATGTTTGCTGGAAATAGCTTGATATTTCTTCTCTTTCTTTTAATATTTGTAGGATTAATAACCAATTCAGGCCCTGATCCCACAGTATTTAACATCTGGGCAAAACGCTTCTTGCTGACGTCCACAGGGCTATGGTTTGGCACAACAAACACACTGCATGTTACAAGAAACCTTAGCAATGGTAGCAGTAAAAGGCAATTTCTTATCCCTTTTTGTGCTTCCCTTCTTTTCTTATTGTGAAGAGACTAGGAACAATATGACAACCATAACAAAGGGGAATAAAGAAAACACTCATGGATGATTGCTCAAAGTGGGTCCATAAATGCCACGATTACCTTGCTACTATGGGTATGGCGTTTGGGTTTAGGACAACTTGAAGCTGCATGAAGGCAGGCACCAAAAAATACTTGCATATGACAACTTTGGTGCACCTCAGATGCCACCAGAGGCACGCACTACAGCAGAGGCAAGTAATATCTTTGTATGTCTTCAGACAGCAATACAAAACCGTGTCGTCTCCCTTCATCGCAGTAGTGTCTTCACCCCTATGAACTCTATTTGCCACTTTCCAGTTGACCTGCACAACACACTGAGGTTGATTGCTACAAGAAAACTATAGCCAGAATAACAAATATGAAGCACCTCTCCTGCCAAGTGGTAAGACCTTCCAGATTATACACTAACTTCCTCCATCACTGGCCAAGGTAATCATATTTCACAACACATTAAATGCATTAAGGGTCCCAAGCAAACAATGCTCAGGCACAAAACTCAAGAACCAGAAATGGCTAGAACAAACTTGCAGCTCCTCCAGGGCCAAAAATGCCTTTTCAGCAAAGATATCCTAATGCAACTCTGACTCTATTCTCCGCCATCCCTCAAGAAAGACTTGAAAAGAAAGGAAGCTGGCAAAAAAAGAAGCAGTGACAAAACGGTGAGTCAGACAGAGGTAAAAAGGTTAGTCTCTGGGAGCCAGAAACCACAAGGATAGGCACTTTAGACACATATTTTTAAATGTTTCCTTTCTCTCTCCTTCTTCTCTTCCTGAAAGAATAAATTCAAAATGAAATCATCTTACAGAAGGACAGCCGCTTCCCCCCTGTGCCCAATCATTCCAGTCACACTATGTTGTCCAGTAACCTGCATTGGTAATTCCTCATGAATAAAATGCCAACATTATCATCCACAGCTACGTTGTTGACATGCTTTTGCTATTTCACTAAAAATACCATTAATTTTCTGGCTTCACAACAGCTGAGCTACTCCCCATTTGAATATACAAAAGAGTATTTTGTTTAAACTAAATTAAAAGCGTTCCAGTAAATGACTTCAATTTTGCTGGCTATACTACTTAGTGTATACTGTTCTATTTAATCCTCTCTTTTCTCAACTCTACCCCTTCTACCTCCCCCTCCTTTTCTTTCTTTCCCTTTCCCCCCCCCCCTTCCCTTTTTATACTTAATCCTTTCATGCCAGGAACTGGATTTGCCCAGCAAGACATCCACAGTCAGAAAGAGCTTCAAAAACGTGGTGCCAAAGAGTTAAGGCAATGGTGAAATTACCTCCGCTGTTTTTATTCACCTGTGTTTGCCAAAACATATTTAGCAGTAAGGAAAGGAAGGGAAAGGGGAGGGGGAAGCACACAAATGCTGAACACACCTTCCATTTCCCATCCAGATAAGTGTCGACATTCCCCATTTAAGTCGGAATGAAAACCACCATTACTGCCAAGCCCTCCTGGCATCTCACCAGTTTATTTGTTCCCATTTGTATCTAATGCTTTTGTCAACAGTTCAACAAAAGTCAAAGCAAACAACCCACTACAAACACTGGGGGTAACAGCAACAAGCATGAATCCTTCACAATTATCCAGCCCAGCTGCTCAGTGCCTGTCCAGGCTGCTTTCATTTACAACAGTGTCAACAAAAGGCTGAAACCCAATAACTAGGTGGGTCAATACTACCCCTGTAAACCCTCCGGAGAAGGAAATGCTGTTCTCCTGCTTTACTGCTTCAGCAAACATGCAGAATAATTCAGTTAGATAGACAAGTGCTTGCCTAATCATTTGTTGTGTGAATTATTCAAGGCTTTCCTTGTAAACTACTAAACGATGGCTCTTCAAATATTTCTGAGGAACCACCAGATGGCCGACAGGAGAAAAGGAAACATGAGGCAAATTCTGACACACCAGCGGACAATGGTAACCTATGATCTTGGAAAGCGTTAACGTTCAGAGGATTAACGCCTTCCTGCACCTTGCTTCTTGCTTCTGGTGTCCCCGTGTAGAGAGCAAACAGCTTTTAGCATACAGGCACTAGGCACGCATCGGTCTACTAGCAGCCTGATCTTTATACAGCATAATCAAGCCTGATGCCTATGGTTTTTCTTCCTCTTTTTTCATGCGAGTTGTAAAAGAGTTCTCTCCAGAGAATATGTAAAATGTGGATAAAAATAAGCACAGTAGTTAGTCAGGTGGATGCAGAGAGGAAACATGCATTTATTCCCACATTGCTCTCTCCCTCCGCCCCCCCATGCTCATTTGATCTCTTCTTAATCACCCACCTTAGCATTTCTTTCTCTGCAGCCACAAGGTGAATGTTCACTTGCTTTTCTCCAGAGGTTTCACGAGGGTTCATGTTTATGCTTTCAAAGAGCAGCGCAAACAAGTCATACAGCGTAGAACCAAGTGCTAAGCATTACATCTTCTACTTCAATTGCCTCTTCAGTGTGGGAAACAGCCATCTCCAGATGTCTGCTTCTTTGTTTTTGTTGGCTTTTGTCACCACCATATCATTACATTAACATATTCTTTTTAAACTTTAAGTAAACTTTTAAGAAAATGGCAAATTAGATAAGTGGTGCTTGTTTTGATTTAATCTCACTATTGGCAAGAGCAACCCTGGATATGAACAAATGTTTTTCCTAAGACCAGTTTACATATACATCACTGTGCAGTGTTGGACAGACACGTATCTTGAGCCAGAACACAATATCAAATACACTTATAAATATTTTATTTTTTACATCTACAGTAGCAGTCGTGTGTACTGAATAACTAGCATTCCAGAGAGAATCCCTGGCAGTTTTAAGACTTAGAAAAATAGTACGAGAAATTCTGTCTGTATGTCAAATTAAAGCACATATTTTTGTTTTTATAATTAGAATCTGTAACATGTTTTGTTTGTAAAACAGGCAATTTTACAGTGATTGCACTGTAGCAATCTCTGGAGTTGCGTGTTGTCAACATAAAGAGCCTTCTTCAATCAAATAAAGTCTCCTTCCTGTTTCTGCCCCAAACAATTATGAAACACTAAGTAGCCGCAGCTCCGTCACTTTCTGATCACTGCAGCTGTTAGTACCCATTTCAGCCCTACTCCACTTGGTGGGAAGCTTCAGTTAAATTTACTGTTATAAACCAAGTCATTGCTATTTGCAATGCTAAGTTTGTTTATCAGTATTAGCAGGACCAGTGCCTTCACTGTTACAGTCATTAGCAGTATTTGCAAAATGGTTCAGGGCCCATGGAGACCAAAGGCACAACAGAGAGGTACAGGAAACGTTTGGTATCAAAAAAAACCGTTTGACATCAACTTGCAGAGATTAACTGGGAAAAACCTGCACAGTCTGATGCTAGATACTCTAAAAAGAACAGGGAAGAGAGACACCACCACACAAAAATGCCTCCTCTCCCTCATCCCCTGCAACAGGAAGAAGGGTCCAAAAATGGCATCTCTTCGCCATGGCTGGAGGCAACGCAGTTAGCAGAAAACCTCCATGAAGCACGCAACAGTCCTACAGAAGGTCTGCTAAATACTTAATTGCTTTCAAATACCCTGCGGTGTGATATAAAGCTTTTAGGCTACCTAGGTGGTGAGCACACAGTGCTTTTTATAAAGGCACTAAACTGACCCTGGACAGGCTGCCTTTATGCTGAAAGCAGGGTGCCTTTGCTACTCTAAGCCAATTATGCATCCTGACAGGGCACTTGGAAAGATACCGTACTTCAAGGGAATGGCAGAAAAAGGGTTTCTCTCACCCCACAAGGTTTACTGTAATTGATTTTAGAGGGATTATTTTAAAATTATTCGGACATTGAATTCCTCTCATATTTTGCAGTATGGGACAGCAAAGCTCATTACAAAAAAATATTTGCAGGTCACTGCAAGAAACTCTTCTCGAAGGAGGGGAGGAAAAGCAAAACATTCATTTCCTTGAGGGCTAAAATAAATTGCAGTTTGGTATTTTTAAAACAAATAGAGAGGTGGGACAGAAATACAGCATCAACAGGTACGGTTTCAGCAAACGTATCAGGGAGAGACAAGAAATATAAACACACAGCTTTAATTATTGCAAGCCAAATACAACGATTTCCTAATGCCTGCTGTTGTAACATTACAAGGAAAAGCTTCACATTATTTAGGTCAGCACTGCCTTTTCAACTCAATGCAAGCAATGATTTCTATATAGTCTGGCCACTTTGTTATTAAAATAAAATAAGCAAAGGACTCAAATATGTTGCTGTAGCTGCCAAGTTTTGCGTTGCATGTGGTCTGTGCCAAACTCACACCACACACCCCTGCAGACAACCCTTCTGGGGGTAGCTGCAATCAGGAGACACCTCTCCTGGCCCTTCTTCCATCCACCTGCGTTGCAACTCTGCAGCGCACACCAGTCTGACAAAGCAGGGCACCGCCAGCAAAATCAGTGTTATTATTTACTTTGACCTGGCAAGATTAATGTAGCAAAGAAAATACTGTATCCCCTCTTTCAAAAAATATAGGGGCTTGAAACATGCCAGCTTCGTATTTCACTGCATGGAGAAGCTACAACAGACCACTCACCCTGGGAACGGAAAAAGAAAGAAACTGTGGAAATTTTTCCCTTCTCCCTCCCTCCCGCCCCACTTACTCATAAGTACGCATTAAGGAAACTCCCACAGCTGCATTCACCGCCTCTCGAGAGGCAGAAAAAGAGGTACAGCTGTGCCTGCTAATATTCGTATGCAAACAAGTAGCGTCCGACTGGCTGCAATACCTCACTTAAAAGCACCTCGGTACTCTTTGATAAGCTCGCAGCTCAAAAAGAAGTGATACAGAGCAATCTGCCATCCTCTTAATGCAATTAGCAGATTAAAGCGGCGTTTCCCTTCCAATACTTCGTTAGAACACCGATCGCACCCCGCACTAGCTGACGATACGACATACGCAGTGTTCCCCCTACAGTCCTCCCGGAGACTCGGCGGGGCGAGCCCTGCGCTCGCAGCCGGCGGCCGGCACCGCGCCCGCGGCCGGGCAGGGAACCGGCGGCCCGGCGCGAACCGGCGGCCCGGCGGAGGGGGCGAGGGGAGGGGAGGGGAGGGAAAAGCCCCGCACTGCAAGGGCGCTGGCGGGACGCTGACGACCGCCGCGCCGCCGCGCTCGCTAATTGCTCCGGCAGGCGGGGGAAACCACCTTCCCCCGGGTTCGGCAACTCCCAGGCGCTGTGGCGGACGGGCCGCTTGCCGGGTGGGCTGTCAGGCTGCTCATGTGCGTTACGCCTCTCCATGCTGCGGTGTGCGAGAGACCCAGCTACACCTCGACGGCTGCGGCCGCTGCAATCCCCTGGGAGCGAAGCACGGGAGTGGTGAAGCCCAGTAAAGTGCGGTGCGGGCACGAGCACTTATCTCACTTTTCCCCTCGGATTATGTTTTTTTTCACGGCAGACCGACGTGCCCAATAACGCCCCGGCTTCGGAGAGAATGTTTTCATTCGTTCCCTCACGAAGCCAAAAGCCCGCCAAGGGCGCCGCAGCGAGCGCGCCGTCGGGCCGAGCCGCTGAAGCGCGGGCAGCGCGGCCGGGAGGGGCCCAGCCTCGCCCCCTCCGCCCGGCGCGGCGGCATCCCCGGGGGAGCCTCCGGCTCGGCCCCCGCCGCTGCCAGCCAGCGCGGCTCCGCCGGTGCCAAGGAAAGAACAAACTAAAAAAGATTAATTCGCAGATGTTCATGCGTTTCACACACAGGGTGCCCTATGGTCCGTTGCCAGGGCAACGGGAGACCACCGGCGCGCGCTTTATTGGCTTTATGAAGTGCGTCTCGGGGGCTATAGTCCGAGAAATGCTGCATGATAATCGTCAGGCTTTTCAGAAGCCTTGTTTTGTGTTTATCCACATTTAACCCTCTGAGTGTTATTAAGAGCATCACTATGCACGTCTGGCACACCGAGGAAAGCGGAGACGGAGAGGGGGGGAGACGCGCAGTCTCTGCTTCCAGCCTAGAAACCCTGGAAAACGCATCCTCGGGGCCGGCTCCCGCCTGCCCGGCGTTGAAGTTTTCACCCGCACGCTGCGGGCAAACTGATGTCCAGGCTGTGGTAGTGCAAGGCTCTCAGCACAGCGAGATCTGGGGACAAAACAGACACCGGCAAGTGCAAAGGCAGCACAAGTGTCACATTAGACTAGCAGACTACTGACAGCAGGCACAACATGTTTCCTCAGTAACTTCGAAAGAAGAAGGAAAAAAAAAAGGCCCACCAACTTCCTAGACACATTACGAGAGAAACCACACTCTCATTTTGAATCCCAACATGTGACACCAGCAAGCCAGCCACGCCAAAGCCTTTGCCACAGCCCCTCCAAAGCTGCGGTCCCTGTGGAAAAGGAAAAGGAAAATCCCGCGTCCAGACAACGCTCGGTGTCGCAGTGCCAAGGGCTACAACATCACCTATAAATTCACACGAACGAGCCGGAGCAATAAAGCCACCCAGGCCTTGGCTGCTCCGCCTCCCCCATCGCCCGCTTCCCATCCTCTCCTCACTCCAGGCGTCGTCGGGCATCTCCTCCTCTGGCGTTTCCCTCACCGGCCGTGGCAGGGCTGGGGTCGGAGGGACGGGGGTTAAAATCACAAATGCCACAACGCCCGCAGCAGCAGCAGCCGCCGCCATCAAGCGCTAATCCAGCAGGAAAGGAGCGGGAGAAAGCGAGGATGGCAGAAGGGATCAACAGAAGAAACCGCTTACATTCAGGCTCGCAGGAGAAAGACCACGCAGAGACAATCATTTCCTGGGAAAAGCTAAAGCCTAACGAGAATTTACTCTGCCTCCTTTATTCAGACAACCAACCCTTTTGTGGCAGGGGCTTCCTGAGTGACAGGAACCCAGGGCCCCTTAATAGGATTTCCATATTATTTCCAACACCTGCCTAGAAGTTATTTGTTTACATTGAAGGAGGCGAGATTCTCAAATCAGACATCTGCTTCTAGTTCAGGCATATCTTAGGAAACCATCTAGAAAGAAGCTTTGTTGCTATGGAGACATTTTTATTTTCTTCCCTTAGTTGGCTGAAAAACATTAGCATTTCCAATTTTTTGTTCTTCAAAAGGCCAAATGTCACTCAAGACAACACAGAACTTTTCAAATTGCTTTGCAGAATAGGCTAATCGAGCTTTAGATATTTAATTAATTATTCGACTCAATTAGAGCTGTATCGGAGAGAGGCGGGAGACATGGTGTAACTTTCCCGCAAATTCCCCTCAATGGCCGATTCCTGCTGGCTGGCCTAATTGCTTCTTCCCTCAAAGCACAGCTAAAACTTTGTAATTCATGATGCACTCAGCAATCTTGCATAATAACTTGGGAATCAGTCAGACTACTCATTTCCTTCAACAGCTTCTAAAATCAACCTAAGAGACTGACAACACTTTGACTAGGAATAGGCTTCTTTCCCAGTGCCAGGGAAGAGACAGGAAGAGCAATACAAATATTAATACAAATATTAACCCACTACTAGCATTCTGTGACTTTAGCCAGAGGACAGAAACTTCCAACCCACCTCATCCATGTCGCTGATTCCAGAAGGTAATCTGCCCTTCCCTCCCTTTAGCAGATAATGGGCATGTCCAAAGAATCCATTGATTTGCATAAAAATAAGGGGTGTTGCATGAAAATAAGGGATGTTTCAAGTTACTTTGGATCTAAGGGTTTTAAAGACAACTCAAAATCAAAATGCTAAGTGCTCAATAAAACAACAACAAAAAAAAATGTATCACGGCACCAACAGAAATCTATACAGCAAACAGCAGCCACCTAGTTTGTGTCCCGCTTTGATGAAAATTTGTAAGTTTTGTTTATATTCTCCCATTACTTTGACTAACACCTATTTAACCCGACCTGCAAATGTGTTCTTCATTCCAGACACGTTCACTGTGAGTAAACTGGTGTAAGCCATGAATGCCAGCATCCAAAGTATGATTTTAATTGCACAGTTACAATAAGGAGAACTTCAAAAGCGATAATAAACAAATTCATTCCCTCCCTTTACTAATTTTCTCCCACCTATTACATTGTCAAAGCCTTTGCGCTGGAGAAGACCCTTCCACCCACCTCCTCACCCCAGCAAACTTCCTCTTCCTACTCTACAACGTGAAGTCATAATCCTGTGTTATCAACATCACAGTCTGTTGCCATGGAAATAATTAGACATGACTGCTCAGGTTAGAAATTACAGCCCCTGTAAGTGTTTGCCTCCTGGGTGAAGAGAGCATCTGGAGAGAGAACATTTGAGTTACCCTGAATCACCAAGTAGCAAAATAAAGTTTGATAGTGAGAAGCACTGCAGGATTTTGTCCAAATGTGGGCACGCTGCCAAATAAGATTCACCCTGTGGTAACTGGCAGAAGGGTGCAATGTAAGAGGCCAGCATTCAGTGAATACACAGAAGCGGGAAAAAAAAGCTATTGGGTAAAGGAGGTGAAGCCATCAAAAATGGCAGAAGCAGCTAATTCTTTGATACCAGAGTACGTGCTGTTACTTTCATATGAATACTCCAGACTAAATTAAAATTCCCAGATGACCTCATTAAAAAGGCAAATGATGTGACACTGAATGAAAGAAAGAAATGTAAAACTCAGGGCGGGGAGGGGGGGGGGAACACACCAAGGAAACATATACCTGAGGTTTAGTTTTGTGTTCTAAAAATCAGTTAAAAACCACAAGGCTTGAATGACATGCTACAAGTCTAGCCATGAAAAGGTTATTAAGAAAAAAAAGCAGTGCCAAAAAATCAGCTCCATAAGATAGACCGAGACAACAAACAGGACCCTGCTAATTACTATTTGTTCTGCTTCAGCAGACAGTTACTGGACGAGACTGCAACAAACAAGCATGTCTCACCCAATCACATCATTAATCCATTCACGTTCACCACCTGAGGACTAGCTATGCCCCACAGATATTTATTCATCTGTTCCACAAACAAACAATTACAACACATTTTCTGGAATTAGGGCACCTGTTACAATCGGCACAGCTTACACGCCCAGAGGCAGATATCAATTAATACTGAAAAAATTACTGTATCGCAAGCCAACAGAAGTTACTCATTATATTTTGATAACACTACCCTCAAAACACCCACAAAGATCAAAAACACAACTCTTGTGGAGCAAAGTTTAGTTTAAATGCACTCAGCTTAAAACTACCACTTCATCATTACGGAAAGCAAAATACATGCAACGCCTTGTTTCCAAATGGAGAAAGGCATGAGCAGAATCCATGGCATGAGTGTGAAACATTTGGATTTTAACAAGCCTCTGAAGTGCTTTTCAGCTGAATGACATTACAGCAGCAAAACAAGAAAATGATCAGGAAATAAATTCTGTAAATTTCTTTAGGTGTGTAACAGATAACTACATTTCTTTGGCTTGTTAAATACATACTGAACGCAAAGACATTTGGCTGGACACTCATGCCACTACAGGAAGTCTCATTTAAAAGAAACCTGACAATTAAGACAAAGTCCACAGCAGGGCATCATGGCATTTTATGTGGTGTTCCTCTCCCAGCAGAGTAACAAAGTCCGAACAATGTAATTACATTTGGTAATATCCAAAAGTCTTGCAATCTATGTTGGGCATTTTGATTTTAAACTACCTTGTTCTTTCCAGAAGCATTACACTCATACAACTTTTTTTTTTTTTTTTTTGTTAAAGGATAAAATTACAGCTGCAGGAGTAAGCAGCTTACTCCTACTTACATATTAAATGAACAGAGGTCTAAACACTTAATAGTGGCTAACGGCTCGAGAAGCTAAATTGAGAAGCACTGGAGCACCTGCCACCACAAACATAAATGGAACATGGGAATCACACCCATCCACTCTCCCTTATCTGCCACACATGTAATTATTAGCCTTCACACAGATTAAGGCAAAAGTAATCTTACTGCTAAACCCACTTGAATTTGCCCTGACAGACTTCTAGCACTAACACTAGCATGTTGGACAGAAATTTACCCCAACCCTGCATTTGATGCATTACTTCAGATCCTTTAATTTAAAACTTTTTTTTTTCCAGAGGATATTTTATTCCTGCAACAAGACTGCAGCTCTTAATTATTGGCACTTGTTGCTGCTGAAACGGTAACCCCCAGCACCAAAATGAACAGAGTCTCCACTGTGTTGGCAAGTCTTAATATGGGCATGGTCTCTGCCCCAAATGATTTACAATTCAGGTGGGAGGAAAAAAAAAAGGCAACACACCGCATGAGTATAAAGAACAACAGACCTGGATTAACAACAGATGTGGTAGAAAGTTACACGAGTCAAATCCTGTGCATGAGGCAGTGATTTAGAAGACTCTGAGATTCCTGAATAACCTGCTCAGGGACAGCCTGGCTACCTCTGGCAGGCCTGCAACCCAGCCAGCATCTGGGGGCTCCTTCACTCCAGCTGAGAGCCTGGGGAAGAGACTGCTAGCAATGGACTACTTTCTGCCAGGTGGTACTTTTGCACACAAAATGCTTCCTTACGTTCTTCACAGGGTATGTTTTACAGAAGGGACTTTTGTTAGGGACCACAGAAACTTTTGCCACGTTTGTCCCAGAGAGGGTAGGTGAGGACCAGGGCTGGGAAGAACAACATGCCTCCTCCATCAGCTGTTTTTGCAGGAGGTGGAAAAATCCTTGTGGGGCGCAATTAGCAAGCAAGAATCCACTGCAGAATAATTCTTTTTTTTTTTTTTTTTTTTTAAAAAGAACCTTTACTGTTTTGAAAAGGGGACACACCAAGTCCTCTATGAAAAGCTGCTCGGTTAACTACAGAGCTGTTTGTTTGTCTTTCTGTCTAAACACATTATATTCCCTCAGAGCCCTTAAGCCACGGCTGCACTTTGAGCACAGCCCTGGCGCTTGCCACCCTTCCCTTCCCTTTGTCCACTCCGCAGCCTCGCCACTGCACAAAGAGCGCTCCCATGACCCAGTTTACCGTGTCTAGAGTTTTCCCACACTTCCAACTTTGCAAAGAATTCAGGGGACTGAATCCAACACGAAATCAAAGAGCTCCCAAAGCCATCCTTCTCCACGGAGCTTGCTGTGCTGATGCTGATCTATTATTTAGGAATAGCTCCTGGACAATCTCATGTTATCTGGAAGGTGAACTGCTCGCTCCAGGGAGGTGCTGGCAAGGATGGAAGCCTGCTCTGGCTTACCGGGCAGAAAATGTCACGTTCAGAAGAGTGATGCAAACTGGCTTTTCCTTGGGCTGAACGAGGAGGAGGGTCAGGAGCAGCACAGATAGAGACAGAAAGTTTCTCAAAGACAACTGTCAAGCAAAGTGCTGGAAGTGGTGGCAAAAAAACAGGACACTTCAGCCAAACTCCTTTCTTTGTAGAAATGGGTAGGGTATCTTCGTTATCTGAATCGTACACTAAAGCGTAAATTTACACTTTATGAGCTATTCTAAAATCTGCCCTGCTTAATAATCTGTATCAGCAAGAAAACACTTTAAAGTGTCTCTCACAATTAAACCCAGGCACAACCTTGTATAAATCAAAATTTTGCTACCATATCAAAACGTTACACTGGGGCTGTATAACATTGCCCATATCCTCATTACATGCTACACTAATTACTACCAGCAGATTCAGAATTTTCTGCACATTAGAGGCTTTTAGAGGAGCTATAAAAAATTTCAGGCACCATTAATTTAAATTTGTATTGAAATTTCCTTTTGACAGATGGCCAAAAATTACTTACTATTTAGAGTACCAGAGCTGCCTGTTTGCACATTAGAAGAGGAAAGGGAAAAATTAAAAGCAAGAAGGAAATTTATGTCACGTTCATTACCTGTTAAATGTTAAGGAGCATTATCCTGCATGAATAAATTATTTCATACAAGCACACAGACTCCAGCTGCTGGCAACTGGTACGTTCTGGCTGACAAATACCATCTCAAGTCACACAGCAGACAATCATAAAAAGCCTCTCTTAACCAGGAGCCACTTAAGGGAGGACAGATCGATCGAACAAGCAACTAACTGCTACTCTGGGCATCACTGAAAACATTTAAGGAAATTAGCAAACTATTTCACCTTGCAAAGCTGGCAGCAAGCCCCATAATGCTGACACACAAGCCAACTCACAACCTGAACACCATGCAAGACAAACATCTACTTATCATTTCAAAGTAAATTGGCACAAAGTAACGACGCCCCCCTCTCCCTCTCGAAGCTGTATGAATAACAGTGCCTTTGAATCATTCCCAGACAAAATCAGCCTTTTTGGTATAAACACTCCTTGTAACACCCATGCCAGCATAAACACCCCAACATCCCACAGACATTACAGAAACACGACTAGAGTATTTTGTTTAAAAACAGCAGTTACCATATACTAGCAGTTCTCCTCATTCACTTTCTTGAGTGAAACATTCGTGGTTACAGCTGTACAGGTATGCAAACTCAGGAAAGAAACCAGGAGCATTTGTATTCCCACATTTTGATATCTGCCCTTCCTGTACTGGTTTGTTTGGGTGCAGAAAAAAAGAAAATGGACTAAACCTATCTGTTCACAGCGAACAGGGGGTGTTCTAGGTAAATCATCATTAATCTGCGCCCAGCCTCGCCACATAAAGCAATAATCCCAGTCTCTAGCCATCATGACAAGGAAGCTGAAGTGAAATCCGACATGCTGTTGTCCTGTGTAGGCAGATAGACAGCTTCAGTGCCTTTGCTGCTCACAGTAAAAACTGACAGTTCCTGTCAGCTCCTGGTTGTTATGCAGGGCCATGTGGGTAACAGCAAAACTGGCAACCATCGGCTCACTTGCACTCGGCTGGGACATGGCAGAGTTGCCAGTGGCAGAATGGGCGCGCTGGGGAAGGCCGCGGGACAGGTCCCCACCTGGAGCTGCCGGAGGAGCAAAGGCATAGCCCCGTGCATGGCAGCTCCAGTTAGACAGGTCTCTGGTGGGGGCAATGCCTGTGCCTGGCACCACGCTCCTCCTGACGCCATCTACGGCACACCAGTAACATCTGCCTGGCAACCTCCTGGTAATCTTGTCTAACGCACCCAAGACTCATGCTGTGAACACCTCTTCTGCCATTTGGCGAACCCCAAGAATAAACTGCATCTTCCTAAAAGAAGCTCAATTAAAAACTTGACAAATGCGTTGCAAGTGCTCAAAAAGGCGGGCCTAGGTCTCACCCTTTGTGAGAGAAGCGTATCTTTCATTTCACACTCACCGTCACCTATAAAAAGGCTTGATTGATCCTCCTGAAAACTGTGCAAGCCACTCAGGCTCTACTCTGTAACTACATCCAGCTACCCAGAGCTGGGCAGGCAACTGCATAGCTGGCAACAGCTGGGTCTGCTGCGAGTTGGTAAAACGCCAGCAGCAGTGAGGAGAGCAGACCCATCCAGGAGAGGGCAGGGCCAAGATGCACCTCCCCACTTGCAGCATTAACTCTGGTTAAAGACTCTGGTGCCTATCCAGTATGGACAAGCATCCAGGCACATACACTGAATCATAGTTGTATGCATCACTGAATGCTCAGAATTACACAAGCCGCAAGGTGTGTATTACATCTACTTGCAGACGCTACCATGCACAGGATGGTGCACACACATATCCTGCAGAGTCATTCAGAGCCTGAAAATTAACTTTTGGAAAAGGCAGGCAGAATCCTCAGTGTGAGTACCACCTTCATTGGGGTAGGGAACGGCAGCTCGCTCCTCTCCAACTGCTTTGGCAAGGACAGCAGGCAGCACCCCAACTCTCCGCTGCAAGCAATGGAGCTCTCCTTCCGTAACTGCATTATTAGGGCATATCAGAATTACAGTTTACAGCCTCCAAATGACTTAAAACTACTGCTAATTCTTTCTGTCCCATAAGCTTGGGCAGAGACCCTGGGCAGCCCTTTCCTTACATCCAGGAACAGCCTCAATGCTGTTCCACCAAACCCACTGGACGGCATGTCGCCTGCAATCCTAGCTGCCCCACTACCAGCCACTTTCTAAGTGCAACACACAGTCTATGCAGGGCTCTACTAATCAAGACAAGTGTCACAACCTGGTTTCACTTTGTGACTTTTTCTGCCACTTTGGGCCATACTTCAGAAAAGACGCAGCACGCAGCTCTTTCGAGCCACGCCTTACACCTATGAAATGGAGTCCTACCTTGATGGAGTCTCTGTCTGCATGCAGAGCAGCCCCCATGCACAAGGAGGGGAGGAGGTGGTGGCAGGGGATGGGGAGGTGGGGGAAGAGAGAAAGAGAAAAGTACTAGTTAGTTTACATAAAATTATACATTTATCATACTCGGAAAAAAGAATCCTGATGTCTGTTAAATAATAAATTGCACAGATGTTAACTTTTCTGTACAGTTAATTATTAATACTGTACAGCCAGATTTATAAAACCAGATTTCTAGCATTTGAACACAATTTTTGGCAACTGCTAGGCAATAAATACTGAAGCAATTAGCTAGGAATTCTTGTGAAAATTCCTTTTTTTTTTTCTTTTTAAAGAGGGAAGTTTAAAAGAAACTAAAGAAGAAAAGAAAAACAAATGAAGCCACACACTCATCTGGCAGCGCCTACCTCTTTGGTGATCGTTATCATGGTGCTTCTTCTCGTCTTTAATTGGGAGGTGGGACTGCCCCCCCAGCGCACTGGACAGTGCCAGGAGACCAGCGCTGCTGCCAATGGGTGGGATGGCTGGAGGCTGCAAGCCCGAGGGGTGCGGAGTGAGCGGCACGGGAAGACCATGTCCATGTGACAAATGCTGGGCCTGGAGTTGTTGCTGCTGTGAAAAACGAAACACAGATATTGAATTTGTTCAGGGAGCCGGGGGTTGTCCGATTGATCCTGTACATCAAACGTGATCGATCAGATCAACCAACGCATCTGATCGATCCCAATAGCAACTCTCACAAACAACCTGGCGTTTTAAAAATGTCCATATGTTTGGACACAACACAATCTGTAAACTTCAAGCTGAATTAAAAGAACAGCAAAAAAATTTGAAAAAAAAAAAAAAAAAGGAAAGGAATTTTACAGTTTTGGTGACATTTTTTTCTGACAGAGGTATTACATTTTACTCTTCCTAGCAGAAACACACCACGTACGTGTCTAATCAAAATATATGTAACTATAAAAGCAGTTATATAATGCAAAAAAAAAAAAAGCTGAAAATTGAGAAAATTAGTGTTAAACAGTTCTCCCAGCACTACTGCACAGCATGCAGTGAGAGTTAATTTGAAAGAGAAAACCTGAATTAACAATCCAGAAAAGGAAACTGGTTGCAGCCACCGTTTTAAGCCCTTTAAGTGTCCTCAGCGGTACTTGAGCAAATTACTAAAGAAAATCTAATGTAGCAAGGCTTGGGTCCTCCTGTAGGCTTGCTCAATAATGCTGAAATAATTGGGCACTCTGTGCACGTTTAGTGATGCTCGAATGAAAAGCTAGAGGCCTGCCCTTGTACTCTTCTCTAGCTGCTGACTCTGTGTTGTGACAGGTTTATTTGAGTGGGACTGTGATGCATGCACCAGTAACTGCGCTGACAAGAGTTTAAAGTCATTTTTACCAGTACACTGGCAACACATAGAGAAAGCCCTTGAGAGGTTCGAATTGGAGTGCTTGACCTCACCCAGGGCTGCATCAAGCTCTGTGCTATACTAACCATTGTAGGGTAGATTGTTGCTACTGAATCAGAAGGCAGGGGGTCGGAGGAGGGAACCAAACAAACAGGTGAAAAAGTTATGTTAAATATATCCCAAGAGAGATCTGTTCAGGTCCAAGGCTTGCCCAGTAACCATCCAACTAATTTCTGTTCATACAGTAACTAGATTAGCTCTGAAATTTTCTTTTCATTTTCAAGCAGTCACTGCTCAGGACTCAGGGTAAATCAAATCAGAAGTCCTCTAGGATTGCTCTCTCCCCCCTGCACGTCTGTATAAGGCACTTTGGAAGAAGAAGAAATAAAAACTTAACTCGCTTTGCATAAAAACATTCCATTTTAAATTCCTAATTGCAAAGATTCAAGTCCTACTTTTATTTGTTTTTCACTTGAATCTAAATTCACTTCCCACCTCGCAACCCAGCTCTTTAATCAATCAAGAGACAATGTGCTGTTCACTTGATTTTTTCCCCTCCCCTCCCTAGCATGAATCTTTACATAAGATGAGCTGAAAGTCAAAGACTTTCAGGGTGAGCTGAAAGTAAAAGACTTCAAGTCACATACAGAACGCCACGTAACTCGTGCGGCACACTGCACGCATGCCTCCCTCAACACCCCCCTGTGAAAGTACACATCCTTCTCTTACTCTTGGATTGGAAATAAAACCCAGGCAGTGAAATCAGACTGGCAGTGGCATGCACATGTCATCCGACCCAGATCAGTGCCAGGGAAACGAGGGGAACTATCCAAAAAGAAAGTGAGAAAAGAAAAATTAAAAAATACAAAAATTTGGAGGGGGGGAGGCGGGGAAGGAGAGGCACAAAAAAAAGAAAAACAGAAAGAAGATTCTTCCAGGTGGAAGAGGGAAGGCTCAATCCGTTCCCTGCTTGCGAACCCATGTCATTCCAGCAGGTGCTCCATCTTGTAGAAAGTATCAAACATATTTTGCTTGCTTGATGCTCTTATGGAAGGGTGCTGCGTTTCTCAGAATTTTAAATTAACTACAACAAAATGAAGCAAGAGCCAACAGTGTATTATTTAGCTTCAGGGTTTGAATGGGGCTGCCTTACAGCAAGGGAACAATCTGGCATCTGGTGAGGGAGAAGGAGAGCGAGAGAAAGAAAAGGAATGGACAAAATAATCTGTGTTCTGGAGCCTCACTTTAAACAAGGAATTTCCTGTTCCTTTTGAGAATGTGCTATAAACCCATGCAAGAAGATATCTGCCTGAATCTGCCAGTGCCTTGAAGCAAAGGTTTTGAGAAGGGCCTGAGGATATCAACAGTGATAGAGTTTTCCCCTTGTTAACCATTTCACTGTTGACCAAAGTATACCAGGTAAGGGACACTCATTGCACAGTACTGCACAATCTGTACAGATCTGCCTACTGACCTACCCAATTTGCATTATATGACCTCCTCTATGGATACAGGATGGTTTCCAAAGAGCTTGAAGAAAACTGCGCTAAATCGCCTTTTTTACTGCTCTTGGTTGGGAACTTCTCTACATAGCGCAGCAAGACAGCACCACAGACTCCACCTTGGATGTGCCGAACATCATTAATGTGTCCCAAACATAACATGGGCATTAAGAGTAGTATGGGTAATGACACCTCAGTGCCTAGTGGCTTGAGATCACCCAGAACAGCATGGCTGGCCCAGTCCCTCTTGGCCAAGAACCAACGCATTTTCATTGCAAGTTGAATGCAGAAAGCTCTGAAAATAACTGAAGAGAGTAGGAAAACAAACAAACAAACAAATAAACAAACAAACAAACAAAGCCACAGCCTTCCCGCTGTGGAGAACTTTTTTCTTAAGAGACCAAGCTCTTCCGTAGAAAACGATGGGAACAAAATCTGGAAAGAACATGGCCCCCTCAGTCACAAAAGCATCATTCATTGATACAGCAGAAATTTGGTGCAATTTAGTCACATTGCAATGGCACAAAAAAACCCACTTTGGTATGAAAACCAGACTGTTAAATAAATCTAAGCTAACACCACAAATTCCAGTATAGCCCCGCATGCCCATGCCACATAGACACGGATAATGTTGTGCATGTTGTTAGACTGGGGTGGGACTAAAATTTCAACAACAGGAGGAGGATCATGGACTAGGATTGCATTGGTACAGGAAAGGACTATGAGGTCCTCCAACACGATAAGCAACATTGTACGGCAAAAGTGAGGCACTGGTCTGAAAACAGAAATGACAAGAATTCAAGCGAAACACAGGGCAGGCTTTTGCTCTCAGAATATAAAAGAGCAAAAGGAAAAAAAGTATATCATCACGTAATTAAGCGCTGTTTGCTAATACGCATACTCAAGAAGGTAAAGAAGAAGTGACAGCGCATCTCTAACTGCCATTTCCAGACCTTTGAAATCTACTACTATATTCAAATGTCCACAACACGCACAGCTTGGTTTTGCTTTTCCACTGCCCATGGGTATCACTGGTGAGAATCATCAGCTTCCTGGGTGGCCTGTGCACAGCTGCTTGGTTACAGGGAAAGTTACAAAAACACGGGCAACTCCTTAACCCACTGAGCATCAGGTTAGTGCTACGAAGTGGTAAAAAACATTGGTCTCCTCTAGTCATCAACATGCCAAAGATATGGAGTGGTAAGACAACCGACAGATATTCTCCCCACACAGAAATATTCCACTATGGACGAAAGTTTACATTCGTTTCTGCCTATACCATGAATTTAGATCATAAAATCTAACACAACTTAAAAACTTGCAAGGAAAGCCTGAAAATGAGCCAACTGAGCAACCACATGATTTTTTTGATGTTGCCATAATGCTTTCACTTCCCACTCCTCCATCTTCTCTTTAATTTGTTATTCTTAATCATGTTATTTATGAACTCTTAGCACGTGATTAACTTCAGACAATCGCATCACAGTTGACTATGGTATACATAAAGTCAAGCACACATTTTCAGCATCAATGCATAATAGGTGAAAACTTGCTAAGGCAATACACCAGGCTTTATTATGCTGTAAATTTTCCAGAACTATTTAAAAATAAAAAAAGCAACAGTTAGCTATCAAGAAATATGCCCTACAGAATTGCAAAATAGATTGCACTGCTTTTAAGAAACATTCAACACACAAAAATATAAGAGCAAGAGTAAACCCAGCAATCAGAGAGAAACCAAAAAAGAAGACGTTGTTCTTTTTGGTAGTAAGTTTAGGAAGATGGTAATTTAAACCAGCTCAGTAGTAAAAACTGAAGTAAAAATTTCAAGACATATTAACACATGTCAAATATAGATAACGTCTGGTTGCTACTAATCTGTTGTGGGTTTTTTTTTGTTTTGTTTGTTTGTTTGTTTTTAATTTTCTGTATGTTCTTCTAGGCAGTCTACAGTGATGAGTAAAATAACTCCAAATCCACGTCTAAACAAATGGGTAAAAAGGCTTAGCAAAAGGTTTTTATCTAAGTATCACTAATTTTTACAACTTCAATTCTAAATATTGATGCTTAGCTTAATTCTTTTCCCAACACATCTTAAGAGATCAAATTTAAAGTAAAATGTGATAATAAACCCACTAACAAATTAGCTTCTAATGCTCTCTTGTTATAGTCAGCACATTCAAAGCCTATTTTCCTGGAAAAGATTCAAGTTTTTACTGGATACTTTCCAACCAGCTCTCTGTCACAGTAATCTACCACTTTTCCTCTTACAGACCCTGAAAGCTCACAGCTATTATCCAAACAACCTGAACATACTCCTCTAACCTGAAGACATTTCTAATGTTAACAAACTAATGTCTCAAAAAGATATTAAATATCTATACACATGCGTGCACTACCTACACCTGCAATATTGCTGGGAGGGGACCTCAAAAAATCTGGATAAAATAGCTTCATTGTTTGTTTGAAATTTGTTAGATGAAGTGATTGATTGCTCAGAGTGAGTCATTACTAAGACAGCATACAGATAAAAGAATAACGAAGATGAAGAGGAAATAAAGACATAAAAACAACGGCTTGAGAGTAGACCATATCAATGTCAATGGTTTAAAGACCAGCAAGAAAAGGAAGCCTTTTGGCACACACCCTTATGAGTGTGCTTAGGATGATATGAATTTTTATCTATCATGCCTGTTTGCACCCCTGACATGATGTGCCCTGTTTGTACTTCCTTTGTGCAATTCTGCCTCTGCTGGCATACCATTACAAAAACGTTTTTTCTGATGCTAAGATACAACACGGCTAAACAGCCTACAAAGAGAGTCATGCAGCAGTTCCTCCAGTGGCATAGCCCTGGAGCTATATGCATGTATATCATATGATCAGTTTGCCATAAAGAGACTGTGGTACAGATGTAGGGTACAGCAACCTACTATCTCTTTTAAGGGAGAGTGATCATTTTGCAAATGAACGTGCCCAGTGTGAAAGAAAGGTATCAGAGATTGGTGGGAACTCTGAACACTTATACACAGCTGATCTACTGGAAAACACAGATGTTGCTTCTGTTCACAAAGGGGAATGAATGCACAGGTTAGACAAAATCTAGGAAAGAGAATGAAAAACAATGAAAAAGGAGAGAGAATAAGGAGGAGACAAATAATAATAATTTAAAAAAAACTTAAAAAAAAAGCAAATGCCAAGCTTCTTACTCACTGAGAATCAGTAATTTCTGCCTTTGAGGATGCTGATTCTACAGTAGGAAAGCAAGCTCCACTGAGAAAACTATGGGGGGAAGGAAAAAAATCAATAGCTGTCATTAATCAGAAGGGGAGCATTTAGAACTCCTACATAAATAACAAAGAAACTATCAGAATCATATCTCTACAAATTGCCTCAAAGATTTTACAAGTGATCTAGGAACAAAAAGTCAACTCCCGAATCATATTGTGGGATGAAAGGGAATATATGCAGAGCACATTTCCGTTCTTAATCATATATATAGGAACACCTGTCAGGATACGTTTCACCATTTGTCCTCCCTTCCCCCCTTATGACTATTTTTCACTCAGTGAAACACCGTAGACAGAGGACAAAAGTAACAAAAAAATTAATATAACCCACTACCAAATAAAAGATTCACGGTAAAAAAGGCCAGCATTTTAATAAAGGAAAAACCTAGTCCACTGCAAATGCACCTTCCCCCAGAATCTTGGAGTTCAGTAGTTCCTTCCTCTGCTTGCAGGACTCCTCTCCATCTCAGTTTCACACTGGGGGTGGAAGGAGGAAGGATTAAACTCTTTAGAATCACTTTCTACTATCATTTAAAAAAGGCCAGAAACTCTTACATAAATCATGCCACTTAAGCTCTCTTCTCCCCCAACAATTGCTACCTAACGAATACAAAATCCACATCTCCTGCAAGAGAAGGCACAAAGCACCAAATGCAAGTAAGCTCAAAGCCTTACCACATGGAGCACCACTGGCATGAAATGTGCCACACATACCAAACCTTCACTTCAAAACCTTTTCACAAAGATCAATGTAGAGGATAGAGTAACAGCGGCAGCAACTGGATGTCTTCTGTTACAGATGAACAGATAGCAAAAATCAGCTCTGGATAGGCAGGTGCACACTGGTTGAAGGACCTTATTCACCCAAGTGCTCCACTCATGTCCTACCCACGGACACTGGGAGGAGATTTTCTCTCCTCTGGACTGACAGTAGGAAAACGGTGTCCCCGTTGTGACCTTGTGACTTCTTGATCCTTTTCTTTAGAACTAGAAAATGAGAGCAATGCCTATGGTCTTCCCAGCAGAGTCTTAAATAACCTTCTTCTAGGGTCCTCACATGAAAAAGTTTCTGAAACCCTGGGCTACATAAACATGACTGAAAAGTGAAAAAAGTACCATCTGAGATGTATAATGAATCAAATAATAAAAGCCAGAAGAAAAGTTAAGTAATGCTACTGGTCACAGAGAGACCCAAGTTGCTAAATGTATAAGCAATTCTATCACCAGAGCTTTTAATGTGGCAACTATAATTCACATCTAAGCTTCCTCACAAGGTATAGTCTAAAAGCCATGTACTCTTAGCATAAAAGAGATGCATCTTATGCATCTCACACATGCAGTAGTTTAATGCATCTTTTAAAGTCAATCCTTAGCAAGTCAAATTTCTGGATAGCAATTACTGACAAGCACAGGCTCCATAAATCTCTAAGTGCTAACACTAAGTTTCATCATGCTTGCAACACACAAATACACACAGTGGTGGATTTCAGCAAATTGTCTTTGCTTGGGATAAAAACCTGAGTTGCTTGGATTGATCCATTCTTTCAACCCATTCTGCGTCTTTAAAGACTGCCATTTCTGGTGAAGCTCTGGTCCTGTGCAGAGCGCTGTAATGCCTGCTCTTATCCATGTTCAGCAGCCTCTTCCCACAGGTCAACGTTGGTGTTACGACACGTGGATACCATTACCACTCTCCAAGCATGTCTCTTTAATGTAGTGCCCATTAGTCAAATAACTGAAACTTAAAGTGAGTTCTTTTGCTTTAGTGCGATTTCCCAGTTACAGCAGCTTTGATAAAGGAAGGTCTTGTCAAGGATCAAATCACCTGAATTTAAGTCGCAGCTCTGAGACTGTGGAAGGACCACTTGTTCTCTTTGCCTCAGCCCCTTCCAAAGGTAGAATAGAAAAAGCAGTACTCCCTTGTTTCAGAAACATTACTGAAGTAAGTTCATCAATGCTTGTGATGCATTCATATACCAAGAAAGCGTCTGTGAAAAGTTCACCAAACAATAAGCAAGGAACTGTCTGACTAACAAATGTCAAACACTGAAATATCAGATAACTTGAAGATTGAAGGCTTCTTAAATTCCTTCTTCATGGATGAACTTAACATCTGAAAATACTTTCCTTATGCAGTACCTTAGCCTCCATCCCAGTTAAGCACTAAAGCCCTCCCTTTAGCCTCCATTTAAGATTGAATACACCAAAAGAACTACCCACATACCTGAAGAAAAGCAAACGCTTAACTAATCCACTGTAGGGAGTCCTGGTCCTCATTCATAACTGTAGGCAACAGACTACAAAGTGTGGTTGGGAAGAAGTCTAGATGACAAATACACAACTCTGTTTAGGGATGATATCAGAACTCTATGGTTTGAAACCATGGTAATAACTGTCTTTAGGCTACACTGTACAGTAAGGGTACATATTTAAATGGGCTGCATCTCCACTGAATACACAAACATTGTTGATTTTGCAATGAAGTGTTTTTGGGAAACGCCTGCCTTCACAATACTTCAAAACCAACAGATGCTTTAGACGCTTCTTCTTCTTTTCCAAAGCACTGGTGTAAGGCCATCACTGAAGGTAATATATAGCACATAATGGACCAAGAGTCTGATGGAGTATGGCAAATCTGTATTTGGCTGGAGACAGCTTCCACACACTGGAGTACAGACCACCTTGACAACAGTGCTTTCTCCTTTCTACTGTGTGTGAAGTGAGAGCATACAAAAATAAGTAATAAATCAAATATTGCATGTGTTCATGCTGTAGAACATGAAGAAAATTCTCCATAGGACTCCTCATATCTGCACTGATTAATCCTAATTCAAAAAAAGATATGGTGGTCACATAGCTTTGGTGCCAGGGTTTGGAAAACCTTGAGAAACATGGAGGCAGAAGTCAGCTCTCCTGCCTGATCAGATACAGTACGTGAGCCGTAACACTCATGTCATATGCACTTACTTAAGCATAACGAGCAGGGCCTCTGGCATCAGCATATTGGCAGTGAGATGTAATAAGTGGTCTGCACTTCACACTGCAACATTGCTGACTGCTCCTATAGTGATAGACCAATATAAATTCAGTAGCTACCACAGCTACTGAAAATAGGAAGAAAAGAGGAGAACAGTGGCAGCCAATTCTAAGTGCAGAAACAGCATTTAAAATCCATCCTAGGAGAGGTTTTCCAGTAAATATGGAACCTGGAATTATTTACATTCTAATCAATTCCCTCAAAAATCCCTAAAAAGACTGTGCACCTCATTTTCAGCTTCTTTAAATCAGGATAATGCTGCATATGGAAGAGATTTATTCAAATTAGGCCCTACCTGCAAGGCTCTCTCTGAAGCTGGCACCTGGGAATAAGGGGAGAAGAAGAAAAATCCCTACGAAACACCTCTTTCCCCCCAAAAAACATTGTGTCTTTAACCTAGCCAGACTTCAGATGAATAATTCAAAACAAAAAGTGCTCATCCAAAAGCTTTCTATACCTACAATTCCTTCCACAATTCAATTTCAGGCACTAGGCAGTGTCAAAAAATTTGCAGGACCACATCATCAGACATCCTCAATAAACAAACAGCAAACAAGAGTAAGTAAACAGGGAAGAATGAATTTCAACATTTCTTTAGGGTACACAAATAAACACAACTCAAAGCACTTACCCATTAAGTCAACCTCCTCTGTCACCTTCCCACTGTAGCAACGTGTATACAACATACAGCAGGTGGCCAACTTGTTCTATAGCATTTAAGCTTCAACCACTGCTTAATATGCCTTTGAACAAGCAATACAGAAGGTTCAGAGAGACAAGCAACTGTTGCCCTCGTGCTACAACACACTTGCTTGTTCTACTGCCCTTTCCCATCCTCCCTGAAAGCTCCCATTTCTGAACACATGCACTTTGCAGGAACAACTTTGCCATACAAACTGGAATTAAAACACTCCCCCTCAGCTGCACTGGGTTCAACCAAGAACCCCTTCCTCTGCCTCACTGTGCAAGCACACACAAGACGCAGAAACAACCCACCCTCTGCGAGGAGTGGGAGATGCCTCTGTACGTTAAGCACCAACCCAAAAAAGCACCTTGCCATTTGGCGCAGGAGCCCTGTACCACCGGCACCACGGCAATGATAGCATGCGCAGATGCCAAGTTTTTATTACAACTTGTGTGCACTTATCTGCACCGCACCGCTTTCACAGGTTTCCGCGCCTGCGATGGCATACTGTTATTTTTTAAACAGGCGTTGTTCTCCACAGCTGTAAAACAGACTGCTCACTTGAAAGCAACCAAAACTTACACACCTTTCGAGATGGGTCAAAAAAGTGCCTCAGTCTCAAACACAGGGTAGAAATTGTGACAAGCAGTGTATTAAAGAAGGAACTTTACAGCTTGATGATTATGAGACAATACAGAAGGAGTCCTTTCTTCTACCAACTGCCATTTGCTTATTTTTAAAGAAGATAATAAAAGTGACATAATAAAACAAAATGCTTAAAAATTAAACCAAAGCCATTTTTTTTTCACCAAGATGTATAGAATGCTAAAGGAAAAATCATTTAAATCATTTCCTTAGTAATACAAGTAATATTTAAATAGATTTAATAGTGCTGCTCCAAACCAATGAATTATGAGTTTAAAACCTATTAAAATGTAATGTTTTTTTCCTGAGCTGAGGGGAGAGAGATTTAAATCCACTGAATTTTAATATTTCAGCTTGAGCTGCAGGAGGTAGAGAAAGTCCAAATGAACTATTCCATCAGCACCATTCAAGCATGAACATTTTAATCAGTTTTACTTCCTTGGAGTTCTCCAACACAGTTTACGCTGTCATTCTGAAAGCACTTAACACAGAGGGTGTGAAAAACCACCAAGGCTTGTTATTGCCTTCACAATTGATGGCAAATAATTTTGCAGACTTCCTATCATTAAAATGTCACTGCTAAAAATTGAGGTTCAGCATTTCTTGTGCTAAACTGCATTTTCTTTGAACACCATCACATACCTGTTCTTAAGTTTTTGGTACATCTATCTCTCTCTGTGTGATAAACAGGCACACAAGCAGTAGCCTCCATTTCTGCCTTACTACTCAACTGCAGTTGAAACATGACTATTTTAAACAGAAGGTGCGGGGGGGGGGAAGACTGATAAAATTCTTATAAAGTTACAAGTTAATTCCCTGGTTCCCTTTTTAAAACGTAACCACAATCACACAGCATGTTCCGATTATATAGTATAATGGATTAAGAAAAAAAAACAAAAAATAAAAACCCCAACATTTTAAGAGTTAGACAACTCAATTTCATAATACAGGAAATGAAAACATCATTCCTAATTAGATCACATTACTGATTTAAGGCTACAATTTGTGTGTTGCTCCCACAGTGTGATCTTGCAGATTCTAATTTAAAAATACGGCAGCTATGACACATGACAAGATCAACTGGATACATCACAATGCTCATCCCGATACACCCAGCCTGGAACCTGGATGTGCACTACAAATTGCTCCGAGCAAGAATGCTGTACCATACCGTCCATGGCATACACCAGATGCAGAATCTGGATGCCTGCCGATTTACAGTCCTCCTGCAGCATGCTGATGACACCTAGTTTTGGTTTAGTTTTCCCCCCTGCATCTCTCCAGAAGATAGATGATATTTAACTTGTTTCAGCCCGTCAACAGTTTTAAACTGAACATGACCTGTGAAAGAAGTCATTATAACTGTGTTTCATTCCATTAAACACAACTAGTTTATTGTCAGGAGAACAAGCAGTCTCTCCGGGTTCCAGGCTCACTTCAGTATTTTGCATTTAAACTGCATGGATCAGTGACTTGGTTCATTTACCAATGAAGATAGAATAATATTGCAAAGTTAAAAGGTGCTTCATCAGATTCCATTAAATCAGAACACATTCATACAAAAATATATACGTGTGAAACACAAAGAGAGACATGATTTGTGCACATTCGATTCTTGTTTTGTGGCATCCTCCATTCTGGTAAAATCCATTTTAAGCTCAAACCCAGGGTTCCTGCATTCAAACCAAAAGGGTTTGGCATGAGTGAGGGGAACCGAATAGAGCCCCACAAAGCACAGAGAAACTTAAGCTACAGTTGTATTTCAAAAACTCAGATACTGCTTGTGTCTTCATCTGATACACAGTTTAATGGATAACTAAAAGATACATTTTTAAAAACTGTAAAGAGCAAATGAACTTCGGAAACTTGTAAAGTATCACAAGGTTAAAAGTACACAAACTCTGTCAGACTTCCCAAACAACAAAATAATATAAGACAACATAATTAGAGATATGGAAAAGCCATGATTTCTAATTACGTTCTTTGTTTTATTTTTATTGGTATTCAGTTTACAAAGTATGACAAGCCTTTTTTAGTCCCATGCTACATTTTCAGACTCTAAATCTCCCTAAGTGCAGACATAACATCATTGTGGGTATTCATGCAGCTAGAACTTAGCTTTTTTGATAACTTGCTATCCTATTTATTCCATTTTTTTAATGAATCTCTTAAAGATTGGATTAGATTACTTCTCTTTAAACCTGATGAACACAAAATTTTCAGTCCGTATTGCTCCTGTTTCTCTAAAACTAAAGAGAGGGCCACACAGCATTTCCTCAGTCAACATAAAACAGGAGAGTGAAAAAAGGCAGTAAAGCAAGGTAAAAATTAGTCTTGTGGGGGAGGCGAGAGCTGTGCCATTTTAATGCAGGAAACAAAAATTCAGATATTATGAAAATTTGAGGCAATAGAATTTCAACTGACTTGTAGAGATAAATTCAGGCAGCAACAAACAAAACAGAAAATTTACTTCTGTCTGGTGGGGGAAGACCAAAAAAAGTTACTGCCAGGCTCCCAGACAAGGTCTAGTCTGTTTATATTTATTCTGTGTGGTTTAGTGGTTCATGAAAGCAGGATAAACTTAAATAATGAGTGCAATAACCAGTATCTATAACATCACGTGTTCTACATCCATCAACGTATTCTTTACTAGAAAGCAAATTGCTTTTTGCAGTCTCCCCAATACATACAAAGGTGAATGGCAAAAATGTACACAAATAAGACTGTGAAGTATTCATACACATGTGTGTGTACGTACACACACAAAACCGTACATGCACATATATGCACTCGCTACGTACACATGTGCAGCACACACATATAAAAACTTGTTTAACAAAGAAGCCAACCTTTAGCTACTTACTTTATGCAAAGAATGTTAATATAAGGCAATATTTTTGGTTAGGTAATGAAAACTAATTGGGAAATTATTCATCTCCCACTCTCCCCACTGGAGCGTAAAAGACGTACAACAAATGTTATTCATGATTCTACACGACTCGCTCCGATTCACCTCCTTCTTTCTAACGGGCACTTCAAAGGAAATAAAGGTTACTCTTTTCCATTTATATCTTCTAATTGACTACCAGTGTTTTCTTGTGGTCAGAGGGATACAAAATAGAGTTAGAAACAGCTTATTAAAAACAAGCTACAATCAGACCGCTGCTCTACACTACCGTCAGCAATGATCAGAGAGTCCTGATTTCCTTGTTAAAAGACAGACGCATAATTGAAGCAATATCTTCACTTCAGATTGATTATTCCGCGACCCTTATCCACATCTTCACTCAGCAATTTGAATTTTAATGAAAGTAAATGGGATAATTAGCATTTCAAAGTGTGTTTGATACACTGAATAAAAAAAGGAAAAGACTTTTATGTATAATCTATACACAAAAGAAAAAGCATTTGGGAGGGCGCAGAAGATGGGAAGTACAGTTGTAGTGTCTTCATTAGAATAACTTAAACAACTGCTTGCACCAACTGCATAATTATACATGTGAATAATGTGCTATTAAGCTGTGACTTCTCACCTTTATTTTATGTAGTGTGAACAGCCACAGCTTTCGTTGTTATGCCTTTCCTCTTCAGTTGTAAAATGTAAACACTGTGGCTGCCCACACCCATAAAACCTCCTAGGACTGCTATACTGGGCTAATACCGCTGGCAGTAAAGCTTTTACAAGTGGGGCTCCACACACCCATATTTTTAGATGACTGGGAGCAGGGCACATATGAGCGCACTGGCGACATGTCCTTTTGCCACTGATTTTTGTTGTGTGTTTTGGTTTTTTTTAAAGAAAAGTAACAGCTATTTTTTAACGTAAAAATAAAAAGTATGGTGAATATTCACAGTCTTGGGCCACCACCTAGAAGATGTGGGCAGCAGGAATGGGAAAAACCCTCCTGAAGCACAGTGTGTCATACGAAGGCTACCTGTTACTGTGGCGGCAGAAGCAGACTGGTACGTGGTATGCAAAGGAAGCAAAGTCACTTAAAAAGGACAACAAAAAAAACAGATACCGACCCAGCTTTTGGGAATGGATACAACACAGACATTAATTATGCCATTAGTCGTCTCAGCACAGTGCAAGCAAAAGTTTTCGGGTAGTAACCAACTTTTATGAAGATCAAGCTACTGAACTTCACCACTGCCCACAACTTTTGCCCACCTGATGGAAATGAGTTCATACAAGAGAGAAAGAAAAAAAAAAAAGCTATTTACAAACACTATTAGAGCTAAAACAGAAAGACCACATACCCCAATGATTGCGTTCAGTTCTGCCATGGTCACTTGCTTGGCACGCTCCACAGCCTGCACCACTTGTTGCTGGTGCTATAAACGAAGATCAGAAACAGAATAAAATTATTTGTTTTCTAAATTGTTAAGCACAGATTCTTCCTTTTAGCTTTTTTCTTTGCTTTTCAAACACATGCAGGGCTTGAAATAACTGTTCTCTAACAGTCACATTCTGCATTGATCTGCAAGAGTATCAGGTAAGGGGAGGACTTTATTTATGCCATTACTTGCGAGGATTTACACCCCTGCTCCCCAAAAGAGCTATTTTACAACCTGGCTAAATGTGGAACTGTCTTCCTTTTGCTCATCAGCACTGTGTGCTCTTGAATTTACATCCCAACTTAAAAATGCAAGCCGTTTTCCTTACAGCCACAGAAACTTTTTGATTTAAAAAAAAAAAAAAGTGTACCGAAAAAGAAAGATAAGTATTTTGCACAAGCACATGGCACCCACATCACTGGAGGATACACAGATTCTCCTTCTTCGTACATTTCAAAGCAGCTCAACCGTAAGAAAGAAATTTAAAATGCCATTCACAATTCTGTCAAACACGTGAAAGAGAACTAATTATTTCAATCCCCAACATGTAAATTTTAATAGCTTTAAGAAGTCCATCAAAAACACATGGTCTAATTAACAACACAGTTTACAAGCTTCAGTGGTTATATTATCTCAGTTTGAGTGATACTGTATTCCTGCAGTAAATTCAAAATTGCTGTATGCTGGAAACTGACTGATATTTATTTGAAAACATCAACTACAAATAAAATAAGGTCCTCATCTTGCAGCCAGATCCGTGCCTGTTCGAAGCTCCATGGCTGGCAAATTCACCTACACAGGCAGCCTTGCAGGATCAGGATTACACGCAACAAATTGGTGCAAGAGAGGGTCAGAGAGGTTGCGTGATCTGCACTGGGAGTGACTCATCTTTGGTTACAGCCACAGGTTGGAGATGAAGAGGAGTGAGCTCTTGCCTATCTCAAGAAGTGCTGAAACTGTAACAATGAAACATCAGCTCTGTACTGAAACCAATGTCTAGACGTTCTTTGGTGCAAAGTTTAAGGAAAGGGCTGAGAGGGTCTCTAAAGCCTCCAGTTTGCTCCCCATGGCTGTGTATACCAGCAGAGTGGAGCCAAGTGGAGCCCATGCAGGAACACCTCCAGTGAGTCCTTCCCAGGGGCGGAAAGCTGCATAAAATAAGGTGGGGACGTAAATCGTCAAGACATCCTCCAACACAAGACTAGGTGAAGTGCATCAGAAAGACTCCCGCGGCAGCACCCTGAGCCCTGCTGGGAGAGAGGGCTGTAAGGAAGGGCTCCGCTACCTCCAGGGCTTGGCAGTCTCAGATTTGCTGGTTCCTGATGCAATGCGCAAACAAAAATGGCATTTTCACTTATAAACTCTCTCCTATAAAAGCCCTCAGGGTGAGGAAAAGCCAGCCTAAAAATCCACCTCTAACTAAGAAATACTGACCTCAACTACAAAAAATGGATAAATGCAAATAATGAAGGAGGTAATTTAGAAACACTCCTGGAAGGAAGAAAATGGTATTAAGGTTTGTTTGTTTTTAAGCAAGAAGAACTAAATGAAGGAAATGCCAGAAAAGCAAATAACACACTGCTGAAAAGAGAATCACAGCAGTCCCATTTAGAGTTTTGTAGAGCTACAGTGCAAACATAAACCAAACCTGCCTACTTATAAGTACTCAATGTAAAGAACAAAAAGCAGGCCTAACATGAGCAAATGTGTTCTTGGCATTCAGAAAAAAAAAATGAAAAATGCAATGGTGTATCACCATCACAGATAACCAGCAAAAAGTAAATTACAGTACTCAAGCCTCAAGTTACTGACAATGAGTTACCATCTCCATGTCATCACATGGTAAGGACAGGTACAGCTTTCATTGATTATGTAGCTGAAAGCCTGGTGACACGTGGCTCTATACGACAACAGGGTGATCATAAAAATTACACCACTGTTTTCTGGTGGAGGTCAGCCACACCAAAAATGGGTCATAGCATTTTTGATCAAGTCATCCAAAACAAAAAAAAAAAAAAACCTAAACCCAAAACGGGTTTTAAAAATCTTTAAAACTATTAAAAAAAAAATCATTTACTGAGAGGTTTACATTCACCTTTGCTTTACAACCATTTCCTAGGCAACGGTTTCTGCACTGAGGTAAAGAAAGGGACCCAGCTCTTGATTTGTATATATGACCGTTCAATTCCAACACTCATTTACTTAAATCCTGTTCCAAGGGCCCCAGGTAAGAGAAGAAAAAACTTCTGAGGGACCTACAGAAAGCCGTCCTGCAAACATCAAAGTTATTGTAGAAATTACTCCAATTTTCCTCCAGGTTTTGGAAAAATAAGTCAACTCCACAAGAGTTTGAATGGTTTCCTTTACAGAAAACATACGAAGAATGGCTCTGAGGTGTATTTGGGAAAAACATTATTTCATCCCCAGGTGAGGGGAAGAGAAGGTGGAAGGGGGAGAGTACCAAAATCTCACTTTAAGATTTCTGCTGGAAAGCACGATAAGACAGGAACTCCCTAAGCAGCCACACAAGGCATCTTTCATTGATTCTAATAGGTTTGTGATCAAGCCTTCATAGAGAGGAGAAAACCCATGGGCCTTGTAACACTGAACCTAAATTGGGTACGGTAGAGACAATTAAAACTCTCCTATTGGTAGCTGCTTAACATTGATTTAATCTTCAGTGGCATAGTATGCAAAAGATCCAAAATAGATGGTCTGTAATTAGCCTCTCCATCACTTCCACCTCATTGCAGTGACAGAGCAGACTCCTGCTCAGCTCCCCGAAACCCCGCGGGGCCCTGCCCTGAGTAACTCTAGGGGCTACTTCGAGTCACAGGCGGAAACCACACACTCCAGTGGATAAAGACACAGGAAAGCAGAGTCACTCCGTGGCACAGCAGAGCAATGTGCAGGGTTTGAAGAGCCCACTGGCTGCCCCCAGCAATTCTGAACCCGGGGCAAGTGGGGGGCTCCACGTTACCAACCCCAGCTCTGGTAATGGGTGGAGATCTCTACACACAGAGAAGGAGCCCAACTGGGCTCCGGGGACCCACTGCAACCCAAAACCAAGGTGAGGGGCAGGGAGCCCAGGGGCCCGCTGAGCGGGATGGCACCAGGCTCACCCAGCCCGCACGGGTACCCAAGGATGGATGGCTCCAGTGCTTACCACATGCTTGACTGCCTTTCCCAGCCAGTGCACCGGTAGCAAGCAGCATTATGTTAAAACCAAGCAGTACACATTAGCCTGCCCATCAAGTGATCACATAGCGATTTAGAGCCAACTAAAAACAGCAACAACAAAAAAAGGGTTACTTTTTCCCCAACCAAATATAGACACAAGGTTGCAGCTTTCACACACATTTAATGCTAGCCTTCCTCTGTGCACACAAGCAAATGACAGACCCATTTTCTTCAGTTATGGGAAAACAGTATTTTGCTTTGCACGTAGCAGGCCAGAGCAATGAACTCAATACCCTGCCCCGCCTGTCACGCAGACTAGTATCGTTTCTCCTTTTTAACTTCTTCCCTGTCTCTTCTCTTCACCCCTTTTTGCTTTCTGTAATGAGCGGTGTGTCTGCAGTTGCCTGGTGTTGGAAAATCACCTCCTTTCAGTCTCACGGTGGGTAACAAAAACAGAGACCACAAGAAGGATGTAGGCTTTTGCACCATTACACTGTCTCACCACACTGTCTTGTCACCTAGCCCTGGTTCCTGCACAGGCATTGCAGCATAGTGGAAAATACCTGGGCTTTTTATACCATGTCAGAGCTCCCTGCAGCTCCCAACAACAGGGGAGCCATACTGACAGCAACCAAGCAGCTGAAATTCCCCCTGGTGTGCACACACAGATACTGGTGTTAGAAACGCCTAATTCCAGCCTGTCTCCAGCACCGCCAATAACATCCAAAGCAAAACTCACTGAATGATTCACTTTGCAGAAGCAAGTGGACTCTGCTCTGTTTTATTCGTATTATTTTGTTGTTGTATTATCTATTTAGAGGGAGTACAGACCAGGTCTTGCTTAAGAACAGCAGCAGCACCATTCTGAAAAGCCCGATCTAGAGATGGCACAATGAGACCCGGCTGTACCAAAAACACTAGCGAGCACCAGAGAGCAAACACACATTTACCGTGGAGTACAGCACACACTTAGAAAACTAAATGCGACCAGCAGGGTCAACTGCATCCAGGCACCGTAATTCAGACAAGATATAACAACTACTTCATAAAAATGTAAGAACATTATTAGCAATATATGCATAAATTGCTAATAAGATGCCTTCCTTGGTAGAAGGATTACAGGTATCTGACAGGTATTCCTTGTACTTACTGCTTCAGCTCTAGCCTGGGGCAAATCTAAGATGGAGGAAAATAATTTTGTCTTCTCAGCCTCTCACATCTCAGACCAACAACTATTTCCATATACATGGACAGCATGTAAGGACTCCTGCTCTGCTTCTATATAATGGATTTCACACTCTCCATCCAAATTTACTGAACTTTAGAAGCACCTCTAGGGAATGTATGTACAGAGAAGAGCATGAACATTATGGCCCATATTTATCTTGTAAAAGGAAAACCATCAACTAATATTAAAGTATTTGAAAGGAAAAGACAGCATGCAGCATTTCCTTTTTGTATGTTTGTTTGCATGTATGCATGCCGGCGCTTGGCATTTTACTGTACTTCTAAGTATATTTGACCATCTTATGGTGCACAGGGAACTCAAGATCCTTACTAAAGAGCAATCCTTCTAGCTTGTTACTAGTTAGTTCGCTGGCAGCTGGAACAGAAAGCATACCTTCCGAAGAAGTCTGTAATAAACTCCTCTAGCCTACATAATGCTTCCATGGAAGTTGATAGGGGACAATACCATGAACGTTTGTCTGGCTTCTCAAGCAGTTTCTGCAGGTTGTACTGAGCTCCAGGTTGCCACAACTACATCGTTAGCTGTAAATCAGCCAGCTTGTATGTGTCTCATGAATATAAATGCAGTCAATATTTACTCAAAAGAAGGTAACCGTGATATATGAGTATCTCCAGCCACACTGAACAAATACCACTACCCAGCGCATGAGATCATTCAGCACTCAATAGCCCACAGGGTCCCACAACACTACCCACAGGTTGCAGCCAGCCACACACACCACCTTGACCAGACAGGAACCAGCCCGAACTTGAAAGCCACAGGATTCTGCAAGTGTCACGCTGTGCTGCAGCTGGTAAATTCAGTTGAGAAGAAGCATAAATTAGCAGAGGCATGATCTATGGCTTTAGACTCAAAATGAATTGTAACTTAGTGGCTAGATCATTTGATGATGTGAACATTGAACTATCTATATCAGCTGCAGCAGATGAAAACTACGTTAACCGAGTGCTAACAACCTCCAAGTATTTACCTACAACCTTGCAGGCAGCCCCTTCACCTTATGCAATAGGAACTACTTTGAGCACACTGGTATCTCACAATGTCACAGGGAGGTGGAAAATGACTGTTGCAACACAGGAAGCCTGCAACCACAGCAGAAATTTAACACACATCACCCCTGAGGTCCATCTCATGCCTCAACCACAAAGTCACTCTTTCCTATCAAAATGGGAAGCTTGTATTTCTTGGTGCTGTTTTTTAGTCTGCCTAAGTGAGAGTCAATGTAAAAACAAGGTACCACTGGACTGCGTATTTAGGCAAGTTAGGAACTTTATTTTCAATATATGCTTAAATGACGTACAGCACAGTAAAACTGACTGAAGCCTGGAGAACTTCCTGAATACTTGACTGGATTGCCCCTTGAAACAAAGAACGCACTAGTACACAGTAGGGTGATGTATTATAATTGCATCCTTTTCACGAGATCTCTAGTGATTTTGGCCACAATTTCTTACTTCTAAGTGAGTTATCGCAAGCCAGTGATTCCTTACAAAGTTAACAAGCAATAAGACAAGTTAACCTGGTGCTATTATGAGGCAATAATGTTGCCATCAGTGCATGTAACCACTGTATTTTGTTCATTTTTCCCTCAGGCACAATACAAAAGAGGCTGATCACATTTTTCAGCCACTATTCCACAATTAGACTGTATGCAAAATGCATAAACAGCAAAAGCACGCTGCAATTCAATTCTCTATTAATCTAGATCATGAAATAAAGAGGCTTCCATTAAGACACTCACTTTTTAAAGACACAAATTAGATAGAAACCAAGACTACCAGAATACTCAAATCTGGAGATCAGTTCTCTTTTGCCTCATCAGAATATGCCAGTATAAACTCATTTAAATAAGTGTTTCTACTAACGGAGGTCAAACAATTGCCAAGCTTTTCCTAACCCGAGTAAGAAAACTACCAGGATCAGTGGCACTGCCAAGACACATTAAAAGTTTTTTTATGCTTCCCATTTCAATCCCTCTCTGCTGTCTAGTCCCCCTCCCCTCTTGCTAGGTGAACTAAAAAGCACACTTGCCTCCACACAAGACAAATGTGTACACTAGCTTTTTGGAAATGCTCCCTTTTGTCTTTGTCAAGCGTAAAAATGCTGAAGTTGTGAACTTTTTTTGACCTCTCCATCTCCTGTGTAACCCAAAGAGCTTTGACACCGTGCAACATGCACAGAGGAGGAGCTGTAAGACTGGGTAAACATGCAACACACTTTATGGGCCATGGATTTAAAAAGCAGAGGCTCACTAGCACAGAAGCCATACAAGAGCCTGTTTTCCTATCTAAAACTGCTTAACTCAAAGCTCTGATCTAAAGCCTAACAAAGTAAACAGCAGTCATTAAGCACACTGATGCTGGTGCACTTAAGCCCTCACTGAGTGGTACTGCACCCATGACAGAAGTGGGACAACATCAATTTCTACATTTACAATCTGGATCATCTCAGTTGTCTACCTACAAAGTTCTTAGAACTAGCGTATTAATGAAAAGCTACTGCAATGGCTAAGTCCAGAGCTACTTTAAAATTGCCCTCCATGCCTAGCTTGATGGTCAGGAGGTTGTTAAACAGCAACCAGGGCCCTTGGCTCATCGTTCCCAAGCTGCTGCCTCTGGGCACCACATGGGAGATTCTCCTCGATGGAAGAAAAGAAGGAATTACAATGTGCAGCCTTCACAGTGCCTCCTCCCTCTAAGGCAGAGACTTAAAATGTACCAATACCAACTTTCAGGAGAATGACTCCAGGGCGATTTAGCTCCAGGGACAGGAGAGCACCATGCATATGGAACAGAGAGAAAGCAGACAGCCTGTGCTCACCTGAGTGGGACACCACTAACATCAAAGCTCAAAAACCTATAGCCTTTTTATTTTCCTTTTTTTTCCCCCCTCAATTCCACACAAGCATATAGAGGGGGTAGAGACTAGGATTTCCAAAATCAAAGGCCAAAATCTATCAGTCACTATGAATCAAACACATCTTACTTCAAATCCGTTCTAAGCCCATGCAATCCCTTTGCTTGTCTAATTGGCAAGAAACACCTACTCCAAGGAAACACATGGGCTGGGTTTGTGGAAGCAGAGCAAGCAGAGCAGTGTGACTTACTTGTTTATGGTAATAAAGTTTTGTTTAGCATTTCAGCTGAAAATAGCAGTACCAGTACTAGCAGTAGTATACTAGTACAAAGTTTCTAAACATGGTATCACATACTCTAGAAAAAGATCTCTGTCATGGAAATGCTGATCCCATGTCTTTGCCAAGATCACAGCTTTGCCTGCCAAGTATTCACCCCTGCCTTTGTTTCAAAATTGTGTGATTTTAGTGCTCACTTTAGCATGAGTATGAATCAGCTTTACACCTTGTTTTTATATGCTATGCTATTCCTGCACAGCAAATAAAACCCCGTAACTAGATGTATAGAGATTCTGTAGCAGTCAAAGTACAAAATCAACAGCTACTTGTTTTAAATCCATGCAGAACTTGAATTCTGGTCCCCCAGCGATGTAACTAGATCATTACACATCATTTAGTTTCCACAAATCCATCTTTATAAGCAGAGAGTACAGCGGCACTCATGAACATTGTCAGGTTCTAGTTTTGATAGGATTATTCTCATTTCAAACACACACAGATGCACACACGCATGCACACACGCAGCGCATTAGCTGAATACTAATATCAAGCACACAGCCTCTCGTTTGCAGCAGAATGAGCAGCTCTCTTGAAAAGCAATGGTACTTTATGGAACAACTGAAAAGGTGGGAGAAAGACTTGCAGCGTGTTCTCAGGCATGATGTTTTACGGATGCAATGCACAGAAGTACTCCTTCCAGCTTTGACTTCTCAGCTACCGATTCTACTGAAATGAAACCATGCATTGAATAGATGCATGCCAGCCTGTGCCAGCAGACCCCAGTCTCCAGCCCCTTTGCTCCAGCGGAGTGGGCAGGGGAAGCTGTTATGCATCCGAGGTCTCCTTTCATGAACCACACTTTTGTTTTACTTCACACATGCCTCTGGCTCCAAGAATCCCTCGCTAGCTCCCACCAACTCCCCCAAATCCCAGTGCCCCTCAAAGTATCTACAGTGCACTAAAGATAATACCAGCAAATCATAATTTGGAGAAAATTAGTGCTTAGAGAAATTAGCTCACCGCGAGTTTCAATCTTCTGCCTGTATTCCCCAAATACACAGAAAACATAAAAGGATTTAAGGTAGTAAGTAATCTGGGATGCAGAGAGAAAAAACACAGAAAAAAGCTGCATTTGTATGACTACTGTGTTGAACATCACTAGTCAGTATACCAAAATAGAAGTTTCTCCCGAACTTTAATGCCTGCTGCCAAGAATGTAGCACAAATCATGCCTTTCTAGCATTTTTGCAAGCTATCCTCTGATTTCAGACCGACGAAGTTGTAATTGTGAGAAAAACTGCATTGTACATGAGAGCAAAATATTTAAATAAGTAAAATTTTGCTTAGCACATTACAACACGTTCCATTTCATAAATATATTTAAATGATATTATAATGGACTTGGAGAAGATAATGAAATTACAGTGATAACAGCGCAGTGGAAAGTCATCTACAAGCACCAAGAGATTCATAAAGAAACAGTCTCAACGCAAAGTCCCACTTCTGTAATAGATACGATGAGGCAATCGTTTAGATCAGCACCAGTACAAACGACTACCTACCTCTTGGGACAGGAAGGGAATGACTTGTGCACATATAGCGTTCAGCCTCTTGACAATTTCTGCCTGCAAGTGACAAGAAGAAAGAAGTTCACTTATATAAATTCTCTGATGCAATGGTCACCCATGAACACAGAAGATACATTTGTTAGGTTTTTTCCATCTCTAGTCATCCTCTGGCCAGGACAGATTATCAAAATAACACAAGTATTTGGACACCAATTCAACAATACCTAGGAAGCTAATAATTTCTGGCTAAAGTTTTCCTTAAAAATACAGTTTAGAACTGAAAGAAAAGTTAATTCTGATTATGCAATGGCATTTAAAGAAAAAACCTTCAGGAGACCTAAGAAAAAAGATAAACAAAATACTGTGTATCAAACTGAGCTCTCTCCTACGAGGCAAAAAAGGATGATTTCAAATTACAACAATGCCGCTGTCAGCAAAGGAAACAAATACACCAATTACATCTATACTAACACTGCATATCATGAGGGCATTAGCAACACAATATACAACTTCACTGATAATCATTCTACCACATATTTTAGAAAAGGATCTGCAGTCTTGGATCGTATTTATGCTGTTATCAAACCAGAGGTTAATAATAGTTACTTTCATGTTGCAATTGTGATCAGAAATGAACAATACACGATGTTTTATTTCCATACTGGAGATCAATTCTTATTCTGTGTATTTAATCTGCAAATCTCAACAGAGACAGAGATTTGGGGAGATAACCCAAGAATTACAGCTCCAGAAACAGAATATTTAAAGACACACAGACTTTCTTACAATAAATCATAACTTTTGTATAATAAATTGTAACCAGGGTCAGTTCCTCATTATACGGTACGACACAATGCTCTTCCTCTTGCAAAGTCACTAACCGTATGACGAAAACATACAAACTTGTGCAATTTCGGCTTCCTTCTTTTAACTGAAACCCTTCCAGCCTTTTTGCCATGCTGTCTCTTAAATTGCAAATGCTTAGAAAAGAACCTATAGAACAGAAAGGCTCAGAACTAGCAGTAAAAAAGTCGGAACCACATATAAATTAAATCTGGGTTCAAGGAATATTACAATTACACAGCTGCATAACCAGAAGACATGGTATGCTAGAGGTAAGGGTACATGTGAAACTAACTCTGCCCCCTTGTGCATACTGTGATACAACTCGAGTTAACACACGCTACTTTGCAATACAATGTCTTCATTTCTCTGAAATCCCTCTAAACATCTGTAGGTTATTTATACAGCAATTTCTATATTACACTGTCCCAGTATCTTCTCACTGGTCTTCACTGTTTATGCAATCTCATCTTGTTAAAGTTATGCATATGAATACATTTTTTACATTCATTTACTACACCTTTTCTGATTATTCAGCAGCATAGGTACCTTAAAGGACACTTGAGAATACGTTCTGTTCACCACAAAGCTAAATTACCTGCTAATTTCAAAGGTCTATATGTGCCTAAAACATCAGATATCCCACAATGTTAAACTTAAATACCCTTTTAAATAGACAGTGTTCACTATACTAGTTGACACAGAGATTTACGAACTGCTCATTACACAGAGCAAGATGTGTGCACCTAAGCTTCAGCCAGAGAGGCTGCACAATCCAATACAGCATTACTTGAGACGCAATATTTGATTAAGGAATTGTAGACCGTACTACAATGCACAGCTCCAAAGTACCTGTGCTGTAGTAGTTTAAGCACCATTAATTTAGTCATTTCCAAATTTTGGGTCCCAGCCACGTTATTTTTTTTTTAAAGGAATTTCCTGAGTGCTTTAAAACCGAAAAGAAAACTACACGTCCTGCTCTTTAAGGCTTCTCCATATGAAGAGAAAATTCAAAAGTGCCACCGTCCTGACTTGAGCTGAAGCCCCTCTGGCCTGCCACTTAGCAAAAAAAGGCATGTGATGCTTTCCTCTGCTGCAAAACAACTCCTCCTACCCATTTTCAAAATGCCTGTCGCAACCTTACCCACCTCCTGCGCAGCTTCTGCAGGCAGCCTTTGCCTTGGCTGTGCTCACCAGAAGACTACTCTTCCACCACAGCTATGTTAGCTGGATGCCTCTACTGCACTGCTTAGGAACAGAGAATAAAACTGGCTCGAAGTGCCATGCAAGAGCTCAGCACGTAATTTTAAAAGGCTTGTAGATTCATAGATTTTAAGGCCAGAAGGGACTGTTACAATTGTCTTATCTGACCTCCTGAGTAACACAGGCTGTAAAACTTCACCGACTTCTCCATCAAACCCGTAAATTCTAGTTCAGCTAGAATATAGCTTAGTCAACAAAAATTATTTTATTCAACTCACTTTGAGGCATTTCTTCTCAATTAAGGTACTCAACCCAGCTATTTCAAGCTATTTCAGCTATGATGTTTTTCTTTTGATCACTTCCCTCCCTGCCCCCCAACAGAAGTAGTATGTCTCTCTTCTACTGCTCTTCTTGCCAAAAAGCGGTTGAAACATTATTTGCTCAGTATTTATACAAAAATTTACCTCTGGCACATTCTGAGCCTGGGAAACATTAAGCTAAAAAGTGTCTTCCAAAAAGCTGTAACTGAAAACAGGTGACTGAATATGAACTGTTACACAACCACAGTAAAGTTCTTGATATCAATCCCAGTGGAGAGCAGAACAGCAAGTCTTTTCATGCTGTATGCAGGAAAGTGAGCTGATGGAGACAGCACCCAGCTCAACCTACAGAGAAGAGAAAGAGCTCGCTAACAGCTTCAAGAGATGCTGAGACATTCCCCAGTAGGAATTCTCAGCTAGCCAAGGGGCCCGCTAGGAAAATCACAACAAAGCTGAGAAGCCCTTGCTACGCTGAAGCAGGTGTTTACACTATTTCCTTATTAAAACGGTCTTCATCTTCCCTAACAATTAGTATCTCCAGTTGCGTGGTTGGGCATACATTTATGTTTTATTGCCCTCAACACTTGGGCAGCAAGGAAACAGCCCAACCAAGCAGCAGCAGACCGCAGAGGCACGGCATGACCAAGGCACAGACTGCCTACCTTTGGGGACCACAGGCAGCAGGAAGGCATGAAGGAAAACACTGTGTACCATGCACCAATGATAGGAAGGACATTACATGTTCTGTACAAAAAGATCTTAAACCAGACATTTTCACGTAGTGAATACAAAGTACCCTCTGCCTTGAAACTGCAACTGTTTCTGCAATTAACTGTAGGGGATAATACCACAGACACAAGCTTGATTGTTTACTACAAAATACACCAGAGGAGGAGTTAACCACCTGAAGCCTGCTAGAGTGGGTTTCTTGCAATGCCACCCTACAACTTTAAGGTGTAGGTACTGACGACGTAGGTTAACATCTCGGTAGACCTATTCCTACTGCCATTGGAGGAGGCCTGGAAACTCATTCTTCTTTGCATAAGATACAAAGTCAGATACAAAATAAAACACGAATCAACTTCACATTTCTATGCTCATACAGATTTTGAAAAACCTATGTTTAAAAAACAGTGTAGGATCTTCTCTTTTCTCTTAGACCTCAGGCCAATGGGTTTTCTGATCAACCTATTTGGCAGGAGAAGGAAAAAGTATGATTTCATAAAATCAGGCAGCCAACTCCTCACGTGGAAAGCCGAAGTTGCCTCGGAAACACGTCTGCTTCCGCGGTCATCTAATTTTGCCTCTTTTGTCCCATGGGACCAGGCTTTAGAGAGGCATCATTTATTTACAAGCCTTTCCACTGGGCTTCAGTTATCAGCCAATAATACTGTGGACGGACACACTTCTAATGGCCTATGTTTTGAAACCAAGTTTAATCTGATGGCGCAGTGCCCAAACTCCTTTTCCAGCATAGCCATTAAAGGATGTAGGTTATTGCTGTTGTCACCATTGATATTTGTCATTGTAATGTAATTAGGGCCCTAAAATGATGCATTACAGCCCTTGGCACAGCTTCTATTAAAATCTTTTCTTCTGCTCACTGAACTGCGACCTGCTTTCTGATGAATAACAGACAGACAGCTTTAGGGTGAGGAGCAGATTCATCAAAGAAGTATTTTTCAGCTGTGGAAATAAAATAAATAAATAAATAACAGAGAGCAACCTAAGAAGAAAAGCACAAGGAAGGGGCTGGGGGGGGGGGGGGGGCAGGGGGAAGCACACAGCGCATTTGAATTTCATCTGACCACTTGAAATTCTGATTGCATCTGATGAATCTTTCTTAGGACAATATATTCCCAGCCTGTGAATCACATGGTTAATCAGGGCTCTAATCTGCTATCCATCAGCCTATGCCAGCACTGTAACTTCCAATCAAATTTATAGGTTATGTGGGTCACGCATCCCTGAACAACTACATTCACGGATATCCCATTTAAACCGGCACAGATTCTGAAATGCTGTTGTTAGGGCTACTGAATGTTATAATACTATTCAAAGCTTTATGAAAGCTCCTGATAAACAGCTGCTAAATTATTGCCTATGGATACAGCATGATGCTCTGAAACAGCATTAATGGCCCAATAAAAGGGCAATTGTTCATGCCAAAATATAAAAAGGATAGCTTTTGCTGCCATAGTTTGTCAAATATGTTAACAAACACCGACACTTCTATTACTCCATTCCCTAAACACAAAAGATGTTTGGTTTTGTATAAAAACACACCAGCATGGAACCAGAAAAGATGAGGGAGAGGCAGGCAGGGAAGGCTAGGGCCGGAATTGTCCTTTTACTTATCTAATGCAAGCTTGTACCATTTGTATCCTTTGGGAGACACCTACAAAAGACAATATTTTAGCAGTTTTGAGCTCTTTTCACAGCCACTTACATGGCATCTTTTTTAAAAAGAGAGAGAAAGATTAAATATTTATTAACTACAATGTTAACAACCTTCTTGTTTTGTTATGTGTATACAGAGACAATAATAAAAGCACTGTGCCAGAATCTGACCCAAGTAAAGGAATGAAGACCCATAACAGTCAACAGTCCCTCAGCATTACTGCAGGGATACAACACAACAGCAACAACTTAGGTCCCCAATTCAGCCAATGAAATCTTTTTGACCAAAGCCAATGGTTAAATGGTACTTAGTTGCCTAAAGTTGCCTAAAAACCTGACCTTTAAGTTCCTAAGTACCTACAAAGCATTCTGAAAAATGTTCAGAAGATACACCTGTGGGCAAGGCTACACCTCAGGTCCCGTGAGGTAACCCAGCCCCTGAGGGGGGCTCAGCAAAGCTGGTCCTTGGGGTACAACCACTGCCCTACAGCTACCAGCTGTACGCAGAGGGGAGCATGTGACGGACCATTAGACTCCTAAATCCCTTTGAGGATGGCAACATAGGGGTTTAATTCAATTTACCCTTGCCACACACAGCTAACATAGGACATAAGCGCACGGTAAAATATGAGTATGTGCCTTGATTTTAGCATATGTCCGAATTCTTAGCACAGATGGGGACTAAAAGAGAAGCAAGAATCATATAAACTCCAGATATTAAAATACTCAGAGATGTTCTAATACACAGGGAGTTCAGAATCAATTTGTTGTTTAAAAATCTCCATTTGCATTCTTTTTTGGCAGAGGGGGAAAAAAGAGAATTGGGATTTTATTTATAGTGTATAAACTTCAGGAAAATATTTCCACTATATTTCAAAAAGTTCCATAGTTATTACAATTATAAAAAATCGCTGGTAAAGAATTACCACTGGAGGCTGTAGGTTTGTCAGTGGAATGGAAACAAAACTACTATATATGTATTGTTGAAATAAAACAGAATAATAAAACACTATTGGGAAACCCATTTCAGCAGCCAGTAGGAAAAAGAATATATGCAATTACACTTTCAGAAAAATAATCTGAAACAACTGTTATTTCAGGTTTAATTTGTTCTACACAATGCAGCCTTTGCCAAAAAGATCAATCTAGTTTATTAAGTGCTTACCAAGAACACATGCACACACCCATAATATCTAAACAAGCATTTCACAAATTAGTGAGAACAAAAAACATTATTACACTGTATGAGACATATCACGATTCTGAATAAAGCAAGCAAAAAAGCTAATCTTAGTATTTCACAGAAAATTAACTCTTCTTTCATAAAGAAGAATGTGTTTTGTTTTAATCACAGACTGTTGTCTGGAAGTGCTTACTCCAGTTCTACAGAACTGGAAGAAATACTGCAAGCCCTGAATATAAAATTTCTCTTCAGCCCTAAAGGAATGTTGTTGGAAACTGAGCCACAAAGAGTCTAGTCTTCCAGTCAAAGAGAGTGAAGGGAAAAGTTCTCTTGTGAGAAGGATACTAAACACAAAACAACTTCTTTACTAAGCCAATTTGTCAGGTTTAGAAGATTTAATTTGGGCAATGCATGTATGAGTTGAACGCAAGCAGGACCACCAGACTCTGCCAAATAATCACGGATACATTCTCCACCTCACTTTCCTATTAACCTTCTTTACAAACATCCCAGCTAAGCTCATGAAGTACTGTAAACTTGATACTTAGCCTTTGTAAGTTAATTTAGGTGCTTATTTTACACAAAATACTGCAGACAGCAACATAAGCAATAAATTGGAGTGGCAGAATTTTCAAAATCGATTTTCTAATGTACATCCTGATCTGTGGGCTGCTGAAGTGAACTGATAAGACATGGCTTTTATTTAATGTCTCAAGAACCACGTGGAGCTCAGCTGAGCAAGAAAAGATACATATTGAATCATTCATGATTAAGACAATAAAAAGCAAGTCAAGTAAGGTGACATATAAACATGCTTCAAGCCTGTCACATCAAGGAAGTTGATGGTTTTTGTTAATATTGACTTCTACCAGCAAGTAGAGGAATAGAAATGCACAGGCTGGAGATCCGCATAACCCTTCAGTTGTTGAGGCTGCCACCAGGTAGCAAGCTGCATCCTACCCTGCCCTGCCACATGCACCTACAGAGCATCCAGAAAAAAGGCTGCAAGTGGAACTTGAAATGGCAGAGACTGGCTTCAATTTCCCTTCCTTGAAGGTGGCAGGAAACATTTGCCGAAAAAGCAGACAGAAACAAGTAAGAAGGGAACACTGCCACGGGAGGTGCTGTTTCCATCAGTAGAGCTTTGAAGTCCTCTGTAAGGTACTAACCCTTCACCTACCAGCAATCCACAGCATTTCACAGCAATACTTGTTTTGTGAAGTATGGTCTGATAACATTGGGATGAGAAGCTTCTACCACTCTCCAACAACCGAAGGAATCTGACTTCATAGTTTAAAAAAACCTACAAAACTTTTTTTTAAGCTTATAAACCTGTGGCATCACACTAAGGCAGCTTCGGCTCTGAGTTCGGTCTTTTGCATCTGTCTCCTAGCTGCAATTAGGTCAGAATTTCCCATTTTAATCTTTCCCATAACAGCTGAAACACAGCAGCAGATGCAGAATCACCACTCCCTTATTACTCTATTCCTCCCCTCACACATCCCACCAAAGAGGCTGACCACAGTTCTTCCACGCCTGCTGGAAATGGCACAAGCTGGTCTGAACCTGTCCTTGCAACTATATGCATACAGTGGTTTCAGTGCACAGTTCTGATTTAATTGGATGCAGAAAGCCGCCTGTTTATTTACTTCACAAGTTCGTACTCTGCTTCTCTGGGGTAGCAGGAAAAGCAGTCAGAAAGAAATACTGCAGATTAGTAGTTTCAATGAGTACATTGTGAAAAACTAAAATAAAAGGTGAGATAGTCAAAACCTGTTCTTGGTAGGCTTATGTTTAACTTGAGGTGTCTTTAACTGCCCTGGAAAAATATTAAGGAGGCAGCATTTCAGGAAACAGCTGAAAACCTCTAGCAGGTGAATCTAAAAGAAACTAAGCTTTTGAAATTTACATATATAGTGCTTAGGAAAGGGGTGCTCTGTTTAAATGTTACCACAAAATAAACACTAAAATCGTTTTTGCTCTACAAAATAGAGCTGTCAGTGCCCATTCTGATCCTCACCAGCACTTACCTTTCATTTGCACATACACACACAGGAAGACTCAGAAGCAGCTATAGGCACCCATTATCCTACATCCACTCCCTGTATTATGGCTACAGTGCTTACTCTGGAGCAGTATGCTCCAAATGTTAATCACCGAGAAGCTGATACGCTATCACAGTTGAGAACTGCGAGGCTTGTGCCAGACTTCCAGTTACATCTACAAGGTTGTACTGTTCAGTCTTGAAGCTTGCAGAAAACACTGCAACCTATGAGAACATGTAATAGTCTGACAAAAAAGAAGGAAGAAAATTTAGTTTCTCCAGCAAGTGTTGTGTTGTTCCAGGTTTTAATGAACCTGATCATTGATTAAAGCTGATCAATAAACATATAAAAGCAGCAATCAGAAGTCCCCCATAAAAACAGGAAAGGCAATGTGACTGCTGAACTCAATTTATTTTCTTCCAGATTCACCTGGAGGCCAGGAATCAGCCCTTCTGCATCAGGAACAAGGTTACTGCTTCTCTTCCACCTCTGGTTTCCTTTGCTTACTCGCCTCAGCCCTGCAGGTCATAAGAAGTGGAGCCCATAGCCTGTCTGATTCATTGATAATCACACTTCATTATGTTTGCTTCCAGAAAAGATATGTACTAGGAATCAGCACACTGATTCAGTGTATTTGTTAGATCCAGTTACAAGAATTCTTACAGTGTTTGAAAACTTTGTCATGTTTCGCCTTCAATCCCTCATCTCTTCTTCCTACCCAGCAATTTCACACCACGTGGTGAACAGCTACCAATTAGCTTAAGAAATCCAGGAAAAAAAAAAAAAAAAAAAGGTATTTATTTCAAGGAAAAGTAGTCTACACAAAGGACATAACATTTTAACTCCTTTTCCATTGCGACTTCCTGTTGTACTATGAAAATGAGCAATACTCAGATGCAATTTCCATAGATTAAGGAAACAGATTTTTGTATTTGACATAATAGATAAAAATCCTGCCCCATTTAAGCCAGTACACAAAAGCGTGATTTTAACAATACCCTGAAAGAGATGAAAGAATAGTGCAGTGGATTTTAGAGCAATGCTATAATCAAGCTTCAATTTGGGATCCTTGCAATGACACAAATTCAAATAAGGCATGTTACTATCTCAATTTTTACACCAAGTGGAAGTACGATAATTGTTAATTCTTTCTGAAGATAAATAAATGTTTTATACTCGTTGGTGGTATTTTATCAAGTCCCAGTTTCTGGAATAAAGTGATCATCTGAGAATCAGATTACATTTCTCCCTTTCCAACCTAGAGAGCTCTTTTTTCTTCTTGTTTTGGTTTTTGTTTTTTTGGGGGTTTTTTGTTTTTTGTTTTTTTTTAAATCGACACTCAATAAGTGAAAGTTATGTAAAATACTAAGAGTGTATACGTAGGGCACATTTTATTTTGCTCTGAATTTAAAAGCAAGTTTCAACTTTAGTGCTGACTCATGATGTCCTCATGCTTTGAGATGGCAAGCCACATTTCTACTGAAGCACCAGCTGTGAACTTCCATACCGCAGCACCCTATGGATGGGCAAGCTACTATGAACTGTCACCAGCCTTGTCACTTGGGGCTTACATCGTACTGCATACAATGACACAGCCAGTCAATATCCCAGTTCCTTTTCTCTGGAGGAGGTTGCCCTGAGAGTAAGAGGGACAGTACCGAGGAGCTGGCAAACTGAGTGCATTCATCCAACAAGGAAATACTGGAAGTTCCAGCATTTCACACTTCTCTGCTGCCACTCAGATGATGCTGATTCATGTTCGTATTTTTAAAGTAAAATACTTGCCACAACGACTAGCTCAATGGGAAGAGATTCTTGATGCAGCAGAATGCTGCCTTCCTGAGAGCAACAAGAAAGCAACAGTCTGTAACTCCAACTCCTATTGAGGAGAAAATATTGATATGAATTGTCATGGCTCGTAATTTCAGTCATAGTGGATCGTAACTACCTCTGCTGAAAATAACTCCATTTGGATTTCAGCATTTCTGCAACTGGGGTTTCTTGCTATTTTTCCCCTAAGTGAAGGAGGACAACGAAAGAACAGGTAATTTTATCCTTCAATGTGTGAATATCCAGCAAGTGGCGGTTTCACTAGTGAAGTACCTCTAAAATAATCAGGCAGTTTACGATTCTCTTTTTAACCTTCCTAAGAAGACACATTTGCAAAGCCAACGCTCAGGCATTTGTAAGACATGCATGCTTAATATGTTCAGAAAATTCACTTGTCCAAGACAGCTGGATACACCAAGTACATCTTGATGTTCAATTCATCTGAATGGCATTCCCCCAGTAAAACTCCTGCCAGGACAGACTCTTGAGTCAAGCAACACTAAATGGCATTTATCTTTAAATTACATTAGCATTATTGAAGTTTTCAAATACTCTTCATCCAAGAGGGATTTCAACTTAAAATAACTTTTTAAAGAAACACAAAGTTTAAGAAAATGCCATAAAAAACAGAATGGGAGGCATGGAGCAAAGTAGAACTCTCTAGTTGGGAAATGTAGATTTCGTGAAACCTTTTCCAGTGCTGTAACTCCCTGTGAGATCACACTTTGTGTGGAGAGCTCCTATGAACTGCATTAATTTCAGACAAATGCTCAAGATGCACCATATGTTAAGTGTGCTCTTCATCGTACTGCACCTACAGACTTTAATAAAAACATCTAGAACGTGGAAAGTAGGTCAAATGTAAGCAAATGAAAGGGGTAAATAATGAACTCTATAAACAGATTAATCATGTGATAATAGTATCACCGCATTTCTCCTTAAACTTGTTATTATCAGAAAAGGCATCAGTCAAACAGGATTCCTTCATAAAGTTGGTCTAATTTCGCACCCATGACCCTCCTATAAAGATGTCTGGGCCTGAAATACAGATTACGCACCCACCAACTATGCTATAGAGAGAAGGCGTTCGCTGTACCTTCACATGCACTTTAAATTAGCATAAAAACAGGCACTGAGGAGGCTCTCCGCTAATGCAGCTATTCCTGCTCACCCCACCCTTGTGCTGCTAGCATTTTTGTGGGTATGTGGTGAACCAAGCAAGACACTTATCCAAGTTAAAACCCAGTCCCCCCCATTTTTTTATTTTTTTTTTTAAATACAAACCCCATCCCAGACCCAGTTTACAATGGGGTTAACCCAAATGCAGGATCACCCCCTTCATTATCAATGCCACCTTCTGCCCACTTGAAGTGCACAGAAAACTTCAGTCTCGAGCACACAAAACCTCTTAAGCTAAGACTTTTTGTGAACACTCCTTTCAGTCAGAAAACAAGAGCACGGTTAAGAGAGCAAACCACACAGCAGCACTCCTGGCAAGCCACTCGTCTTGTTACAGATACCGATACTTCTCTGGGCATGGGAAGGCACTCTGTTTCACTTCCTCCACTACCCTGCAACCAAGACGCATTGCTATCAACCACATCCTCAACTTTTCACCTCTCGGGTTAGCATCACGATCTGGTTTAGCTGCAAGTTTCGACGAGTCTTTACAGCCACCTGTTAGCTCATCTGGTAAACCAAATCACCAATACCCAAATTGCACAATGAATTCAAAAAAATAACTAAATAAAAACCAGTGTACATTCGTGGTGGACATACTAGCTTGGTAGAGGTCAGATGAAAAAATTAAATGCTGTGGTCAAAACTGTGAAAAAAACACACTCATAAAACAATTTATGTTTTTTTTGGTTATAGCAGACAGCATGACAGACAGCAAAACCACATTTCCGTGCCTGGGTTGGTTTTTTGTTTGTTTTTTTTTTTTGTTGTTTTGTTTTTTTTTTTTTTTAAAATGGATCTCTGGCTTTCTGCCATTGAGTAATTCTATGGTTTCCCAAAATGCAGTCTCTGGGCTTGTTAATTTCGTATTTAGTTTGCTAGGCCTGTAATCTTGCCACCCTTTTAATCAAAAAGGTTTCAGGCAAGCATTTATATGAAAAATACTCATTCAAATCCTAACATTTTTACCCACAAAAATACACAGAGGTTGTAGCTATTTTGGTTTATGAGAATCTGTTTTGCACAAACTATTATAATTATTCCTTTTTGTAACAGCAGTTTCCCATGACAATTAAGAGACTTAGTTGTGCTTTTCTGTTTGCATTAGAAATTTGCCAGAATACAAGAAAGGAAACCTTAAAATCATTGAACTACCTACTGACTGTTTGCAAACCTGTTTGTGTATAATCACTATGTTTTCCACAAAGACAACAGAAAAGGCCGGGGGGAGGAGGAAGGGAAGAAGGTTTGATAACTAGTGGGTAGTTCAGACTGTGTTTCCTTTGTTTGAGCTTCAGTGAAGATAAAAGAATATGTTGGAAAATATTAACCTTTAATATAAAGCGAAGAGAGTTCAAAATGACTGATTTCTTTATTGAAATAAGTCAGTTTTCACTACTGTAACATACATGTTGTGTAGATGAAAGCAAAGGAAAGAGAAGTGAGAAAAAGTTCATTTTTTAACAGTCACCAACAAGGGATACAGTGACTTTACCATCACAAGTATAAGTTCAGCTCATGAACACAAAACTGAAGTTGCCTTAAACAAGCTGCAGAACTGCCCCAGAAGCTGTAGAAATACCCAGCACAGTAAAACCTTGTTGACTCCTCAGTTAGCAGGACCTGAGCAAGTCTGTTTAATGGTGGTTAAAGCACACCTGTGAGTACTTCAGTCATACTCTTGAACACCATCCACATGCACCAAAAAGCACGTTGTCTTAACTCTGTACCTGTAAACAAAGTTTTAAAAGCAGACACCATTTTCCGCCAATGCAGCCCAAAGCAATGTAAAATCACTGTCAATATCCACCACAGAACCTGCATAGAGCTCATTTGATATGGTTGTAAATTAGGCTTTCTCCAGCTCTACTGACTAAGCTAGACAGTACACTGAGAGGTATTACAGTCTTGCTAAATTCACAGTTGTTCTGCCTCCAAAATTAGCACCCTTCTGAGGAAGGGTAACCAAGAAAGGTAGTGGCAAAGTGATGTTTGGATAGAGAAAGTGACCTACTTTACCACCTAAATCCCACTGCTTCACCGAAGTGGAAAAACACAGCAGTGTTTCAGTGGAGAGCACCAGGTATCAAATCTTCCTTCTATATTATGCTGAAGACAGCCCTCAGACTAGTATTTCTTTTCCAAAGTTCAACTTGCATTTATGCTCAAAACTACATTTACAGCCTCTCACATGTGTGGCGTACTCACATGCTGAGGAGTGAAGACTCAACCGAAGCTGTGATCCTCACTGTTGAATACTAAGCTGGTTTGCCTAATCTTTTGACAACTCACTTTGTCATTATCTTCCTTCAACCTCTGCAAGAAATAAATCAAGAAAGAGCCTTGTACAGATTCACTGTCTAATGGGCAGGTAGAAATTCAAATGAGGTTAAAAAGAAACTGGGAAACTAGCTGCTTGAGATCTACACCAAAAGCCTACCTCAAACTAATTGTGCATAGAAACAGGAGGCCTGGAAAGGTTTAACAAACCCTGCATTTTCCCTAACTTTACAATACAATTGCTTGCACCAGATAATCAAGATCCCACTGTGCTGCAGCCACTGGATGTACAGCAACAAGCCCCGTCTCTGGCATTTCCCAAGGTTTGGGTATGCAGGCAGAAGGTAGGGACACACTACCACAATGTAAGAAATTTTGGTTTCGTTTTCCCAAAAAAATCCCATGCAGGTAGAAAAGTAGTATTATCCCATTTTCCAGATGGAGAACAGAGGCTGAGAAGATAGATTACCAAGGGCAAACTTCCTTAATACAAATCAAAGTGTTGACTGCATTACTGTTGAAAGGTACATCACTGGAGCATGCTAATTGCAGCTGGGATGGAAAAGACAGCAGAATTCACATGGGAGGCAAAACGAGGACAAAACTGCCTTGGGAAAGAGCACCCTGCCCCAAGCACCTTACAGTCTAGAGCGATAAACACAGCCACTTCTAAGTGACTCCCATGTAAAAATATCTCACCTCCCATTTCTTAACATACTGCTCTCCAAAAACTCCTCTGTGGTAAGGATTATGCTTCAGGACACAATATTACTTCCACTTCCCAGAGAACTGAAGCAGTGAAAGCCAGAGGTGAAGACTCCAGAAGGTATGTAATGGGATTTTTAAAAATACCTAAGCAGACTAGACATGTAATTCAGGCAGAAAGTCAGCAACAGACAGATGCTCAAACAGATTTTCAAAAATTGTTCAGCACAGGGGGCACCTACCCATACCTATAGATACATAAATCATAGAATCTCCATTTAGGTCAGAAAAGACCTTTAAGATCATCAAGTCCAACCGTTAACCTAGCACTGCCAAGTCCGTCACTAAACCATGTCCCAAAGCACTGCATCTACACGTCTTCTAAATACCTCCAGGGATGGGGACCCAACCACTTCCCTGGGCAGCCTATTCCAGTGACTGACAACCCTTTCGGTGAAGAAATTTTTCCTGATACCAAATCTAAACCTGCCCTGGCGCAGCTTGAGGCCGTTTCCTCTCGTCCTATCGCTTGTTACTAGGGAGAAGAGACCGACCTCCACCTCGCTACAACCTCCTTTCAGGGAGTTGTAGAGAGTGATAAGGTCTTCCCTCAGCCTTCTTTCCTCCAAACTAAACAACCCTGGCTCCCTCAGCCACTCCTCGTAAGACTTGTTCTCTAGATCCTTCACGAGCTTCATTGCCCTTCTTTGGACACGCTCCAGCACCTCGATGTCCTTCTTGTAGTGAGGGGCCCAAAACTGAACACAGTACTCGAGGTGCAGCCTCACCAGTGCCGAGTACAGGGGGACGATCACTTCCTGAGTCCTGCATCTTAAAACAAAGGTACATCAAATATAAAGGCTGGAGCACCACAAGAACTTAGGCATTAAAATCCCATACTACAATCTTCACCCCTTGTCTGCCCACACAGGAGTGATGCAATGCTGACATCACCAGAAGTGCATAGGAGTCTCCATCTCCAGCACTGAACCTCCCCATTAACCCTGCTGAGTCCCCTTTCAGACACGTTCAGAAGAGTCTTTGACTCGACAAGACCAAGCTCTTTGTCATCCAGCTCACAGCCAAGGCCTGCAAACACCCTCCCCCTCTAACTCCCCCAACTCAATGCTTCTCCACCTATGTCCCCCAGGGAGCTGAGAACCACTGCCAGAATTATTCCCACATGAAATACAGCAGCAGCACATTTAAAAAAAAAAAAAAAAAAAAGGGTGGAGAACAGATAGACTTCTATGGAAGAGCTCAGTGGTTAAAGAGTTTAATCAGAGCATTATATAAATGACTTGACTTCTTTCTTCTCCTTCCCACCTCCTAGGAGAACACCCTGTCTAATAGGCTTCTGTGAACTCTGGGAAGGAAACACTGCCAATTCTTCCATTGGAGAAGGAAAGTCCTGTTGCCAGTTCCTGCTCAGAATCATCGTACATGAAAAACCACCATGGGCTAAAACATGTAAATGGGTTTGGGGCAGGAACTGGAACCCAGCACAACTCCTTCCAGCTGGCCAGAGTTCTTCCAGGGCAACAGCACAGCATGCATCTCTCCTCTTTCAGCTCTACTGAACCATTAAGGATCCCATGCAAACCAGACAGCTTTCTGCTTGATATCCCAGTCATTCTCCTGAGAGAGAAGAAACATGGGTCTCGCTAGCAGACAGAAAAGTAGCTGAACTAAGACGAACCAAGTGTTGCCCTCTCCAGCTTTTTTGTTTGTTTGTTTGTTTTGTTTAAGAAAAATCCACACTATGCTTACACTTTAAAATGAAGTTTAGGCGCCACTCTTCAGAAAGTGATTTTAAGACTACCAAGCCAAGGCAGCATGTCCTGGCAGCACCAACTTTGGTGTCTCAGCCTTCAAGCAGCGAGAGATTTAAGACACACCCCTGACCTCAACATTTCCCTATGAGTTACCCTCTCTACGTGCTGGATTTCTTTGGCTCAATGCTGAATTGCTTAACTTGCCCCACGCACCACAAGCATTGCTCTGCCCTCATTCAGCTGGCCCTGCAGCCCAGTGGTGCAGAAGCGCCCGCAGCATCGCTCCCGTCTCGCTGCAGACAGCAAAGTCGCTTGTCCAAGATATCACAGGAAGCCCTTGACAGCATAGTCCAGAAACTTTCACCTGGATCCCCCTAAGCCCCAGACCCTGGCTGGCGGCTGCATCTCATCCAGCTGGGAGCTTCCTGCTTTGCTTCACATTAATACGGAGAGGTATTTCCTGTGTCTACAGATTTTCAGGCTCTCCAGGTTCTGTTGCAGGCTTAAACAAACCTCATGACCCTTAATACAGTGCATACTTACAGCGGCGTTTTTCTTTGAAAATGTGTAAACTAAGATTATCCCAAGATTCTCCTCATGCACACAAAAAGACTTGTTAAAAATCAACGCTTTAGAAGAAATACACACCTGAGTTCCAGGCAGAAAACAGAGCCAACTACATAGCAACTAAACAAAGGACAAAATACCATCATTTCATACATTCACAAGGCCTGTATGTCCATTTGGCTGAAGGCATATTTGAGAAAAAATCTTGCATATGCAAAGAATCTGGATGTTTGTATCTGCAAAGGATAGTCTTATGTCTTTCTACAGAGGTAGGTTTTGAAAGTGTGTAATAACAAGGGTGCTAATGTTAGTTTGAAAAGCATCTTGTATACATGTTGGAAAACTCATCTTCAAGCAGAAACCTACAACCTCAGAAAAAAAAAAAAACACCCCACATGTATGCTCATCGGGGCTCTCTTCTTGTACAATCTTGCGGTGCTCTTGCTCTTTACATCTCTATCTGCATGATCAAACCTAAGAACAAGAACAATTGTTATCCTCAGTCAAATGTGGTTTTAGAAAAAATGCCAGAAACAAACCATTCCCCATAAATTTCCAGCATGCCACAGGCACAGAATTGTAAGACTTTTTCTTAAGCTGCCAACAAGTGAAACAGGATGCATGTTTTTGTGTCAGCAGTCTGTAGAGATAAACCACAGAAAGTTGTGAGGGGGAAAAGAACTAAGTGTCTTGTAGAGATGCATGGAAAATGTCTTTCTCCTCATATAAGACACATTATTAGCTTAGTTTCCTTAACAGCCATCTCTAGAAGCTCATGGAAGCAGAGACATACAAAGGAAGCAGGATGTCACTCTTGAATGAATTAAACCAAGAGTTCACATGCAATTTACTTTTCAAGATTAACACCTCCATACTTACATATGGACAAATACGTAACAAGCGACTCAGACATAAGTCCTTTAATGTTTGGGGAAGTCAGTGTCTCTTCCACCAATAATGTTTTAGAGCACCAAATAAGCAAGAGACTCTCAGCAATGCCTGGATTTTGTTGTTGTTGTAGTTGTTGCTGTTTAGGACAAGAGAGTGAGAAAGAAAACATACAGTTTGTCCCCAGAAATTAAGAAGTACTGATAAAATTGTAAATAAGCAATGTGCTCAGACTGCAACAGCTTTCTGCAATTAGGACAGAAAGCCTACTGGTTAAATTGAGTATAAGAATAAACAATCTATCCTTTGTTAACACACTGACACAAGCATACGGGGTGTATTTTATTCACAAAGTCTTTCCAATCTTCTTGTGTTATTCAAACACTATGGACTAATATTTTAAGAAGAGGCACCTACTTTGTATCTAGTCACATGCTTTATAAAATTACAGAAAGCAGACAGTAGTGGTGTTGTAGCTGACTCTCTTTTACACATCAGCACAGTGCCATCTTTCAAAGGGGGCACTGTGAAAGTGGATGGTTGTCATACAGAGTGAATGGTACTGCAGGGAAAGAGGAGACGTGAGAAGAAAACCAATTAACGAGCTTCCTCCAATTGTTCCTTGTTTTCTGCCTCAAACCAAAAATTCAGCATAACCATTTTGGCCGGCTTTGGCCTTATTCTCTTCACTTTCCTTCTCCAAATGTTATCACAAGACCAGCCCCCCTTATTTCCAACGTTTATCTCCAAATACAATTAACAGAGTAGCAGGCAGGAGAACAACTCAAGTATCTTTAGCGTTATCTCCTGGTAACCTCTGGGGCATAAGGACAAAGGAAATCCCACAGCAGTTAAGGCACTTGCTGGACTTCATTACATAGTGGACAGGGGTTTGGAAGGAGTCCTCTTCCCTCCACAGCAAATGCGTATTCATTCAATATTCTGTGATTCTCTAGAGCCTCTCATCTAATAATGGACGTTAACAAATTAAATCTTACATCACTCCCCGTCATGTAAATATCATCGCCATGTCAGAAAGGAAGACAGAGGCACAGAAACGTTAAGAGACTTTCCACGTGCTGCAGAGCCTGAGCTCACAGTCAGAGAAACCACAACTGCTAATTTGTCACATGCTTTAAATTAAAAACAGCCTCTTTCTCAGATCCGAGGCAGTCAAGCCCGTGGGTAGGCATCTGCAGGTACCCAGAGCAGGAAACAGAACAGATTTCAACGCTGACTTTTCTCTGCAGACCCACGGTGCTTCAGAAAGGATGAGTACTGAACTCACAGACCTTCATCCTGCAGCCGCCATAAAAGTACAGCAGAGCCCCGCATCCCTCTCAAAGCCAAAACCACAACATAGCTTGGCTCAGCTGCTGGATTCAAATGACCAGAGTCCACACTGCCACTGGCTACTCAGCTGTCGAGCAGCCAGATGGTGGTTTGTCCACCTCAGACCCAAGGCAGGATCTCCTAAGGCAGGCAGGAACAGGGTCAGAGACACCGCCAGAGCTGCTGACAGAAATCCAGCCCTGCACAGCCCTCAGTGAAGCAGCTTTCATGAAAACACGTGGAGAAGCATTGTCAGGTCCAAATATGCCCCCTTCCCCAACCATTAGTTGGGCAGCACTACCATTATTTTGTCTTCCTTCCATTTATTACTAGGAAAGCTTAACAGGAAAACACCACTGTGTTTTCAAAACAAAGTCCAGAAGTGTTTCAACTGTGAGGCATAGCTGAAAATTCCTTATACCTGTGAAAGGTTAGAAATGGGGAAAGTGGGTGTCCAGAATAAAAAGTTCCCTCAATGACTGCTCAACTCTCCCCATGGTTTTAAAACGTAAAATCTGAATCAAATGCTAAATAGGAGTAATTGCTGGACCATCAAACAGGAGTTACTGAGATAGATAGGTTAACTGGATATCCAAATATGTTAACCTAGAAGCCCTCAGTTAGCTATCCGTGTTATAAAGAATGAGCAAAAATGAAGTTCCACCTCTCCTGCTGAGAAGCAGACACACAAGAGAAAATGAGTGATCACAATGCCACCTTCTCCTTTGACCCCCAGCTAAAAATTCACTCCAATTTGCCTTATTATTAATTTTAAATAATGCTGTCACGTTAACATGGTAAATGACAGGTTCAGCCATTGAGCAACTGTCAAGAAGAACATCCTGCAACCCAGACCTTCCAAACAGTGATGGCCTGTGCACCGTCAGGCAAGCCTCCTCCCATCCCCTGCAAGGGGGGACCCGAGGATCACCTTGCTGTGCCAGCTCAGTGGGCAGTGGGCTTTAGGTTACCTGCTCCTCCCTCATCCCCTGCTGCGTCTGTCGCTGTAACCCCACGGACACCCTGTTATGCGTTTTGAGGAAGCTCTCTGCCTTGAGGACACAACGGACCCAGGCTAGACCTACTTGCTGTTGTTCTTGGGTTCAAAATTGTCAGAGTTAAATTTCAATGGCACTTGCTGTCACTCCCTACAAGTATCACAATGTTTTATTAAGTATTTCCAGCGAGCATGTTCTGGCTCTGCTGTGTTTTGATTTGTTGATTTTGGAATCAAAGTCAGAAAAGACAAGGGGAAAGGGGCCCCTTTGCTTTCCGAAGTACACCTCTGCCATAGTAAACCTGCATCGCTGGCTATGCCTGTAATTGAAACCCAGGTGATATCTTAGCAGCAGCCTCACCATGCCCTCTATACAGTGCCACTCCATCACCGGCTACCCAGGATGGGGTCAGAGGGAGTTTTTTGCATTTGCAAATTCTCTGAATCACCGAGACACTAAGAGAAGCCAGGCATGTAAGCAGACAGAGTAAATACAACAGAAGTTTATTATATTTAAGATGGAGGAAAGACCAGCTTTTTTTAAAAATTAAATGCTCTCGGTGATCTTACACAACATGTGCAACAAAATCTAGTGGCAGGACCTATTGTTATGCAGATTCTTTACAGCATGAAGGGAAGAGATTTTGACTTCTGCTCAACTGTGAGATGCTCTGCTGAGGTTTTTAAGCAAACACAAGAAAAAAGAAAAGCACACGTTCTCATTGCCAGTCTTCCACTTCCCAAACGTAACACAGTGAAAGGTTTTTCCCCTTTGAAGAAGTTGAAACTCATCCAGCAAATATCAGAAACCTCTGGCAGTGTAAGATCCTGCAGAGAAACCATTTAAGCAGACCAAAAGAGAGAGGCCAAGTTAGAAGACCTCGACTCAAAACTACGTCCTGTGTTCCCTCACCTTCTAACACAGAAAGAGGAATTGCCACCAGCATATCTGTGCCATCTGACAATATATAATCCACAAAAACTTAACAAGTTATGATATATAATCCACAAAAACTTAACAAGCAATTCCAGAAAGAATATGTATATATTTTTAATTTGGTATTATTTTTTGTTAGGAGAGTACACCTCACACATTTTCTGAGAATAGGAAATTATGACAGAAGTTGCCAGCTGTATCTCATACCCGGCTCCCTTGACTTTATTGTGAACCTTGGGACGTTTCACTCCTTACTTGCAAAAAACGATTATGGAAGAATACTGGAGGAAAAACTAAGATGCATGAGCCAAGTGCAGTTTGACAGCTTAAAATTAGAAAGAAAATAAAAAAGAACCCCAAATTTATTATTTTTATCTCATGATTAATTTTAAGCCAATCTCATGATTTTCTGGGGGCTGGGATGATTTAACATTTGGAGTTGGCAATACAGCATACCTTACAAATACATAACCATAAAGAGACCAGTTCAAGTTTACTGTGGGGACTATAACTTCGACTTGCCCAACATCTGCACATTTAAACGTCTTAGCCATAACACCACAGTGTTCAATACCAGAGTATTACATACCTGTCCTGGGCTATGAAAGATGATTCCTTATGTCTAAATCCTATCCACGCAGGCAAGAAAGCACTATTTAGGGTTCTGTTAACTATTTGTGACATATTTCAGTTATATTTAAAAAACATTATTTAAAAAAAAAATGGTTACAGACACCTGCTTTTGACATTGTGCCAAAACACTTCCTGCTACACTGAACTACAGGGTTTGTGCCACCACTAAGATAAACGGTATCAAGGAAAAAAATTTGCAGAAGAAATACTTCAAGGTACTAGTGCAACTGTAAAAACATCATCTTGAACCAAGACAAAACCCGCAAAAACATACAGATAAACAGAGACATAAAGAGGTACTCTTAAAACCACTTTGATTTTTGTATTTTATAATAAAGATTGATTTTTAACTCAAACATTCCATTTTTTTTCATAGAATAGCATTTCTTGAGTATAGATAGGTTTGGCTTCAAGTATATTGTCATCTGTTAGTTAATGCAAGTACCGGTTTACACACCCTGTGTTTCACATTATCATCTTTGTTCTGCTCCCACTGTTCCTTGTGGCTAAATAGGTTTTCTGAAAGTCACTGGCAACATATGTGCTCAATCTGCAGACAGCAAAAGAAGTGACTTCTGTAACAATCATAACTGCACTGTTCACAAACTGGCTCACGTCTGTGATAAACCCAGTTCTCTATTACGTCCACAAATAGTACATATCTTCTCATTAAAAAAAAAAAAAAAAAAAAAAAAGGCGAGACCAGATTGATAACTCTGAATTCTCAACGTTTGACAGCCTTGGTGTTGAATCATAAAATCTGTCTCCTGGCTTTAATGCACCAAGCCCATGGTATACACTGTGATTGACCTGTGTGAGCACCCCCTTCACTTTTTGTAACATAAACCAAAATCAGAATCCCTGCCTTGAGGAGCTTACAATTGCAGTTATTTCACATGCCTGAATCGTTATGTTTAAAGTTATTTCAGTTGCTGAGCCAAGCAGCCAAACATTTTCAAGCCAGATTTACAATCACCTCTGCAGCCTTAATTCTACTTTCCTAATGTCTATTTTGTGCACTGAAAGAGGTCCTTTAGGAAAACTGGTAATGAGATCAGCGAGTGTATAACTAAAAACTGCACCACGATGCACATACACAATGGGGCAGGATCAAGCTTACACAAATGCTGTAAAGCTTGGGCATCCCAGCATCCCGATACCTCACTTTGAAACCTATCTGCTAATTAATGTTTTTTCCTGCGCTGAACGACCTCGGCACTTTTTTTGCTCCCAAAAGGAAGGCAAATCTCACCACACAAAATGGTGCAAAAGTTATCGTATACAAAATGGTGACAAAGCTTCCCTCTCCTGGCGGGTTGCAAGTTCTGACTGTTCAGCAGGAACCTGATGCCAGAGTCGTGTTTCCAGCCTCGCTGGCTGACCCAAAGAGCCTGCGGTGGTGCCAGGCGGGAGGGGGTCTCCCATCGTGGACGGAGGGCCGCATCACCTCTCCCTCTGCCTTCCCTCTCCCCCACCGCTGCCCAAAAGGGGCTGGGGGTTCTTGCTAGAATGGTGTCCCTTACTGCAAACACCAAAGGTGATGGAGTTTCTTGTATTAAAAAAAGAAAAAAAAAAATTTTTTTGCAAGAATTTTTTTATAGGGGAAGGTGTTAGGCAACCCTAACCACAGGGTCACCACCAGCCCCGTCTCTAACTACAAGTGGGCCCATAAATTAACACAGTCAGTAAGGCAGCATCACGGCAATTAGCATCTTTCAAAGACAGAAAAATGCTTTTATGTTTAAGCACTGTAGAGCACAGCCTTTTGCCAGTAAAAACAGAGCGTATGTCTTAATTTAAAAGTTTGCTCAGCATGTTTTGTGCTACTTCCTGTGTCTTAAGCATCTGTCTGAATTGCCAAAACAAGTGGGGGAAAACACCACTTTACTTTGCTTATGAACGGCAAAACCAGGGTGAAATGGAAGTTCTTGTTCTCATGCATGTTATTCTGCAGTTGCGGGGGGGAAAGGTTATTTCAACAGTAACTCGCACAGGAGAGGCAACAGCAAACTTCCCAGTAATTAACAGGACCTCTCCTCAGAAAGGCTGTGTAACATCCGTATCATGCGGAAAAGAAAGCACAGAACCCCGTTTCAGAACTTAGCAGTTATTACCCAGTAAAAGGTTTCTGGTTTACCTGCAGAATAATATATTTTCTAACTTTTCATAAGCTTTTAAGCTTTTCTGCTGGCTTCAGAGGCTAAATAACCTAAAACTGGGACAAACAAGCCTCAGTCATCAAACTGATTTGACAACCTATTTTTTATATTTTGCGACTTTGATGGAAAAGCCACTTGTTTTTCTCTTCCTCCTTAATAGTCCTGTGTGAGCTGCAGTCTTCAAAATTTCACTTCTAATCTCCCTCATTTTGAAGTTTTCCAGTTCAGTTCTGACTACCCACCGCCTGTATTAAATCTTTCCTACTGTTTATAATGGAGAACAAATTCAGCCGGTATAATTTTAGCTGGCTCTCCAGCTATTCTTCAAACAGAAGACAATATACACTCAACTACTGACTGTGTTAAAAAAAAATGTGCACACATGCATGCACATACATTCACGCCAAGCCCAGACCATTGCCAAAAAAAAAAAAAAATTTCCATTACACAGGTAACGCATATACAAACCAATTCTCTGTGATATATGTGTTTTATGGCCATGAAGATGAAAAACGGTCAAAACTCTGCCCTAAATTAAACAAATTGATTCCCATCTTTGCCCCTTTACCAAAATAATTTACTAAGGCTTAAAAAGCAAGCAGACTCAGGGCTGGGATGTCGTACAGCCCATATATTAACTCAGTCAGCAATAAATCTCCCCTTACTCTCCATACTACTTTCTTAAATAGCTCACTATAAAGCCCCAACCTAATTAAAAACAGCTTTCTCGGCAACAGTGTCCTTGATTTCACTTATTTACACATTAACTGCAGCCTCCGTTTGGCCAATCCAGTCTATTCCCTGTACCACGCAGGGCCTTTTATCTGCCCTGGACAGCATTTTCTCCAGCAGATGAAGTAGATGCCAATTGATTTGCTGTCGAGCATGGTAAATTAATAGCAACAAATTGCTGAGGGCCCCATCTCGCTGCTCCACCATGCTTCGGCAGTTTTGCTTTATTTGCTCCATGATGGGCAGCAGTCAGGCCTCTTCAAGTCAATTTCTTCTTAACAACCTGCAATACTTTTCAATGGTGAAAATAGAGCCGTTCCTTGTAAGTCAGAAATCAATATCCTATTGCCCTTAGAAAATGCTAAACAAGCAGTATTGGCAATCCACTTGGTACTAGAGGGTATCAGATATAATGCAAATCCATACTGCTTCCCTCCTCGTAGTTATTACAGTTTGCTAAAAGGTTCCTAATGCCATTTATCATCATTTACCATCGACTACTGCAGCTATGATTATGATATCCTATCAGCTAGCAGAGCCCTTTCATTTCTATCCAATTAATATTTTAGCAGCACTCAAATGGTTGTTGCCCAAGTCTTGTAATAAAATTTACATGGATTGGACTGAATTTTATTTTTTTTTTACTGTGATCTTAAAAAGTCATTTCATTTATTTTTTAATGCTCAGCTTCTTAAAAGATCTGAATTTTCTTTCAAAAATGCTGAAACCCAACATTCTAGCATGGGAATTAGTTCAAAGACAAAGGTCTAACCGAAGCGGGCAACTCAGAATTTACATATTGCCACCTCCAAAAAACACAATCGAAGTAAAAAGTGAATGCTGTATCCTATTTATGCTTTCCATCAGCCCCATTCACAAATATCTGTTGTCTGTAGCCAAATACAGACACTTACTTTAAGCGATAATTACAATTCTGAATTAAAACCTTCAGCAAGCATGTTTGATTACAGCAATTTAAATAAACTGCTTACGGTAACACTAAAACAGCCTGATTTCAGAAATTAAACCAAATGACCACCACCACCAAGTAGCAACAGCATATTAGAAACACAGAGCAGCATGTCAACTATTCATTCATAAACTATCCACTGAGCCTCTTAAAAAACAAATGTTAAAGAAATGGGCATCTTCAGACCACACTCAAACATCCATGTTTATGCTAATATTGGAATTTAAAACTGTAGGGAAGTATCTGTTCATACTGCGACCCAAAACCCCACAACTCAATGCATTTTTTTTTTTTTTTGGAATGTGTCTATTTTGAAGCTCTATTGATCCTAGAACAGAATATCAAAAATTAGCTTACTATTTTAGGCTATAACACCACATGTCACAACATACCCCACACTTGTCTTTAAAAAAAAAATACAAATGACTAATTCTACCAGTCTAATGCTATTTACTCAGTTACCAAAATTTAAATTAATTATGTTCTCAAACATAATTGTTAAAAATTGGCAACATTATGCAGGCTTAATTAAGATTAAATCCAATTTACTAAATGTACTTTAATTGGTACTAATTACATTAGCTTTCCTTTCAGAATGACAAATTCCCCATAGGTTTCACTTTAATAGTCTTCTATCAAAATCAACACAGGATGACTGATGATGAGCATCACACGAGGGGTGGGAAAAGAGATGCTCTTCCCCCCTTCCCCCCCCCCCCCCCCCCCCCCCCCCCCCGACACACAGGCACACTCACTACCGCTGCTCTCTGCGCATTTATCCTTTTATCAATTTGCTAAGTCACAGAGTCATGACTCCATCACAGCCATCATTTTCTGTTCCAGTGAAAAATTTCTCTAAAAATAAATACTCTGTGGCTGGGAGCAGCCAAGAAGAACAGAAGCTTTAACAGAAAAATACACAAAGGTTTCAAATATCAGGGCCACCAATTACTAGGGTACTTCCAAGGACTCCAGGGAGCCCTGCTCTTGAACCCTTTGAGACGCAAATCTAATAAGTGAATAAGCCTAACCTGATCTTGAGAACTAGGCCCAATTACGCCGAAGGGCAACTTCACTGCATTATTGCCTGCTTTCCATTACAAGGGCATCCAGCGAGTACATCTGGAAAAGAACCTGAGAGGAACCAAGGCTGTCTGCCCAGAAAAACAAATAAAGACAGATATGCCTCTGTGCTAAAGTGAAAAAAAGAAAGAAAATATAATAAGTAGGTGGTTTGCAGGGCTGTCTGTATTTCATAATGTGATAAACTGCCCTCAGGATTTTGGATATGATTGAATTTAGAAAGTGGGGGGGGGGAGGCAGGGGGAAAGGGGAGAGGAAAAAAAAGGGTGAATCGCTCAATTTCAGCTGAGTAAAATTCAAAGATGGGAGAGGAAGAGAAGGGACTTTAAGGTGGAAGACTGAAAAAGCTTCGCGCACATCAAATGAAGCAATCAACACTCTCTATATATTATAAGAAACTGGACCCTAATGCTGTGATCATAAAGCAAGATGGGAAATATTTTGCAGTTGCTGCAGCAAGAGGGAAAAAAAAAAAAAAAAAAGCTGTGGCAATAGAAGAGGAGACATGAGAGATATGTAATTGATATCAGATTTAAGAATGACAGCAAACAAGTTTCTTAGCCGCAGCTAATTTGAATCAACATCTGACAAAATATTTAAGTGTTTTGCATGAGAGTACGATACTTAAACTACTAATTTGAACAGACTGAACAGTAACGGAAAAAGGTGTTTAATTAAACCCCAGCGCTTTGTAATCCCCACACTTAGTTGTAACTAAGTATTTAATTTCTCCAGAATATCACTGACGACTCCATCACCATAACTGTATACAATTTCGGAAGTAAAGCATTTAGAAATTAAAAGGGCTTTCACTGTGGGGTTTTTTCCCCTGCTTAAAACAATTTAATTCCACATTGCACTTGCAAGCTGATTTTGTCCCACAGAATTTTGTGCAGTCAGTGTAAGTCTACATACCACTAATTGCTGTAAAAACAGGGTACCTAGAAATATAAACAAGTGTGACTGCAATGCTTACTTTCAAAGGCCTGTAAGAATTTGCTATGTAGGTGGCCTGTAAAGACTCCGGGCTTTGTGAATTGTTTCCATATCTACTATTTTACTGATTGGGGTTTTTTTTTGTTTTGTTGTTTTTTTTTGTTTGTTTGTTTGTTTTAATGGGACCTGAAACAATCTGGCTATTCACTTGAGAACACACCCAATACCTCTGAGAGTCAGTGACCAGTCTTCCCATCAGCACCCATGACCTGAATCAGGTCCAGAGATTCACAACATACGTACAATCTGATCAGCTGCAATCACAGCCTTTTCCTCTCAACCATTTGTTAAATGCACTTGTCGAGTCTTCACCGTACCTGTGAGGAGGACATCTGAATTCAACAGGTCTACATATAGGTCTGTAAAACAACGTGTATGTACCAGGTCCAGTAAGTTCGGAGCTGCAGATGCAAAACGCTTTGAGGCAGGAAATCCCACCCTCTTCGTATTTGTATGCCATCTAGTGCAAATGTCCCTAATCAGTACTGTGGCATTGGGATGCTAATGGAATGCAAAATATAATAAATAATAAATAACATGAAAAAACATTTGACTTGCATGCCTGCTCTCAACAAGATAAAGAAATCCTATTTGCACAACCTAGAGAAGTTCCAAATCCCTAACTTTGAACAGAAATGCGTACAAACCAATTTTCAGATGGTCTTTCTTCTCCCATCCAACCATTTCTTTATTTCTGCAGTTTACACTCCCCAGCAACGCTGGCAAATTGCTCAACCATTTGCTAAAATGAGTTGTCAGTATTGAACTCCACCATATAAAAAGTTCCCTCACTGGAAAAGAGGTCAGATGTTTAATTCATTTTCCTCTAGAGAAGGTTAAAAACACACATTACCAAATAAGAAACTCTGATTTACACTACCATGCTCCATCTGACTAATCTCCTGCTAATCTTGGCCTAAGTGCTAGACTTCAAGGCACAAAACCGAGCACGCTAACATCCTCACAGAAAGCTCATTTACTCTCTCGTGTTTGAGATGCTAAGACACTGGTTTTGGACAAAGCTCCAAGTAAGCAGCCTGAGGGAAACGGGAACATGGCTGTGCATCAATTGCTTTTGTAGCTCCAGCTTAAAAGCAGTCCAGGTTAACCGAAGAGAACACTCTTTTCCACACGCAAATATAAATCCCTCGACACCTAATATGCATTCGTGATGTAGCTATCATCCCAAAAAGCAAACCCCTAAGGTTCGAGGTCAGACAGAGCTGAAGGTACAACCCACATACCCATATCACTGTTCACATACACTCTCCCCATGCAGTGCAGGACAGCTTGCATGTACGGAGATTGCACATGGAAAGTCAATCGAATAATGCACAACCGGTAGCCAAGACCGTAACCTACGCAGAGCCCATATACCATATACAAGATGGAAGTTTCAGAGCCAGGTTAAGCACAAAAAAATTTCCAATGCACTCAAGCATGCAATTAAAGCAAGTCACACAGAATACACATCTGTTTTAAGACTGATGGGAGAAATTACACAGAGCATTTTTGCACAGAACAAATTATCTACATACCTGTTTATGCATCTCTATATTCAGCCCATAGGACATCTCGTAATACTAAGAAAAAGGAAGATGACTGTATTAAACCTTGCAATTGTGAAAGCCGTTCCAAAATTCACTTTGACTCAAACATCATCTGTACAATGACATACAGACCTAGAAACATTTATTGGCCTTGAAGAGCTCTTGGAATTCGAAAGAGTATTTCACAGCAACATTTTTTTTTTGCTTTTGTTGCTTTCTCTACATTGCTTCGTGTCAAATTTACAAAGAACAGCCATAAAACAAGGAAAAAAACAGAAAACAAAAAAAAAATCACGAAAACTAATCACAATCAGAGTTGACGATTAGAAGCAGAAAAAAAGCCACACAGAAAATGCTCAAGATTTTATTCCCTAGCACACATAAAAGATGTCAAAAAAAACCACCCGAAGTGCTTGAAGCCAGACACACATATAAATCAGCAATGTCTAACAGACCGGTTATTCAATATTTTAAATTAAAAACACAAAAAAGCCGCAATTAAATTGCAGGGATGCAAAAAATGAAAAAGCATGGAAATTCAGAGCCAAAGCAGATACGCCAATCTAAGTATGTCCTGTTGTGCCCGAGTATCACAGGGAACTCAGTTCAGTGTGTAATGTTAGTACCAAACAAGCTCCAAGACACAGGTATATCAGGCATGAAAAAGACAACTGCAAGCCTCAACATTTGCTTGTGCTCTTGGTTAAGAATTCTTCAAGGTTATTTACTCTTTTTTTAAATACAAGAGCGTTATTTGTCACGTACATATGGAAAACGACTAATCCTTCATAGATGTACAAGACAGCAGATAGCAAGAGCTCCTCTGGAGTTATCATGATCCATCACGCAACTATGTATTTAGAGATGTCTTCCTGTGCACGTTATTTAACCAGGCAGACCACGACCATTGAGGAAACCCCTTTCACAGCTGAGATCCCTGCCATTCTGAATTTAGTGAAACAATGAACCAGCTGCCCATGTGCAACAGTTCTTCTAGGAAGCAGGCTTCGGGTTTGTATGCGTACATATACAATTTTGGCTTACTCCCATCACAGGAAAAAAAAAAAAAAGAAAAAAATTATCCCGAACTGTTTTACAGGGATATGATCGGTGGGAGAAGTCAGCAAAAGTGAAAACATCATCCCCAGGTACACTATGAAAGTTGTACACGGCTTTAAAGGGCTGACAAGTAATCTGCTAGCATTTGGAAGAAATATCCCCAATCGCTTAAAAGGTTAAAAAGCAGGTTTCGTGCAGAAACTAACCGCTGCAAACAAGTTATAAACCCCTGAAACTAAGGATTTACAATGGAAGCACTGATGCAACCTCAACAACAGCAGCGCTACTATAATCTTTCTGTTCGCCTCCAGCAATCCGAATGTATTTCTGTCTCAGTATACCAAGCTAATAGACATTTTGAATTTGTTATGCAGCTTGCTTACCATGACATAATGTCGCTGCATCTCTGTCTTCTCACTGGCCAGTTTTTCACATTCTAGCTTTAAACTGTTGAAGACATAAAAAGGAAAAAGCATGGGTACTTCATAACACAAAACTGACATTCTTCTGAGTACAGGTTACTCCCCTTTTCAAGCATTTCTCCAACACACAAATAGAAAGATGCATTCCAGCTCTTGCTTGGGAGTTCAGGGTGGGGTTTGTAGTTTTCCTCTTTCAAGAGATACTGTGCAACATCCCCACGTCCTAAGCGAACTGCACACAGTACACAGGAGAGCATTTTTCTCTGACAAAAATAACCCAACGCTGGTTCACAGAAGAAGCACGGATGGGTTCATACCTATAACACTTAAGCTTGAGAAGCCACTTACAAATCCGTAATTTGGGTTTTGGAGTTTTTATTTAAACGAGTTTTAAAAACACCTATTGCTTTCACTCAACCCACAGAGCAATCAAACACATATCACCACTTCAAGGAGCAAAAAGTTGCTGGGGTTTTTTTTTGTTGTTTTGGTTTTTTTGGGTTTTTTTTTTCCGTTAGTGATGACAGAACTGCAAGGAAAATACTGCAGGTAATTTAAGGAATACCGTGGTAAACACGAACACCCCCGCTGGTTTTTTTTGTTTGTTTTCAGAAGCCCACTAAGCAATCCTGCCAGAAGTCACTTGTCACTTTGAGGACACGGCGCTCTTCCACCTAAGGATAATGCCTCACTTCCAGGTTATCAGCACTTGACATGTCAATGAAAGGCGCGAGGGGGCCGAGCCAAGACAAGATGCGCGTCCTGAGCGGCATTTTGAAGAAAAGCAGAGGACGAGCACAGCCAGCCGCATATTTTTCCATCAGCCCCCACCCGCTCCCCCCCCCAAAAAAAAAAACGAAAAAAAAGAAACAAAAAAACCCCAACAACCACAACCCGGAGCGCGGGGAAAACAAGAAAATCCGCTCGGCCCGTTCGGCTCGGGGCCCCCCTGAGCACCCCGCCCCGGGGGCCGGGAGCGGCGGCGGGATGCGGAGGGGCCGGCGGAGGAGCGCCCGGCCGGGCTGGGTCCGCCCGGCGCCCGGGCTCCGCCGCGGGGTCCCGGCGCCCCTGGAAAGCGGCGAGAGGCGAGCCCGCGCGGGGCTCGGGGAAAGTAGGCAGCGTTACCTGTGGTACTGAGCCTGCAAAAACTGAAACTCCTCCTTAATCCGATCGCAGGACTCGGAAATGGTGAATTTAAAGGGCTGCGCTGGCTGGTGAGGAGCCTGCAAGCAAGCAACAGCGGGTCTTTTAATCGCCCCCTCTCGCGCGCCCGCGGCTCCCCCCGCCCGGCCGCCGCCCCCCGCCCGCCGCCGCGGCCCTCGCTCCCGGGCTCCGCGGAGGCGCAGCCCCCCCCGCACCCCCGCCCGCCCCGGGCTGCTGCCCCGACGGGGCCGCTGGCGGCGTGGGGCCGCCGCGGGGGGAGTCGTCGCCCGCTCGGACCCCCCGCACCGGCCGCGGCCGCGGGACGCGGGGCGGGCGCCGAGGCCGCCGCGCACCGGGCGGGGGCAACTCGGAGGAGCCAACCCCGGCCCGGGGCGGCGGCGGCGGCGCGGCGGACAACAATAAGAAAATGGCTACAACTCCGCGGTGCCCGCGCCGGAGCGCTGCCCGCGGGGCCGCTGCCGCCACTCACCGGGTGCCGGGTCTGCGGGTACATCTTGCTCAGGTCGCGGATCATCCACGCCGCTTCGGGGGGCGCCGGCGGCCGGAGCGGCGGGGATCAGGGCTGCAGGCGCGGCGGCGGCGGCGGGCAGGGACGCCCCGGCCCCGCCGCCCCGGGGCTGGCGGGGCACCGCCGGCAGCAGCGAGGCGCGGCGGCGACGGCGGCGTCCGCGGCGCGCAGGGGCCGCTGCCACATCCCCCGGGGGCGGTCAGCGGGCGGCGCCGACCGGCTCTCCCGAGCGCCGCCGCTCCGCGGGCTCCGGCGGGCTGCGAGCCCCGTGCGGCGGCGGCGGGCGAGGAGGAGGAGGAGGAGGAGGAGGAGGAGGAGGAGGGCGGGGAAAGCCCCTCCGCTGGCGCCGGTGCGCGCTCCGCCAGAGATCCCCGCCGGCAGTTTTCTCCCCTTCTGCAAACTTTTACTGCTGCCGGCGGCTCTCCCGCCCCCGGCGCCGAGCGGAGCCGAGCGGGGCGCCCCGGCGGGGAGGGCGGCTGGGGCGGGCGGGCGGCTGCCCCGCGGCCGCCGCGGAGGTGCGGTGCCGTGCCCTTTTGTGTGGCGGGCAGGTCCTCGCTCCTACCGGCCCGACCGCACCTCCCCCGCTAGTGCCGCTGGCCGCTCTTTTCTTGTTCTTTTTGGTTTTTTTTTTTTTTTTTTGCAATTAAAAAAAATTTAAAAAAGAGCGAGAAAGATGAAGAAGAAGGTACGGTCCGGGCTGCTTTATTTATGTCTTTTTTTTTTTTTTTTTCTCTTTTTTCCCTCCTCGCCTTTCGAAACTCCAGGAAGTGGCGGCGGCAGCGGCGGCGCCGCGCGGAGCTGAGCGAGCCCCGTGCCCGGCCCAGCGGCGTGGCGCGGCGTGGCGCGTCGTGGCTCGGCCCGGCCCGGCTCGGCTCGGCCCGCCGCCGCTCCGCGCCGCTCCCACCGCACGCTCTGGCGAGGTGACTCCTTTGACCAAATTTAGCAGGGGCTGCTCATTAACATTCTGATACATATTCACCGCAGCCGGAAGGCCGCCACCCGCGGGGCAGCCTGGGAGCCGCAGTCCTCCCGGCGGCCCCGCTGCCCGCCTTGCCCGCACGCTGCCGCGCCCGGGACTTCTCCTCCCGTCGGGCAGCGCGGCGCCGCCCGCCCCCCCGACACCCCCTCCCCGCCGCTCCGCCCATGAAGGGCGTCGCCGGCGACCAATCGGCGGCGGCCGCACATTAATCGCCGTTCTGTATTAATGCCCATCATTTCGCCGCTGACAAATGGGCACACGGCCCCGGCGGAGGGGGGGCGGCCCCGGGCTCAGCCCCCACGTGGGGGCCTGACGCCGCGCGGGCCCGCAGCCAATCAGACGGCTTCCCCCGGCCTCTCCGCCGCTGTTTGCCCGCCGCCCGAGGTGGAGCCTGGAGATCGCTGCCGTTCCGCGGCGCCGGCGTTCGAACAGGGGAAACATTTGTTCAGCCGTCAATCAAAGTAACGTGGGCCGGTGTCGGCTGTCGCTGCTGCCGCCGCCGCCGCCGCCGCCTGCTGCGCGCGGGGCGGTGGCACGGCGGGAGCGGGGGGCGCCCGCCCCCGCCTCCCGCTCCGCCCCGCCCGCGGACACCGCCGGCCGCCCGCGCCGCCGGGGACGCGCACTAATTAGGGGGCAACGGCGCCTTAAAGAGACAGGCGCGGCGTGCCGCTACCCTCTGCGGGCCGCGGCGGGCGGGCCGCCGTTTCCCGGCCCGTCCGCGGGCTCGTCGCAAGGAGCGGCGCTGCCGCCGGGGGCGGGCGGGGGAGCCGCGCCGCGGTGCCTGCCGCGAGGGACGGGCGATCCCCGAGAACGGCTGGCGGGGCGGACGGGCGCCCTCCTGCCCTCGCCTCGGCTCCCTGGGCTGCGCGGGGCCGCGGCAGGCCTCCCTTCGCAGCGGCCCGTTTCGAACCATTGACCGCCGGCAGCCGCCGAGGCCGAGGCGGCGGGGCCGAGGCGGTGAGGCACCCGGCCGCTTGACGCCTCCGGCGCCGCCGTCTCCCCCCGTGCCCGGTGCCGCCGGGCCCCGCGGCGTGGGGCGGGCGGGCGGGCGGAGCGGTGCCGCGTTACGGCGGCTGAGCGCGACGTGGTTTAAGGGGTTTTTTCCCTGCTGGCTTCACCTGCGGGACTCAGTCTTCGCTCTGGGAAGCGGCTGCAGCGAGAGGGTGTTATTCTCTGCTGCTCGCAGGAGTGAGGCTTAAAGACTTGACCTTTAAGTGATGCATTGTCAAGGCGCCTTGACGTCGGACGGGGCATTTTCTGACGGCGTCAGACGGGAGGAGGGCGGCAGGGTCCCGAGGGCCCGGTTGCTGAAGGTGCAGTAAGCGCACCTGGAAGCGGCCGAGGGAGGGGAGGGGAAGGGAAGGGAAGGGAAGGGGTAGGCTACAGCTGATTGCTCTCGCACGCAGCTGGGCTGTGGCTGTGGCGGCTTCCCTGCTCGGCAGGCCCCGAGTGGACCCTGGAAAACGCTCACCCACACCGGACGGCCGCTGCGCTGCTGGCGCTGGCAAGCTGTAACGTGAACGCCTGATTTCCCCCCTCAAAAACCCCCAATTCTGCATCTACTGGTGCTGTGTCCTAAAAAGACCCCAGAGCAATTTTTCTGCCGAGCCCCACTGCAGACAATGCCGTGCAGCGGTGCACATGTGAGGGACAGGCTCAGGCTTTTTTTCCCCCCCTCTCTGTGCCTGTCATGCTTACATTTGCCTTCAAGCAGTTTGTATTCCTGATGAGCTGCAGTTTAAACCTGCATGCAAAATAGATGCGGTTTAGTCACGTCATTTTTGATGCCTGTATCCCAAATCTATAGTCACAAAACTTGCAGTCAGCAATTAGTGCCCCAACGATAGTAGCTAAATTATATATATATACTTAGATTTTTGGTTGTAAATTCTCTTTACTGCCCACAGATCTCTGGCTAAGGCCTGCAACTGCTGAGCACCTTGAGGCCTTGATGGGTCATGCCACCCAGGTTTTGCCACCGAGGTTTTGCCTTCCTTACGTGATTTCCAAGGACTGGTCCAGTAGTCAAGGGCTCAGGACTATGAAGCAGAGTAGCACTGATGCTCATGAAGGTGGTAATGGCATCCATCTTCCGCCACTGCCTAGGTCTCGGAGCTGCAGGAGGCACGGGATGGAAATTCCTCCTCTTTCTGAAGTAGCGTTTGTAACCAAAATCTGCTCCCTCCACAGTGAGTGCTATAACTGCTAGCATCTGGAGCAGTTTGTGGCAACTGATTCTGAATCCTTTTGAAGCAGTTTTTTGCCTAACATGGTAAGTGGTCCACTGGGAAATGGATGGAAGTATGTCCTTCTCACCACCTGTTTTTATACCACCAAAAATGTCTACAGGTTAGGTATTGCAATATTCAGCCTTCAGCCTACTTGCATATTTTGTTTCCACTGGAATTTTTGTATTTACCAAGTTCATAATCGGCGTTCCAGTGGGATTTAGACCTCTAAATATTGTTTAAAGATTTGGAGGTAAAACACCTGTCTAATTATGAAAACACTGCTTCTCATGTGTGTAAATCTTCCAATACCAAAAATGCTTTTAAAACATTGGTCATGAGCACCCTTCACTAGGCAGCAGAGCACTTCCAACTCCTCTGGAATAGCGGACGTTCACCATGTGCCAGGATCAAGTCTTGACATTCAGAAGTATGGCTGCCAAATCTGCAAATGCTTAAATGCCTGTCACCCAAGTTCTTGAAAGCTGTGCAAGAACAGAACAGAACAACTCATTTTGCAGAGCCTCAGGCGTCTCTGGAAACGTGATGGGTGAGCTCAGCGGATTTTACCATCAAATCCACAACCTGGAGAAGGACGAATCCAGTTATAAAATATACACTATATCTGAAGAAATGGAATTCTGAAAATAACAGCAGGATTCCTCGTTCCTTGTCTCCCTGCATGAGTTTGGCATGAGGTACAGAGCTCCAAATGGAAAGGTATTCAACACCTTAGAAGGAAAACGCATACAGCTTTTTGGTCAAAGCAGTCCCTCTTCTTTTGGAGGGCAATTTACCAGCAATGTTTGTTGAAGCTTCAGCACTGTTCACTCTTGCTTGCCCGTTAGCCTTCAGTGAATTTGTGTGGCTGGAGGTAGGGCAGAGTTTGGTTTGCTAAGCTTTAGCAAGACGTATATATTTATATACTTAATTGTTTATGTAACTAATCACTCTGTATTTTTGCACAGTTTTGCAGCATTCTGGCAAGATCCATAAAACCCAGAAGTTTAAGAGAAAGTGCACTATAACTTGCCACTTCTACATGATGTGAATTAAGATCAGAATGTCAATGTCATTCTATTTTCCTATCTTTTGTCACTTCTGACGCAGCCTTGATGGGTCTTTAAATATAGGCTGTTTTGTATTTAAAGTTCCTTGTTTTTTCCTTCTTTTATGAAAAATCTTTTATGGTAGGTTATATAACCTGTACTATTATCTAGCAAGCAGAGAAGGTAGCTTTTAAATGTTTTACACATCTTGCTAAAGATTTCTCATAAGTGAATCGACTGCAAGAAATATTTAGGCAGTTTTATATGCACACTAAGTGTGCTGAGTTTTGACTGCTGTAGAAAAACCCTCATGAAATATCACAGAGGAGCCAGGGGCTGCAAAACATCACATCCATTCTTTTTCTCCTGTTTTCAAGAAAAGCAACTGGTTATTTCAGTCCTATTAATTCAGAACTAGTCTGCTTTTGTTTACATTCAAAGTCTAAGGTCTGAAATGAATGGAACAATTTGTGCTTATATATGTATTTTACAGGGTAGGTGAAAAAGAAACTCTTTTCCAGCTAAGGTTTTCTAACCCACCGTCAGACTCTGGTGATTTTTTTATGGTCGAGTCATAACCTTAATACAGAGATTTATCAGTGCCAGAGAACCTTTAATAAAGGGTCCAATCCTGAGGCCATTTTGTATGTAACCCCACAGATTTCCTGTCTGGAATGACTGTAGCTGAAGACCAAGAGAGTTGTGCCTAGCACTGCAACTTATTACCGTTTATTTTGGGACCAAGTTACTAGGTCACCATGCTTTGTGAGCTGTGTACTTACATGCACATGCGTGCACACACACACTCACAAAACCAAAGGTGCTAAACTGATAAACCAATCAGTTCAAAATGCCTCGGAGTAAATCTTACATCAGTACAGATATTTAAGTGCACTGTGTAACAAGTGCTCTTCTTATCTTTCAAAAAGATAAACTCAGGTTTTCAGTTGAATTGTCACCAAGTTCTGTCTGCTTAAAACTTCTAATTATGGTGTTAAGCCAGGTTTTACTGGTAGAAGAATGTAACAGCATGACACACGGTTTATGTTCTTGTGTTTTACAAGTGCTGTCAAGTGACCCTGTCTCAGTACGTTTTTAAAACACTCCCTACCTACAACTTTCTAAATTAGTTATTAATGACCTTAGGGATATGTTGTAGCTAGTAAGCACATTAAGAGAATTTATGATGCTATGTATAATAAAATGATTTACATGTCAATTTATATGCAGCTCTCTCACAAAACAAGAGTTTTGCATGTTCCAGACTATTTTTCTTGGCTTTAACATTGCCAAATTCCCATTTTATTTAGTTGTTTTATAGGCGTTGGTGTTTTGAATTCACGGTCTTACTTCGTTTATTTCTGCTTGACTCATTAAATGCAAACTTCTTGCAATGACACAATTCCACTTCAAAGAAACTGACTTGGGATGTGGCAGGAAAACCTCTGTTAAAGTCCACAGAAGTTTTTTCTGCAGGAAGGATAGCAGTTTAGGGCTTATCATATACTGGAAGCTGGATTTGCAAACTTACACAGTACAGAATGGCTTACAGAGATATTTGAAATCAAAGTAATTTTTCCTAGACAATGCTCCCTTTCTCATTGAAATCTATGAACTAGCAGTATGGAATATTGTTTTCCATGGCAAATCCATGACAAATTCTTTGGGAAGAAAACTTAACTTCCTCGGAGAAGTCTCAAAGTCCTATGCCATCAATAAGTTGCGTTTACGCCTTTTTATCAGATTTGAGATGTGAGTGCTACCTAGTCACCCCTCACTTCTTGCAGGGGAGTGACTTAGTCTTGAGGCCCACCTGCAACATTTGTTAAATGGATGTAGCCAAAGGCCTCTTTATCCCACATTTTGTGGCAACATTCTAGCTTGCAATAAACATGGAATGAGTGCAATACGGCTTGAACTGACACAGCTGGACCTGAACAAAGCATTTTCACGCAATTATACCTTATGGTCACATTGCAGCTAGATAACAAGCTATACCTCCGATGAGAATACAACAATATTTCTTAGTGGACTTTATTCACAGGAATCACATTAATCTCAGTTACTTAAAGGCCACCAGTTCTTTTGCAGCATTGGATCCAAATCTTTCTTAGCTTCCAAAAAATTAATCTGATGGTTTCACAAGAAAATGTGTGGGCTGGTCTAAGTGCTGAAAGCCAGAGTTATAACGAGGAAGAAGTCACCCACTCACACAACACAGCCTCCCTTGCATTCACCCCCAAATATAAGAAGAACAAGGATTTCCCTCTCAGGAGTGATGACTGTATGAAAACACACGGCTTACCGTTTTACCCAGCCTTTCAATTTCTCTAACCAGGTTTCAGTGCTCACTGTGACGTTAGGAGTCTGCTAGCAACATTAGAAGATAAGGAGAATGGATTTAGCATGCCTTCTTTCTACCCAAAATGTAGTCCATGCTCGTGAAGGTAAAGAAAGTTCTCCCAGCCCTTGCAACACCATTAATGAAAGTCACTATTTAGCCTCTGGCACATACTAATTACTGAATAAATCAAATTCTTTGAGTTAAGTCTTTGACTCAAGATTTCCTAGGTACAATAAGTACTATTCCACGTTTTTCAAAACTTCAGCTTTTCAAAAGTAAATACTAAGTTGAAAAGGGTATTTTTGTCACATAATACTGATAAAAGAGAAAGTATCACTGTTTGGTAATTAACATTGTCAAATGATTCATTTATTTTGTCATGCAAGAAAACTGTATAAACCAGTTCAATTTTACAAGTTCAAGACGCATGAAGTAGGATGTGGAAAGCCGTACAGAAAGGTAAGAGGTCAAAAGAAAGAAAAATAGTTTAAAATGAATGTAATCTATCTTTAATTTAATGTTCTTTATATTGACCCTATTAACATTTCTGCACTTTGGTAAAAGCGAGTAAACTGAGCAGGACAAAAATATTATCTAGGACAAAAATTCAAAAAAGGTTTTTGACTTCTTTTCAGAGTGTAAATAAGATTTTGAACTTCTCTTTTTTGCATCACATACTGCAAATTTCGTGGTTGCTCTGAAAGGGTAAACACACCGTTTCTCTTTTAATCTTCAATTATATATTGAAGTTGACTTGCATACTGTCATTGTACTGCAGACTCAGCAAGCACAGGGAATTGGAAGTTTAAATACTGCGTATTGTGAAACAGTTTTATTTTCTTTACACCTTCCTTAGGAGCAACATTCACAAACAAGATGTACACGCCTCTTTCACTAGCTATGGAATTACTATGTAAAAAGATTAATGTGTTTAGCAGAGACTGATTTCAACAAATAGCTGCTGTATATATGTTTAGTCTTCTAAAACAATGGAAAACTCTAATTCAACAGCAATGTGTTTTCATCTGATGAAGAACCAGGGTTATTCTCTAAATACACTTTTCCTTCCTAAGGAATGGGAAGAAGAATTCCTCTCTGGTTGTTATTTGGAATGGAAATAGTCAAGATGATGTGCTTCAAGTAGATTTATTAGTTGCAATGTAAACTTCCTGCTATCTTACAGGAGTCCAGGCAGTTTTGAACTTTTAGTGTATTTCAGCATTGAAACTTTTAAACAGTAGATGGATATTGAGAACCACTGAATGCATTCTGCTTCTATTTCTGTGTTTAATGGATTAACATACAGTGACCCCGTATATGGGCACGGACATATCCATGGAGTCTGCAATACTTTCTTCAGAAAATGGCCAACATTAGGTTTTTATGGATTATATGAATATTTTGGGGCGATGTGAAAAATATTGCCAAGTCATCAGATTATGTCAAAGCAGCGTGTGAGGTTACCTTTCTGTTTTCCCTGTTCATCTGCGTCTGAAGAGCTGAGAGTTCATGCTCTCCTAGCATAAATTACATCATCATGTTGCAGTCTTGCCTTTCTTGTCCTTGACACATTTTTCTTTCCTGCCCCTAATACCAGAGAGGAGCCCAATGGGGAGTCCAGAGTACCTTCTGTGGGATGGAGAGCTGCCGTAAGTCTCCTGGAGTGGAGCAATATGGATTCTGGAAGTGGTGAGACTCTGTCCTGTGTTCTAGGTATGATTTATAGCAGGGGTCACAGTCTGGTCTCCGTGAAAACTGAGTGCAAACAATGCAATTCTCTTCACTGGGTGCTGGTGAACGGACCTTCACAATCCACAGTTAAAGAAAGTAAAGAGGAAGTGATTGTTATTTGAAGGAGTGTTTCTGTTTGTGTAACTGCAGTGATCCTCACTCCAGGTACTCCAGGTATCAGCCAGTCCTTTAACCCTCACCTGTCTCAAAGGTAAACAGTAGCGTTTTCTTCCTGATAACTAATCCTTTTGATAAGGCAATCTCACGAACCTCGGTAAAGTTTACTTAAGGAAACAGTGAATGGGGATTTACTCCCTAATTGCTTGTAGCTGAAGTGACTCCTTTGGGTTTAATGGTGCTGCTTTGGGTGAACACTGGTATAAAAGAGAGAAGGGCTACAACCCACAGGGTTGAACTGATTGGGAAATAAACTTGAGGGGCAATCAAATTGCTTGTTTTCTGAACAACCTGCAAGACATATTGAGTTGAACTTGATGAGAGCTGGCTGAAAACAAAACAGGGAGTAGTTTACTAAACAAACTGGGTTTTTTTACTTTTTTTTTTTTTTTGGCTTTTAAGAATTGAAACAGTGCCTGCCGTAACAGAGTCCCTATCAGAATAAGGAGGGATAGAGTAAAGCTGAAGATAGCAAATGAATAGTACCCCCTTTAACAACAGCCACTTCCTGCAATCAAAACCATGCTAGCATGTGGCCTGATCAAATAAAAATTACTGGACCAGAGCCAAACATGAAAAAGTAATTGATAATGTGGTTTTTCAGAACCCACCCATCCATCAAATGTGTCACTCCTCAATAATACTTTATTGCCCCTTCTGAAGAAAGATCTTTAAAATTCATTGTGTTCACTTAAAAACAAAGTGTCCTTGTCCTGGTTTATAATGATTCTCTTTTAGTTTGGGTTTGTTTTGTTATTTAATTACATTCTCTTCTATCATGCATTTTTGTACAGATAGTTGCTGGAAATTTCTGCTGCTCTTAAACAAAGAATCTTTTGTGCTGTATCAGCTTGCATTTTCTTTGGATTGTGTTGTGCTGGTGTCTTTTCACTGACTTCAGCACTGGAGTATTGTAGTCATAGCTTCACTAAGTAGACTGTAACAAACAGATTCATTGGCACTTTCTCTGTGCTGCATCTTATTAACTGATCTGTGGGAAATGCTTTTTACATTGTTAAGGCATATGTGCTAATACAAACAATAAATTAGCCTTAACTGGAGGAAGCTTTGAGACGCCTAATACAGTAACCTAGCAGAAACCAGGGTTTATAAAAGCTTTCTACCTACAAAATTCCATGGATATTTTAGTTAAAATGAGATGTACCTGTTTCCTACACCAACCTTTTACTGTTGCCTTTACGAAACAGATATTATGAGTAATGCTCTGTAATTTCTTAATACAAGTTAGCAAGAGAGAGATAAATACTAGAGTCATTCAATTGAATTGATATATTTCTTTTTCCGCACAGTTAAAGAACAACAATGAACACGATTGTAGGAAGATTATTACTCTGAATTAGAGGGCAGTGTTCACAGATCTATTGTACCAGTTTTATAGGGGCTGCTAATGATAACCCTGAAATTACAGACCACAATCTAGTTAAGAGGTCAAGTACTGTGGTGTTAATTAATTCATAAAGAAGTGCTTTGGATTCTAATGTTTAGACTGCTTTTTCATATTATAAAGTGTTAGAGCTCACAAATGTCTACTGAGGAGAGTGTGGGTGCTCATGATGAAGCAGGAGTAACAGCATCTTGAGCAGGCAGAGATGAGGATGGACGTGCAGTTCTGATCATGGAGAAGAACTAGGGGCATACTTGAACGAAGAGAGACACACCCCCCCCCCAGATGAGATGTGCATGGCCTCTTGGTCCAGGAAGGAGGAGTTTGTACTCACACACTGTCTCTAACCCATCCTTTCACTTTAGGGAATTCTTTAGCTATAAATTTACATTGGGTATGTTTCTCAATAAAAAGGAAGTGCATCACCTACAGCCCTCCCTGGAAACTAAAGGCCCAGAAAGAATAAAAAAGAATTTTACAGCTCTTCCACCTAGGACTGATTAGCTAAAATGCAATAACCTCAGCCCAAAGTCTGATTTGTCAAACAGAGTGTCTAGATCTTTGAATCAGATATCAAATCAAAGTAGGGAGCAAATAAATGGGTATTAGAAGTGTGTTGCCAGCTCCGCCACTCACTGCCTGGCTTTGGACAATTTATTTTCAGTTTTGCTAAGGAAGTGTCATAAGACTTGCTGTAATTAATATTTGTACAGGGCTGTGGAATCTGTAAATTATTTATTATATTTCAGGAAGAGGCTCCAAGGTTAGTATATGTAAATCCAGGAACCCCTGCAAAGACATGCAATTGGTGTGCCCCTTGGCTTTTACAGAATTGCAGGGGTTTCCTTGACATCAACACTTGTTCTAGTCTCACACTAACTACAAATCTGGCAGTCTCTCAGGAGCAGCCCCAAGAAGCTCTGATCTAATAGTTGTAACTGAGTCAATAAAATGCTTTAAGCATTTGCTTAACTTCGAACCCATGAGTTGTGCTATTAATTCAGTGGAGCTAGTCACTAGATTAAAATTAAGCTTATGCCTAAATGCCTTGCTGGGCTTTTACCAAGCTGTTAGGTTTATGATTTAGGTATCTTTCTTAAACTTGATGAGATTGGATCTCCTGATTTAAGAATTTATGGTCCAGCTGAAAGTGGTGTTGGATTTAGATTTCTATGAAAGTCGGTTTGGGGCAAGAGGTCCTCAGTATTCACAGGTACTTTTACTTATCTAAACATTGACTAATTTATGTTTAGTTATCTAAACTGTCCAAATGCTACTGCGTACGACTCATACTCTTGTAGCTCATATTTAGTAATTTTATTTCTCTCAACACAAGGATAAAACCTATAGTGCTATAAACCATCATGCCTCAGGCAGCTGCAATAAGGCCACTTCAGTTCAGATGTTTGAAGATCTGTCTCCTGCTCGATACTACTTTTAATGTCAGTGTTACCATTTGTAGTACAGTACATAAGTAATGCGTGTAGAAATATACGCTGCATCTTCCACTTATGGAGCAGTCTCAATTAATTGGAAGGACCCTATTGCAGATAATAGGCACGACTGAACAGTGCATATTGCCTTGCAGTATCAGGCTTGTAATCTGTATTTTAAAGCTGAAAAATAAGGCTTTTACTTTAAAGTAGGTATTTGGGGGCTTATCCATAAAAACAAATCTCTGTATAGCTGTAAGATTCCAAGGTGTAATTTAAAACAATATAAGGTAATAAGTAGCAAGAAGTGCGTTTTTAGGTAGAAAAAATCCTCTGGTGTTTTACCCAGCACCATTCCACGCAGTGGTCTGAAATTTACTATCATAGGTCAATATTCAAAAGATGAGTGATTCATTTGCACTCCGGGTTGCTTTGTTTCCTGTTGAATAGGTAAAGGTGTAGACGACTGAACATCTGTGATATAGGAATATTTGTACTGGCGAGGTGCTGCTTCTTCTAATTAACACATTAAACTATCGATCACTCAGTATGCTGTAGGGAATTTCTACTTCTTTCTGATTAGCTTACAGGAATATGTTATTTACATTTGATATGACAATTTAGTTTTTAAGAAATGTGCAGTATGGCAACAATGAATAAAAATTTCTTTCAGTCTTTTGGGATAAGGGCTTTTATTATTATCCTAAACAATAGATCTTCAGTTAAAAACAGAATAGATTTTTTGCCAATAGTAATCTCATTTGAATGTTTTGATTTATCAAAGCATTTCATGTTTACTTAAAAAACACATTTTCTGCTCCCTGGAGAAGTCCGTAATGCACTCAGTAAAGATTGAGCATCAGAAAAAATGTACTCAAATGACAGAGTAATATTCAGGAAAAACTGCTCTGGTTTTGCTTTGGTAAATATGCATGTTGTTGAACATTAGTGATATACATTTTATGCATAGGTTACATATGTCCTTTTGTGGTCGTCTGAATAATGTACCTTCTTTTATTCAAAGTATAGCGTGTATACTCTCTCATTCAAAGATACTAGTGCTGTGTATTGTAATATTAAAATCTTAGATATTTCAACTGAAGAGAAGAAGTACAACTTTGGAGAACCATAAGTTTTTTCACCAGTGAAACTAACTGAGAAGTTACATGTGACTAAACTGGAGTTAGGGCATTTTCTTAATAGCTAATTTGATAAAATCCAGATAGTTTAGGTATAACTTAAGCTTTGCCTGACTGGAAAATGGCATTGTTCATTAATCAATAGCAAATCTGCACAACAGCTTAGGACAGGAATTGAAGAATTCTCTACCTATATGAAATTACAGAGGGAATTTAGAGAGCTAAAACGCAAGTAGTAGAACTGGAAGAGGGCCAAGATCCTTGGGTTAACTTCTCTGTTCTTATTAGAAGCTATGTATTAGATCCCATTTTTTGACTGTCTTTGCCGTACATGTGCTGTATTTTTTTAGAAAATTCTGCATTTTTTCTTTTTATCTTTCCATTAAAAAAGAATGCCAGTTTCAGTGGCTGGACATAAATGATTAAAAACATGTAGGTATGCTTGGTCTTCAGTAGTTTAGCAACCTGTATTTTAACAGTGGTGCCAATTTAAAAACAGTGTCACTGATAAGTTTCCAGCGCTCTAGTAGACAGGCTGGAATGAGTAGATATGGTCAAGGCTTACACAGTTTTATATTGCCTCTAAAAACATAGCATTAAGTCCTTAGCCTGTCAGGTCCTCAATAAAACTCTTACTGACCTTGGTGAAGGGAGGATTTCGGAACGACACTGTTGGCGCTTACAATTTTAGCACCAGTCTTGCAGTACTTGGTATTTTTATTATATTCTCATCTCCAAGTCTTGTTTGTCATGAAACTCTCAGCTTCATTTTTAAAAAGTCTGGTGCTAGGGCAAAATCTACAAAACAGTGTTGGCCCCAGATTCAACTGAAAGATTTGGTGCTCTGTGAAGACGCGTTTGTGGATCTTGATTTTAGACAACCACACCTTGAATCTTGCTCCCCCATTAGTCACGAAGTCCACACTTTCAATTAACTGAGCACTTGCACAGCTAAAGCAGGAGATGCCTCAGGTCCCCAGATCACTCTGGCCATGTTATACACACTCTCTGTCTGCTCATAGTTTTGCCCTGGATGCACCAAGCAATACCTCTGTCATGGCAGATCTAGACAAGCTGACATGCACCCTCCACCTAAACTTGAAAGTTTCTGAAGTAACTGGAGCTGTAAATTAATAAGAGAAGCAATATTTAGGACATTTTTGGCGTTTTCCACTAGGTTTTTTTAGACAGCTTTGTCATACTGGCTGCTGTGAACATCATCATGGCCAAAACACATCTCTACTGCAGGCACAGAAACAGCCACCTGGCCAGGCCAGAACTAGAAATATAAGGGAATATGGTACAAATTCAGCTCTGGTAGTGCATCAGAAGAGTGCTGAACTGTACACTGCCAAGTGGGGGTTGGTGTGAACTCAGGATCTCGGACTCATGCTCCCTTCTTCTAACCCTCTCCATGTACTGGAGACTAAAGAACGGATCCAGAGCATTGGATCTGCTACAGTGCCTAGAATTTTTTATGGATTAACCTTTGATTTTCTAGTTGCAGAGAAGAAGTTTGCACACAACCTCTTAAGGAAGAAGCTCACAGGGCATCTGCAAAGAACCTAAATTGTGCATTTGAACAAAGGCCAAAAAAATCCTCATTATTTTTAGCACAAGTAGATAACTTTTTGGTCCAAGTCACAATTTTTCAGTGCTTAACATGCAAAATATGGAAGATAGTTATCTCCATGAGGCTGTTCCTTATCCCTGAGCAGAAGGTAGAGGTGTTCCAGTGCAAACTGGCTATAATGAATATCATTGGCAGTAAGCATCCCTAAAAAAAGTTTTCCATCTTCGTACAAACTATCTTATGAGATTTGATAGGATCAGGAAAAAGTTGATTTAATATGTTTGGTGGCTATGTGTTTATTGCATCAAGCTCTACTTTTGGCACTTGTGGACACTAGGAGATTTTACATCATTATTGCAAGTCCTTTAAAAAATGAAGGTTCCTTTCATCTTGATGCAGTATTGTGTAGCCCAGCCCTATAGCAGAAAAGCACAAGCCTATATAATAATGTGTACCTCTAGACACTAATGAAAGCCCAGAATATGTACAAGAATTACGTTACAGGCTCAGTTCACTAGGCCAAAATTAGTGGCTTCCATTTAATCTAATTATCTGTATATGTATTTTTCCTGCACTAATCACTAGGGCGCTAAGTCTGAGTGTTTCTGTGATAACTGAGAGTATCTCCCTGGAGTGCAGTCAGGTTCCTACCATTGATATGCATATCTGAAAGGTCCTGAAGTTTTTAGCTTACCTGTAGTAAATAGTTCACTTTTAATTGATACACATCTTAGCCATGAGAACACTCAAGGTTTCTCGTTTAAAGAACAGACAAAAATGAAGGACTGAAAACTAAAGAAAAATAGAAGCACAGATTTCTTTATACCTTATTTGAGTGAATGTGTATGGTTCTTTGATCATATCAAAAGAAAACTGTTGATGTGCTGAAAAATAAAACAACATAACATATGTCTGAAAGCATATCAGCGTAGTACTTCTGCTTTTACACCAATTTCTACTGAATTTTCCTCAAGCACATTTGCTAATATTTTACAAAATATATTGAACTTTTCTGATTTTTGCTATTTGCCATTATGACAGCTTTGGAAAGAACTAATTCTTTTAACTAGCCAACTGTTGTCATACAATTTTTTAAACTTCTTTGACACTGAACTGCTTGCTGGGTTAGTTAAGGAAAGTACTAATTACAAACCAACATTTGTAAAATACAATGTATGACTATACCTTTAAACAAGGTATATGTCCTATACCATATTCCCAGGAGTGGCTGACTACAAAAGTACAAGATAAATTCAGACACAGTGATATTCTTTGCTATGCAATCTTTAGAAAGGTTTATGTGATAAACACTGTATGATGAGCTGGAATGTTTCACACTCATGGTGGAGGTACTAATTCCTGTGGAAGTGAGTAGACTGTTCCCAGTCACTGTAATTAAGGACATCTTTACCTGTTCAAGTGGAAAGGCATCACAGGAATCTCCAAACTCTGTGTATGATAGTTTAGTCTGTCACTCTTTTAAAGCCTACAGGTTTTTTCACTTTTATATTGTTCTCCCTAGTCCAAAGACCTTAATAAATAATAATGTGCGAGGTGAAGATCACAAACATATTACATTAACAGGCACTTTTTAGAATCCGTCACCACACTAGCAGAATTTCAAAGACATGTAGCTTTCAACAACAGGAGTAAGTTTAGATTATAAGTTCATTTGGCTTTACTGCTAACTTTAAATAAACTTAAGTAGTATAAGTCTTTTATACACTTAAGGGGAAGTACTGTTCTAAATAAATTGTACATCATTATCCACATTTAAGTTCTTATTAGCAGTAATATTTATTATCATGAATTATCCCCCAGTAGAAGTACTCTTATGGATTTCAGTCGAATTTCGGAATCAGTCTAAGTTTTTAACAAGTAAATCCAAGCTTATTTCCTCAGAACATTTTAAAACATGGACGAGTGGTGTTGTTGCTATTTGCATAGCAGGGAACTAGCAGTAGCCAAATGGAATGGCCTGCTTGTGACAACACAGAGAGCTAATGGCATAGCCTGGAAAAGAAATGGAGCATCCCAAAGATCCATATCCTGCACTGTGGACTCTGCTGCCTTTCACTGTTATATTTTCCATCTGTGGAAACTATTTTTTTTTTTTTCTGATTGTTGGGTTAAGTAGTAGTCAGGAGTTATTAAAGAAGCAAGGAGATTAAAAAGAGGGAGAATTCAAATTTTGCAATGGTTGTGCTTAAAGGCTGTATGTGGAGGAAACACATCTATTTCATACTCCGCATTTTAAAAAGCCACTATACAATGACAGCTTGTACCTTTGTGCAATGCAAGAAAACTAATAATTGAAAACCTCTGAAGGGCTCATGTCATGTTTTTAATGTATTCCTGTTCAGCGTTCTGAGTAGAAGTTTTGTTGTTGCTATGGGTAGGGGATAGATTGAACTGATTACATACTGTGTTATAAATAAGTGTATTTTGTTCCCTGAGAAATGATTCTTCCTTCAGTAATAGGAAAAATAAACAAAGGAAAAAGGGTACATTTAAGGTTGCTGTCAAGTCTTAGCTATTCCTAGACTCAGTTTTCTGTTCTCAGCTAAAATATTCTAACTATAAAATATTTTCCTTTTAGTTTTAAATCCAATTTCTAAATGGTTTAAGAAGAGACTTCTGCAAGTTAACCTGAAGCTATGCAATTGCTGGATAAATCCTTTGTCTGCCTGAACTGCAAGGAAGGGTGGGAAAAATGTGGCTTGAAGCTACATTTGCACTCCTGTGATTTTGGGACTGGCAGGAGCCAGATTGGGTTTGGCATAAATTAGAGCCATCTAAAACTGGTCTGTCATTGCTGACTACCTGAGACTCTGTGGGATCGCTCATAACTGAAGGTCAGGTATAGTGGGCCATGCTCTGGAAAGGTACTTTAACAAATGGGGAATCCTCAGCAAGCCAGCTAGATTAGTTTTCCAGATGGTTTGTACCACTTGAACAGAGGCAAAAAATGTCACACTCCAGGTGTGACAGCAGCGTTTGCAGAAACGCACAGTTCTGCTTTGAATAAGCTTGCTTGGGGAACAAATAGTGTTGTAGTGGCTCTCTGGAGTTCAGTGCAAGGTGCAAACCATGGGCAAATGAATCTGGTTAATGACTTTAACCAGCTGGAGTTCACGTTGCTGCAGCTACACTGCCATTGAGATCAGAGTTAATTTAAATCTAGCTTAACCATGTTGACACAAATTGCAGTCGCATCTTGTACTGCAGTGTAGGCTCGGCCCTGGTCATGCAAGGTCCATTGTCTTTCAATTTTATTTTATTTTTTTTTTTTTTTTTTGCTAGACCACTCTTGCCTCTTCGGTTGAAATGAGCAATTGATCTTGTTATCTGTTCTGCCACTAAGAGATACATCACAACTCGCATAGTGGCTGGTAATGCCCGTGTCAATTCGTGTGACAACCTCACAGTTAAATCTTAGCTGCAGTCATCACTAATTATCAGGGGAATTTCTTGGTGTTTTTTCCCTTATTCGGAATTTTTGTCCTTGCTTTCTATGTAAACAGCATCTATTGCCAGTAATGATAATGAGTAAGAGAAAGTTGAATTTTTACAGCCCAGTTATCTCAGTGGGCTTTTAAAGGTGCACAACACTTCAGAGGAAAGAGGAAAAAAAAAAAAAAAAAAACAAAAAACAACCAAACAAACAAAACCAGTAAAACATGGAGGGATATTGTTAATCTTTAATTTCTCCACTGAAATGCAGCCACATATAGCACAAGACAAAATGTGATAATTAGTAGGCCTCACAGAGCTGCACTACATGGCCATCAGGAGAGAAAAGGAAGCAGAAACCAGCATCAGGCAAACCACATGGGGAAGTTTAGGTAGACCTCGATACCCAAGCTGCAATTTAGCCTTGACACTGACATTCACAAAACATCTCCTTGGAAAGTACCGTAATGTCTTTAGTGACCACAAACACATACATATTTTCGCTGGTCTAAAAGGCAGTGCACACAAAGCACCTGTTAAGAAGTTGAACAAAGGAACTGTTTACGTGACCAGCTATACCATTTCCTGCAGGATTTCAGTTTCTATTGATAGCTCCTTAAAGAATTATGTTTATCAAGATGAAAAATGGTAGTTACATTATTTCATTATAAAGAGGTAAACTTCTGTATTTGAGCTCATATTAACGTGTTCCTGGAAGAAGAGATACCACTTATTCTTTGCTACGCATTTTTTTTGTTACATATGCTCTCACATATACTGTGGCAATGTACAACACATCCAGTTTGGACATAGAAGATAAAGAAAGATTGTGCAATATTCACAGACAGGATGAAACTAAATGCTCATTTTTCAATCATTTAGGCATTTTCTTCATAGTATTTTCCTCAGTGGATCTTATGTGGCATTAATATGATGCGTTCTCTGCCTGTGTCTTTTCCTCTCTTTTGAATGTTGTGTATTTTCTTACGTGCACTGCCAAAATTGCCTAGTTCTAATGCAGGATCATACTTTGCTTCCTCACTTGCCCGCTTGTCCACTTTGGGCTAATGTTAGTAAACATCCCTTAAAGGCAATCGCTTTTAATCTTGTCAGAGATGCCTGTGTTGTGAGGGTGAAAATTAGTTATTAGCTTAGCTTTTCATCCATGCATAATAGGATGTTAAAATCAGAGATGCTTGCTTGGGGCCATGAGAAGCATCCCACTCTGAGCTTACAAGTTCTGAATTTATAAAATGCAACATATTTAAAATAAACAAGCAGAAGGCAAATGCCAGTTTAAAATGAGAAAAAGTCTGTTTTGTGTATATTAGTCTTTGTGTAAGGAGTTTAAGGCATCTTCTTGACTGCAGTAAAAGAAGAAAAATATTCTGAATCTTTGCTGATTCTTATCCCTCCCCCCGCCTTTGTTATAATAGCTGATCAACACAAACAACTATGCCATCTTCTTCTTACAGTGAGGACTTTCACCCTGAATGGGGTTGCCATCAGCTTGGTCCCTGCCACATCAAGCATCCTCAGTCCTCGCGCTACACCTTATCAAATTAAGCCCTGGGACCAAACAATACCAAGACAAAGTCAGCCTGAGAAAAAAAATGAATTAAACCCATCCCTCACAAAATAGTGGCAAAGCCTCTCTTTGCCCCTGCATTGCAAGGTAAAGCTGACATCATTTAGAGAACCTATAACCTAAAGGGCCTTCTCTTCCGTCTGCACTGGAGCATCTGTGGCCGGACGGGGAGCTAGGATCTCTCTGTGCAAATACCCACAGAGCAGTGACAACTTCCCATTTTCCTTCACTCTTATTCCACTTTAGTTAAATCAGCCAGCGCAAAGGATGTAGAGTACGTGATAGTTCCCTTTGGAATATCTATGTTAGAATCGTGGTAATTGGCAATGAAAGCAATTGGTGAGTTCAGACACTTTCAGAGAGACCTCTGAATGTCTCAGTGCTCTCCTTTGTCGTCCCCAGTACATGAATAATAAAAATGGCTACTGAAGAAATACAGGTAGGCATCCTGGCTCTAAATGCGTGTATAATATAAAATGCAGAGGTGTACACCAGTCTGCTGGATGACAGGCTTGAGTATTTGGATTGCCTACCAAGTGTTGATGAAAAGCCACACAGATTCTTAATTCAGAAACTCCAATTTTTCCTCTGTTCCTGTGTTCATTTTCTTTATCAGCAGGGGATGACTTACACTTTCAAAACTGATTAACATTTTAAAACTGTGGGAGCACTTTGTGTGGCATTTCAAATGATTTTAACCCTTTAGCTCTTTGGTGGAGATCCTCTTTGTTTTTTTTTCTCTTTTTCCTTTTTTTTTTCCTCTTTGGAATACGGGTTGTGCCAGCATGTCAGCACTTCCAGAAAAAGTAAGCATTTTGCACTACGCAGAAGGCACTGGAGACGTCAGTTACATTAACTAAACTTTGGCAGTACAAACAGGTGGATGTTTACCAGCTTTCACCTCGTTGTCTAACCTACCCACATGGGTGAAGGAGACAGCCTTGCCCTAAGGCTTTGAGAAACCCAACAGTTTCCTTAATCTTTTCCCATGTCCTGTTTGTCCTCAAAATAATGATATGGCTGTTTAAAGTCAACAGGACTTATCCTTTTCAGCACGTTTTCCCCTCAGTCTGTTTTTTTCTGTTATGCCCTCTCTCATATGCTTGAACACATTGATGTATGGGCAAAGCAGACACTCGCTGGTACCCAAAGATCCATCTTCCAACTGTGCTCAGCTTTGCTCTCAGGCAGTCGAAGTCCATTCTAAAGCATGGCTGAGGATTACTATTCACTTAAAAATAAATACAGTACTTGAAGGCATTTTTCCATCTCCATGGACAAACATGTAGCTGCAATGTACATAGGATCATTTGCAGCTGAGAAAAACTATTAAGCAATGCCTACAGACTTGTCTTTAGTCCACTCACAAGTGCTGCCACCTATGAATTAAAAAGGTCAACATCTGTTCAAGTCCACTGATTGGGTTGATAACATGGCTAAAGATATGTAGAAAGGATCCAATTCCAACATCATTTGAGTAAGGACAATCCCCACTGACCTTGGTGGGACTTGCATTTGGGGACCCACTTTGTCTTGTGACTCCAAACATGAATGAGGACACTATTCACCAGCTGCTCTTCTGCAGTGCTCAGCAGTGACGCAACACTGTAAATATTAGTTTATTTTGCTTCTTACTGTTTTTCGGAAAACAGAAGTCCAGTAACAGGGGAGTTTTCCTACTCTCTTATAGTTAAGAATGCAGGAACAAAACTACATTTCTGTTTTTCTATAACATATTGTGATAAAAAGCTGGGCACAGGTCTCCTCTTTTCTAGGTTATCAGTTTTAGGAATTCAGAAAAGTTGTGCATGGTCCAGTAGTCAAGGACAGGAAAGAAGAAAAGACAAGAAAGGCACATCACATCTGCATCTAAAGACGAAGTATCCATTTCTCAACCTACATGTCTTTTAACCTTTCCCTCTTTCATTTTCCAACTCTGCTTTAGCTGAGCTTTACTCCCCAATGACCAGATTCTCCCTCAGGATTCCTTGCTTTGGAGATTGCTGTTAGCCCTGTCCCTGTATTCAGTGATGGGGATGTTGGCTTTAGTATGTATTTTTGTAATTCATTTGGTAATGACCTGCTACCATTCTTCAGCATATGTTAACCAACAGATATGGTAAACAGAAATTCTTTACAGTCATGCCAATAGAACAAAGAAAAATGGAAAACACAAAACACTGGAGAGAACCAACCAGGGCTGTACTTAGTATTCTCAAAATTCACATATACTATTTTGACAGTTTTAAAAAGAAAACTCCTTCAGTTTTACTCTTTTCCCTGTTCCCTGGAAGAATATACGGCACATGCCATTTCAATCAGTTTATTTTTGTTTCATTAAATAGGGTCAGGCAGAAATGAGAGGAAGTAGAAAATCACGCTCGTAGCATTGGAAAAGCTAGTGCCTTAAAAAATCTTCCAAAATATGAAAACCTTGAACATTTCTCAAAAGACTATTTATTATCACATAACTAGTATTCTGAAATATTAGTAGCTTTGTGAAAATTAGTAGCTTTTTTGGACATATGATTAACAGGTGCGAGCAGCACTTTTTCAGGTTTGGAAGCAGGTTATTTACAGTTTATTGTAGGGGAAATGGAACAAGAGGAAAGAAAACCAGGAATGTTTCATCTACATTTCTTCCCCCATCTTTCAAAAGTTTCATGTTAATATTCAGGATGAATTTCCCTTTTCTAATGTTCTTCCATTAGTCACATTTTGGTTAATTATCTTGGTTGTCCATTGTAAATAAAAGGTACAAAATCTGCCAGTTCCCTTTGATCGTGGTTCTGTTCTTTCCCCCAATGAAATTCACATACAGAGGTTTTTCTTTTTTCCTTTTCTTCAGAGGTGAAAAACATTCCTCATTAGGAAGAGCAGATGCATCCCATTGTAGAGGGTTGAAGGTTATAGATTCTTTCAAGCAGTTTCCTTTCTCTCCAGGTACAAATTGCTTAATTCCCAAGCCTTGTCAGTGTTCTGAGTGTTCACATATATAGAATACAGTGTCATTGGAAGCTGAAGGCAAACCATGTGTAAAAATAAAAAAATGTATTAAAGCATAAAAGCTAATGAGGACATAGTGCAAATACTCCTCATAACCATTGCCCAGCCTGACTTCCTCAGAGGAGTTAGACTAAAGTAGTTACATCAGGAAAACAGGCACAATACAGGTAGGTGCCAGTATTCTCCTCCTTTGTCCCTGCATAAAATATTCAAGAAGATAAATACAAAACCCAGGAAAAATTCTTCCTGCACCTTTTTGATAATTTTAATTTATTTGAAAGAAGATATGAACGTGTATTCCTTTTCATGCTCATTCATATTTTGAAAGTTTGTTCTAAAGTACTTTTCAAATTAAACACATTTCCCGGGGACAAACATATCAATTATTTTGTAACTCTACAAAAGCCAACAGTACAAATATTGCAGGCATTTAATAAACACAGGGCTGAAATGATATACTGAAATTATTCATCACCTGCACAACTTGTCATATAAGATCTTGAAACAAGGGAAGAGTTATACTCTATTCAGAAAACATTCTCTTGAAGTTTGCATATATCCCCTTTCATTTCCTTGTGAAGTTTTAAAGTTCCCCACACACATACACTTGCTTGGAGCCTTATGAAACTGAAATGTCAAGTGAGAGTTGCTTTATATCATGTTCTGTCAATCAAAGTAAGCGAGGCTTTATGCATCTGTTGCTAGTATATTGGCACTTTTTGAAGAGTGTTTCGGAGGGAGCGAGAATAAATAAAGATCCTTCAGGCACTTTCTCATTTATGGATGAGGAATCAAAGCAGTCTGAAACTTCATTTTCAGCCTGATACCCTGAAGATTGTTGGCTGATAATTCTGGATGGAACAGCTTATCTGGGAGGATTAGGGAGAACATGGGCTTCCTATTACTGCTGGCTTCAGCCTATTCAGCTGGGCAGACTCTGTCACACATTATCTGTGCCTTTACATATGTCACTAATCTTATCTATATCTTTTCAGCTCCTTCTGTTGGAGCTGTGGTTTCGTGTACCTAAACCTCCCATTTCTTCATTACACCAGCTGTATAGGCATTAGCCTTCTCTAACAGCCTTTCTGCACCGTGTCATTCAGTAATGGCTAGTAATGCAAAGGTATGAGAAGGTAATGGTAGTGCTTTATCTCAGATCTTACAGGCCTCACATCAATATATTAAATGCATACCTCCCTTCCCACCAGCATTCTCAGTCCTCCCTCCACCATTTTTGACCAAATCCGCTTAACAAAATAAAATCACCTCAACAAGAGTATCTCTGCAATCATTAAAAATAACGGAAGCAGGGGATTTGGGGGCAGGTATGTAGGCTGGAAGGGTCAAGGTAGTTTGTAACCAGCAGAACAAAAACATCAGCACCAGAACTAATCTGGAGCTTCTGCCATTCTCTCCTGGGTGGCTAATTGGTGTTACAAATTTAGTGGTGTTGGTCACTAGGACAAAGTAGCTCAGAAGAAAGAAAGGTGAAACCCTCTGAGAGTCCCTGCCCTTTTTAAATTTTAGAGGGAAGCCCCTTCGCCACACCTACTCTCAAACACTTCCCCATCTCCAGCTGGCTCCCTGCCTGCCAAGCTAAGCTCCATCCTTTCTCTCTTATTCTGTCTTTGCCGTTCAGTCTTCCTGCCACACCACCACACTTGTGTCCTTTTTTCTTCCTAATTAGTTTTTTCCTGTTTCTTCACCTCCTTCAGCCATTTTCAACTTACCTCATTCCCTGTTACTGTAATAAAAATGACAATAAATGAATTTTTAAAAGTGAAGGAAATGGAACTAATGAGATACCACTTTGCCCATTTATTTTCTCTCTAACAGCGTTTTTGACTGTAAGGTCTTTTGGACAGGGGCTGCTCTTCTTGTGTGTTTTCATTGTGCCTAGTGCAACACACATCAGAAAAAAAGAAAAATGATTACTTGCTCCTTATCTTGATGGCTTTTTTGGGTACCAACTGAGTGCAAACTAGGAAAACACGTCACTGATTTCTGACTAATAACTCACTCGATAGTACTATTTGGCACTTTATTTGCAATTAGTAGTTCAGCCAGTTCTATATATGATTAATTTTAAATACATTTAAATACAATTTAAATAATTTTAAAGCAGGGAAATTTTCCTTCCTGTTTTTACTGCCTTCTCATTTTGTATTACTTTAAATTGCCAAGTTATTAGGGATCTGTATCTTGTCTGTTCTCTCAAGGTTGAAACAATAAGCTTTATCTGAACCTGACAAACATAATTTCTCTTCTTCATAAATAAATGCCTTGAATGTCACGGTTTCCCCACCCTGCAACCACAAGCCCAGTCAGGGCCATGTCATTTAACACAGACCCATTTTTTATTCTGTGACAAGCAGGAGCAACAAGAAGTGTAACCTATATCCCAAAGCTATACAAATGCTGCTGAATTATATAGGCGAGACAGCCACAGAGAGTTGTGTTTGCTCCAGCAGTGCTGGCAACTGCAGGAAGTAATGTGTTGCAGCAATGGAAGATTTCCTTGACTACTTGCAGTCTTTCAGAGATTTGGAAAAGCTTCTTGCTGCAGACCCTGCAAAAACTGCTGTTTTTCAGCATACACAGGACATTCATGGACACTCAAGGACATAAGGAAGAACTTTTAATTTCAGATGCTCCCAGGGAAATTGTTTTCACTCTTCTAATCCGGTTGATTTGTTCTTCGCTAGGCTCTTGTACACGGACTTTTTCAACAAGTACTGGGATAAACTGAGCGTTTGGTATGGAGTTCACTTTGCCCATGCAGTTTGGCCAGCTATGCATGTCACCAACTGAGAAGTACAGACCTAAAGAGGGCAAGGCTAATACCTAACACTAGAGTAGAATCCAATGTTTCATCAGGTGCACTTGAACCCTTTTATGATACATACAGTATGAAGAGATGTATAAAGAATCTCTTAAATACTTAATTTATAGTCAGCCCTTGTCTGAGTATGTGTCATTTATGAAAGGATAACACGTGGCATGTGGACTCATCATTAGCCCAAGGTAACAGAGGTTATGACTTCTAATTCTGTTCTCAGCCCTGCTACAGAGTTACTACATGACCTTGCACAAATCACTTAACCTTTATGTGAGTAATTTTATCCATCTATAAAATGGGGATAATAAAATTTTAGCTACACACAGCAGGTTGATGAGAATTAATTAATGCTGTAAAAGTCCCTGAGAAGGAACGCTTAATATACAGGGCCTAATTCCACTAGTATTCACTGTCTGGCTCTGTGTCTTGAGCAGTTACTTCTAACTGAGCAAAATTAGTGTAAAAAGCTACCACCTGGATTTGTTAGCATTATTGAGATTCACTGCACTTAGATACGGATCTCACACAAAACAATCTAGAGAATCAACTCAAGAGAAAGCTCAAGTGATTCATTATTAATATTAGTTGTATATTCACATACACAATCAACAAAGCTTGAGCATTCGGAATTTCATAGTGGGGGCTCTGAGTCAGCATATGTAAAAATAGACATCTGATTGAAAGCACCTGTCTGTGTTACTGAAGCTGTAAGCACCAATTGGGTGGCCATATGCCCACGTGCATACAGAAGAAGGAGTGTGTATTGCTCATGTGGCTCTTCAACTTTTGTGTTTTAAAATTTGACCCTAAAACTTCACCACTTCTGGATTGTGGAGCAATTTTCTAAAATAAAAGCAATATGATTTTCATTAGAAAACTCTTGGGAATGTAGTATCATATCACTTAATATCATGTTGGAATTTTATGGGATATGACTTCATTCAGCGTAAGGTTATAAAATACACAGCATGAAGAGCTAGGTAATATCTGTGTCTAGTAGTTGGAATGAGGGGGGAATGGTAGACCAAAGAAGACCATGCTCTCTTCGCTCTGCTGCTGGCATGCTGTTTTACAGTGGGCAGTCCAAATCAGTCCTAATCAAATTTCCATTCCAGTATATTGAGACATAAAGAAATCCCTATATGGTATAGACAACCAATCTTCAGTATCTTAATCTGTTGTTTTACCTAAAGTATGCATGGATTTATGCTCAAAACAATCACTTTCCTTCCACTGCTAAGGGAGAATTTCCAAGTTACTCTGATTACTGCAAACTCCATCAAATTAACAATATGTATGCAGTCAAACCAGAAGATCAGCCTGAAGTTATAAAACTGCCAAGAAAGCAGAAAGCACCAGTCTTGTCTGTAGATATCAGTAATACAATTTACTTATCCTAGACTAGCAGCAAACCAACTGATTAATGGTTCAAGATCATGTCTGGTATAACTTGAAGTACTCCGTGGCAGGCCCTAACTCAAGTGCCTTTTCGGATTAACCTCAGAAGAGTCTTCATCATAAGGAAAAATTAATTCTTTATGCAACAGAAGTGGTTAACCTTGAATCTTCAAAGTCAAGATGATTGGGGGGGGGGGGATGATTCTGCAGTCTCCAAGATATTTTAAAACTGATACATGAGGGAGAAAACAAACACAATAAATATGTCTCTCTCCTTAGTTTTCTTTGGCAAAGCATTCCAGCGTATTTTGCTGTAAAAACCTTTTCTCTTTTAAATGATCAAAGCAGCATGTGGTCCAATCAGGTAAACAACTGCAACAAGCCAGAACAACACAAATACACTTAAATGTCCTGTTTACTGAAGATGTTCATTGAAGATAATGATGCACAGGTCCCAAGAGATTTGGAGAAAAATAAGTAAATAGAAAGCAAAACCAGCTTGATGATGTCTACGATAAAGTGTGTGGAGTAGAGGAGGGTGATGGTGTCATTTTTCCCTTTTGTGTTTTATTAGTACTAAGAAATTTAGGGCAGGGGTCTTTTTGTTCTAAATTTTCTACTTAAAAGGGCTGACTTGCTGGTATGAAAGTCTGCAGGCTAGATTAGTTGCAATTGTAGAAATCTCTATTATGAGCCAAGAAAACTTTACTTGCATACTACTAAAATCCTTTTGCAGCTTACATACTTATGTTAATATCAGCAGAGCAGAAGAATATAGCAGAAAGGGCTAAACATTGCCAAAATAGCTTACATCTAAGCATACTCTCCCCTGGGTCAGACAAAATAAATGTGCTGTTCTTGGAAAAATAAAATAATAATAATAAACTAGTAGTAATAATAATGCAGCACAGACTATTTCTATGAGAAACAAGCAAAGCTAACCCATAAAGAATTAAATGTAGGGTATTTTTAGGATGTTTTGGGTTTGTATGTTTGTTTTTGTAAAATAAGCAAAGCATATAATTGCATTGAATAGTTTCTTCTTTGGCTTCTCCATTTATTCTCTCTCTGGCTTTCTTTATTCCTTGTATCACTTGATCCATTTCAAGAGAGGATTTAGGGAGGTGCTGATTATTAAAGCAGATGAACTTTCACATTGACTCACATACATCATACACAAAAGCTTTTCTGATGTGGGGCATGTCATCTGTGAGGCCACCCCAAGGAGGCACCCACTTGCCGGCCTTGCATTAAATTCTCCTGCTCCCACTATACTGTGCCACAGCCTGAGCCAGTCTTCTCAGTCGTTTATACCGATTCACTCAAGCTCAATGAAGCAGCTGATTTTAGGTCTTTATCTGGTAATACCCTCAAACTGTAGTGCCTCCAAGCAAAGCCCTGCAGCTCTAGAAATTCCCCTTTTCTCCAAAATGCAGAGAAAGCAGTACACCTCTTCTTACCCTTGCTCAGGCTGGTTTGCAGTCCCACGCACTGCATTAACCAGACTTCTATAATGTAGCCTTTAAAATGGTAGGGAACTCAAGAACTTTGTTCATGCAGGTAGGGATCAAGAGACTTACCACATCACACAGCCTATAGCATAGGCACGGCTTCTCTCTCCTTGGGTTAAGTTCATTTTTAAAACTTCATTTTTAAAACCTCTAATCATTTTAAGGGCATTTTCCTGTTTACTTTGGTCCTGACGTAGTCTTAGCAGCAATTCTTTTGTAGTACACTGAAATGCAATTGATGGGAGGATATGTTGTTTGTAATACCCTGAGGTGTATTCCAAGGTGCTTGCCAGTTTATGTGGTGAGCCAGGGAATACACGTGGTACTCCGTGTGCCATTCAGTTTTTTATTTTTATCTTAAAACAACATTTGCTTAAGTTACTGCCAGTCAGCCTCAGTGAAAATGAGTCTATCTGAAATGATCATTCATATATGTACATGTGGCTTGAATCCAAAATTAGTAAGACACATTTCTGTATCATTAGATGCGTATTTTCAACTGCCTCATTTTGATAATTGGGGCTTATTTTTCTTATCATGAGTCAAACAGCAGAATCACTGAAGGTGGAACAGGGTAAAGGTGACTCATCTTACCTGAGGTCTCCACATGTGCTTGGTAAGCTCTTGGGTTTTGTAGATGAGAGTAATGAAATAAATACATCTGAATGTGTGGGTAAAAGACCAATCCACTCTGCACTCAAGTGCCTGGAAACAATGCAGTTAGCACTGGCACTTAATTATGATGGCTAGGAAAGACGCCTTTTCACCAGTCAGAGATCCTGGATGTATCTAGGAATGTGGTGTGCATCTATCCTAGTAAATGCGAACATTGCTGGAGTGATCCCAGACGCAAGGATACTATTGTCATTGTCAGTGAAATGTTAGAACATCTTTGACAGTGAAGGCGATAACAAAACACCCAGCACAATAGATCAAGCCTTATAAGACCTCTTCTAGTATCCCCATCTGGTAAGTTACTTACTGTTGCTTTAGGGTTTGTGTACACACTAGCAGTGTCTTCCCAAAAATTTAGGTAGAGGTTTTTTCCTGACTGTTCTTAATGTGTAGGTTTCAGCAGCCACATTTCTGAAGAATTGGTGGGGAGGGAAAAATTCTGTGTATTCACAATGGATTGCTTTAAAAAATATATTTCCATATTCTGTAGCACATTTTATTTACTGTTCACTATAACAAAGGACAAACAGTATAATTCTTTGCGTGTTTTACAAAAAAGAGTGATATTCTGTTGAATCCATGCTGTATTTGCTATCAGCGTTTCACCATGTGCAGGATTTCTTATTAAAGAAGTAATCTTTAAAACAATCTGCTGGACTTCTTCTCTAAAGAAACCCATCTGAGAAGGCTATCTAACCTCCTATAAACCCTCTTCTAGCCTATCATAAACTACAATCACTTCCTATAAAGAGCTCAGGAAATTATGTAGCCAGACTTTCTGTGATGAAACTTCTATTGCAGAAAACAGTCTGAGTGCTGGTTTAGATCTGACATGTCAACAATTGTATATTCCACTATTTAGATACTAAAAAAATCATCAAAAATAGGTATTCTACTTATTACAGTGCATCCAAGTTGCTTGCAGTCGGGATTATCTGTGTAGTTGAGTCCTTGCACTATTATATTCTGTAGAAATGTTCCCAGCTATCTTTACATTTTTAAATCATAGCAGCTTGGGTGAAGTTTTGCCTGAAGCAAATAGCCAAATACCCTGTATGAGCACAGTGCATACCCTCAAATCAGGACTTAGTAGAATTAACAAAGCTTCTATATGTGCCCTGAAATTGTCTTCTGTCAAATAAAAGAGCAAATTAATCCTAAAAAATTAAAAGGATTATTAAACTAAATTAATACTTATATAGTATTTCCTCCTACTTGCATTTTTTTACTGAATATCAGAAGAGCTGGATAGTTTTCTCCTTTGCTATTGGAATGATGTGTATTGGAAGGAAATTAAGCTACGTTTTCTGGGAAGTATTAAGCTATGTGCAACACTAATACGTCTTTGAAGTGAAGCAATAAAACAGAAGAGCACAGATCTATTGGTAATATAGATTGGCTTTAACTGCTGAATAATTGTTCATTCAGAAAGTAAACATAAAGTGTGTAGAGTCTTTCAAATTTATGAATATATTTTCATAGGCAGAAATGCCATGACCAAAAAAAAAAAAAGATGTAACAGGCTTGGTGAATTTTGTTGAATGCTTGATGAGTTTACAAATCTTTTATCTTAACACTTACTACAGTTTGAGACTGGTGAATAATTTGCAATGAATATTTCATCAGACACATGTTGCCTTCTTTTTGCAAACAGAATATCTGCAAACAGATCATAGTTTTCCAGATTCATTTGTTATTTGAAATTACTTTAAAAAAAAGTAACCATATAGATTAATCCAAAACCGTTATCTGCAAATATTTGACAACTCGGTTGGGCTGGTTAGTTGTGATGAGCCAGATAAGTCACAAGGTATTCTTTCTATTCATGCACTGGAACAACAAGCGTATACTTCTGGAAGAAATATTTACACATGTGAATATGACATTTAGTTTCAGTGAATACCCCTGCATGTGATAGGGGAGCATGTGTTCTGTGACCATTTGTGCCAGTAAAAGGCAATCATTCAAATGTCTGTGGAAAGCAAACACAAAAGGGGATTGTGATTATCACGTAGCCAACACAAAATACAATCCCATTTTTAAACAGGGGAATGAATTAACAATATGCTGTTGGTAGGGCAGATAAGTGACACTGAGGACACAAAGACAATCCCAGTGGCAAATATTTGCATACTATTTGTCCGTCTCTCCTTTTTGTAATTGTTTGATGCTCTTGGGTACCTTTTGTAAGATGAAAAATAGTTCCTAGGCAGTAACAAACTAGGCTGATGACAGTAGCAACAGATATCCAACAGTCGTCCTCAAAATTGATTTTGTTCCACGCTGTGCTGGCTAACCATTGTCCTCAGGGTTGCTTGAGAAGGCGGAAATCACTTCTCACTTTGTAAAATACTTCTCCTATGACAAAGGCTAAAAGGAGCTGGGTGAGAAAAGCTGTTGTGGGGGCCTTAAATAAGTGAAGGATCCTTCTAACCAAGGAAATCTCCCATAACTGGATCCAATCAATTTATAACCATTTAACCTATTAGGTACAAAATGACTGTAATCCAGCTTAGAAACTGGCATCTGTTTTCATAGAACAATAATACACTGAAACCTGTACAAGATTAGAAATTTCTCCCTGCCTACCACATGTACTTTTTTCAAGTAACTGATCCAAAATTGGTAATCCCAGTTGTCTTCTCTTTAGGTGGACTGGCTTCTCACTCAAACAGTCGCACCTAACAGCTCGCGTGTTTTGTCTGTGATGGAAATGGTGAACCGCACAGAGTATGCCATAATGCACCAGCTGTGCATAAGCAGAGATTAGGAAGATGGAGATACCACCGTCAGCTGTGCCTGAGTTTTATTTAGAGACTTGTCAAAACAGGTTTTGCTAGTGCTACTTTCCTCCACATTATACTAAAAGCATATGACTGTCACATATGTTCAGTCCAGACAGAGGATAATAGCAGGTACTAGTATTAACACATTTCAAAAATCCATCGTAGACAGAAGGACAAGCATCTTGATTTACAGAGGTAGTTGAAGTAGTCATTCAATTTTTGTGGGAATTAAGTACCTGACCTGTTTAGGCGTTTAGGTAAATCTTACTAAACACCCATCTTCACCTCTAGGCAGCTAAATACCTCTGTGTGTTTGATTTATAACATTTAAAACAGATTGTTGAGGCTTTAACTCAACTCTGCTGGCATGTTAAAGACAGATCCTAGCCTGCATAAGACTCTGCAAAATAGTTAGGAAGTATTAGCTAACATGGGCTATTACTTTAAGTCTTTACCTCCAGGGGTTCTTGGAGGGTAAAAGAATTTGCCACCTCAATAGTGGTGTCAAAACCATACTCATTTAGGTTGTCCAGGAGAAAGAACCAGAAACCACAAAATCTTTTCTCAGCCACACCAAAGCCAGGGATTCTCTTGCCTGTAACTGAATTCCACTATAAAGCATGTGGTTGAATAAAGCTCAGCCAAACTTGAGCATGTTATGCTTATTTGGGGATTTCGTGTTAATGACTATTGTGCAGACCACCCAGCTGCATAGACAAAGTGTGCAGATCTGAAAATATTCCTGTGTATAGTGAAATAGCAGTCATTAGGACCACAAGAGAATACATTTCCCTTGCACTGACTACACTCCCAGTGAGTCCTTCATTCCTCCTGGTAAAGAGAATGACTTTCAATGAATTCCTTAAAAAGAAAAAAAAAGAAAATTAAAAAAGCAGCTGCAGTGTGCACATGGCATAAGCAGTTTACTAAGGCATTACAGTACAGTGTCATACAGGCTGTTAAAGAAAATCTGGTACTCTGGTGATAATGTGTATATTCATTCAGTATAAATGACTTAGTTCAAAAAACCATACAATGAATCATGGTTGCAAGGCCAGACTTGCTTTGATTAACTACACTGGTATAATGAAATCCAACAGAGCAATCACTGAAACATTTAGCTGCAAATGTAAATCTTCTTGAACTCTGAAAAAAAGCATGTTAGGCAATGAGAGGTGGTATATAATACAGCCATATTTCATATAATGAAAGTGGAAGCAGTTGTAAAGAAAAGGGAATGTTAAAAAGTTGTTATGCTGTGTTTGGCAAGAATGAGTCATTTTGAATGTGTCAATCATGATAATCCAACATATTTTTAATCTAAAGGTCAATAGAAGCAGTTTCTATAGTGGTACAATAGTTATGCCAAATATGAAAGCAAGCATTTATAAGACGATTTCAAGTATTAATACAGTACCATAATGTGTCTTGGAGAATTAATCTCAGCTTTAAATTGAAGGGCATAGATTGATCAAGGTAAGAGAATTTTATTAAAAATGTACTGATATAACCCATGACACTTTCATTTCAGCAAGACTGCCGTGTTGAATTCCCATAGCTCAGGCATGTCTTAACTGTATAGATGAAGGGTGTCTTTTCTACAAAGAGGCAGAACTTACTCTGTCTAGGGGAAACCTGGGATCTAGTGTTAAACTACAGAGCATGAAGATTTCCTCATATGGTTACTGGTCATGCATCTGGACACAAAGGTATGTATTACTTCCTAGGAAGCACATCTGCCTAAGCACCATTAATGCTAATAGAAGATTACCTGCACCAGAGGAAATCTTGTCCTGAGGAATTCTTCTCAATATACACTTCAACTCAAACATCACCCATTTTCCTTATGTCATCGTTTTCCTGCTGTTCTGTCCCTTTTGTCCCTGCAGTTGACTACAGTCCTAGAGGACAGTTTTTTCAGCGGTCAGTAGAATTGTTATGAACACAAAATACAGAGCATGGACAATAAAGCCCAGCCAAGCCAAGCAACTCTTGACTTTGTGTTGTCCAAACAACATAACCATAAAGAAAATCTTTCCCCTTCATTGTCACTTGCCCAGAGGATTTACTGGGGAGAGGACAGAGAGCAAAAAGTGGGGTAAAGAACTCTGCTGTCATAGCAAGGGAAGCTAAGGTTGAGGGCAGCACCGCTGGTGTTGGGATGTTGTCCACAAAGCTGTGTGTTGCCAGGGGGAGGGAGAACGTGGAGGGCAGGCCACAGAAACGCAGAAGTGGGGAAGCATCTTAGTGGTTGTCTGGTACTTCTTCCTGTGTTACGTGAGAGAAAGAAGAGAGTTTCTCTACCCCTCTCTTCCAGCCTTTCCACCAAGTTAAAACATTGGGCTTGCCATAGAATAAACGTGTTCTAGTACATACAGGTTACATATAGACTATAGATTAGCTCATATAAAGAGATTTGCTGTAACCACTATGGACCATGGTCAGATTTGGTGTGAGTAGAAGCAATTTCCTCCAAGTCAGTGAAGGCCTGCCCACTTACACTGCATCTGAATAGGTACTACAGGGTTCACCACTCCACTATTTAAACTAATGTTGAGCTTGATAGACTGAAAATGCTTATATAAAAGCAGTCACACAGAACATTACAATAGTCACTGCAAACTCCGTACAGTAAACCCTGGTGTTTCAGACCACTTTGTAGAATGTTACAGCACTTGCTTTAAAACAGGACTCATAACTAACACAAGAATTCTTCTTCAAAATTGTTCCATTCGAAGAAGTGAAACCCTGAATAAAAATGTGCTTTCATCAATAAAATACAGCATTTTGTGCAACAAACCATAACTGTCACAGCTGTTGTGAAGACTATAAGTGAGTCAATTAAAATGAAGGTGTATGTGTGTACTAACTTGTAAGATTCAATAGCCTTTGTGTTGGTCCAAAGGCCTTGACATAACATCAACAGGAGGCATCACACACTGAGCAGAGTATTAGTTGGGACAGAGTGAAAATTGCTAACACCTTGCAGGGCTTAAGAGGGGATGCGACTCTACCAGAAAAGAAAGGAAATTTTTTAGGATTATTGTTTTCCTAGCACTAAATCATCTTTTTACAATGAAATATCATAATGGACTCAAGGCACAAAAAATGTGGTTTAATCTGTTTGCAGACCACAGTCAACTTCCAAGCCCCAGTGTCCATGGAGAGCCACTAAAATCCATATTCCAACACCAACGTAAGTATCCTGATCAAAGTTGCTTGTTCACTGGTGTCGTCAATTTGTTTCAAAACACTGAGTAGCAAATGGAAAACATGCCACTTAGTGCTACTAAAATATTTTTTATTATGCTTGTAAACTTCTCATTGGGTTTTTCTTCTCATCAATTCTCCTAGTCAATAGGGAACTTGAGACTGAAGAAAACTAAACAGCTCTTTGATTTCTTCATCTTTTATGCCAAGCCTCTGCAAAGACAGTTGTACAATTTTCTGGTTTAAAAGGAGAAAAATAATCTTAATTTGAAAATATCTTTTCCTTAAACAAATTTTGTAAAATGACACTGGCTACAAAATGACCTGCATCTATATGCAAAATTCAACCCTGTCACTGGTTGCAAAATATTATAGAAAATTAAACACAAATAGGTTTGATGCATACTTTGAAGGACAGATATTCTGTATCATATGGAGTTTGTAGCTTTATAGGGTATACACTCCAGAGCTCCACTCACAAGATACAAGTTCCCTCAACCCCCGCAAAACCCCCTGTGACTTGTGGGAGTGCTGCGTGCATGTGGAGCCTTCCCAAGAGCAGGGAAATAGTGGGAGCAGATTCCCCAGGACTCGGAAAATAAGGCAACCAAGGAATCCTCCTTACACAGGCTGAGTGATGTCCAGCTCTGCTCAACAAAATATTTAAGCATGTGTATAAGTAAAAGATTAAAGCACAGATGTAAGTGCCCTGCATAATTAGGAAATACTACAAGCGAGAACCCTAGGAAGATGTGCTTCTTTTTGTTTCACTCAACTGTTTCTTGGGGCACGTGATTGTTATTTATAAGAAATGAAGCAAACCTACTCAGCCAGCCTGTCTTAACAACTTGATTAGTCTGTTTCTAAACACTAAAGGATTTCTTCACCTGCCTCTAATTTGTATAAATGGTAGCATGTGATGAAACTGAGCTGCCTACAAGCTAGAGTTGATTTGGAACATACATCATGGGTGTTCTGTGCTTTTTCCCTCTGGCATAGCACAGAGGGGAAGGCTGGGACCACACAAAGGGGGTCTGCACCGCACCTCTTGCAGTAGTGAGTACTGCAGAGACCTCTCCTGGTAGAGCTCAGAAAGTCCTGCGTAGCTCATTCCTCGCCTTGGCCACGGCGAGCCTTTACAGACTAACTGTTCTGCTTCCTGAAAGACAGATGAACCTGAAAAACTCTTTTCCATTTTTTTAAAATGGCCCTTTTCCCCCACATCTCTTGTGGAGCTATTTCTACAAATCCCGATGGTTCCTTTAGTTGTGATGGTAGTTGCTGATAATGGACAGCTCTAGATTGCAAGTTTCCATAAATCACATGCTGTGGTGTGGGGTAGGTAAATTACGCCTATTACATATTTTTTGACTTGTACCCCAACCAGTGAACAGTGAAAATATATCAACATTTGAAAATTAAAAGAAATATATTAAGAAGTTTAGATCAGAGGATTGCAGCAGTATTGAGGTAGAGCACAGTCAAATGAATTACTGCTTTCCCGTTTTATAGTGACAGCAGATTAAAGCAGGGAAAAAAAAATCCCAGCAGAATAACGTATCTGTGATAAACCTCCAAGAGCCCCAATGGTGGCATAATCTCAGATCAGGCACTAATTTATGGGGTAAGTTTGAGAAGCCTTAGAATCCATAATAGGGGAAAAAAAATCAGCATGAGAAAGATTTAAGTAGTAACACTGTCTTCTGCCAGTATTACTGCTGTGTGTATGTCCCTCAGGTCCCTTGAGTGATTATGCCAATATCTGCAGCATTAGGATTGGACACCTATTAATCAGGATGAGCAAACCTTCACATCTCTTCTGTGAAGAATCATGAACTGGGGATCTAAATACAGGCAAACAGATCCGATAACTTCATCCTTACAGCAGAGTGACATAAGCAAATATAAATCCCACTAGTGTTATTATAACGCCTGCTAAGCTAATTGAGAACATATTCATTTCTTCAACTAAATAAATTACTGTTACAATTATATGACCCCAAGGTCATGTCCTTTAGGAGACGCCTAGCACTTGAATTAACTATTCAACTCTTCACAGTAAGTGGCCTCAGCCAATCAATGCCAAATAAATACTGCTGAAATATGCATTTAATTATCCTAACACTTTAGCTGCTAAAACCTTTTCTTTGCCAGCAGTTTTTTTATTTGCTAATTTATTCTAGAAGGGTGAGAGATTTCTGAGTCTAGTCTGAGCCTATTCTTTGTAGACCCTGGTCCCAAAAGAGATCACAGCCAACCCTCATAGACAAAACTTATTGCAAATGCACCGTTTCTTTGATATGATGGAGCAACAATTTTTTTATCGAAATTCTTTATTTTATTGATTGCAAGAAGCAAACACAGCCAGCTAACTTTTATGAAGTTTCAAAAGTATGCCCCTCCAATCTGCTTTGCCAGGTTAGCTAAGGACAAAATGCCTCCTCTAATGAAGAATCCATGTTTTGCCAAACTCAGAGTTACTACTGCTGAATTAAAACTGACATGTAAAATGTTGGTGAGCTCACTACAAATTGCTTTATTTTAGAAATGATGTGGTTCAATTTACACATCAACTAAAGCTTTCTACAAAAACATTAAAATATAAATTCTTCTGAAAGTTAAAAGCTGCTTTCCATCCTCCTGACTTGCTAAAATTAATCCTGATGAATCTAGGTATTGTAAAGCCTATGCTCCATACCTATAAACCCAGCTTAAGCCCCCAGCCTAAGCATTGCGTGGGACTCCTGCACTGGAGCACATCTTCCCTTGAGGAACACACAGTAAGTTATAATTTAGGGTACTCACATTATGTATTAGTCCCTAGAAGTAAGAAAGCTCCTAACCACTCTGCTGTAAATTGGAATAGAATGATTTTGGCCATTTATTTGCACCAGTGTAAATAAGAGCACAACCTGGTTCTGTGTACAAAATAATTCCCACATAACTAAAAATGGCCGTCTTTTATTCTTGTACCCTGTTTTGGATTTTGTGTGGTTTCTGTGTAAATAAACAAACATATCCAAATTGCAGTATAAAAAAGACTCTCATTATGCAATTATTTGGAATCTAATTTTCATGAATATTAATTCTTTTAAAGAGGAAAATAAAAGTGATGACACCCTGCAGACTAGTAGACTTCATACCTTCAGAAAAAAAAAATTTCATTAATTTTTAAACAAGAGACATTCATTTTTATGCTTTCTGTGACAAGACTGATTTTTTTGTAAATGATGACCATAATTAAGCCTCTCATAATGAACATTGCTATTACTAAACAGTACAATTTATATAATGTCTCCACTCTAGGAGACTTCGCTTTTTTATTGAGGAGAAAAATCAGATAATGACTGAGATTATAGTATATTACTATTATTTTTAAGGATATTGCACAAAACATATATAGGCTATATTAATCTTTAAGCAAAATTTAATCAGACTGTGGCTGTTTAGCCAGAAAAAGAACTGAAGGATTTGTCATGACTCTAATGCAATGTTGATGTTTCTCCTAGTTCTAGAGAAATGTACAAATTAAGTTATACCCGAGTGACATTTTTACACAGTATAAAACATTTCCACGTCATTCATGTACTTAATCTAGGGCTGGCAGAACTCTGTATAGACAAGAATTACTTGAATCTGCTACTAGCCAAATAAGGAACATCTTCACAATTACTTGTAGTTCTATGAAGCCTTTTATTCAAATGTGAAAACAGACTGTTTTCAGCTTTGCTTATGGAGATCTTTGGACATGGTCTGGTCTGGCAGTCAGATGCACATTTGTTATCAAAGAAAGGTATTTAATCAATATACGCTCTTGTTTTTCCAAGCAGAGGAAAAAACCAAATGTGACATAGGTGCCCGCTTTCAAAACTTGAATTCTAAACACCAACACCTGCGACTTCATGGGAGAAGGTACCTAGAGAATTCTGATAATATATAATCATAAATATTTTCTTTTATAATATTTCTTGAATATTTTCAGCTGGGTTCAGAAGTGCTTCATGAAACAAAAAAAAAAGAAACAAATTTTGCTGAGTTTAGATACTGCACAGCCAATGACAGTTCCTAGGAAAATGCTGATTTAGCCACAATTCACACATGTGGCACATTCTCTTGCTGTTTCTCTGATTAAATATGTGGCTGCATATTCCTATTTATATTGTAAAATATGTTGCAGAATTACACAAATTTAGATTTTTTTGTAGTGCCTAAGTGACTTTGGAACAGAAGTGTTTCTTGTATTGCAAGGAACCTATCTTCCTCAGTTATCTTAAGGGTAAGGATTTTGGAAATCCTGCTGAAGATGTTTGTACTGCAGCTGTATGATTTTTTTCTACTGCAATTTTAGTGAAGAGCAACACTATTATCAAGCCTGTTTTGAAGAACAAAGCAGTGTGATTTGGGGAGGACCTTCTGGTACATGGATTTGATTCAAAGTGGCATTTTAAAGTTATACCGCAGGCCTGTTGAGCTTTTGGTCAAGCTGTGCAGGTCAGATCATGTTCTGTGGCATCAGGAAGTCCGAGAGGGCAGCAGAGAGGGCATTCCATCATCTCCAGAGGGCTTTCCATCATTTGCAGTCTAAACATGTCTTATGATGATGTGGGTCAGAGATTTCAACAATTAAAAAACTGAAGGTGGCCAGGTATTTTCTATCTAGCTGGCTCTTTGCAGGTGATAGAAAACAGGCTCAATAAATGTCCATAGCAAAAAAAAAACAGAAGTTGCCGTGGAAGGAGGAGAGATGATTGTTTGTTTTCGAATGAGAAATATTAGAACAGAATGTTTTGTTTCAGGCTAGCTCAGCCCAAATCAAAGAGTCATGATCTGACAAACTAAAAAGAAGCTTTTCATTTCACATCAGTTTGACATTAATCGACATCTGTCTGAAGTGCTGTTACATGCCATGAGATTTGTGGTGTTTTCTACTGGGCACCTGAAAGCATGTTTCAGCTGCCAAATCCAAGTACATGTCCTAGCCTTGTCCTAATAAAGCTTGGCTGTGCATTATCCACCTCCCACTTTTTTCCCCTCTTCTTTGCTGTGCTTTCTCTAGGAAAGAAATTAAGATCATAAGAGAAACCTGTGACACAAAACCATCAGTCCTCTCATCTTGCCAGCTATGGGAACAAGACTGAAGACTGTATTATGAAGAAAACATGCCCTTTAGTTAGAGCTGTAACCTCGCCAGCTGAGCAGTGCTCTACTTTTCCCGATCTCCATTAAACAAAAAGAATCTCTTTGGGAAGCAGAATAATTTTCAATGTACCAGAATATGGCCTACTTATTTGTAAAGGATTGTATGCTGATGTTAATTTTTTAACCTGTAAGTAACTTTGAAGAAGTTAGTGCGTCTGCTATGGGACAGGAGGTTCGTGAACTGTGTAATGACAGAAAAATAGGCTTCACCATCTCCTAATCTATCTCAATGATGTATTTTGCATGTTAACTGCTGAATTCATAATACATCTTTGCCATACCTAAAACATTTTTGAAGTCAAATCACTAATTCAAAAAGACAGTTCCCTACAAATATAAAAATAGTTACTGCTACAAGATTATTTGGATACGTGAACCTAAATATTAAAGACTAAGTCTGAAAAGAGATGACCTGGCATTGCTGGTAACATATTTTTGCATTACCTGTGTTTGCATAAGAACACACACACAGCTAGAATGAAAGATTTTTCTTGAAAAATATTTTCTAAAATGTTTTACATTTTGTGTAACACACAGTTTTACAGGGAGTCTAAGGAGGCTGTAGATCTGCCACTAGTGTCCCTTGTTATGGAGCATGCATGACAGTTACTTGAATGAAAATGAACATGTAACCTCACAGACCCCAAATCCTGCTTGTGACTGCATTTTTGTACAGGTTTCCTGATCAACCTTAGTTCAACTCAACAGATCTTGCTTGTCTCCTGCCGGATAAAATAAGTTAAACATCTTTTATTATCACCTGGACACATCCAAAATATACTCTTGTGTGTATTATAAAATTATGAGAGTGCATGACAATATTTTTAGGTGAAAAAAAGATCTAGCATGCATTATATATCATACTGAATACTTGCTGCTCCTTGCCAATGAAATATGAGCACACTTTGCAGGAGCTGTCCTCTGTTAGGATTTAAAGCCAGGCAGAGAGCTACAGCCCGGACAGGCTGTAGATATTTGCTTCCTGATAGGAAACAAACTTGTGCCACAACAGGGTAGGGCCTTTGCTGAGGACCATAGGGTTCGTGGAGGCAGGCTAGCTGTAAGCAAAGGTCAAAAATACAGCAAATGCAGGCAGAAAAGCTGTGTATTGGTACCATGTATCTTTGACTCGAGTCACGTATCTATGGGCTGAAGCATGCCTTTCACAGGAAAGTAGGATGCCCTAAGAAGTCCTCTTACTCTTCTGGCAAGTAGGAAGCAGTGGAATGGAGAAGAGCCCCTCTGGGGTTACCTTTTCCTAAGGGACAAGTAGGTAGAGTTGACAGGGCTTCCTACAGCAGCAGGTCTAACTGGGCCAGGTCTGCATGACCAGAGTTCTCAGTGCGCAGTGCTTACCCCAAACTGGGGACAAACAATGAAACGTAGAGTGACTCCTGTCTGCACTGTCTCTTTTTTAGGGCTGATGACAAAGTCACGATTTTCCCCTTTGGGCTCTGTAGCACTGCGGACGCTGCTGCTTCATAATCATTCTGCCTAGGAAACTGAAGGTCATTCATTTGAAAAGGCAGAGGGCATGACAGAAGTAAGAATGAGCTGCTGGAATCAGACAATGAACCGTTGGCAACGTTTTTTTCAGTGGGAGGATGGGAGCCTTTGTAATTTGCAGAACACGATGTTCTGGAGGTAGTTCAGAGTGGGAAAAAAAAGAAAAGATCTTAAAATTTTGCTCCATTGATTAAAAACTAAATAAAAAGCTAAGACAGACATAAGGACCAAAAGCAAAGGAGTACCTTCCTTGTATTCAACCAGAAGTGCTCAGCAACCTTTTTTACACTTGCTGGGCATGATTGCCACATCAGCAACAGCTCAAGTGAAACATTTAGAATGAAATAAAAGACAACCAAAACCACCCTTTTATAGTCTCATTATGGACAGTACACTCAGGAACAGTGTTGAAGACCACACTTGTTCATGGCTTGAAAACCAGTACATGTATGCTTGCAGCACTGTTTCTATTTTTATGAAACAAAGGCCTAGATAAAAGTTCTAGTCTGAAACATCTTTTGCTATATTTTTTCTGGTGACATCACAACCATTCATTCTACACCATTAACTCTGGGGAAAAGTACCTGTTGCTGAAATTCCGATATTTTGGGGATTCTGGAAGATGTTTCTTTGGTCGTGGAATAACAATGAGATTTTACTTGCATGCAAAACCCAACCAGTCATTGGAAAACCATTAATACAAACATCAGCCACCGGTGTTCTTCTATCCTGGTATGGATATATTCTACTACCCCAAAAGAACTGTCTCAACCACTTCCAACAGACATGCATTTGAAGTTCAATGTAGAAATAACAGAGAGTTATGTTCTATACTACAAGAATTCAAAGATCAAACGGAGACATCCCAAAATGATTGAAAACACTGGTGGCCAAGAGACTGAAGATACTGTTTGTCAGATGATCTGACTTGAATGACATTATTTTGGAAAAACTTCACAGACTCAATTACATTTTACAGTTGATAATGTTGATATTGTTGTGACAGCCCATGCTGAACAGAACTACGAATTGGTATTAGAAAGCAGATAGTTCTAGGAGACAATGCCAAATTTAATGTTCAAACTACTTTTGTAAGGAGGAGATACAACATTCTCGCTTCATACCACCTGAGTAGCTGGGCTTTGCTTTGGGGGACTAACAGTGAGGATGAAAACTGTAATTCCAAACTGTGTAAGGCTCTGTATAAAGGTTCCCCTGGAATAGCTCAAAGCAATTCACTCAAGGCTTAGGGCACACTGACAGAAACCTACTGGCCTCTACTCTTTCTTGGTGTTACCCTCAAATCCTCCCACAAAACTGTGTTTGAGGGCAGTAACCCAGCACCAAATATGATGAAACATTTCATTAGCAAAACAGCTTTTCAGTGGAAAAATATCCAATACTCACAGGCATATATTTCAAAGAGTGTAGTGGTTTCAGCTGAACTTTCGACCAGATAAGTTGCTCAGGTTTGGTATAGAATTTCTGATAAAAAACCAGGGAGCTAGCCATGATTTAACATACCTCTCCAAATCAAACAGAGAAGGGATTTAAAGCTACTGATACACACGCCAACAGCCAGCCTGAGAGTTCTGGATATCACCATTGTCCTGTATTCATATGGTTACACAGGATGTATTCTGTGGCCCAATGTTAGGGAAAATCTGGGAGATAAAAGGCATAAGCATGAGTCCTCTGTGTTCAAAAAATCCTTCCTGACTCTGGGCTACTTCTTGAAATAAACAAACCACTTGTCAAAGATGCTAGTGTTACATTGGTAAAGAACAGAAGATGCACAGGGGGGAAAATTGTGTCCAGTCCAGTTTACTTGCAATGTTTTCCACAGATTGCAGACTTCACATTTTCTTAGATGTTCAGATATCCCCTAGCTAAAAGGCGTGGGGGGGGATTTGTGAAGACATCAGAGGTGAACATCGCTAAACAGAAAGATGATGAACACTTTAAAATTAATAGCAAATGAATAGCCAGGAAGCTTCCAATAGAAAAGCTGCACCATTAGACAAAAGTAATTGAAAACCTAACTTTTTTTACATGACTGAAGATAAAATAAACTGATGTGGGTTTATCTTTTTCCTTTATTTCTGATGAGAAGGTGCAAAATGCCAAGAGTGTAAAAATTTACTTTGAATTCTCACAACACAAAGGGAGGTGTAGTAGCTTTTAAAACCTATGCTTTCCAAACAATAGGCTTTCATTTCAAATGCCTATGTTGCTATGCAAGCTATGAAGTGCACTTTGTGGAATAGCAGGGTTATTATCTTTTGCCATGTTGGAAAGTCCTTCATAGAGAACCTACCTATTTAAGCTATGATATCAGAAGATCCCAAACAACAGCTAATATCCAAAGACAAGATAAAAACCTACCAGATGACTTTCTGGCTGAGTAGAGGGATTGTTTTGAGAAATGAGAATTACTGCTAGCCCCAGATCTGAATGCCTCACTGATGCAGCACTTTGTGCAGCCTCCTCCCAGGGAGTCTCCAGTAGTTCAAAGGAGAGCAAATGCCAGAGGCAATGGGCAGAGAGAAAGGCATAGGGAATTACAGTGCTGCAAGGCTTGCTATGGAGCAAGCTACCTTCTTCTCTCTCAGCCCCTAAATATCTCTTCTTAATCTCTAAATTTTCACCACTGGCTTCTTAATGATCTTTTTTTTTTTTTTGTGGCTCAAAGGTCATTGCAGAGATTTTCCCTGCCAATTCCCCATCTTTTTTCCTCCTTTTACTTCTATTTCCTCACTCAAACTTTCCTTCCTCAAATTCGTCCTCATGCTCACTGGAAGGGGAAGGAGGAGGACCAACCATTCCCAGACTGATGCTCTTCATTTGGCTCAGGTGGAGAGTGGTCAGCAATAGCTCCAGGACCCCAGCTCTCTGCCTAGAAAGGCTATGTGTAAGGGAAGGGGAAAGATACTGTGACAAGCATCAGAAGAATGCCTTCTTGGCCTCTGACTTCTTCCTTTCACCATTTCATGCTTTTCCTCTACCCCTTTTTCTTCAATTAGGCATGTATAGAAGTGTATGATGTATTTTGAGGCATGGGAAATGGGGGGCAAACAGTCACAGGCCCAGGTGTGGCTCGACTTGTGTTTTGTGTGTGTGAGAGCTCTGGCTGCATGAGCCAGGCTTGCCTCCCCTCTTTTGTGCAACAGCATCCAAGGGCTGAGCTGGGGTTGGAAGGAGGGGAGGAAGGTGATGGATAATCACCTTCATGGAGGCAAGGATGTCCTGTCCCTTCCCACACGAGCCCCTGCTCATGGGGAGGAATGGCTACACCAGGGAATTGGGTGTCAGTGGGAAAGACTGGGGCTGGGGATGACTCTAGGAGCACTGGAACCTGGAGCAGAGGGTCATGCAGGGGGTTCTGACCAAAAGGTCTAAGAGGGAAGCAGGCAGTGAGGGGTTTTGGGTGTCCATGCTGGAAGCCAGATACAGGATTTGGGAAGGGAGAAGTGTGCAGGACTCTGAGGTCACCTTTGCTACAGCCAGATTTATTCCAAGTGGAAATAGGTATATTGAAGAGGGAGGGGGGTCTGGGCTTTGGACTAGACCAGGTGTTGGAAGGAAATTAGTATTACAGAGAAGAAAGGATATTTTTGGAAAAAAAAAAAAAAAAGAAAATTTAAGAACTAGAATAACTGTCTCATTGCTGGGGGAAGGAGGAAAGGGAAGCAGAGGCTGCTAGCAGCAAGAGGGTAAAATTGTAGCTCTCTCCTTGACCCTTACAAACAAATTTGTTGGAGGCCAAGGGGAATACTAGAGAATATTCTGCACTGAATAATCTCAGACACTTCCTTTACTGTCTTTTATCCCTCCAAGGATTAAAAGAAGAAAGGATAGACAAAACAAGCATTTAGAATCACAGAATCATGGAATATCTCAAGTTGGAAGGGACACATTAGGATCACAGAGTCCAACTCCCTGCTCCTTGCAGGACTACCTAAAACTAAACCATATGACTAAATCATTTAATGCTTGCCAATGTAGCTTGAGAAATCCCAGCAATTAGTCTGGTGGCGACCATAAACATACATAACTCTCAGCTTTCCAAGGTCCAAATCAGAAAAGCAAGATGTGTAAAAAATGTTGATGGGCACAAGACTGAAACACACTTTGCACTAAGAAGTGTGAAGTTATGTCCGAAGACATCAAAGACTGCCCTTCATTTTAGAGGCTAAAAGCTATAAGCTGCTTTCAGCAGAAGGCTCTGGTTGCTCTTGTGTTATGAAGTATATAATAATTAAATTATTTAAATGTTAAATACAAACCGCTTGTGTGTTAAAAAAAACATGGCTAAAAATAAAGAGAAGGACTATGAAACTTGTGTGTCAGTGGCTTATAAAATAGCAACTTTTTTATTTTTTATTCAGGTAGGCTTGCATTTTCCATTTGGTGCCATTATAAGGTTATTTTTCTACACATCAAGTTAACATCACAGTCAAGCCAATAGATGCACATCTTTCAAGAGAGTGCTTGCCCCTTCATAAGAGAAGTTAACTATGAAGAGAATCCAATGTTGATGTTAAATTAAGGCTTCATCCACTGAGTGTTCAATTACTGAGTAAATATGCACTAGGCATATGCTTTGAATACTGAAGCAGTGAATTGCTTCCTAAAGTGAGATACTTCTGTGCTCTTTCTATTAGCATATCGTTGCTTGTTTTTGTATATTCTGCTACCTCAAGCTCTTTTTCAAAGTATGTTATAAAAAGCTCAAAAGACCTGGTTTGTATATAGAGTTTTCTAATGAAGAAATAGCTTTAAACTCTCCTGACAGATATTTCAGGAACTACTTTTGGAAAAGTCCTTGTAGATAAAATATGTTAAAGGCACTACCCAAAATTGGAGAGACATCAATGGATAAAGAAATAGCTCACAGCATCGGCAATTTTCAGTGTACCAGACAGAAAATTATAAACAAAGGCATGCAGACATAGCCCAATACAATACTAAGGAAAATCCATGTGCCAAGTCATTAGTCTATACTCCAGTAAAACTTACTGCCTCAGTAAAAAGGGGATTATAGGCTTGGATCCATATCATGATTAGGTGAACCTTGCCCAGAGCAGGACCTTTGTAATTCTTTTGCATTATTTGTGAATTTGTCTTTGTGGCAATCTGTACTAAGACATGTTAATTTCTCAGGTCATGTAACGATTCTCCTAAGGAACAAAATCAGTCATGTATGAATTTCTAGGTCATTAAAGCTAAAACTCTTGCTTTTACACTGAGAAAAAAAATGTATTTTACTCACCACAGATTAGAGCGCTGTGGTTCTGAAACAGTGCTACCTGCATTGCTTGTGATTCACAAGGACTTCTTTGTTAATCCTCAGAATGATATGTGTAACAAAAATAAACAGCAGAGAGTTTGGGATTAGCAAGGGAGCCATTCTACCAGTATCTCCTATTAGAATTCTGCCAGACTAGAGGAAAAAGGGTCAATTAGACAAAAAATGTAACCTCAGTATTGAATTTGGTGCTGAAAATAAACAAAAAGGGACAGTAATGCATGTAAAGTGTTTATTAAACTAATATTAGACACAGTTTATTAGCTTATTGTTTATTATGAAATATAAGATACTACTAGTTTGTTAAAACTAGTGTTTTGTGGAGCACTGCACCATTCTGAACCAATTGCAGCTTTCAGATGTCAGTTTGAACCTGTTTATAAGCTTGCACCATGATCATGATATAAATAGACAGAAACCTTCAGTCAAAGCCTTGCTCCTTTCTTTAAAAGTTCCCAAATCTTTGGGAGTCAAATACCAGATTATCCCTTCAAATAGCCACACTAGAGAAGAATGACAAAGGATGAAACAGCTGACAGAAGAATGTATTCCAAATATATGATTATGTAGTTCAAATAAGTAAGGACAAGTATTGCTTCCTTTTCTCCCTTCCTTCCACTCCTCCTTCCTTCATTGTCTGTCTTTTTCTTCCATTCATCCTTCCCTCCCTCCCTCCTTCCTTCCTCCTTTTTCTCTTCCTTTCTCGCTCTATTTTTCTTTCTTTCTTTCTTTCTTTCTTTCTTTTTCTCCTTCTCTCCTTTCCTTACTCCTCTCTTCCTTTCTTTCTCTTTTCTTTCTCTTTTCTTTCTCTTTTCTTTCTCTTTCTCTTTCTCTCTCTCTTTCTCTTTCTCTTTCTCTTCCTTTCTCTTTCTCTTTCTCTTTCTCTTTCTCTTTCTCTTTCTCTTTCTCTTTCTCTTTCTTCTTTCTTTCTTTCTTTCTTTCTTTCTTTCTTTCTTTCTTTCTTTCTTTCTTTCTTTCTTTCTTTCTTTCTTTCTTTCTTTCTTTCTTTCTCTTTCTTTCTTTCTTTCTCTCTTTCTTTCTCTCTTTCTTTCTTTCTTTTTTTCTTTCTTTCTTTCTTTCTTTCTTTCTTTCTTTCTTTCGGAAGGAAGGAAGGAAGGAAGGAAGAAAACAATATGTAAGTTAACAGAGAATGAAAAGATGAAGAGGGCATGAAAAAATATAGGCTGTCTCTCTAGTTGTTGCTTACCATTTAGATAAAAAAATGGTAGGCACCCTCAAGACAGAAGCCAGATGGATTTAATTTGAAGACACTGAACGTTTCAGGCTCTTCTGCAAAAATGTGATCTGATTCTGCTCACTTCTGTCTTCCTAAAAGGTATGTAGGTAAGGACCTATGCTGTTGGAGGAGCTGAGTCAATATGAAACCTACACAGAGAGAATTAGGCTTCCGCTCCATTCTTATACAACAGGACACACAATTTCATTAATGGCAGCTCTTTCCTGATACAACACACCAGATTCTTCCCCTGGTTGCACACGCAGATCTATACCGCTGTCAGCAAGCTTATCTAGTGAATGAATTTGACCCAATGTTTTCAGTTCTGTTTTCAGTTACCTTACAGAAAAAAAAAGATCCTTCTGAATTGTGTGACTAACTGTTCATTCATTTTCCTTATTCTGCTCTTGAGATAACTTGTTAAATTAATCCTGTCTTCATTTATTTTATGGTGTCTTCATGTTTAAATGCTGATTTTGTGAACATCTGTTTCAATCACAGTTGCAAACCCATTACTTTTATGAGCCTTACAAATTTTAGATAGATTTACTGTTGACCTTTGTTGGGAAATTGAATGTTTTTGTTGTTACTAACATTTCTATAATTGATATTGTTGTTAGTGCCACCAGGGTACTTCCTTTAAATGAAATACTGTGACTTGGCAGATAATCTTGCTTAACCGTACTAAATAAGATAAATATTATTTAACTTTTCTTGGCTTTAAAACAAAAAGTATCATTAAGCCCTTCAGTACTAGACAACTATAAATTGCCACTCAATTCAAATACACCACTGGCATAGTTTTTATGTTTCTTATTTTCTTGTTTCCTGTTGTTTCCTCACTTTCACTTCCCATCAAATAATAAAAATCAGACCATTATGCTGTTTAAGTAACTGTTATGTGACTGCTGAGAAATCCAACACTTAGTCCAAGATAAATGAGGAACTATTTTCTACCCCCTGAAAAAAAAAAATGCTTTCTGGTATAGAAAAGCAGTATGGGTGAATTTGATTCCAGTGTGCAGAGAAATTACCTGAATCAGAGAAAGTGTCTACTAGAAAGTTTTGCTCCATAGCATACACAGCCTGACACATACTGATTGTGGGGCACTCTTTAGTTTTCTCTAAAGCACAAACCATTCTTACTAAGCATGCATCAGCCATTTTGTTGTAAATCCAGGTTCAAGTGCATAGCTTCAGAGAAACAGTATGAGTCACTGACAATTTTCACCTTCAGGCTGAGTTCAACTCAGTCATCCTTAAAAAGAGCATAAACTAAATATCCAGTGAAAGTGGAGAATATTTTAAAGCCCTCAATTTAATGAGCATGTGCGATCAATTCTCTGCATCCTGCAGCAGGCAATCCTAGTTTAACACATGGGCTAGTGCATCCCTTTGGTGGCCAGTGGAGGCCACCATGTCAGACAATACAAAGCAAATGCCAGCCTGGTGAATGATAGGGTCCCCTTTAACCAACTGCCTCTTCCTTCCTGCTTCTTTCAGTAAATCTATGGGCAGAATCACATCACAGGGATGACAAGAAAGAGCCAGAGGGCTATTATTACAATTTCCTATTGTTATAGTTGCTTAGTACTTGTGACTATAAAATCATGTTGATAATATTGTCCAACTTGGGGCTGACGTTCTGCCTTGCCATTAACCACCTCATGATGAATTTTCTGGCAAGCGAGTTTAGACAAAATGCTTTGGGTGTTTCTGAAAAAGTATTTTGCTGCAATTCTTATTTTAAGAAACTCTGAAACACCAATGCTTTGAGCCAGGTATTTGAAATATGGCAGGTGGAAGTGTCTGCATTGAAAACACACTTTCTAGCATCCACAGAGGAATTTATCTAACATATCTAGTCAATATATAAGCCTTTCATAAAGTGATGCTAAATGTGCACAAATGAGATTTTTTTTCAATGTCAGAAGTTAAGATTCCCAAAACCCAGGAATGCTTGAGGCATTTACCATTTACTTGGGATGATCGAGGCTCTCACAGCTCAATCTCCTAGGACTAAGAAACAGAGTCAAGGAAAATAGAGATGGAGACTTCATGGAGACCTATGGAAAGGGAGTCAGCACTGCTAGCTGGCCAGGATGGAGCAAAAGGGACATCAACAGTACAGATGATAAAAGAGTTTTGGAGAAAAAAAATGCAAGACTGTCATTAGAGACCATTTTGAGAAAAAGACTGTGTCTGAAACAGTGAGTATGATGGGGGAGTACAGGCCTGCAGTGAGGAGGAGCATCCACAGGATTTGAGAGAAACTAGGCCACGAAGAAGAATGTGACAGTGACAGTTAAGTGGTAGGACTGAAAGAAACAAGCTGGAGTGGCTGTGACATGACTCAACAACCCAAGGAGCCTGCGGAAGAAACTACGCCTGCTCACCCTCTCTGAAGCCTGAAACAGACCCAAGATACCCTTGCTACCAGCAAGTGCAACAAGTGTGATGGCTGTTGCTGGTGCTTGGCTCCAGTGATGTAGGTCCAGGAAGGCAATGCTCTTCATGGCTCACTTTGATACCATGTGATTTTTAGGGACTGAAAGGGATGACTGAGAGGAGTCAATCCTTTAGGATGCTTCAGAAAATTGCATATAAAAATTGCATATAAAATTGCATATAAAGTACTTTCTCAAAAACTAATTGGTGGGATTATGAACACTCAGAAGTAAAGAAATACCAATATTAAGGTTACCAGAGTAATTTTAATTTATGTCACTCAAGCATAGCTATTAAATGACCATACATTTATTTTCACCTCATTCTCACTCAGTGTAAAGAAAAATCTCAATCTGGGCATATTGCTCAAGTTGTCAAGTAACAGAGGAGATGCCAATCAGACCTCTGTCTCACCTGTTGCAGGAGTTTGAGGGTGCCACTGAGCAGAGAATAGGGATAATGGAAGACTAAAGACAGCTCTAGCTCTGAAAGCAGTGCTTTGTCAGTATCTATATTTCCAACGTGTCCTGTCACTGCTGCAGTGTCTTTTCTGTTCCAGAGAAGTTATAAACCAAAGTTTTCATAGGCAGCCACTAATTGTGCATTGCTATTTCATGTGTGGCAATGTAAGACTATACTGAATAAACTGCAAAGTGCTGAGCATTCACAGCTGTGAGTGAGGTTAGTGACCCAATCCTCTGAATCTATTAAATGGTAGAAAATGCTAATTATGCTGAAAAAGCTAGCCAGATAGCTTTAAATGGAATACCTAAAATGAGTGTACATTTTATAACAGGGTTCCCATTCCTCAGTTGGACATCTTAGAGTAGGATTGATAACTATGAATGAGGAAGCCAGAAGTGAAGCCTGGACATCTCCACACTTTAGGCCCTTTTGAAATGATCAGCATATAACTGGTTGACCTGGTGTCATGGTTTAACCCCAGCCAGCAACTAAGCACCACACGGCCGCTCGCTCACTCCCCCCTGGTGGGATGGGGGAGAGAATTGGAAGAGTAAAAGCGAGAAAACTTGTGGGTTGAGATAAAGACAGTTTAATAGGTAAAGCAAAAGCTGTGCATGCAAGCAAAGCAAAACAAGGAATTCTTTCACTACTTCCCATCGGCAGGCAGGTGTTCAGCCATCTCCAGGAAAGCAGGGCTCCATCACATGTGACGGTTACTTGGGAAGACAAACGCCATCACTCTGAACGTCCCCTCCTTCCTTCTTCTTCCCCCAGCTTATATACTGAGTATGATGTCATATGGTATGGGATATCCTTTTGGCCAGTCTGGGTCAGCTGTCCTGGCTGTGCTCCCTCCCAGCTTCTTGTGGACCTGGCAGAGCATGGGAAGCTGAAAAGTCCTTGACTAGTGTAAACATTACTTAGAAACAACTAAAACATCAGTTGTTATCAACATTATTCTCCCACTAAATCCAAACACAGCACTATACCAGCTACTGTGAAGAAAATTAACTCTATCTCAGCTGAAACCAGGACACCCAGTGGTATAGAAAGTTAAAGTTTTGCTGTGACTATTTCAAAAGGCAAGTCTACAATAATATGAAAAAATGAGAAGCATGGGCAGAGGTGCCCAAATTGAAGTCTGCAGGGTGTTTGTCTCTACAGCCAAAACTTGTCTAATTATATGCAGTAGCTTTCTCAACTGCCTTAAAATACACTAAAGATGGGTAAAGCCACAGTCGTTACCTTTCTGATTATCAGTTTTACATAAGCAATTCCTGCACTTGCCGCCACGAATGTGAGTGTGCAGGTATAGAAAGAAAAGTGTCAGACTTCTCTCTGTAGTAAACCAAGGTTCTTTTTTTTACACAATGCTTTGAAAACTTGATTATCTGGGCTCAAGCCTGAGAAATGCTGAACAGCCTCTGCTGTAGAATAGCATGTAATTCAAGCCTACAATTCACTTTGCGTCCTTAAAACGAAATACATGCCCTGAAAGAAGTTTCTCTCACTTCTAGAAATTGCATTAAAATTTCTTTTTGCAACATATAGACCAAATGAAAACCACCATGCTACCAAGAGCTTTTTCCAGACAAGGAAGGCACTGGAAATGTGGCAGAACTCTACCAGTATGGAACACTCATCTGAATATATTGGCACTTCATAAAGTATTCTGCCAATTAATTCTGCCTGCAAGCAAGAATTGTTTGTAAGCTACCTACAAATGTCTTCATTTCTTCAATTAGTTTTTCTGTTAGAAAAACACAACAAAGTTTTTGTATCACGTACATCAATCTGAATTTTACTGCTTCAGTTTTATTAAGTCAAAATATATTACTGTTAGAATGAGCTCCTTTATACTTTTGAGTAATGGCTGAGCTGGATACCTGCAATAATGATAACACTAGAGAGAAAACACATGCAGGCATTCTCTAGTTAATACTGCAGTGCTGAAACTGCCCATCTGACCAATACATCAACATAGCTTTAAGAAATGAAACTAGGACTAATAGCAATATCGTCCTTTAAAGACACACACACAAAAAAAAAAAAAAAAGAGAGAGAAAAAGATAATACCCATCTGCCTTCAGTAGTTTCAGTAGATTGGGCATTCAATACCTGAACCAAATGCCTGCATAGAGCTCTGCACAAGCAAACCCTACCTGATCACACTAGAAATAATCATCAGTATGCCCAAACAACCACTATTTTTCACTGATAACTTCATTATGAATTTCAGTGGGGCACAGTAATTTTCATATAGTGATTTCTCTATAAATACTTGTGATAAGGCTTTTTGACACATCAGTTGATTTACAGAAAGCTCTTTCTAGCTTTAAGGATAAAAGTTGCTGCAGGTCTTCAACAAAACAAAAGTACAATTCTGCAATTCTACAATTTTTCTTCCCCTTGAGCTTAGGAAATAGTAGACCATAGCCCAGCAGAGACATTTTCTCTGCAAAGTACTTAAGTGTGCTTCTGAAATTCAAGAGATGTTCTCTTGTACTCATTACACTATTGCCTGTAATTAAATACCCAGGCAGAGCTGTAGGAAGAAGAGGTAAGAAAGTCTCCCACAGTGGGGCAAATATATCTGTGAAGCCTTAACACAGTTGCTGCCAGAGAGGACAGAAATATAAACACAGCGTAGAAGAAAGGAGAAAGTATGGTTATACTTAGATGTTTACAACCCCACCTACAAGAGGAGAGGAAATGATACCCTAGGGACCAGAATACCTTGCTATGGCTTTGCTTAGGTATTTACTTTGATTCAAGATCCAGTTTCTTCTGTTGGTGCTTCAGACTTCAAATACATGAGCCTTCCAAGATACATTTAAAGACTCTTCCATTGCAGTGGGATCCATTCCTGGATTTTAATGGCATACTGTAGACGGAATGAGGATGAAGGTGTTAACCATCTGACCCAGAGATGAAAGAAACTTCAGTATGGGTTCACCATTACTGCAAATAAAATAGTATCAAAAAATAATAATAAATTACTTTTTTTCATTTTTTATTACTATCAGAGAGATTGTCAAAGTTACAGTATTGGAAAGAACACCCAGATAGGTGAATGAGGTTTTGGCTACTACGAAGACAATGTAAGTCACTATTTACTCTGTCCTTAATGCAGGAAGAATCCATGCGGTATATTTTCTAGTATTTTGTCCTAACTAGTTTTAAAAATCTTATGATAAATGGTTGAAGCTCCACTGGAGAGGGTAATAAGGTTTTATGGCTGAGCTATATCTCACTGTCTGAATAAAAAATAATAAAAATCCCTTTTTTTCTGTTTTGAATGTCATCATTTTATTCCTCATTATGGATTTAGTCCATCTTGATGTTTCCATCTAGTATTTATCATCATATGTGAGAATATAGGCTATTCTTGTGTCTTATTCTGGTCATTGTTTATCCAACTTACTTCAGAAAATTAGATTAAGATTTTCAAATACTGCAGCGAGTTTGTCCACAGAAGCACCGTTAAAACTCTTTCCAAATACATTTTTTAAATGCACTGTACTGCTTTGAGAGTTTCAGTCTCGATTATGATCAGTTTTTGTGGCTTCACTAGTTTTCCTACACTTCTCTGGGTTCTCTGTAATGTCTCAATTCAAACAACACTCATATAAGACTTTCCAGATCTATTTCCGTAATTTCCACTATTTCTACCTACTTCCTCACTCCATGGCATCAGGCTTTGTTCACACACATTAGAGCTTCATGACACCTCATATTTTTCATTTTCATTAATCTGAAGTTTGCTGCTGAATGGCTCATTTGACTGATCAAGACAACCTACTTATAACTACTTCCTTCCCCCATGATGGTCTTCAAAGCTGATTAAAATGGGGACCAGATCCTCACATGGTGTCTAATTTACTATTGAGGTGGGCTAAGTTGCACTTAATGACAATCTGATGCTAGAAGACAAGATGAATCTTTCATCTTCACATTTGTTTATGTTTCCTTCTGAAGAGGATGCAAGAACAAAAGTACTGTCCAAATTGTATGTATTAGTCTAAAATGCATACCTTTTTCTGAAGGCATTGATCATCAGTTTAATGTTTAAAGACATATTTAACAAAAACACGTGGATAAAGCATATTAGACTACATTCTTGACTTCTTGATTAAATAAGTTAAAAATGCTGTGCCATCAGTTGCTCAGTTGAGCCTTGTGGAAAGCCTGCCAACAGGCTACCATACAGCATCCAGAATGATATAAATGTATAAACTATGCAGTTTGAAAAAGTCCTATTCCAGAATGGTGCTTTACCCCTTGGAAGCAAAAATATTATGTCCATATAATGCAGAATTTACATCTAAGACCAAGTATTTTCAAGCAGTTATAGCACATCAGAATGTCACCAGAAATAACATATATCATGTTGTCAAAGTCTTTTAAAAAGTAGTACAAAAATAGTTTCTAGTTGCATTTTAGACCATGTACAACAAGAAACTGTGAGCGGAGAGTTTTCAAAAGAGTCCACATTGAGTTTTGAATAAGCAGAGGGGGTAGAAGTGCGTGGGAGGAAGAGCCTGGATTTCATTACCCCCTGATGAAATACAACTCCAGAGGATGGAGAACCAGCTGAGATTTTACAAAGCTGAGTTTCAGACCACTCAGCTGCCACTTCATCCCCTGGCAGATATGACAGTAGGCAGAGAAGGGAGAGTGTCATCAGCATTGATACCATCTCAGAATTACAGAAAAAGTGGAACATTTGTAATTTTCATGATAACTCAAAGAAAGACCCAGTCCTGCAAGACATCAATGACTGCCTGAGAGGTACTAAGAACCTTCTTTCACTCTGTAGCTTTAAAAAAATTAGCTACATTTTTCAGGTTTGTCTCTTTCTAAGGGAAGTACAGAGGACAGGAGTTGAAATAATATATATTTTCCTGAAAAAAAACAACATAAAAATCCCACATTGAATGTAAGTTCTCAATATTAAATGTCCTGGCTTTAATCTTGGTATATTGCAAAGGCATAAGCTCCTCCCACCATCCCAAATAAATAAAAGCCCAACTCCAAATCTCACCCCAATTTCTGCTGCATCAGAAGTATTGGGAGAAGCTGTTTTTTGATAACTATGCTGATAAAACAAGACTTGGTCATAAAGAACCAATATCACTAAGTTAGATTAACACCGAAGTACTGGAAATATCTCTCTAGTTCGGAGAAACTCCATTTCCCATTTAATAACTTACAATTACTTCAAACCAGCAGGGACAGAGGGAGAACTAAAGACAGAGATTTCTTTTTTTTTTACATAAAGTACATTATAAGATCACACAATCAATAATACTCAGCTCCCTGAGCAGGATCCAATGGATGTGCATTAAAATTTAAAGAGGGCAGTGAAGGGAGCACACTTACAAAGATCAAGTCATCCCCATGGCCTTAAACACTCTGACCAAAGAGCATAAGGGTAAGTGAGGAAAATCCGTTAGAAAATGTGTTGAATGAGTGATGACAGAGAGGTGATAAAGACTCCAAGAACATCAGGCATAAAGATTGACCCTTCCCAGGCACCTGAATGAGAGAAAAGGGAAAGCATCCAGAATTAGATAAGAACATCTGTGGCTGAACCTTCAAGAAAACAAGGCTGGGATTTTTAGAGCTGCTTTGAAAGATATAAATGCCTTATTCCCGTTCAGTTTAATTAGGTGACTGACTCCCTCGCTGCTGCTTGAAAATCCCAGACTCTGAACACACTCACTCCTGATTGCTTCCATGCCGAAAGTGTTGGCAGTTGATTAGAAGGTTTTCCAGGACTATATTTTGTTAAGTATCAGTGAATTATGTAACAATTATAGCTAATAAATGTCAAATTTAAGAAAGAATGTGTGAGACATGGAAAATGTTTTCTAAAATACAGTGTATCCCCTATAGAAAACCAACTGCACCTTTACCACTCTGATTTTTAGTTTAGAATCATAGAATCGTTATGATTTTCATTTACAAGTGCTTTAGGATATCTCAAGATTTCCTTGAAATGAAAATGCTCCACATTAACTGCAAGGGATCAGTCATAGACTAGTTAGAGCCATGCAACCATCTTCACCAGGAAGAAGCTGTCACCAGGCGGGGGTACAGAACAGTTCCTCCCATCCTAAAAAAAAGGTAAAGAAAAATTAAAAGGAAGTCATTGCTCCAGGATCACCAGTCAGATGTAGGAACTTCATAGCAGTGATACAAGCTTGCCTGAAGGAACAGGGCACTGACCTTTTCCAGACTAATTCTGTAATTAACATGTCCTCCAACCTGCCCTTTAGGGTGAGAGGTGTTTGGGATGGAGAGGGAAATAGCCTTGAGTACCTTTTTTCTTTGTAACCCGTAAAGAGGAACAGAGCAGGACACAGAGACACCCAGCTTTTGAAGGAGGCTTCGCTTTCAAGTTAGGAACATGCTGATCCCAGCCCCTCTGTAATCAGTAGGGGCATAAGGACAATCCAGCTACTTACCACACTCTGTAGTTGCTTACCTTTTCCCACTGACTAACAAGGACCTCCATAACATGCAGGATCCTACCTGAAACATTCAGTTTGAATGTCTAAAATTAACCAACAGCTCATCCAGACCCATGTCCCCTTTTCAGTCTTCACTGGTCTTTCACTGGTACCAGTCTGCCATGTACTAGTATGATTTTTACCTTAAATTGTTTGCTGTCTCAGCTCACTCTCTGTGATGAGGTTCACATTATACTCTCTGAGCTTACTTAATTTAAGGATATTCACTCAAGATTAAGGACTTCCTCTTCCCCATCTTTCCTCCTCATCCATTTTGTCTATTAAAATGTATGAAGTGGCAAGAATCAAGAGAACAAACTAGGAGAGAAAAGTTCTTGTGTTGTATTCCATTCGGAACATGGACAATTTAACTAAACCTGACCCCATTCTGAAACAATAGTTTCAAAAGCTATTTGAGATGTTCTCTTCACAGGTCACCTCAGTGTCAGTAATGGGTAAACAAGTGTGCTAGCTGATGTACAGCAGTAGAGATTCCATCCTTTCACAATATCAACATATGAAAAGGATAATTACATTGAATGGAAAAAAAAACCAAACACAAAAACAAAAACAAAGAAGTTCTAAAATACTTCAGAGTCCTTGAAGGAACTACGAAGGAGACATCAAGAAATGACATAACAGGAATTTGAGCTTTGTGATACCGAACAATCAATTTTTTATTAACTCATCCCTCTACCTTGATGTCATGATAGTTTTGTTCAGCAACAAGTCCTGAGATAACAGAGTAGTCTCTGGGAATTAATTTCTTCCAGCTGAGCCACACAGAGCTGGTGCGCAGACCTTTCCTCTGACTGCAGGATGACTTCTCTGAGGCCGGCTTGTGACAACAGCAGAATTCTGGATTTTCTGTCTTCAGCTTACAAATTAAAAAAAATTATGGTTAAATTAAAATACCTCTCCCCCTGTTCTTATTTTTCTAGAGCTAAGTTTGAGCATTTAAATACAAAAACCCCCATCTTTCCTTGATCCCAGGATGCTTCTTAACAAAGGCAAACATAATTCCTCGTTAGGATAAGTTAAATTCAGAGAAGTTGAACTCAGATACACAAAAGGTCTCTTATCATCTAAAAAGAAACTTCATGTGCTGGTGTAGAAGTTATCTGCACCTCATACAAATAAAGAGAAAATAACTATCAAGAGGTTAAAGATTTAAAATAGGATGGAGTATATTGCTGCTCAGCTGCCAATGCTGTCAAAGGCTTTCAGTGCAACTTTATACAAGTCATAGAATCATAGAATCATAGAATGCTATGGGATGGAAGGGACCTTTAAAAGTCATCTGGCCCATCCCCCCGGCAATGGGCAGGGACATCTTCAACTAGAGATCAGGTTGCTCAGAGCCCCATCCGGCCTGTCCTTGAATGTTTTCAAGGATGGGGCATCTACCACCTCTCTGGGTAACCCGATCCAGTGTTTCACTACCCTCATTGTAAAAAATTTTTTCCTTGTATCTAGTTTACATCTATCCTCTTTTAGTTTAAAACCATTACCCCTTGTCCTATCGCTATTGGCCCTACTAAAAAGTCAGACCCCATCTTTCTTAGAAGCCCCCTTTAAGTACTGAAAGGCTGCAATAAGGTCTCCCTGCAGCCTTCTCTTCTCCACGCTGAACAACCCCAGCTCTTTCAGCCTTTCCTCATAGCAGAGGTGTTCCATCCCTCTGATCATTTTTGTGGCCCTCCTCTGGACCTGCTCCAACAGGTCCATGTCCTTCCTGTATGACAAGTCCAGAGCTGGTCACAGTACTCCAGGTGGCGTCTCACCAGAGCAGAGTATAGGGGCAGAATCACCTCCCTCGACCTGTTGGCCACGCTTCTTTTGATGCAGCCCAGGATACAGTGGCTTTCTGGGCTGTGAGAGCACATTGCTGACTCATATCCAGCTTTTCATCTATCAGTACCCCGAAGTCCTTCTTGGCAGGGCTGAACTTAATAATCCCTTCATCCCTCAGCCTGTATTGATACTGGGGATTGCCCCAACCCAGGTGCAGGACCTGGCACTTGGCCTCGTTGAACCTCATGAGGTTCACACAGGCCCATTTCTCCAGCTTGTCCAGGTCCCTCTGGATGGCATCCCATCCCTCAGGCATGTCAACTGCACCACTTAGCTTGGTGTCATCTCCAAACTTGCTGAGGGTGCACTCAATCCCACTGCCAATGTCATTGATGAAGATATTGAACAGTATTGGTCCCGATACGGACCCCTGAGGGACACCACTCATCATTGATCTCCATCTGGACATCGAGCCATTGACTACTACCCTCTGGATGTGACCATCCAGCCAATTCCTTATCCACCAAACAGTCCATCCATCAAATCCATATCCTTCCAATTTAGAGAGGAAGATATTGTGGGGGACCATGTCAAAGGCCTTGCAGAAGTCCAGATAGATGACATCTGTAGATCTTCACTCGTCCACTGATGTAGTTACTCCACCATAGAAGGCCACTAGCTTGGTCAGGCAGGACTTGCCCTTGGTGAAGCCATGCTGGCTGTCTTGAATCACCTCCATGTCCTCCATGTGCCTTAATATAGCTTCTAGGAGGATCTGTTCCATGATCTTCCCAGGCACAGAGGTGAGGCTGACAGGTCGGTAGTTCCCAGGGTCCTCCTTTCTACCTTTTTTAAAAATGGTCCCTTTTTCCAGTCCCCAGGGACTTCACCTGACTGCCATGACTTTTCAAATAGGATGGAGAGTGGCTTAGCAACTACATCAGCCAATGCCCTCAGTACTCTGGGATGCATCTCATCGGGACCCATAAGCTTAGGTATGTTGAGGTTCCTCAGGTGGTCTCGAACCTGATCTTCTCTTACAGTGGGAGGACCGCTGCCCCTCCAGTCCCCGTCAAATGGCCCATTGACTCAGGAGGTGAGAGGAGAGAGGCTGCCAGTGAAGACTGAGGCAAAGACGTTGTTGAGTACCTCAGCCTTCTCCTCATCTGTTGTTACCAGCTCACCACTCCTGCTCATCAGAGGGGGTATGCTTTCTTTAACCTTCCTTTTCTGGTTAATGTACCTATAGACGCCCTTCTTATTATTCTTTCCGTCCCTTGCCAGGTTCAGCTCCAGCCGAGTGTTGGCCTTCCTGATCCCATCCTTACATAACTGGGCAGTGTCCCTGTACTCTTCCCAAGATACCAGTCCCTTCTTCCACTGCCTGTGCAATCTCTTCTTACCCTTTAGTTTGACCCACAGATCATGGCTCAGCCATGCCGGCCTCTTCCCTTCCTTGCCTGCTTTCCTGCACCTGGGGATTGAGAGCTCTTGTGGCCTATGGAAAGCATACTTGAAGACCTGCCAGCTCTGTTCTGCTCCCTTGTCCCTGAGGGCCATTTCCCAGGGGGTCCTGTTGATTAACTCCTTGAAGAGCTGCAAGTTTGCTTTCCTAAAATTCAGGGTCCTGATTATACTCTTCACCCAACCCTTACCTCTCCGAACTGTGAACTTTACCCGTATGTGATCACTGCAGCCGAGGCTGTCTCCAATCCTGACATCACCAATGAGCTCACTTACATTGGTGACCACCAGGTCCAGTACTACATCCCCTCTGGCAGGGCTGTCTTGTACCTGGCTTATGAAATTGTCCTCCATGCACTCCAGGAGTCTCCTAGATTGCCTCCCACCTTCCGCGTTACTTTCCCAGCAGATGTCAAGGTGGTTGAAATCCCCCATCAGAGCCTGTGAGCGTGAAGCTTCCTGTAGTTGAAGAAAAAAGGCTTTGTCAATAGGCTCCCCTCGATCAGGCGGCCTGTAGCAGACCCCAACCACAAGGTTGCCTTTGTTGCCTCGGTCTCTAATTCTTACCCATAAACTCTCAACCTGCTCATGGCTATTCTTCAGGGACACTTCTTCACACTCTATCCATTTCTTGACATAGAAGGCAACGCCTCCACCTGTCCTACCTCGCCTGTCCCTCTGAACAGCCTGTAGCCTTTGATAGATGAACTCCAGTCATGACTCCAGTCACTTTCCCTAAGCATTAGCTGCCATTTTCCTTTTTGAAGAAGAAATAGTTTCTCTTCTCATCATTCATCTGTCACATCTACTTAGTTTGTAGGGTTTTAATAACAGGGCTTCTGTATATAGAATAGGACAATGATTTTTTGAAGTCTTTTGTCCCTACTGTGCTATATGAATATTTAGTCCATATGCACTAGCTTAAACTGACTTGGTGATTTTTTTTTTCTTAGACATATCATAGAGTTTGCAGTTTCGCACTCTGATAGTGTTTCCAGACTAAGTGTGTGCATGTGTGTGTCTATGTTCCATATTAAAGTTGAAGAATCAGTCAAAAGTGAGCAAATGCTAGAATTAAGGTTGTTTCATTTGTTGCCCAGTGTTCATTCGTACTACAGTGTTTATGTGATTCTCAGAAAGATTTCTAGGGTCCAGCAGTGCTATTTATTAACAAAACACTGCTAGTTTTAAATTCCATTTAGGAACAAAAACTAAACCTTTTGACATAAAAGCAAGGAGAGAAAGAGTAAGAGAAGGAACAGTTTTCCAGTGCTTGAACAACATCAGGTCTCCTCTGGGATGGGGAAAGCAGGATGGGGAGTGTCAAGAAAGTGCACAGGTAGCATCAGCTCTGCCTGTAATAAACAGGACATACCAGGAGAGGTACATGATGCAGAAGAAGGAGGAGGGCTGTTGCCAGATGCATGGCCTCCAGCCATCATCTACTCCTGCTAGACAGCTGCATTCTCCTACAGCAGCACTGCATTTACTATTGCCTAACAAGTAGGCTGGTGGCCACTCTGGAGTGGGCCTAGCGCTGTGGGTTTATCACTCTCTGACTTAGCTCTTGACAAGAAATTCTCCTCTGGGCCGTGGAAGTCCTTTTGACCAAAACATCATTCAGATGAACGTCATTCCATAAAAGTTGCAGTTTTAAGAAACTGGTGTTTTCTGATAAAACAAAGAAACAAGCAAAAAGTTTTTGTCAAAAGAAATTCCCATGTAGCTCCCTTTTTTTTTCGTACACAGACCACAGCATTGCTCAATGTATAGATAGAAGAGGGCTTGCAGAGTAAGCAGCTATTCACTATTTTGCTTTATCTTCATTCTGCAGTGTGCGGTCCAAAGCTTTGTTTATTTTCCACTATTCAAACTTTACTCTAAAGCCAGACTCATTAATTTCTTCATGTGTTTTTTATATAGTTCATGAAAGCACTTGACAAACAGGAATTTATTTTTCCTGCATTGTGCTGACAGAGAGTTGAGACAGAGGGATTAAGGTCAGAAGTGCCATTCATGTTGCGTGCTCGATCTGATATCCCAAAAACTGGATCTCATAGGCTACTTATTGTTATGCATGGCTTTTTGTATTTGCAGGTCCCTCCCTCCTGATTGCCGGTGGAACGCCCAGCAGTCAGGACTTCCCAGCTTACACCCTGCTTTGGGCACCCAGCAAATAAGGAGCGCAATTAAGGACCATCCATGGAAGGTACCGAGCCTGGACCAGGGACACGGTGGCGGTCACCAGGACAGAGGGCTGGTTACCCTGGGTGTCCTGAGGCCATCCTCCTGCATCCTCCTTCCCTGCATGGTACTAATTCTTTAGCAGGGCACAGCCCATTTGCAGCCATGTGTGAAGCCTTGTTGTGATCCATTTGCCAGGGGATTTTTAAAGACTATATCTACTGTATTTCCATCTAATGTCTCCCGGCCTTCAGTGAAGGGAAATTGTGTAAGGATCTTGTAACTTGACCGGCCTTGCCTTTTTTTTTTTTTTTTCACGAAAAATGTGCAAAACACTGTTCTGTCATGTGGACTATCTGTTTTGCTTAACTTAAAAAGTTTTTGCCTGTAAGCACTAAATGTTCTCAGTGAAGCAACTACAAGAATGAAATTTTTTAGCATGTGCAAAAGAATATATTTTGTTGGGTTTTTTCCTTCCCTGAAGCAGCAAACTCATTTTTCCTAGAAATTTCTGAAAACAAAATTATTTTATTTAAGTCTCAATATATAGAAAAAATGTACCAAAATACCCAACGTTTAGTAAAGTTTTAAACCAAGGTGTTAAGGTGTTAAGATAGGACATACCAGGGAAAGATTTGTTCTGCCTATAATAAATAGGACTTGAGAGCAGAAGGATGTGGGACAGAAGGTAAAAGGACTGTCACCAAACCATCATTGATTTGTTACTTCAAATCCTTTCTTGCACACCTATCAAGCAGCTGCACTCCTATGCTACTGCTGTGATGCACTTACAGAGTGGCACCAGCTAATCATAATTACACTATGGCATTTCCCCTGCTTCTCTCACCTTGCCCAGACTCCGACTGCAGAGAGCACGCCCTTTGCCAGCCACAGAGGACCTGAAAATCATATCCTCACCTGCCTTTTGTATTTGGCACTGGGGTCAGCTAATGGCTCTCCTCCGTGCTCCTGTAATTGCACCGTTCCATATCAACCACACATCTTTCAGATCTAGAGGGATGGATGCATAGGTAGAAGACACATTATTCTCTCTCTACCCAGTAATACTGTCTCCCTAAATTGTTTCTACAACTCTGTTTTATCTATGGGCCACACAACAGTTGTATGCGTTGCAAGATATCAAACTTATGTCTCTTATAGATAAGAATAACATAGATGTTAAGACCCTCTTGACTGCATTTGTAATGTTGAATAATTTCTCCTTTTGAGACATGGATAACCTTTTCTGCTTCCTGTTAGCAATTTCTTGTTTCCCCCCCTTATCCTTTAAATGGAAACACAAGTCTGCCATTTAATAAAACCCCAATAATGATCCTGCTTTAAAGGACAAGGGCTAATCACTTGCTGCTTAACATTCCAGACACATGACAGTGGAGGAGAATAAATCAGTTAAACAGCAAGATGCAGCACAACTAATTTTCATGTAAAAGGGGGTGATTGCCTTTTTTTTTTTTAACCATTGTGATTTTTTTAAGCTGTTAAAGCCCAAACATTCTCGTCTATCAGTTTATGAATTATTAATAAAAAAAGAGAGAAAAGAGGCTTTCTTTTTCTAAATATCATCTGCTAAGCCACCACAGACTGAAGTGCCTCACACTGATTCCTGATTTACATAGTCCCAGTTGGAAGTTAATGAAGACTGCTGAGCCACCTTTCAACATGCAGATAAACCTTCATGTATTTAAAAGCAGGGAATATGTGCTTGTTGCTGGCAAATTATTCATCTAAGATCTGAAGTTTGTGACACCGCCTGCGTCAGATAAACTGTCACCCAAATTGCAAACTAATTAGTGATTCAAACATTTTCGAGCTGATTGATGACAGAATAATTTACGCTTGTTTCTCAGTTTCCAGCTGGCATAGGCTGCTGACTGGAGCCCTAATTAACGCTAGTACATCAGTCATGTTCTGCCAAGGCAGCACATACAATTAAAAGGCAGTTTAAATGGAATATCACATTAAAAAGGCTGGTAGATGCAAATGTGAGGAAACAGCACTTTAGGATAAAATGACAACAGAACCCCACAAACCAAAACAGAATGGAACAGGGATATTTTTTTTTTTTTTTAATGGAGAAGTAAATTTTATTCCACATAGGCTATTTAGCAAAATAAAACAAGTGTGGAGGCAAAACACGCACACTAAATTCTTCATTATTATTATTCTAAGAAGTTTTAACTAAATGCTTTTCTCTTAATATTTGTTAGAAAATTGTTGTATACTTGCATTTTGGATTTTAGCTATTTAAAAAATTAAATACAGGGCATCAGTGATGATAGCTGTGAAGTTATTTACAGTGATAGTATAAGACAAAACAGAAATATCAATATGTGTACTTGTGAGGAACGTATACTTGAGCAGCCTTCAAAACTAGTTTTAAATAACAAAAGCTCTAATCCAAGACTACTGAAGTCAAGGGAAAACTGGTCATGGGATGTGTAGTAGAGTACTGCAAATATCCAGATACCCCTGATTCTTATTTTCAGGTGAAACTGCTAAATTTTGAAAACAGCAGTACTATATGGTAAATGTATAATGGTTTATAGTGGCATTCCCCTGATCAAGTCATAAAATATTTGGGGAAAATATAGTTATTGTATGGGTTTTATAAATGATCGCTATTGCTCTCGGCACAAATACAACCTGTGACCTGATTCTGTATCAGCCACGTATTGCAGTCTGCAACTGTGGAAAGACAGTCCTCTGCAGCACTGCTGTCAGGCAGATCTTTTATTTTATTAGGCCTATCTCATTATACCCATATTGTAACCATGATATCTGTATATCAGTTGCTCTCTAGCTATCAAGCAGTCAGGTAGGAGAAAATGCATTTTGTCATCTCAGTAATGAGAAGTGAGGATAGTTGTAACCCATGTTCTCATTTACATTTGAACTACAAGAGCATTGGCCGTTTGAAACTGATGATCAAGCTAAGGACAAAAACAGTCCTCCTTGACGCAACTCACAAAAGGTGTTAAGCCTGCAGTGCCAGACCTCTGTTGCAATGTACGCTGCATATTTGATGACACTGGTTTATCTTACTCAATGTGACCTCTGTGGGGGGAAAAGTTTTCATGAATATAAACAGCCCTGGGGTTCGTACCTTGTCTGCTAAGGTGTTTTTGAGATTATCTATAGCATGCGACAGATGAGCCCTTGACTCTTACAGCACTCGAGCACAGAACAAAGAGAAGTCACTGTAGTAACCACAAACAGACCTCGAGACAGGAGATGTGCGAAAGCACTCCAATTTGTTTCTAGGAGCACAGCAGACTGAAAGCTCACATCACTCAGTGCAGTCACACTTCGCTGTCAAATGCCATTTTGCAATGCCATATATTTGCACCTTTAAAAATTTTAGATAAATAATAATTTACATTAGTATAGTGACGGGGGGTTCATACATCAGCTTTGACAGCTGAGCTATTTTAAGGAGCTTTACAAATCAGTGAATTAGAGATGAGGGGTAAAACTCACCTTAGACTTAAATAAGCCCAAGTTTTCTGACTTTGCTAGAGTTGGGCGAGATTTTTGCCGTGAGGCATGGCAAAGGCTGCATGCTGCTGACCCTGTTGTAGCCATGAGGCAAGAGCCACCAGAAAACTTTGGCTTAGGTTTTAGATGCCACGTCACATATAGCTTCTGCTGGCTTGACTGAGGTGTCTGGCACTGAGCTCCTCAGTAAGCACTGAGATGCCCTGTAAGTGCCCAGGGACAGTGAAATCCCAATGGGCACAGCAGATGGGATGCCCAGCAGCTGACAGAAACTACGAGATGGGGACCATCTGAAAAGGGAGTGTGGGGAGGGTTGGCAGCAGCTGAGCAACAGTTGTTAGGATTGTTATATAGGATTTAGGGGTGTAAATTTTCACACTCACACTTTCACTCCAAGGTCCCCTTTTAAAATCTGGTTTTCACAGCTTCACATACAACAAAAATATTTTCTCCTTAGCTGTAGAACATGGTTTAGGACAACAGGATTATGCTCTGCTTTCTAAAAAAGATGTCAAAAACATCAGTCTCTCAGCAAAGCTACCAGTAAGAAAGAGAAACATGGAAGAGTTTTATTATTAAACTCTCACATTGAGGAAATAGGACAAATGAATAACATTTTGTGCTTTCAGTAAGAAAGCATATCCTGCATAGCATAGGGCAGATTTTGACTTTTATCACAAGGTCTTTCTTACAGATCTCATAAGAAAGACTTATAACTTATAGTCAACCATCCTGTACATACAGCACTGGAGAGTAGAGTCAGAGCTTGTGGGTTAAATGAGTGGAGCCAAGAATATTTCTGCTACTTCTTTCTTCTCTTGTTCCCATGCTGTTGCGGATCCTGGCGATGGCTAGTTATAACTCCCCAGAGACCAGTAGTTCCGTAAGACGAGGAATTCTGAATTCCCTATGGAAACTCAAACTTCTAAAATGCACTGTAAACACAGCAAGTGCTAGCCAGTTTGTGCTTATAACATATAAACCAAATGTAGTATCACCTCCCCAGTGGGGAACCCAGAAAAGCCTCGGTGCTCAGACTCTCATGAGCTTCCTCTAAAGCTCTCTATCTGTTAAACACATGCAAATCTCTCCAATATGAAATATGTCTTCTTCCTTTTTAAACATTTTCCTTCAGTTTTCCTAATGTGAAGGTGTGCTTTCTTTGATGAGAAAAGAACCTGCACAATTAAACATGTTTATAACAGAATTTGCTTCTGTAACCCAAGGGACAGGAAAGCATTCAGGAAAACAGGTTGGGAGTGCTATTTAAGGGGTTTAGCTTTTTAAGAGATTTTTTAATATTCTCTCGGTTTAGAAGGAAATCTTAACCAATGCCAGCAGAGTTTAAACAAAGACAATACTGTGGGAATGGAAATAAAGACAGTGTTGCACTGTGAAACTGTGCACCTTGGAGAGCTAATTTCAGTTCATCATTTTGCCACAGACTTATGTGACCTTTGGGAAGTTACTTAATCCAATGGCACCTCATTAACCAATTTGTAAAGAGGGTAAAATGACATTTTCTTCTTTCTAACAATCTTAGCTGTTCATTTGAACTTGCAAAGTACTACTCGTACAAACTGTTCCATTCAAGACATGATTATCTCTATATATACTTTTTGGTGCTTAACTTGTAAACTCTTCAGGATAGTCTCTGAACATATGAATACCTAAAGCCAACCCTATCTGTAATTTTTACCTGCAGCTACAAAAATGTGAAATAACTAAAAGTTTCCGCAGTCAAAGCCTAGACCATTGCAGTTGTTTTGTGAACACATAATTTTTGAGCCTTGCTACTGCAGTCTCTCTCAAGATTTCTGAAGATTTTTGAACATAATGAGTTTTAGTCACAGGAGGTGTATTTCAAAAATATGTTTTGCTTACACTCATCTTCATTTTTTTCCACATATTTCCTTCCCATAAATGACAATCTCCTCGGAAGTATGCATCCTGTAGTAGGAAGCAAAACACACGTGGCTCTACTCCAATAGGCATTGCCTAATGGGAACTATCACGACCAACAAAATCTGAATCCTCTCTGGCCCCCTACAAACTTAAGGGAGTGCCTCAGTTTCATCCTCCATCCTTTTAGTTTTCCATTAGGCCTTATTCTTATTCCTCTATACTTCCAGAAGGAAAATGTTTGAAAAGATCTATAAAACTCAGCCTCCTCTCTGTGGGACTTCAGTCCCCAGTTATGTCAGCAGGCATCACATCCCAGTGGTGCTTGATTTTACACCAGGACCATCTCAACAAGTTGATGAGCTGCTGGAAATGGTGAGACACAAAAGTGAAAGCTAGCCCTGAGGAGCACATCATGAGTAAAGTGAGAGGAAGATGGGAGGAGAAGGAAAAGAAAATAAAGGTCTATGGGAAGCTATGATGTCGAAAAAAGTCTTATATGTCTATCAAACATACACCAAGGAGAGATTAAAGAAAGTGCTAAGGCGTCCTGGAACATATTACTGAAAAAAACAAGATATAGCAGGTAGTAGCAGTAGCAAGACAGGCAGGAGTACAAAGAGAGAGGTGTTGATTCTGAATTTGAAACAAGCTTTAGGTCTGAATCAGCTTTGGGATCACTCTTTGACTGACTTGGCCTCCCTTTTTTCCTTTAGGTTTTGTGGTTCATGCTTCACGTTTTAGGGTTATATTGTAGTACGTGGATCACAGGTGAAAAGCAAATATTCTGTGAAGCTGGAGAGGTTCATTAATGCAGTTGCTGTTGATGAATCATCTCCTTCTGTGTCACTTATGGTGGTCTGAAGGTACAAAATTTGATTGCATCTTACCAGCACTTCATGTCAAGACAGAACAAGCTAAGCTTAGACCATGCAACAGAGAATCCCAGTGCTAAAAACGAACAAGCATTAGCAATCACAGTAGAAGTAACAAGTAGCCTAGAGGCTTAATATAGATAATAGGTAGCTGAAAGAATAACAGATATCCTTCCTTTGCAGGAATAAGGCTGTTTTTAACACTCTGCAAACTAACGGTACTATTCTATCCATTCATTTTGACAGAATTATATTGGTTTTATGGAGGTGTAGCTGAGAAAAGAATTAGGCTTGTTGTCCTCTTGGGAATAATTTATATATTTATAAAGCATAAAGACAAACACGCTAAAAAAGAAAAAAAAAGGAAAAGAAAAAAAGAAAGACAAAAGGAAAGAAAACACTCGAGAATCGAAATAGCTATCTGGAAAAGAAGTAGTTTGGGTACATACGCAAAAGATCAGGAGGGAGCTTCTGCTTCCTCAGATACTTCCTCTAATCATTTGACCATCAACATCTTCCATCTTTTAATCCATCTCTCCTGAAATTCTATGTATAGGTGTTTCCCCTTCAAAGGGTTTTGCAATTGGTACCAACTACCTTCCTTGTAAAGTTGCTCAAGTGTTTTCTCCCCATCAGTTTCTTCTGTCCCTTGAAATGGTGGCTGGTGCAGGAAAAGGAGCCCACTCCCACCCTGAGACCTGCTAGTTGTTGCAAAGTGGAGCTCTCTTTCCTTGATTCAAACCACAGAGCTGCAGATTTTACATACCGGGCATCATGTATATACCAAAGCTTTATAAACAGTTTTTCAATAGCATACCACATTTTGAAAGTCATAATATTAACTGAATGTATTCTCCATGGACAAATTCAGTGAAATTAAACTGCCATCTTTCCTCCCCCTGTCAAGTCTTTCATTTCTGTCGTTGATGACTTTCAGACAAATAACCTTGCTGCTCTTTCAGCAAGGGAGACCCTAAAAAACAGGAGGGCTGTGAAACACTGTGTGCTTCATAACCAGAAATAATTAATCTCTAAAGTACATGAGCGTTTTCCATTTTTCCAGTCTAATGGAAAATTTGCTGGCAGAAGAGAGTAATTGTACATGATCACATAGTTACACACACAAGTGATTTTATACCACACACACATACATATACGTGTGTGTGTTGCAAGTGCGTATACATATGTCCTCCCATATGGCCAGAACCTCATCTGCTGTAAATAACTGACTTCAATGGAATTGCACTGATTTACATTATCTGCAAATCTGGTCTCGTGTATGTGTCTGTATATATACTTACATTTCAAAGTGAGAAGCATTCTATATTCTAAAACTATTTTAGATCTGTTGGGTGAAATCCCAGTGCAGAATAACAGGAATTTTTCGGTAGACTTAATACAGCACTTATTGTCTCTAGTTTTTCTCTAAATCATTTAATCTAGGAAAGTATTTATACTACTGTAACACTTTAAAAACCTGGTAAAATCTATTATGGAAATGGAGAACGCCTAACAGGTTAAACACTGATATTCTGTGCTTAAAAATGGTCATGTTATCTAGCCAAATTTTCAGGAACTGAGAATTGCATCATGTTTCAGGCATTGTTGATAAAGTAGCCAAAAGGAGGTGCAAAACTACTTTTTTCATGGCTCTTAAACACAGTTAGATTACCAGTGTTTTACAATAGCAGTGTATTCACTTTGATAGGAAGTGATTATTTCAATTTATTCCTAATGGCCAGTCCATTTCCTCCCCTTGAAATAAGAATGAATAGTTGTTTCACCAGTGGATGATTATTATTCAGCCCAGTGGAACTGTGAAAAAAATTACAAAGGAAAAAAAAAGTTTTTTTCAAATTCTAATCACAAGCACTACTTGTCTATTCAACAAAACCTTATACTCAGGTAAGTCAATCAGTCATCATTCCATGGAACTAATTAGAGCTGCAAAAATCTGGGCAAGTGTTATAAAAAATTTTCTGCCAGCGTTAAGATTTTATAAAAACCCCTGTATCTTTGTTGTTTCCCTTTGCTGTTTTCTGTTCAGAAACAAGTGTAGGAATGTTTGCTGGTGGCAAAGTTGGAGGAAAACAGTGAATGAAATGAAAACTGAACAATGTCCGTGGAAAAAGAATTCTGAATGTGTTTGAAGTAGAAACCTGATTTTAAGGCTATATTTCAATTCATTCTCCCAAAAAAGTCCACATCTTTCTTTCATCACCCTCCGTTCTGCCCCCATTCTGCTGCTCCCTTGTTGCTGCCCTCACATTAATCCCTACATTGTGCTAGTAAAGCATTTGCAAAGTAACAAGGTTGGGAGTCTGATCCAACTGAAAACATAATTAAACAGAGAGAGATGAGAGGCATTTTTAGCTGATCAGCTTCTCAATATGGTTTGCTACAAGGCTGTGCATTTAGCTGTGCTGGCACAATACAGAAGCAGGGCACATGATGAACAAGTAGTAGGGAGAAGGGATGGGATTGGACTGCTGTTTGTTGATAATGCTGGTTTAAATGAATATCAGGTAATGACTACAGACTTGTTCTCATTCTATCAACAAAAATATATGTCGCTGGAATTCAGCATAACTATTTTTACAACTAACTAACTAATCATAGCTGAAAATTGAAATATCATTTATAGCAATCTTGTTGAGATCAGGCTGTAGCAGTAATTCCCAAACTGTGATCCATGGGTCTCAGACAGATCAAGAGAATTCACTTATGATTTGCAGAGAACTAATTTAAAATGCTACATTTTTCCCCATAATGCATTCAATTAAACCATTGCTGTTGCCCAGATAGGATACAAATGGTATCAGGAGTGCTGGCAACCTGCCTTCTGTGCGTAAAGTGTCTAGGGCTCATAGTGTACTAATCTGGCAGATTTAGTAGAAAGATCTCAAGACATTGGTGCTGTCTGCCCTGTCACACTGCCAGATATTTTTGCTTCCATGTACAGGTGAAAGAGTACAATACATGCTTGTAGCAAAGCTACTCCTGCTCAAGATCCAGTATATTAACTTCAAATGGACCACAAACTTGAGCTTGTACTAATACGATCAGCAAATACCCATATCTGCTATTTCAGTGATAACATCCACTGCAGGGCCGACAGCCTTCACCAGAGGAACAAGTTAGACTGCTGCTGATGGTATTGTCTTCAGTGTGCCAGTGTTATCTATCCAATCCTTGGGGAAGTTAAGACAAGAACTGTAGCATAAAAGAGAGATGTTTTCACTTACAGTCAATTAAAAAAAGTTATTCACAGAAATGGCAAAGGAAGAAATTTGTGATTTTTCTCACTCCCACTTACATACAATTATTTGTATGAATAGTCCCATTGCAATAAAAGTTACTGCTTGGGTGGTTAACCACTCACCAAGGAATAGGCACAATTCACATAATTTCAAACTACAAGTGCTTTTAAGAAAAAACAGGATTTGTTCAAAACAGCTCTTCAAAGGCAAAGAATATTCAGCGAAACATGCTAGGTACTTCTCACCCTAAATTCTAAAAAAAAAAGGTCAGTTTGTGTTTTTTCCCCGAAGGGCTGTCAATATTATTGTCTGCTATGTGTGGGAGTTATCTGACTTCAAGTTTATATTGTTAACTTCATTTTGCTAAAATTCCTTTCTTTTCTCCTACAATTCCTTAATTTCCCCTCTCTAAGATACAAGTTCAAGTTTACCACATTCTTGTTTTTATCTCATCAGATACTCTCTTTTTTTGAAAAGCAGAACTAGATGTTTAATTCTTCTAATTGTGTTGCCAGGTTGCAGTCAAAAAAGGTGCAGGATATGTTTCAGGAAGAGATAATTCATTCTTAATCCTCAGTCAATCCATATCTTCCCAGAAAACCGGGGAAGCATCTTTTCTGAAAAACACATTTTTTGAAAGAGCTGCCATTGATTTTAAGTTAGAATCACAAGGTCAACTCTCCCCCCACTTCCCCAAGAAGCTCCATACAGCATGTTATATAGGTAACAAAAAACAAAATCAGAGCAAGCCTGTAGAAACTTACGTTTCTCCTTTTCTAATTAAAATGCCACAGACAAGTATTTGAAACAGGGAGCTGAAAAGATACAATGCACATTCTACTCAGTTTGCTCTGCTCTGTTACTTAAAGCCAACTCCATTTTGAACAAAAATTTACTCATTTTGGTTTAAAACATGTTGTCAAAAATGTACTTTACTACCAAGATGTTTGTCTGAGCCAATATGATAATTACTATGGCCTGTTTAAGTCCAATACTAAATGGACAGTGCTTCAAAGATGCTTTTGAGGAACAATTTTTAAAATCTAAAATTCTAGGATAACCTGTCCACAGGCAGTTCCTTATGTATCACTGGCTATGCCTGAAGCTTATAAGTTTTTCCTCTCATTCAAAACTGATATGTGTGTGTGTGCACATGCATTTTAGAAAGAGAAAAACTCCCATCAGAGCCTCAGCTAATGCTTGTGACAGCAAGCCTCACACACTAATAAGCCCACACATTACTTTTCTTCTGAATGTCATTCTGTTCTTCTGTTGATATCCACTCTTTTTTCCACTCTTCTGTATACCTTCCTATTTGTCTCATTTTTATGGTAAACACGCCTAATTATTTTCAGTCCCTTTTCATATGGGCAGTTTTCTTTAGGCTGATCTTTCTGCTCTCTTTAGCTGTCTCTGAAGTCCTTCTCTTTGACAGACCATTCCTGAGGTAGGGTGATCCACACTAGTTACTGCACCCCAGAAACTTGCATTCTGCAATTGTGATATTTTCTACATCATTCTCCACCCCATTCTTCCCTTGCCAGAAAAGGTTAGTACCACCTACCCGAATAAGGCAGTGTGACAGAGTACTGCTTTTGTCATGAAAAACACCATGGAGAACTCAGGGTAAGACAGAAAATTGTATCAAAACCACAGCCTCCATGCCAGATATGAACACACTGACTCCTAGCTGTGAGCAGTAGACTGTTTTAGTCCTGCTGGCTGCATGTGCAGGACCAAAAACCAGACATGGACAGAAAATGTCATCTACAAATGTATCAATTGAACCAAAGTGCTAACTGTGTGGACATGCTGAACTTAAGCCAAAGCTGTGGTGCAAGAGCCTATGTCTTCTCTGTTTGCTGTGAGATTTTCATGATGTGACAGCTGATAGCAACCCAGTCAAGGAAATAGGAATTCAATGAGTACAGATTCTCTTCTTAAAAAAAAAAAGGGGGGGGGGGGGGGAGGGAGAAAGAAGAGAAAAAAAAAAAACTTTAACCTGCAAAGTATGAATAGCCTGAAATCACATTATACCTCAGGCTTTCCAAAGTGAGAGCTGCCGACATTATTGTCACTGACAGAGCCTGATTGAGCAGGAGAATTTTTGGCAGAGAACAAGATATTGTCTCCTATTTCCACTGCTCAGAGCAGTAGTGTCAATATTTCAAAAGCCAGTGTCCATCAAAGAAAAAGAAAAAAATCTGTTGTAAAATAAAAGCATTGATCCAGGAGTCTGTAAAGGTAGAAGTAAACAATGCAACTATCAATAAAAGATTCTGACCTGAAAGGTGTATTTAACCTGGAGGTAAATTATATTGTTTTTCCATTGTGCAAGGACAGTATTCGAATGTTTAGCTTTTCCAGGAAGGGTCCAAGCTTTGTTTCATGTTTGCATAGCACTTTGCGCAACATAAGCACTTCACAGCCGCAGAAGTAACAGTGTATTTCGCGTACAGAGCAAACGCGACATCTCACAGGGATGTCTTTCTGTGCTACAGTCGTCTCGGTCTCTCTTGAACTACCTTCTTAAACTATTTCTCAACAGGCACTGTTCTGTTTCTAATGCAGTTGTCAACAGCCTTTACTTGGCACTTCCAGGATACTGGAATTTCCAAAGCTGTGTTCCCTGCAGATACCCACTCTTCATTGTGCTGAACTGCATCGAAACCTGGAGTGCAGGAGCCAGATTCACAAGCAGCCAAGCGCAATTCAATCACGCTGTGAACAACACGGTTGTTCAGGACCAGCCAGGACCATTCTCACAGACATGTCTTTCACCATGTCAGGCCATGGAGGGAAGATAGGAGTGAGCAATGTAGTCAGAAAAGTATCCGCCTTACTGGGGGAGGAGTGGACAGCAGTTTCGCATGGAACAGGAGGTAGGGTGAAACTCAGATGCCACTTAGTCCGAGCAAAGGCAATGGCAAAGGCATCCTGTTACTGGAGAGCTCCAGTTATTACCCCACAGGGCTTTCAGTGGGAAGCTGCTTGTCCTGCTCACTGCAAGGCACTGAGGCTTAAGCAGTGAACATCAGACCAGTATTTCAGCCTCTTTGAGGGAGCAGGGCAAAGCCTCAGAGGCCAGAGGCTTGGCAGCATTGCCTGAGCCAGCATGCCCAGCTGATGCACTGACATTTACCCCACTGCTGGCCCAGCTCTAAAGCATTGCTGAATTTAACCAAAATACAAGTAGCCAAGCTGGGTGAAAAGATTTAAGCTTCAAATGTCTCGTGGAGTTGCAAGGGCGGCACCAAGCCTGCATGTGGTGTCTGGCCTCTGGGAGAGTGAGGGAGGGCAGGGACACAGAGGAGCGGAAAGGGTTTAGTTAAGAGGATTGACAGAAACAGGGACAGAAGGAAGGAGACACAGGTGAAAGAAGTGGGACAGAATAGGGAAGATGCTAAGTAAATGGGAAAAATAATGAAAAACATGAGCAAGATAAAAACACTAGTAATAAGACAGTGTCAGGGTCAGAAAAGAAAGAGATTTAAGTGATAGATGACAGATTTTTAGAGAGTAATGTAAACCTGTATATGCTTACACTGTGAAATTGTAGCATCTTACTCAAAGGATACTGAAGAATATATGAGAGTTGCACCAAAGGTAAGACAAAAGAAGGAAAAACATTAAAGCAAAGTCCAAAGTATTTTCTTCCAAAATCCTTCATCCACCTAAATGTTATGCTTCTTAGTAAGATAGCTGCAGAGCATTGGTGCTGGTTATAATTGCAAATATTTTAACTATACTTCATAATATATAAAAACTTATTTCATAAATGTGTATTGATTATTATTATTATTATTACCATTAAAGATATCTATCTTTTTGTCAGATTCGTAGCTCACTTGCACAGTGGTGAAACAGGTAAGTCAATCTGAGCTGATGCAATTTTACCAATGAAAGAGACACCAGCATCAGGCCTCTTCTATCAGAAGTTAACTGTACAGTCTCTACTGTGAGAATGGTTGTGGGTTAATTAGAGTTTGAGTACCTCTCTGCTTTTCCACAAAGGAGGAAAGCATGGCACATGTGGTTTCAAGCCGAAGAACTACAAGGCAAGCTAATGTGATAGTGCATCACCCAAGCCTATACTCTGCTTCATACAAATAGACAGTGCTTCAAGTTTGTCTCCTTGTAATAGTATCTCTATAGTCCAGTAAATATAGCTCACAGCAGGCACTTACTTACACCAATCTGATGCTATCCAAAGTACCAGGGAGACTGCGTTTTGAACAACAGAGCCAAAACATATTGTTCCTGGTATGATATAATTACTAAAATTACTGTACAACTCAATAGGTTGCTTAAAATACACTTAGAAAATAACACAGCCTGGTCCCTCAGCCAGAGGTAAGTAGTACTGCTGGGCACTAGGAATCATAGTGCAAGAAGTAACCTGGGAATGGCCCTATTATAAAAAAAATAAATATTAGTTCAGTTCTTCACTCAAATATCTGGTCTTTCACTGGCATACATTTATTTAAAGGTTAAATCAGAGGTGGGAAGGGGGAGACATTAATCTCAGATTGGGAAAAGCTGCCAAAACTGAACTATTGAAGCAAATGCCAGGCCAGGCAGTGGGCCAGTTCACTTATCCTTACTAGCCACCTGCAGGCTGTATTATCAAAGCCCTGAAGTTTATTATTGCAGTTTATTATCCCTTCATTATGATATAGAAAAAAGGCATTGATGTAAAACAATTTTGACACCAAGTTTCTCCCTGACACTCGGCATTGAAATCCGTTCACGTTTGCATGGGAACAGGTTATGGGACAAATTCTTTTCTCTATCAGTGACAAACCAGATGCTCATACATATATGTAACTTCTTATTGTCACCATGAGGAAAAAAAATGCCTTTTGCATGAGAAATAGACAAAGTAAGAGAAAAAGACGTTGCATCAGATAACACATTAAATAATCACATCCTAAGAGGGGAAAGTGTAGTGCCATCGACTTCAGTGGAATTGCACCAAACAGCTCACTTGCATGCTGACCTCACCAGCTGAGGAAAGGTTTCACAGGACAACGACATGTAGATGACAGTACCAAACTGAGTCATTCATATTAATATCCTTCACATTTTGAAACACAACTCAGGATAGTAGTCCTTGACTACTGCCTTTCCCAAGACAGAACTGTATGTTTTGAATCATATCATATGGCATTGCATGGGCATTTCTGATAATCAGAGATCCTCTGAAAAATAAGATCTTGAAGATTTTCTCAGATTACAATACTCAAGTGCAACAAAGCATGTGAATCTGTGTGTTTTGTTTGTTCTTATTTTAAATACATTTTTTTTGCTTTACAGCCAAGGGATCAGACATCCCATATTTTATGGGATTATTTCTTTGTTTTTTTTTTTTTAAATCACATGAGCTGTTATCATCTCTAGGACTGATTTAGTACTGTTATAGCTGTAACAATCTGAGAATATTATTAGCACAAGTTCTGTAAGGAAAGATTGTATCTGTTATGTAGACTAACTGACATGTTTGGAAAAAAAAAACAGACCAGCTGCAGATCTGTCTTCCAAAAGGGCTCATCTGTTATTTCTGACTACATCAGCCACTCTAATGAAATACAAAAGTTCTCCTACAAACTTTGCCTACTGTCACTTGTAATTTAAACATCGGGAGTCTAAATTTCTTTCCCTTAGCAAACAGAAGAAAGAGTCCGAGAAGAGGGAGCAAAAGCAAAAATAAGCATCGATAAGCATTGATTTCCCTGAATTGGGGCATGAGCGTCTTCCTCTCTCTCCTACTTTTGGGCCTATTTAGGATCCAGTCCTTAGTTGCATTTTTCCATGCAAAATAAAGCTTGTCTCACTAGTAGTATGAGGGACAAGGCCCTAGAGAATACCTAGGGCAGCTGGTCCAAACTCTGAGCTCCTCGTGAAAAGAGAAACAGTGGAGGAGAGCCAGAAGCAGCACAACATCAATGTTCTTTTCTTTTTTTTTTGCTACTCTTCATTGTTTCTGAGTTGGTACATTCAGATATTTTATATGATGGCTGTAGCTAGGAAAAACAAAATAATGAATGCAAACGGTTGCTGCCCAGAATTGTGACTAGGTCAAGAAGTCACTTGTACCATACACTGTGTCCCCTGTTAGTGTCTCCTCCAGTTTGAAGAACATTGTTAGCACCTGCATTCTAATAAGGACATAATCTTATAAGGATCTTCCCCAAGCAGGTAAAAGGAACAGTAACAGAAGAAAAAGCAAGGAACCTTGCTTGGCCACAATGAGATGGGATAATGCATCCCAGGATCTGCTGCTTAGAGGAAGCTGTCTTCACAAGAATGTTTTCACTGCAATGCTAAAAGTTTGTTTAGCCTAAGGGTTACTACCCTTTGAGTGCACAAAGTGTTTTCTGAATTTGGACAACTCTAACTGCATTTTTTTGCTATTTGTCATGTTATTTTTTTGTAGCAAAAAGTCAAACAAAGCTATTAATAAAAAAAAAAAGGTCTTCAGAGCTTCATCAGATTGTACCTATCTGCAAGATTCATTGCAAAATTTTTTGAGAATAAAAGAGGTTTTCATGGTATGAACAGCATGGTCCAAGTTAATCTCTGCTGTAAAAGGACGCAGTTCCATCAGCCTCAGCAGTGCTACCTGCCATTAGACCACAGCTGAATTTTCTGTCACATCTCATTTAGCAAAAATGCAGTTATACTTTAAATTTTACTGGTATGGTTCTATCAAGAGAGACCTAAATAAATAAGTTTTTAATATATATTTATATATATTATCCACAAAGGCCTCTTCTTGTTAATTTTGTCAGCCCAGACACTGCTTAAAGCTGACTTTCACAGGGATGTGTGTATTTGCGGGTCAGGTTCATCAAACATTCATTGTTCAATACTGTGACAGCTGGTAGCGGGCATACATACTCTTCCCTTGTTTGGTTTTCTGATAGAACCTGTCAAGTACTGGTTGTCTGTAACTGAATTTGTCACCCTCTCAGCAAGGTTATATCTTTTCTTACTATCAAATAAAACAATAAAGAAAAACTATACAAACTCTAATGCTATTTTTTAACCTCAACTACCAATGCAAAAGCATGTTTTTTACCAAAACAACCACTAATAAATAGCCACAGTTCATTTTTGATTATTAATTCTAACAGATTTTAAAATCAGAAAATCATGCCTGTGAAAGCAGTTTCTGATCCCCTCAATAACTCGCCACAACAGGTATTATATATTCAGGTATGGTAGCACTGACATGGCAAGATTAAATATTTCTGGCCTGTCAAGTGTACCTCTACAGTGGGACCAGTCAGTGGGTACTGGTACAATGAGCAGCAACCATTCAGCGTAGGCAGGGTCAGTCTTTGCACAGATTCAGAGGCTCTGCCTACATTTCAGTTCCCAGGCCTGAGTACATTATGGTTTTGGCTGGGATAGAGTTAATTTTCTTCATAGTAGCTAGTATGGGGCTATGTTTTGGATTTGCATTGGAAACAGTGTTGATAATACAGGGATGTTTTCATTATTGCTGAGCAGTGCTTACGCAGAGTCAAGGCCTTTTCTGCTTCTCACCCCACCCCACCAGCAAGTAGGCTGGGGGTGCACAAGACATTGGGAGGGGACACAGCCAGGACAGCTGACCCCAGCTGACCAAAGTGATATTCCATACCATATGACATCATGCCCAGCATATAAAGCTGGGGGAAGAAGAAGGAAGCACGGGGACATTTGGAGTGATGGCGTTTTTCTTCCCAAGTAACCGTCATGCGTGATGAAGCCCTCCTTTCCTGGAGATGACTGAACTCCTGCCTGCCAATGAGAAGTAGTGAAAGAACTCCTTGTTTTGCTTTGCTTGCATGCGTGGCTTTTGTTTTCCTTATTAAACTGTCTTTATCTCAATCCACGAGTTTTCTCGCTTTTACTCTTCTGATTCTCTCCCCCATCCCACCAGGAGGGAGTGAGCAAGCGGCTGTGTGGTGCTTAGTTGCCAGCTGCAGTTAAACCACGACAACTTGCTAAGTATGGGAAATCTTCACTGAGATAAATGCTGAAGTATTAGTGACTCAGGAGCAGGCAGATCAAAACTTGGGGCAGGATGGTACATGTGGAAACAGTTAGAAACCTTTTCATACAGAGAGAACAAGAGAAACATGACCTGTTTGGGACAAGCCACTCTACCTTGACAGAGATCACAGCTGTCCAATGCAACTTGGATGTGATGAGGAGGATGACACCAACACAAGTAAACTTGCCAAGTGAGATGTACATTTCCGAGCGCAAAGCAAGCTCACAATTTTATCTGTGGTTTACCCCTACATGTAGTATAGAGATAGCAGGAGTTATAATAGTGGTCTAAAGAACTGAAAAAAACCCACCTGTAACAAAATCAAAAGATCAAATTTAAAAGACTTTAAGTGCCTAAAGCTCACACAAGTGTCTTGGGAAATTTAACGAGTGCTGAAATTCCACTGAAGCCACGGAGAAGTACATACCTAGGCTGCCTATTTGTTTTTGTAAATTCCATGTGGTATTGTTTTCCTTTTTCAGGACAACTCTGTGATATTTCAGTACACCAATTACAATTCACCAGGACTTCTTTCTGTTTCTATGTTAGCGTCCACACTGCAACCACAAACTAACAAAAGCAAAACCAAAGATAGAATAAGCAGAGCACTGAGAAAAGAAGCATAGTGCCTTTGAGACAAGTTTAAATTAGGATTCTCTTGAGGATGACATTGGAAAAATATTACTCAATGTACGCCTAAATCCATGCTTAGAAAAAAATACACTTACATATTTTAATCAACATGAAAAGTAGAAATAGAAACTATATAGTAGTACCAGGAGCCAGGAGATCGACAATCCATTTTAGGTACAAAATATACAAGAAAAGCCTTTCTTTCTCACTCATGCCTCTGAAAAAGAACCACACTGCTAAGGGGGGGGGGGGGGGGGGGGGGGGGGGGGGGAGGAGATGTATATATATAAAATGTGCAAAGTCTGATTGCAGAGAAACCCTTCACTTCAGTATCCTAGTTCAGCTGAGTATTTAAAGCACAGGACTAAAGAATTTCTCATAAGCTCAAAACTAGACACAGGCTTAAGTACCTTGTTAAACCGAGACATCTGGTCTCCTTAACATAAGACTACAAAGAGAACTTTCCTCTTTGTTTTGTGAAATGACCCGGACACAAGAGGGAAAGCTATTGCCTCTAGAAGTCCCATAATTTCACTCTGTATTCAGACACTTTGACAATTTCCTTGAAAAGTCGTTCAGTTTTCATTCTTGATCTTGAACAGCTACAGGTCACATTCTGCTTTCAATTAGTCCATCGCCATTGTCTTCTTGAACTACTTGAACAATTATTCTCCCAAGCGTTACTCTAAAACTTCAGGATACCTCAGTGAAAAATAAGAAAAGAAAGGGACAGTAAACTTTGAAATCTCCACAAAGTACAAGTATCCTCAGAGTCTTGTTCAGAATTACATTTCAAAATGTAAATGTAATGCTCCCACTGAACACTTGCAAAATCCCAGTTACTGCCTCAGGTTTGAATAGCAGCTCTGTTGTAACTGTTGTTGAAAGGACCTCTGATGCATCCTGAGAAGCAAGGTTGACTTTTGAGATACCGACGTATGTGCCATAAAACCACTCTCCCATGTACTGTGCTTTATGCATGGAAACAAATGTGTTCATGTTTGATCTCTTCAAGAGCAAGTCTCGTCTCTGCAGAGAAAGACAAGGATTTCACTTCCTGTAAAGGAGACATGAAAGCCGAACAGGTGGGTTTTACAAGGTCTGAACCGCATTTTATTTTTGAGCATTCCCTGCTCCAGCTAGAGTTAGATTATGATAAGAACTGACTGTGCCACCAAAGCATTTTCATGACCTACAAATTACCCAAGGTTTAAGAGCTGGTGTGTCCTACACTGCAAGAGATTCTGAGGGGAAGTGTGCCTACAAGAGACATCCAGGCATTTTTATAAACTCTTTAGGCTTCTGGTGTCTTGTGGTATCATATGTGAACAATCAAATCAGTTCTGATTTGAACGCTGTCACTTGGATTAGGGTTTATCTATCGCATGGTAGCACTGAGTTAGCAGGCCGCGGAGATGAATAGAAGTACTGATTGCTGAACTGACAGCCTTGAAGATGAGTAGCATTATTTTATCACATCCTTCTTTGCAGCATGTGCCAGTGGGTTTTAGCTGTCACATTTTTTAAAATTATCAAGCCTCAGAGTAAGTAACAGGGCTGGTTCCTTAGTGAATAAGAGTCCCCTTTTCTCCTTCTGATCCTACAAAAGCTGCTGGCTTTTATTTTGTGAAATTGTGTACTTGTAGGTTAATTTAAATAAACAAAAGACTTTTTGTTCTGCAAACCACAACATGGCTACTAATTTAGTGGCTGTTAAGTGTCTTGCTTTCCAGTGCACCTCTTGTTGCCTTTACAAAAGAAATAAATCACAGCAGAAACATTTAAACTCATTTGTGAAGGTAAAAGCCGTATGTGTTTTTAAGCCAACTTCCTCATGACACCTATTAAGGCTCATTAACTAGGGACACTTTCAGATTGCAATGTGGTTTCTCACATACCATCCTGCAGCTTGTCCACTCGGGTATGTCATGTGTAGTTGTCATTTCTCATTCAGCTTTCACCCTGAGGCACCTACCTGTCCTCTGACTCCGAAGACTACTTTTGACGATGTTATGAAAGGCTACAAAAAGTCACCAGAAAGCTCAGAGCGCTAATTGAATGACCACTGCCTGCTGGCTCCTTCAGAGGCTGAGCCTGATCAGAACAAGGACAGGACAAGGCCACCAGCAGTAGCAAGCGATTAGACCCAGTGATGACAGGACCTGTCCCATCCTATGAACATGTCTTCTTTCCATGGTGGAATCTTACCCCTATTACAGCTGAAACAGCCTCAGGTCCCTGGAGCCCGTAGGACCAGCATGATGACACACGACGGCTGCAGCAGTGTGTTGTTAAAGCTCTGCGCTGCCCCAGGGGAACGGACATGTTCCTGGGACCTCTGGCTGGATGCACGACCCACCGGCTCCGCTCACCAGGCACAGTGCAGTGAGACACAATGATGCAACACTGGAAACCCCTCGCAGGCCTCAGCCCAGCACTCTGCCCTGCCTAATTAGTCGGACTGACGGCATGTTAAATCTGCAAACGTTAGACTGAGCAGAAAGGATCTGTTAAATGAATCAAGCAGTTCTCATGGATGTGTAATGCACTGCCACTTGCTGTCACCTTAGCCAGCTTACAGCAACCCACCCCAAACCTGTCTGTGTGCAAGTACACACCAAGGCTGAAACATCTAAATCCCCTTTCCCACTAAAGATCCATCACAAGTAACAAGACTGCATTCTTTAACAAACAGACAGTTCTAGGTTTTCCGAAAAGTTTATGGATATACCCTTCCTTCAGCTACTGCTCTACAGTAATAAAAAGTACATCCTCCAGACACGGGAATTATAGATGTCCCAAGAAAGAAAAAAAAAAAAAATATCAGTGGAAATCAGGAGCTCTTAGTCCCTCCAGGATTAGACACTTGAACATTCTCTCCACCACTTCTTATGAGCAGTACCCAAATATTCAACACCCCAAAACATGAAAGCTGAGTGGCTAATTAGTTCATTTATCATTATTTCATTTTCTGTAGAAAGCAATTTAATTCCTATCCTTCCAAATAAAAGAAGTATTTTATCATCTCTTTCACCCATCCTGAATTAGACTGCACAGATGCCTCCATGACAGTAGATCAAATGTCATGATATTTCTTACCTAAAAGGGCACTGCAGCTGAGGATATCAGGAACTGCACCCACATTGAAATAGATTCTTTTAGCATTTGTGCTCAAAAAGATAACATTTTAAAAGATTCTGTCATTTTTGGAAGCTTCTTGGGATTAGACCTACAACATAGGTAATGATTAATACAAAACACTTGAAAAGAAAATCCCTCTGATGGGGAAAGGAAAAAAAATGCCACAAGGCCACTTACCTTTTAAGGACAGAAGAAATGCCTAGACAAGGGATTCAACAAGCTTTTACAAAGCAGAAGTCTCCTCACAAAGTGGAAATAATTTAGCCAATGTAAAAAAAGCACTTTTTAGCTTCAACATCATAATTCTCCACTGCAGAGCTTTGCAATCTACAGTGGGACAAAAGGAAGCACTGCTTCTTTTGGGCTGATGTTGAATGAAAGTTTAAAATAGGAAACTCTGATACACAGCGAGAGTGAGCTGAAAAGCCCTAGTACAGTGACACCAAATATTATTTCATGTTAATTTTGTGGATTCCTGTCATACATTTCCTTTTGAATTAAAACTAGGAGCAGTAGTATTTAAACCTGTTTCTTAAAGCCTGGGGCATATTTTAATATGAGGGAAGACTTTGAGTTGCTGAACAGAGGGCAAACATTTGACAAACTACTGTTCCCACAGGACTGTGATTCAATGGAAATTAGACATTTTCCCTTGGAAAGTATTCTGTGATGTAATTTGACAAAATAAAACAAACACAAAAAGGAGTAATTCTTAGGTGGAAGAAAATAAGAACAAATACAAACTAGATCATGATTTCAAATGACAGGAAAAGGTTTAAGTTCTTCCTAAAGGTCTGTCCGCAGCTGCATGCAGAGGTGCATGAGATTGGGCCACACCATGTACAGCAGCGCTGGAGAATGATGACATGCTGAAGAAGAGTTAACATCCAAATAAGCAAAGACAGCAGAGGTCAAGATGGAGAAAAAATAGCGGCTGAAAATAACAGAGGAAAAGAGAGACAAGAAAGATGAGACCTTCACAGGCCTAAGTCTCCAAAGGTCTATAAATGACCTCCCCTGTACAAGGAGCATGAGGGATCAGGGTGGGGAACAGAGGGATCTCCCTCTCCAGGACTCAAAGCACGAAGCCCCTCACCCCAGTTCTTTCTTCAAAGCCGCATGACCTGATGAAGATTGGGTTTACCACTTAGAGTGTGAATTTCTCTTGACAAAGCAGCAGGGGAAAAAGTGAAGTGGGGAAAAGGCTAAAAGAGTTGTCCCACATGTTCCCAGTCCTCAGGACCACCACTCCAGTGTGGGTACACCTCTTTTAGATCAGGCATATGGAGAAAGAGATAAGCTAAAACTGTGGGAAGAGAGAGGACAAAAGCTACTTAATCTGCCTGATTAATTCTTAACGAAGAAACGTGGCTTAGCAAGGAGCAGTACCATGGGAAGCTGGCTTCGAAGAAGACTATTTTAAACCCACAGCATTTAAACTGATTTGCAGCGAGACTCTGCCAAGAAGATGCTAAGACAGCTGAGGGGGCTGCAAACACAACTGACACATGTGCATGTCCAGGTGGAGGGGGTAAGGTTGGTCCCTTGGCCAGGCCTTGGGACAGGAGCAGGGAGACTTTTTGGAAGTCCTCACAGGTCATTGAAGTGAAGGTGAGGGGGGACCACAGGCCTGAGGAGGCAGCAGTTTCCCTGCTGACCTTCCCAACTAACCCCAGAAGCCCTCGTGAATCACAGCAATGACTTGCAGCACCCACCAGCCCCCTGGCCCAGCTGCAGGGGGGCTCCCTAGGAAAACAAATGCTCAAATACCTTATGGATCCAAGGCCCAGCTGCTTTAGCTGCTCTCTGGGGAGGAAGATGTTACTTATCTTGCAGAACCATAATGTTTTTGCTGTGATAATATATCACTATTTCTTACAGTACAAATAAAATTATTTTTCAAGTGATGAAAGAGGAATTACGTGTTTAAGATGTGTCGCTTAGGGCCTTATAAAACTTGGAAATGATGATTTCAATATTACTGCTCTTTGTTTTATTTTCAAACTCTGAAATCACTTTGGCTCACTTTTTCTCCCATCTCACTATCTAAAGTAGTGTTCTTAGGTCTGAACTGTGTATGTTTACAAGAAAGCATAAATTTAAAATAACACAGGACTAGAACTGCATCTATAGTGAAGCTTTTTCTTATTTTTTTGTTCTGCAAACAAAAATAAAAAATAAAATTCATATCCGGACTAACACTCGGTGTAGAAAATATTAACCTGGAGCAAATTTTTATGCAGGCAAGTTATAAATCCCTGGAAATATTACAGTAGCAAACCACACTGACCTTTAACTCTAGAATTGCAAATGGTAATGCTATAATAATTGTGTATGTCCTTTTATTGTGTGACTCCCCTCTCCCCCAGCCCACTAGGAAATGGGAAATGATGGCCTTTAGCAGTCCTTTAAATTGAAGGTATAGGGATGTCTTAAGTTTATTCCCAGTTATATATAACCATGTAGCGTTATTATTATTTATATCTTGCTAGCGGCACTTGGAATGCAGCTGCTCCTGTGGGTAGCCTTGTAAAGGAAGGTGCTGTGTGTTTTGAACAAGTATTAAATGTGTACAGGAGATGATGCTGTGTAAGTGTTTTCTTTTCATATTTTTGTGAACTAACACTGCAGTCTCTGAAGAGAGGAGGATTCCACACAGCATTCAGCAATATCAGAAATAAGCAGGATTTAATGAGGATGGACATTTGTATAGATATAAATACCCAGCATTGCAACAGTTAATGCAAGCTGAGAAATGACTAATCAGGAAATAAAGCTGGATATTTAATGTTTAAAGCACTCTCTAGCTAAAGTGTTTCAACAAGATCTTGATTGCCTCCCATTGGCGCAGCGTGGGGATCTCTTTCACCCTTTTCTGGAGAGACTGGTGCAGGGACTCTGCAGGAGGTGGGCAGGAGGGCTGACCAGCACAACAAATTCTCCTGTTCATATGATTTTGCAGAGACTGGCACTGCTAAAGATCAAAGGTGCAATGCAAGTTTGCCAAAGTCAATGAACAAACAGAAAATGACAAGACCCCAGGATATGCTTTGTTTGGTTTTGAAAATAACATTTTATATATTTTTTTTAAATGTTGCTTCCAAGTTTGAACTGGACAGATACAGAATTCAATAGGCTTCTCTCCTTCTCTCGAGGAGACATATATCCAAGAGGCAGTCTTTTCTAACCTGTTCCTTATGCAGGGGTAAGATTAACACACATGTATAAAATAAAACTACTGAGCTATTTTAATACTTTTTCTGTCATGCATTCAGGACCCTCTAAAGTTGTCACCAGCTACTGTTTCATTTAATTCCCTAGCCTTCAGGGTAATGTAAGAAAATTGAAGAGATTAGGAGCTCTCTCTTTCCTGTTCAATGCATTTGTGTTGCAGTAAATTGGTACCAACCTTCAATCTCATGGTCAGGGCTCTCCAGGGTCCTTCCACTGATATGACAGAGCAGTCAGCTTGATAAATGGTGCACACCCCCTCCAGCACAATGGAGAAAGCTTTCCTCCCTGTCTCCACAATTGTCTCTCCCACACTAGTAAAGAGAAAACACTTAGCTGTCTTATTGCACTAAGGAACGTCACTATTCTGTTTACATTGTCTGTGTTAATTAGAAGATATATTTTTTTTTCCTCCTTGATTAATTATTTCATGGACAGTGGCAAACACAGGATATGGCCTCACTGTGAACTGGAGGGAAGGGAAAATCCTTAGCTTGGAAAATTACTTTTGATGCAGCACTCCTTGTCCTCAAAATAGGGGAAAAAACCCAAACAAACCCAAAATAGAATGCTAGATAACCTTAAATAAAACATATTCAATAAAGAGGAAGCTCGGTAAGGTAGTTAAATATATGTTTAAGTTCAGGCTTAGGAGCTATTGCTGATGAAGTAGGGGGACTGTGCACAATGTTACATTATGCCCTTACTTGATCACCTTGTTGAATTGCAGCTAATAGATACGGAGTTAACAAAGATACTAATACAAGCACTGCATTAAAGTGCATTTAACAAAACATTTAAGCAAATGCTTCTCTCCTATTCTGGTTCATTCTGCTTCAGTTCTCTAACACTCGCTCCCCTGAACTGGCATTGGGAATCCTTAATCACTGAAAAGGGGTCATCTTGGTCCTTTTCACTGTGTGCCAAAATATAAAGAGAAGATGGAGGGTAATGAGAGGGCTTTAAAAGTCAGATTTGCAAACTCTTCTTTTCCTAGAAACTTGGCCTTGAACAGCCAGGCATGTGTGTGTCTGTGTGCACGCCCATATATTTCAAATTTGCTCATGCAGACAGCTGATCTAAAAGGACATCATGTGAAATTCATAATAGATGATTGGCTAGAGGATTTAAGTAAATAAGTCTTAAAACACCATTGACAGCCCATAAACATGTGGAAGATCAATTTGCAGTGGGACAAAAAATAAGGGGTCAGTTCCACTAAATGATACATTAATTAATTACAATTCGTACCTGTTGAAGATCAGGTGGTGTATGTCTTAACTGACGTTTGATGGAGTTCCCTGTTAAAAATCTATAACACCTTTACCCAAAATAACCCACAGCTTTAAATAATGCTATTAAGCAAGCTAGATGTGCACTAAAACCAGTCATTTACTAAATAGTCCATGGACAAATGACTGAAGAGAGTTAGAAAGCCTGCAATTAAAGCGTTAATGTAGGTCTTGCTTATCAAATTGAATAAACTGCAGATTTCAAAACATATCACATGTTGCACACCAAAGTCAGATTTTCTACTCTGGCCTATTCTAAGCCCACAGAAGAACAGATCTGCTATTTCACTTCAAACTGTGAGTTGATTGCCTTTCCCTATCTTGTCCCATTGTGCCTCTGGCATTGCACAGGGCTGGGAGAACAGTGTGTGATACAGACCGTACAGTGATTAATAGTTGCTGGTAAATCCAATGGGGTGAATTAAGGACAAAAGGAATAATCTTATCTCTAAAATTCCTTGCCTTAGAGCATTTGCCAGAGCCTTAGGGCTAGATGTTCAAAGCAGCATGTGCAGTCAGTTGCCTGTAGCCACTCTTCAGGAATACAAGTTGGTTTTCAAATTGCCAGGAATAGATTGTAGGTGCAAAACACATACCATGCAGGAATCAAAAGGAGCTGGAGAAATCCTAGGACTCTGGATGGAATCACAATTTGCTTTTCTAAAAATGCATGTTACCTCTCCCAAGCTTACAAAGAAACTGTGGTGGGTTGACCCTAGCCAGCAGACAAGCACCCATACAGCTGCGGGACAGGGAGAAAATAGAAGGAAGGCAAGAAGGCTTGTGGATCAAGATAAAGACAGTTTAACAGGTGAAGAAAAAGCTGCACATGCAAGCAAAGCAAAATAAGGAATTTATTTACTACTTGCCATGGGTAGACAGGTGTCCTGCCACTCTCTGGAAAGTAAGGCCTCAGCACATGTAACAGCTAATTGGGAAGACAAACACCAGAACCACAATTGTCCCCCTTTCTTCCTCCTTTCCTTGAACTATTGTTGCTGAGCATGACATCCTATGGTATAGGATATCCCTTTGGTCAGTTTGTGTCAGCTGTCCTGGCTGTGTCTCCTTTGAGTTTCTTGCCCACCCCAAGCCTACTCACTTTGGGGACAGAAAGTAAAAAATAGAAAGCCTTGAAGTTGTGCAAGCACTTTTCAGCAATAGCCAAAACATTGGTATATCAACACTGTTTTAACCACAAAACCAAAACACGGCATATTATGGTCTGCCATAAAGACAATTAACTCCATCCCAGCCAGACCCCTCACAGAGGGCAAGAGAGCTGAAACCCACCAATGAAGCCTCTTTCAATCAAGTTAGTCCTTGTCCCTGGTGCAGACACCTCCACAGGTGATAGGAACCAACATTTGCATGGACAAATTCAGTCCATCAACAGTCAGCTGATATAGCTGCTTCTGTTTTAATTTTTATTGAGGAAAGTCAATCTCCTTGGCAGCCTGCACTCAACATTATCCTGTCTTCCGGCCTCCCTGCCAACAACGGGGCCACGCTGCCTCAGAAGTATGGGTCAGGAAAAGCGTTTGTTGTGTGAGGCGGTGACTGCCACAGGCAAGTATTTTGAGTCTAGTTAAGACCAAGGATTGAATCTATCATGTCTTTTATAAACAGGCTTAACAAACATGAACTGAGAAGATGCTACTGAAGGAAAAGCATTAGAAGATCTGTAAAGCTGTCACTTAAACCTCACCTGTAATTCATTTGGCAGCACAAAGAGATTTGGAGATACTATTTGAGTATGTTTTTGACTGCAAGTCATGCTTGAATTTGATCTTTTTCTGTATTTAACCCTGTTTGGGAATTGAAAGAATACACAATTCATTCAGCTTGTGACATTTGGGAATAAATAAGATATTTGCAATAGAAAAGAAAAATTGCATGTGACTAAGGAAATGCTACTCGTCTACTCAGATGTCTAAAGGCCACTATTACTCATTGCTGGTAATACTGAGCTCTGCAAATGGTGGGATTTGGGATTGGGAGTTTGAGAGAATTCTAAAATTGGCATAAGGGACTTGTACACTCTCAAAATCCTGAAAAGCATCCCTAAGTTTTCTACATCCACTCTTGTAACACAGGATGATAGTATGCAAGCATATTACTGAACAAGTTTTTTATCATTAAAGTATCATTGGTGGCTTCAAATTCATTGTTTCCCTAGTAAAAAGCTAATGAAAAATGTTTGCTTTCTGCTTTTTTTGTCACTGCTCTTACATATCATGGCATACACCCTGTTCAACATTCATACACTAAACAAGCATCTCCTCTGAGCGCCATGAGGTCTTTTCAAGGCACCTCATCAAACATTTATTGCCAGTGCAGCCAGCTGATGAGAATGGACACCCACTCACTGTTGATCTTGAAATACACTGGACTAGCTCCTGAAAAAATGTTGATAGATGGAGTAAAACATCCAGATTTGTGAACTAACATGGCCTATTTTCATTCACCAGTGTCAGGTCACCATGGGTGCCTTATTCAAACAGACGGAAATTTTACATGCAGAACAGTTGCTGCAGTTTTATACTACCTGTGTAATAATTCATGACTGGAGTAATAAAGAACTCATTAAACCTATTTCCTGCTTTTCCCTTACACATAAACCTCCCAGCAGTTTAAGCCATACATAATGAGTCCAAGTATTTTAAGGGACAGTGTTAAAATTATCTACTATTCTTTTATATCTGAAAACTTTCTTTTATTTTCCTCCACTACTTTGCTACCATGACTAGGAAACAATATATTACTCTAATTACATGTTATTTATTAGGCAGTAAGCAAATAAGTCATTCAAAGACAAATCCCTGTAGTTATTCATGGAACTACTTTAGATGACAAAGATATAGTAAACCATGCAATCTTTCATTATATTTATTATACACTCTTTGTACTAATGAACAATAACAGGCTTTGCTGAAATAATGGCTTCTGTTCTGAGTTGTGGTAAATGTTATACAGGCCATATTCATCAAAAGCACGTCAAAGCCATGGATGGCCTTTATTTCTTTTGCTTGCACTTGAGGAAATTGGGTAGCTGGTGAACAACAATGATGTGGAGGGCTTAATAAACATAATGTGAAATAATTGGTGTCTTTAAAAAAACAACATGCATAATATACTAGTGGCAGCTCGACCCCTGAGAAACACACAGTGGTGAAGATGCTGGCAATTTATTTTTATAACCCCTACCTTTGAAAGAGGCTGTACATTCTTTTTGCTCTCAATATGAGAGACTCTTTCTCTGTGTTGTTAAGCAAGCATTAAATCTGCACCACAGTAGGATGAAAATTTCTTGTTAACTTCACTCATCACTTGGAATTAATGAACACTGTAAAGCAAAAGAAGTAAATTTGAATATGAAATCACAGAAAGAAATAAATATAAAAAAATTAAGAAAAGAAGAGGGCTTTGGACTTGACTGTTTTAAGTACTCTGGGTTAGATTTTAAGAGCTTGTTAGAGAAGAAAATGGAATCCATATCTTCTTCCTCCCACATAGAAGTCCTACACATAATGATATGAAAACACACTCTTTCTCCTCCTGGTGAACATTTATGGTCCAAAGAAGCTGACACAGGACAAGACAATGTAAGAATATCCTTGACTGTGATGGCCAGGGTCATCTCCCAGGAACTGTGTTCAAATACCCTTTTATGATCCAAGTTTTAGATATCCTGATCTCCAGCACTCTTGGTAGAAGTACTACCCTTCTTGGGCATTGAGTCAGAGCTCTAGTTGTCTTTATGTTGCTCTAGGCCTGACCTGGCAAAAATATACTAAGAATCTCTATTGGATAAGTCCTTTCAGGTGGGACAGGTAAGACACTGCAGTGAAATATGCATTCAGGTGCTTAACATTACCAAGCTTTCATAGTCCTGGGTAACCACAGGAAAAACATGTAAGCAACTTGGCAGAAAATCACTGAGGGGAATTAATGCTTTCCAGAGTTGTACAATGTCTGTGCAAAAATTGGGGACCTGCATTTTGAAGTCAGGTACTCCAATGGCAATTAGCCAAAGCTCAGGTTCTTTTTTGAAATTAAATAGAGGACAGTGTTTGGCCTGAATAGCATTTGCTATCCCAGCTCAAAATAAGGACTCTGTCCAATCTGACACCGAGCTTTCAGGGACAGATATTTCAGCGTAATTGTACTTTTTCAATCCTAATTCCCTGTATGAATTCTTAAATGAAGAATGCTGTAAATGTTCATTGGCAAAAGAAAAATTCTACTGATGCTTTCAGGAGTCTTCCATAAAAATTAATTCATCTGACTCATTAAAACCAAAATTGTATGTATTTTTTTAGAAGAGCTGGGTAAGAACAACAAACTGCTTACTAACATTGCAAAAAGAGTGCCCGAGTCTGTAAATGCAGTCCAATAAACTCAGTCCAACAAGTTTATTTCTTTATCCTTCCCTTGTCTTTTGAGATTTAAATTGAGCAAACCAAATTAATTTACAATAATAATTACAAATTGTGTCTCTAATTCTTTTAGAAACTCATGCTCATTGCTATAATTGACCTCATGTTTGTTCTTAATGAAAATACCTGAGTCCGCTTTTTAAGAAGACTCAAGGAGTTTGGATGGGATTTGGAGATTTCTTATTTGGGTCTAGATGATGGATTTCTTTCACTGAAATGTACAAAGTCACGTAGGACTTGATATCTATATCCCAGGGCAAAAACATAGTTCATATTTATAACAGGAAACTGTAGAATCATAGAATCATAGGATAATTTGGGTTGGAGGGGACCTTTAAAGGTCATCTAGTCCAACCCCCCCTACAATGAGTATGGACACCTTCAACTAGATCAGGTTTCTCAGAGCCCCATCCAAAATGACCTTGAATGTTTCCAGGGATAGGGCATCTACCACCTCTCTGGGCAACCCATTCCAGTATTTCATGACCCTCATTGTAAAAAATTTCTTCCTTGTATCTAGTTTACATCTACCATTCTTGAGTTTAAAACCATTACCTCTTGTCCTATTGCTACAGGCCCTACTAAAAAGCCTGTCCCCATCTTTCTTATAAGCCCCCTTTAAGTACTGAAAGACCTCAATGAGCTCTCCCTGCAGCCTTCTCTTCTCCACGCTGAACAACCCCAACTCTCTCAGCCTTTCCTCATAGGAGAAGTGTTCCATCCCTCTGATCATTTTTGTGGCCTCCTCTGGACCCACTCCAACAGGTCTATGTCTTTCCTGTACTGAGGACTCCAGAACTGGACACAGCACTCCAGGTGGGGTCTCACCAGAGCAGAGTATAGGGGCAGAATCACCTCCCTCGACCTGCTGGCCACGCTTCTTTTGATGCAGCCCAGGATGCGGTTGGCCTTCTGGGCTGCAAGCACACACAGCTGGCTCATGTCCAGCTTTTCATCTATCAGTGCCCCCAAGTTCTTCTCCTCAGGGCTGCTCTCAATCCCTTCATCCCCCAGCCTGTATTGATACTGGGGATTGCCCCAACCCAGGTGCAGGACCTGGCACTTGGCCTCGTTGAACCTCATAAGGTTCACGTGGGCGCACTTCTTGAGGTTGCCCAGGTCGCTCTGGATAGTGTCCCGTCCCTCAGGCATGTCAACTGCACCACTCATCTTGGTGTTATCTCCAAACTTGCTGAGGGTGCACTCAATCCCACTGTCTATGTCACTGATGAAGATATTAAACAGTATTGGTCCCGATACGGACCCCTGAGGGACACCACTCATCATTGATCTCCATCCAGACATTGAGCTGGACTCTCTGGACATGACTGTCCAGCCAATTCCTTATCCACCAAACAGTCCATCCATCAAATCCATATCCTTCCAATTTAGAGAGGAAGATATTGTGGGGGACCATGTCAAAGGCCTTGCAGAAGTCCAGATAGATGACATCTGTAGATCTTCACTCGTCCACTGATGTAGTTACTCCACCATAGAAGGCCACTAGCTTGGTCAGGCAGGACTTGCCCTTGGTGAAGCCATGCTGGCTGTCTTGAATCACCTCCATGTCCTCCATGTGCCTTAATATAGCTTCTAGGAGGATCTGTTCCATGATCTTCCCAGGCACAGAGGTGAGGCTGACAGGTCGGTAGTTCCCAGGGTCCTCCTTTCTACCTTTTTTAAAAATGGTCCCTTTTTCCAGTCCCCAGGGACTTCACCTGACTGCCATGACTTTTCAAATAGGATGGAGAGTGGCTTAGCAACTACATCAGCCAATGCCCTCAGTACTCTGGGATGCATCTCATCGGGACCCATAAGCTTAGGTATGTTGAGGTTCCTCAGGTGGTCTCGAACCTGATCTTCTCTTACAGTGGGAGGGTGTTTGTTCCCCCAGTCCCTGCCTTGAGGTCTATCCACTCAAGAGGTGTGAGGAGAGAGGCTGCCAGTGAAGACTGAGGCAAAGACGTTGTTGAGTACCTCAGCCTTCTCCTAGTCCATTGTTTGCCACTCGTGTTCATTGGGGGGTATACTTTCTTTGACCTCCCCTTTCTGGCTGACATACCTATAGAAATTCTTCTTATTTTTCTTTGCATCCCTTGCCAAGTTCAGCTCCAGCGACACCTTGGCCTTCCTGACCCTATCCCTACACAACCAGGCAGCATCCCTATACTCTTCCCAGGACACCTGCCCATGCTTCTACTGCCCATGCATTTCCTTCTTGCCCTTTAGTTTGACCAGCAGGTCCTGACTCATCCATGCTGGTCTGTTGCTGTTCTTTCCTGATTTCTTACACATGGGGATCGAGAGTTCTTGCACTCTATTGAAAGCGTCCTTAAAGACCTGCCAGCTCTGTTCTGCTCCCTTGTCCCTGAGGGAGGCCAGTTCCCCAGGGAGTCCTATTGACTAACACCTTAAACAGCTGAAAGTTTTCTTTCCTAAAATTCACGGTCCTGACCCATATCCCTCAGGACTTTGAACTCCACCAGTGCATGATCACTGTAGACTCCAATCTTGATATCTCCACTTGTGTTGGTGATAAACAAGTTCAGTAACACATCCCCTCCAGTAGGGCTCTATATTACCTGGCTTAAGAAGTTATCCTCAGTGCATTCCAGGACTCTCCTGGTTGCCTACAGCTCACCTGTACGCTGTATTGGATTTGGTGCCAGTGGCACAGTACCGTTTGTGTGTGTGACAACTATGCAAACATTATAGCATGCAGATTACAAATGGGGAAATTCTGTTTAAGACAGACTGCACTACTATCCAATGTTAAGATCAGAGAGAAAGAAGAGAAAAAGAAAAGGTTGATTAATACAATGTAACTGATTTTACAATTTTGCAGCTAAGTTTGGGCTGACGTGCTTTCAGCTTTTTGGTAGTGGGAAATATCTCACTGATGAAGACCATGCTGCCAGAAGTGCTGATATAAAGTGCAATTATTCCACACAATGGTCACATTAACATGACATGCTGGTCTTCTCTAAGTAACCCGTAGTCCTCTATATAATTGCTTGTGTCACCTTAGTTTACCTTTACAGAGGAACTCATCTTGATTTTGTCTAAAAAACTTGCTATCTCAGTCCATTAATGTGGCAGAGGCTGTGAGCCTGAGTGCCATGCTTGGAGGAAAGTTGTTCTGTTCTGAGATTCCCAATGTGTGAACAAGTTACTTAGTCCAATGGTGTCTTTCCTCACAAGCTGAAGTAATTTCAGCCATCTTTTAAATTTCAGGGTAGTCTTTCATCTGAGACAATGGTAGTGAACTATGCTGTACAAATATATTTGCCTTCATTTACTTCTACCAGTAATTAGGGCCAAAAAAAGCAAAATCAAAAACCAGCTCCACCCTCACCCAATAAAAATAAAAAAAGAAGTGGACTGATGCAGACAGAAAGTGCTAGCTGGACTAACACTATGCTAGTTAGCTGAACTATACCATGTTCTACATATTTACAAAACTTTCTTCATTTGAATGGTGTTATAGCAAAAACATTCTCCAAAATCATGTAATTACCCCGATCAGTTCTTCTCCAAGTCAGTTTGGAAGTTAGGCAGCTGCCACATAAACTGCCATATTCATCTCTTTATATATGAGGCCGATGGATCATCATTAGAGGAAAACCTAAAAGCAGAGCAATGGCTCATTTGCCTTTCACCCTGTAGAAGGGGTGTGCTCTCAAGAGTAAGGGTGAGTGCATCTGCAGGACACAAAGGAAGCCTACACTGTGATAAGTGGCAGTGAAGATAGGGCCCTTGGTATCCAACACCATGGATGATTAATGCTTGTGAACACAAAGAGTTACCACTAGGTCCCAAACATAATGAAGAAAAAACCCTACAGTATTTCAACATGTGACAAAGCATATAGCCCCATTCAGTTATTCAAAATGCACAGAGAGACACATATATTGCCTAAACCCATATGAAGCTTTTTAAGGGTATAAATATTCAGAAAAGGCGCTGCTTATGAGCTAAGGAATATAGTAAATGCATCATTATTAACTTATTCCTTGCTGTCTAACATATAAGACAACTGCATCATCATATACCTAGCAATTCGCTTTTGAAGTAATGAACAAATAACACTGACAAATGCTGCCATCACATAATTGGTATAATGAGTTTCAATGGGGATGAGATTCTGACTGTGATTTCTATTTTCTTAAAGCTGGTGTAGATTAAGAATAAATCATGGAAGTTACTGCAGATTTAACCCTTACATCACTGAGACAGAAGTCTGACCTGCATTTTGTGGATAATTTTTAGAATAAAACAGCTGAAAATAAGAAATTCCATCAAAGCTTGACCAAGAGACATATAATACCTTGTAGAACAGATGCTAAGCATCTTACAAACTGCTTTAGAAATAACAAAAGTACAAACTGCCACCTGGAATTAGAACTACAAAAGGTCTTGTTAGTTATGGCTTTCATTTGGTCTGCTAAGCTGTAAAGGATGTTCAAAATTAGACTGTTAGCGGAAGCTTGTGCTCCCAGGGACAAGCAGGACAGCTGCTCCTTTCTAGGTCCAGCTCTCCTGTGATACTGTTTGCATTTAGGAACTCTGAGACAAACAACTGCCATTCTTCTCCTCTCTATGGATCAGTTTCCTCCCTGACTGCATTTTTGTCCATTTGCTTGGATGGGGAAGTAAGTACATGTTTGTGTAGGCATAATCCAGCAAATGTTCAATAAAATAAGTTCAAGGCTCCTTTCATCATAAAGTAAGATGTGTCAAAAACCCCACAAACATTCTAACTCTGTCCTAAACTCAGCACCACAAACATGGATAACACTTGTGAAATTTACTAAAGATTGTCACCATTTGCATTTGTTACTTTATGCTCAGCAAAGGATGGTGAAATTGCTTACCCATTTCAACAAATAAGCACTAGATAGTAGGTTTTACAGTGATTTTTTTTTCCAAAAGTAACACTAGAACACAGTCCAGGAGACCTTTACTCCAGATCTTCTTGCCTGAGGTTTACTTTCTTTTCTAGAAGCTTATTCCCCATCTCTTTACTGAGGTGCTTTTAACAACTATTTCTTACTCAAGATGATACATCCAAACATATGTAGTAGAGATGTCCTTTACAAGGCATAGATGCCTCCAGAGGGAGATAAATAGAGATGAAGGACAATGGGGAACAAGTGATATCTGGGTGGTATGATCCTGGGCTTCAGTCCTTTCAGAAGTGATGCCAAGGCAAGGGTATGAGACATCCAGTGCTGACTATGGAAAGTTACAGTGGTCAGAATAAAGAGATGCTAGGGGACTGTACTTATCTTTTTCTTCCCCGCTCTTCCCCCCTCTTGTCTTTTTTTTCTTCCTCTTCCTTAAAAATATTGTAAAAATAGATCCTTCTGAAAGGAAGGAGAGGATAATTGGATGGTAACTGTAGTGTCTGTGATGGTTATATCCCAAGGCAACAGTTCAGAATAAAACACAGACTCTCATATTTAGTCAACTGCTGAGGCCACCTGACAGATAAATGTGAAAACCATTCTGTGGACAAATTCTTCATCACCCAGGGACAAGGGAGCCCTGATTAGGTGAATGTGGAGAAGCAGTACTGTTTGAAACACAAGAGGTTTTTCACCTCCATATTGCCAATTATCTGTTATCCTGAATAAGCAGCCAGACAGCAAAGTTGAGGACAAGTGTCTGGATAAAATAGAAATATGACATGTGAGGTACATATAAATCGGAAGAAAGGACAAGGATGTAAAGGATAAGAGAAGATTGGTGACAGCTGACTGTGGAGCACAGATTCCTGAGCTAGTGACCATGCAAACAGATGAGTACACAGGACAGATTCGCTGAACATGGCTATATTCTTCTTCTTACCAGACTGGCTTATACAGAACCAGCCAAGCATCTTTGACCCACAGCTGAACTTCTCAGGTATTCCATCTACAAATGCTGAAGAACTGACTGTAGCAATCAAATGATAAAAGACATACAAGAAAAATGTATTAGTAGCATGCACATTAACCTCTGTGAATTACTGGTGCCCAGTCCATGCAATAAATCAATGTAAGCAAGCACCTGAGTTGCTAAAGGTCCATTTAAAGATCTCAATTTAAATGTCATTTCATCAAAAAAAAGAAGAAAACAAAAACCACAAAGCTGGAAGACATGTACTTGTTTCAATAATCAAAATGGAAAAATAAGTGCAGGTACAAGCACTCAAAAATTTATTATTTCCCATTTTCTCTCCCAAACCCATATTCTGGAAAGCAACGTGATCTTCATGAGTAAGAAAAATATTCTGAAATTCTGTACTTATCCCAACACTTCCACAAATTATCATCATACTGAGCAAGCCACTAAGCCTGCAAGTCTCTGTTTCTACATATAACAAGTAAACGGTTTAAGGACATTATTATACCTTTCCATGACATTCCAGAGGTATTTGAGAATTAATTCAGCTGACAAAGAGCTTGTGAAGAATTTGGAAAACACTGCATGAGCATATGCATCAAATTGTTACACTTTACAAATTAGCCCTTCTTGATCTTGATGTTTGGATCAACTTTCTTCGTCTCCTATATGACAAAGAGGAAAAAAAGAAACTAGACAATAACATTTTCCATCAACAAGGTTATCTCTTAGATAAAAAATGAACTTTGATGAGAAACTTCTAGAAGAAATTCCCATTTCCATAAACAGTTTCTATAATTTTGCTCAGATCAGAAAGCCTCAAGACCATTTTTTCTGTGGCTGTCGCAAGTATTTTGAGCCTGCTAAAAATAATAATTCTATTTTTTAAAGAAAATCAGAGAAATTCCAAAGTAGGGTATTTTATTGAAAAAAATGATAAATTACTTCTAGATGGTAAAAAGCTATAAATTACCAAGTAGTCTGAGAAAAAGTTATGAGTAGATAGATAAGTATCCTGCATAGAATTTCTCTCTTTTGCCTGTTTTATCTGAAACTATAACAATTATTCCGAGAGCATAATTCAAAAACAAGCTTCAGAAAGGCTACTATGATTCTGAGCTTTTGAGATATAGAATAATTTCAGACATTATTCTGGACTCTGCCTCCCACATGAGACTAGAGTATTTTAGTGATCAGTAGTCACTGGTAACAAAATTGGCATCAACAGAAACTCCAAATTAATGGTATTGAGCAAAAGTGTACCCATTCTGTCAATCACCAGACTAACTCAAGCTCAGATACTCATGTGCTGACAGGTCTTTCACTGACAGTCAGTTTTCATCCTAAGTGATTGTGCTGAAAAGCCGTGAGATCAAGAAATGACAAACATAAGTAGTTTGGGGTTCTCCTTTTTAAATCTCAGAATACATCTGAAAGCTTGTTTGTGCCTAAACTGGAAACCCCATCATTGTTAGTCAAGGCAAGTAAGATATGAAATAATGCCAACACTTTCCACTGTCCAGAAGTGTGCTTCAAGATCTTATATACCTAGGGATACATAAAATGCTTGATTTGTAGCTCTGTTCTCAACTACTCCCTTTCAGCCACTGAGGCTTATCGTATCCATGAGGTATACACGAGACTTGTTTGGCTTTCTCTTATCCCTTTAAAAATGCTCCTACCTTTCAGTTTCTTATTTCTTCTGGGTGTTCTCAAATTCATTTCCTCAACATCTGCTGCATGAGTCAGACAGCTATTCATAGATATAATTGATCTACGGCCTGACATTATTAGGATGTTTGCACCAATACAGTGAATACAATTGTTTGAGTGTAACTCAAAGTTTATGTAAACTTTATGAGTGTATACAGTATACTGTATACAGTGAATACAATTGTTTGAGTGTAAACTCAAAGTTTATGTAACCCAAGTTTATGTAAAGGATGAAGGGTAAGCGTATACTATAATGATATAAGCCACTACTACTGCATGAGCAGTGTGAAGGGAAGGTGGAGTTGTACCATTCATCTTGCAGGGGGGGCAATGACCAAGTCACTCAGTTTCTGAAACCGTCTTTGAACGTGCCCTTCTCTACCCTTGGGATACTCCCCTACCTCTCCCATGCCTAGATGAAAACTGTTCATTGGGATATTATCCCCCGGGCATCCTGGCTAGTCTGTTGTAGTTGTGAGAAGGTGGTAAGCAAAGACAGAGCTAGGGGATTGACTGTCATATAGCAAGAAACTTCTAACCAGGGAAGAGACAGCCATGGATCCTGTTGCTGAGAGCCACACTGCAATCTACAGCATTTACCTTTGTCACCTTCTGCCCACCAAGAGGAAGCAATGCATCTCCCAGCAACTCCAGGACCCTGTCCCTTGGCCACCCATCTGGAGCTGTCACCCCTCAGCTTGTTCCTGCCCAGTCATGTCTCAGCACAACTTTCACATTGAGACAAACCACACTCAAGTGACATTTTTTCAGTGTCACAAGACCTTCAGTAAGAGGTCTCTTCAACAAAAGCCTGCAAGTGGCAGTGAGGCTGGCAACAGTCATGAAGAGAATCCCTGAAAATGAGATGGAAATACCTCATCACTCTGAATTTCCACTGGGAAATTCAGACCAGCTCCAAGTTTTGAAATAACACAGCTACAGTCAACTGGGGTGCAACTGGTAGAGATGAGTGAGTCAGAGACACAAAGAGGAAAACGTGAAGAGGGTGCCACACATGGGGAAACAAGACTATCTGGAGAGCTTTGTTTTTGAAACATCTTTGGAGGGCCGGAAAGAAGGGAACTGGGGAAAGAAAATGGCTCAGGTCCTTAAACATTGCTTTTAAGGGCTTTTAAGCCTCTTAAGCATCTATGAAACTAAGAGAAGAGCGAGCACAAATCAAGAACCAAAAACACTTCAGAGCAGGAGCATTTTTATTGTCATTCTTATTAATGCCAACCATTGAGAAAAGAAGAAAAAAGCAGTTACAGTGATTTAAAGCTAGTTAAGCCCAATTGTTCCCGCCTGCCCCCACCCCCAGTGGTGCAAAAGGGAAAGGATTGATTGGATAGACCCTCCAAGCCCTCTTTCTGCTCGACATGCAGCTTAACCTTTCTTGGGGGTAGAGACAGGGCAGGAAAGGATAAGCAGGGACAGGCACCGAACTTGGCTTGCTGCTGCTCTCTCTGCCTAGGCTGGATGCCCCTTATTGTGATTCTGGGATACTTCCAATTCTGGGGAAAGACTCATGCTTTTCTAAAGAAAACTCTTTCCTCTTCTCCTCCCTCCCCTTTCCACCTCCGCCTACCCATTTCTCTGTGATCAGTCAAGGGGAGAAGATAAAGACTTTGCATTTTGAACACAAGGATGGGAGAAAAAGAAAGAAAAGCAGCAGAAGAATCTCTAAATGCTTCACCCCACCCCCAGAAGGTTTTATTTTATTCTGCCTTAAATGAAAAGCTAAGCTCTTGTGAGACTAAAGCTTATGGCTAAGTACTGTTTCTTTTAATTGAAAGTAAACTTTGTCTTGCCTATGTGTGAAGACCTATTATACAGAAAACAGAAAAACTTGACCCAGAACACAAGAGCAAAATTGCACAAGAACCTTAAAAAGACCAATATGTGAGTTGGGAGAAGAGGAAGACCTTGTAACTTGAGAGAAAAAAATAGACACTTGTGTGATGCAGAGCAACAACAGCACCATTAGCATAACAACGAAGAAAAGATTGCAGGAGTGAAGTGTGCTACTGATCATTTTGGCTGTTTGGGAATCCTTGGGATGGAAAAGTTCAAACACTTCTGTGGAAACTGAGAGAGCTCAGCACCTTGCAGGCTCATGCGTATTTGTATGAGGTTGAAAGGGAAACATGGCATTTGAAGAGTCACTTATGTGTTTGTGTCTATAGATTTGTTTGTATATATTTTTTTTCTTTGTATTTTATGCTTCCATCTCTTTGATGCCCTTGATTATTTAAATCAATGACAAAGATTAAGAGTTCCAAGAGGGTAAATCTAAACTCATTTTATAATTCATGTTCATTAAAAGACTTATGACACAAAAACACTCTTTATGTGATATTCAGTGGAACAAGTTAGAAAAGAATTATTGTAAAAGAAGTGTTTAATTTCTCTAGTGTGGTATAAACATTACTGTAATGCTACTCATGTTTTCAGACCCTGAACTCCCTTTCTCCCCATAATTCTATTCCTGGGTGGCTATAATACAGTAATTTTCAAATGTAGAAAATTATATCACACTTTTTGAAACATGAAATAGTCCAAATGAGACTAAGAATCCAAGGCAGGTTGTCACTGAGGTCAATATAGACAATCCTACTCAGCTGTGGATAAAACCCATGGGAGAGATCACTATATTAATTTTCATTCATAGTCTAGCCTGAGGAAAGAATCCAAATCCACAGAGGAAAAATTCTAAATGCCTTCATCTTTAGCATTATCTTATTCCCAGGTGTTTTCAACCCACGTTTTCACAAAATGTCTCTAGCTGTATCTATTCAGACTTGTAGTCCACTGATTCTTGGTTTATCTGTCTCCACCAGTTCTTGAACTATGCTCGAGAAGCATTACAGACAGTAGGAGAGCAGGGAGGAATTAAGCTTGTTCACCAAGCAAGTTTTCTCAGGTTCACACAGCTCTGCATAGATGTGATTCTGAGGTTCATGACAGACGCTTTTGAAGAATGTGTCATTGCAGGCTCTCCATACATTGTTCCTCCCTTCCTGTCACACTGAGTACTCTCTGAAGAACTCTTAAAGTATTTGTTCTGCACAACGCTTAATAGCATTCCCAGACAGCCTTTGCAGAGCTACAGCCACAGGCCACCCATCTTGTTTCTAGTGCTTTAACAATTCCTGAAGGTTTTGGTTTCAAAAGTTTTAAACCCATTCATTAAAGGTCTCTATGTTTTTTGCTAAAGAATTTTACTGGAGAAGACAATATCTTTTGTTCAAAGAAATGTGAATATTTTGAATTTTTGTTACCAGCTACTGTGAGAACAGTGCCATTGTCTCTGACCCTTAAAAAACAGGCTGAACGCTGCCAATGAGGAATGCTCAGAAAAAACATTCAATATGACAGTGGGGAGGGGAGAAGGGTGAACGTACCTGATTTGTGGTATAGAGCTGTCAGCAAAGGACTGCCAGTAAAAAGATGTCCCTTTTTTACAGGCTTTTCAAATTTTGAAGATTATGCAGGGAGAAGTATGGGGGAAAAATGCTCCTAGCTAGTTTCAGAAAGTTCAGTCAAATGGATGAACAGATTACTGGGATGCTCCAGCTATTATGCAGCAGTCTGGTACATACAATCAGGGAAAAAACAGTTTTCTTGCCAGTGGCTGAATTCAACATAAAAATATGTCCAGATCTCTGTACTGCACTAACTTAAACTATTTCCAGCTTTGGAGTTTTGAAGTAATAACGCTAAATCATTGAAATTGCACCTTGCTTTACATCTTCTAAATTTATTTGCTTTTTTTTTCATTCTAAATCAGGAAAAGTTTGTTTCCTGAAAGAGACTATTTTTTTTTTTTTTACTCATTTATATATGACATTATAGAAGTGAAAAAATGCAATCATTTTAGCCTTTTGAAGAATGGGTTAGTGTGCAGCTTGGGATTATTCAATATGAATCACTCTGTAAAAACAAGGCACTAACTGAAGAGTGAGTTATGAACACTACCAATGTGGGTTTTTTTCTATAGATTACCAAGGTATGGGCTGCCTGATCCAGCCCAAAACTACAATGAAGATTGCTCAAATGCCTGACCTCAAGTGGAACCTGGGATACAAAATTAAGGCAGTTACCTGCCTTCTGAACTACATTGCCATGGATTCTCAACGAGCTGAAAAACCCCAGGACCTGGTGGAGACTGTAAAAAGCTCATCTATTCTAGCTTCCAAACTGTCTCTTTAATCCATTCTTAGCTAACCTGTAGTCTTCAGAAGACCAAATCTGCCAGCCAGAAAATTAACAAAACAGGAAATTAACAAAAAAGATCTACTTTGTCTGAACTTCAAACACAACATATTCTATGATGAAGTGAAATGGTGTAGTCAAAGAAATATTTGTCAAAGACGTTAAGGCCTGTGATTTATGGACTAGCTGTCATGTAATACAGAATGGGAGCTTTAAAATTATGCCAGGTATGGTATGAATTTTAAAAGTTAAAAATAATTAAGATAATTCAATTTGAAGAGTATTATAACCTAATGTACACACATAGTGATCAAAGCTCACATTCTATATGTCTATTAGAAATGTCTACATATAGAACATGAATAAATAATTCATCCTGGCCTCAGGAGACTCAAGGATTAGAATCAATTATTACAAAGTTTTGTTGTTGCTGTTGTTCTGCACATAGCGATAAAGATGTTACCCTGCTGGATTTTCAGATTAGGTTTTCATTAAGTCTCTACGTCTTTAAAGGTAGTTTCAGTCTATCACCTTGAGTGTGCATCATCTTATCACCTGCAGCAAAGTTCTTCAACATCAGCATTTCACTGACTACTACAATATGTTGTGTAATAATTTGCAGTGTAAACCATCCCCAGGCTTTCTGGCAGTCAGGTCCCCAATGAAAAGTTCTTGACATGATGAGAAAGGATGAAGGCAAAAAAAAATAAAAAACAAAACCAAACAGACAGAGAAGGGGGATATATCCAGATAACTATATTATCTTTTCTAGAAAAATCACTGATTAAACAGTAACTAAGCTTAAGAACTGAGTCAAAAGCCAGATAGCTGAAATTGTTCTGGATTTCTTTTAAGAAAGTGACATTTCAGATTCTTGTGGGAAGAACGTGAGCAAAATGAGGGAAATGCTTTCAGACTTGGGGATATGACACATTAGAATTCCAAAGCAGACACTGATCAGTATTAGGCAATGAGATTTCATTTGCAGATCTCATGTAAAATTAATTTTCATAATTCTCTTAGTTCCTGTCTACATATACATATTTTTTCTCATTATCTACTTTATTACCATATTTGAATTCTCCTGTTCTATGTCTGGGAAGCAATGAGAGATAGGTATTTTACTATGACTCAATGAAAAATGCACCCTTGAATCTCAAACCACTGGTCCCATGAACTGCGGCAGAGTTCCCTCTAAAAATGTTAGCGTGGCATTAAAAAGGGGACAAAGTATTAAGTATTCCATTGAATAATCAATTCAAGTGAAATTACTGCTAAAGTTACATTGGGATGTGACATTTAAAGTGCTTCTTATGCAATGAGATTTCCCATTTAAAGTTCACGATTTAGTTTGACACGTTCCTCTAATAGTATGTTTAGAAGCCACAGACTGAGAGATAATACCATCAGCAGTGACCCATTAACTCCATATCAACAAGCAAATTCAGCACAGTCACTCCTACCAAATACACCTAAGTTTTTCTATTTAAGTATCCAGGAAACGTCTGACTGCTTAGCTAGCAAGATTTAACAAGATTACAGCCCAAGGAAGTATGGCTTCAGGCTGTTGTCACATTCACTCTAACTCATAATCATAATGTCTTCTGATCTATCTCTAGGCTCATGATGTGCAAGGAAAAAAAACATACGGACTTTATTTTTTTGCCAGCTTTATAGCTAAAAAAGAAGAAACAGGATTTGTAAAAGGAATTTATGCCACTACTTCGTCAGGGGCAGCAGGGAAGGAAGAAGCCATGTGTAATCCATATCATATATAGGTTATATGAGTGAGGTGCTTACCTGCAGAGCAATTTGAACATCTATTGCAAACCATCTCCACCCCATTCCCTTGGGCTAGCAATGTGTTATCAATGGGCAACCAGACTTCTAAATAAGCTAAATGTTAGCATGAGCATGGCTTCATTTTGTCAAGTCCTTTTATTTTCACTCTACTTTGAAAGCGGTACATGAAATTGGAACAACTTGGCTTAACGATGCTGTTTATACACACATTTTCTCAGTGGCAAATCACAATTTTGTAGTATGGTACTGGAGTTTTAGCAAGGTCCATTGGACAAAATGAAGAAAAAATCATTCCTTGAGCTCATTTTGTATTATGTATATACAGATTACTACCACATGATGAAAAATATTTCACATAGTATGTATAAACTAATGGGCTGTCAAATGGAAAATATTTCTAGATTTAGGGAAAACTCCCACAGTTCTTCAGAAAGGGCTCAGTTCTGCCCTCTCTACTTCCTTCTGTGAAGTGAATAAAGTTCTCAACATATACATAAGAACAATGGGTCCATCTAGAAAGGTTTTCTCTGTTGTTCAAAAAAAAAAAAAAAAAAGGGTTGTATAGGATTTGCTATATTAGAACACACGATAACCAAAGGTGTTAAAACAATGAGTAAGCCACGATCTGAACCTCAGAAATTTTGGAGACAGGAGTCAGTCAGAACAGCAGAAGTTTCCAAGAAGTTACTTGAATTATCCGTTTCTCTCTGATCCTTAATCTAAAATATCACCAAAATATACATACATATACATATATGTATATTTATGTGATATTCAGGACTCAAAAAAGAGGAGGGAAGGAGGGAAGAAGGGAGAAAGTACAGTTTTGTTATGTTTAAGTTTTCTCCTCATTGTCCTCAGATAAATCACATGAGAAGGAAGAAATACAGGGAGGTAGAGTGACAAGATGACAAATCTGCTCATTCTCTGTATTTCAGAGTGCTTAAATTTTATCCACATGAGTCTCTAACCTCAGATAAGACCATAAAGCCAGAATGCTTTGGTATTGCTGTCCATGGTGAAGTAGTGAAACAGGCATGACATTTCAAAGCTGCAAGAATAAGTTGGACTTGGAAATTCCAGGTGAGACGCTTTCATTGACAGAACTGCAATTACTCACTACTCGCTTTTTTAGTCAGCTGAGTCTTATATGATTATTCAAAAATCTAAAAGATTTTGAAAACTCTAGCCCACATGTATGATGTAACTGCAGGATATGTTTCTTCCCAGGAAGTTAAAAAAGCAGGCACACACTGTGGGATGTATAAATATCTCTTAAACCTAGGCACACTCCAGATCATTATTGCTGGCCCAGAAAATTCAGTGACCCCAGAGAGCCACACAAAGCCTCTGCCAGGAAATTGAAGGGTGGCCATTGCAACTGTAAAAATTGGCCAAAGCAGTGCAAGCAGAAAAGAAACAGATTTAGATATTGATTCAGCAACTTTTCTTGGCAGCAACTGACAGCAGGCATTCCTGTGAACCCCAAATGGGTTTTGAAAGCATCCTCCACAGTTGCATGTAAATGTTTCCTCCAGTGTGGCAACACTTGTCGACATAGAATGGTGCCAATTGTACTTTTTTGTAGAAAAAGAATAAATTGCATTCAATGTGTTTGCCTTAGATCTCCATGGCTCTGGTTGCAGAGGGCAGCACTAAGGCCACACTTGGAAACACTCTTCAGATGTCTGATTTCAAGCCATCTAACATTTCCCCTAATTTTCGGAAAATATCTATCGAACCAACCTAGACACAGTTGACACTCCTAGTCAATGAATATGCCCTTTTAGTGACTGAGGGGGAAAAAAGCGCAACTTAATTATTTTGCCAGATATCTCAGAAAAAGAAACACATTGTTCTATGTTTGGCCTATCTTCAAGCTAGTTTTTCCTTGATGAAACTTTTAAAAATACTAAGCAAGGTTCCAGAAGGGAAAAAGTTTTCTATCTGAGGAGAAATACCACATATTGATATGTCCTGAGAGCCTTTGGAAGCCAATATCCTTTACATAAAATACTGTATAGATCAAGAAAAATAATTTCTACCAATTTATCAGCTGTGTAAATGGCTGAATGTGGAAGTTTTTGTGCTCAAGCCCTGAGTAAATTAGATTCTCTTTTTTCATGCAGTGGAATACTGCCAATTCCCTTCAACATATAGGCTGCTCTAAGGGCAAAGCATGACAGTGATGGGGAAGGAAGGCTCTGCTGCTGCATGCAGGAGGATTCCTGCCATTGTCAAGCTGGTGCTCTTGCTTTTCAGCACACGCTCTGCTCTGCTGCCATTCAGCGGCTGCAGGAAGAGATAGATCATCTGAAGAAGCTGAGACAAATATTTGATTTGGATGATTATCCTGCAGGTGTCTCATCATCACCATGATGCTTAGAATTACTAATTATTTTCCTTCCATTTATGCGTATCTTGCCATGAATACACATATCATGGCACAGGTGATTAAGATTCTGATCAATGTGACCCTTGACCACTCTTTTAACGAGAGCCCACTAATGGGGAATACCCTGTGCTGGAGGAGAGAAGAAACACCAGAGGTGATCCCAGCAGAAGGCTTGGTTAATGTCCTTTCCCCTCTCTTCTTTCCCTCTAATGGAATACTACTTAGGTAATGATAATGAGGCATCTATCAGGTTTCCTCAATCCATTTCAGTGAGGCTTACAACCACATGTGGCTAGCCTTACTGGCTTCTAAAATTGTGCACAAACACAAATAAATAAATAAATAAATAAGGTGCCAGCACAGGTATTATTATTTTTTAAAGTTATTAACAGTATTTGATATGACCTCCTAAGTGTGAAGTATTGTTTAATTGTCTGCATTCCTTGTCTGGACTAGATGGTATCTCTCAAATCCTAGCCTGTCCCTTCATAAAGGTCAAAGAGGATGCAATTTTGTGTACACATAATGAAAATAATTTTTCCTTACAATACTCCCCATCACAACCTACTTTCCTGCTAGTGACACTAAAAGAGGGATAGATACCTTAAAAAATAATAACTTAATGGTATTCAAACAGCTTACCATGTTCAATCTATTGGACTGATTTTTACACTACAAAATTAAGAACATAGTTTTGTTTATTTATGGAATGTCTGAGTACAAATGGAGATAGAAAAACAAACTGTTAGCATCTCACCTCTTTTTAAAATCAGGTTAATTTTCAAATGACAAAAACAAATTGCCAAATCAGTCTTTTTCCATTACAAAACATACAATTTTTTTCCTGAGGTTTTTGGCTATTCCACTGAACAGTGGTGGAGGAAAAAATATTTCACATTGATCAAAATTAAAATATCTTATTACATTAATTGCTGATATTTCCTAGGTGGTATCCCGTTCTAGGAAGGTCCTTGATGTTCTGCTGTCTTTAGGTCAGCTCAGAACAAAGCTATTTTTGAGATACTGGGTAGCCCCCACAGGAAGGAAGCTAAGATTTTTCAGCCACTTCTGAAAATTACATTTGGGAGAATGCAGTACTGTTCATCTTTCTGTAGGTTTCTCTGTACAAGTTTCACAGGCAGAATTTTTTTTACAGAGTAGTGACACATTATGTGATTACACCTATATATATAATTAAGTGGTTATAGTATAGACATATTACTGCTTTCTAATGTCAGTAGCAGAAGCCTCTTTGCCAGGAATTGAAAGTGCTTCACTCTAGCAATTAGAAAAAGTACCATATGTGACTCTGTATTCAGACTTTACATGTGCTCCAATCAGGTTATTTGAGAGGTATCAGAGTTACAAGATAACCTGTGGTTTCCCAGCAGCCCGTCTAATATCCAAAATTATATGCTTAGACAATCAGTACATGAAAGTTTGTGTTCATTTTGTCAGATAGACACAAGCATGAATACACATCACTTAGGAGGCCTAAGCAGAGGAAAAGCAGGAGGCTTCTTGTTTTCTGAGCAGGCACCAAGTGTCTAGTGAGATGCGAGGGTGCTTGGGGCATGCCCTCCCCTATTTACAGGCTGTGTTAGGTGTTTCCAGCTATTGGTCCCACTGCTGTGAACCTGCAGCTCTTCCTTTGTTGTAGTAGTTGGCACTGATGTCAGAGGGACCTCTGAAATGCTGCCTCTTTTGCCACTCTTGCACTACAGTTCTCTCCCAGAGAGCCAGAATGCGGCCAGATGCAAGTGGAGAAAGCAGAGCAGCAACAAGTCTGAATTGAAGTGGCGGGGGGAGGAAATAAAAGAAGGACGTTTCTTCCTGCAACAGAGGACAGGGAAAAGCCTAGTTAGCTACACTAAAATGCTTCAGGAAAAGGGACCAAGAACGCATGTTATTGAGCATCCCTGGGACTCAGCCTCCAGCCTCCGTTTCTCAGCCTGGATCTCTGATCAAAGATATTGGGGCCTGGAGGGAAGCGGCAACATCATAGCTGGGAAATACAGACTTAATGAGATAACTTGAAGGCACTCAGCTTTTTCTTTTTTTTTTTTTTTTAAAAAAAAGCAACGGTTTAACTTTCTATCCAAACTAGAGTAGGATGTGTAGCTGCTTCTGAAGCCTTGCAAATTTAGCAGCAGCTGCTGGAAACAGTTTAATTTGATGCTAAACAGAAATAATAAGGCTTGCCAGTTGCATAGTTAAAAGGCAGTCAATTCCTTCCTTAAGCATGTTTTCAGATGCAACCTAAGTCCATCAGATCTGGCTTGAAAGGCCACCCAGGATGAAAGCATATTTGTTGACTGAGTCACCAAAGGCAATCAATAATAGAAGTCAGTAGCAGAAAAGAAATAGCATACCGCTATTTGGGATAATGACATCTAGCTTTAAAAACAAGAAGGTGGACATGAATCAGACTGAATTTCATTTTTTTAATCATGGAAATGTCCATTTGGCTAGGGGACTCTTCTTCCTAGACAACAAACTAGTAGACACTAGAAGGCAGATATTTGCAGGCTCAGTAATTGAAAGTGACTGCTATTAATTAATCAATTTTATCAGTTTTTGATTGGTTTAAAACTGCACAAATACTTACAACCCAATACTCAGAAATACCTTCTTACACCCTGTTTAAGCAGCAGGCAGATTGGGAACACAGTAGGGGGTACAGAGACAAGTCTTCATTTTTGGCAGGGACAGGTTTCTGGTAGCTTGACCCTTTCCTATCTGCTACCAGGTCATAGGGCAGGCAGCACTAAATAATGCTGCAAACAGCACAAATGCTGGAGGCATGGTCACTCCCAAGCAACCCTAACTTCCCTACCAGGAGAGGCAAAACAACATTTTCACATCTGTTGTGGGGAATAACTAACCCACAGCTTCTTCTGCTCACCTCCACTGTAGCTGCAGCTGCTTAATTTCCTCCGACACACACCTGGGTGGCCCCAGCTATGTACAGCCCTCTCGGGGGGCTGCCTAGCCACAACAAGCAGACCTTGACCAAATATGATCTCCACTAAGGATCAACTCATATATCAAGGGAATGAGGGGGAAGGAATCCCAGACCCTGGTTAGTCAGGGTTTACAATAATTTTGGATTTTCTGCTGTGCTCTTGCTCTAGGACGGCAGCTTGCATTTCTCAAGTACAATCTAAGCAATCAATCTTCTGTTTCATTTCCCCCAGCCTAGCCGAGAAATCTCTTGGAATTGCTTTTCTCAAGTCTCCAGCTAACAAGGTGGTAATATATACTTATATATAAAAAAGCCCCCATATATTCTATATATGTATTACATGTATCTTCCGCACTGGGAGGTGAAACAGAGGTAGCAAGACATTGAAGTTACCAGTGCCCTACTGCAGCTGTTCAGGGAGAGCTGTCGGGCTCACACACGTTTAGATATCATAACTGCAATTCTTCACTCTCTAAGAAGTGTCTGAATGTTTTAATTAAATATAAAATGATTAATTTTATTTCTAACTCAGAGTCTCCAGCTGGAAATGCCTTCTTACTTCATATCGAACCAAACATGAACTGGACTTAAGAGTGAAGAGTGAGAAATACTAAAAATAAGAGAACAAGAATTAAAAGAAACACATTGACATGCAACCCAAAAGAAGTCAATTTGAATGCAGAGCCGATCAGAAATCCCATATCTATGCACACAAAGATATAAATATTTTAAAACTAGGATTTGTTGAAAAGTGAAAATTTATTTGAGATATGTCAGAGAAAAGAAAATGTAAATTTTGAATGTTTTCAGTTTTCAATGCTCAAAACCTGATGTTTTTTACTACATTCTATGTCAAGAATTGCATGAAAGTTTACATTTATAGAAGTTTGGCTAGCAAATAATTTTTATAGGTAATTTGTTGGTATGATTTTTATGAAGTAAGAAAACTCATATATGACAGTCATTTCAAAAAGTTCACACCATAACAGAAACTGATTCAAAAGCATATTCAGAGCCTGCAAATTTGGCCGACCGTATTTTCTTGTGAGAGAAACAAAGTTAAAAGAGAAGAGGCCAAAGAACAAAATAGAATCAGGGAGAAACCTCTATATAAAGGCAGAATGAGATTATTTAGTTCATGGAGGATGAAGTCAAAGGCACACAGAAAAATTTAGGGAAAGTAAATCGTCAGCTCTGATGTATAGCATGAGAGCAGGTGGAAACTGAAAGCTACCAAATTTCAGAAAGACCTTCGGTCTATAATTAATTTGTGGAATACATCACTACAATAGCTCACCGAGGTCTTGAGCTTGGCAACTAACATGGTTAATAAGAACAGCCAGAAGCTGTATGGATTACAAATGTATTCTTATAAAGACGTAAATTTCAGGACAACTACATTTTTTTACTTTTTACGGGTTATTGCCAAAGAGAGTACAGGTTTTCTCGCAAAAAGGGAAATAACGGTGTACTGAACGTCAATGAAAATGCCATTTTTTCCTTTTATATATTTTGTTTGCCTGAGATCTAAATAAAATCATCTTCTGACCTGAAGACATTTCACATGTTTTTTCAGCCATTTTTAATAAAGCAATGCAATGTAAATGAAAGAGGGAGTCAGTCACTGTTCCTGTGAAACTGTGGAGAGGAGGAGGAAATGATGATAGTAGTCGTTTTTGCTGAACAAATTATTCTGGCCGTCATCCGAGGAGATAAGAGGTGAGAAGAACCCACCAGTTAAAACCCACATGGTAATTCTGCCTTTCTTCCTGTGAGAGACAGTGCGGCTCCCTTCTCTCACAACAAGAAGCCATACTGCCTTCGTAGTGGGGGTCTAATTAGGACCTACCAGTCCCTCCCACTTCCTGTAAATCTGTTATTTCTGGACCTGCATGCAACTGCCATATCCAAGTCCCAGTTAATTTTACTGTTGCAGCCTAATCTGTTCTCATAGACCCAAACGGCAGCTTTAGTTGAGGGTCATGCTGGGAGTAAAAAGACCAGGGCAATGGAGTTGATGGCCAGCAAATGCATGCCCATGGACAACTGGGACAGGCAGAGTTACTGCTTTCCCCTCCCTCCCCGTATTTGGGTATAGGGCCAATGGTGTGCTCTTGGACTCCAGCGTAGTGCTTGTGAACGGCCAGCATTGGCAGGAGAGGGCGAATGTCCCTAACCAACAGAAGTGGAAAGAAGAAATAAACCTGCAAGGTTTTCCAATTCCATTAGTGTAAATTTAAGCTGAAAACCCAAAACATTTGGGGTCTAATTTTTCAATTTTGTCCAAAGATGAGACAGGCAGGTCTGTCCAGCCTTGTCTCTCTTTTCTGGACACATTTGGAGGGATGGTGGACATATCCAGAGTGTCATCACCACTCACACCCAGCAACTACTCAGCTGGCATAAGGCAAGTGATCATCTCCAACCCAGGTCTGTTCCCTCTATGCCATGCACGTGCCGGATGTGGCGGTGCTGTGGTGGCGAGGAAGAGCTCCCAGTGGGGCTGTCCCAGGAAGTTTCGGAGGCCATGGTCTCCTTCCCACCAGCTGCTTGGCAGGCCTGCATGCTTTGTTTGACCTCTAGATGCCAAATACTTGTGCTCACAGAGAAGAAGTAATCCTGGAGGGAAGAAGAAGGTGGCCATGACAGGAATACCAATGGGGGAGAGCCCGGCACTGCCCCAAAATAAAGCCCAGGAGCATACTGGCGGAGGGAAGGGCCCCATCTGGGCATCCAGACCCTAGGACATAGCAGGCACTTGGGCTTCAGCTTTCCTTCTCTTGGAGCCACAACCAAAAGAGGCAGGAGCAAGGAAGGGCAGTTGAGGGTCCCTGAGAAACAGCAGCAGCCAGGCAGAGCCACCCAGCATGGTGTCTGCAAGCACGCCGATGTGGGAGCATGCTGGCTGCAGGCACAGCACTTAGCAAAAAGCTGAAACCAAAGGTAAAAAAGCCCACACAAATGAACAAGCAGAGGGCCTAATTATAGTTTACTAATATAAAAGCAGCAGTAAGGGTTGGGTCATGCAGAGCCTGGAGAGTCACTGCTCATGCATTCAGTGGCAGGCACTGCTGTTTTCCCAGGTTTATGCTCCCTATATCCATATTGTTTTAACAGCAGATGGGAAGGGCAGCATAAGAGAGTCAGTCTTCCCTCCCTCTCACTTAATCACCTCCATCCCTCTCTGGCTGCTGCTGAGGGGAACTGCAAGACTTAATGGGGGGAATTAAAATGAAAAGGGAAAAGAGGGGGACTGGCATAGCACACAAATCAAAAGCAACTTGTATCACCAAAGGACTGTTTGCAACGTCCAGCCATGCCAACAATAGCCTTCCTCCAAGTTCACCTTGTAGCAGGGAGAAAAGAGGTGCCCTGCGGCCCTGGGGAAGTCGGGCAATGGAGGGGTGGGTGATGAGGATGGGGGCAGAGGAGAGAGAGAGGCAGAGAGGCAGGCAGAGGGAGGGAGGGAGAGTGAAGGGGGAGGAAAAAAAGAGAGTGCAAATCCAAATGTCGATTTGTAGACACAGTGAGGAGAGCCTGCTGGCTGACAGGCTGATTTATTGGATTCTTCCAGTTAATCACTGCCGGCCTGTGGCCAAACGGATCTCCAGCAAAGCTGAAAGGCAGCCGAGGGAAACAGGCTTATAAGCATAAAGCCGCATAATGGTGTTCAATGAAGTGTGAGACTTTTAGTTCAGTCTCAGTGAGCCGGCCGCATCGCCGGAATGTCAAAGAGGGATTGTGGGTGGAAAAATTATGGATTTAAACTGCTAGCTGTAAATGAGGTCAATATGTCTGGTTCATAAACAGTCCGAGCCTATTCCAAGAATGCAGTGAGGGAGAAAATTAGCGTGAAGCCAACACTGTAGACAAACCTCATTGAGATATAATTGCAGCTATAAATACAAGCGAAAAGCTTACCGAGTGCAATAAAATACAGACACGTTTTTTTATCTCCTCCCCCACATATTTCCTTCTTTCAATCTATGCATTTGTTAAGTGTTGTGCATCTATAATGTTCCCCCCTCTCCTCCCTCTTCTTTTCCCTCTGACACCCAGTGTTGAAATTAATTGAGTGTTCTTGATCTCCCATTCCATTTTATTCAGGCAAGATTGGAAAAAATCAAAAGAGCACATCTAAAGCATTTTCTTCCCTTTTGCTTTTCTATTTGAATCAGGTTGAAATGTGTTAAAAAAAAAAAAAAAGAGGCCTTGCGACTTTTTTATATCTTAAAAAAAATGCAGTAAAATGTCTTTTTAAACTAATACATCTGTTAGATCATTTGAATCTCAATTTAATGAGGTGACATCAAAGGCAAGTATTGGATCCTATGGAGAGTCTCTTTCACAAGATACCTGGTCTTTGCTCATGAAACATTGACTTTAAATTAATGTGATGTTTCAGATTTTCTTTTTTTTTTCCTGTGGGTCTTTTATTACTGTATGGAGGGGGAAGGGAAGCAGCACCAAATGACAGGAGGACAGACACTGAGCAATATGCCTTATCCAGTTTAAAAACTGATACAGTAATAAATTGAAGTCTAATGGCTATGGTCAGGCTGTTTTTTCCCCTAAGCCAATTGATTTAAATGGCAGTAATTTGGCTAGCAAGGCTAGTCCTGTTTAAATTAAACCCATTAATATAATAGCACCAGTCTTGAATGAAATCCATCTGTAGCAGAGCCTCCACCGGTCAGTGGTTTAATAACTGTCCAGGGATGTCCTGAAAACACCCACATCCGTAGAAACAGGAATAACAGATTAAAACCAGGATCCAGAAAACCTCCTGTTTCACTAGGGAAAAGGAAAAAGCAGAAACATTGTCAAAGAAAGATGGAAAATAATTTTTTTCATTTTCAACAGGACAGGCATGTAAGAAACAGAGGTCTGTTATAATGAGGAAGGGAAAAATCACAAACCTTTATTATTCCTCTGGAAGCACAATATGCAACTTTTTTCTGTTGTCTTTATGTATACTTTTTTGCAAACTCCTGCCCCTCCCACTCCCTTTCCTCATCTTAGCAATTACACTTAACTTAAATTTGTTGGCCTGATATCTGTATACATGTTGACCGATGTAAAAAGTCTCTTTCAGAAAACATTATATGGAGCATCAGGCCCCAAAAGGACACTGAAACGTTATCTGAGGATTAGCATCCAATATAGAAAGCTGCTTCTTGGCAGAGGCCTTCACAATGTGGTTAGGATTGATCTTTTAACTTCCTCCCCCATTGTTCTTGATTCCTGTTGTGGCAGGCTGCTATATATTGTGAGGCAATTTCTTTCCCTGCTTGAAGGACTATGCAGGATTTTCCTCAGACCAATTTAATGTCAAGCCTTGCCTGTGGGAACTTGAGGACGCAAGTCTTCCATTTTGAAGAAATCATCTTTGTGCTTCAGTCTCACCTTTGTGAGATCAATAGCACCTTCAAAGTAGTTCTTTTGAAAACCACCTTATAGTTTCCCTCTTTAGCTGGCAACTCCACTGTATTAAAAAGGATGATTTAATTTTATATTTTGCTTGGTTGTGTCCCACTGACTTACATATGGATGTTTTGAGTTATGATTCATCATGTTGGACATCAGTCAGCTTCAGGTGAAGTTGTTTGCTCCACTGGACAGGAGATTAGTGTTGAGACTTGCATGTAATAAATACTATATTTTTGTTTGAATTTAGTTTTGCACTTTGCAGTGGAGGGAATGAATGTTGTTTTGGCTGAAATAGCCTCACATGTATTCTGTATCCTTTTGTGTATATAGTTGAAGAATCCAAATCTTAGAATGTGCTTTGGGTTTTTAATAATTTGCCACAATACCCTGCCTCAGCACCTCTGTACGGACAGCAAAAAAAGAAAAGACTGTTTCGCTACTGTCTATGCTAAACTGTCTTCCAGTAATTCTGCCCCAGAATCACATGCTCCTCTGAACTAAAAAGAATGAACAGCATATCCTCAGCTTTTTTCCTAGACAGTACTCATAAAGCTGCCTCAAGTTAAGGTTGCCTTACATTTTTCGTTATGAATCCCTGCTTTCAGTCACTGACCACTTTTCTTTATTTAACTGAGTAGAAAATTTCTAAGTGTCTATGGACAATGCAGTAAAAGATAGTGAGGTCTGGAGGTTTTGCTATTCAAACTTTACTATATTTTTGGGAGCACAGAGCTATGCCCTCTTACTTTATCCAAACCTACAAAAAGCTATGTGAACAGCATTAGTTGTACGCTTAGGACAGACTTAATTTTTGTATATGTAAAATGTTCATAGATACAGCCAATAAAAATCTCTGTGACCAAGAGGGCAAGAGTTTGAAGTGGTTAGCAGGTTTGGTCTGCCCATGCGTTCCTTGACCAGATATAAACCAATGTGAATGGCAAGCCCTGATAATACTTCAGAACTGCAAAAAGCCCAGTCTAATACGCAGGGATAAAGGCAGGTTTTATTAGCCTAGGTTCAGTCCTGAGCTAACCCATGCACAAAATTTCCAGTCAATTCAGAGCTTGTGCACAGCAAGGCCACATCTTCCAGAAGCAAACCATGTGGACATAGCATTAGACTTGGTTACCTTAAAGGAGGAAACAGGATGAATTAGATCAAGTAAAAATAAAATTATATTTAACATATAATCTTATCCCAGAATGGTTACATTAATAAATGCTTTCACAGTACTTTATGAGCCATCCACCAGCCTCACAATGCAGGACTCCCCAGTCAGCTCAGAAGTTCTTCTATCTTACAGCAAAGTGATTCTTAAAGAAATGACCTCAATCAACATCAGGGAAGGTATTTCCAGTCACTTATCAGTTGAAAAGTCAATATTACAAAGCATATTTCTTTCTAGATCTTTGGAAAAGAGAATTGTGTCTGGGTGTGAGTTTGGAAACAGGAGCGACCACAACTGGCTGCAGCAGGTATGCTTTGTATGCTTTTGTATGCTTTATACACATACAACAGGTAGCTGCTCAGTAATAATTTAAGGCAGAAAAGGTGGATGGCGTTTAGATGGAGCCAGGAAATACATCTGGTCCATGACCACATGTTCTTTCTATGCTCCTCAGTTTCGTGTACGTTATCATAGACATGTTGAAAGTGGTCAAATGACCGCATTTTACAGCAATTGATGATCATTCCCTGATCAATCACTACCAAAGGCAGTATATCAGAGCATGCAAAACTCTGGGGAATTTGTACCTCGTTTCTATTACAGATACATGATCTTGCAGATCTTGCAATACAAAGAAAAATGGGTAATTTTACTACTTACAGAGTTATCATTCCTGTCTGTTTTTAAGATTTTCTGTGTATTACACTTTCAGAGAATGAATAAGGTTATCTGGAGGAGGTGTAAATTATCTTACAGCAAAGTAATGCAAATAATTTTGTGACAGACCTTCTCTGTAAAATTTGCCTTTTACTTTCAGAGTCTGCGTTGAGGGTGGGGGACAAACAGTGGCCTTCAGTGTTGACAGCCCCTTATATGTAAAAAAATCTTTAACATACTTGCAATCATATGATGTTAAAAGCATTCTCTTCTTACAGACATTTTGAACTTTTTAGTATTGTTTTCTCAACTTACTCAAGTTTGGTTTGCAAGCCTAGCTGTAGACAGAGACCATGGTTGTTTGAGAGAGCTATTATAAGAACACAAAAACTTCTAATCCAAAAAGCTTGCAATCAAACCAATGAAGAGAGGGAAATCAGTAAGCAGCACACAGGAACATCCAGGGCAAGAAGATGTAGATTGAACTCTTTCATTTGAACCCATTCCTCTTCTTGACTTTCCCAAAGCTGAGACCAGAGAGTCTTATTATATTGCTTAGAGGAATCTTTTGTAAGGAAAGGTACAGTAATTTTCCCTTGACTGAAAAAGTCATCCTTTGTTTGCCATTTTCCTGAAGTCTTAAGTCCCAGCATCTGCACTACTGTTGTAAACAGAGCAGCCAACACAACATCCTCACTTTCCATCAAATCCTGTAAGACATCAATGAATGCTAAGCAAAATGCTGTAGTGAGCTCATCACTGTATCTTTGGGCACACTTACCACCTACTCTGTCACAAATCTGTCACAAGCTTTCCAAACACAAGACATGACAAGATGCCCCAACTTTACCCCACTGAACTAAATTGTCATTAAAAGATAGGTTACCTCTCCTGCTTTCATGTGCAAGTGGTAAAGAATTTGCTAGGAATATTCACTCACTTAATTTTTGGTACTGCAGTCTTCCTTAGCTGACGGATGTTTTTGTAGTTTATGGTAGCCTATGAAAGGTTTGAGACTAAAATCTTTGACAGAAAAACAGGGCTTGCTAAAGTATGCGTAGGATGCTGACACACTTACAGAAAGCTATACTACAGTGTTTGGATCCTGTTACAAAATCCTGAAGACTATCCCATCAAATATCTGTTGTGTTCAAGTGTCCTGAATGGGCTTAATATTTTGCAGAGAAACTAAAAAACAAGCACAGCAGCTTGCCTAAAGAATTCAATTGTAATTCCCATGGACTCTTCTCTTTAAAGTGAATTTAGTGCACATGAAAAGTACTGGATTGACAAGGAACAAGCACCTTGCAGAGAACAATTTTATTTCTATTCAAACAGTTTGTTTTTGGTATTAGAAAATCTCCTGTCACACAGTGTTTTAATTCACAAGAAATTACCAAATGAGGAAATGATGAATTCTTTCAAATGTTAGCCAGCATTCTATTTACCAAAAAAATTTAGAGAGAGACAGAAAAAAAAAGAGAGATTCGCAATGCTATTGTCATTTTACTTTCAATTTATCAGTGATTGTGTCATGAAATGAAGTAATATAAATGATAATAATGTGTTGTTATGACTCTGTGTGTCATTTGCATTATGTGACACTCCGAATTTTTCAATTCGAGTGTTTAGTACAGAAAATGTTGTCTTTGTTCATGTATTGGCAAGTACCTGCTGGCTGAGTTCCCTGTAAAAACACATCTTCTGGCATATCTTCAGTTAAAATTATTCATTCATTTACTAGAAATTGTGCCCTCAAACCTATATAATTATGGGTATATAGCCACACATTAAGACCTATTCATGAACATACTGTATAGGTTCACATGTACCTGAAGGCCCACAGATGAGCCAGTGCTATACACATTAATATATTCTGCATTGTGTGTGTTCATAAATATAGGGTTTCTGATGGTGAGAAGGACAGCATACTTCATTTTCATGAGTTAGGAATGACTGCATAACTCACAGGTGGCAGAGGAAAGCAAAGCCACTAATGGATTCTGTACAGTCATCCCTACTGGATGAAAATAAAATTCCATTACACTGTCCACCATCACATATTATATTTATACCATATCAGAGACTTATGTCTACAGAGTAACTAAACTTTTTGTTACCCTTTGCTGACGAAATTAATACCATTGAAGAAACAAAAAGATATATTGCTGGGTTTTATTTCCCACTGGTAGGGTCTAAATATGTATTTCATACAAGTAAACACACACATACACACACATTAATAATGTCGTGTTTTTCCTAGTCCATTTCTGAGAGCTACTGGAATGAGTTCATCTGTCCCCTGTATGATGGAATTTTTGCTCCTTAGATTTATACATCTGGGGTTTTACATCTTTTCATTCTCTGAATGTGATTCTGGACTTGCTGTAGTGACAGAATAACTCCCTGAAAAACAACACATGCAATCAGCTTACAATGAAACAGAATTAGGCCTTTGTCCCTGATTCAGTTGTAGAGGCATAGTTACCACCTTTCCCACTTAAAGGACAGCAAAAGGTAACAGCAATAATTAAGCGAAGTTTGAGAGAGATACATCAGCTGGAAATAGGTCTGTGTGTTATTGCTGGCAACAAATGGTCATGAATAGAGTAGCAATCAAAACAAGTGAGAAAAAATCATCTCTATGCAATGTTGTTGAATAGCAGTATGCGATAAGTTGCATATAGAGATACCAGAAAAAATTAAGCTGCATCACTATAAAGCTCTACTCTCTCTGTGCTCTTTTGCTGTTGTCCTTTCAAATTGACTGTTCTACTACCCACATCAGCAACAATGCAAAACAGAAGCTCCTTTTCCATTTCTAAAACCTACATACCTATCTGATCTTATTGTGACAACCCAGATTTTCTTCATTTAAACAGAGTGATTAATTTCCTTTAGAAGCTAATAACCATTCCAAGAAGTGCCATAAAGTGTCATTAGCTTGGCTAAGTAGATTTTGGAGGACGTGGGTAGTGGATCAACCAAGCTTTTGTGCCAATTTTACATTTGAAAAGGAACCTAATGATAAATAATCAGGTGGAACAGAAGCCCCAGTTCAGTTCAAAGAAGCCAAACCGCAGTTTTTACCATGTTATTTTTTCTTTTTTAAACACAAGCAGAAAAATAAAGAAGCCAGCTCTCTGAAACATCTCTTTCCATGCTATCTTCAAAAATGTTTTTTTTCAAGTTAAAAGATCTTGTTAAATTTGGAGAACTAAGCACTTAAAGCCAACAACTGCATATGCAGTCTTAAAAGCCACACAACTGGACAGCATTGTATAGTAGGATACACATCCAGGATTTCAAAATCTTACCAGGAAAGGATATCTCACAGTAACTAATATGTCATCACTGATCCTCTCAAATCAAACAATTGCTTTGATGAAACAACTTTTAAATTGCTGCCTGCTTCTACTGGATGGATTCTTTCCAGCTCACTGAAACACTGGCTAGATGACTCTTTCAGTTAGCCACCTGATTGCTCTTCTGCTCTTATCATAAAATGCCCACAACTATACTGACTTCAGTGGGTTGCTCAGTATTTACATGAACATAAAAGAGAACAAAACATGTTTAGCTTTACAGAAAATTTTTGGACAATGTGAAGAAAACCTTTTTAGCTTGCACAGGGGAATAAGACTGGATATAACCTGGGTACTAATTGGTTCACCAGCATGGGAAGACACAGACTACTACTGTGAATTTTTCTTTTTTATTTTTTTGCATGAAAAGGTCAATATATGTAATCCCATATCCCACTCAGGTAGGAAGCATCCTTTGCATTTTTACCACTCAGAGAGAGAGAGAGAGAGAGAGAGAGAGAAAACAACCATGCTGCACAGAAGTATGTATGGAATGTTATCTTCTACACAGCTCTGGTGGTATCATAAAGTACAAAACAAATACTCTAGGAGCTGATGCCACAATTTATAGCAAGGACTTCTGAGGCAATATCAAAGTAATGTTGCAGCTACACAAGTTCTAGTGGCAGCATTTGCCTCAATCTTGCAGAGGTTCAGTGACGTGGATAGGTTGGTTCCCTGCCTTCTTGTCTAACAGAGACAGAAAGTAACTTTCAGTATTCCAGAATATTCATGTGAGGGAATGAAGTTTAGCGTAAAAAATTTATCCTTTATCCTTCTCCTTGACCTACCTTTTTTTTTTCCTTCTTTTTTTTTTTTTTCAATAAACTATTTGGTTTGCAGAAATAGACTGGTTTAATAAAACAGGTCTTCTTCCTTCTACTAAAAGTTTACCTGCGAGAGCCCCGAACATAATAAAATCAGATTATGAAGGCAATCATATTTACTTGTAATAAATCAAATCTTGCAGACATCAGTTAAGTCTCCCTTACTGCACTGGGACAATATCGTGCATGCATACATCAATACCTGAGATGTCAGAAATATATTTCATAAGTTCAGAAAAATTGCATACACACTTGCAGCACCATTATAAGCAGTGAATTTGTAATGTGAACATTATGATGTATAAAGTGGCTTTGTTCCTACATTTAATAAGCACCACATGTCAAGCCCACAAACATAATGGAATTTGCTGGTGATTTCTTACCATTAGATGTAGGTTATTGTTTTCAGGAAGAGAACTTTTCCACACTTTATCAACAGTATCCAATTTTAAGAAGCCATCTTCTTTCTCTCCTCTGAATGCAGCAGATTCTTTAGATTAGTGAAATAAAATAAAATCCCAGCCAGTGGGATACTCAATTAAGTTGCACTGAAGTAAGCACAAGACAATTCCAGTTGCAGGGAAAATGTTTCCTTTGAACTACGTCTGCAGCATATATGTCTTTATTATTCTAATTCTGCTACAGGTTAGAATGCCGGAGAATTTTAAAAAATCTTTGCATAACCTGAAAAGGCTGGATTCCACAGAGAGCTTTTTCTTACAGGACTCTATGTCTTATCTAAGGTGCACTGCACCAACCCAGCATAAGAGCTACTACAACAATCATGCACACATGCAGAGGTATTTTCAGTTGTTTTCTTACCTAGTAAGGTCCATTGACACATCACAGATATTTTTGGTCTAAATAATAGAAAAGCAGAACACTTTTTTTTCTTTTAGAAACTGATAAAATGAGAAGACTTACAGTTTCAGTCTCTGTTGATGGTGAGCCATGAAGCCCCCAGGGCTGGAACACCTTCAAGGCTCCAGCACACTGGTGACGGCACAGAGGTTTTCAGAAGCTCCAGGGTCACAACACGAAAAGTGAGCCAGTAACATCAGAAAGGGATGGGACTATCAAAAACATCCTGAGAGATGGCTGATCGAGCAACTCAGTTTGGCATCTTCTATCACTGAAAGACTGTATGGAAGAAGAAGAAAACCTACAGAAGTGATGTGTGTGATTGATACTTTATGTTTTCTGTACAGGTTTGTCTTTGTTGAGGCTCAGGAAGTTTTCCTGGCTCAAGTAAGTGTAATTTCTGTCCCTGTGCTGCTGGATATGGCCTAGTCCATGAAATAAAGAAAAGGACTGTTTGTCTGCATTGATAGGAATTCTACCTTTTCATGTGTTACTGTTCACACATTCATTAAAAGTTTACCTATTGACCTTTAGAATAAGCACACCAGAGTCCAGACCAGATATTCAGCTGGAGAAACACTCGCAATTTTAATTTCTCTCTGACAATTTGTATTAAATGTTATTTCTTTGGATCAGGATAATCTCTGACTGTGCTTGCCTGGTGTCTTGCAGTGAGGGTCATCAAATACAGTAGGTCACCAGCTGCCTTTAAAGGGAAAGCCTTTTGAAACTCTATCAATAAACAGTAGAAAGAGAATACAGGAGATGTGTTATGCTTAGGTGAGGCAATGAAATCCTATGCTTCCCAATGATTTTACATTATCTTGTGTAATGCAAATCTGTGTAAACTGGGGATCAGTTATGTTATCAAATTAAGTAACTTTTGCCACATGTTTTTCAGAGAATTCACTGAAACTTTTCAACTTACAGACAGATCAAGGTTAAGCAACTTCCTGATTATCCCAGAAGGAGTCAACAGCAAGGAATTAAATATTCCAGTCTTTTTTGTGGCTATTTCTCAGCTAACAGCTGTAGAAATCCTGGAAGATGCATTTGTCACTATTGTTACTTTCATATCTTGAAATGCTAAATAAAATTAAAGCACTCTAATTGTCCATATGTATTATGCCCAGCAGTATAAATGAGCAGGGGACCTGACTTTTCCCTGTTGTACAGCTCAAGCAATCAATCAGTCACTCCTTCGCATTTCTCATCACCTTTGCATGTGCTCACGTTACCCAAGTGCAGGCAGTGGAGTATCAAACTGCCTGAGAAGCAACAAATGAAGGTTAGCAACATTGGTTTTGAAAAACATCCACAATATCTCACTTGCTCTCACCACAGTCATTTCCCTTACCCACGTGTCTTCATACTGGTTCTGCCACCCACAATGCAGCTGAGACAGTCTGATGCATTAAATCCAGTTATTCCTTGTTCCAGTTGAAGCTTGTCTAGACTGCAGTTGGAAAGTATGCCTGTAGTTTATGCAGAGATAAGGTAACTATGGTTGGTTTAATATGGCTAATTTGTACAGCAGTAGCAACAGCAAGATTGGCTTCCAGTGCAGGCTGCAGCAACTTGCCTGGAACCCAGACTGCCACTTCAGGCAGCTAATGCATAGCCAAGACCTTATTTAAGTTATCTTGAGTACAGACAACAATTAAATTAAAGCTAGGACTATATCTAAAACTTTTAGAGTCATTCTGTGGAATGCACTGAAGACTCATCGTTTGAGATCAGCCCCTTATGTGGATCATGGAATTGACTGGAACAGAGGCTGAATAATTGCATGTAAAGAAAGAATCATAGAATCATAGAATCATAGAATCATTAAGGTTGGAAAAGACCCTTAAGATCATCAGGTCCAACCATTAACCTATCACTGCCAAGTCCATCACTATACCATGTCCTCGAGCACCACGTCTATCTGTCCTTTAAATACTTCCAGGGATAGATACTCAACCACTTCCCTGGGTAACCTGTTCCAATGCTTGACCACCCTTTCGGTGAAGAAGGTTTTCCTAATATCTAACCTAAACTTCCCCTCGTGCAGCTTGAGGCTGTTTCCTCTCATCCTATCACTTGTTACTAGGGAGAAGAGACTGACCCCCACCTCGCTACAACCTCCTTTCAGGTAGTTGTACAGAGCAATAAGGTCTCCCCTTCCTAAGGAAGCAACTGAAGAGCATGGAACTGATGCCTGAAGAGGACCACACTCATTTTAAGAATGTTTGATACCTCAGACCCAAAATTAATTGCTAGTGCAGTTTAGTGTCTAGAAAGGTACTATTCCACAGGAAAATGATGAACCCACATTAAATAAACATTCCTTGAAATGAGTTTTTTTCTTAATTATGGGTAATACAATACCACTAGTACATTTAGAGGAAGAGTGATTATCTTCTTGCTGTGTGCACTTCAGCACTTCCCGTTAGAAATATTTTCCTGGGGATAAGGTAAATTACAATATTTGAATATCAAGCTGATGGACATCTTGAATATTGAACTGTAGAAACAACTTTCCTTGAACTGTGAGGTAAAAGGTCTTTAACATGTACACATAAAAAAATCCCTGTAGACTCTAATCCTACTGGGTGACATAAGCCATTAATATTTACTAAGACAAAAGGAGACTGTGGACAGTTGGGCCCTAAATTTTTTGCTGGTTTTATAATGGGAGTAAAGACAGCAGAGTGTGCTATTTTTGTTCCTTGGAAGTGCTGTTTTACATTCTCTTAATAAGACCATTCATAGTGTTGTAAACTTTATTCAATGTTGCGACTTATTCTCAAGCAAGTTTACTCTGTAGTGTTTGTGTGTTTCCCAGCAGAGCTCATAAGATCAAATTTAATCAGTAGAGGTTCATATTGCCAATGACTTCTCATTTTGTTTTTGTTTCCCTTCTCCATATGAAATTGCCTGAGGGTATTTACAGCTCTGTTTTCTAACATTTTTTTTTTTTCCCTGGGTAACATTAAAGTAATCCATTATTTAAAAGAATTGGTAAACTTTATTCCTAGAAAGACGCTATCTCTATGCCCCAGTTGCTCTGGTTTAAGCCGGGCCCAGGTTTCACAGGCATTTGTTTAAGGTAACATTTGTCAGTCCACATTCCTTGTCCACCACTTCTTCTGGTTTCTTCCAGCCACCATTCCTCCTCCAGTGCCCCCTCAGTTGCCTCAACACAATGTTTGCACAGTCTGGTATAAAGGAAGAAAACATTTTTTTCAGACGACTCTGAGAAGTGTCTAGTGTTTGGCTGACCATTTCCCCAGTTAGATACAACACTCTGGTAGGAAATGTACCAGCACAAGTGAGAGTGGGAGGAGAGGGGGAGGCTACCTAAATCATACTTGTCACTCACAGGAATGACCAGGAAAACTCTCTCTAAAAATAACATCGCTGTCTGAAAACATGAAAGACCATGGCACTGTGGTATCCATGATCCTTGTTTATGTGGTGAGTCTGGATAAAATGCAAGAAGAGACAAAACACATGAAAACATGCCAGCTTCTGTTTTGAGGCACACAGCAGATCACATCCCTAGCAGTTCAAAAAGGAAAAAAAGTCAGAACAATGAAAATAAAATAAAGCCCTAAATACCTTTTCAGGTCTAGTTCCCTTGATTCATAAGCACTGACAAACTTCATAGCACTCCTATGAAGTGTTATATTGCTAGAACTGCATACAATGTTTTAGGCAAAATTTGGAGGTTTTGATAAATGTTCAGATTTTGAAAGATAAACATTCCACTGAGAGACATTTAACAATAAATCCTATTAGTTCTTAAAAATCTAGCATTTTTATTTTGGCCTTACTAAGAGAAATATTTTTAATACAAAATATTTTCAATATTTAAAAAAAAAATCTGTAAGCTCTTATTTAAATTGATTTTTTCAACATTTCCTTCAATACTATAGGATATATTCAAAGCTTCAAAATCTAGGTGAAACGCCTAAACAAACCTTTTAAGATCTTTTTGATCTACATTTTTAGGTCTGTAACTTGATGAAACTCTGACCTAATTAGTTCATTATCTTAAAAGAGTACCAAAGCTGTTGTTATTATTACCATATGGATTTTACAAATGAAAAATCAAGATACATGGAGAGTAGAGGCAAAATGATCAAAGTGTCCATCAGTATGGTATAACCAGCTTGAAACAGAATGACTTGCTTTTCCACAGTGCACAGCTTTTTCAAAATGCAGGCTTCATTGATTTCAGTTGCAGATGTGAGTGCTCAGCATTTCTATGAATCAAGATCTAGGAAACTTAAATTAGTATCAGAAAATGAAGAACATACTCAATTAAACCCTTGGAGAAACTGTGATTTAAAAGTCTTGCCCAAGATCACACACAAACTTAGTGGGAGAAATGTAGAGTAACATGTTCCTTGAAGGACCGCCACCTGCCTCTATGGGACCATCTTTTCTTTTCTTTCAAAACTTTGCCTTATGCTCCTTCCAGATTAAGTCACCTCTCATACAAAAGCCTGGTTTATCCTCAAAAGAACTAATAAATGAGGCAGGTGTCCTTTGAGCGGAAAAATTTATTACAGTTGTGTCACTAACTTTTGCTCTAGCACTACTTAAGTTCTGAATACTTGGTTTTACAACTTCAGTAGAATATATTGAATATAACAAACAATGGAAAACATTGGTTCCATAATGTGGAAATTTATCTTCCCACACGGTCATCATCAGTACAGAAGTCCTGTGATTTGAAAATATTATTTAGTTTCCACATCCATGCTTTAGAAGTTCATATATTGGCCTTGTTGGTATGGTCCCTGAGTATTTTCCAGTAGAAGAATACTGCACGATCTATTCTTTCAGTATCTCCATAGATATACAATTAGATATACAACAGTCCTTTATTTAGTGGGATCTTCTTTTCTGTTATGGCTTTTGTACAGGCTACTAGAAGGAAGGTCAATCCAGTTTACTCTGCTTTCAGAGAAAAGAACAACACTGAGAGTTGGGGTGATCCTTAGCTTCTGGGCAGTGGCTCCAGGGAAAACACGTTATATGATAATGTAATTAAAACCATATCAGAATATATACCCATGCAATTATTCCAGAAGCAAGAAACTTTATCATCATTTCTCACCCTTTGAGAATTCAATTTTAAAATATATTTTTGTAGTGTTAAGTTTAAAAACAATTTCCTGAATAAAAAAACCCAAAACAATTTCCCAAGAATTCTTAATATGAAACCACCCTGATCTCTCATGTAAAACATTTGGATACTCAGCATGGATTTCTGCTACTTAAAGTAATCAGATGAAGCTGATTATGGAGGGTTAGTTGGTTACTGAAGTTGAGGAAACAAAGCTTGACCTTGTGATTAAACAATACAGGCGCACAGGATGTGCAGAAAATGAACTGACAACAAAGATGAGCTTAGTAGTTTCATTTTGATTATCCAACAGGTGTCCAGAAAGAAGGAGTCTGTAAGAACAGTTAAGGCAAGAAATAAAAAAAAAGATTGGATTAAATTTCTCTGAATACTTAGAAGTTTAATCGTGCATTGAAGTGGATGCACCATATTTTTTTTGCCACTACCAAGAATTCTCTGTTTTCAGCACTTCCCTGGAAAAAGCCCTTTGTCATCTTATTAGAACAGAAGACTCCTGCTCCTTCTGAGTCATGGATATTACTTTTCCAGACTGGCTGTATTTAGTAAAGAATTTGGGGAAATCCTGAAATCGTATCTCATGAGAAAGCTAAGAGAGCTGCTTGCCTACCTCACTCTCCTAGAAGCTGCGTTTACACAGTTTTAGATGCCTGATGGTGGGTGCTGGTGGGATGGCATTTCTTTAGCTGCTTCTGGGACCAAAGTAGTTCAGTCATGTCACATTCAGGTCATATATGAAAGTCTGTCCTCAAAGACGGTATTCCAGAACAATGCTATTTTACTCAATGTCTCCTATGTACAACATTCACATTTTAAAATGATCCAAATCCCCAAATGTTTCCAAAAGCTCTACTGATTTCTCTGCCAATATATATTTATATGTATTGGCAGCTGTTTTCTGCCTCATCTCATGATTCAAAGGGGATCCCAAAATACTAAAGTTATCTGCTTACAAAACCTTGTCTCCATGGGCAGATAGTTTACCACTTTGAGCAGCAGTTCATCATTCATTCCTATTGTATGACATGTAAACGTAACCAGAAAAAGAAAGAACATTGTCCAAAATTTCCCACTGTGACTTCTGGAAGCAAACCCCATGCATCGTGATCTCCAAGAATGCAAAGAAATTCCACCTAGCCAAAATCAATTCAAACAAACAAACAAAAAGACAATTGGGCATATTATCAAAAGAAAGGAAAGGCCTGGAGGCATTTCACATCAGCACAGTCTAAAAAGTCTTCAGAACTAATTGCTCAAAAAAGTTAGAAAAGCTGACTGAGCAAAAGACTGCCTAGGCACTCAGAAATACTAGTAGGCACTGGAAAATAAACTGACGTGGGTGGCCTGAAGTTGCAAAATATCACAGAACGGATGCAAATAAACCCTGCTTGAAAACTGAAAAGCTGTTTGGCATGTCTATATAGACATAGTTTCTGTGATTAGCAGATACAGGGGTGTTTTTAGGGGGATGGTTTTACACTGAGGGGTGTTACACTGGGGTTAGACATATCAGTAGCTTGACTAACTTTGAGATTATTTTGTCTGAGAAGCAACCTAGCATTTATACCTCCACTTCTATCTCAGAGAGCAACCCAAATGTTCTTATGGCCTAACTTGCTCTAGGTCTTTACCTCCATAATAGCAAAAGCAACACAATTCAGCTGTTCAATTTAAGAACATATTTTGTACATTTTCCTCAACAATGTGCTAATATTTAGCCAAGCCATTGCCACAGATTACTTCTGCAGATCAGATTAAAAAAATGAAGTGAACATAATAAGTACTCATGTCAACATAACAACATTCCTTCTTGCTTGACATCCAGCACGCTTCTAAGTTATATCTACAGTGCTGGGTTAAGAACACACCAACCTCTGTCATAGTGCCTTCATCATTCTTGGCATTCTTCTGATTCTTGGTGTACGAAAGAGCCATGTGGGTGCTCTTTTTTCACCCCTTTTTCCCCAGAGAATGGGTTTATCAGCACAGAATGTTGTGTTCACCACAGCGCATTAGCTACTTCACTCTTCTGAAAGAAGAGAGCATAGAAATGCTCTGTAAAGTGGACCTTACCATCTAACTCCAAACCTCGCCAAAATACCTCTGGTCAAAATTGTTCACATTTTCATTAAATGGCAAGGCATTTTGTCGTGTTTACAGTAAAATGAAATGCAGAGAGAATAAGAAATGAAAGCCAGTCAGCAAGGCAAAAAAGCAGAAAAATGCTCATTGGGACATTATATTAGACAAGAAGCCAAAAGATGCAGATTTTTTTTCTGAAAGAAGCCTCATACTGAACCAAATGTTATTTCCATATATATGATTACTATAAAAACTTAGGACCAACTGAATTCAAGAGGACACTTGCATACCTATTGAGCAGTGTTGTGTGTCAAAAACAGTTGATCCTAATCTAACCAGAGCCAAAATGACTGAGATGCAGTTATGCAGTTCGAGGAGGTGACCAAGATATTTTCACTGATATCAGCCTTTGGTACGCAGGCTAATCAAACCACCCTGTAACTGCTCCAACAGGAACAATCAAGGTTTCACCTATTCTCTGGGCAAGAACCAAATGGAGGTGGAGCGTCACATGAGCAGAAGAAGGGGGAAGTAGAGATGTCATTTCCCTGTCTGCCAATAGACATTAACTACACCGGAAATGAACGTGACTTCTTTTCAGCAGCCTGATGAACCTGCTGTGAAAGGTGCCTGTGTAGCTCAATATACCAGAAAAGACACCTGATAGTATGGGGCCTCCACTGCAGCAAGAACAGAGGAAATAACAAAAACTATGTAGAGATTGAGTTATTTAAAATCTCTTGCAGGCTGTCATACTTCATCTCTTTTTTTTTTTCAACAGAAACAAAGGGGCAGCTCGTAAATTCCAAAACATTTCAATTCATCTTGCATTAATAAATACATTGATTCATTAGCACTCCATTTTATACCATCTGCTGATGACTGGAATCATTAGAGTTGTCTAGTCAATAATTTTTCAATTGTTTCTTTTCATTTTATATTCTCATCAATAGAAAACAATATCAAAGTTCTGGCTGAAAGCAACTGCTTATAGTTTCACCCTGGAGTCACCATAGAGAAGTTACAGCCTCAACACTTTAAAATTCTTCCTGTCCTGCAGGACAAATTCTGTTGCATAATGTCATTTTCCTATAAAACAGGCAAATCAGTGAAACATTTCCTTCCTTTAGGCATAGATGAATTTTAGAGTAAATAGTGTAAGCTTACAGAACCAAATTTTTATTTAACAAAACTCATACCTTCTTTCCATTAATATAAATTAACACTGTACATAGTTGGAATACATAAAGTTGTATGAACCAGTGGTCTGTGTCATTAAGGCAATCAGGATAAAAATATTGCAAGGAAAAAGACCTAGTGTGTGGACTTACAGTTTAGATGGCATGTGCAAGTAGCTTTGTCTCTGAGGTGGAGTTGGGACGGGCTATTGTAACTGTTGAATTAAAATGCTGAAACTAAAATGAGTTATTGGTCTGGGCAGGGGGAATTTCAGGACAAATGCTCAGGCATGTTTGCATGGCCACAATATGCCAGCGAGCTGAAATTTAAGGCTTACTACTGTAAGTGTCCACACAGCAAATGCTCTTGAAACTAAAATGATAACTGGGAGCTTGAGCACAGGATAATTACAGTCACCAATGAAGTATACCAGCACTCAGACCTCAAGACTTAAATCAGCTTTCTTGGGAATGGCCCAGACATTTTACCCAGAGACTTGCATATGGAAACGATTTGGGAAGCTGATCCTTGCTTCCTCTCAGCTGTTACCTAGTAACTAACTGCGTGAGTGCTTCCAGTCCATTTCACAGCAGAGTTGCACAGGTTAGCTTAAATGGCTCTGCCAGGCAGTCAGAAAGCCCAGGCAAATCAATGCCGTTGGTGTGTTATCGAGGCATTCAGTGGGTGCTTGGGAAGGAGGATGCATCCAGAAAGCACGGAACTCCAGGAAATTTCAGGCAAAAGTATTTCATTCTTACCATCAGAAGCAAATTTCTGTTGGTGGGATCAGTGTTGTCTAGCTCAAGGCAGTGACTAATTACTACTTGGAGCAAGCTGTCACTATCCATCAGCTGTGGAGATGTAGGAGCACTTTATACTTTCTGATCAGCGGTCCCCTTCATCAGTAGTGATTGCTTATTTGTGGAGATAAGCTGACATTGCTGACCAGCTGCTTCATGCTATCGCTACCTCTGGGGATAAGCAATCACCATGAAGCAACAGATTATTACTGAGGCTGCCAAAGCACAAGTATTTACAGCAATGAATTTACCATATAGCAGTACCTACTTATGATCAGGAGGTACAACTGCCACATCCATATTCCTCTCCAAACTTTGTCCTCCCCTCCTTTATGCCCCTCCTTACCCCTTGTTCCAGCACCCTCTACCTTTCTATCTCTCAATCAGCTGTCTTATCGATTCTTTCCAGGCACCTCCTGCCCATGTCTGTGCTGCCATCTCCCTACGTCCTGCCCAGCACTCGAGGGGCCAGAATCCTAGGCAAGCTGCTGTCAATACCTAGCCTAGGGGAGTCAGCTGGCTGGCTGGGAGCAGACAGCCTCCGCTGGAGGCCCGTGCAGGCTGCTGTGTGGTGGGGGAGGTGTGGATGCCAAAGACCCTGTGTGAGTCCAGTATTTCAACCAGGGCCCACGTGTCATGGCTTACATGGCACAGGTATTCAAACAACACCCTGGAAAAACACAGTGTAGTTACAGCTACCAAACCCAGTGCTGTGGTGGTAATTGTCTAAGCTGGTGGCCACAAGGTGTTTGGAAGCCCAGAGATGACAACCACCTCGAATGTGCTTGCCTGTGATGGTGTATGTCTCTCTTTTGTTGTACTTCTGCTGAGGCAATATTTATTATTTGATCCTAACCTTCATTCATTCACAAGCTGAATGGAACACTTTTTAAATGAATTCTGTTTTATAATTAAGACTCTGCTGATGATATGTATGTCATCTTAATAAATCCAGCCCAATTTCTACGAGTTGCCCTCTATCCTCTTAGAAGCTTTTAATTTTGGTCCTTTCTGTCTTTATTTCTTACTTCTTGCTCCAGAATTCACAGGTCTCTTTTTCTATATACAGGTTTGTTACAGATTTTGTTTCCTTATTGCCCATATTTTGAATTAACTTGATGAATTAATAAACAGTGCTTCCCTGTTTATCTTCCCTGTCTGAACATGGTTACACTGATTCAAATGGAGACAGAGAGACTTTAATGTGATTCCAACACAGTTTTCTTAGTTAGGAGCTAACACAAACCAGGCTTCCCTATTTGATTTTGCCTCTCTACATATGTAGTGTATAACATCTATGTAATGGTTTCAAACACGAATAAAAATGAGTGAGCCTAAACTGAAGCATATATTGCTTTCTAAATATTCATACTGAATCAATATGAAAGAATAGATGGGCTACCTGTGGCTCAAGCTGGAGTGAAGAAATAAATAAATGAGCAAAGGTTATGCGTTGCATTTCACACAGGGCTTGATTTGTAACAGGAGAGGGTCAATCACATATAACAGGGAAATCACAATCACAGGGAAAAAGATCACTGACATATTCCAAACCTCTGCAGTGGAGAGGTGTCAAAAGTTCTTGCTTGTTAGCTAGTGAAACCCGGACTCTTCAGGGTATGAGAGGAGGTGAACTCACCCATCAGCACAAAGCTCACTGCTGACGCTTGTATCCCAGGCCCTGCTTTGCCTCTGACCATCAAGGTCTTCAGCATCAGCTACCCAAATGCAGCTGCATGACCTGGGCATCAGTCTGTTGGTGTTATGGATATGGCATGTAAGGGAAAAGAGGGTCCTTGGTTTTCTCTATTGAAACCATTCTAATTTGTATAAATTAATAACCATAGGACCAAAGCGGGGGCGGGGGAGGAAGCACACAATGACAGGAAGATCGACTGTAAAGCCTATTGTGGAGAAATGACAGGATAAACAAGTCCCTTCTTTCAGTTTTTAGTTAGTTAGGCAAGTGGAATATCTCCATTATAAGAAGCTGAGAGAGACATGCCTCAGAAGAAGAAATGGCTTAAAGTACCTGTCTAGGATGTGTGGACTAGTACCAGAATTTTCTTGGTTTAGACTATGCCATTACTAGACATTCTGTGGTATGTTCTTGAAGTATTATCCTGCCAAAGTCTATGTCTTACATTTCAGACAGAGTTTGGTTAAAAATGCATGAAAAATGAGGAATCTTTTGTCTGATAAGTTTTTTTTTTAATTAAAAAAATATTTCAGTAAAACATCCCTGAGCAGCTTTATTTGCTATGAACAGATCAGACCAGACAGTGCCACTGCCAATCTCCTTGGCTCTCTGTCTTGTGTTCAAATTACACCATGATAAGTTAAAAAGGATATATGACTTTGTACTCTGTAGAATGCCTGAAATGCATCTAGCATCTCTATCAAAAGAATATGAATTGTTTACAGACTATGAATATTTTTTATTTCAGCATGATTTTTAGCTAACTAGAATATTCAAAGGATTCCAGCTGAAACTGGATCCCATGAACTCTTTCTACATGATCGTATTATCCAACCCCTTTTCTTTCAAATATCTTTCCAGAGGAAATAATGACTCTTCTAAAATTTTGGTTGCCATCCCTCTCCTTTTTGCATATGGTCAGCAGCTGCTTTCAAAAAATGTGAAAAGTGAATCACATTTTTTTTAATCTGAAAACATTTAGAAGCCAAGATTCCCTGTAGAATACAAAATTTCATGCTGAGAATGGAGTCATTGTTAAAAAAATTTAGAGAGGAGAAAATCCATTACTGTGATTTTGTATATTTAAAGCAGAAATATCTGATTATTAAATCCCATTTTCATAACTTTTACAATAATGTCTAGCAGTATGGATATACCTGTATTGTTTCAGTTGCTTATGTTGTGAGAGGTTGTCCTCTTCTTTTTACACTCATTGAAAATTCATACAAATAAGCTTACACTAAACTCTGACAACACTGTTTTAACCAAATGTAGAGACACCGAAAGTTACTCCAATACATAGACTTGGGGAAAATGGATTCCCTGAATGAAAAGAATTCCAGTAGCAAAGAACAGTAGCCTAGTTCAATGAGATTTTTTAAATGCAGTATTAAAATTTTAAAAAGTTACTTCTTTATGAATCAGTTTCTTTAAAGAACCTTCTTTAAAATTCAGTTTTCAGTGCTGGTTTTTAAAGTCTCTGGGAGATACAAGATTTAACAACGCTTAAAGAAGGATATTTTTTTACTGTTCCTCATAAAACTGGAAGAGGACAATCCTGTTCTCATTAGAGGCAAGCTAGAAATAGAATATGAGCTTTGAGGAACCCTCTATTCCTTTCCCTTTCCCTTTCCCCATTCTCATTCCCATTTCCGCTTCCTCGTTCCCCCTGCTCTCTCCCCCTCCTTCTCCTGTCCCACTTCCTCCTTCTCACTTTCTCCCTCCCCTTTCCTTTTTTCTCTTCCTTTATCCCTTTCTCCTAGCCTTCTTTGCCTCTTCCCCTTCCCCCTGCTTCCTGCTCTGGAGAAGTTTTGACCAAGTCTGGACATCACTGTTACCATCTAAGGAGAACTGAAAACAGATTTCCTAATCCAATTATCCCTAATCTTTGGAAGATGTTTGAATTTGATCCAAACCTATACATGGACAATCGTATACAACATCACAGACACTTTGCCTTGGCAGTGGCTCAAGATGTGCATTCTTCCTACAAGAGGTGGTCAAATAATTTCCAGCACTTACTTAGCAACATACATTTAGCTCCCAACTTTCTAGCTAGTGCATGATTGACAAATGTCTATTTGCTATGTAGTCTGAACAAACAGTATTAAAACTATGTGGCATTTGCACACCGTTTAATTTTCACTTGTTCTTTATTAATGCCACTGGGTATATCCCTTAAGTTAAAAGTATTTTTCTTTTTTCTGGCCAAGTGATGTACTTTTATGCATAATAAATAGCAAATAGCAGACGTTGTGCACATGTGAATGGAGAAATAGTTACAAGCAGCAGCCATTCTTCAAATATCTGTGAGAACAAAGCATTCATTCACATAGCAAGCAAAGATAATAATGATCTTTTGATGCTTTCTAGAGTTCAACCTGAGAAGGCAAAGTGGATTCACGCTATGAGTAAAACAGCTCCATGGAGACTGTCTTGTCAGTCTTGTCAAACACAAAGTTGATGCTTACTCAGCTGCCTGTAAGACTTTTCTGCTCATCACAGTCCAGGCTAGTAAAAAAAAGGTAACTTGAAGAGTTTCTGCAGTATCCTTCTGATCCCCGTACTTTAGTCATGAAGGGTCACATTGACAACTGCTGGACAGACTTCTTGTATTCAGAGATTTTTTTTTGCAGAAATTATTTTTCCTGGCACCTGTATAGGGTGAAGTGGCATAAAGAGGCTGTGGGGGTGGAATTTTTTCTTTAAACTTACTAATTTTGCAAAGTGCCTTCAGATTTCCAGAGCTTGAAAATATCCTTAAGCAGTAGTAATTTGTAGGCTTTTATCCTTATTTCAGATGAATCTCTTTTCACAACTATTCACATGATTCTGCTTAGAGTAATGAATTAAAAAGGAAGAAAGTATTAGCAATTAAAATCATGTGCGCCATCAAGCTTCTAGTAAAGCAACTAGGAGAAGTAAATTAGACAACCTTTACCTTAATTTGATAATAGCTACGCAAGCCAAGGTTTTTTTTTTTCTGCCTAAAATTCAAAATCAGAATGATAAAAAGAGGAAGTACAGACAGCTGCATTATATTTTCTAAAAGATCCCTAAATAAGAGTCAGATTTTTTTTCAAAATCTAATGATGCAGCAACTCCTACTTTGAGATTTTCAAAAGAGGGTGTTATCTAACACGTTTGGAAACATGGCAACTTATCTCAATGTATAAATTAGGAAGAGTAGGCAAGGAGGACCTTGTTTTCCCAGCTCCCTGAGAGTCCCACTCATTAGGGGGCCTCTGCTGACTTCAAATGACTACAGCTAGCAAGTACTGGCAATTCAAATTAATTTTTCTGACCTTCCCTACTCTGTCATTTTGCAGTGTCCCTTTGGCAGGAACTGGAGATGCATGACATTTGGTCTCCCAAGACACATCCCCTCTGAGCAGCGAGTGTCATCAACCTTATCCCTCCCAAACCCTGAGACTGAATTACCTTCTCAGCACTGGGTAGGACAGAGCCGAACTCTCCAAATGACTCCCTGATCCATCAGTTTTATTGTCACAGCTGCTTCTCTGTATGTCCCTGCCCTCTTTCCCTCACAGTTTCCCAGCTACCAAGTAGAGAGGCAGTATTTCCTGTTCCTCTCTCAGCTCAGCTCCAATTGCAGGGCCAATTACCTCTGCACAATTGTTATTTCAGTTCTCCACCGGTTACCTGGTCCAGCAATTTCTTGAGCCACATTAGTGATTCCTTTCGAGTTCATGCTGCACTCTGTATATTGTGTTTTCTCACATCGAACTCAGTTGTTCTGTATAGGAACTCATAAGCCTGAGAGGCTTGAAAATACAGCAAGTGCCTAAGCAGTTGTTCCCTGCTCTGTGTGAGCACTGTGAGCGCAGTGTTACACTAGAAACCCTATTAGCCCAATTAGCAAGTCTGATTTTGGATGCTGTCTACAGATTACTTAGTGCCTACTTAAAGACTGATGCAGTAAATGACAGCCGCTCAAGGGAGATGAAGCCCTGAATATTGAAATAACAATACATCCATGTTGTTTTAGAATTGGAAGAGTGTGTCTTTCCAAAGAATGGGAGAAAGACCCACCACAAAAACATATGAATAGAATTTCTTCTGGGGAAAGATAAGATGAAGACAATTCTATGGAACATATTTGCTCTCCTCTCTGCCAAAGCAAATTTTTCTCTTACTCTATGGCCAAGTTTTCACAACATGCAGAGTCCCCAGCAGCCTCTTGTGGGATACTTGTCAGTAGATTTTCAATCAATTAACAACTTATTAAATAGAGAGTTTGCTATAGTCCCATTTGCCCTTCCCTCTGTGTACACCTACCTATGCATTCCGTTATTTAAATACTCTTTCAAAAAAGACTGGTAGGAAGGCGGCTAAAAAAATTCTGCCTTCTACTCTCAAATTTTCTGGGTCAAGCTGTGCGGGGACCATACGATTCTGCTTCCCCTCTTTTACACAGCCACTGAAGACTCTTCCAAATTTCATGATTTCTCTCACTTAAAATCTTCTTCAAACAACATGACAAATATAGAGGTCTGCCTCCTTCAGCAAATGGATGAGGATATAGTTCTTTAAGAAGAACTAAAAACCAGAGTGTAGCCACTCAAGGTAGTTGTGTCTCCCTCACAGTACCCCCTTCAATGCTCAATAATTGCCATTTTTTATTTCTGTTTTGAAAGGGCCTTTGAAATAGAAGTGAAACTTCTGTAGCAGCAGGATGCTATCAGTTGCTGTACAAGCACTGTATGATGCAATATATATATGTTGTGTATGATATACATTTTTTAATCTTTCAATTTGTTCTCTGCCAAGTCTCTTGACACCATGATATGCTAGGAAATAAGTTTAAAATGTTTAACTTCAGAAATAACCTTCCTCTCTGAAATATCTTTTAGGAAAAAAAAATTACTCAGAAGGGTGCAGAAGAGAATCCCTACAATTTTAAGAAATTTGCACTTCTACATATTGCATTGAAACACTGACAGTGCCATTGGATGCAATCAATTATTTGAACTTAACATTTATATTAAAAAATAGAGATTGTAAAATGGAATTTGACTGACTTCACTTGCAAGAAACCCTATGCCATAAAAATGTCCTTTCTCTAATCAAAATGTCACCTGAATGAAGTCATCATGTTTGGCCTGATTGCATTTTTTCTCCATATATGTGCAGCTGCATTTGCCTCTCCATAAATGTCATTTGATTATGAGAAAATAAACAGGGAAGGACTCACAGGGAGTCGGTACAGGGCCTGCTTGTTTACCTGCCGCAGCTTTCCGGGCTGAAGAACAAATGTCATGCAAATGGTGCACCAGCAATGAGCTGCCAATCATCCTGCCTTGGCATTCATGGTGATTTGCTAAATCATTTAAAGAGACATGCTTTACTAAATGAAAAAATATCAGCGGCAAGGGCCTGTGTTTAAACATGGGGCTGAGTTATTATCCCAGTAGGCTGGAATGAAATGAAGACATCTTCCAATTAAAGCTTGCAGATGAACCCAGACAAACCCCCCTTTTTTCATAAAGACAGGCAGATTATGATTGGGAGAGAACAGCGACAGAGGCTTTCATTACAAGCTGATTATGGTGATATAATTCCCAGTGCTGTGTGTCTGCGGGCCCAACTTCACATTTGAAGGTTTTTAATATAATTTCCTTAGGGTGAAATGCTGAAGATTTATTAAACTTTATGAAGGGCTTACAGATCCAATTTAAGAGGACATATCATAGGGCAAAACTGACAGACGATAAAATACATTCCAAGAAGAAAGAGAGAAAGAGGGAAAGAGAGAGAGAAAGAAAGAAAGAGAAAGATAAAGAGAGAAAGAGAGAAAGAGAGAAAGAGAGAGAGAGAGAAAGAAAGAAAGAAAGAAAGAAAGAAAGAAAGAAAGAAAGAAAGAAAGAAAGAAAGAAAGAAAGAAAGAAAGAAAGAAAAAGAAAGGAAGAAAGAAAGAAAGAAGAAGGAAAGAAAGGAAGGAAGGAAGGAAGGAAGAAAAAGAAAAAAAGAAAAGAAGCGAAAGGAAGAAAGAAAGGAAAGAAAGAAGGAAGGAAGGAAGGCAGGAAGAAAGAAGTTTTAAGTCTGGAAACCATTTAAAAGGATTATTTGTTTTTTTTAAACTACCCTTTTTCTAAGCAACAGCTATAATTTCCTAAGGTTTGTCAGAATTCAATTATTCTCCGGTTTGTTTCATGCTTAATAAAATCTAAGTGTTCAGATACTTGATGTTTGGGTACTTTAAAATTTTATTGGTTCAAGAAAAATGGACTAAAAAATAGTTGAGTGAGATAACTGATTTTTTTCAGGTACATGTTGTAAAGACCAGCTGTATTTCTGCATTTACATGCTCCTTGACACTCCATCTCATTCAGGTGTCACTATGTGATTGTATGCAGATGCATATCTAATTAGCCATACATCCATTTGGGTACAAGAATAAGTGGGTAAGTGTAAGTAAATATACGATAATAACTATAAACATCTAAACAATTCTGAAAAGTCTCAACTACACACACATACACATATACGCAAGCATGCACATCCACAGCAGAGTTGGCAGTGAGATTTTCCCCTACTGCATGTGTAACTGTATCCTTTGATGTGTGAAGAAATATCAGACTGTGGTTATAATGTGTATTCTGGAAAACATAAAAATAAGTCAACACATTGGGTTGTTAGAAAGCAGGGAGCTAATAGCAAATTGCAATGTCCTTTTTTTTTTTTTTTTTTCCTGTTTAAATGCCAGGTTATTTGTTTAGCTTCCAAAAAAGAAAGAGGAAAGAAAAAGAATACAGATGGAATGATGAATGGCAGCAGCCCTTCGCTCCGGATAAATTAGAAAAATCTAAGTCCACCTGGCAAGCACAAGGGTGAGAGCTAGCAGGAAAAATTCTCTCTTTGGGAGTTTCAGTCAGTTTTTACAACTTTCAAAGATAAGTTTAGTATTCACAAAAGAGAACAATTCTCATCACAGCTCCAACTTGAACTAGAGGTAGCAGAAACAGCCAGCTGTTTTGTATCATTACCTTTGCTGATTCATCTGCAGAAATTAAGGCTTGCCAGAAAAAAAATAATGTATTCTAGGTCCAACCTCTTCCTTTTATGGGTGTACACCATGTATTCATTGGCTATGATAAACAGGGATCAAATCCTAGATGAGGATACCCTACTATATCTACACCTTTGATTAGGTGACTAAATTGCACTTCTAGCCTCTGAGGGAGATCCAAAAGTCACAGAAAGTAATCAGTCTCCTGAATAATCAGGACTTACAGAGGAAATCTTATACAGTGATGAGTTTTGTTGCCTTAATCTGAAATGACCTCGTTAGATCATGCTCACCATGCTCACCAAGCCCACTTTTATTTTTGATCTAAGTCAATGTTTGATCTCAACTTTCCAGGGATAACCAACAAATATGCTAATTCCAGTTCTAATCTGGTACATAGTAAGCATATTTAACTTTTCCTTCAAAATATAAACTGTCTTCTAGAGAAACTGTAAAGAAAATGAATGCTAACAAACAGAGACATACTAATTTAAAGACATTCATTTAAGCTCTTGGTTTGGCTCTTTCTCCTGGAAAGACCATGGGAAGAAAATCAGGCTTTTTGTCACTCAGCCTTCTGCTGGCATCACCTCAAGATATATTTTGATTGACTGTATTTTAAGAGACATATGTACATCTTATTCTCATTGAAAATTATGTTCTCTCAAAAGATATTTATGTTTCTGTACACAGGAAAGGAGATGTTTGATCTAGCTTCTTGGCTTGGGGAAGACACAGTGTACCTGCCAACTATTCTCGGTTTTGTTTTATAAACATCTCTTTAAACCTCAAATCTTCAGGAGATCAGACCTCTGTTACTCCACACTTGTATGGCACACAGTAAAATGGGCAAGCCTTTGTGAGCACAGTCTAAGTATACAACAGCAACAATAAGACAAATGTATTAGACCCTCAGACAGTATGGTACTAGCTTGGGTTTGCCTTTTGTAAGGAAGTAAACACAGTGACACACCTAGTACTACATAAGGAATTAGAAATTGTAGAAGGGTTGTGTGAAACTGTGTTTCATTACTGTGAAACTGAGATAATAAAATGGAACTAAATTTATGAGCTGCTTTGAGATCCATATGCAAAGATTTGATAAAAGACCTAGGTAATTTCTTCTTATCATTTCCATGCAACCTAGAAATAAGGATAGTCATTGCATGGTATTTAATTACTATTTGCTCATCAGATCAGCCTTTAACACAAAAATGGCTTTGAGTGGCATGGCATATTTGTGTGAGTAATGTTTGGTTATCATACTGCACACCTCCATGCTTGAATGAATATGAACGGCACAGGCAGCACTTCGCATCCCTGATTATCATGTTGAGGTGCTGACAACCCAGCAAGGATCCTACCAGTGAATTTGTCTGATGTCAGATAAGATTAACCCTGGGCCACACCACCTAAAGACATCTCACAGGCAATTTTAGTTAGTGGCCAAAGTGTGCTCTTAGCAAAGCAGTATGTGCATATTGGGGGGTTATTGATGACATCAGCTTAATATATGTATATTAAGTAACACACTGATCAGCTTGAATTATGTCTCCTGAACCACAGCCATCACAGCTTAGACCTGCAGAACCTGGCTAATTTAAGTAGTGGATATTTACTGGTTTTGTTCTTTAGATCACCAATTGAGGCCACATCCTGTGACATTTCTGTGACTGTTTCCCCACTGAAGAAGAGCAAGAGACTGGATGATTCTAGTTCTGTTCATTCAGTCTTCTTTTGCCTCTCAGCCTGACCTGATTGAGAAGGTAGTGTTACTGTGGTTTGTTGATTTCCTTCTGTCTGAATAAAAGCTCTAATTAGTCATGGTGTCTACAGAAGCACAATTAAATCCTCCTGCTATGAACCAAAATCCTGTGCAAGACTTAAGTAATAAATGGTTCCTTGATTTCAAAAAAATCATCACTTTCATCACTTTGTGACACAAAATCTTATACAACAGGAGGAAAGTTGACCTTCTGGTGGTCAAACAAGACATCATGTTCTGAAGACTCTTTTGCCAGACTGTAGGCAGAAGTGTACTGACAAAATAGGGTTCAGTCATCACCAGCCAAGCAGAAAAATCCAGGCTTGCTGTAGCCCCAGGTGTTTGAGCCATATCAGTCATATGCACAGCCAAAATCACATACTCCAGTGCCTGCCTATATTCTTTCATGCTTCCATCAGACATTTTATGAATGCTGTCCTGCCTGCTAAAAGGCTTACATTAGTTGTTTCTATTCAAATATGGTTGTTTCATATCTACGCAAACAGAGGAAGATGGCTTGAAAAAAGTAACCTCTCTTTTTGTATTTCTCCTTTACTTCAGCTACGTTTACATAGGACCTCCCACTGTTATGCAGCGTAAATATCCACCTTAGTTCGCACAGTGACAAGCTAAACAGGAGTTTAATTTTGAAATAGATTCTCTTAATTCATTTAGTTTTGATCATGTGAACTTCCACTGATATAAAACTACAGAAAGTACCTTGAGAAGACTTGTTATTATGCAATGGAAGGATTAAACAGGATTGATTTCTCCAGGATATGAATGTATAAAGCTAAAGTTAGCTGTTCACCAAAGATTCAGGCTCTGGTGAATGATCATGATTGTAATCTTGCTACAGTTCATCCACAAGGCATGTCAAGATAAAGAGCAAATCAGAAACAATACCTGTAATCCTTCAGGAATTTGCCATCAAATTGACTACTTATTCTCGAATAGGATTTTTCCCACTTTTAAATTAGGCACTTTATTGACCTGCAGAACTCGTTCACTTGTTAATGCTTGCAAAGTGTTGAATTATTAATAATTACAATTGTTAATTATTATTAATCTGAGAAGACTAAGTGAACACTTCAGGATATTTCTAAAAATGTTTAGAATGTCACATGATGAGACTACTATCTGCATGTACATGTGGTAGAATAAACAGAATATACTTCAGGTTTCGCAGCATAAACAGATCGCTATCTGGGATCAGGTGAAAAAGATATGTCACTCAATTGAAAAAGTTGCATATTCTGAGATCTATGTTTTTTATGCATTTCCCTAATGACTCCAGAATTTATTATGGTTAGAGATTTACGCCAACAGAGAATGAATTTTCCATTCAAAGATCTTTCTGGCAGAGCAGCTCTTAAGGAGTGATCCTTTCTGGTGAAACTGTGAGACTGACTCCTAGAGCCCCATAGTAGGGACATATACCCAAGCGCTATAGGTTGACTGCATAAAATGTATGACAGTAATTGCTGTGTATCCAAGAATGACTGTCAAAAGAGTACTTTGAAGTCATTTTCTTGCAGCATTAAGAAGACTGCAGCAGAGAGGCTGAAATCACAAAAACTATTCTCAGGCTTTCTCAGCTCTGTGAAGTACAGGAACTAAGTTGTATTTCCCCTAATCTTTGGAAAAGTTAGGAAATATAAACCTTAATAGTTTGACATTTAGCACAAAAAATATATACAATGTGCTTTTATAAGTACTGTCTGCTCCCAAAGTCATGAATTTAAAAGCTATAATACTAAGTTCAGACCATGAATAGCTTTGGTTTAAGGGTAAGCCTGGGATATGATGATTCTGAGTCATCTGTAAGACTAAATTATTAAGGACTTGCTTTGTGCTCTGGGCAAAGATATAAGAACTGAATAAAACATATGTGCTTCCACACTAAAAAGAATTGCAAGGCTCATGTTCTGTGGAAAGGTCTATTTGCCAGTCAAGAAACAGGAAGAAGGAGAACTGTGAGTGTCAGCAATAAATAAGTAAGACTGAGGACTTGTTTAATAATTCTACAGGTGAGTGAGAGGTGATTTTTCTGCCAAGTCCTGCTATCAGAAAGTGTTTCTCCTGCAGGAGTTATGCTCACAACACACAAGCACAGAATAAATCCCACCACATAAGAATGACCATTACAGGATCCATGGCTGAGCTTATGCAGGACAGTGTCCTCAGACATAGCACCTGATCACTTCAGTGTTAAGGTCAGTGGCCACCTTCAGCAGGTTGCAGAGCATGATGTCAGCCACACTTGTTTGTTCAGAGTTTGCATGTTTTGCTTTTTTTCCTGGTCTATCAATTTAAAGGCAACTGAACAGTAGAAAAAAAGTTCTTTGGTGTCAGCAGGATTCAAGCACACCTATATTTTGGAAGGAACAAAATTTTCAGTGATAGCCACATCCTGCAACATGCAAAGAATCCCTGCCGTATTATTAAAGACAAATTAATTGGGGAAGGGGTTGGTTGCCAGAAATGGATCCCAAATTGATTTTTATTTTTAATCCAATCTGATTCACAGAAATGGATCCCAAATTCATTTTTAGTTTTCATCCAATCTGATTCCTATCTTCAAACATACTGTGAAACTTCAAAATTTTGATTTTCATTTTTCTCTTTCTTTATACCTCCATAAGCACCTAATGTTTAAAAGGACAGTGAATATGTAATATACTTAGTCTGTTTCATTTCCATATGTCACTCCTTCATACAAAAAGAAACACTGCACTGATAATTTAAAGAATTTACCACTTTTGAAGCCTCTTTTTATCATTAGCCCAGGAGTTAACATAACATGACATAATTAATTACTGTAGATTGCTGGAATATGGTAGTAAGCGCAGACCTATGGCTGAGATCTACTTTGGTTAGGCAAACTGGGTAGAATCTGAACCCAAAGAAACATGGAATATGTCATCAACACATGAAGCAAAAGACACTAACCCCATTCAGATGCCTATGATTTTCACCAGTGACTGATGTGAATTATACAGATAGAAAGTAAAAATCATCCCATGCCTGGTCAGAAAGAAGAGACCGAGGAGCAGTTCAGCCTTCATAGAAGCCATGCTATAGGAGAGCATTACCTGGCTAGCCAACAAGCAAGGAAATCTAGCCAAAGCAGGAGTGGAAGTAGTTCACTGAATCATGGGAGAATCCATGGAAATTCATGTTGATTACACGCAGGCTTGCCATTTGTATCTCCAAATATCATCGAGAGGGACAATCTATTGACATAAAAGTGATGAGGAAGCTATGGAAATGTGGTGATCTTTGGAGGTACTGAAAATACATGTGAAAAGCAGGAATAATGCAATAGGAATCTCTGTAAACACTTGCATATCTCTAAGCTTGAAGGACCGTATACACTTGCAAAACTGCAAAGTCCTGCCTTGAATATCCACTGGCTTAATGAAGCCATAAACACCCCAAGAGTGGAAACTCATAGGTTTGGAAGTACACTTAGTTTCATGTATGTTTTTCTGCAGATGGGTAAAACTCAGCTATAACACCTACAGTATCTATGCCCACTGAATGTGCTATGTGAGAGATCCACTAAGAAAAGTGAAATACTGTAACAGAAAAATAAATCAGAGCAATCATAATAAAAAAAAAAAATTGTATTCTTTTCTTTCTTCTTTTTGCCCCTTAAAATCATTATTCTGTAGGCAGGTACCACCTATTTCAATACAAGGATATTTTGTTACTGAAAACAACAAAAAATATGGCTTATGAAAAATCAAGACTTGTTCATTAATTTTGCTCACAGGAAAATGTTCTAATGCCTCTATGAAAGAAGACTGATATACCAGCAGAAAGGTGAAATTTCACCCTAAATTGACCTTTTTTTCCCCTCTCCTAAATCTCCATACAAGGGACAAGAACAGAGAGGGACTGACATCGCCAAGTGGACCTGTTTCTTTGCTAAATTCCACTAAGCTTTCTGCCCTAAACCAAATCAACTCACACACGAGGGCTTAATCCAGTCAAGTATCTCACCTCATAATAAATTTGATGATTAGCCAGTGGATTAGATTCCTACATGGCATTGTATCAAAACCTTTTGCTAAAATCCAGCTAAAATCCAGCTAAAATATGTCCATAGCTTTTCCTTCATCAAGTCTTTCAGATACTTACTCAAACAGTTCTTTCAGATATGTTAAGCATGACCACATTGTGTGAGCTCAAGCTGATTTATGTTTAACTAAGTTAAATGTGTCATGGAGAGCCCTCTGTGTTGCCTTCCTCATTTTTTTTTTCTCTTCTTTTTTTCTGATGACTTACATAAAATTTACTTAAGATTTCAAAGAATTAAAACATAAAGCAAAATAGCACAAAATGTCTTAGGAAAGGGTGATTTCTATTACGACTCAGAAAGATCACAGCTCATCAACTTTAGCAAATGTTATCACATTTATTCTCTGGTACTGTAGGGTAACACTGTGCATGTATTATCAATCGTTTCTAACCACACACTCCATTGAAAGGTGCATTTACAATGCTGCCTGCACAGGCGGAATGAAGCACATAGCTAAATGTCCTGCCTGGGCCCTCAACTGGATTAAATTAACACTGGAGATGATACAGAGAGTCACAGCAGCTGAGAAATTGGACCTCTGCTTTACCCATTGATAAAGCTATTGAAATTAAATTATGAGATACTTTAAGGAGCTGTACGTTTCAGGTTTGGTTCTGGCTTTTATAGGTGTCAGTCTCAGTTCTCTGTTGCAAAGAAAAGCAATAGGGCATTACTTAATCTTTTAAACTTTTAAATCTTAAACTTTTTTGTTTCTTCCTGTGTATTGTTTCTTTGAAATGTGTACAGGGACATTCAGGATGTGAGCAGGGGTTGTCTCCAGATCTAATGACAAACTTTAACAGCTTGTGGTTGTTTTGCAGAGATCCTGCCTCTGAGTCTACTGTCACATATCCATGCATTACTCATAGCTATGGCAAGAATCAGATCTTTTTTATTAGCCAGATGCTGTTTTTCTCTCTCATGCATCCATAGTTCATGGAATGAGTGAAGAGAGAAAGGTTGGCCCTAATTCTTACCTTTCTTCAGAGTATAAAAGATCAAATCATTTTAACGTCTATAAAACTACTTGATTCATATCCTTTACTTAGTATGACCTAGCTTATATCTGCAATCTCTCATTGTTAGGAGATCATGCCTTTTACAACCCTTTCCAATTTCTTTTGCCATCTCATCTTGTTCCCTTTTCTGAACAAGTTATCTCTGTCTAACTAATTCCTTTATTATATTCAATTTCAGGCAATAATGATTATCCCCTTATGCTAGTTCTATTGTCCTGGAAATACTCCAGTTTTGGTAATTGCATTCTGTTGACATAAAATCCCTTCTGCAGCTTCAGTTGGATACCGTATTCTCCTTTACTTCCTGTCCTAAAGTGCCATGTCTCGTCGCTGTGCAGTTCTAAACAGCTGCTCTGTTCTGCTCCACTGCTTTCTGCATTTAAGCGATTTGTGCAGTCACACGCTCGTATGCACGTACACAGGCACAGTGATTTGGAAAAGAAAGTCAAGAACACTGTAGCTGTGATTGCAATGAAGGTTGCTATGTAAATAGAAAAATGTAGTTACTTGGGATTTCCCTGTTTCTGTCCCTATGAAACTTTCCCTTATATATTTTGAATATTTATGTGCATTCTTTGAACATATTCTCCTAGCAATAATGATTTTCTTTGTCATGCTTCTCAAATTCAAATATAGACATTTTAGTCTTTTTCCTTACCTGATGTCCTTATTTCTTACACAGTTTTTTTACCTCTATTTCTTTTTCATTTAATATCATTTCTTATTGCCTCTGTAAGGTAGACTTTGATTTCACTGCTAGGTAGTCTTTTTTTCCCCCGTTCAATTCCCTTCCCATGTTGTGCCTTTTGAAGTTCCTCTCTGGTGACCTCATCACACAGACCTCTCTGTATGTCTTTTACTACTTTTATGGAACTTTATACTACTGCTTTAGAGTGACTTAATCTGAGTGTGCCACCATCTGCTGGCTTCAGCGTTGCTTGCTTTCTCCTATTAACCTCTTTATACAAACCATTTCTATCAGGGCAGAACTTAACACACTCTCATGCATTTCAGGGAGACATCTAACATATCTGTGCCAAGAGCCTTCCTGCTTGTACTGATTTTTTGCAGTCTTACATTCAGGTTTCAGATTTGCCACACTTTAGTTGTGCTTCACTATGCTTGTTTGCATTCTCAATTCGCGTCTGAGGTTGCATTTTCCTATGATTAAAACAGAAAAGGAAAAAGTGTTCTCAAAATTTTATGTTCACATGGCCTCCTCCATCTGATGTGGTCTGAATATCTACCTTCCTCAACCATTTCAGAGAAACATGTGTTGGAATAATTTTGTTAGTGAAATATATTGAACAACCCTTTTCTTTAGTACACGTGTTTTGCACTAACCCTTTTCTCACTAGATTCTGCCAGACCTCTTCCAATATCAAGGTTATGAAGTTGAAAAGGTCCAAGTTTTCTGTAGTATTCATGTGATTCATGTAAGACCTGATTTCTAGAAGTTATGAGCACTGACAGTTATACTGAGTTAAGAAACAAAGGTTTAGGGAATTAGCACATATTTTTGGAACATCTAGCTGTAAATTTATATGTGTTATCCTTCTAATGCTTAAATTTGAGACTGAAACTTCAAATGAGAGAAATACGAGGTAAATAAAAAAAAAAGGTAAAAGAACTCGACAATCGATTTGAGAAGCATTTTTGTGATTTTAGAAAAGCCCCAATTAATAACTTGCAAGACAAGTTAATAACAAACAAGACCCTTGTTTTGCCTGCTGTAATAAATATTTATATTTTTACATAGTTGGGATGAATAATTTCCAGTTTATTAAGTGATTCAAGAGAACACTCTAATATGACTAATTGTTATTTTTGATATTTTACTGGTTGTCTAAAGCTTATAGTATTTTTTAGTATTCCCTCAACAGAGTAAACAGTAAAACAGTAACAAATAATGAGCATTTTCATTTATGCACATATATTTTCTCATTCAGATGATTAGCAGTCTTTCCCAAAACATTTGCTTAAGGCATCTGCCTAACTTGAAGGAGACACTTTAAGTTTTCTGCCTTTTTTTTAGATTGGACATATGTGTTTAGTCAATACAACAGTAGACACAGAAACTCACAAGGCAACACATACTGAAAGGAAAAAAAATCCTGAGCCACTAAATACCAAGCAGTTCTAAACTGAATGTAGCCACTTAGAAAAAGGTTTAAAAAATGCCAACAAACTTAGGCTGCATTGAGAAGTGGATAAAGAAAAAAATGGCAAAATATTATGATGTTATTATACAAACTGACAATACGGCCTCCCTTTTAAAACTATGTTCTGCCTCGTTGCCTTACCTCCAATAGAAAATAGCAGAAAGAGGAAAGATGCAGAGAAGTGCAACAAAAATGACTAAAGCAAGAAGAGATTTCATAGATAAACTAATAGACTGTAGCTTTGGGACTACATTCAAGCCCCCAAATGGCTGCATTTTAGAGAAGTGATATGGTTCTTACGTAAAGTGCGTAAGCTAGAAGATTGTAGGCTACTCTGTATATTATTAAAAAAATTTTTTTTGATTCCCATACTCAGCAGCTCTGTTGTTTTTCCAGAGGGAGCAAGCTAGGAACCAATTGCTCTTTTATGACAAGGATGTTTCTTCAGATGCTATTTGTTTGACTTGACGGAAGGGGTGATTATTTGGATCATTTCGTACTTTAAGTGAAGCGAACTGACCCATATATAACATGGGGCAGAGCAGACATCAGGCTAACCTTCCTTCACAGTTCAGTAAATGAATCTTGGACTTGATCTTTAATGTATCACTGTTATTCCAACCTGGCACTCTGCTGAGTAGAGAGCTCTAACTGTGTCGATTTTTGCCACGTGGCACTGTAGTTTTTTGATGGGATAGGAACAAGCCTGCTAGGAGCTAGATCACAGCCACTTGTCAATGATATCCACCTACTATACTACTCAGGCCTTGCACTTCTAAATAAACAGAAAGTAGCACAGTGATAATACCACACAGCAGATTTCCCCAGTTGCATCATCGATCCAGTTAGGGTTCTGCACTTAGCTAATGTATGTACAGCTACGTCTTTTTTGTTAATTACTTTCCTCAGAGATAGCCAATTTTCAAAGATGCACTTTTAGCTCATTAGAGATCCAATCAGCATTCAAATCAAGTACTGAGTCAGCAGATTTTTGGGTTACTGTAGTAATTATTTTAATCTTTTGGAAACAAGAAGCTGCTCATAGTTTGGGGGGGTGATAGTGTTATTTTGTGTCAAGGGAACTATGCTCTGTTTCAAATATCATTTAGCAATGCAGATGAGATGATTGTGAAATGATACATCTTTAGCAGGCTGTAGTTATGGATGCAGTACAATGCTAGATAAAATGTTAATTCTTTTTGCTTTAAAAAAGAAGTTGAAAAAGGGATTTTTTTTTTTTTTTAGGTTATCCTCAAGGAAAAAAGCAAGTGTAGTTTGATATTCAACTGATGACAGTAGAATTTTTTTCTCCTATGCACCATTTCGTATGCAAAAATTGACATAAAAATCAAGAGAGAACTGATGTAATGAGAAAGTAAGCTGGGGAATGCTTGATAAAAAATAAATGCAGTATCTTCTTGCATTTTTTATATTTTTTTCCATGAACACAAACATAGACACACATACGCTGTATACCCAGAATAGACACTTATAGAGCTTCGAGTTTTGGAAGGACAGCATATGGAAGCTTCCATCATAACATATAGAATCAACATGCCTTTTACTTTTGAAACAAAGCACACAACAAAAAAAAAAAGAGTGCAGTTTTTTCTCTACTTCAAATGACACTCATACATCAAATGTTTTCAGAAGTACTGCAAAATCCCAAAGACTCTGAGGTTTGCCTACTGCTAAAAACATGGTCAATGAGAATTTGTTCAGCCAAAAAGCAACATCATTGAATAAAACCGTGTCTAACAGAAGTAGACCTAAAAACCATTCTATTCATTTCCATTTAGTTACCCATTAGTGGTATCATGTTATCCGCCTAGCTGGCTGTCTAGGTGAGAAGTCAACAAAAAAAATGAGGTTTGTTATGTAATTCACGTTCCTCTACTTTTTCCAGTTGCTACTGCATTCTCTTTCTTTGGAGGAGAAAGATGCCCCAGTTATGTGTCTTCCTGTTCTGCATTAGAAGGAGGGGTAAAGAACATAGAGAACCATTGCACATTAGGCATTCTCACCTGACCCTCACCTGTCCATTGCAGAACAGCAGGAACAAAGCTGGTGACCTGTGATCTTCCATCAAGAAAAGGGAACCAGCAGTAAATATCTTCCTCCCTACGTACAACCTTGAGCTCCAGAAAAACAGAAAAAAAAAGAGACATGTGGGGTGATGGTATGTTTTCAGCAGAGAAGTTACAGTTGGACAGGACAGAGCTTTGCATTTTGTGAGATGGCAGACCTTACCATAGTTCAGAGACAATAAGCAAACAACACAGATCAAGCAGCCTTGTTATGCTAGAGTCAGACTGCAATTCTTAGTCTAACCAGTAAAAATAATGCAAACATCCAATTCCTTATTTGAGAAAATGGAGATTAGTTTGCATGGGTATACAGAGTTCTTTGGTATAATGGAGCTAACAAAATATATTCAAAGCATCACTTGATTTTGCTTTAGCAGGCTGTACATAGAATCATAGAATCACAGAATCATAGAATTATAGAATCATAGAACCATAGAAGCATAGAATCATAGACTGTTTTGAGGAAACACACATTTAAGGGAAGGGACCCTTAAAGGTCATCTAGTCCAGCCCCCCTCTGCAATGAGCAGGGACACCTTCAACTAGATCAGGTTGCTCAAAGCCCTATCCAAACTGACCTTGAATGTTTCCAGGGATGGGGCATCTACAGCCTCTCTGGGCAACCTGTTCCAATGTTTCACCACCCTCATTGTAAAAAATTTCTTCCTTATACCTAGTCTAAATCTACCCTCTTTTAGTTTAAAACCATTACCCCTTGTCTTATCACTAGATACCCTACTAAAAAGTCTGTCCCCGTCTCTCTTACAAATCCCCTTTAAGTATTGAAAGGCCACAGTAAGGTGTCCCTGGAGTCTTCTCCAGGCTGAACAACCCCAACTCTCTCAGCCTTTCTTCACAGGAGAGATGTTCCATCCCTCTGATCATTTTTGTGGCCCTCCTCTGCACCTGCTCCAACAGGTCCATGTCTTTCCTGTGCTGAGGACTCCAGAACTGGATGCAGTACTCCAGGTGATGTCCTTGCACCAAAAGTACATTTGTATCATAACACCATATTGCTTGAACTCATAGTGGGAGAAACGTGTTCTGAGCAAAAGAGGCTTTTGTTTATGAGTTAAATGTATGTCACCATTTTGCATTTCGTGTCTTCATTTTTAATTTAGACCCTAATGGAAAGTGTCATCCTTTTGAGACTAAGACTCAATGTAGAAATCTAGAGAAAGCATGGAACAACTAGAGGGAGGACCCATGACTGCAGAAAAATAAGTGCTGACAATACAGCTTTAAGTGTACTGACTCTATTGTGTTATGGTTTGACTGCATGGTACAAAGTAGTATCACTGTCTGTATTCACAGTCTGCTGATACAGAAGGACATTTTCATTTCCTGACTAACAAGTATTAGTGCAATAAGGCTTCCTGTAAAATAAGCCGTAAGTTTTAAGGAATGCAAAGCAGTATTTTTTTCCTATATTAGCCAATGACACCACTTATATTAAGATTACACTGAGTTTTTTAAATTGCGTTTTCCATTAGTTGTGATCTACAGAAATATCCTCTAAGGACAGAGTTTAGGGCTTATTTGTTTTCTTTATGAAAAAATTTGTTTGGCTAAATTGGTATGTCAGCTCTCCAAATACAAGCACAAATATTTTTCTCTTTTTAGGCAAGTTTTAGTATACTCTTGTTCATGTAAATAAAGAATGGCATAAATTTACCCTTTTAAGTTCTCATTCACAATTGGCTGCTTGCACTGACTGAAAGAAAGGACAAGTAAACAAATAATAAGTCTTTTAAAACTGCTTCGTGCATACATTGAAACAGTATTGGCTAATGCTGTCAACTATTGTGTGGTTTGGTTGCTAATATTTGTAGACAAAGTTTTCCTTGTAGAAACAATCCAATGCCAGATACTTGACTTGACATCCTGTTGAGAGATTTCAAGAGGACTTTACAAAATAGAACATAATTTAGAATACCAGAAATGAGTATAGGGGCTACTATACAGACAGAAATAAAGCATTCTTATGATTAGTTCTTTTATAAATTTGAATAATTTTAAATACAGGATTTGTATGGTGAATTCAGAGCCCAGCAGTTACATTAGGCGTATCAACCCTATGGCAGTACATAATAATTATAAATATTTTAACTTTTTGGCATGTGAGTTGCTTCATTATGGCTTCATTTGTCAATTTGAGTGCTAGATAAGCCATTGTGTATTAAAAGAAGAAAAAAAACCTGAGCTGCAATGTTGGTTAGAGTTCAGACTACCAAATTCTATCAACCTCTTCCTCAAGGAATGACTACACAGCGTGCAGACCCTCTGCTTGTGGCCAGCTCCAGTGCCTTTTGTGACACTGTCTTCCACATTAGTGGGAAGTGTATGTATTCCATCTCTTAATTTAGTGTTGTATTGCTGCTTATTGAATTGTAAAAGGCTATTTTAGACTTCCTTCTTCCTCCCTCTTCCTCAGGAACTGTACCCTACATAATGGGAGGGCTTGCATGCTTCAGGAAACCTTACAATTGTAGTGGGGTAAAAGACTGATCAATCGAAATAGTAGAAATGTCAGGGAAGTGCAAATGCAATTAAATTCTGCCTCTTCCTATCCTCTAAAAAAACTGAAGATAAATTAGATGAGGTTATTAGTACCGTTAAAACAGGGTCTCTTTTCCTAATTAAGGTGTCTAAGACAGTATCTAGGATACACCCAGGAGATTTTAGACTCCTTCATTACATATGATATACTAGTAAATCAGTGGAAACCTTAATTGACCTGAAGCTTTGTTGTTTCCTATCTTTTCCTACATTTAGGCTATTAACATATCAAGGGAGATCTGGCTAGGGAAGGCTGATGGCTAAAGCTGATAGGGAGTGGGCTTTTCCTCAGCTGCCAGAAGTTCAGAGAGTAATCAGGTGTTTGTTTTCTCTTTTAGGGACTTATTTAATAAAATTGCATTGACAGTGGGCTGTCTAGTGTCTTGTCCAATATGCTGCATTTTGGTATGGTGTAAAAGGGAGACATAATGAATGGAACTTATTTGCATTTCCTTTTGTGTCAGCCACAGTAGGATTTTTCATGTAAGTAATGGCATTTTTCCCCTTAGCAGCCTCTTCTTCACCCAAAAAAACTTTATTCCAAGACATCTTCCAATGTTGACTACACACATTACCACTTCTCTAGCAAGAGGAGGCTAGTTTAGTTACCGGAGGCCTCAAACTAACTGGAAGTTAGCCCAGGACTATGAGAGGTTATCAAAATGGCTTCTGTTGAACCTTGTACTCAGCCTTTATTTTGAGTGGTGTTTTGTGGCTCTAATGCAATACAGACTAGGGTGCAAAGCAAATAAGGTGGGTCATTTAGGGCGAAAATATCTGAAAGGCAGAATTTCCATAAAGTTTATCTCAATGCTCTCTTACTGGGATGGGTTTTCAAGCAGCTGTTAACAGCCACTGGGAGGTTAAAATAGCTCATCATTTTATCAGGATTATTGAGGGTATGACTGAAGACTTAATAGTCTGGTAGTGCTTTTTGTCACAACTTAATGGTATATTGATCTTGCGAGTGAACAATCATGACCTTCAACTGCTTACAGATGCTTTCAAGGGGAAAAGGCTTAAGGATGTTATTCCTGGGAAACCAGATACGGTGAGCCATGGCCCATCTGGATGGGTGCAAGGAGGCAATCCTAAACAGCATGGCAACTTGGGAAATGCTTACCTAGGTAATGACATCTAAAATGAGAGAGATCACAAAAGATTCATGACCAGGCGTTATTATCACAGGCAATCAATAAAGCAATCATGAGTATCATTAGCAGACAGCAGATTCAAGTCTTAGGCTGTTTAGCATCTATGGTTAGAGGTGTCTTTGCTCAGAGTGCAGCAACTGTCAAGGCAGGATTACTAACTCACCAGGGAAACCTACAGAGTCATGTTTCAGTGGCATCACATAAAGGTAGTGATTTGGAGGGAAGTTGTTGTGGTCCGGAAATACCAAATTCTTTTAGGGGCTGTTCTATCAATGCACTCTCTGATCCTGTGATTGGTAGATTTCTTGTTTCTGATTTTATTTCTTTTCCCCAGCTGTTCTCAACACAAATCGAAAACAATGGTAGCCAGAAGGATGAGATAAACATTCAAAAGTTCAGAAACATCTTCACAGATCCTACATTGGAAAATATTAGCCTTTCCTCTGACACGCTCAGTCCTTTACATACAAAGATTAGGAGTGTGGATCTTGATATAATGTCAAAGATATATATAAAAAAAAAAAGAATACCAGATGGCCTAACTACTGTAATTAATCTATATATATTTTGGGTGAAGGAAAGTATATATTCAGAAAGGGAGTTTGACTCTAGTTTCACATTTGTGAATTTTCCGCATTATGGGTGCGAAACCTGTATTTTCTGTTGTCTGGTAGTTTAATCTGTCTTTGGCTGAAAAGAGTTTTCTGCCAAAGCAGAATACTCTACTCATTTGCTTCTTAGTAAAGTTTTGTAAATGCCTTTTATGTCATTCATTGCATTGCCTAACACGGCACCATCAGGCCAGCTGAGTGACAGGCCTACTGGAAAAGCACTCTCTTGTCTGTTTTGACAAAGGCGCATGCTAGTAGGCATTTTAAGTCTGTCAAAAAAAGTTGAATATTTGATTATTGATATACTTAGACTCTACAATCCTACATCTTGGTTCTAATACAGCTGATGTGATTTTTACCATCAGCCTTGCCTTAAGTGAAAATTAGCTCAAATGAGCAAGGAGCTGTAATGACCTTTAAAATTCCCCTGTATACATTATTGACTAAAATGCACAGAAAACAAGACAGCGCACTAAACCATATTGAACGTGCTTTACATGGGGGGGAAGAAACAATTTGTCTCAAATCCAGTAAATAGCCAATAAAAATTCACCTTGCCTCTGTATTGTCCTAGGAGAGGCAATCTCATTTACATTTATTAGAAGTAATGATGTAGTGTCCTGCAGATAATTAACACAATAAAATGCTGCTAATTTCACAGTGTCATTATAAAATTTGCCAGTTTAAATTAGAAAGTGATTAACCCTCTGAGCGAGGCAATGACATTTCCATTCCCAGTCTGCGAATTAAATTTGCAAGATTTTTTTTCACTTTGAAAGTTCATCTGTCTCTCCACTGATGTTGTCCTTTTCTTTTCCACTCTCTCACTCTGTCCAGTGAGGAAATCTGTAGGCTAAACTATCTGAATTCATAACTATTTCACACTGGTAAGCCAAGATCAGACCACAGGCATAGGTGTGTTAGTTACTGGAGGATAAAGTCTCTCTTAAAAGAAAAAGGAACTAATAATCCCTGATAAGCAGAGGTTCACTGAGTAATGAACTTCTTGTTGGTGCATGTAAGAGAGGAAGGTTTTTCCATTAATGAGGTGTCTCCAGAAAGAGCTTCATTTCGTATAACGACAGCAAATCCTTAACCTCTTGCCTGGACACTACTTTATCCATTTACTGTATCTATCTCTTCTACAACTTGCTTTAAGACCTTAAAACAGGATTAAACTCATTAAAAGAATAGATTTATTGCACAGTAATTTAAATATTCTAACTCAAGTAAAATAGTCTTCTTAAAGAATGTTTAATGAGGGAACAAAACCAAAAATGAATAAAAACTCAGGTTAACGATAGAATTGAGATCTATGTGCCAAGACCAATTGAATGAGAATCAACAAGGCTAAGTGCTGGTTCCTGCACTTGAGTCACAACAACCCTATGCAATGCTACAGGCTTGGGGAAGAGTGGCTGGAGAGCAGCCTGGAGCTAAGGGTTTGGTCAACAGCTAGCTGAATATGAGCCGGCAGTGTGCCCAGGTGGTCAAGAAGGCCAGCAGCATCCTGGCTTGTACAAGGAATAGTGTGGCCAGCAGGAGTAGGCTAGTGATCATTCCCTTGTACTCAGCACTGGTGAGGCCACACCATGAATACTGTGTTCAGTTTTGGGCCCCTCACTACAGGAAGGATATGGAGGTGCTGGAGTGTGTCCAAAGAAGGGCAACCAAAGCTGGTGAAGGGTCTAGCACACAAGTTTACAAGGAGCGGCTGAGGGAACTGGGATTGTTTAGCCTGGAGAAGAGGAGGCTGAGGGGAGACCTTATCATTCTCTACAACTACCTGAAAGGAGGTTGTGGCAAGGTAGGAGTCGGTCTCTTCTCCCAAGTAACAAGTGATAGGACAAGAGGAAATGGCCTCAGGTTGCACCAGGGGAGGCATAGATTGGATATTAGGAAAAATTTCTTCACCTAAAGGGTTGTCAAGCATTGGAAGAGGCTGCCCGGGGAACTGGTTGAGTCCCCATCCCTAGAGGTATTTAAAAGACATGTAGATGTGGTGCTTAGGGACATGGTCTAGTGATGGACTTGGCAGTGCTAGGTTAATGGTTAGACTTGATCATCTGAAAGGTCTTTTCCAACCTAAACAGTTCCATGATTCTTTGATTCTAACTATTAAAGGAATAAATTTAATGCATAAATTTTCAATGCTGCTAAAAATATGGTTGGTTAGCCCCACCTCCTAAAAATTTCAAGATACAAGAATAAATTAGCAATTTACAAAGACTATACTTTAAAATGTAGGAAATGTTTCCAAGGTACATAAGTTTAATTGGCAAATCCTGTGAACTAATAATGAGATTTAGGCTCAAATACTCCTAAAATTTAATTAAAAATAAAATCTTAAATAATATCCTGTAGATTTACCACATGTTCCATATGTTCAGGGTTCTTCTTATTATAAGGAAATACCTACACTGGAAAACTTGTTCAAGCAAAGAAAAGGTTAATATTGTACAATTCTCCATATCAACATTGCCTTTCTTTTAGAGCATTCCCAAAATGACATCCAAGCTTAGAGTACAGCAACCGTGCATATATTTGACAATTTATTGCTCTTTCACCAGTGGGTATCAAATGACATTGATGCCTTTGCAGTATCTCAGTGGATCCTGTTCCAGATCAAGTCTGAGCCACTGTCAACACTCGGGGAGCAGAAATGCAGCTTGGATCATCTAAATCAGCATGAAGCAGCCCGCTAGAGTACAGTGATAGCCACCTACACTCAAGTGCAGAATGTGGACCAGACTCAGAAGCAGAACAAGGCTTCATCCTTGCTTTTTCTGCAGAGAAAGGCATGCTACACAGCACATTCAAAGTGAAGATGATAATAATTTTTGTTATCATCTAGATTTGTCTCTTTAAAAGACTTTTTTAAAGAAAGCACTGATGATGCATTTACTTGATGTAACTATTTTAAAAGTTATTTTACCAATACACAGTAAACATATAAACTTGGATTCTCAAATACATTTTATGGACGTCAAATATAGACGGCTCCCATTTAACTTCATGAAATAACAGTGCCTCATTGATTTAAACTACTGAAAGAAAATAGAAGCTGTCTCCCTGCACTATCTACAAATACCCAACTCAGGCCTTGTGAAGTCCTGTGCTCCAACAAATTCACTCATGGAAGTAGCTGCAGCTGCAGTAGCTGCAATAGGATAGAAGTCCTGAAACCAGCAAGGAGTTCAGCTTTAATTTTGGTTTGCTATGGAAAAGATGTCAGTACCAAGATCTCTTTTTAAGGAACCATTTCGAACCACTCTGACCATTTCAGTACAGCAGTCTCTCTACGAAAGTCTCCTGACCAGCTTGCATTTATGGGACAGATACATTCAGAGAAGGAACTATGCCACCTGGCCCACCCGGCTGGTAACAGTCCTCAGCCTCTTTCAGCTGTAGATTTTGCATAGCTAACCTCTTTTCTTTCTATAAGAAGTCATTTTTTCCTCCCCAAAGTAAAACTGGTCTGGCTGCCTTCTACACAAAGCCCATTCCTCAGTTTGTGATTGCCTTTCTGACATTTGCACAATATTTATTTGCAGACCACGGATCGCTTCTCTCCTGGCCCCCACCAGCAGCTCATTTCCTGGGAGAAGAGACTTAGTCCCACCTCTGCACTGTCCCAAGACTACCTCTGTAAGGGAAGTAATTCTCCTACAGCAATTCGTCACCCCAACCAGTTCACTGCTGCTCATGTAAAGATAGATTTATACAAAAAAACACTTTATACTTCCCTAAATTTCTTAGGCAGAAAAAAAAAATCTCTTGGTTTTATTTTTTTTTAAACTTATGAAATTACCTGGTTTGATATTACAATTTAAAAAAAAAGCTTGAATGCCACTACATACAAAAGAAGAAGGGGGGGGGGGGGGGGCAGATGGAAGGGCAGTAAAAATAAATTTTCCACTCAACTATCAAGTGTATGAAAGACAGATGTTAAAGCAGAGAGCAGACAGCAGCTGCTGAGGTAAACTTGAATGAGTATTCAAGAGCACTACAAACTTGAGTAACACAGAAATTTTATTCACAAATATTATTGCCATTAATCTTTCTGAAAAACCTAGTGATATTATTTTCTTCTTCATGTGCCAATGTTTTTATATTATTATAGAAAGCTTACGGATAGCACCTGCTACATTTAACATTGCAAAATAGTTTGCATTATACTTACTTGTCTGCATATTCATGACTTCCCAGAACATTAATTTTTGGGGGCTGCAAGTTTTTACAATTTTTATCTCTGCCTGAAAGTAAGTACTTTTTAAAGCCCCCTGCAGCTATTTTTTGGTTGAATGTGGTTGAAAAATAATAATTCACATTCTCATTTAAAGCCATCACTGCTCTCTTTTTTAATATGGAGCAAAAATACACAGGTTTGATGCCTGAAGTTTGAAATCATTTGCCTAGAGTTTGAAACTATACACTCTCTTGCTATAACAAACAAAAATTGTGAAACATCTGACATACGACCAGTTGATATCACTGAGAGAAGTGGATGAGTATTTGGGTTCAGAGTTCCTTCACTGGAGCGTAGAAGAAGCAGCCAAATCCCTAATGAAACACTATAGCTCTGCATCAGTTCACAGTGAGCTGCAGCAATCCCAAAATTTGCGAAGGCCATAGTTTGATAACTAACACAAGTCATTACTGCTGCTGAAAGAAATAGTCCAAAATACTTTCTTTTCTTGGCCGCTCATCCCTGTGTCACTGGGTAGCGAGCCAAATCACTGGCTGAAAAATAATGATTTGTTTTTACTAGGTTAGCTTTCTGCTCACATTCAGGGCAAGAGGAAGTAGCTGAGGTGAGGAAGAAGATGGGATTGCAGAGGCAGCATCAACTTAGCTTGATCAATGCATTCAAGAAGTTACAACTTGACTTCAGTAGACTCCTTATCCATGAAATGCAGATTGAAGAAACTGGGGTTGATATTTTTAAATTATTTAAAGCAGTCTGAACTTCATGATTTCAGCTAAGGCTATCCTGCATGCAGCTGTAACTTTGACTGACGCCTTTTAATTTGTATTTTTTCACCCATGCAATGGCTTTTAAACTTCTCTTTCTCACCAAAAATGTTTTGCTTCCTGATTTTAGGAAGAACACTGTTCTGAGTTTTGCAATGAAGTCTCAAAAATGGCTAAATATGAGTAATGTTAAGTTGTATATCAGTTTAAAAGGTCTAAAAAGTCTGAGCAAGATTTAAAAACCTGGATACCAGATACCAAGACTTCAAAGCCTTATTGTGGGCACCTTGGTAGTTGCTTTGATATTCAAAAGTGCTTCTCAGCAGCTCCTAGAGAAATCACTGGGAAAATGGATGGTGCAGAGCTATTTCAGGGTGCATACTATTTATTGGTTTTGTCATATGGAGGTTTTATGGATAGAGTGTAATGTGTATGGAGATTTCATGAGGTATACTTTTACTCTTTTATAAAAGGAACTAAAGCCTGAGAAAATGAAATTTTATATTTTACAATGAAACTGTAAAATAGAAAAACTATTTTTGATAGAAATGGTGTAAAACTCCAATTATTGGATGCAATATATAAAGAATTAGAATTTCAGTCTCACTTCAGTTCATGCATCTATAAAGCTTATTTATATAGTCAGGCTCCCTTTTTGTACTTTAAAGTTTCAGCTTCTGTCTACAGATGCTAAAATTAATTAAAATTGCTGAAATAACACCTCAGACACAATACCATGGATTTTCTGGGCAGAACTATCACCAGCTAATAGGGCGTGGCTGTTATAATTTAGAAATTCCCATGCCAGCTACCAAAATTGGACTGAATGTTCGTTATTCATTCTCAGGAAGCAGTGCACATGAACTAAGTGATGTCCCTAGTGTTCAAATTAGAGTGCCTTAAGGCAAAACTTTGCATCTGGGTTTCATATGAGCAAGAGCCTGCTATGGGACTAGGGCTATCCCATCATTTGCTAAAACATAAGCTTTGCCTACACCTGCATCTTATTGCTTAGTCACCTCCCCTCTGGGCATCTTGTGAACAAACCCATAAGCTGTATAAACAGGTACAACCTCACCTCCTGCCAGCCTTTGCCTTAAAACTGTTGCCCAGGGAAATTTTCTTCTGCTGACAAGGGCAAAGCTGATGAGGCTTCAGCTGTGGGGATCTCCTGCCCTGCACATGTGTGACGTGGTAAGGAGAACCACCATGGAAAGAGCAGAATTAGTATCTGCCCTCCTTCGCTCCTGAGTCCCTGAAAGGAGGGATGGCCTTTGCTCCTCTCCTCCCATTGGCTTTATATGCTGTAGGTCACAACCGAAACATAGCCCAATCTTGACATCCAGTTGCTCTGGGATAAAGGACTATGCAGTCCTCCATGATCAGGACTGACCATTGAAGGATGTGAAGCATGGGCTGGCAGAACCTGTCCAAGGCCCTTCGCAATGACCCACTCACCTTCTGCATCAGGATGTCACCTGCTTGCACTGCCCTATTTGGGGTAGCTGACAAGGATCTGACTGTATGCTTACCTTTCCCAGGAACTCCTGCAGATGTGAGGGACATCCTCTGCTCTGGAGTGCCGGTTTCCTGGTGACTTTACCAAATGCTGTGCCTGCTCCTGTAAGGAGAGGTCATCCTCTGTCCTCCTCCATGTATGTGTTTTTCAACAGCACTGTGTATGAGTATAGAGGATTGCAGAGCAATCAGGAGGCTGCCAGGACAGCCACTGAGTAGTATCACAAAATAGAATAAAAAATGAAATTATTTTCAGATTAATACCTTTTGGGGTAAATATGCTGCTGTCCATCTACTGGCAGAAAACCAAAAGTATATTATCTTAAAAACTATAAAAAAAGCTCTTTTTACTACTTCTAAGTCAATTAAAAGTAAAACATTATTTGAATTCACAAAAAAATGTCTTTGTCCATTAAAGCTTTAGTCCTATCTTTGTTCTGAGACTTTTTAAACACTTGAAGTTTTGTATGTATTGTCATCTGGAGGTGAAAGTGCAAGTGAACTTAGGCAGCTACATGACCCCACGATGTGGTAATTAAGAACTCTGTTTCATGCAGCCATGCTCACATCCCTCTGAGGAAAAAAGTGCACTTATCCCCATTTTAGACGTAAAAGGCTTTAGTGTAGAGAGAGATGAGAGCTATAATCCAAAGTTGTCTTTAATGTGTAAAATGGAATTTAGATAAAATTTAGGTATCCAAGAATCAGTGTCTTAAAACTTATCTCCTACCTTAAAATGTTAAAGTCTACAGAAGCTTAAGTCTTCTGCAGAGAAATTTCCAAATGTCCTTCTGCGTATGCTTAGCACTGTTTTTGCTATGGACTTCAGGACACTTTCTCCATACCAAAGTTTGCTCAGAATTTTCAAACTAGGCATTCTTCAAAATGAATGTTCCCAGAGAAGCCATATTCAATAGGTGTTTTTTTCAATATTCTCCTTTTGCTTCTAAAATAGTGACTCCAGAAATAATGCTGTGGCTACTGTCCTCTTAAGTAATACCCACAGGTGAAAGAGATGATATTATTCACCTATACAGATCATACTTAGATTTCGGACAAGGATAAGTTGTCAGATGACCTAATTTCTCAAACACCTCCTCTTCTTGAAGGGATTTGAATATCTCTACTATTGACAAGGCTGCCACAATTACTATGATGCCCTTCAAACACATACAGCTGTAGACATTACAGCATTTTGGGGAAACAGAAAAAGACTCTTCATTTAGGCAGAAGAGAGGAATCATAGCTCTCCAACTTGGAACTATGATATTTTCCTCTTAAAGAGAAACCTGCATAAATATTTTTAAACTAGTGCAGGTATGTCTACACCATATCATCATATTGTGAACTTAACCCTTAATGACTTAATTGTGATTTGTTTCCAGACAAGACATTAAACCATTAGATACAGCATAATTTCTTCAAATCTGTTAAATGAACATAGGAAGAACACCTCCTTTTAACACAGATACCTCTCTGCAGCAGTCTGTGAAGTTCTCACACATTTCCTGCTTTATTCATTGAAGTTGGTCTTACTGATCCTCATTTTGTAATGAACATGATGACATTTGGCAAAAATCCATAAAAAATGTTAGGAGTAACTTTTCTAATAGGCTATTCCTTAACGCTAATGAAAATATTGTTCATCTATGTTGTGAACAGTACTTTACATTAGCTAAGAAGATCTTGGCAGTGCATGCTGAAACAGGTAAACCCATAGCAAAAACCTTTGGCTTGTTAATTGCTTTGCCTTCTCCATTATGGGCAAGAAATTCAATGCTTTTACTTAAGTCAGTAAATACTGCATGCCAATCTATCTCTTCATTAGTGATTTCTGAAGGCTTTGTTCACTCTTTCATTACTCTCTTCTTACATTTACTAACAAAGGTATAAAATGTATACTCTGAAATGCCATAGCTATTATTTTGCTGCCATTGGCAATGAGATTTTAATATTGAAATGGCAGAGACTTATAACTGTGGATCTAATACTGGAAGACAATTAATTGAGTCAAGCAGCCAGGATGTACGGGGAGTGCTCAGCAATACTTACAAAGGTACACAGTACTTTCAGCATTTGGGCATTAATGTCAGCTTTCATGAAAACAACTAATTTAAATACTGCAAAATACTATTTTCATATCTTAGTAAATTCCATTCCTCCACAACCACGATGCCTCATTTTGTTGTGGCATATGTTGCTTCCCAGTCTGAGAAATTTAGAATCCAAATAAATCTCAGAAATCACGTATTATTTCACACTTTATCATTCCATTTACTTTCTACTAATCTAACTAGGCACCACACTTATGAACAGAGAATGAGCCAGTGAATAGCAGGTACTTTGATACTACTTCGTGTATCAGCTGGCTTGAATTGCCAGCCTATGATGCCTCACCACTACTTTACTTTTTTGTCATCACCAGAAGACAAGGACTTCTTATGTCTTGTTCTAAATTCATAGCATGCATTCCATGTCTCAAACATCTAGGCTCATATTTTAATCATTCTAACATTAAAATTAAACTTCGCTTTAAGATCAGTTACAACAGAGCTAACATTCATAACAACAGATTTCTTGCAGAGTATTTAAAACACTGCAGTTTGTTTAAAAATCAACAGGCTCCTACAGGGGTTAAAATTAATTAGCTAAATACGAAGATATGTGTTAGGTATCATATTGATATTTACCAGCAGTGTAGTACTTCATTTAAACATCTATTATCATACTTGATTTATTGATTTTATATCAATGTATTAGACACTTCATTTCTTCAGGAAGGTAAGAGTTTGTTCCAAAGGACTTCTCACTGAAATAAACAAAATACTGGTGATGGATGACATCCAGCAAAGAAGTTGTGACTGGTCTGTGAAGTCAAGTGCTCACTTCTGGTTCACCTGTGCTTTGTCCTTTTTGTGGTTAATATTTTGCGCTTTGTATTCCTCAGTGAGTGTATAAGGTGTGAGTGTACAAGATGTTATTATTCTTATTAGCATTTAGAAAGAAAGAAACTTCAAAGGAAGCTGGAAGAAGAGGTACTGTTAAGGTACACAATCCTATAAAACTCTTAAGCAAGCACTTAACTTTAGAGATCACCATGTTTTAGAAAACAGGACCACTCACAGGTCTGTTTTTGGTGCTTTGCTCAATCAGGTTTAAAGCTTTAATTCTGTTAATTATTGTTTGTGCATTGAGTTATTACAAAAAAATAAAATGCATAAGTTTGTAATCTTATGAAAATTTATCTTATCCTCCTAAATGAACTTTAAGAACTAAAGAACCATAGACTATTAAGTAGTAATACAAAATAAAATGGAATGTATCTGAAATTCACAGCACAAATTAGAAGAAACAGCGACATCTGAATATAGCATGTGCCACCCACTGTGAATAACAGTGGAATAAGCATTAGCTCCGCAGCCCACAAAGCTAAGAGGCTACAGCTTGTGGGCACCTGAATGCCGCTCTTCCATTTTATATTTTCTCACCCGTTAATTCCAAATTACTTAACCCCTTGGCAGAACCTGCCCAGCTACAGAATCATTACTAAAGGCCTGATTTTGCTCAGGGGAAGTCAACATATTTTTGCTATTACTTCCATCTCTACATGCTCAAGACCTAAAACAGTAGCAAATTTGAATATTCAGTTACTTGTGGGAGTATTTTTATTAAAGAACAAGAAAGAATGTTTTAAGGATTAAAATCATTCAGGCACTGCATGCTGTGGAGTCCATGAACTCTGAGCCCTGATGAGCTCCTAAGGACATCCACCTCTAAAGGCAAGCAGGTGTACAACATGGTCAGCAAGCCAAAAGAGAATATGGGAAAATCAAAGCACAGGTTACTGTCTCCCTTTCACATGTATCAGGGCAAAGAAAATCATCTTTGTGAAGGCAATGGTGTAATAGCAGCCAATATCTCTTGAATACACGCAGAGCCACAGACATGGGCTGAGAAAAACATATGGATAAAAAAGAAAGTCACTGAAACCCACTCCACACTTACGAAAGAGAAACACCTCCACATGTGACCAATCACAGTTTAGCAGCCGAGTGGCCAAAATCGGTAAAAAAATATCATAAGAAGAAACAAAAGATAAAAGAAGCATGCCAAACTAGAAAGGTCAACCTACTAACATGACTATCAGACAGTAATTTACAAGTGAGCTAGGAAAAAGAAGTGTTCACCTCCAGCCTCAGAAAAAAAAAAGCAAGGAGTGAATGGAACATATGAGGTGCTCATGAGCCTAAGTCATGGCTTTCTATTTTGTCAGCTGGCTCAAGATCCAGAGAAAGATTAGTGTTTACTATTCAGCAAAAGGAATTTGTGAACCTGTCCCGTTGCAGATGCATGAGGACATGAGGTCAGTGCTTTGCTTTCCTGAGTTAAATGTCATACTCTTAAAACTTTTTCAGGATGATACCAGCTTGTGTTGTTTAGCCTATTACCTGCAGTACGCTCTTCAGTAACCATTTCAGCAGCAGCAAAGGCTAGTGCCTTAAATCAAAAGCAACAGAGAAAGAAGAGTTTCATTAATTCCTTGAATGCTCCTTCTACACAAAAACGCATTTCCTTAATATATATTTCAAGAAATGGATTTGACAAGACAGCATTTGCTGCAAAGCTCAAATTGTCATGAAATTTACATTATAAAGGTTGACAATATGATCATTATATTTAAAACCTCTTGAACAAGATCCTTTTCGTGCTGATGTCAATGACTTGAATTCAAGCAGTGTTATGGCCTATCCTGATGTTCTGTAGGGATATTTCCAAAGAAAATCAATCTATTCTGATGTGATTTGTTCTTTTGTAGCACTCTCAAAATGCATATTGCAGGAGTTAAAAGTAGAACTTCTTTTTACTTTACCATGTTTTTACAAAGGTTTTCTTCTTATAAACACTGAGAAAATGAAATCAATGCCAATGATGGCCAGAAGTATTTACTTGCAAATACATGATAGAGCTGGTATAAACTCTGCCATTTCTTGAGGCACCAGTTTGGACTGGACTCTGTGAATAACAAAAGCGTTTTCTCTGCCTATGATACTGGCAGTTGTGCAGAAATGAATGAACATAGAATTGATGATAAAGCATGGAAAACTCACTCATTTTATCTTTCCATGATGCTTCCATTTTTTGTGGGTTTAGTGTCTGTCTTGTAACATTTGGTCATTTTCTTAAGATTTCAGGTACAGAATCATGAGTTTATGAGAGGATCTAATAGCATTTTATTCTCTGTTAGAAAAAAAGGAAAGGAAAAGGGAGATACTAGCTCTCACAGCACATGGCCATTTTCAACTGTATGAGAGATCATTTCCTGATGAGTCAAAACCCAGAAGTAAATAATACCTGTATTATTTTTGCAGGTAAAACTTAAGATGCTTTGGGACCTGTCCCATTATTTTTCCCATCAATTAATGCATAATTGCTTGTAGCACTGGGATTTCCACCCAAAAACAGACCTGTGCTATTTTGAGCTGAATAGATCTTTCTGTAACAAATAGCAAACTATGAAAGTGACTGCAGGAAAAGTTTGCCCAAGCAAGAGCTGAAGAGTGTGATAACAGAAGGTGTATAGTTAACATAGGATAACCAGCAGTCGCTTCAAGATAACTATAATAACAAGAAACAACTGTTTTTCAAAGCATTAGAAATTTAGTTAAGATCTTCCATTAAATTCTAATAGAGAAAACACATTCCTTAGCAAATCAGGAATGTCAAAAAAAGGTAAAAATTTTTATGCACCTTCCAAAATGAAAAGGAAATACATATTGAAACCATTACAACCCTAAGTAAAGTCAATCAAGCACCTTGAAATATAGATGAGTATGACAAAATTGTTAATACATACTAATATCTGGAGGTAATTAAAAGAGTGATATTAAAGGAGAAAAAAACCCGTCCAAACCAAAATGACAAAACCCCACACATCCTGACCTCCATTAACCATTGAATCAAATAAGCTGTTAATTACAAAAGGATGAACACCCCCAGAGATACCTGCGTACACAGATGGTCAACAGGATATGATAACATCCAATACAATCAAGAAACATTTGAGTTGAGCAGAGGATTATATATGAGGACTGAAGGCTTATGAGACAAGACTTTTCTGAATCTAGTAAACAGACACCACAGCATGCCAGCTGGGGAAAATATGGTGTAAAATATGCAGCTGTGGTGAATTAATCCCTGTGAAAACAGTCAGATAAAAGTCCACCACTATGCTGGACTAATTTTTCAACCCATCTTGAGGGAAAGGATGGTGTCCTCCTGCTTTTGAAATGTTTAATTCCAAAAGTCTGTTATCTAATTTTTCCTATAACAATTAACTTATTGCCACTGCAAGTACCATTTAGCTACATCAGGACATTAGAGAAGCTGTTATGCAGGTACACCTCACTTTTTTTGGAAGTTGTACCACAATTTTGCCAGTCTTAATCCAATAATCCTCATTTTACTCTGATACAAAACTTCTTGCAAGGATTTTGCAAATAAGCACTTCTTTTACTTCTCATGATATGCTTTGTGACATGTGCTACCGTCATGGTCAGTCCACATTCATCTGCATTCCTTTTCCTTTGTTTTCCAATAAATGTCTCTACAACTTTCTTTTTGAGACTTCTCTGAAATCATATCAACCTCTTACAGCCACATAACTTGGCTGAGCTGAGTGACACACATGTTGCTAATCAACAGGTTCTCTGCAGGATTCCAGATTCTTCAAGGTCCAGGGTAGGCTGTTGCTATTCCCTCTTAATTCTTTTTTTTAATTAAAAGAAATTGTTCTGTTATTTTATCACTTCCAACTCTGGTAATATTACAGTGTATAGACATATTTAAAATATTAATGAAATTATAAAATTAAAATTTTCCAATTTTCCTTAATCACTGTTATATGATATCTCAGGGTGAATATTCGGATTCAATGCTTAAGACTGTTTGGATCTGTCCAGTAGAATCCCTTCCTGCTCACAATCCATTCTCTGTCTCTTTGAGAAAGCAGAAAAGAGCTTGAATTCCTTGTTATTCCAATTACCCAGGACCCAGAAATGGGGGATAGATGGACACCCATCATGATTAAGCTCATCAGTTTAATTGCCCATATTCGAGTCTACCAATGATAGAAGATTTTTAACTGAGAGTAATTTGTTGTGCTTGTGATGGTTTGGAAATTGCATAATGAAGTATAATCTGTTTCTTAGGAGCAAAACAAGAGGAGGGTTGGTTGCTATAGAATTTCTCACACTGTCTCATCAATTCCTCATTTCCCAAAGAAAAAGACCCACCATAGTATTTATTGTCAATCTATCAATTTATGCCTTCGCTTTAATTCTTGTTTTACCCTGAAAATTCATGTGTACTTACAGCAAGCATTGTGTCATTCTCTAGGATTCCACATTTTTCAGTTGTAGTCTCTGTCCTACTGTCTAGTTGCCCTCTCCTAATAACTTTTATAGCCTTCTGTCAAATATAATTGAAAGTGGTCAACAGGATTGAGTCTCAAGGCACTTAAGTTCCTACAGGTGTCATGAAAATTGGCATCTGGACAGAGAGAAAGATCCTATCATTTCCTGAAGGAAAGGATGAAGCATAGGCAAAATTTTTCTCTTTCTCTTTGGCCACCCAGCCAGCACACACATCCTAAGCAGTCACAGTAGGTGCTGCCTTTGCCAAATACTGGTTTTGGACTCATTGAAGAAACTTGGTAGGAATCTAGCTTGCCTTAGCTAAGATATCAGTAATCATCTCCTACCTCTCAGTTTCCCTGAGTGCCATGGAACTGGTTCTCTCAGAGACACAGATGCAAGATGTGGCCAATGAGCTGACAAAAAGACTTGCTCCTCTCTGAAAGCCAGAAAAGGCTTGCACCCAGGTTCTCCAGTGTGCAAATTACCAGTACTGCTCTCACCCCACTTGCCAAAGAGGTGAGAGTAAAACTTGGCCCCGTGTGAGCAACTCCCCTGTTTAAACCTATTAAGAGCCATGGACCCTCTTCCATTTGCAAAAGCTAAAAACTGCTGATCATTTGTTCTGTGTTGTCTTGTCTTTGTTTCATGCATGGTCTCCAGCTCTTATCAGAAAAACACGCCTGCTTTTTTATCACACTTCAAACTTGGAAATCACTACTAATCACACGTGCCTGTTTTGGCTAGAATAGAGTTAATTTTCTGTAGTAGCTAGTATGGGGCTGTGTTTTGGATTCATGCTGGAAACAGTGTTGATAATACAGAGATGTTTTCATTATTGCTGAGCAGCGCTTACGCAGAGTCAAGGCCTTTTTCTGCTTCTCACCCCACCCCACCAGTGAGTAGGCTGGGGGTGCACAAGAAGCTGGGAAGGGACACAGCTGGGACAGCTGACCCCAGCTGATCAATGGGCTATTCCATACCATATGACATCATGCTTAGCATATAAAGCTGGGGGAGGAAGAAAGAAGGGGGGACATTCGGAGTGATGGTGTTTTTCTTCCCAAGTAACGGTTACGCATGATGGAGCCCTGCTTTCCTGGAGATGGCTGAATACCTGCCTGCTGATGAGAAGCAGTGAAAGAATTCCTTGTTTTGCTTTGCTTGCATGTGTGGCTTTTGTTTTCCTTATTAAACTGTCTTTATCCCAACCCACGAGTTTTCTCGCTGTTACTCTTCTGATTCTCTCCCCCATCCCACCTGGCAGAAGTGAGCAAGCAGCTGAGTGGTGCTCAGTTGCCAGCTGTGGTTAAACCACAACACCACTTTAAAGTGAGTTAAGCCACACATGATTCTGCTTGCAGTTTGAATGCTGATTTACTAGAGCTTGACTTACTGTGTTTATTTAAAAATTATTGTAATGACCAATCTGGATTTTGCTCTTGCCTCCCAATATAGCTAAAAAATGATAAGCTGATGGTGTGCTAAACACCTTACTTGTTTCAACAATTCTTTCAGCACGCTTCATTTTTAATATACTGCTGTTATAAGTGTCTTTTTCCTACCCTGTCCTATACACGATGAGGTCAGGTCAATGAACAGCTGAAGCCTCTTTTTTTGTTTTCCCCCTGAGTCAATAATACTGAATGTATTGTTTGTGAAAGGTTTAGAGCTGATAGCAAAAATAGAGGTAGCACTAATCTGGCCTTTTGCTGTCAGAGCAACTTGATTCTGAATTCATTGCATGAGGGTGAGACCACCATCTCCTGGGTAATAAGTCAATCCTATCTTTCTGTTCATTGAGCCCATAGACTTCCTTTGCCACATTAATTCCACTTGAACTATAATAACCTCCTGGCTGGCAGCTGCTATTGATAAATCACAAGAGAAACTGGCAAATCGACATTGGAGGTGGACAAGCAAATGTGAACAATAGAGAAATTCATAATGAAGTGTGATCAATAACTAGCATTGTCGGGGGTGGGAGGGGGGAAGCATTGCTTTTTTTCCCAATTTTTCAGTCAGATAAGGACATTCTAAAAGCAGTCAGGCTACTGGAGATGTTGAATACCCAGTACTATTTTACCTCAGGCAGAATTTTTCAATCAGCTGTTAGTTAATTAAATATGAAACAATCCAAATTACATTAGCCAATCCCTGCTTTCACTCCAATTTACAGACATCATCATTGTACTTTGTTCTTCCATCTCTTTATCTATCTTTGTGGAGTATTATGCTTCAGTCCTGCAGCAGCTCTCAAGAACCTGCTCTGGAGGATACCTGCTCTATTCCTTGAGTTTCTGAATGATAATGGTCAGACTGCCAGGAACAAAATCATCAATGGTTATTTATTTATTGGAGGAAAAACGAAACTTGCAACCTACTTGTCCATAACTGGAACACATAACCATCTATTTTCATTACATGCCATCCTCACCTTCATCTCCTTTTAAGTTTCCCATTGCATTCTATACACTGTGTCTTTTCCCCAGTGGTCCTGATCTTCCAAAAACTCACAGCTCTGTAAAACTTCATTTATGCAAGCAATCTAACTGAAATCAAAAGGACTATATGCAGCTAATGAAAATACACATGGTTTATATGCCCTTGAGAGACAAAGGACTTAATGATCTCTTCAGGAGTGGATTTCATCTTGTAAAATGCTCATGGCTCTCAGAATTCCAGGTTATCATTAACCTGGCTGAGGAACTTGTTCATAATTGCTAAAGCTGATCAAAATTTGGTAATTCATTTTGTGAAATGTATCCTCTATGATCACATTCCAATTCAAAAAGAAAACAACAAAAACCTAAAAATTATGTTTAAAAAAGGCAAGCACCTTAGAAGAGGAAAATAGATTAGCTTGTTGATATTTTCAATTTAAATTTAAGATGGATGTTTCTCCTAGTAAAAAGGTTCATACATTTCGTTTGAAAGGAAATTATTTGAGTTCCTGTTTTCTTTTTTTCTCTAGTATACCTTGGAAAACAAATATTTTTTAAATAAGTTCATTTGGTTTTGAAACTTCCCATGAAAAAAAGAATATTTCCCACAATCTGTGCTGATTAACTTCCCCATTGCCATATGCCATTTTACTTACTATTTGAAAATCTACTGTAATAGTCAAGCAAAGTACACATTTCACTTTGAATGTGTTGTACTCCAGGATAATATCTTGCTCCAATTACTCTGAAAGTTTTATACTTTTTGCTTGCTAACCATCTACATTTTTTCTTTTTCTTTTTTTTTTCCTTCCTTCCTTTCTTTTCCAGTAAAGCGTATGGGAAATTCTGGTGATGAGGGTTTGTTTAGTGGGTTCTTAGGTGTAATAGCCCACGCAATGATCACGGCTCTCGTTTAAGACAGGGGATTACAGTTTTAATCTGTGCTGCATCTCAGTCTTTATGGGAGTATTTGAACAAGTTTCACTGCAGCTCTGTGCCTCAATTTGTCATGCATAAGAGGAGGAAAAAGTTTGGGTTTTACCTCATTGGATCTTGTAGGTAACAATTTCATTCAGGAACATGAGATGCTATCAAGGAGGTCACCTACATACCTTAGACGGTGTCTCAGAGTGCTGCCTCGCTTGTGGTAGGAGGAAGACTTTCTACTGGGGTAGTCCTCTTGTGGAGACTGATGGCCACATGGGACCAGTGGGACATGGCATGCAGAATTTCGCACTGAGTAACCCCTGCAGATTAGAAAGATAAAGCACAGTGTATTGAGAGATCAACAGTGCTGAATAAAGGCTGAAAAAAGAAAAAGAGGAATGCTTTCACTCCACTGGGAAGATGAGACCTACTTAATATGTTGGTGGGCATCCCTAGAATGGATTTTTAATCAACAACAGTTCTCATTTACTGGAAGAGTGAGCCTATGAATAGACTAATACTACTGAGTGACATTATGGGCCATTCGTCTGCTTAAGTTGTCTGAAAATTTCAGCCACCAGTGAAGGATTATTATTGATTTTCAGGCTGTCTTTGTTAAATACCTGATATACTGTACCACTCTCTTATTCCCCTCTCCCTCCATTGTCAGTGATATTAAAATGAAACCCACCTATTATCAAATCAATCATGCCTGATAAAACTACTCAGAGTAAGGTGATGTGCATCATATTTACCCACTGAGACTGAAAGGTGGGATTTCAATCATTCAGAAAATATGCATTTTATTTATTTATTTATTGCTTTTGGTAAGCTGGGAACTACTGCAGCAATTAATTACAGCTCTTTAAGAGATGCTATATGAGGCAGGAATGATTGTATTGTTGTTGAGATGCTGAACTGAGGCTCAAGAGCTGTCATTTATGCTTCTGGTTTTGGCAAAGTCTTCTTGTGTAACCCTAGGAAAAGTGATTCCTTTCTCTGGACCATAGTTCTGGCAGTAAAAAATTAGGTACAAATTTCCTGTAATTTAGAAACTGAAAACAAAACACCACTTTTCTTGCGTAGGTAGGCATGCAGACAGATAAGAAATGGGGAAGTTGGAAAAGCCACAATCAAAGAGAGAGGTTTTGTCATAGAGAAAAAAAAAATATTCCTAAAAAATAGACTTTTTCTAAGTTAAGATAAAAGAATACAAACTATAACTCACACATTTCCTCCTGTGAACACTGAAAATCATTATGTGCTTTAATTTTTCATGAAAAAAGAGGGCATTTTTGCTGAAAAAATGAAAATAACTAAACAGTTATATTCTACAAACAAAAAATAGAGTTTTGTTTTCCTAATATACAAAATGAAAGCTTATCTTCTTGATCTCACATTCATCCAGCCTTCTCCAGGTAGCACCACTTATCCAGTTCCTAGATCTTGTTTCTCTTCTCCTGTTGAGAGTACAAAAGGGCAGGATTTCTTCCAGCTGTCCCCAATCCCCCACAACACTGGATTACTCCAAATAGTCTGAGCTTCAGATTAAAATCTACAGAGAAACATCCACTTTTCTCTTCTCTTCTCCTTTCCTAAATCAATCAGTTCACATCTCAGTTAGGCAAGCTCCTGAAGAATATAAGTTTACTCTGTTTTTTGAAAAAAAAAAAGAAAAAGAAAAATAATCTTGGACTCCTTTTTAATTTATGTACTTTATTTCTCTCCATTTGCTCAGGCGTATCCCAGTCATTGCAGTCAGCAATCCATCTTCATACTGTTTTTTATCAGTCTGTGATTCAGGAAGTTTAATCTGAAGTGCATAATGAAATAAAAACAATTCTACTGCCACGGTTTCAGAAGGTAAACTATTACCAAAGTGATCTTTTCCACTTCATTTTTTCATTTACAATCAACTAGTTCACGTCAAACTGCTTTGGCATTCACCTCTACTGCTTCTATGCTTATGCTGTGTGTTACAGTCTCCCAATTACAATGCCCACCCTTGATTGCCTTGACTTCATTAACCTTAGAAGTCCATCTGCATCATCATAAGAGCACCACATTACACCATACACAGTGCGTGCATCCCCTAAGCTTTATAGCCTACATTACCTATCAAATTACTTGCCATGCCCTACACTCTCACACGTTTATGCTACATGTGCTTCATAAAAAAACTTCAAAGCAAACAGCTTCTGCAGCTCTCTCAGTTACAGCATGGACACAACCAAGCTAGTCTATAGCTTCTAAGTCTGGAGGAAACTTAGAGATAATAAAAGCCCTCCACTTCAGCAATGGGTGACATGAGACAGTTGGCTTGGCAAGAAGCAGATCAAAGGGGGCAGAGAAAGGACCTCAGAGGATGTAAAATACAGTGGAAATGTCAGTGTTAGGAATGGTAATTAAGATCCATAATATTTAGGGGGTGATCTTTTTTATCCTCTTTTATCAGTAAACAAGACATGAGAAACTTACCTTTCATCTTTATTAGTTTGAACCTAACTTGACTAGGTTACAAGTGATGAACATTGGACTAAATGTAAATATATTCTCCTCTCTTCTGTTGTTTTAACAGTCCATCTAGTACTTTTGGGCATGGGGTGGCCTTCAGAGCTTACCCGTTGCCATCAACCATTCTTTGTTGAGTCTGAGATGGTTTGCTTGCACTTGATAATAGGAAAATATTTTTATGCTTGACTGCCAGAGTTTACTTTCACACTATAGAATACATGTCTGTTCTCTGGGTTCAGTGCCTTGAGGGTGACTGGAGAACAAGAACTGATTCTGGAGTCAGACGTTCATGAAGCAGGTGAGCAGTGGCCTCCAGGCACATCACCTCATGCTGGGGCAGGCACAGGAGATAGCTGTCCTTTTTGTCTATGCTAGGTGCCAGCCAGGTCAGCTGGTTTGCTTGTGCCCTGGGACAAAAGCCATGGCTATTGCATGACTGTTGGAATATACATGGCTGTGTCTGGGTGCATTTGGTAAAGATTCAGAAGAGGAGATAATCTTTCCAGTTCTTATATGGGTCAACCCTAGTTAGCAATATATTAAAGTATCATTTTTGGTCTTTGGGTGAATTTTATGAGCTGAAGCAATCCAAGGTAACCATTGTGCAACCATGAGCTTTTATCCTGTTTTAGTGAGAGGAAAGTGTCCAGAAGAGAGGAAGCAGGACCCAACAGTCACCTAACCTGAGGAGGTTTCAAGAGAATGTATGCTTGGGAATATACAAGCCAGGGCCAGTATCTGCATGTATGCCCAGGGTTCACCAGGCAGGAACAATTCGCAGGAATGATCTAACCTAGCAAGACACAGACAATGAGATGTAGATTTCACATTGGGAGTCTAAAGAACAATAAAATTCCAGGTCATCAGTACTCTGCCATCCTGCATGTAGCAAAACCTCAGAAAAATCATAGGCACAAAAAACGTTTAGGAGTTTGAACAGATGCAAAAAGAAAGAAATTATTCTTCTTGGGTTTTCCAGTTGGCAAAGATCTAATCCTGGCTAGGAAATAGCTTATAAGCAGATGTAAAAAAAACAGAAGGAAAAAATATGTATTTCATTGAAGGCCTATATTTACTCTAATGGACTTGAATTTCTCAGTCTGTTTCTCATGTCTTAGTGTTAAAATCATCAGAGTTTTAGTACAGTTTGGGTAATCTGTGGACACATGTCTCAAGAGAAGGCTTTCTACACTGTCTGAAGAATCAATAATCCGGCGGACCCAGCAGTAAACTCATGTTCCTTTTATATGCCATGTTACAAATAGGGTTAGCTGATGTAAGTAAAGCAGCTAATGTTTGTTACTGATACCATAGAAAGATGTAATATTTTAATTTTTTAAAAAATATTCTGATTATAAGACTACTGTTCTAAGAAACACAATTTTCTTTAGTAAGCCTGTAAAATCCTTTTGGCAGAAAATATGTCTGCAATATTTCAGTTATATCAGCAGATCTTTATTATCCTTGAATGTAGGCTTTTCCCAAGATATGTTACATTTATCTTGAAATATTTCTCTTAAACCAATCTTTTCAATAGCCTTTTACATTATCTACATTTGCTCTGACTCATCCTGAATTCTGTGATTAAAAATGGAAAATATTTTCTCAGCAGCAGACCTTATATACATTAGTTTCTGTAGCTTCTGCAATGAACCAGTTCCCTCAGCTGGTTTTCTCCATCAGGAAAGTTACTTGAAATCTAACAGCATAAATAAGCTGTGCCTATACAAAAAGACATAACCAAGTATATTTTTATGGCCTTTGTTTCTCTTACCCTGCTATATTGTCTGACATGTAGAAGGAGATATCCCCTTATATTAAATTCCTTTTTCCACTTGGATTCACCTAATTTTTCTTCTTATGTTTCTTACTGAAATGAAATACACATGAATTTGTCCTGGTCCTTCTCTCCAGTGTGGTGATTTGCCCATAGCTGTTTGGAAGAACATATTTCAGCCTTTTACGGAATGGGCCATTTATGAGGTGTTATGGGCTCCTAAATAATAGTTCATTTCAGTTAGCCTGGGACGAATGAAGGAGGCTGATACCACAACATAGTCTGGTGGTATGAGGTGTATGAAATGAAGACAGCAGCTCCACCTGACTCAGCTCTCCCTGGGCAAAACCATGGCAGGACCGCCAGTGCGCCAGGGTGCTAGGAGGAAGAATTTGTTACTGATTGTTATTCAAGGTATTTCGTAGCAGACTATGACCAAAAGGTTAGGATTCAGTCTTTCTTGGATGACCTCTGAGACCAGAATGCAAGATACTTACAGAAACTAATATTGCTGGGTTCAGGGAGTTTGTTAACCAAAAATAGAGGTTACCCAAGGATGCAACAGAGAGTTGCATCTGAAGGTTTTCAATACCCAGTCGTTTATACCCTTCTTTTCCTGTTAGTTTCAGATTTTTTGGTGTCCAAGTAAAGCAGCCTGTTTATAGATTTTAACACCTGGTTTAAATCTGTTTCCAAACCACAACATGGCTGCATTTTAACCAGACTACACTTGGAAACATTGTTAGGCAAAGGGAGAAACTGGTGGTTGCACATGTTCTATTTAAATAGCACTTATGTGTCCACAGTGGATTTATGAATGGTTTAACTCAGTAAGAATGGAGATAAAGTATGAATTCTTAATAGAGTTGGAATACATATATATCAATAGGTTAAAGTCTTAAAATTATTCCCACTGTATATACCATCTAGTCATGGCTTCTAAGAGTCAAAGAGCCATTTATTTTACACCTTTGCAAGAATCAGGCTGGTTGATAGAGACAAAAAATCTCGCACAATTTGATGGCTAAATCCTCTCTTCTGCAAGAACACTGATACAATATCCAGTAGTTGAGAGTTTACTGTGCTAAATTGCTAGGTGCTTAATAATACCTTTTCTTTTAGCACAGAAGTTCTGTACTATTATTATCAAAGTGTCTGTAACAGAGTTTCTTTTGGAGCATAAGACATTGTCTCTAACAAAAGCAGTAAAAAACCCAACAACAATTCTATAATGCTCTACTCCAATTACCTTTGTATCAAAAAACCATAACTAGAGAACCTGGGAATAGCATCATTCATTGCTAATAGGAGCAAATATTTCAGTTCTCGGTAAGCACTTTTTCCCCTTTTAAGCTAGAAGCAATTAAAAATAAGATGTAAGCAAGGATTTGTGCAGGTTCTTCATGGCTTTACATATTACCCCAGCAGGGACCCAGTGGCAGCATCAGAAGAGCCATGGCCACCAGGGAGTTCTTCTGTTGCGGCAGGATTGGAGACAAACGGAGGAAGCAACCGAAAATGAGAAGGGAAATGGGTGGAATTTCTACTTAAGTGAAAGCAGCACCTTCCACGTTTGTCAGTTGTCCTGTGCTGCTTTTCTTCTGGACAGGCATCCTGACTGATTTTTTCTGGAATAGGGAAAATTGTGAGATCAAAGGTATGCTCTAAATTTTTCTGGCTGAATGGTTCTGCATATATTTCTTAACCTTTCTTCTCTCCTGTTCCCTCATTTGTAATGTTAAGAGTTGAAAAGACTTTTCAGTGTGTTAATAATACTGGTTTTCTATATGAATCTTCATTTAACACTGATCAGAGGAACCTTAGAGGCAAAAAAAGACAGATTCTCGGATGATGTAAATCAGTATGGCTCCACTGTTGCTGTTGTACAACTGCTGAGACTGGTACACAGAGCTCGTAAAATACTACAGATGTAAAAACAATGCCAAAACATACATTGTGGTACTGCAAAGGATTTAAATAGCCAGATAGAAATTGCCCCTCCAGCAAAAATAGAAGGGACTGCAGCTAAACTAGCCTATCTTGCAAGGTAGCACTTCTGTCTTCTTCACATGCAACACCTGTTACTCCATAGGCCGGGTCTGCCTATGGGTCCCTTTGTGAAGAGGCCTTTCCACATGTAGCCTAGGCAGCTCCAACAGCAACCTTTGACTGACAGATGAATAAATAAATAAGCCTCTTCTTTTGAGAGAATTTTCTCCCTGAATATTTCTGTCTACACATTACAAATGCATTGGGAAAACTAATAAGGGCATTAATTACATCAGTCCAGACAGCACTAGCCATACCAGTAGTATCAAGCCGTGATATATAAAACACAACATCACCCTTTCCATCTCCATGCTGAAAGTTGCTTTCCCCTGTAATGACAGGTTGAGAAGTACTCAGCTATTCTTTGAGTCAGTTGTAGAAACCAGCAGGATAAGACATTAACAAGCTTAAAAGGTATTACCTGTCTAGCCCTACCAGGAGGTTTATGCTGACTGTAGGGGTTTCACATATCTCTTATACTTTCATGAGGGAATTAGTTAAAATTGCCATAGTGGAAAGTATTTGATTTAGATTAATCTCGCTTTCTCAAGCAGTGGAGACTCATTACTCTGATTGGCTGCTCTACCCATACTGCCTTTAATGCTCTAACTATATACTCAGGAAAAAAGCCTTCAGTTCAAAGCTCTTGATGGATAAGTAAAATGGATCATTATTATCTTTTCAAGAAACCTTTAAAAGACTTAGAAGAATACACTGAAAAATATATATAAGTGAGAGATATACCTCCAGCATTCAGTCTGGGCATATGTCAAATTTTTCTTTCTCAGATGACAAAATTTCTCATCCTGAGAGCAAAAGAGTGTTAAATGTTAATCTTTTAACCTAAGAAATAACCTTGACAATCTTACGGTGCTGATGGGATTCGTTTCTTGTTTCTAGCATGACTGCACTGCACACGGTGGGTTGTCCAAGGAATGCCTTGGTTAGTCTACCAAAACACAGTGTATTTCCACACTTTTAAATATTTTTAGTGTGACTCTTCAGTTCTGCCTGTAGATGCAAACTGCAGATCTTTCCAGGCATGAAACTGTCAGAGGCATTAATGGGGACATACAGGAAAATGAGACCTTCAGTGCCAGAAGCCCTCTGCTGCTGTAAGGACAGGATACCCTCAATCATTTTGGTTGGAAGCAGGTGCCAATCAGCAAAGCTTCACGATGTTGATGCAAGGGTAAGTGCCCAATTACCTTTTAATGTCTAACCTTTTAGCCATGCAGGCTGCTAAATCTGTGGCATGCAATAGAAACATTATCTGCTTTGGTCCTGTGGACTGTGGTTCAGGCTCAGTTTTCAATTGTCTTAAAGGAACAGGCATAGGAAGGGAATAGGCATTTCACAGTACTAAAGACTTCCAAGTGATCTAAAACACTAGATGTTTATCCTTCTTTATGGCTTAGACACATTTATAAGTCATAAGACACGCATTGATCTTGCTGAGATGGTTTTTAACAACTATCAGGATTATTAACAGATCAGTGCAAGCTTGACATCACCAACCAATAATTCTTGCAAGTATATATTTATAAGATCCCCAATGCTAATTTCTTAATGTCAGAATTACCTCCAATACAGTGATTCAGAGGCAGATGATCTGACAGAGGAAGCTACATTTTAAAAAGTGCTATCAGAGATAATGTGTGGAGTCTTGACCTGATTCAATTAGAGCTTTGCCCTTATGTTACCCAAGGGCATATTATCCAGCATTTATAAAGACATTGGCTTGGATAAATGAAAGAGAAAAAAGCACTATTGTTTACTCAGCAGGAGATGGGCTGTGGAAATGGTTAGATTACCCTCTCTTACAGACACACAATCTTATAAACACACGCATGCACACACACACACAGACCCCGAGGCACAACGCACACACACAGAGGCACGCACATGCATAAAACCCTTACAAAATCTCCTCAAAGTCCTGCCCATTACCATAATTACATATTTTAAATACGAGAAAAAAAGTTGGGTGATTTTTTTTTTTTTTTTTTTTTGGTGCAACAACCGGGCCCATTTTCGGTGGTTTATATACATGTAATTAGCAGTTTAATTTCCTCTGAGGCTAAATTAGCCCTATGATTTTATTTAATAACAAGGAAAATTTACTGCCAGGGTTGAGGTGGCGGCGCCAGCCTTAGCTCTGCACTGCCCTCTGCTGTCTCCCGAACACTCACTCCGGCCAGTTCAACCTCGAGCACCACAACGGAAAACTACAGTCTGGATGCATGGAAATTGTCTGACGAAAAGGGTGGGAGAATGTCATCCAGCTTCAAACCACGTTTAACGAGGGTCCATCCCCTCCCTTTTTTATCCTCCAGCCACCAAAAATGCAAGAAATATATTCCTATGCTGGGGGTTTTTTCAGCAAACTCCTAGATTATACTCATTACCATATTAGCCTTATAACAAACCCTTTCACACGGTTTAGTGCAATTATAGATTACATTGTGTGCCTGTACACAGTCCATGAAGCTCAAGAAAATAATGTTGCACAAAGCAGCATCCATCATGCCTGAAGCAATATGATTACTCACAGTGTGCCTCATTCTTGTAAAATCTAACTCTGGCATTACATCATATTTTACTTAAAAATATCTTTTAATGGGGGAAACAAATCCATCTGTTGCAAGGGAAGGACATCTTCTCTTGGGACACACTGTACTGACCACCAGTTCTTGTTAGAGAAGGTAATTTGTCAGCTAAGAGATTGCTTGCTACTCCCATCTAAAAAGCTCACTCTCCTAGGTGTCTTACACATCCACCTCCAGAAGCACCTTTTACGTTTAATGACATTTATACAGCACCTTTCGTCTAAGCAGTCCAAAATGCGGGGCAGACCTTTATGAACTGATTATACATAAATGATAATAATCCTGACTAATATCAATGGCAAAACTCAAGATTATTTAAAAAACACTATAGGTTCCCACAGAGTACAGAGATTACTGTATTCTGAGAGATTACTTTCTTTGTTGCTGAAATGTAGCCACTTCTGGTGTGGAAGATGACACACAGACCACAGCTATACAAAAACCAGTACAAGGAAGGAAAAAAAAAAAAAAAAAAGATAAATAGTCTTATCCAGTATAATTGCAGAGGGAATTTTAAAAGAAGCAGAAAGTAATGAGCCTACTGGAATTTAGCCAGAAACAATAGCCCTGTGTTTCTGATGTACTTAAGGAACTACAGCTGGTATCACATTGGCTAATAAGCACAGAAGCCTGGCAGGAAATGAGATCAATTAATTTGAAGAATTGTATTCTGACTAGCTAGCGATTCAGGACCAGACTGCATCTTCATCTGCACAGACAGGGACCCTATGGAAACATAAAGTTAGCTCCTGGCAAACAAAATAGGCAGCTCAGTGACATCTAGCATACATGTTCCTGAAGTGTTTTCAATGGGCTGAAGACATGTGTAGGGAAGGACAGCCTCCATGAGAAACTGGGAACTGTGGTTCCCTTTTCAGCCTTGACCAGTTTCAGGCAGGCATCCAGGAAGAGGTAGGCATGGAAGCTCTTTCCTACACATGGAGAACTGAGAAAAAAAGGCATAAAACCATTACAGAAGAAAAAGTTCTTCATGAAGACAGCCCTCATCTTTTGACAATACATTGAATATGAATCTGGCCAGTACTGCAAACACAAATTTTACTGTCTTGATGGAAGACTATACTCCAGCAAGGACACCTCACAGGCTTTCTCTGCTTTCTTGATTGTTGCAGGAAAATGTGATCTGGCCTTTGTTAAGGCCAACAATAAATCAAATAGCTCTTTCCATCTCTTTCAAAATTGCAAACCAAAGAAGATGACTGCTTCAAAGGCTTGAACAGCTGGTCCAGAAAATGCATCATCCGGATGTCTCAAGAACTTCTTATTTTCAAGTGCTGTTACTCAATTGTGTCTCTCAGTGCTGTTCTTATGATCTCCCCAGTTTGAGTCTTGAGAGCAGCAGGTAGATAGAGCTCCACATTCTGATGGCCGTCATGCCTTTGCACCTTTTTCATCAATAAATGAGCTCCAGAAAGTTTTTTTTTAAGGGAGGTGACAAATTCTAGCTGGTATTTTCCTCACCAAGCACAAAGAAATCAAACATCGTGCACTGCTATACAGCTCCAGTATTTCCTCTTCTTTTGTAGGAAATTCACCCCTGGCACCTGAATTCTGGATCACTTAGCTTTGGAAACAATGCAGGAGTTGAACATAGCAAGGCACAAGGATCTCAGTCATCCTTGCATGATTAATGAAACATCACAGAGTAATGGGGAGCAGCCAATAGGCTTCTACCCGTTTATGTCCTAAACTTTGTTGGCTAAGTGTCTCAGGAAATGATGCATGCTGAGAGACAATGGCTGCTTCTAGAAGGTCTGATTCAGTTTTATGAAAGCCAATAAGAGGTAACAGGCGATTTGGCAAGATCATCAAACAGGCCTGCTGCTGTGTGGCAGGATCCTTGAAGGAAGAACATGGAAAATAAATGTCACCCACTTCCTACTGCTGTGCTGCCTTGGGAGCAGAATCAGATGATGAATCCATTATTGTAAAATGTGGGAGATGCTGTTTTGTAAGACATTCTGGACTGAGAGGAAAGGAGGTCAAGGAAAGAAATACAAAATTTTCTCAGCGGTTGTGCCCCAATGGCTAGTTTTATATCTCTGAGGAAACACATCCAGAAGAGACCACTAGATAATCTCATCTCACCTCCTGTATATCACACACTTTGACGTCATTTAGTTATCTATGTGTTGAGCCCATTAATTTACATCTAGCTGAAGCATAACTTGTGTTTTGGCAAAAGCATTACTCACTTTCACTATTAGAATGTCTAATTTCTTTCTGGTTTGAAATTGCTTCAGGGTCTAGCCATCAGTTCTTGTTTTGCATTTCTCCAAGGCCAAGCAGGACATTGTCTCACAAACAAAAACAGAGGTCCTTGGAGCTCTCTTGAAGTGTGGTTACTGAAATGCACAAGGGATAATCACTGTCCTGGATGCAGACATATCCATTAATACACAAATTTTAAAAAGATTTCACCTCTTCTACTCAAATGGAAAACCAAAATACCACTACAATATAAAGGTGTTACCAAGAGATTTTCTGAAGTTAGTCAGGAAACTCTTCATTTGCCCGTTTTTTCTGTTGGAATTACTTAAGCTTGTACAGTCAAATCCTTCAGCAGCACTAGTTTAAAATATGCATATACCAGTAAAAGAGTTTTTGTTTGGCCTTTATTGTTTGATGTGGTGGCTTTTTAAGGTGTATAATATTTTAGACAGGATACTAGTGCTATGACATGTTTTACCCTACTGTTAATTTACTCTAACAGCTCTTAGAGCAACACATTGTCAAAGTAAGTGTCTGCCATGTCACTTCTGTTGATTTTAGCTGGAACCACTCAGCAAAAACCATGGTGGATTCATCTCAGTAGCTCTAGATGTTTGCAAAGTGTGTGTACACCAGGCCTAGTTCTCTGGACTCATTCTTCAGTCCCTGTAAAGAAGGTGACACATATAAGGAGCAATCCTTCTGACCTATTTTAACCTTCACTAAAACGAGATAGTCTCGACTAAATGTCTCTTCCTTCCCACTGACTACATGACTCTCTGGGTTGTGGGCATCCACCCCATAGATGCCTAAGGTTAGATGGCGTAAATCCGACTGCTTTCATCCCACTAAGAATGACTTAAGAATTGCCCTAGCCTTACTAGTAGCAGACCTTTTTTAGGCCACTGTAGCAGGCAAAGCAGTCAAGGATCAATGAATGGTAGAAACCTCCTTGTTTCATGAGGTGTCCTATGGCTGACACACAGATGTTGATTTTTGCCATATCCCAAGTTTCGCGATCACCTGCCTTTTGCCTGCAGCTCATCGGGATCAGGAGCAGCACACTATGGGGTCCAAGTGCCTGCATCTGAGTGGGATGCTCCAGTGCTATCAGAGTCCATCAGGGACCCTCATTTTAAAGCAGAGAGGAAGACTGTGAAGAATGTTTTACAAGGCCAAAATGCACGCTCTGCCGGTTGGGAAAAACTACTAGGAAAAGAGATCTGGTTTTCAGGATATTTTCATTCTTTAGGAACCGGATTTGGAGGGAGACAAAAGATCACTGGTTCACATTAACCTCTCTACGAAAATAACAGAGAGGAGTGAACCTCAGAGCTGATGCAGGAAGCACTTCATATTATCAGGGCTGAAAACATGACAGCCAGATATACCCTTTCACTGTGTGTCATCCAAAGCTCTTTTGTGTTTCTAATCATATAGGAAACTAAGAAACCCTGCTGGCAGGCAATAACCTTTAAAGTGAAGCTAAATGAGGAAAGGACCTTATTTTTTTCATCCTATCCAATAACACCAAAATCACCTGTTACTTACTGCAGGTCAATAGCAGCACTGAATGCAAAGAAATTATTTTGAGTGATTAGAACAGCACGTCTGCTTCTCACTCAGTATTCCTCTAAAGCAGCAGTTTTTCCGATTCATCCACAGGGTTGTGTTATATCATGTCATACAAAACCAGGTTTGATCTGACCTGCCACAAAACAAGTTACAATCCAGCACAATCAATATCTAAAACAATGGATCATTATATGTATACAATAGCATACTAGGGATCTGGACAGCAAAGCACAATTACCCAAATTGCCATTTTGGAAATAAAAATACACTTTATCAGGTGCTTCTTCATTGTTCCCACAGAATATGCGTAGCTTATTCTCCGTTCCTTAGGACAGATCCAGAAAGCAGGCAGACAAGCCCTGGGCATAGCTCTACAGCAAACTCTTATTGTTAAATTGTATTCAGGGATCGCCTGCCTCTGCTTCCCATGGTACCTCACAAGGCAGCAATGACTGTATTGCTCTGAAGGAGACCATTACCAACAATGGCTGCAACTCTGGTATGGGTGAGAAATGGAATTTCATTATAACTGCATTCAAAGGTATTTCAATCAGCACTGATTGCTGCCTCTTTTTACAGAAAAAATAATTTACTGAGTAGATTCAGTGGTTGTGGGAATCACACCCCATGATTTCCCACTCCCTGGTCTTTTTTCTCCTTACAAAAACAGGGAATGCACTCTCCTGTTCATCTTTTGGCAGTGTCACTGTGCAGCCTGAAGCATTCAGAAGGCTAGATTTTGTCATGTAATCTAAAATAGTTAATAACCACACATTTGGGTTTGGGTTTTTTGTGGGTTTTTTTGTTCAAATCAACATTAAAACAACATAAATTAATTTAACTGTAGTGACAGGTATCAGTTGGAGAGGCTTGACTTCTTGTTGTCCATAAAATCAATTCATGGTGTTTTCCCCAGTCCTGACCCACCGGTGTGCCTCTTCCCCTCTGAGGCATCACATCACAGAGTGATGTTTATCAGACTGCCTCTGCCTCGTGTTCTTTAGCCCCTTAGTCTGAAGTGCAAACTGTGATGGTTGTGCTTTGGAAGAAAGCGTTTCCTTTGCTAGCTGAAACTGGACTGAGACTACCAAAAAAACCTGCTGGAACAAGTGACAGTGGCTGCTGTTAGCCAGGCATAGGTTTAATGTAGAAGTGCATGAATTAAAAGAACCATACTATGTAGTTCATCAATAGCCTTCCTACCATTGCCCAGCCATACTTGGAGCAAAAAAGAATTTTACAGAGCCAGTGTTCAGCATAGAACTGTCAGCAAAACATTTTCTGTAACAGTGACCTAAGGTATAGCAACTGTGATAAATCCTTGGGTTTTCTGTTCTTTTCTGGGCAAACATTTCGTAAATACATCCAAAGATAAAGTAAAAGAAAAATATGTATATGAAAATGTATACATACATGTGCATGTATGCGTGAACATAAATACATAACAGGATTTTTTCTTTTAATGCATCTCTCTAAAGTCAATATTACTACTTTAGAGGAAAGGAAGTCCGTAATTATTGTCCATCCACTACAGAAAGCTGAATTCAGTCTCCTCTTAAAGTCTGCAAATGAGAAAACACGAAGATAACTTCAATCATCTTCCCTAGCAGGTTTGTATTCTCCATTAATTTCTCCACCTAGACTGCTCGGTCCACCCCAATCCCTTGTCCCCCATGGCACAGTTGCATGCTCCATCTAGCTAAACATGAATGTGTCGCCTGCTTCCAGGCTGCTCTTTCCACTCCTACACTGTATATCACCAAAAAGCCAGTTGTGGCCTTTTAGGGCCCTTAAAAATCAAAATGCCAGAAATAGGTGGGAGACATATTCCCAGAATTTTCTGGAGCCAGGCAAGGGCTGAGATCAATGCCCTGGCCCAGCCACTTCGGAAGCAGCAACCCAGCCTGCAGAGATTTAAAAAGAAATTACCCAATTAAGATGTAATGGTCCTCTAGCCTTCCCAGCCTGTGAATGAGAGCAGACATATTTACAATCACAGGGTATCATGAAACTCTATCCAGTTATATCAAATCAGCAGGGCTAAATTAGCCAGCAACATCCTGATTAGGTGCTGTGCCTGTGTGTGTGTGTGTTGGATGATTTATGATAAGATCAGTTAGGACTGTCAAAAGAGATTTTAAAATGACCTTCTGGGGGGGGAAAGGGTGGAAGAGAGGGATATTGAGGCTACAGGAAGACAATTGTACTGCCTTACTGTGAAGGATCACAGTGAATAGAGGTGAAGAAAGATTACATTTGTCAATGTGTTTGTCTGATGAATACTTATCCGCAGTATACACACTCACACGCACACATACATAAAGGAGGTAAAGTTCATTTTCCATTGAGGAGTTTTGTTATGATAAGGTTCCTCGTCACCATTTAATTATCCTTACAGAGGAATTTACCTTGGTTAAAATGAATCTTATTTATGTTCGTGAGCACTGAAGGACCATGCAAGCATACCAAAGTGGAGTCCTCTATTTATCCAAAGGTCAGAGATGATTGTAGGCAGGTGGTCCAATTACCCTGGAAAAAAAAGTCTTTCTTCCCCTGTCCCTCTCCCCACCTCATTCTCTCCAGCTCATCCAGGAAAAATGATAATCAGAAATTTAACCCAGACCTGCATAAAGGAGGCTGTCAGCCTTTTTGCTTCTGAAGAGAGCAACAGTACAAATTGGTGTGAGTACAGTGTGTTCATGAATCCAAAAAATAAATCACTGCCTTCATAATACTGCCGAGAAGGCAGAGAAGAAGCTTCTTTCAGCCAGGAGAGTAATAGCAGCAACATCTCAAAGGTGAGGGAGATTAGACCGGGTTTTTATTTGTCGCCATGCCTCCGCTCTTTCCACTTTTCCAGCTGCTCACGGCATTTCTTTCCCTGATATGTGCCCTACCTCCCAAACTCACGGCCACCCTGAAATTTCTCAGCTGACCGCCTGAGCCCACTAGGTGTGACGTGCTCTAGAAAGGGCTTTCCATGCTTGTTAGTTCCTCCTGCTGCTGTAATCCTGCAAAGGAAATATTTTTACAGGGCAGTAATACGTGGCAGCCTTCACCTTCCCTAAAATATGGATGAGGAATGGTTTCAGTGATTGAGCACAAAATGAAAAACCTCTTATACTGGCTCCCCCAAAGAGAGAAGATTATCCTTTAGGCCATCGTTACAGCACAGTAAAAAAAAAAATACATAAATGACAGTACTTTACACCAAATACAGCTTCTGAGGAGAACAACATGCACCATGAAGACAAACACCCCATCAGCAACTCACAAGCGGGACATTGTACCATTGTTAGTTCTTAGGAAGCCACTGTTGTTGTTGTTATTATTATTATCATTATTACAGATTTGCTAAGCAAATGGGAATCTCCACCTGCCCTTCATCTGGGATTTCCTGGGCATCCAAGGCTCTGCTGAATGATCTGATAACAAGCAAGCGCACAGCCAAGCAATAGGTTCAGAGCTCAGAGTCACTATGTGGGTCTGACTGCTAACCCTGCTCTGGTAACTCATTTAACTTCACCAGGTGGAGTCTGCTGCTCCTGATGTATGGTTTTCAGTGGAGGAAGAGAAATGAGACAGCATGGCCTGTGAGGACAGGAGTAAGTTTTGCAAACTGAGTCTTTCTTTGAGCAGAGATTTTTATCCCTGTCAAACACAACTGAGCCAAAACACACTGTGTATGATCCAGTTCTCAGGTATGAAAAGTGGTGGGAGTATGTGACAAAGGAGGTCAGGCAGTTCAGAATGTGGAAAAAACCACAAATTAACTGTTTCACTATCCAGCTCTGGTTTTACAGGTACTAAAGGGGTACAAAGAAGATTTACAAAGCCTCTGGGGATATACTGGGAAACCTCATGTCATTTAGGAAACCCTTAAAGGCAGTAACCCAACAAAACCATTCTTCTATCACCTTTCTACAGGGGCCTGGTGACCAGGCAAGGCCATCACAAGCAGCAGCAGCAAGAAAGGCAGGGGCTGGAGAAACCATCCAGGTCCAGATTCTCACTTCCCAAAGTGTTCATAGAGTGTTGGTGAATTCCAGTTCATCTCAAACTGAGTGACTTATTTTCTCCCCACTGTGAGATTTGGTGCATGAATAACGTTCTGAGCGTGAATAGGTGACTTCACTACATGGTAGAAGGTGCAAAACTGTGAGATTGTGAGTTAAAAGACTGCCAGGTTCAACATCAGAGACTTGTAGCCTTCTTTTCTGTAACTACCTTAAATAAGAAATCATTGGTATCAAGTCTTGTATTACTTCTCTTACTTGCTAGGACTTAGGAATGTCACTTTGAAACTTCTAAAAGAAGCAATGGGAGCCCTTAAAATATAACCTTCAAGCAAATTCTCTGCAGCATTGAGCCCCAGATGAATACAATAAACTAGCTGAAAATAGATCTTCTCAATTTCCCACTATTTTAATGTCACAAGCAACTTTTACACACTCACTAAACATTCACCTTCTTTCCCTTCATCTTTTTCTGGATAGTAATTCTAAATGAAATATTACTTATAAGGAAGATATATTCTGTGTAAAAAATTCAATTTCATACACAGGGTTAAACAGGTTTGGTTTTTTTAAAGAAATAGCTTATCTTACAGAACAACAATCTTTAACACACAAAGTTTAATCATTAAAATTTTAATTACGATATTCCATAGGTTGTACTTAATTATAAAAAGTTACATTGCTAGTAATCTTCTTTGTGCCTTTAATCCTCTGTAAGATGGATGACTGACATATCATTCTCTTTAAGTAATAATTGTGTGGTAATATTGCATTTGTATCTTAGCGACCCATGCAATAATTGTTTATATAACTAAGAAAATTAGGTACTGGCCTAAGGTTACCCTAATGTTCAGAAAGGTTCAAAATGTTCTTGTGTGCCCTTAATACTCATGTAATGACTCTTATATTGGTTCTGCAGCTGTCTAGAAATGCAGCCTCAGTGTGAAAATGGTGGCATTTGGTCTCAAGGTGCACATGCACTAAGAGCAGAGCTAATCACCACCCACCTAACAGTGCTGTATTTGGTATTCTAGCTGTAAATACATGAGTATTTCCAATACTTGTCAGCCACTTGCCCACACTTGCATGCTCTTGGCATAGTATTTCTGTTTGTCTTTTTCTGCCCTGCTCAGTGAAAAGTTGGAAAGAGTGCAGCTGTATAAAGCAATGGCTAGCACATTTTTTATGAGTAAAATTTATGGAGTAATGTATCTACTTTTAGCATGACTATTGTTAAACCTGGAGATCAAGCAAAGTGACACTGAGTATATTGCTTTATCAATTGGATTCGTTCAAGTGAAAAATGCTGATCATGCCATGTCTATTCCCTGGGTGCAGAAACACTACTTCACTACTTGAGCGGTCGATACATAAAAGTCAAATTCATTATAATTTGTAGCTTTTTTTTCTTGAAGAAGAACGCAGTTCTCAGTATATCAATATCAACTCTTAAATCCACATCGGATGGAGAGGGTACAGCACAGTAATTCAATCTCTTTACACTTAATATGGTCAGGAAGGGAGAATGAAAACAGCCTCTTGTAAAATGATGGAAAAAACAGGATGCAATCATTCTGATGGAGCTGTGCAAAGGAGTAATTTTACACCATTCGTTACCAGGGCAACAAAATATAGTGAGCCCCATACATCTAACAGGTGACATTTTAGCTAAGAAATTGCTTCTTTGGTATTTTTTCTGTCTATGAAAAACAATGTTACTAGCGTTTTCACTTGTCATGTACTATAGGGCAACATATTCCTGCTGACAGGCCCATAATGGAAAAATAGAGCAGTTAAATAGTATTACACTCTAACTTTTAGGATACATGCTAATCTGCTCCTTAAAGAGACTTCAGACATTTTCAAACACCCTGGAGACTTGAGTGACTGGAAATTTCTGCATGAGTGTATATAGACGAGCAGACAGATGTGTTTAGTGGAAACAAAAAACCCCTCTTTTCCAATCTTTTCTGATTTAGCTAAAACCTGGAAGGGTTTTTTGTAGATAAATACACTGCAGTGTTTGTAAATGGCCACCCACAAACACAGCAATGCCAAATATATCAAGTGGGTTGGTTTCCATATGTTTCTATCAGTGAATGTGTCAATTATTTTTGGCCCATATGTATGAAGGTCACATTTCAAATTCCTGTATGACTGCTACTGAATTCATGAGAGGGAAGAAGCTCAATTTTCATGCCCTACTTTTACATCCAGAGGGGACTGAAGACCTGAGATGGGATTTAGTGGGTTTGTGAATGAACCTGTATCTCTCATAAAATCTAGATTTTAGATACGAATAAATGTTATCAATAACCCCTTTTTTAATTGCAGATGCTTCAGAAGTAGCGTGGCCTCCTGGGGCTGGTGTAATTCCAGGAACTGGTGCTGACATGACAACTGAGACCAGCTGAGAGCTGGTGTTTAAATATCTGTCTCTGGTCAGTGAAGTTTCTGAAGTAAGGAATCAACACTAGGATGGAGGGGTGACACTCTCCAGCAGGTCACAAAGGTAGTGGTACAGGACGAAGATTAAGGAAATACTAATGAAAAGCTTGGAGAAAATTAATGTAATATTCAAAGAACCCTTTGCCTGAGTGCATGAGGGCAGCACACGCTAGCGCTAAGAGGGGAAGTCCAGATGCACAGAGGAGGCCAGAGATGAGAGAGACTTTGGTTATATTGGTAGACACAAGAAAGGCAACATAATTGATATAAAGGCTGACAAGCCTCCAGCATTGTAGAAAATCATCAACATCAGCTGTGGAACATGATGTGACCAGCAGAACCCAGGTTACAACATGGGGGATTGTAAAAAGAACAGCACAATACACAACAAGAAAGAGAGGGAGTCATTCACTCCAGTAGCAAAACAGAAGCAGAAATTTGCAGAATCAAGAGAAGAGGCAGACCTAAGGTTAAAAGTAAGCAGAGGAGACAGGAGGATGAAGAGTGACACCAAGTAGGAAGTGAGTCACACTTTCACAGAATAGGAAATTAAAGTAGCAGATCTTCACAAGCCTTGAAATCCCTGAGTACGAAGAGATTAGGGTAACTGGAGGCTTGATAATGGACTGCCTTCGAAACTGCTTCCCTTTCCTGTACAGAATCAGAGCTCAAATGTTTAACAGGGTGAGATTAACCTATGCTGGCTACAGAGATGGGCTGACACACATAGCTATGAAGACATAGAATCATCTATGAGATTGTCCTTGAAATGTGATGTTATGGCCAGGACCTATAGAAGAAACACTTATTTTTGTTTCCTATGTCATGTACAGTGACTAACAATAGGCATTGTATGAATTGACAGCTTACTGGTTGTTAATTTCTAACTTTTGAATTTAGGTGAAGACAATTTGTCCACTGCTTCAGTCCTTAGACTTTACTGCTCCCCATGGTGCAGTGATGTGTGTATGGCAAGGCTACAAAACAATACTTTCCTGTAAATGTAAAATGCATTGTTCCTGAAAGCTGCCCAGCTTCCTAAATCATTGCCAATCCATCCTCCCTGAGTGGTTAATGGGATTCCCAACAGGTCACAGGTGGGCAGGGAGGTGTGTGTGAGATAGAGATGGATTTTTGGGATTCCCATCCAACAAAGGACAGCACATCACACGCTAGTGCATTGCAGGTCACAGAAGGTGTCTGCTGTCAAAGATGCCTCCTTTGCTTTGTCCCCTGGATCTGAAATCTGACTGCAGCATTAGTAGTCTTACTTGCTGCTCACAGTGCACAGCTGTGCCAAGCTGGACTGTGCTTGAGCTGTGCTTGGGCTGTGCCCGAGGCCTCTCTGACCTTGGGCGGCGATGATGGAAAGCTTGATTTTGAAAGATGTGGTTTGGGGACACTTATTCCTCTGTGAGTGTGACAGGGCTAATCTGTGCCCTACGAACCTTACCGTCCTGGCAATATTATTTCACCTGTTTCGCTCTCTCTTACCTCTCTTGTTTGTTTCTGTACAAAGCATTTAACCATCCAGTACAGGACTCTCACATTTTTCAATGTGCATGCACTCTCTGCCTCAGGCCAAGGTAGACCTAACACCTGGCTGAGAGAGACAGTAATTATAGACTGGTTTACTGCCACTTATGTGCCAGGTTTTCCATGCTTGTCCAAGTGCTCTGAAACAGAGCAGTCACCTTTGTATGCAGACATATGCTTAGAGGCACACCTTTTCAGGCATGTCTGCACCTCCAACCCTTGAACAATTTCTGCACTTTATTTGTTTCACATGCATATAGCCTACATCAGATTAAAATGTTAACGAACGTGGTGTTGGAAGCTTTGGTGCTGGGCGAAGCAGAGTATTCAGGTGAGCACAGTGCAGATGTAAAATAGACTTTCATTTTCTCTCAGATGTACAGATGCAGCTTCCAGTGACCCAAACAATATGTATTGTGTAATTAGGAACTAGCATAGCCTAGCAAGCATATGCAAGAAGATGCAGAATTAGGCCCTTAATAAAAGGAATTGGGCAAATTACATACTCACCATGACGCCTTTTAAAATCTCCCTGTAACAATAAACTGATGAAGATGCTGATGGAAGGCTGCCCTACAGTTTCATGTTCTGAGTTTACACTCTGAAAAACAGAATTGGATTTAATAAAGCAGAGTCCCAATAACTGTCTAACATTTGTATGTTACAAATTTTCTCAAGTTTTGAATTGAACGAGATCTGAAAAATTAGTGTTTATGAAACTTCACAATCGAGAATAATATTTCTTTTTGTTTTCTGTACGCTAGGTGACCCGTACTTTAATCATCAAGTACAGGAGTGCAACAAAGGCAGAGTATCCCACAGTATTATTAATTACTCTTTGTCTGCACAATCTTTTAAGCTTCTAAAACCAAAAGCAATAAGTAGATTATAAATGAACACAAAAAAATTCATACTCCCATTCTTCAAAAATAGTATACTGTTTAAAAGACATGTTAACATCTTTTCACTTGAAAACTTCACACTGAAAACCTCTACTTTACATCATAATTATTCAAAGCAGCAAATGTCTTCCGATTTTACCTTTTTCTTTCTTTGCAAATTGTTTCTGTGATATTAATAATCTATACTGTAATTGTTTTAAAATGTTTTAAGATGTATATAATCTTTAAATGTTTGAAAGCATCATTCAAAATAAATTCATACAGATGTTATAGGTTCCTACTTATTCAAAATTCCTTCTCTCAGATTAAAGTGGATACCAACAAAACGCACACAAGAATTCAATTTGTGTCTATTTTATAGTATAAACATTGCTTGCTGATGTGCCTATTGCAAAAATAATTCCTATCAAAGTATTAAGAAAAGAGCAAAGAAAGGAAAGGTGCAGAGTCATTTCAGAGTAGACAGTGTCACTTAGGAAGCTCAGTCTCAGAAGACTATCTACTGTGCCCTAGGTCATTTGAGAGAATGACGTATTGTGAATACATGATAAATAATATCCCAAAAGTGAGAGCCTTACATAATCTTGCTCTCACAGTGTCAAATGTCTGTTGTGTTTACACTATGAAGGTAAGATTTACTAAGAAGGTCTTCTAATATCAGTCTTTTATTTGTTTCTGCATTACAGATCTATTCCCTAGGAGCAAGAGAGTTACATTAGTTGCTCATTCATTTCAGTAAAATAGTGTCATCATTATCAAAGCCAAACTAGAAGGTAAATCCAAATACCCTAAGAATATAACAGCAGCTGAACTCTTCTGTAAGAGACTGAAGTGTTAAGAACAATTGTCTCAAAGCTTGCTTGTGTGTGTTTATCTGATAAGACCAGACAGTAGACCACTCTTTTGTCTGACAAGACCGAGGGCAGACCACTCTTTGGCTTATCAGGTACCACCATCTGGCAAGGAAACTTGCGCAAACTTGCTGAAGCAGCAGGCCATTCTTTGGTTTATCAGGCACTACCAAGAATAGGACACCAACTGGTATCCGGGTCAGGCTGCTTGCCTCACCAGCAACATATTAGATGTTCACGTGTTGGGTACCTGATGTTGCCCTGGGTAACCAAACGGAATCAAGAGGGCAAACCCCCTCTCCAACACCAGATAAAAGACGGCACAACGAAACCTGGGTGTAGCCATCCACCACTGAAAAACTGAAGACTGAGGACCAACGGGACGCCGCTGGATCCATGGTGGTGACTATCCTTCGCTTATCTCTCTGAATGCCTGCTTAATTTCCTCCTAATGTTTCCTGCCTTTCCTATCACTTTACTCTTTTATATTTACCCAATAAAACATCTGATTGGCAGCATATGACCTCATTTGTGTCTTAATTTCACTCTTGGGATCATTACAAACCTTCCCCGAGCCTGACAATCAGACAAGGACTTAAGATCTTCCTTCTAGCCTTTTTTTTTTTTTTTTTCAGTTGGGTTAATAACTGTTCATTCATTTGTACTAAAAGAAGCTAAATGTTGTAAGTTCAGAACCTTGGTTTCAATTCAGCATGTGAAATTTAGGGTCCACCTTTCTATCTTCCCTTTGCCATATTAGCATCTTCAGAGCCTAGGTGGTCAAGGTATCTCTGTAACTGGCCTACAGGGAAACAACCCAAAAGCAAGCATCTGCTTTTCATTTTTCTTTCCTCACCACCCAACGTTCACTGCTCCCTGGCACCTCTCCATCCTTGCTGTATGATGCTTTGGTGCCAAGGTAGCCTCTTTTCTATTCAGCTGCCACTCTTCTAACCACTGCCAAGAGCTATTCCCCTAGTGCTTTTGAAATGAAGACAGTGTAGTGCATGCAAACTAGGCTAAATCTGTATCCTGTGCAATACTTTCTGGCACAGACAACAAAGAAGAAGACCAGCACCTGGTTGTGCCTTCACTCAGGGATTATCAGTGGGATTGTAGAAGTCTACGGGCTGTGGTAGTACCAGAAGGACAGGACAGAAGTTCTCTCTGTACAAAACATCAAACACCATTTTCAGTGGGCAGGTTTTCTTTCACCTGAAAACCTGGTGTCTCATTCTATTTACTACTGTCATCTTGGCTCTCAATGCTAATTAAAAAATCTATAGTCCTGAAAGTTGGGAAGGTACAAGGTGGCCAATTTGCTGTTAAGAGAGATTTCTCTGAAGGAGGTAAGTGCAGGGCAGAGAAAATCTGTGCATGAAGTTGCATGTCAGAAGAACAGACAATTAAAGATACTTGATGTTGGTTACACGAGTACAGCTCAGACTGCTTAGAGATGATTAATTGCACAAAGCCTGATGTGGCCATCAGAGTTGACAACCAATCTAGGCAGCAAGAGAGGCAGGAATGAAGACAGGAAAATGTCCAGTAAATTGGATTTTTTTCTATATGGTTTAACCAACAGTACAAGCCATAGAGAAAATGGATTTGGTTTGGGGAACCATAAATACTTCAAATGAGCGATAATCTTCTTTTGATATGTTCAACAATATGTTTCAGTGTGGAAACGGATAAGTGAGAGTAAGAAGGAAATAGGACATCAGGAAAACATGGGAAACTAGTTGAGGAGAAAGTTAAGTGGGAGAAAAATCAAGTGAAAGATTATTCTTGCTGACATCTTTGGCACTGGATGTATAGAGAAGAAAGTACCAGTCAAGGACAAAGTTGTCAGACTTGAGTGTCCGAAGTGAAGCATCTAAATCAGTATTTAGGCAACCCAGCGAGTGACCTGGATTTCAGAGATACTAAGTCACTTCAGCTTACATTGATGTAGTGTTTCTCACCTGAGACTGTCAGACATATTTTTAGATGTCTGAATGTGAATTTTATATATACATGTGTATAAACAGTTGCCTGAGGTTTGCCTAAGTGTTAATAGAGGATCATCATCATATTAAAAAACAAAACCCAAACAAACAGAGGGATACTTCTATATGTGACATTTTCACAGGTTATTGTGATTATTAAAGTGTTGTTATAAGATAAATCTTTCTTTTACATTGTTCTATCTGATTGTGGTCTTTGAGATGCCAAATGAAGGATGACTCTTCACTTGCAGCTGTTAAAGATTGCTAAACATGGCTACCAGCACATGGAGTACTGTAGCCTGGGTAAGGCCTAGGAACATTTCCCCTTGAACAGATGCAGTGTGTGGGCTGATAAAAAAGGTAGAGGTATACAGCCAAACTGTGTTCCTCCATCTCACTTCTCCCTGTACCAACTCTTGGTAGTGAAAAAGGAGGAGATGATTGTGCAAAAGGCTGGTAGGCACAGGAGAAGAAAACACCTCTTAGACAGATATTCCAGATAGAACTGCCTGATGTTTTAACTCAGGTTTATAAAGATTTCAAAATGATTGTGAAAGAAGGTAAATCTCCAAAAACTAGTGGAATTTGTGTATGAAGAATTGTCTTATACATTATATGATAGGGTGTAATAAGGTGTTTCAAATGCCTGCTTGTTTATGGGAAAATTCCAAGCATTTCTGATGGAGAAGGCCTCCAAAATATCTGAACATCTACCTCACAGAGAAAAACATCGTATTTGTCCTTCAGGGAATCTCATTTGAAAGTCTTGGCTTTGTTGTTTAAACTGAAGTATCAAAGCATACATGAAATCTAATTGTGTTGCACAGTGTTCATTATTGATTTCAGTATGCTTATATTCCCTTCTAGAGGTGATGTGCAAGTATCTAGTGGAAACTATGCTAAGATGAGGTAAGCTGAGGCTATTTTTCCATGATCATTAATGCTGCACCTGCATGATACCAATCACTGCATTGGATGTGAACACAGGCTCATATTTATGTGGCTTTAGCAAAAGAACACACATGGTTTTTATTCTAGCTTTATATACTAGCTAGGGAAAGACAGATCATACTGAAGTTACCCTGAACTATATCACAAGAAAATCACCCCTTCAAAAGTCTTTCAAATGAGTTTAAAGGAACAGAGAGAGTTTGCACTGACTCAGCACTACATGTCAAGTGGTTCTGCATTTTTTCGCTTTGTACTGAAAACACTAAAATGGGGTGTAACCCCTATCTGCACTGTAGCCAGTGTGCTCTTTTAGCACACGAAAATATCTAAGATGTCAAAGCAAAGAGCTTCATCTGCAATTAAATTCCTCAGGATTTTTGTAGCTTAGGTCACATATTGGTTACATACTAAATACATAGGCAAAAACCAAACCCAACTGGAATTTGACAATTTTGCTCCATGATAAGTCAAGACAACCTACAACTTTACTTAGATATGGAGAGCCTTCAGAGCTTGCTGGGTACCAACAGAATAGGTGAATACTGCATGGTGAATCCCTGAGGCTTCCGTTTGTACTTCTGCATTGCTAGAAGGATGCAAGGTGTTAGAAAAATGACCAGGCCCCTACCTCATACACAAGTTGAATTTATGCAGCATTTTGAGCATGCGCAGGAGAAAACCCTAAGTACTGTCTACCCACATGCATTTTATTAAATGAGTTCTGTTGTTCCAGGCTCCATATGAATTATCCTTATCCCAGTTACGTACATGTCCTGGGAACCATTATTTCTAATGCAGCATGTTTTAAAGTGCTTTAAAGATAAAACGCCAAGCATATAAAAAGTATAAGATAACCCAAATTCTCATCTGCAGTTGAAGAATTCTTACAATAAAGTACCTTTCTTAGAAGTCACTTTCTTATCTAAATATGTGCGGAGGCGAAAGCTACAATAAAAGAAGTTCTAATTCTTTCTAACTAAGCTTGACCCTCTTTGTGATTTTTTGCCTGTGTAATGCTTCAGATGTATACTGGTTTTGAAAGGGAAAGGTATTTTCTCAGGGGCATTTTTAATTACCTATGAGCTGATCAGAGATATTCAAATACGTACTACTTTAACTCCACTGAGTCAGTGAAAGCAGTAAATAAATTAACATACCTTAGGGAATCACTGTTCTTTGAGCAGTGGGACATTGTTAGTGGGAAGCATTGATTTTGTTTGACTTTTGCACAGCACAAAATGAGATTGACCCCAGAAAGCTGTTCTGGAACTGTTCATGGCCACTGACCACTGAGAAAGCAAAATTTACCAGTTCTGCCTTAGAAGTGAGTTAAATCCATTCCACTGATTGATTGGCTTGTCCAAGCAAATAATCACTATTAGTCCCAGCCAAGCTTACTGGTTTTCTAGTCTCAAAGGCTGTGAGAGGCAACTTCAGTGGTGCCATATTGCTTATGCAAAAGCTAGTATAAATGATATATAATTTTGTTTAATCATTTACCTTGAGCAAGGTATTACTTCTTACTGAATTCAGCTAAGCTATACAACCCCACGCCAGCTCTGAATCTAACCCCTTTTCCTCAGACACCAACTTATCTTTTGGGTTCCTGGGTTGTATACAGCCTGAAAGATACACTGATGAAGGGGGAATCATCACATGGCTGCCTCCTCAAAGTTTCCTGAACAGTGTTTATATCCTGAAGAACTTTATGTCAGGCTACATCTTATTATATTTTTATCTTTGAGGAGATTTCCAAAAGGCACTGTGGATTTGAATTATTATGACTAGGAAATTGAAATTTTTTGCGTTTCAGTAGGGTGGACATCATAAAGATATGCCGGAGTCTGTGATTTGGGTATAGAAAATACCAAAACTTTTTAACTAACCTTGAAAAGAGGAACACCATGTAACAACAATGCACAAGTGGAAAAATGCATTGATTCTGCTGGCTAGACTAATGTCCTGTCTAACTTAAATGTGCACTGTCAGCTTTGTCACTTTATGTAATTATTTACTCCTTTAGTTCTAAGCAGTTGCCCATGTGTGTGAATTGTTCATAAGAAACAGAAACGCTTCTGTTGTGAGAGCGTTAGCGGAGGAGGATGGCCTAGTGAACATGTGTGTTATCAGCAGAGATGATCAGGAATATTTCTGTATATTTTTTGACCATCTTGTTGCTTTAGCAAGACCAAAACTTTTCAGAACTTGTATTTTTTTTTCTGCTTTCTCTAGTGGATGCTTCAGAAATGCCAGAGGAACAGCTGTTAAGTGAAGCAAGGAAACTTCTCCCTCAAGAGACTGAACTCCCTTTCTCAGTAGATCTCCCAAACATAGAGGCACAGAGAGTGAGAGACCATATGATCCTGTATTTGTTTAGTGTTTTTTTTCACAAAGTATGAAACGAGTGCCCTGTTCCACTTATGTTTGCATGTAAAATCTTCCTGGCAGCTGTGGCTTAGGCAACTCTCTGCATTCATTGTGCCTGTGCTCCTCCCCAGAGTGCCGAAAGCTTGCTTTTGTTCGCTCCCTGGGCTGAGCAACATGGCAGCAGCTCCTCAGCAGTCTGCACAGCATCCTTTGAAAGATCAAAGAGAACAGGTCCTTTCCATCCACATTTAGGTCTTGAATTCCTCCCCAAAACTGCCAAGGAGGTGGCAACGACTGGCAACAACAATGTTTGGTTGGTGCCAGTCGGGCTGGGGCCACCTTGTTTCATAACCCCATGTAGCAGCCACTAAGGCATACTAATTTTCAGCCACTACACCCTAGGTCACATATTCAGCCACTGGCCTAGGTTGAAAAGCTCCATAATATTGTTATTAAACCTCTGCTCCATCCAGTTCTTTAAAGCCAAACTATTAAAATTTACTCCAGGCTGAAACTCAGCCCTACAATATGTGCACAACATTTCTACTAACAAGATTTCTGCCACCGCCACCACTCGCCACAACTAAATGAGCATTCAGAAAATATTGAAGAAAAATTACAAATAAAACAAAAAAAAAATCCTGAAACAAGATTGGAAGGGCTGAGCCGACATGGATTGCAGACTAGAGAATAAAAGGACAATGTAATTTACTATATAGAAGAAGGACAGGGGAGGGGACAGCACTGGCCCTAGGTGTACTTTGTGTTCAAAAATACTTGGGCAATGTTAACAGACAGGTTCAGATGTTGTTCCCATCATCTTTTAGCTGTTGCTACCAAATGTACTATGTGCTTCTGTGTACTGTCATAAGTCAGCTAAAACACGTGTAAACATATGCCACGTCAGTCATTAAGGAGAAGGGTATAATTACACTTCTAAATGTGGCAAAGCATTTTGAAAGTAGCATATAATTTTCCAGAGCGGGAACCTTTATGAACCATATCTTTCCCTGAGTGTTTATACAGCCTGACATCTTTGGGTTTGTTCAGATCAAGAGCCCCACTGTGAACAAGCAGGCTTCAGACAAAGGAGCCAATTTGTTCTGTAGGTGCCATTTCAACAAAAGGGAGAGGCAGCAAGAGATGGGGGGCGGGGGCGAAGTGAGAAGACAGAGGAGAAGGGCACACTGTGTTACTGCACACAGTTCAGAAATATGTGGGATCTGGCATAATTACCCTGGGAAGGACTGTTGAGAGATGCCTAGTGTCAGGGTGCTGCTTTCACTGTTGGCAAATGACAATGCTGTCATTTTATCCTTGACAGAGTCAGTATGGAGTTTATACTTTTAATTAAATTAACTAGGCTCACTGCTCACTTGAGGGCGATGGGATCATGTAGTCTTACTGGGAAAGAGGAAAAGCATGAAGGTGCCAAGGGGGCATCCTACAAAATGCTCATTTCCTCCTTTTGATACGAGCTCTATATGAGAGGGATTTGTAAAGCCAGCCTAGAAATCTGAACACCCTCTCTCCATTAATTTTGTAATTTTTTTTAGGTAATTTTCGAAAATATGAGCTCAAATGTTTTTAGGTTTCTGAGAATAAACAAAAGCTGTACATTATTCTGTCTACTAAGCTCAGCTGAGCCATGAGGCTATTTTGGCTTAGCAAGTTACCACTCATCAGCTGAGCCATGATAATCATCACTTCACTTCTGTAATACCTTCAACAACTGCAACAGTCTCAATCCACAGTAATAGAAGAGTGAAGCAACATTTCCTAGCATTTGCAATAGGCCAAAACCACATACGAGCTGCCTCATTCAGCTGACACATAATTTTTTGCATGTTTATCTGACCATGATACTCTTTTTTTTTTCTAGACACAAAGTGTTCTTTTCCTGTGAAATATTTCAGTTTGTCTCAAAAAAGAGGGTGCTGATGCTTGTTAAATAATATAAAATTTATGGTTTATGTCCCTTTTATCTTTATAGCAGTGTCCTGCCAGTCCTTATTCAACCATGGGGAAAATTTAATGGTAACTATTCAATAACTGGTAAACATCTGAGAGACATGAGATTATAAAATTATTACCAGTGAACACTGATACAAAAAATGTTAGGGTGATTCCCAACCCTCCTTCTCTTCCTGACAGATTATATTTGCCCCAACAGTTTATTTCTACTATATAGAAGGAAGAAAATATTTGTCCAATCTGTGTTATTTTCATGTCTTGAAAACACAGTGACACACATCTCTTTCTCACTGTCCATGTTGGTCACTAAAGTGCTACTGCAAGTTAATTTATGTCTGCCCACACAAGCAATGAAAGCCATATAGAATACCTATAGAAATAAATATAGAATAAACATACAGAAAGTAGCCTTGGAATTACAGTGAAAAAAGAATCCATGGATGATAAAACTATGACTATTAATTTATTGCACTTTGACAATTAAGATGAGAAGTATCTGAAAGTATTAGATACCTATGTTTCACTACAGAGGGAAGAGAGTTCCCTGAACTTGGATCCACATACATGGGGAAATTTGAAGCTTTCCTACCGCTGAAGCAGTTGTTCACCAAGCTGAAAATGGAAATAGATATTGCTGCACTCCTGTAAAGCTCTCCAGAGTGCCCAGTTCTGTCCCTGACAATTTCAGCTGTATTGGAGGTTGAAGCTGGGCACTTTGACAATCCCTGACTTAGTGATCTAATTTTGCATTCTCATTTTAATTTGTTTCCCCAATTTCTTGCATGTATTCTGACTTTCTAAGAACATTTTTCTGTAGTGCCAGAAGAATTTGCCCCAAATTCCCAGGACTCTAGCTCAAGTCAAAGTTTAGAAAGTCAAGCCCACAATTAAATTGTTTTGAGTGTCATGTAATGGTAACTGTCAGGCAAGTTTTGATCTGCCACATTCATGTTTTAACTATTTTAACTGTAGTATAACTTCAATTTATTTCTCCATCATATTTCTTTGAATTTATGTCATATTCTCTTTATAGTAATTTTTAGTTTTAGTTTTGGTCTTACCATATCCTGAAGTCTTGTATGGTATGGCTGAATGTGTGGGATGTCCCGGCAGGACCTGTGGCCTCATGGAGAGAGGAGCCCAGGCTGGAGCAGGTTTGCTGGCAGGACTTGTGGCGCCACAGGGGACACACGCTGGAGCAGTCTGTTCCTGAAGGACTGCACCCCATGGAAAGGACCTATGGTGGAGCAGGGGAAGAGTGTGAGGAGTCCTCCCCCTGAGGAGGAAGGAGTGACAGAGACAACATATGATGAACTGACCGCAAACCCCATTCCCTGTCCCCTTGTACTACTCCAGGGGAGGAGGTAGAGAATTTGGGAGTGAAGTTAAGCCTGGGAAGAAGGGAGGGGTGGGGGAACTGTTTTAAAATTTGGTTTTATTTCTCATTATCATACTCTCATTTGATTGGTAATAAATTAAATTAATTTCCCCAAGTCGAGTCTGGTTTGCCCATGACGGTAATTAGTGAATGATCTCTCCCTGTCCTTATCTTGACCCATGAAGCTTTCGTTATATTTTCTCTCCCCTGTCCAGCTGAGGAGGGGAGTGATAAAGCGGCTTTGGTGGGCACCTGGTGTCCAGCCAGGGTCAACCCACTACAACTATGTAAGACCATAGTTATGAATATTCAATGATTACTGCATTGCATTTTTGTATCTATATCTTGCATGTACAACTTGCCTAGGAAAACATGCAGAGACAGAATTTACTATAACTGAGAATCAGGCCTTGAACACTGAGAATCTACTTCTGCATGTGCTCTAAATGCATACAGGCATTGCAATGGTCTGCTTTACCTAAAAGAGGAGAAAACAGCGTTATCTTCTGAAGTTATCAAATTACATTTTCTTTTGAGTTTTATTTGATGCACCAATTTTCAATTTGTTGCATAACATCTTCCCTTACACTGAGGAGTAATAGTAGGCTATACATTAAAGAAAAAAGAGGCTATGCATCTTGTAAAGCCCACATTAAGTAGCACAAATTGTTCCAATTATGTCACAAGGATTCTGCAAACCTTCATTTTCTTCAATATCTGAAGCGTGCTCATATAAGAGGATATTGTTTCAGTGAAAGGAGAGAAAACAAGGAAAGCAGAAAAAAATTACCAGTATGACAGAGTTTTCAAAGAGCACTGCTGAAAAAGGTCTTGGGGATGAAAAACCAAACAGAATGAAGTTGAAGGAAAGGGAAACATTTCCATATAGAGACCTTTATCATCGAGTAAGAAGATTAAGTATGCTCTTGTACATGTACCCAACTTGATGTTGCTTTCTGTAAATTTTTATTATTTCATATACAAAAAGAATAATATTACTTATTTTGCTCACACTGTGTTTTACATGTCTGTTCCCAAGGTGTTTTGTCTGTAGGCTTGACAGATCTTTGTAGAAAGTCTGTCCGACAAACAGCTAAATGGAAGATGGGAGACAGCTTAAAGACCTCCCAGGACATTGAGTTCTGGCATTTAGCCTCACATCTAGACTGGAGGATAAAATACAACTTAAATGTACTGAATCTTTTGAGCAATAACCTACAGAGGTTCTTATGGCAACTTCAGCACTGCAGTAATATAGTATTTCAACACAGTGTACATTAAACAATATGACAAACTTCTAGTGTATGTAGTTCATTATCTTTTTCATCTCCTTCTCAAAAAGGAAAATGGTACATACGTTATCTCCTAATGCCTTGTAGGTCTCACAAAGTTTGGCTTTATTAACACTTAAAATCTTGTGTTACTAAAGTTTAAACAATAAAAGGTAGAAGACCTACTTTTTATCTTTTCTCCCATCAATATTTTGGAGGGTGACTCCAGCCCCTCCCCCTTCCCACCCCAGACTGGGCTGTACAGGATCTGGAGGTCTGTACCTGTACAACAGTAAAAGTAAAGGTCAAGGAGCAGGGATTTACATTATAGCTAATGCTTTTAAGTGTCCGAACATCACTCTATGCTATATGTTATAGTTTGTCACTGAAGCATTGCAGCTCTGCCTCACTAGGCTTTCCTGTGAAGGAAAGGGAGAGAGAGGTGGCAGTGTCTCTCAGGGGCACAGCTGGGGTTTGTACTCCTCCAGTGATGAGCTGGGGACATGCCGCCCTCCACGAGAGGCATCTACTCTCCGGACTCAGAGACAAGGTGTGCGGGTACCAACATAGTGCCTATGAGAAGCTAAAAGAAAATGTCTTCGTAGACATATTCTAATAATTTCTGAATCTTCCTCTTGCTACATTAGCAGAGCCAAAAGCAGAGCATACTCTTTACTACTTGTATTGTGCATTATTTTAAGACTTACTGCTTCTCTTAGTTGGAAGGTTGTTGATCCAGACCACTTGAACATATTAAATCATAACACAAAAAGTATCACTATAACCTAATCATAAGAGCAAAGAAAAAATGTTCTGTTAAAGCATTAGTTTTAAAACAGCATTCATTACAGAAGAAATGTTAGCCAGGATTCACAAGCGTTTCCTGAATTACCATGGTTTTCTCCTGTCTTTGCTTTCTATTCTTCATAACACACCCTATATAATTGAAAAGAGAACCAAAAAAGAATGCCAGAGACCTAAAAGCTGTTATTAGCAATCTTCAAAGAGGCAGGTGTTATTTTTTCCTAGCCAGGAAGTGCAAACTGTGAAGAAATCCCCTGATGGGGACCTCACTGTCTCTTACATGTAAGAGATTCCAGAACATGTTAAGATGCTGTAGGTAGCTCCTGTGTCTCCAGCAGACAGTGGGAGGGAGTAGAGCACACCGTTTTCTCCCACGCTGTGCCCAGATGTCATGTGGACTCTAGGGACAGTTGGCAGTGACTTCCCAAGCTCCTATAATCTGCTTTGGAGGTCCAGCTAGAGAGCTAAAAGGGACCCCTGGCTTAGTACTTTGTCCTACATCCAGTGCTGAAAACATAGACATCCATGCTGGATCTTGCTATCATGGGCAACCGCACCAACTAATCATCTCCCTCAGAAATGATAAAAGTTTGTTTCAAAGCTTCTAAGGGTTCTTGCCCCCAGTGCTGTGACTGGAAAACTCCAAACCACATTCAGCATGTAAACAGGTAGCTAAAATAGCCACAAGTTAAAAAATAGCTACCAAATAAACCAGAAAATATCTAGCTAAAACACTGGGGAAATGACTTTTCATTTTCTCTGCTGAAAAGTGTATTCTTTTAGCTTTTCCTGAATGAGGTTTTGCACTCCCCTGCCCATTGCTGTAGCCTTACTCTGTAGCTGTTCCAGCTCAATTTGGTTTTATGGGCATGGGTGACCACATCAAGAAGGAATATGCAAACAAGTTCTCACTCCATTGCCTAGTATGAAGTCACTAACATCCTTCTCCCTGTACTAGAAGTATCTCGTCTGGTATGTTTGCTTTGTACCAAAAATCACGATACTGCTGTGTCAAAGTCACATGGTGAGTCACCACTATTCTCTCCACTGATGATGTGTCCCATTTTCACAATTGTCCTTGAGACCTCACCAGTTGTGGTATACTGTTTAAAATGCCTGTTAATTCCAAATAGTGGAAGCTAGATTTCTGAAGGTGCTAGATTCACATACAAACTATTGCCTGTAATTAAAAGATTATCAGAAGTACCCATGTTATTATTTAATTTGTAGCTCTGCTGTTGGATTATATATATATGTATAGAGAGTGTTTTTTAAAATCCATGCTATTTACCATACATGAATGTCATTAACATGCATTTCGTTTAACCCCAAGGAGTCATTTAAACCTCCTGGGTGAATTTACATTTATGAATGTTTTCTATGAAATGTGTATTATTTATCCACTTCATCGTGAGAGCTCTGAAGGAGCCAGAAAACTGTAAATATGTATGTAAGGGTATAAAAAAAAGCTTCATAAAAAGTCCGATTTTGTAAAATCAATACTGTTAATACAGCATCCTACTCCAGGAAAAAATGAATTAAAAAATAAAAACTAAATAACTTGAACTCAGCAAGGCATGGATGAAGAGGAGAATGTCAAAAAGGGAACAGAGAAAGTTTTATTGCTTAAGTGTATCTACTACACTGTCTAATGCAGAAACTGAATATGGTAGGTTAACACAGAAACACAGGGGAGAGGCAGAGAAGAAAGGACCACCTAACAGTTTTAACACCTTGTTTCAGCTGTGGCTTCTTGATAGTGGAAATCACTCACTGCCTGCATCCTGGTTGCTTTCTGTGAATTATCTCAGTTCCTACATATCTCTTGAGGTTGCTATTCACTCTAGAAGATTATGACCCTTCTCCATCCCAAATCACTGCTTTGCAAAAGTTGCCTTCTACACTGCTTGCATCCCCCATGATCAGCTCAGCAATCCAAAATAAAACCTAGAAATAGTAATTGTTTTCAGCTTGTAGCTTAGCAGAAACCTTCAGAATTTCCTCTCGGATCTGAGTAGAAGCAATATAAGGATAATGAGGGAAAAACTACAGGAACATCTGTCATGTAGCCAAAACTGTGTTGGAATAATAAGCAGAAAATAGGGGAAACAATGATATGTTTGCATGGCTTAAACACTTTCCAAATAGAAAACTTTTTGGAAAAAATATAATTAGTGGGGATGAAACATATATAATCTATGCTGACTGAGCATTAAAATGCATTTGCTACATTGAAAAGTTTTGGAAAATTCCATTTTAATTTCAACTCAAAAAAATTTTTGGTTTTTTTTGGTTTTTTTGACATTGGGATTACCACAACCAAAATATCCCTTATTTCCTTGCCTGTAACTTTCACAGATTCCTACTGGGAGATGGATCTTCTTCCTGGAGTAAAAAGAATAAAAAGCTTGAAAACATTCACTCCAAACCACAGAGGAACCAAGAATCAGTAGTGCAGCAAAAACTATCTAGGATACCTCTGCTTAGTGTGTTTTTAGCCACTGGGTAAAAATAAATGCAAATCCAACACCTCAGGCTTGTCCCTATGTCTTCCAGTCCTCATCAGATATTTGGAAACAGTGTCCCCCTCCTGATTAAGGTACACATTGCTGAGGCCTTCCTTCCTCTGCAGCTGCTGACTTGGAGAGAACAATTTGGGAATTCCTCTCCCCCCCAAATAAATCCATTAAATCTGAGAACAGCACAGCTTTAAAGGACAGCTTCTCTCATGACCGGCTCCAGTCAAGCGGTACTGGCCACAGCTGTGCCTGCGGACCACCACCTCACTGCTAAAGGACACTCGGCACAGGTGAGCTGTGCAAAAGGACACAGTTAAGGATGGGCCTAAACAAGACACTGTGAAACATGAAACCTTCTTCAGACAGCCTTTGAATCAGTCATTCTCTTTGTATTTGGTTATTTTTCAACAGTGCAAGCTGCTCTTTAAAATTTGAATTCTCTGCAGAGAAAATGTGGTTTTAATTGTTAACAAATATGTCAGCGGCTGTGATCTTCCCTGATAAGAGTTTAGCCCAGAGCATATTTTTATGTCCAAGTTATGATCCCATGAGAATGTAAGTTTATAGTGGATTCTGACAGATCTCTTTAAAGTCTCTAATAGTGATGCTATCATTGAGGTGTTATTTATTAATTTGTATTAAAACATAATAAATATTACTGAAGTAACATGGATTTTTTAAAGCAAAATACTGTTTTGAAAGCTGTCTCAAATGTCAAACAGAAGGCATTTTGCATTAGTTCTGTATAAATTTTTATTGAATTCAAACTTTTTAAATAAATCTTCCTATATCTAATGCCTCTTATCAAAGCACGAAAACCCATTATCTGATTATAAGAAGAACCTCAGAACTCACTGTCTTCAAATTTAATGGACTCCTGATGCTTTCTTCCCTGCCTAGACTGTTTTTAAGACATTTTACAGTATTTTATACATTATAAATGGATTCCATTCTTGGCTTAGTAATTCACCTAATGGACAATGGATACAAAAAAGCTCTAACTCCAGGGACATTAAATTGGTTCTAAACTCTGAAAATTACAGCTTTTACAAAAAGAAGAAAATACTAAAAACATGTCTAATGCAACACTGCATCTCATTTTCCACTACCTTCGGAATCTGTCTAAAAGCTCCTAAATTTCTTAATGACACAATATGTTAAAATTGCATTCCTTTATATTTAGATCTCTAAAACATCTTTTCGTTTTTACAGCCCTGAGGAGATCCACCAGCAAATGGGAAAAGACATGCTTGGTATTCCAATAGCTGGGAACACAGAAAGCACTACACGGTACAAGATAAATGCTACATTTTGTATCTGACCATGGTGAAAGCTGAGTACTTCAGAGAAAAACAGATACTCTCTTGTAATGAATGGGATTCTACATCTCACTTTGGGTAAGCAATGGTATGTAACAATATGTAACATATGACACATAAATGCATTGCCCAGGAAAGCCCACTGTAAAGCCCTTAAAGTCTTTAATCTGAATCCTGTCCTTGGATCCTCTGCTTTAGGAATTTTCAGCAGCCAGCAATACAACAGATATGGTACCGTCTCTTTGTCTGTTGCGTTCTTTTCCACCCCTCAGAGATGCTGTGGGATTTATTCTTTGGCCTTACACAGCTTGACAGTGACAACAAGCCATAGAGAGAAGAGAAAAAGCAGCTTTTACTTGTCCCATTAATTTGTATTGCTGTAGAAAGGTGATGTGGGGCCAGAGGGAAGTATGTCTTCTTAATTCCTGCTGCTAACCTATCACTACCTGAAGCAAGGGTGTTTATGACATTACCATAGTAAAAAAAAATTTTAAAAAGACACAGAGAAAAGGGGAATCCTTTCAAGTTAGGAAAAAAATATTCTTCAAATATCTGTTACCAGGAAGTTTCTCAACTTTACAGCAATTGTTTTTTTAAAGTATTGTCTTTTAATGGTCTTTTATGTATATATGTGTATATATATATTTATATATATGATACATATAACCACTTATATTTCCACATACACTACCACTTTTGTTCTGGTAACACACAAAAAAAAAAAATACAGAGGTAAGCGTATAACCTATTCCATACCATTCATTATGACACTTATCATTCATATATCCTCTCTCATACAGTGTAACTTGAGTGTAACTTGATCTCACGTTACACTCCCAGACTCAGACAGGTTGGACTGGATCTAGGGGTTCTTTCAGTTCAACCTTCTTCTCAGAATAGTGTCACCACTGAATTTAGACAAGATTGCTTAGGGCTTTGTCCAGTCACATCCCCCAAGCCTCCCAGGACTGAAGTTTTAGAAGCTCCTCTTGCAACCTGCTCCACTGTTTAATTAATTCCATAAATCCACTTAGAAGCGGAAATGTTTAATCTTTCCTTAGGTCAAGGTTGGTATGGATCTAAGCACATCAGTTGCCTTTCCTCTGGTTTTTCTGCTGCATTTTTGTGAAATCAGATAAAGATTGCCAAACACTGTATTCTAGGTTAGTGACATGGAAACCTGAGCAGATGATAAGAACAATATTCTCAAAGCTCAGTACCAGAAATTGAATCTAGCTTTCCCACGTTTGTACCTTTCTATCTCTAAATCTTAACATAAATAAGGATTTCTTTCCCAAAGAGTTTTTTAAAAAAAAATTAAGCTCATAACCATTTTTTTTCTGATATACACATTTCTATGACTAATTACACATGATAATTAATGTTGCAAAATACATAAGATACACCAAATAAGAGTATACAAGATAGCAAAAACAACATGCTGAGATACCTCCTAAAAAAATCCAGTCCAAACTGGACACTGCATTGCCACTACCTTCTTCTGTAAAGAAGACTCCAAGAAAAAAGAAGAATTGTAAAGAACTGCATGTAAGTATAACTGTTCCACACACAGCTTTACCATTTGAGCACTGAAAAATACTCTGCTCCAGAAGTACATGGGGAAATTGAAGGAGAGAAGGAGAGGAAGGAAGGAAAAGAGAGAGAGAAAAGGAAGGAAGGAAGGAAGGAAGGAAGGAAGGAAGGAAGGAAGGAAGGAAGGAAGGAAGGAAAGAAGGAAGGAAGAGAGTGAGAGAAAGAAAGAAAGAAGGGGGGAGAAAGAGAGAGAAAGAGAGTGAGCAAAGGGAACTAACAGAAAAAAGAGACTTTCTTTTGTCTTAGAGTCTTCATTGAGAAGAGGTATTCTCTGCCTAAATCAAAAATGTCTTCGCTCTTTAACTTTTTGCTTTCGTATAAGCTATGCTAACTGTGACAGTCTTCGAACATTCACTCATAAATGTTTGCAGTTTTTAATTTTGTGAGGTCATTTTCATTGACCTCTTTACTACTGACCTGTTATTTTATTGGATTTGGAAAGATCATTTACAGTGACCTCTGTTGCCTTTCTGGATTTCTCTCCTCTTTGCTCCCATATCACCCAAGCAATTGTATTTCAGTTTCAATTCTAGTTATTGGATACATAAAGTAATTTCATTTGTATTGCTGTTATTCCTAGCTGAATTGTCTTTTTGCTGTACGCCTTCCCCAGCTCATAGTTTAAGACTTTTTAATATTCATTATAGTAGTCTGTTTCCTTCTGGTTATGGTAGGGACTATTCCTTATATTATAGATACTTCCGTCCTCCAAAGACTCCCATGCTCCTAATAAACTCAAATTTCTCTTATCCGAGCAATCTTCTTAAGCATGCACAGACACTTTCTAATTCACCTGGTGTCCCCATGCTAGAGGTCAGCATGTTACGGTCAGTGAACCTTTGCACTTGGGGCACACATCTGAGATGGCCTCATTTGAAATATAAAAAGTTCAGTTAATGGAATATATTTTTTTAACTATTGTTTTGATAAAGAATTTTAGCTTATAGGATATTATAACGATGTTTAAAGAGTTTAAATAAAATCTGCAATACAGTATTAGGGGAAATAAAATTTTCCATGAAGTATGGATACAATAATATTATGGAGAATGTAGCTGAATTATAGAACTAACCAAAATCCAGCAACAAGCTGAAGAACATACAGAGAACTTCTCTTTGTAGATTGGCAGTTCCTGTGTCATGTTTTCAGCTATTTCATTGTAACTAGTTGCCCCACTTTGAAAGTTTCTTTCATTTTCAGTTCCAACAGAAGTCTTCTTAGAAGTATTACCTATTTTAACTACAGGAAATCTCCTATACCCAACCATCAGAATCAAGGGAACTTTTTAAACTTGTACGTTATAGATTATATTTTACCCATACTGAATATGGATGCTGAATAGGAAACTGATTTTCTTGACCCTTATCCATCTGTCTTTCTGTCTCTTCATGGCAAAACTGTCATGTTTTGAAAGATTCAATGTTTAGCAGATTAATAGTAATTTATAAAGATTATCTAAGAAATGAAAGAGTGGTAAATCTTGCCAAGATTAGAAAATTCTAGTGGTATAAAAAAGCTGTATACTTTTCAGCAAAAATGCACATTTCAGGACATACTTGGATTGATTCTCTGTACTCAGATCAAATTTGTATTTTGCTAATTTGTTTCTTAGATTTTTTAATTAGAGAAAGGTCTGATCACATCATGGCAAACTTTCCAGTCTGCAGGAAGCTCAGATTATACAGGAAGTAGGAGGGAGGAAAAATTGTTGCAGGTTAGTCAACACAATCTATAGGTGATAACGCAGTAAAGGGCTGCAAGTTAAGTCTCCTACGTTATGTTCTTGTTTTTTCAATTGATCTCAAGATAACCACTAAATTACAGATTTTCAAATATGGGCATGTAATTTATATCCAGAGATTATGAGGTTGTGTATTTGTATACAGTAATCAAGTCATTACGTATATCAGTATCCCTTTATAAGCGCCCTTCAAACCAAGCATAGGAAAATATGTTACTCCTAAGGAAATGCATGCTTTTTCACTGGCACAATTTCAGAGTCAAGACTTTAAAGATTTTCAGCTAAAACATGGGTATTATAATGACATCTAACACAACCTGCCTACCTGACAAGAATGTTGCAGATTTTAATGGATGACTGTTCACAAAACACTTAGAAATTTTTAGATGAGGGTTGGCTATGCTAGAGCATGGTGCTTGGGTAGTAGTCCAATTTACACAGCTACAAATAAACAAACAGTAGAGAAAAGTAGAATAAAAAATAGAAAATTTAAAGCACTTTCTTAAAATAGTAACCACTCTGGGAAGGAGTAAATACAGTATTCAACAAGAAACTTGAAGCCTTAGAGCTCACAAGGTCCTATTACAAAAGACATTTAAAGAAAGAAAAGTACATGAAATATGTTTTACTACTATTATCTTCAACGCATGAAACTGTGCATAACTTTACTATGCATTTGCACTTACTTTAGTTTGCTTCTGAAAGCACATTAAGGACACTGGAAAGGAAACTTCATTTTTTAAATTTATTTTTTGACGGGGGGTAGTCAAAGCTTCAGAGCCAGAAAGAAACTGGTAATGCTCAGTTCCATTGTGTGAAAACGTACTGAGATTCATTATCTTCATCTTGACATTTGAAGACCCAGCATGTGGTTCCTATGTCCATTTTTTAAGAGTGTGCAATGCACTAACATCAGAAAATGTGGAGACAAGTTCTTAGGAGACTGGGGGCTGGGAAGAGAAATCTCAAGGGCTGTATCAGCTTCATGAGTAGCCACAGGAATATGACAAAATAGAGATCATTTTTATTTAAAATACAGGATATTTCTACTATCAGCATTACATAAAGGGACTGCGGCATAATTACAGGTCAGGTCTAGTGTTTTAAGTATTTTCCTTGCCCCTTCCCTGTGCAGCAGAAGGTGATGCTTTGGCAAATGCAACATGTGTCAGAACACAGTGCAATAAAAAGACAGAAAAGCCTGCTCTGAACAGAAAGTGAGGGAAGTTCCCTTAAAGCAGCCTTGTGGATATCATTCTGGCCGAGCCTAAAATGTGTCGTGGAATAGGTGTAGTTAATTTCACCGCTAGAGAGGGGATAAAATTCAAGATGTGGAATAAAAGGTTACCGAAATTTCCATCCAAAAAAGTAGTATGCAGCCAAACCTATGTATCTTGAAGAAACCATATAGAATCCATATCAATGTTTATGTGTTGGCCTATGTTCAACCTGGTATCATTATTTATTGGTGAAGCAGTTGAGAAAAATCCTGCTTTTGAAAATCTTCTTGTCTCTACTGTGCACTTCCACCTTTTCTTTGATTTCTGTCCTCCTATGTATTTATTCTTGTGACATGCTTCTAACATTGCAGGAGGTTTGCCAGCTCTGGCTGCTGTGGAACAGAACTGATGGCTGCTTCACTGACACTTCTCCTATGGAGAGGGGTTATTTTTAAGCAGCACCTGCATGCACACTGGATCTAAAGCATCAGGGGCAGGAATGACAGAGACTCAATCATTGCTTAATCCCTCAAAAGCAGAGTCACTTTGGAACTTTATTTTGGTGAATGAGAACTAGAACAAGAGCAGAAAGCTATATATTTTCTTAATAGGAACAAGAATGAAAGCGACAGTTTTGGCAGAACTGGAACTGAAAGGTCAAGTTGTGTAAAGAATGAGAATTTTTTAAAAAGCACTATTCCGTACAACTGATTTTGATTGAATTTGGTTGTTATACAAAGTCAAATACTACAATCCCACAGATTTTATGTACTTGCATATACATATAAATCTCCTTTCTTTATCCTAACAATAAATTTCCATATACATTTAAAAAAAAAATGCATATATCTATTGGTAATCAGGTCTGAAAATGAAAATGTGGCATTTAAATCCTGTTTTCTTTAAGAAACTAACAACAATGCACATGGAACAGAGTAATAATTGATATCAATTCACTATCATGGATATAAAATAACATTCTTTTCCTTAGTTTCACCATTAATTGATTGAACACTTGTGTGTGTGGATGCAAACTGCATTTTAATGGATGAAGGAGGAACAAAGCCTACTTAGCATGGTCAATTCCAGTAACAGAACTAGGGCACTGAGAAACAGTGAAAAGCAAACAAGCAGGAGATCATGGGAGCTTGTGGTTGTGTCGTCAGAGGAGGTCTGATATACTGACAACAATCGTACCAGCCAGCGCAAAGAGCAGAGACACTACCATGTTAAAAGGAGGGCAGGCAGATGGACAGACAGACTGACTGACAATAGAGGAGCTGGAAAAGATACAAGCAAGAAAAATGGCCTGGCAGAAAGGAAGTTTAAATCAATTGGGAGACAATTGAGAGGAGATGTGATAGCAGTATATAGATTTAGGAATAAAACTGAAAACAATGTTACTTAAAACTGTAATTCCTTGTTTTTCCTGTGGTTTAAAACCTGTAGGCCTTCTGTGACATCAGCAAGGGGCAGCCTAAAACTAAGTCAAGGAAATCCTTTACCACATGAAATGCAATTAATTTGTGGAACTTACTGTCATAGAACGGAGATACCAAAATTTTTAAGGATTGAAAAACAATTGGAAGAAAGAAATACATCTAGATACGTTAAACACAAACATCCAACCAAGTCAGTCAACCATGTCTTTGTCTTGTTCTTACACATTTCCCAAAAATATCTGCTAGTGACCATTGCCACACATAGGATACTGGGCTAGATGGAACTGTTATCACTAAGTATGTCTAGTTTTGAATCCTTAGTTACTCAGCACCTTATAGGTGTGCTTGCTAAATAAATGGTGATTTAGGGCAGGCTACAAAAGCATCTGACAACTACAGAGGAGGCCACAATATTTGTAGTCTTCTGTATGCTTTTTTTTTCCCACAAAACAAAGTGGTACAACAAGGTTGGGTGTTTCTTTTGTCTTTCACAGTTGTTAATAAAATGTATAAAATATGCATTCACAACTAAATCAGTTGGTAGTTTAGGAGTTCCACCCCAGCTGGGGAGCACAACATTATTAGGAAGGCAAAGTTCCAAGTAAGTGGGGAGTAAAGACCTGAAGATGGAAATAACATGAGCTAGAGAAGAAATGTTTTCTGTCAAAACATGTATGTAAAAAAGACAGAGCACAAGGCTGAAGAAGGAAAATGCAACCTTTGATTTAGGACTTTGTTCTTCTAAATAATTAAAATAGAAAAATGTATCTATGTCTGGGGTAAGAATCCACTTGAAAACGAACAGTCAACACAGAGACTGTTTGTCTAAGGTGTTTCACCTTGCTTTGTTTCCATTCCATTAGAGAAAAAGCTGAAAGAAAACTGGCAATATGTTTTGATTCACTGGAAACAGCCAAGTGGATGACATAACTGCCATTATCTCAATCAGTTTGCAGGCAAATAAACATGATAAGCAGTGTATCAGCAAACTAGTGGAACCAAAATATGTCACAGATACTCCTAAGTGTGACTACTTAATGAAAAATTCTTAGGTATTTTCTATATTCTGCAGAAATCTAATGACCCTTTCATTCATTAAAAAAAGGGAGTTTCTTTCAATCTACAGAATATGCTATGCATTTTTATACTGACTAACAGATTTCATAAAAACGTAAGTGGGATATTCCCAGAAGAACCTGTGTTTCTGCCAAGAATGGAGTCACAGTTGTGCAAAATTATCCAGGCAGCAAATTCAGTAAGGTTTGTGACTGGCACAGGTGAAAAAGACCATCTAATATTTGGACTAGTCAATAGACTACAGATTAAATAGTTAAAGACTCTGCGAGGTTTCCCTCACTTTACACCCAGGGAGACACTAGCAGGTTTCTTAACTACTGACCAGAGACCACAAGCAAATCATGTTCTACTACATGGGTCCTGAGAACTTGCACATGATATGCACAGTATGGTGAAGTCACGGGGGCTCTGATTAAATGGTGAAAAAGCTTTCCTCTTTTTCCACTGGCTCCTCTGCTTTCTGAGAGCTTGTATTCTTCATTGGACTAATGACCCTAACATCCGTCTCAACTTTGCCTTCATCTTTCCCTTTCTCTACTACAATTAATTTGGCCTGTTCCTTCATCAAAGAGCAACCAGTCCTCCTCCCTGTAATGTTCAGCTCACATCTCAGACTTTCCTTCTAATTTATTCAGTCAGGCCTTGTAACCTTTCTTCATTTCTCTTCCCTTATCCCTTTTAATATTTCCATATTACATTTTACCTGGAGTGTCTTATACCTGCTGCAGCCATCTTTCCATCTCTCAGTTGCATACACATCTTTAAAGCACAGAGGCAGATTTCAACAAAAAGGTCTTTGTCCTCTTCTCCAGGCTTTGAATCAAGCATTCAGCTCAAATTTTTCATGACAGTTCTCTCACAGCGACAGCTCATAAAGAGGCACCAGAGTAGGAATAATTTCTACTTCTACATAGCTTAGCATTCAGACAAATCACAGATCTTCCGGGTGGACCCACTGATGACACATGTGAAGGGTCCTGGTGCAGAAAGACAGAGGCATAATAACAGAAGTTGTTACAGATCACAAAAAGGATGGGGGAGTCAGAAGAAAAAGAGGGTTTATAGGAAAGAAATACCTGAAATTTAAAAAGTGACAGAGCTCAGAATACTCTCCCAAAACAAATCAAATACCATGCATCACTAATTTTGCAGTATTTGTGCTTAAGTGCTCTTGTCCGTGATTTCACAGGCAAAGCTAGGAATGCCAAGAGCATGTTTGACCATTGTACTCAGAAGTTGGTGTCATACTTCTTTTACAGCCTGCCACACATCATGATATCTCCCAATGCAAAATAGCCCATCCTTTCAGAGAAGAAATATTGATCAGATGAATGTACTTCTCAACCAGATATTTTGTCTGACTTTTTCAAACACTGTAGAACCACTAGCCATTTAATCTTGCTGTCAAGTGGCAGCCCCACACAGGTGAGATGGCCACCTGAGTGCAGAGGCATGGAAAGCTGGGCTGCTCCATGCCATGCTCTAACTGGACTCCTGGGCAGTACATGCCTCAGGTAAAACAGGACTATTTATTTATATATTTATTCGGGAGAAAAGGGACATAGAAGGTTATATTAGAATAGTAGATAATCCTAATAGTTGCTGTACATGCTTTAGTCTGCCTTGCTCTATGAAGGCAGCCACCACACTCTTTCCAGTTCCTCCTTAAGCTGCAGTTGGTTGCATATGTTGTGATATATCAATCTGTTTCCTGAGTGGGATTTCTTAGCCTAAGCATCTCAGATACTTCAGTGTATCTTGACTGTAGCAGCCTCTTAAGAAGAAGAGAGGCCCCCTGAGGAGACCTCAGATTCCAAAGGTTGCTTAAAATCTAAATGGTCATTTAAAACTTAAAACCTGAATTATTTTTCTGAAAGGACTTGAATATTAGGTTGTGATCGTTCCTACTGGACAAATTTGGTTGAACAGATATTTACAAGAAATTCTGAAGAAGATTCTGTCCAGATTGGTACCAAATCCATTTAAAAATTAGAATGAGAGTAGTTTCAAAACTTTTCTGTTGATGATCAGATTTTGATATCTTTACACAAATATAGCATGAATTAATGCAGGCAATCTTGAAGCTGTTCATGTTCATTTGTAATTCTTCTAGTTAGAGGTACTAAAGAGTGTTCCAAAAGAAACATTGTCCATAAAGATTATTCAGCTTGAGACAAGCAACCAACCTAGAGACTGTGGAAATAACAGGTTTGTGACCAAAAAAGTGTTGAAACAACATGTCATTTTAACACTTTCTATATCTTGAACCTGCTATTTTCTCACTTTATAGGTCATTCATAAGTCACAGGATTTATCAGGCTGAGTTATGTCATCATTCCGCACTATTACTTCTCTAAACATCAATTTCAAAATAAGCTGAATGATAACTCTTTTTTCCTTTTAAACCTAAAAAAAAAAAATCTACAAGTTTTTTCAGAGTTATTAATTGATATAGCATTATTGGGTAAACCAAAAATCAGAACTAATCTTTGGTCTTTGTAAAGGAAAGTAATTAATATTAAATCTATACTCCTATATTGCTTCTTTTCTCTGCCCACTTTTTTGTCTCAATTGTAACATGTGTCATTGAATTCCACAAGATGATTATTCATGCAAAAAAAATTATGTTGATTTGACTTGTTAAGTTTGCAACAAATTATGCTAATATTATGACATTACCATAATTTTATTTATAATTATTTGTATTTATCTTAATTCAATTCCATCCCACATATATTCAATCCTATTTTGTGGCTTTGTTCTCTTCTGTTTAGTTATTTCCCTCATCCATCACTGCACATAACAGAGATAATTTCATAGAATTTTCCTTGATGACACCTAAGGTCATGTTACTGAGCTGTTGCAGTTAGTTTAGAACAGAAATGAGCAGGAAGAGGTTTTTTTTCATTTTCTTCTAATTCACTTTGTACCTCACAGTTCTTGGCAGAGAGGTCATTTACTGCAGTGCTCCCATTCACTGAAATTGTGCTGTTATCTATCTCTAGTGATAGCCTTAGTGGTGTGCCCTCATACTAGGATCCTGGTCACCACAGCACCAAAATTGGTGAATTGATTGGCACAGGCAGCAACGTGGCCATACCTCATCCTCATACACAGTTGCCATCAGCATGGGTGCACACCCAGACACAGGAGATCAGAAGCATTTCCTGACTCACCAAGTAAAATATGATCTCTCAAGACTATTAAGTAACCTCTTTCTTCTCTCTGGTCTTTTTCAAATACTTAATCGTGCTCCAGCTTCAAAGGCCAGCAGTATACATCTCACTCCCTCTATTCAATTACACTGATAACTACACTTTAAAGAGATCTAGACCATTATTATAAACTCTTTTTATATGAAGGAACCAAGTATCCCTATCCAGCAATCCTAAAAGTTATTCATGCAGAAAAACTTTTAAACAGTTCTCTGCAACGTAGTAGTAAGCCTGTTGTAATTTAAAATCAACTAAAAATAAATCTTTATAATTTGTGTCTAATGTATTTGTCTCTGTGACTTTGCCTCCCAACAAAGCATATCACTCTTGTGCCAATGTATTAGTATCACAATGGACTCCAGTACTACAGCCTTTGCTTGACCAGAAGGAAGAAGGTAAAACAGTTTGCACTGAGGCAGTGAGAGAATGGAAGGTCTCACTTCTTTCCTTACTACCCATGGATGACTATTCTTTGTTAATATGTGGCACAGCTTTTAGAAGTGCCTTGGCTGTGCTGAAGTCTTTTTTCCCACAAGGGTTCAGAGGTAAGAAACACTGACACTTTTTGAAAGTGGTATTTAGACAAAATTCTAATTACATTTCTACCTGAGATCCAGGGATATTTTATATAACCAGGGTCTTATGGATCAGTTTATGTGGCAAGCAGAGCAGGAAGAAAATTATTTCTGATCTGACTGTTTTTACATCTCTTTTGCACTCATTTTGGACAAACAAGTCACCACGCAAGAGCAACCCCCCTGACTCCAGTAGGGTATTTAAGCATATTTAATCTTCTCAGAGGATTTTTTTAAAGACACTGCACTGAAACAAGGAGCAACTCCTTATGGGATAAGTCAATCGGAGCAAAGAGAGCTATGTTCCAACAGTGTAAAAGCATTCCCAAGGGACCCAGAGACAACCTGTATCAGCAGGCCACAGTAAGTTTGGGGGGGGTGGGTGTGTGTGTGTTATTAAGAGATTCATAATGTGTTGTGTGGATGTCCTATACTTGTCTGACATGTTTTCAGAGAGTTCTGTTTTCTGCTACAGACATAATAGCATTGTGTTTATTTGTTTCAGACAGGACATCTGGGAGAGTAAGCTAAAACATATACATACCATGGGGAAGAAATTAAGAATAAGCAAACATATGGAATGTCTGGACTACAGGATACAAACCCCACAGGATCCAGAGAGCGTACATTTTTCCTCACAATAAATGGTAACCATCTGAATCTACTCTTTTATGTCTTTAGAGCATTCGGGCTTCTGTACTCAGAAAACTGGAATCTGAAGAGACATAGACTAAGCTGCTACAAAGTAATAATGAAATATTTTCATATGCATATCTTTTATGCTTGGCAAAAAAACAGAAAACACTTCTTTGTAGTACATATATGTTTCCTTCTGACTGTAACCCTCCCACAAACTCTCTCTGTGATTCAGACTGTGTGTTAGAAATTAATTTTCTACTGTTCACATGAGAATCTGTGCATTGCACCAATCTCAGTAAGTCTGCTGCTTCCATAGCAATTTATCCTGTTGAAAGAGGGGAAAAGGCTTCTTATATGAAAACAGCAAAATATACACAGCAATATAAACACTACACATCAGCAGTAAAGTATGCAAAAACTTGAGCTGTGATGGATACACTTGTCCCCTAGCTGTACTTCAGGCTGATTAAGGAGCAACAGGCCTCATGCCTTATGGTGAACCTGCAAGCTGGAAAGCTCCTGGCTCACCTACAAGGGAGTGAAGGTGCCTCAGAAAAATATTTCGAAAGCTGGTTTCGAAGCCCAAAAATGCAAGATAACCAAAGTACAGAACAAGACACCAGCGGTAATGAAGACGTGTATCTTGTCTATATTATTGACTACCAGCCAACCACTTGACTCTACAAATATTGCCACCAGGATGAGATCAATTTGAGCTCTCCCTGAATTGCAGCTGGACTCCACAGCAGGTTACTACCCCCTTGAGTAGGGACGCCTCTCAAGGGTTGAGATCCCTTACCCGAGACTAAGAGATCCTTCCCTGACCAAGACAGAGAGATCCCTTACTTGCAACAGATCATCGGTAAGTGACTGATAGCATGCTGAATTAATATTAATGAAACATTACTAATCCGTGTAGCGACTCAATATTAATTATTATAAAGTTTATATGGATAATGCCATTAGACATAAACCGTTGTCCAAGTCTGCGACTAAGTTTGGACCTAGCCACACCTGGGCTTCATAAGGAGTTTAGAAGGCAAGGGGGTCCACTCTGAATCTCATAACTCAAGGGGAGGGTCTTCCTTATCCTTTGAGTCTCAGGTCTCTGTGCAAATCATTCTAACTCGATTCTAACTCAATTTTCCTTTGTTTCTTCCATGCAGTAATTAATAAGGCAAACTTTGCCATCAAACTTACTGAACCTTTGTAAACCACTGCTAAACTTTGTTAAATTCCATTGAATTTATTGAACTCTGTCAAATTATTATTTTACCTCAATAAAACATATTGCTGCTTCTCTCTTTTGAGTGAAGTGCATTCCGCTCATCCACAACAAATTGCATAGTCAGAGGATTGCAAGTAATATCACCAGTTATTTACAGAGGCATGGAATAAACCCGAGTCCCAGCTTCTCAGAAAAATGGGCTCATGATAATTGGCGTGATTGGGAAACTGTTCAAGAACAGCTAAATGTGGCCAGGGGGCATATAAAGGATGGAAAAGGGAAAGGAATTATTTGCAAAATGCTGGGTAGCTGTTTAGAAGCTGTTTATCAGGATAGGAAGAATAACAATAAAAGAGAGCAGAAGAAATAAAAGGCAGAAAGGCAGCTGAACTAATACTGTCTTTGAAAATTGAGCAGCTACAGAAACAGTTACAGGAAGAAAAGGAGGAAAAACAAAAGTTGGAAGAAAAGATCTAAATGACGCTTATGTGGGCTCCCCATCCCCTTGACTTTGCACAGATTAGGAAATTAATTGTATTTCCTGAAGAATGGGAGGGGAACTTATGGGGTGACCCCAAGGATAGCGAACTGGTGGAGGATGATTCTTTGTTTCCCTCAAATCCTCCTGTATATGAAGCCAGACCCACCATTAAAACAGAACAGTCTGAAGGACCTCGGGGTGGTGCTCTGCGATATACTGTGTGAATCACTCCCTGGGATGCATTACATTTGTCAGATTTACAAGAAAAATACAGCAGAAAGCCAGATGAAACTGAAATAGAGTATTTGTGGGGAGTCTGCCTAAGTGGCAGCAACTGAATACTGCTGAGTGGAGAAGAAGCAAATGGTTTTTGGGGTCTGGGAGTTCTCTTAAATTTAGGACCAGACCCAGCAAATGCATCCTATTTTATCACTGGTAGGGTAGCCTTTTGGGCTGGGGGAATAGGTGCCATGGAGCAAGGTGAACCCTCCATAATCCCCATAAGATCTCTTAATGAGCTCTCTACAGCCATCACAAAAGCCACCTGCATACAAGCCATGCATAAATGAGAATCCAATGACATCCCAATATCTGCTATGATTGATTATGCAATGCTAAAACCACTACTTAAAGGAGCCCCAGAAGTTCTTAAACCCTACTTAATTGCAAAATGGGATGAAATTAAAAGAGACACAGAACACAATGAAGGGTTAAGTGGTAATGATCCCTGCAACCAGCTCCCTACCTGGGCAGAATTAATACACGACATTGTAAACCATGCCTATGAAATGGGGTGGGATGATTCGTTAGCCAAAAAATCGGACCCAAGACCCCAAGCAGGAGATCATCGAGTGCAATCAGTAAAACAAACACCCCACAGGGAACAGGAACTAAACCAAGGAAAATACACCTAAAGACCCATGAGCAGAGTCTCAGGAGTGGAGAAATGAACTGTGGAGGAAAGCATTGGCACTAGGCATTCCCAGAGCCGCGATTCAGGGACAGTCTATACTCATTATCTTGAGTCTAATTCAAGCGTTCCAGAGAAACGATGATGGTGAAAGGAGAGAGCATACTCCAAATACTCCGGTGCCATCGCCAGCTCCAAGAAAGAGAGATTAACCCTTTCCTCCCACTTAGAGTTGGATTGCAAAGCATGAGGCCAAAAAACGAGTAATGCCAGGACGGCAACGGGGCCTGCCTGTCTGGCAATTGGAATCTTATCAATGTATAAATAATAATGGCCCATATATTTTGATTCCAGTTGGTCCTCGATGACAATTGGTAAAATTCCTAATAGATATGGGAGCACAAATTTCACTAGTAACACAACAGGATATTGAGATGCTGGGTGTACAACCTGGGTGGCAAAGAATTAAAATTACCAGAATGAACAGAGCAAGTGCTATATGCCAAACTGAAAAAATTAATTTATGGTTTCTAGGCAAGAAGCACATGTTGTCTATGTGCTTTGCAGTTAAAGACCACAATGAAAATATTTTGTGTTTCGATGTTTTGAACAGCTGAACCTGGTCCGTGCCGGACAGCAGTGTGTGGTCCTTCAGTTCAAATGTTGACCCTAACCCTGACAGAAATCGGAACACTACAGTGTGTGTACTCTGCACAGCCCCTGCACTCCCTGATTCAAAGATTACTAATGTACCACAATACCCTATTTCTGCCATGGCACAAAACAGAATTTCTGAGTTAATAGCAGACTTGGAAAAATGGCACATTATTTCCAGAACCCACTGCCCCTACAATTCACCAGTCTGGCCAGTCCGAAAACCGGATAGGAGATGGCATCTAACAATTCATTATTGGCACTTAAATGCCAACACAGCACCACTAACAGCTGCAGTACCCAACACTGCAACTTTAACAGCCATGCTACAAGCAGCCACAAACACATGGGTGGCAGGGCTAGATGTGAAAGATCTGTTCTTTATGGTCCCCTTACAGGAACAAGATAAAGAGAAATTTGGGTTTACTTGAGAGGGTATACAGTACACCTTTAACAGACTCCCACAGGGATATAAACATTCACCCACGATTGCTCATGCTGCACTTGCTGAACTTTTATAGACAGTCTCACTCCCACAAGATGTGAAATTGTACCAATATAGAGATGATATTCTAATTGGAGAAACTTCCCCTGAAAAGGTGGGGGAAGTGGCAGCAGCAGTGTGACAAGCACTACATAAAGTAGAAGCTGAGATCCCACCCGAGAAATGTGAGGGACCAAGTAGAGAAATAAATTTTTTAGGTACTTGGTGGATAGTGGGCAGTGCAGTAATTCCTCCAGATACCTTAAGAAAAATTGAACAGTTGTAAATGCCCCAATCTAGGAGTTACAACTGTTAATGGAAACTTTAGGATATTGCAGAAAGTATGCACCTGGATTTTTTATCATTGCTTGTTCATTATATTTGCTTTTATGGAAGTGCAAACACTGGGAGCAGAAATTAGAACATAAGGAGGTGATAAAAACTCTGACTGAAGAATTAAAAACATATCAGTCATTGGGACCAGAACACCCTCATGACCCTATTATAGCCAAATGGGATTTTGGTGAACATGGTACTTACTGTAACCTATTCCAAACTGGCCCTGACAGACCAGAGACCTTTATTATTCAGCTCAACTGCATTTAAATTGACAGAACAGAGATACTTTGAATTGGAAAAGGGACTTTTGTCTTTAGTCCAAGAAGTGAAACAAGTTGAGAAAATACACCAGGGACAGCCTGTGCAAACCAGAGGACCATTTAATTTGCTAGAAGCAATCCTAAAAGGGACTACTCCCCCAGAAGGATTTGCACAAAAACCTATGGTCAGAAAATAGTAAGCCTACTTGACAGAAATTGCAGAGGAAATAAAATTGACCGAAGGACATACTAAAGTTTCCAATTACAGATCCCTATAAATGCAGATCCATTAGCATTACAACAACCGTTTAAACCCTCACCGACTTTAAATGCACCTCCCCTCACCAAGAGAACACCAACAGAAGACATTTGGCTCACTGATGTCTCAGCAAAAAGGATAAATGGTAAATGGCAATATAAAGCCGCTGCATTAAACATTACCACTGGCAAACAAATAATAGAAGAAGGTGAAGGCAGCACACAAGCAGGAGAATTAAGAGCAGTTGTTTTAGCAGCACAGAATGGAGCAAAAATCATATATGTAGACTCCTATGCTGTGTGGGCTGGCACCACACAATGGCTCTGTAAACAGGAATCCCTGAACAGGGAAGTAAACAGAACTCCAGTCTGGAGAGCTCAAGATTGGCAGCTATTACTAAATATAGCCAGAAAAACACCATGCAAGACGGGATGGGTGAAAGCTCACACCAAGGACAATAAACGAGCTACTAACTGGAACGAAAAAGTAGATGAATTGACTAAAATTAAGAAAAGAAAAAGAGGGAACTCCTTAAATCCTGAGTGGCATCAGCTGGGAGAATGGCTACATCAAAAATTAGATCACACAGGTAAAGAAGTGCTTTACTTTGCTGCACGAAGCAAGGATTGCCCCTAAACAGGAAAACTTGTGAAGTTATTCTCACAGAATGTCCTCAATGTAGATTAAAATTAAAAACAACTCACCCTGCTAAAGCACCACCCCTACACATCAATCAAAGAAAAACTTTCTGGTCTACATGGCAAATTGATTATATTGGACCATTCAAACCTTCTGTGGAATATCGATATATCCTCACAGGAGTGGTGGTTTCCAGCTTGCTTATGGCGACTAAGTGCCAAAAGGCCAATGGATGAAATACAGTATTAGGGCTATCGTTTTGGTTCTCAAGTCTACCTACTCCTGATGTCATCCAAAGTGATAATGGTTCGCACTTCTCCTGTGAGGAAGTGCAAGAATGGGCAAAACAAGAAGAAATTCAATGGGTATTCCACACCCCATACTATCCTCAATCAAATGGGATGGTAGAAAGAGCTAATGGCTTTTTGAAAAAGAGTCAAGCCACACAAGGCCCAGTGGGATACTCGACTTTCCAAAGTACTTGGTCAATTGAATAATTGGTACAGGCCCACTGGGAGCTCTGTGAGCCAAAGCTGAGCTTGATGCTTCACCTTCTGATGAAAGAAAATATCTGATAGCATTACAGCCAGGACAACCTGCCATGGTAAATTTACCACAAATTGGAACTGTACCTACGACTCTAACTAAATCTCATGGCCCACTTGCCTGAGAAGCCACTGATAGCAGTGGTGCAAAACATAGAATTAGTGCGCAGTGGATTTTTCCTTCTTTCTAATGGAGTAACCTGTCCGGAAAACCCCATTGAGACCAGTCTATTTTACCCTTTTGTCTTACAGCCTCCTCCAACATGAAAGTAAGATATATCATCCTACTGCTGTTGAAAATTTCAATAATAGTTGCTTCTCCATGAACACCCACCTGTCTCAACTTAATCATCAATCAAGAAATCAGCTGTGATTTTGTCAATACAGACAAGCCACCCTTCTTGTTACTAACAGACGATAATACAAATGTGATTTGTAAAACATGACCACTTGTTAATAAGGGATATATATATGTTATGATTATTCACAATAACTCTTACACACCATAAAGAAAATGCTGTAATATAAGCCATTGCCCAATACACAGTGACATAGTGAAGGAACATTATGATGTTGAAGTATCATGCAGATGGAACACTCTAAAGGGACGCAATGTAATACTAGGAACAATATCTCTCAGAATCACTAAACCTATCACAACCACATCAGTGCCTGCTTTGAATATGCCCCCAGTTTTACTAAGGAGACTTACTAAAGATGCTGCACTTAAACCTAACACCCCACAGGATGGCAAATGGAAATGCTGTGTTCATGTTACTGTTCCAAATCCTAACAATGACCAGTGGCAGTGGTCTCAAGCTCATGTTAAGTATACCAGGACTATGGGAATACTCCCTAGTAAGGGAGATTTAAATCTTTCCACCGTGGTCATGCCTGCAACTGAAGTATACTTAGAAAACAAATGGAGCTGGGATAAAAATGAAACTGATGTTAATAAAGTTCCCTGGCTTCAGGGAATGGCAGGGAAAGAAATTAAAATAGGATGGCGGATGGTCAATGGCTCTGCCCATGAGAAAGCAACAGAGATTTCTGTGCACAACATTACATCAAACATCACAGATACAAAACATTGTGCCTCTGAAAAATTAGACTGTTGGTACAATTTTACCTTAGTACAACCTGTTTTTGTAATCTGCCTCTGGGCTTGTGGGGACGTGGGACTATTATTTAAATTTAAAATAGACATTACTAAGCCTAGTACAACAACATCCGCCACTCCTCACTCAACATCCACCTCAACTGTAAAAGGTAAAGAAACTCCATCCCCGCAGATTTCTGCTCTGTCCCCATAAATTTCTGAAATTGGACATTATGCTATTAAATACACAGGCCAACAGCAAGTGCTGTTTAATCCATCATGGTCCCTCAAACAAGTGGAACTATCAATGCAGATCAATATCTCTGCAATTAAACCTGCTTGCTCCCCATTCTTAAGTACGTCCTATGCAGGATGGTTAGCATGGTCGCACAGGTGAACCCTCACCTCTCCAAAATGATCAAGAAGAGATGTGACTGGTATGTTAGGAACAGGATTAAGAGTATTAAATACCATGGACGCTGAAGTTTTAGCAAACAAAATAAGCTCAGCAAGTAATTTACACAAATTAGAACACCCATTGAAGTCTTCTCTATTGGCATTGGGAACTAACCAATGGCTCTTATCTGATCTGTTACCCCAATGGGAAAGAATTAATGAAAAGGACCACCAACTAATTGTGAATGCACTAGGCGCAGGCCATATTAATGTCTCTCTCGCTCTTAGCTGTATTCAGGCTCAACTACAGGTACAATCTATTGTGGCAGCGATTGTGAGAGAAGGTGAAGAAGGCACCTTACCCACTGAAATTTGAAACGTAATTTGGGATAATGCAATTGAATTTAAAAGGGAATTCCAATCCTGGTGGTGTCTAGTCAATTTTACCTATGACCCTACTGACAGTAAAGCCACAACTTTTATTCTAACAATACACAATGCTTTGGTATATACCATATACCCAATCATTGCATGGGGATTAAATCACAATGGAACGGTACTCTATCCAATGGCACACAGAGTATGGGCCCAAAAAAATGGAAACAAATGTCAGACTGTTTATGTTGATACATGTGTTGTGCAAGAATAACAAGAATTTATTTGTGAAAGCAATGCCATTAAAGCCCAAGACATTTCTCTTGACACTGAAAAAAATGTTTGCCACTTTGGGATATATCCTGATGAAACTTCTGACACTGTACTGTGTATATTGGAAATGGATGTGTTTGTGTGAGAACCCTCTGTGATTTTATATTTGTGAGCAATATCACTGTAGATATAAACAATCACTCAAATATATGTATCTGCAATTTTTCTGAAATTATGGGATGCAACTTTAACTATTCAGCTCCTGTCACATCTCATCAATTATTGCAATCTAACTGTACATCGTATCAAGATTTATTGCCTATCCCCATTGGAATGAATCTTACATTGGTAAGAATGCTATTACAGCACGATGATCTCTACTGACTGCTGAAAGAAATTCAAGAAAATGGACAAAGAACTCTGATTACCATACATCCTGAAGCGAAAGAAATACACCACATTCTGGAAAGAGTGAAAAAGGATGGAGAACATCATTGATGGGATACCTTTTTCAGATGGTCACCAACAGCAACAGGAACTTTAAATCTAATGCTTCATACAGTTGTGATTTTGTTGGCTCTAACAGGAAAAAAAGGAGAGCCTATTGCCTTTGGAAGAAGGGGCAGGTGACTCAGGAGGACTACAAGGATGTTGTGAAGTTATGCAGGGACAAGATCAGAAAGGCAAAGGCGCAGCTGGAACTTAAACTGGCCACCGCCGTTAAAGACAACAAAAAAAGTTTTTATAAATATATCAGTGACAAAAGGAGGGCCAGGGAGAATCTCCCTCCTTTGTTGGATGCAGAAGGTAACCTTGCCATGAAGGATGAGGAGAAGGCAGAGGTACTTAATGCCTTCTTTACCTCAGTCTTTAATAGTCAAGCTAGCCATCCTCGGGTTCTTCAGGCCCCTGAGCTGGGAGACGGAGATAGGACGCAGAGTGAAGTCCCAGTTGTTGAAGAGGTGACAGTCACTGACCTGCTCCTCCACTTGGATGCACACAAGTCCATGGGGCCAGATGGGATCCACCCGAGGATACTGAGGGAGCTGGCAGAGGAGCTGGCCAAGCCACTCTCCATCATTTATCAGCAGTCCTGGTCAACCGGGGAGGTCCCAGATGACTGGAAGTCAGCTAATGTGACGCCCCTCTACAGGGGTGGAAGGAGGATCCAGGGAACTACAGGCCTGCCAGCCTGACCTCGGTGCCAGGGAAGGTCATGGAGCAGGTCATCTTGAGTGCCATTATGCAGCAAGTGTGGGACAACCGAGGGATCAGGCCCAGCCAGCATGGGTTTATGAAAGGGAGGTCCTGTTTCACTAACCTGGTCTCCTTCTATGACAAGGTGACCCGATTAGTGGATGAGGGGAAGGCTGTGGATGTTGTCTACTTGGACTTTAGTAAGGCCTTTGACACTGTCTCCCACAGCATTCTCCTGGAGAAGGTGACTGCACACGGCTTGGATGGGTGCACTCTACGCTGGGTTAAAAACTGGCTGGACAGCCGAGCCCAGAGAGTGGTGGTGAATGGAGTCAAACCCAGTTGGCCAGCGGTCACGAGCAGTGTCCCCCAGGGCTCAGTGTTGGGGCCGGTCCTGTTCAATATCTTCACTGATGATCTGGATGAGGGGATTGAGGGCACCCTCAGTAAGTTTGCAGGTGACACCAAGTTGGGTGGAAGGGTCGGTCTGCTGGAGGGTAGGAAGGCCCTGCAGAGGGACCTGGACAGGCTGGACTGATGGGCCGGAGCCAACTGCATTAGATTCAACAAGGCTTAGTGCCGGGTCCTGCACTTGGGTCACAACAACCCCATGCAATGCTACAGGCTGGGGGAAGAGTGGCTGGAGAGCTGTCTGGCAGAAAAGGACCTAGGGGTGTTGGTTGACAGCCGTCTGAACATGAGCCAGCATTGTGCTCAGGTGGCCAAGAGGGCCAATGGCATCGTGGCCTGTATCAAGAATAGTGTGGCCAGCAGGACCAGGGAGGTGATAGTGCCCCTGTACTCGGCACTGGTGAGGCCGCACCTCGAGTACTGTGTTCAGTTTTGGGCCCCTCACTACAAGAAGGACATCAAGGTGCTGGAGCGTGTCCAGAGGAGGGCAATGAAGTTGGTGAAGGGTCTAGAGCACAAGTCTTATGAGGAGAGGCTGAGGGAGCTGGGGTTGTTTAGTCTGGAGAAGAGGAGGCTGAGGGGAGATATTATTGCTCTCTACAACTCCCTGAAAGGAGGTTGTAGGGAGGTGGGGGTCGGTCTCTTCTCCCAAGTAACGAGTGATAGAACGAGAGGAAACGGCCTCAAGCTGCGCCAGGGGAGGTTTAGGTTAGATATTAGGAAAAACTTCTTCACTGAGAGGGTGGTCAAGCATTGGAACAGGCTGCCCAGGGAAGTGGTTGAGTCTCCATTCCTGGAGGTATTTAAGAATGGATAGATACAGTGCTTGAAGACATGGTATAGCTGAACTTGGCAGTGATAGGTTGACGGTTGGACTCGATGATCTTAAGGGTCTTTTCCAACCTTGACAATTCTATGATTCTATGAATATTATGCTTATTACTTATAATCATTCTGTATGTAAAGGTTTGGTACATAACAAAGCAAATGCTCCTTGTTCATCGTGTGAAATCACCCAATATTGTACAAAAATAATATGCAATTCATAGTAATATTTTAGACTAAAAGCTTTTTGCTTACTGTGTATCTGCAAGCGTACCAACATGGTATGTCAAATGTTTATAGCATAGAGGCAAGAGATGACTGTACCACCACTCTATGACATGAAGTAAGTTGACTGTAGTCACAGGGTGGAGTGTGATGCATACACTTGTCCCCTAGCTGTACTTCAGTTCAGGCTGACTAAGGAGCAACAGGCCTCATGCCTTGTGGTGAACCTGCAAGCTGGAAAGCTCCTGGCTCACCTACAAGGGAGTGAAGGTGCCTCAGAAAAATATTTCGAAAGCTGGTTTCGAAGCCCAAAAATGCAAGATAACCAAAGTACAGAACAAGACACCAGCGGTAATGAAGACGTGTATCTTGTCTATATTATTGACTACCAGCCAACCACTTGACTCTACAAATATTGCCACCAGGATGAGATCAATTTGAGCTCTCCCTGAATTGCAGCTGGACTCCACAGCAGGTTACTACCCCCTTGAGTAGAGACGCCTCTCAAGGGTTGAGATCCCTTACCCGAGACTAAGAGATCCTTCCCTGACCAAGACAGAGAGATCCCTTACTTGCAACAGATCATCGGTAAGTGACTGATAGCATGCTGAATTAATATTAATGAAACATTACTAATCCGTGTAGCTACTCAATATTAATTATTATAAAGTTTATATGGATAATGCCATTAGACATAAACCGTTGTCCAAGTCTGAGACTAAGATCCTGTTACTTAACCCTTTTCACTGGTTTCATTCTGCATGTGAACTCAGAAATAAACACGTATTATGGTTTTCAGACTAATTTACACTGACTGATGCAAGCAATATATACTATACTAAACTATAGTCAAACTATACTAAAAGTAATCAGCAGTTAGCACACACCTCCTGGTTAGATGGCTCTACAAGGGTATTCCAGTGCTTTTCAGGCACAACTGAAACAAGCTGAACAATAAAACACCAAAATGTCAAAACTTTTTCCAAGAGTTCCTCTCACTGAAAAGAAAAATAATAATGCATGTCTTTTGGAGCCATCATAAACATATCTGCTAAACATATGTTGAGCAAAATATGTAACTTCCAGTCTTCATAAAGTCATTGCCATCGTCTTCTTCACTCAGATCCCTCCTGAGAACTGGATCCTGCCATTAGAGCACTAGTAGACAATAAACATTTGCTAGCATTTACAGCAAGATTTTCCTGTGACTTCTGGTTATTGTGCTAAAAGGGATGGTTCCACCCTTACCTTATTCTGCCCAGCTCCTCTGCCATGTCACTTCTGCTTGGTTTTTTTTGTTCACAAGCTCTTTGCAGCAAGGTCTGTCTTTTTAATTATCTGTGCTAGCAATACTTGGCTCAATGGAGCAGTAAGGAATACTGCACTACAAAATGATAATAAAATACCCTTTCCTTATGGAAGAAACTAAATAAACAGTTCTATTCTTTCTGCAACTCCATTAGAGCACAAATAAACAGAGAATCCTGTACCAAGCTTTAGATATAATGCTCGATCTCTTCAACAGAAACAACAAAACCCACAGAGACTATAGAAAAGATGAATTTCAAATTCTAATAGACATAAATGGACTTTAATATGTCTCTCCAAAGATCTTCTGACTAGCAAAAATCACAGGGGAGAAGATTAGAGTGATAATAGCAAGTCACAGTCATGCGTGTATCTGATATGCTTTTAAACCGAACAACAAATCCAAAACAAACAAATAAAACATATTCAGAATGGCAAGAACTACTTTTTTCCTGCTTCTGTTGCCTGCTTAAAAATTCCTATCTATCCTGTTTTTCTTTCCCCTTTGAGGACAACATTTTTAACATCATCCAGACAACCAGAATTTATAACAAAAACTTAGCACATGCAACAGATCAGGATTTGGCTTGATACAACCACTTGCCAAGAGGAAAAAATACCCAAAGATACACAGTGAAAACAACATAATATGACCTATAGTATCAAAATGTTACACAAAACTTTTCAAAAAATGGCAGTCATTACAACACTTACAGAAGGAAGATGTCTAAATGGAGTATATTGTTCAGTGGCCAAAAATGGAAACAAAGCCTAATATTTTTGTGGCAAACTTGCTTGAGCAAATCCGAGCAAGCACAGAGTGAGTGCAGAATTGGAAAGGGAGGGAGCTGCAGACATCCCTGAGCAGCACAAAGACTTTGGGAGTAAGTCAAATATTGTAGGAGGCTCTTGGGTGTAAAGGAACCCTTGGATGATGATTCCTGTGAGTATTAGGATGCGAGTTCTCTTTCCGATCCACAATTCCATCCCAGAAATTATTTCCTGGCAACATTATTGCTAAAACAACCTCAGATCATTTCAGTACTTTATCCTCTTTTATATCCTACTTACATCCATTTTCATCATAGTTTGGATAGGAAACTTTAGTCTCACTTTCCTAAGATATTGGTGGTAATCACTGGAATGAACAGATATTGGGATACTGGGAGAGAATCCCCTTGATAAGGTTTCAGCCCTATGCCATGCATATATCTGATGGACATATGAAAACAGATAAAGAAATTCTTTAACAATTCTCTGAAATCTTAAGTGTTCAACCTTCTGAGGCTGTTCTTTTAATTCTGAATCATCAGCCTTCCAAGCCATGAAAAGTAACACCTAATGTTTTGATATTCTAAGTGATCTTGCAAACCCCACTCATTGTATAATTAATAATGCCTCTGTTAACACTACTTACTGCAGATAACTGTTGCAGTGTCCAGTGTTTTCAATTGTTTAGGAAATTAAAGGACTCTTAGACTATGATGTGTTTTCCTTTGATAGTGAATGACAAACAATGTACAAATAAAGATATTTATTTTCCAATTTGTTCTTGTGTTCTTAGTCACCTAGAACCCTTCATGATGAAGCTACTGTTTAATACATTTATTCTAGACAGTTTGCTATGAATTCAAAAGAACAAAACAAGTTTACCAAATTTTTTATGCAAGCAATCAACAACAAATGAAGCAAAATAAACAATGCCTGCTTCTCACGTAGAAACTGCATAAAGTAGTGACATTAGACCAAACAATCACTGCACCTTCCTTGTGATATAATTACAATCTCAATAGCTAATTTTTTTCTAGTCATCAATATTTTACAGATACTGAGCATTCTTCTCTGTTGCTCTGTAATATAAACTGTATACAAAAGGGGCACAGTTTGAGGATCAACTTTTTTAAATCACTACCTCTTCAGTTAAGACAAATCTAATTCTAAGCTTTTACATTTCCCGTGTCTTTAGTTAGACTGTTCACCTGAAAGAAAGAGCTGAACAAGAAAGCAAACTTCCTTTAAAAAAAAATCTTTTTTCAACTACTGGTATCCTGGAGTTATTTCTCTACCTTTCTTGCAGGGATAATGAAACACTATGTAATAATTCGTATTGACAACAACAACAGGAATGGTTTTAAGAATCAGTTTCCATAAGGTAGAGATGCAAATGGTTACACAAGATGTGAGGCAATGGAAAATCAGGTCTTACTGCGTTTAGGTTGTTGTCCTGGAAGTTACAGAAATGTTGACAGACACAAGCAGCAGACCTTTGTCTGTACAGTGGGCTCCCTATATAGTGAATGGTGTGTTTTAATTTTAGATGACTTTCAGCTCTTCCTGTAAACTCTACCAAATACATGGTCTGGTGCAAAGTACATGTAAGTCAGCGGAAAGACTCCCATTTGAATAGGCTTCAGATAAAGCCTTTAGTTACATATTCCCAGAGAGTGATTGTCAACAAAAATAAAGGGAAAAAAAGAAGGTACAGGGTAAGAAGAGACAGAACTAGATTTTAGTGTGGAGTAAGTCTGTTTCACTCTCTGAGCTAAAAAGAGCTAGTGAAAAAATTTTAAATGTATTTTTTATATATTAAAATACTTGCATGTCAGTATCAGCAACTTCCAGGAATATTTGTAGGGTTTATATTTCAGTGAAACTGGAAGCAAAACCAAACCAGCTTCTTTTGCTTCTTTCTCCTTTTTAAAACATTGCAAAATTCTTCCTTCCCCTCTGACACTTAAAAAAATTAAAAGTTTTACTTTGCAAAAGGAGGACTTCAGTGTGGCAAAAGTATGTGTAGGAAAGATTTTTCAAGAGACTCTGTTTCTTGTATATTACATTAGTGTTATAGTTACTTTTGCCATATAATTGCTAGAAAAACCCGAAGACGACAGAGGTGTGGCCCTAAAAATGTTGTCCTTGATTTAATACCAGTACAGAGCACACGTGTATTATCCGAGTGCATAAGCACACACATACATATATGTATTTCCTTCTCTTTTCCACAAAGTGCTGTGGATAGAGAATAACAGGGAAAGCTTTTATCCACAGCCTGGCATGCTTCTCCATATAACTATGGTCTATGTAAATGTACAGAATAAAAATACATAATGTGGATGTATGTATACTAAAAGCACAGACAGGATACAGCACCTTGGACAAATATAGTGTAGTGTTCACAAGCAGTGGTTTTGTTTCCCTATCATATGCACACAGCAAATGACAGCAGGGAACAGGAAATGCAATACAAGGGCAGCTCTCCAGTTGAGAAACACCATTGCTAGACAACTTGAAGTATTCTGTTGTAATGTCAAGCCTAATGCATTCTGGTTCCTTTCAGTCTCCTGCAATCTACTGGGAAGAACATTATTCCAGTTTTATACAATGATGAGACTTGCCCTTGCTAGTATTTATAGTATACACAGGAACCTCGGGTCATTGTGAATCACTCAAGGTTTCTTTTTTTTTTCTTTACTTCTAAAGAAATGTGAGCTGCATCATCCAGCACAGACCACATATGAAAGGAGTTCAACAATCTTGCTAAGTGGCTGCTGGACAATATGCTGCATCACGTGGTAAGGGATTAAAAATAGGAGTGTGTCAAAGAATAAAGAATGGAACAGCAAGTTCTCAAATTAAAGGCTGATTTTACAGAACTCGAGAGAGATGGGAAGGCTCTTAACCCTTTATATTCAGTTTCAGTTGGAGATAATCCTCTGGAGTTCAGTCATTCACTTTTATGTCCTCTGCATTGGAGCCACCAATGCTTCCACTGTGCCTTGTGGAATCCCTGCCTGTCTGCCCTGACTCCCCAGCAGACACACTGTGGGCTCTGCTGCATACAAGTCTTACCACAGGACTCTGTGTCCTCACCACTGAAGCTGCAGAATAAAGTAAAACAGCCTATAGTGCAGCAATATACTCTATTAAAATGTACCGTACTATAAAACTTTGCTATAATGATTAACAGTAGGAAAAAAGCACTCATAATTTAAAAAAGTTTGGTTTTGGTAAGGTTTCTACTATCTAAAATATTTCTTTCTTCCAGGATTGAGGTCATTTATCTCTTCTAAAAGATGGTCCCCACAGGTTTTGGACACAGCCTGGTATCCTGCTTTCAGCTGGGATAGAGCTAATTTTCTTCCTAGTAGCTGGTAGAGTGCTGTGCTTTGGATTTAGGACGAGAATAATGTTGGTAACACACTGATGTTTCAGTTGTTCCTAAGTAGTGCTTGCACTAGTCAAGGACTTTTCAGCTTCCTATGCTCTGCCATGTGCACAAGAAGCTGGGAGGGAGCACAGCTGGGACAGCTGACCCCAACTGACCAAAGGCCTATTCCATACCATATGACATCATACTCAGTATATAAAGCTGGGGGAGCAAGAAGGAAGGGGGTGACATTTGGAGTGATGGTGTTTGTCTTCCCAAGTAACGGTTACGTGAGATGGAGCCCTGCTTTCCTGGGGATGGCTGAACACCTGCCTGCCGATGGGAAGTAGTGAACGAATTCCTTGTTTTGCTTTGCTTGAATGCGTGGCTTTTGCTTTACCTATTAAACTGTCTTTATCTCAGCCCACAAGTTTTTGCATTTACTCTTCTGATTCTCTTCCCCATCACACCAGGAACGGGGGAGTGAGCAAGCAGCTGTGTGGTGCTTAGCTGCCTACTGGGGTTAAACCATGACACCAAGTGTCGTGCAACTAAGCACCACGCAGTCGCTTGCTCACTCCTGCTGCAGTGGGATGTGGGGGAGAATCAGAAGGGTAACAGTGACAAAACTCATGAGTTGCCATAACCCTGAACGTGTTCCCCCCTGTTCCTTCTTCTTCCCTCAGCTTTTATTGCTGAGCATGACATCATGCGGTGTGGAATATCCCTTTGGTCAGTTGGGGTCTGCTGTCCTGGCTGTGTCCACTCCCAGCTTCTTGTACAGCCCCAGCCTACTTGCTGGTGGGGTGGGGTGAGAAGCAGAAAAGGCCTTGACTCTGTGTAAGCACTGCCTAACAATAATGAAAATATCCTTACATTATCAACACTGTTTCCAGCAAAAATACAAAACGTACCCCATTACTAGTTACTATGAAGAAAAAATAACTCTATCCCAGCCAAAACCAATACATGTGGCAAGAATTGCAGGAAAACATAATATTTTATATTAACTGACATAGTTGGAAATAAATTAAAAAAAAAAAACAACTTAGTATTGGTGCACAAGCCCATCTTCAGGTGTGCATAAGCAAAAGTGGTCTCTAAAGGGATGTCTCACGTTGTTCTGTATTGAGGATTTAACACAGGGAAGGATACTATTAAGGGGTGGAGTAAGTGTGGTGTTTTGTATGACTATACAATGTGTTAACATAGCACTTGCACTAACAAACTAGGGAGAAAGTGGATAACAGACATGTCTGTTGCGGTCACATAACCAGAAAATGCAACGTTAGTGTTTTGAAAAAAAAAAAAAAAAGAAAAAAAATTAATGATAATGAGATGAAATGCAATGCAAAATAAGAATACAATCTCATATGGTCAAATATACATTGTCTTAAATTAACCTGATAGTAAGAAGAATTATTTGATTAGAGGGAGTTGATTAGAGGAGTTACTTGCTTTGGAACCAAAATTAGCTTCAATAATAACTTCAGTACAGAGAGGAGACTTCTAACAACTTTTGCTGATGGCATAGTACTGGAAGATTTCATAAGTATGGGAGATGGCTGGGTGTTTCTTTGGCCAATACACTCACTTTCAAGTCACCCTGAATACAAGAGTAACAGCAACCATACTCTGTAGTATGCTCCCAGAAAGTGATGCACACTGGAATTAATTAGGAAAATCTCTGTTAGCTGTACCAACTGAAAAAACTGGATGTTTCTTTGAATCACACTCACAGAATGCAGTCATGAGAAATGTAAATGAAATTTTAGGACATATCAAATGAAGTGTCAGGATAATACTAGAAAGTGTTTGTGCAATGGTAGAAAGAGTTGATGAGGTATATCCCAAATTTGAAATACTGACCATCAGTGAACGTCATTTCACACTAGAGTCTAAAGGTGATGAGAAGAGCCTGCTCGTGGAAGCAGAACACTGTCAAACAAGCAGAAACTAGGTGATTAAGACAGCTTCTGCTGGAATTATCCTTTTTGAGTCATCTAGCCAACGCTACAACAATCAGATTAGCTGTGAAAGCAATATGACAAGGCATCATTCATGCTCTCCCCAAGTGCCTCATGCATTCACCCATCCTGTGAGCTGTAATCTCTGCCAAGACCAAATCTTTCAGGATCGTCTGCCACAGTCTATTTACTCACAGAAATGCAGAGGTTATGGCCAAAGCACATAAGAGTGAACAGGAGTCACTCAAAATAACATTTCTCTGTTGCACCATAACTACATATAAAATTGAGTTTGCTTGTTTTCAGCTTCTAGGCAGAGACAACAAAAGTGAAGAATCAGGATCCAGATGTTGAAGTTTACACATTTGTGTTCTTCCTGTCTGTCAGTGTTATCAAAGGACATCTTTCTTATTAGTTCACATAGTCATATCCGATGCTCTCTGAAGACTTACCATCTTCCTTAAGAAACACCTGATACTGTTTAAACTGACTAACAGGGTCTGTTTTGATTTCTCACAAGTTCTGACATGCATGTAAGAGGGTGGATTTCACAAGCAGACCAGAGAAGGCTGACACAGGAATTGCTAAAGGAAAAGACCTAGATCTCACATATCATTGAAAATCACAGTGCAAGCCTCCCTAATACGTTTTATATTTCATGGATTACATGGATTGCTCCCCTTTTCGGAAGCCTGAGCTGAATAGCAAATACTCAAATGTTCTTCTGCTCTGAAAAAAACCTTTCCCCAGCTCCTTCTGATCTACATTTGTTCCTGCATATACAAATTTAAAGTCATAATGCCTTCTTTCATTTCTGCACTGAATACATTTTTACTTATATTAGTATGATAGAGTCCATTTATTTCTGGGAGAGAGAGCACAAATGTAGTGGGTCTGGCCTGTTGTGAACAGAACTGCTCACAGAGATTCCACAGTGGAGACAATTCTGTCCCCAGTTACCTCTGTGCACCCCATTAAATGAAGAAAGGGTGAAGGCAATTAAATCACCCATGTATAACTGAGAAGTCTATATGATCTGTTGTCAGAAACAATATATGTGCAAGAAATAGTATAGCTTGCTGTTTCAGCAAGAAATACTCTTCAAGTAAACTCAAATTGGAGTCATTTAGGAAAAAAGATTCTGGGATTATTATCTTTATAGATTCATTAGAGAAGGATTATATTTGAGCATGGATGGAAAGGACAGCTTTGGAAAAAACAAGGCAGTACATTTTTATCTACCCCAACACGCTAAGCACTAGCAGCCAATGCACTCCGCTGTTTAAAGCATTACAAGATGAACACTAAATGTTATCTATATCTCCTTTAGTGTGCCTTTTGATGGGGAATGTGACATACATATTATTCTGTACCTAGTGTTTTCACTTCCTGAGTGTTTTTCCTTTCATTCTGTTATTTGTGCAAGGGAGTGAAGTGGAGTAAGTTTGGGGGGAAAAAAGGCTAAGCAAACCAGCTACTCACAGAAGTCTCAAAAATGAGCACTAAAGTAGACCTTGAATTCCCAGAGGACTGGCTCTGACATCTTCACTAACCTCAGTGCAAAGCTGTTCAGAAAACAGTAAGACGTTCAGAAAACTCACAAGCCTGCTGGAGCACATCTGGGAATGAGCACTGCCCCAGTGAAGTCAGAGATACCTCAATCTGCTAGTAGACTTGTATTTAGACTACAGAGACTTCCTAAGTTACCAAGCATCTTTTTGTTAAAATGTGTGCTTTACATACCATGATAATAACATTCTAATCCCTGAATCCCACCTCTGCTGGGCTTATTAAATTCAATACAAATAATTATACCTTGAGGCTCTGTGCTTCTGTGGTGTCAAAGGTGCTTAATGATTTTATAGTGGAAAGGATTTAATGGGGATTAAGGTCGGTGCAATCGTCTCTTCACTGTGAAAGTTCCACAGGAGTTTTAGATCCTGTTGTAGCTTCCAGAAAAGTATGAGCTTTGAAGATCCAGTTGCTCACGAGAGGTGGGGCTGAGCACAGCTCAGTTATTGCCCAGAGTGTGGGGAATACCCACCCTCCTCTGCAAGGAGGAGATGCTCTGAGAAGGCATGAAAGCAAAAATGAAAGCATCCTCGCAATCCATCCCCATTAATAGGAAGTACACATTTCTTAATGCAACCTTGTCTCTTAGAGCCCTCTTTCTAGGCCCAGCTAATGATGATTGGGACCCACTGTATTGATTCAGCTGGGCTTACTGTAACTACATACAGATAACCTATCTTTTATTTTCTTCCCTTCAGCTCTTCCCCCACACACTCAGAGCTTCTCAAGCAGAACCAATATGTGCAAGGTCACTTCTTTCTTTCATATTTTCCCTGCATGACTGGGAATAGCACAATCTACGTGCTACTTTCCCTGGCCAGTATTTTCAACAGGCTCAGACTTACACCTTTTAATGGCTCAGGTCATTCACCGTTGTCACTGTGTGTCAGCAGTTGTCTCATTTATGATTTACAGGCTCTGCCCTCACATATGCTCTGCTATTTATATATAGTAAGAGGGTGTGCATATGTATAATGTGTGTGTGTGAACATATACAGTGGGTGTATATAAATGTAAACATACATACATTTAAGTGGGTGTATGTACACACACATAATATATAAAGTTTCAGATCCACATTGAAGGCAGCATTTTCTCAAGAGAACATTGCAGCAGAGAGGGGTGAGGAAAGAAGACTTCCTTCTCACAACATTAACGGGACAGCCAGGACTGTGACTGACTGCAATGCATGACATGAACAGTCCCCGCTTTCTCTCTCTGTGAGGGGCAAGTACTGGAAGAATCATTATAGCTTGTTGCAGGACACAGTATTTACAAGATAGATACCTAATTTTTATGGCGCTGGTCAGCACCAATCTGGTCAGTGACATTCAAGGGTGGCATTATCCAAGCCAATATACTTCTTATTTCATTGGCAAATGCAAATCAACTTGAGTATTTTTCTTCCTTTTACCTCCCAGCTAAGGTGCTGTCTTGCAATGCGTATACATAAACAAGCATAATCAAGCACGCGGGTTGCTCAGTGTTGCCACACATAAAGGACTCAAGAAAGAAAAATGCTGTTCAGGCTGTCCAGCTCTGGAATGGTGTTTGCTTCCCATTTAGGGGCAGGCTGATCCTCTGAGGACTCTTCTTCTTTCTAATGTGAAATTATTTCACATTTCAAAGCCTCAAAAAACAGCTGGGAAACAGAATCCTTGTTTTCAAGTCAGATAGATACACAAATAAGCTGTGATTCAGAAGAGTTTCAAAAAGTGGTTTTTTTTTTCTGTAAGACAGCATATAACTCACATTCAGAACTGACAATTTTTGTGTAATGATAAAGAAAGCTAAATTTCCAGCACGCTGAAACTTCTCAAGAACAGATAGTGATATAAATAAATAATAAATATAAATAAACAAATATAAAGATTTGTCACTAGGAATTGTTGGGGAAAAGATGGGTAGTTTTGACCTGACACATCTGTAATCTTGATTCAGAACTTCATTTAAGTGTTATTAAATTAAAAGCCATATTGGGAAACAAGTTGGAAAAGCATTATCCACAAACTCTGTCTGAAAAAACCTAGCTTTTCATTCTCAAGAAATCTACCTAAATACCATGTTTTTACATCACATAACTTGATACTTTTATTGACTAGAGAGCTGTTGTGTTGGGGAAAACATGCTGTTTTATTGATTTCCAACGGCATTTCTCCATAACTAAAATCACAGCGTGGCTGTGTTTCATTCAATACAATGAGGTTTAAAAATTCATCTGTTTGGCAGAATTGAATACTAAGCTACTTGAATAATTTTTCCTATTACATTAGCTGATGTTAGCAGTATTTTTTGGACAGGTTTCATCTTCACATGTAAACAATATTAAAAAAAATTAACTGCAAATAAAATCCAAACTTGTGTCTACCTATCAACATAACAGCTGAATCACCATCTTAGCTCTTCCATCATAACTTCAGAAATTCATAGCATAGTGTTTGAGTAGTTCTATTTTTTTGCTTTATGAGAAAGTAAATATCCCTCCCATTCACAGATGCCAGGCAGTGCCAAGGGTTAGGCGGTACACAAATCACTCACTAATCACAGTCAAGGTATTTGCTTTAGAAAATAAACACCTGAATGAAATGTAGCGGCTTCTGATGCAGAGGAGATCAAATTATATTTGATGTGACCTTGTATTCTGTGACTCTATTCATTTTTAAGCATGATCGGCTGCACTTCCCCTGTGCAGACCTATTTCAAAATTAGTGAATTTCTTGCACAAAACTCATAAGAAAGAACTATTCCTAATTCCTTAATTCTTTAAAATTAGTTTTTACTCAGAGAGCCATAGAATTTTTTATTCTTCTGTTTAAAAATTAGTTTAATCTAATCTGAAGCTGCAACGTTACTTTGTGTTAGAACTATTACACAATCATTGACTGGAGGAAAAATTTTCGGTTTCCACCTTCCATTAATTGTGTTCTATACCTTAACTTTCCTAAGCTTCTATTAAAACTCCCTGGATTTATATTTTTTCCTTAAAAGACAATGTCATTATAACTTTGCTGTAACATTATTTTTCTTTAAATTAGTGACATGTTACTTTACTCCAATTTAAGATGGTTTTAATATATGCGACACACATTGAAAAGAGGCAGTCTGGAAAGGAAGGGAAATTATGAAATGCCAAGATAGACTGGGTACAGTGCAATAAATAATACTTGATTTAATTTTTAAAGGAAGTAAAAGATAAGAAGAGAAAAAAACCTTCTTTGAATGTTTGCCTTTTTATCCTAAAAATGACAAACAAAACATTTCAGGTTCTGTAAAGTTGGTCCCTAAAAGCCCATGCTGTTTTTCCAAAAAGTAAAGAGAATTTACAGGGTTCAAGTGTAGCCTACATTTCGATTTCAAATGTAGTCCTTTGTATGTGACTGATGTTTACTGATATGAGTAAAGGTGACGTTCTCTAACCCAGTGCTGACTAGAGTACAAAGAGACATGTTAGAACACTCTGCAAGTTGCAAGTGTTATGAAATATTCATCAGACACTTCAAGAGTTGTTTTATTTTTTCCACATGAAAGTGCTTTGCTTGTTGTAGCTGATCTTCTCCAGAACTAGCAAAAACGTATTTGCTAAGACTAACTTTACCTTCTCTAATGTTACTCATTGAAATGAACAAAATAATGTGCAATGTGTTAATTGTTAACTCATGCTATTTAATAGTGTCACAATTTTTGCACACAGATATATTCTTGCATGATTAAGACATAGTAGATTAGGCACCAGATGTCTGATAGAATCATATCTTATTACTAATTAATATTAGACAGGATAAAAATCATTAAACAGACCCAAAATCCCATCTTTTTCATGCATACCTAACTGTAAAATGTATACATCAAATCTTTGTGAACCAGCAGCTCAGCTGGCAGATAAAGCTGATAACCCTTTGCTTTTCAGGGCTAAAAAACAGACAATGCTTTTTTTTTTCTTTTTCTTCAGAACATCAGCTTTTACATTAGAGAGGTTAAATGTAATTACTGTTTGCTATTATTTTACTGAAAATTCTGGCAAACCAATGCAGCTGTATGAGCCATAAGATATATATGCAACTGTTTAAAACCACTGTTTTTCTTCCTTCCAAAGATTTCTGTAAATAAGTTCCTTAGTAAAAAAATCATGTGGAATTAAAACTGGCTAAAAATCAGTTTCTACTCTGAGTTTAGGAGCTAAAGAACACATAGGAATAGTTAGAGGTGATAATGCAATCTACAGAACTTACAGACATTCACTGATCTTCATATTTGTACAGAATGTGTTTAAATTTGAGGGCACAGTCAGCAGTGGGATTTTTCCAAGTGAGATACAGCTATAAATCAAAATACCTACATGCCTTGTATTTATATAGAGATTTACAGAAATTTTACATGAGCTTAAATAACACCTTGCCAAAATGTAATGAACTGAGTTCAATTTTTATTTGCTGAGAATGCAGGCGGTTTCAAGATTTTGCTTTTGATGTTTCTTATCCTATAACATCCAAACCAATAAACTCACATAGGTTCACAGGAAAGTTTGTTGTCCACAGTAAATCTTTTGATGGATTGTGGCTAAACTTTGAGAGTTGGATGCTGACTGCAGCATCAAACCCTGAAGAAGTAGAAGCATCTTATTACCCTGTTGCTGGAGCAGATCATCTTTGCTAATCTGGAGGTGAGTAAAGTTTGTGGTTCACACCATGGACAACCCCACACATCGCTGGACACATTTGCACAAGAAACTAGAAATAAGAACTCTATTTCATCTCCCCTATTGTTTTCAAAATGCCAATCATCAGTCCAAATGGACAGCAGATCTCCTATACCTCTCTTTCTGGTTAAGGCATTAGTTGCCCTGAATTTAATAAAAGAATAACATTGAGGGATCTAAAGATATTATGAGGTTTACATGAGAATATTTGAGTCAAAATCACTACCTTGGACTTTCCTAAGAAGTAAAATTAATCCCAGATTAAAAACAAAATTAAATTAACAGTAATAGCTAGAGAAAAAGAAAATATACATGAAAATAAGTTCTCCAAATTCTGATCAAATATTTAAGCATTTGTTGCCTGGGCTCATTTAACTTCAGTGTATAATTACTGCCCTGTGAAACATACTAAGAAAACAGCCTGAAGTCACAAAGAGAAAATTTTAGGCTTCTAAGGAATAATTTGTTTTTGAGGACACGGCACCAATACACCGTATCAGGAGCTGAAAATCTACTCTTTTTAGAATAGTCATTGATGACCAGGATATTCAGAGTCAGATATAGTCTTGTCAGCTATACTACCAATGAAAACAATAACAAAACTTCAGAATTTTAAAAATCTTATATTTTTTTCCTTTTTTGCATCTCACCTAACTACCACAGTCCTTGAGTCCTAAAAAAGTCACTAAAAAGCAAAACCTATACAGCCCATAATGATATGCTCATTATTAAAAACAAGTTAAAGTTGTTGCCTTCCATTACAATGAGAATGACAGAAATATTTCTCCTTTTAAATAAACTTTTCTAAATAAATTATATTATTGTTTTTCTTCTTAGTAGCTGCCTCCTGTCTTTTTAAGACATGTATTATGACTTCATTTGGCAATAGGCATGCAAAAACTTTTTGACCATCTGAATTAAATGTCGCTTGAAAAAGTAACATTTGCAAAAGGGAAGATGAAAAAGGAAAAGCTGATTCCATCAATAATATTGAAGAAAAATGCATCCAAAAGTCTGAATACTGGCAAAAATTATTCAGAACCATATCCAAACTTGAATGTCTTTAGTACACAAAATAGACTGGATTTTGTTTCAAGATTTACTAAATTAATATTCTTTTCAAAATTAGTAATCTGCCTATCTCCAAAGTCATCATACTTGTTATAAATTCAGCTACCATTATTCTTAATAAAATACCCTCTTTCTCACATTATTATTTAAAATACAATAGCCTCCACACACAAAAGTATTAATGTCATTAGGAAAAACATTTCTCTGTCTTTCAGATTTGCTTCCTTTTCTATTTAAGGTTTTCAGGAGATGCAGCTAGAATCTGATCATGTGAACACCAGTAATATGCTGACAATGTAATAAGTGAAAGTGATGTTTAGGAAATTATATGATGAAAAGATTTAGGGTTTCATACTTTTTCAAAAAGAGTTCACTTACATGAGACTTGCCTATGTAGAGAGAAGAATCTAGCTGTGGCAAGCACACAGTATTCCAAAAAAGTTCAGCTGCATGCAAACAAATTCTTCATTCTCCTTCCAATGACTATGTGAAAAGCCTTGTGTATGTGTTTGAATGTTTCCACAAACTGGTATGTATGGAAAGGAGAATATTTTTTTCATGACATTTTGCAAGAACTGTCTTGGTTATGCCTGTATTTCCCCTCTCCTTTTCTCATACTTTCTTATTCAAGTTTGGATTTTGCATGGAACAATCATAGCAACTCTTCCTGTTTGTTCACATTGCATTTTCTGATAGCCTTATTTACTGTCATATGGCTTTTGGAGTCCTCTTCTTTCCCATGTCCACATAGTTGGATTTTTAGCATGAGTGAGAGGCAACTGAGTATAAATAACAATGTCTACCAAGTCTGTAAAATATTTTTTCTGTACTGAAGCATAGCTACTTGTGAACTAAGATGAAGCATTTTCTTATTAAGTCTACTTAAAGAACAGAAAATTAAGATGACATTTTTGGTCAGAATCTGGCTGAGTACATATTACTGACCCCTCACCAAAAGGATATCAGGAGTAATTTGTATTCTGAAGCATAGACAGACACTCTCTTATATTCTCAGTGTTTTTTTCTGAGTTACGTTTCTGTTATCCATTGCCCTTTTCAACAGCTGGAATATACAGTATAGCTGTCCTGGGCCTGTTTCCCAGTTTTCTTACATAGCTTAAATTCACAGTTACCCAGCACCACATGAAGGTGGTGAAGCTCTTCTTTTGTAATTCAGCTTTTCAAAAAACTTATGACCAACATGAGCAAACTGCCTTTGCAAAGCATTTCTAAGTATAATAGTACTTTACTTGACAAATAAAGCACAATGTCAGTACTACTAAATGCAATGTCCATTACTTTCAATTAACTCTTCTTTAGGACCCCCTGGAGATCCCACCCATGTTCAGTCATGACTTTTCTTTATTGTGTATGACTCTGCATGCAGAGAGCCCTCCTTCATTTTAAGCTATTGTGCCTCAGTCCCTATTCTTTTATAACCTTTCCTTTTTCTGCCAATCTCAGCAAACGGCAGACAGACTACAATACCAAGGCAGCACCCTTTTGGGTATCCAATTCTCCCTATGGGTCAGGTTCTGACACTCAAACTCTCACAAATTAGTTTGGTCAATCAAGCTCTCATATGCAGAATTTTTCCCCACGGCTTTTATAAACACAGTCTTCTTAGTACTCTTCTGTAGTTCATTGGCCAGGTTCTGCTAACATTTCATCTTTATTTTTCTGTGTTCTTTTCTGTACCATTGGCAAATTTTACCCAGTCAGATCTATTCAAAGTTTTCCTGCAAAGATCATTCTCTAAAACCACCTCTGTGACCATATCCCTCGCACTGAATCCCTCTCTATTGCCTTTTACGTCAACCATAAACTGCTTATCTTTACTTTTAAGATATTTCCATTACTCCCAACCTATTCCTCTTCTATCGTCTTCACTAATGAGGTGTTCCATCCAACCTGCACATCCCACTTGCTTGTAATGAACAATAACAAATCACCAGGACCAGACGATATTCACCCAAGAGCTTTAAAAGAACTCAAGGATGAAACAGCCAAGCTACTAACTGCAACATGTAACCTCTCATTTAAAACTCTGTCAGTGTCATAGGAATAGATGGTGGCCAGCAAAATAAAAAATTTGAGAGAAGTCATAGGGAAGATCTTGGGAATTACATACCAGGAAGCCTGATGTGCATATTAGACAGACCAATAACAATTATTCTAAATAATTATAAACTACATGACTAAATATGATGTCTAGAAGAAGCATCAATGTGGCTTCTGCACAGGGAAATAATGCCTCACTAATCTATTGCAACTTCTTAAAAGAGGCACCGAACACAGGGACAAGATAGATCAGCTGGTATTCAAAAGACTCTTCATAAAATCCCTCACTGATGTCTCACAAAGAAGCTAAAATACTCTTGGAATAAAAGTAAATATTCTCCTATTTATATGTAATGAAATAAGAGATAGAAAAGAAAAAGTAGGAAGTAGCTCGCTAGTGGAATCCCACAGCACTCTGTATTGCTCAGCATATTTGCAAGTGATCTGGAAAAGACAGCAATGATACTATGTTTTCCAGGCTGGCAAGGACAAGGGCTACTTACTAAGAGCTGGATGAAAGCCTGAGTAATGGTGTAAAATGGCAAATGAAATTCAGTGCAGATAAATGTAAAGTAAGATGTACAGGAGAAAAAGTCCAAATCTTATGAAACAGGTTTGGAATTAGATTATTAGTGCTGAGAAGAAAAGTCTTAAATTTATAAAAGCTGGTTTTTGAAAATGTGGACTCAATACTTAGTAGTCATTAGAAGGGCAACTAGAATGCTATGTCAGTCATTAAAAAATGCACAGAGAAAAAACGAAAAACATCTTTATGCATCTCCATCATGTTGTCCTAGTAACTCTGAGTTCTGTCCATAGTTGAAAGAGGTATGGTAGAACTGGAAAAGTGGTATAGAAAAGTAACAGTGAAAGTTACACACAAAGTGATTTTTATATAAGGATGCTTCAGCTATGGAAGAGGACTGCAAAACCTGGAAAGGCCTGATAGGGAATGTGTCTTCCAGTACAAGAATGAGGCACAATAAATTACATTGGTGTGCTCAAAGATAACTCAAGGAGGTACTTCTTCCAGTAATTAAGCTGTGGAAACATTGTGAAGGTTCAAAATGTGCAGGTGTTCAGGTAGTCATTAAGCAAGTTCAAGAAAGAAAAATCATTCAAGGCATACCCAGATAAGATGTCTCCTGGAAAATTCCTTCCCAGAGTCTGGGAGAGTACTCGTTAGAAGTTAATACTTTGCTCTGTTCTTATAGGCATCCTCATTAACAACAAAGACAGGATAGTGGGCTCAGTATGGTCATTCCTGCATTATTAAGTGTTCAGGAAAGTCCTTTTTCCATCATCTAATTCCTCACTCTCGGGACAACTTGCCCGTGAACACTGATAAGGCCACCTCAGGGTCTTTCCATGAATCTGTGCTTTTGCACAAGTCCTACAAAATAACTTGACAGACAAGCAGGCAGTTTATGTGCTGACCTTTGCCAATTATGATGACCTGTTTCTTTGTCTTCTGCTAACTTGTCTGTCTTGTCTTATGCTCAGATTGTGAGCCCTTTGGAGTAGCAGCATTTTCTGATCTGTGCTGTGCAGCACCAAGCAACAAGGGACACTGGTTTCTGACTAGGGATTCTAAAGGTATGAGAATTGTGGTAATTAATATGATGAAGAATATCAGAAATGGATTTTTAAATATGTAAAATAGTTTAGTTTGGGATTTGCAGCTGTGTGGGATTTGCAGTTTCAAAATGCATAAGATTCATTGAACTGGGGGTGAGAAGAAGCTGAGTAGCTTCCTTCATGGTAAACATGTATTAGCATTATAGAAGTTCCTTCAGGAACTTCTATTATGGAAAAGGCACCTAATCTTTCTTCAATCAAAAGGGTTTATGTATCTTAACTCTTTTGCTAGCTTTAGATACACTAAGTATAACCAGGAAGAAACTTGAATACAAAGAACTAAAAATACAATTTTCATTGAATGGTATTCCTGAACCAAAGCTGATATGGTTGCTTTTATATTGCTTGCTCCTTTAAGTCCAAAGTCCTCTAAAACTAAGAGTGAAGAATGTAGCTTCAGGCAAACTCCAAGCCATTCACACAGACTTTTACTGAAACAGAGAGGCTGCTGTTAGTGTCTCCACTACAAAGCTGTCATTGTTTACAATGCTGAACTATCATGATTTGGATAGCATTCATACACATTTTGTTGTGTTTATGTGGCACCCTGAAGGGTACCTAATGGAATAAAATAAGCCAAAAATCCTGGGTCACTTTGTTCAACAAAAATTAGGTTATTAAGGTGAAAGGCTTCTTTAACAACAACCAAACATTTATTCAGCTTCCAATTACTCATCTCAGAACTTGGTATATGCATAAGAATAGCAGAGGAAAATGCTGCTCTAGATGTTACTTCTTTCAGATTCTATTAAAACTGTAATAGCCTACTTCCATTATACATTTTCCTGTATATTTCAATCAACATGTCACTTAGCTGCTGTTCCTGAAGTGCACTTAATATTTTCATTAAAATCAATAAAGCCAAGAAATGACAAGGGTGCAGGTGGATGCAAGCAATTAAACTTCTCCTATATGTATTGTTAACTAGCAGTTGGAAAAAGAAGCTTCATTCAACACCTGTCCCTCTCCTTTTGAATGGCAGCTAACAGAAATCCACTTAGCCAGCTTTTGTCTGCTTATTTTGCTGACAGATGATGTGAAGAAGTAGGCAGTTATAGGGCCAGTAATTCAGAATTAATTTTCCCTTCAAAAGAGTGATGTGGACAACTGAGTGCAGTAATGGCACCTGCTCAGAATTCAGGGGGTAAACAAGATAATTTGAGATGATGGGACGGAAATAAAAGCTCTTTAAAGGGTTTCTCCCCACATGGCTCTCAAAGGCACACTCACTAGCACTTTTTATCCGCCTGAAATGAAAGTCAGAAGAGTTAATCATTGAAGTATTAGCCTGATGTACTTCTGTGTGTGGTAGGATTGAAAAGGAAGCAAATAAAATAACAGATTGAGGATTGTGCCCCACCCCAATATTAAAAACACACAACAGTGAAAGACAACACCTAAGCCACATAGTGATTGTTTATCAATCATATTTTCAGAACATGCTGCAAATTAAAGGGAGCTGCTGGCTGCACATGGGCTACATATTTGCAGTAAAGGGAAGTCATAGTATCTTCAATCATCCAGTAACATTTTTTTATCCCATCACCTGTGAGGCACTCACCAGAGTGAATCTCATTACTAGAAGAAAAATGCAGTGTGGAAAGCACCATTGCCTATAGAGGAGCCAAATATGGTGATTCATTCTCTAAGTGTGCACAGGTTTATGTGGAAACTGGAAGCCGCAAGTCTGCACCCCCATGCTCCAGATATGCTGTTAAGGTTGCCTACACACACCTATGCACAAAGAACCAAGACAGGATCTAAAAACTTCTGAGCAAATTGAACATAAGGGTAGATTTGCCTGGGTATTTCCTCTCTCTGTACTATAAGTACATATACAGGCATGAACATTTCAAAAGGACTGTCAAAAAGAAAGAGAACCTTCTCAGAAACTTCTGCTACCATAAAGGGAACCAAACTTGAGCTTTTTCTTTTTAGAGACCTTCAGAGTAGTGTAGACAGCTTTCTGTTACTTAAGGCACATGAACTTGGGATTGGATATCCCTGTTGATCTCTGGCGCTCTAACTCCTGAATGTGGTTCTAGAGGGAATTAGTGGGACTATTCATGGGACAGCTGTCAGACCAGGCTGTATTTAGAGTCTGATGCCTCATAACCTTTCTTTCATCTTTCTCTGGCATTCAATCTTACTCTATCACCCAATATCATTATTACTAGTTGACTGTTTACTCTGCACTCTAAAAGCTACAGCTTACAAAATATATGGGGGTATTTAGTACCTAAGTAATATTTGCTGTGACTGCACTCTATAAGAGGCCAAGAAAGTGAGCAGACTAATCTTCAGTATGCTCCATGATTCAGTCTTGTTTATCTTATATATAAGGGATTTCTGGGACTCAGACTCTTGTACTAAAATGTTAAAGAGCAGCCCACACTCAGGCTCCTCACAAAACCCAGCTGCTTTTGTGTCTGTCATGCACAGTAAGGCCTTTCCAGGGAAGACTACCTGCTGTTCAGGTTTAGAGCAAAGTATAGTGTTGGCAAGTTGCCAGGGCTGGAATGTTCGCAGATGTGGGGACCAGGTGATATTCATGTCCCAGATTCTCTCTATCACACCTCTCTTCCTGTGCACCCTGAAGCTCAGCTGTGCCTAGAATGGGCAATCATTAGGCACCAACAGCAGCTCCTCAGGATTGCAGCAGGGCTGTGCCTCGTCATCACCCAAACTGAGCAGCCATTTACTGTAGCTAAAATAGTAAGTCCATACATACACTCCTCTTACGTGTTGGACACTCTGTTCATGGACTGTGCTTTATGACAATGCAGCGCTCAGTCTTAGCAGGGTGTCCTTCCCCCAATTCCATTACCACTGTGCTCCACCCCGACTTAAAGTACAGGCTGTGCAAACCACTGCCCTCTCTTCCTGTAAATCAGGTCACATCAGACAAGAAATATGTGTTTCTCTTTTCTTTACTTATTCCTCCAGTCATGGTACTCTCTTTTGTTATTTAAGATCTTAAATTAGGACCCAGTCCTCCAAAGATTTGTAGACTGTTTTCTGTAAAGCTTATAAGAAGTTGCCTGGGGAGGTGTGCAAGCATGTAATTTTAAACATGTACAATACAAGCTTGAGAAATGGGCCTGTGTGAACCTCATGAGGTTCAACAAGGAGAAGCGCGAGGTCCTGCACCTGGGTTGGGACAGTCCCTAGTATCAGTACAGGCTGGGGGATGAAGGGACTGAGAGCAGCCCTGAGGAGAAGAACTTGGGGGCACTGATAGATGAAAAGCTGGACATGAGCTGACAATGTGCTCTCGCAGCCCAGAAAGCTAATGGTATCCTGGGCTGCATCAAAAGAAGCGTGGCCAGCAGGGCGAGGGAGGTGATTCTGCCCCTCTACTTTGCTCTGGTGAGACCCCACCTGGAGTGCTGTGTCCAGCTCTGGGGTCCTCAGCACAGGAAGGACATGGACCTGTTGGAGAGGGTTCAGAGGAGGGCCACAAAAATGATCAGAGGGATGAAACACCTCTCCTATGAGGAAAGGCTGAAAGAGCTGGGGTTGTTCAGCCTGAAGAAGGGAAGGCTGCAGGGACACCTTATTGCAGCCTTTCAATACTTAAAGGGGTCTAGAAAAAAATGGGGATAGTCTTTTTAGCCAGGCCTGCTGCAACAGGACAAGACGTAATGGTTTTAAACTAAAGCAGGGTAGACTGAGACTAAACACAATAAAAAAATTTTGCACGATGAGGGTGGTGAAACACTGGAACAAGTTGTCCAGCGAGGTGGTAGATGCTCCATCCTTGGAAACATTCAAGGATAGGCTGGATGGGGCTCTGAGCAACCTGATCTAGTTGAAGATGTCCCTGCCAATTGCAGGGGGGATGGACTAGATGACCTTTAAAGGTCTCTTCCATTCCAAAGCATTCTATTCTATGATTCTGTGATTCTATGATCTGCGTGGGATCAGAGCCTTCGTTTGCAAATCCCTTGTTGTGCAACTCATGCTTTATTTATTTGAGGAAAACTTCAGTACATTCTGAGATCTGTTAAAATAATAATGCTCTTATAACCAAATTTAACAGTGTAACTACTATCCCCTCCATGTTTTTCTGGAAAATAGGCCTTACACATTGGTTAGTTGAAATATATCAGATTAATTTGTTCTAGAGGGCAGCATAGTTATCGTATATGATGGCCTAGGCTGTCTCCAGCTACAATGTTCTATGTAATACACACTCATTCATCATTCATATGGGGTTTATTTCAGATTTACATTGACAAGAATGAGATCAGAATCTGTCCCAGTCTATGCATGAGGGTCAGGTTATACAGAGTTGCTATGGTAATGGCTTATTCCTTTTGAATAGCAGGGTAATTACTTCAGATAAATCGTGTATCTCCTGACATCAAATTAAATCTGTTCCTGTCATGTTCCTCACTGACTTGTTGAACTTAAAAGCAGAAATGCTTATTCTGCAAAATAGACCTACTTTATTAAATCTGATCTTACTGTTGTATCTGGTAATGCTCATCTTGTGGCTATGTACAGTTTTGCTGTTCTACGTGTTTGAAGTCTATGTGTATAGGTTGCTAGCATGACCCCAAAGTAAATTTGGATCTCATTAGTATCAGAAGTTTATCAGCTATTTGTTTTTAAGGTACTGCTAACATCTAAGTCTGTGAATTGTTTGTTTATCATCATGGCCATGAGGCTGTCTTCCCAAAAGTGGTTAAGTGGAGAGAATTGATGAGCACTGAGCTGCAATCTGACATCAGACCTTAATTATATCTTTAGAGACAGAAAGAATGAAAAGTGAAAAGTAATTCAATTGAACATCTGATCCAGCTATAATCAAAACAAAAATGTATTTTTTCATTTGTGTATGACTATGTAAAAGACTGGTTGGTAAAAAAGAGAGAGTGGTAAAAAAAAATTATGTTTATAAACCTAGGTGGAAGCATGAAGTTGTATTTGGATATGCAGGATATTTTCTCATACTCCATCTTTTATGACTTCTAGACAAATCTGGCATTTCTTAACATGCAAATCTGCTGGTCTAAAGTGTTCCTACTTCAGGCTTTCAAGCTTGAGCTGAGGAGTGGCTTCTCCACAAAATTGTTCATACAACAAAATCTAATACAGAGTTTAAAGAAAAACTATAGGCACAACTGTATACTGCCTCCATTTGCTTGCTGTGCATGCCGTGTTTCTTGTTAGTACCTGTTTTCCCCAACTAATCTATTCAGTTCATACACTTGCCCTGCAGCACTGAGCATTTTTTAGTAAATTCACCCCAGTCCCCATAGTTCTGTAGCAGTGAGTTCCCAACACAGAGACGCCTACCTGTTCTGAGCTTACTCTTAGAACAGGTGTATAATGGTACTTTCAATTTCAAATGAAAAAAATATGAGCTGTGACATAGAACAGACAGTTGATTCTTGTTCTTCTGAAGCCTGTTATGACAAACCATTTTTAATATATTTTTCTACTCCTTTGTTATTTTTAATAGTGCCTGCAGGTTAAGTGACAAAATCTACTCATTTTTACGTTTAATTCTTCTTGTTTTCACTATTCTCTGCTCAAGATTCAGGAGACTGTTATTGTTTGTCTTCATAACAATAGTCTTCATAAAGGTTTTTGCTAATGAAAGATACTTATATTAAAAAGCATATTTTTTTTACTGAAATATTTGTTTTATACTTCCTTTTCTCCTCAAAAACATTAGCTTTTTAAATTTAAGGGTAAAAAAAAAAGCTGTCCACATAAAAAATTTGCTTCGGTGCTGATCAGCACAGGGAAGCAACTTTCTTCTAGTTTGAATGATGAAATGTTCTATTCTGAATAAGACACCATCCAATGTGGATAATGAATATAATTAGAGTTAATTCTCAGAAGTATGACAAATCATATTAAGCAAAATTAACTTTATGGCTTGCTACTGATACTGGTTGCTAAGTATAGCAATTGTGGAAATCTGATAACTGTCTTACCTCAGAGAGACATTATATATACAAATGTATGCCAAAATAGATCAGAACATGCCAGGAAATTATATACAGCCTAAATATGTTAATCAAAATCATTTATTTCATTATAAGGAAATGCAACTCCAAGACTCTCAGGTGAAAGTTCACTCCACATATGGTCCTAGTCTTGTGATCAAAAATATGTCCACCTTTCCTAAGAGCTAGTCCTATTATTTATATTCATAAAGGCTTTTTTAATCAGAGTTAGTATTTCAAATGCCCAGGAAATGCCCATTAAATAAACCAGTAATCTTCTTTCTACTGGTAATACTAATGACTTCTCCTACTGAAGTTTATTCTACATTCAAGTGGTAGAAGACAATATTCACATTTTCCAGTTTGCCAGCAACTCATGACAATGGAACGGTAGGATCATTGTAATTGCCGGCAACATTATTTGTGAACACACACCAAATAGCTGAGAAATAAGAAACATCATGTTTGTGGAAATGCACGTCATGTAAATAACAAAGTCAAGGAGTCTACAATTTTCTAAGCACTATAATAGCAGTTACATTGTCAGCTTTCTGCTTCTACAGTTCTCAGTACCCTACTGAATTTCAAACACAGCTTGTGAGTTTCCTGAAAATAGGATATTGATTCTATAGCTTATGTGGATGAGCATGGATGTTTTTGCTAGTTGCTCTTCTACAGAGCTTCCAATTTACTCATGCAATATTTATTTATTTGTGCAAGAAATTATAGTGTCAGACAACCTGACAAGGGGAAATGACCACAGATAGATAGTGACTTGGGAGGTTCAGCATCAGGAAAAAAAATTTCACCTGGAGGGCTGCAGAACACAGGAAGAGTCCACCTGCAGAGGCTAAGGAATCTCAGAGGTTTTCCACATGCAGCTCGACAGCACCATGACTGTCCTGGTCTAGTTTTGGTGACAATCCTGCAAGAGTTTGGGCTGAAGACCGTGTAGGTCTTTTCCAACCAGCATTTGTATGATTCTGGGAAAATGATATCATGAAGAAAAGTACACAATGATTTTAGTATTACACTTTATCAGTATTTTCCTTTTTATCTTTAAAATACCTAATCTGAAGGAATAGCTAAAATAAATACTAAAAAAATAAGATAAATGCCTACTTTTACCTATAATCCCCATTAATGTGTAGAGGATGAAAAACATTTGCCAGCCTGTAGGACTGAGGGCTGTGAACAAGCTAAAAGAAAGAAGCCTAAGAAGAAAGTAGCTGAAGCTACAGGAAAACACATTTTTAAAAGGTATAATAAAACACATATAGACTAGAGTTTCTGTTTTATAGGTAAAACTATTGCTCTGTTTGGTTAAAATACTGATCTCCAGTGGGCAATAGTACTACTTAATGGACGCTTTCTCAGCCCAGAAGGCAATTACTTCTTTCCCACTGTAAACCTCAACAAGAGTAATATGTGCATATATATTCCTATTTATAGATCAGAATTAGTTTGCAATAGTACAACAAATCACACAGCTATGGAAAATATAGATATAAACAAATGAATGGATATAAATAACACAGATATACAATATTGCCATTGATATCTTTCCTGAAAGAAGAAAATCACACTACAACATGCTCTTTTCTTCATGCCCAAAACACAAGGAAAATGCAGAAACTACTTCAGTTGTCTGTTCAGACACCCTTCCCTTGCCCTTGCAAAAAAATTGCAGTACACTAGCAACATTACAAAATTATTTTGTCATCCAAAAGCATCTGGAAAAATTGACAGGAGATCTTTTTGAAAGTCTTCTTTAATGTTTTAAAGTGCTTTAGCAGCTGTCTTCTTCATCTTTATTTTGCAGCACTCACATTCCCTCTTATCAGCCTGTTTTCTCATTTACTGAACAAAGCAGGACTGATCATATGGGTGCCATTTCAGAAAGGTCTGGGGCATCTGGCTCTAAAAGCCATTGCTCTGTTTTTCTCACCAGGATCAAAGCCTCTTGCTGCTTTAAGTTCTGAGGAGTTTTAACATGTCACATGTGTAGGATCAAGAAACTCCTTTTTTTTTTCATTTCCTGTAAATCTACCAACAGGATTAATCACACATCCGTGTTTGGGATTGAGAGAGATGCTCAGAGAAAGTGAGATTCATATCAGGTTGTGCACAAAATCTCAACACATCAAGGGGAGGTGGAAAAACAAAAAACCAGACCCGCAATAGGTAATGCTTCATCTGTGACATGATGAGCTCATCTATCTTATGATGAGTTCATAACAAAAAAGCAAGGTAGTGCTGAATGTTTATTAGAACACTTCATGAATACCCAGCCTGCCCAAGTGGGTGTGGAAGAAGGTAGGCCTCCAAAACAACTCACCCGCTCTCTAAAAGGTCTAGCAAAGTAGCAGAGATAATAGCTCTTCCAGCCAAATCCCACTTGCAACTTAGCCACGACGCAATTGTATTTACTGGAAATGGCATTTCTTCTTTGCATTCTCTCACACTTTACACTCTGCATACATTTATACTTCCAGTGTTTCACAATAACAGCCAAGCCATCAAAAGTCACTGTGGCACCTCTCTTTAAATCCATGTCATGGGTAGAGTGGATGGTTCCAAATGTACTCCTCAAGTGATTCAAGAGGTTTCCCTCTCCCACTGCAGAGCTCACACTCCCTGTGGATTTTCTCAAGCGTCCCAGGACAAATCCTTCCCTACCCCATAGGAATTTAACATGACAGGTAGGACACCTATCCTGCACAATCCTCTGTGTAAAGCCATATCACACTCTGACCTACCGAGGCTCACCACTCACCCTCACTGTTCATGACATGAAGTGGATGAACTCAGCCAATTTTAATCTCCAGTGAAGGTACTTTGAGCTTCCCTCAGGATATGGTCCTTGCTTGGTAACGCCAGTGCCTGTCTCCAGACAAAACAGAAGGGTACCAAAATAAAAACTTCTTGTGGCTTTGGTGCTAAATTAGCAAGGTTTTTCTCCCTGTTATGCTGAACTACAAATAAATATATCAAGGTTTCTAGCAAAATGCCTTCCAAGGTTTGCTTAATTCCATTAGACAACGTGAAACGATGCATTCTAGCTGTACAGAATGGTAAACAGAATGGGAAGTGTTTCTGAGCATGCTGTGGAGGGAGCAGGAAAATCAATAGTTTGTGAGGGAAAGCTTCCAGCAATATAGATTGTTTGAACTACTTACCATTATGTCAAATTCACTTTAACATCAGCAAACAGACACACCGTAAGATGAATATTGAGAGAAGCGCTATTTCAACTGTTTGCATTTAAAGGCCTAAAGTTGTATAGATTTTTATAATCAACTAAGTCTTTATAATTCAATAACAAGGCTTTTATTTAACCCTTAAACAGTTGATGGACCAAGTATTCTTTTCCCAATTGAATCAGGCAGAAGCCCAGTAAAATTTTTAGACATAACGTTTTCTTTCTTTTATTCATTCCCTTATGCATTATTTACAATTTTTAGAACACCCTCCTCTGTGGCAATAATTTTAGTCAAGACACCTGAAAGAACCTGAAAGGAAAGTGTCATCTGAAAGCAAATAAACATTCCCCACCTTGAAAAAAAACCACCAAATATGATATCTGGTTGCTAGTTTCCTTGAAGAAAACACAATTTCCTCTTAAAAAGATATATTCAACATGTGTTTAAAGTTAAATATGTACATGTTGTTGAATAGAGATGGAATTAACCATCCATTTTAAGTTCTCTGTAGCAACAAAGGCTTGAAATAAGCATGTAATTGATTTCACTTTGAAAGACAGGTATCATGGTTTCAAATCAACTGGTCTACCAAAACTAAGACCACATTCTTCATGTAACATTCACAACTGGCCTGCATTTGCTCAGAACTCAGGAGTCCATTGCATATTATGATTCATACAGGCTTGCATAAAAAAAAAAAGTGGTTATTATAGTTACTCAACCTGACAACCAAGACTCTAATTTAATTTACTGTGGTCATCCAAGACATTATTTATTACCTCCTTTGGGTAGGAAGACAGAAAATACGAGATACAGAAGCATAAACAAAATTGAGATTATTGGAACTTAAAAGAAAAAGGAACAGACCTGCATTTAAAACAATAGATTTACCTACCAGGATATCTTCAAACTTTTCTTAGGTTTCTTTTCTAAGCTTCCTAGTAAGAGCCCAGATTTGCCCACACACTGAGGGAAAAGCAGCCCATTACTGCCTTGAGGGGTCTTGGTTCTGCACTGCTAATATTTCAGCCAAAACATCTCAACTGGCTGATAGGCAGACCCAGACAAATCACTTTCTCCAGGTACTTCGGATTTTAGACACCTAACTTGGTGTCTCTTACAGTCTTGAAGTAATGTAAATGCCTATTCAAGTAGGATTAACAGCACTTTTCTTGAGCCTTTCTTAGAGCCAGGAAATCTTTAACACCTCCAGATGCAAGCCTTTCCGTGCTGGCCTTCTGCTTATGGTGCTCAAATTTTCATCAAGAGAGCCAGCTTTTGCAGTATACATGGTGATACAGCTAAAAGCCTCTTTTCATTAAGTCTTATTAGTGGATGGTCACTGAATTCATTAGTGTGGAACTCAAAGCTGTCACAGAGCCAGTTTCAATAAACAGGGAAAGTAGGAAAGGAATTTTATATTATAGAATCATAGAATCAGAGATTGCTTAGGTTGGAAAAGACCTTTAAGATCATTGAGTCCAACCGTTAAGCTAGCACTGCCAAATTCACCACTAAACCATGTCCCTAAGCACCACATCTACATGTCTTCTAAATACCTCTAGAGGTGGGGACTCAACCACTTCCCTGGGCAGCCTCTTCCAATATTTGACAACCCTTTCGGTGAAGAAGTTTTTCCTAATACTCAACCTAAACCTGTCCTGGCGCAACTTGAGGATGTTTCCTCTTGTCCTATCGCTTGTCACTTGGGAGAAGAGACTGACTCCCACCTCGCTACAACCTCCTTTCAGGTAGTTGTAGAGAGCAATAAGGTCTCCCCTCAGCCTCCTCTTCTCCAAACTAAACAACCACAACTCTCTCAGCCTGTCCTTGTAAGACTTGTTCTCTAGACCCTTCGCCAGCCTCATTGTCCTTCTTTAGACACGTTCCAGCATCTCAGTGTCCTTCTGGAAGTGAGGGGCCAAAACTGAACACAATATTCAAGATGTGGCCTCACCAGTGCCAAGTACCAGGGGATGATCACTTCCCTAGTCCTGCTGGCCACACTATTCCTGACACAAGCCAGGATGCTGTTGGCCTTCTTGGCCACCTGAGCACACTGCTGGCTCATCTTCAGCCACCTATGGACCAACACCCCCATGTCCTTTTCCGCTGGGCAGCTTTCCAGCCACTCTTCCCCCAGCCTGTAGCATTGCATGGGGTTGTTGTGACCCAAGTGCAGGACCCGGCACTGAGCCTTGTTGAACCTCATGCAATTGGCTTCAGCCCATCGATCCAGCCTGTCCAGATCCCACGGTAGAACCTTCCTACCCTCCAGCAGATCAACATTCCCAGACAACTTGGAGTCACCTGCAAACTTACTGAGGGTGCACTCAATCCCCTCATCCAGATCATTGATAAAGACACTAAAGAGGACTGGACCCAGTACTGAGCCCTGGGGAACACCATTTGTGACTGGCTGCCGACTGGATTTAACTCCATTCACAACTCTTTGGGCCTGGTCATGCAGACAGTTTTCTACCCAGTGAAGATTACACTTGTCTAAGCCATGAGCAGCCAGTTTCTCCAGGAGAATGCTGTGGGAAACTGTGTCAAAGGCCTTCTTAGAGTCCAGATAGACAATATCCTCATCCTTTCCCTCATCCACTAAGTGGGTCACGTTGTCATAGAAGGAGATCAGGTTAGTGAAGCAGGACCTGCCTTTCATAAACCCATGCTGACTGAGCCTGATAACTTGGTTGTCCTGTACGTGCCACGTGAATGCACTCAAGATAATCTGCTCCGTAAGCTTCCCCGGCACTGAGGTCAGACTGGCAGGCCTGTAGTTTCCCAGATCCTCCTTCCAGCCCTTCTTGTAGATGGGCATCACATTTGCTAACTTCCAGTCAACTGGGACCTCCCCAGTTAGCCAGGACTGCTGATAGATGATAAGTGACTTGGTGACCACCTTTGCCAGCTCCCTCAGCACCCTTGGGTGGATCCCATCTGGCCCCATAGACTTGTGCATGCCTAAGTGGTGTACCACATCACTAACCATTTCCCCTTGGATTATGGGGGCTTCATTCTGCTCCCTGTCCCTGTCTTCCAGCTCAGGGGGCTGGGTACCCACACAACAACTGGTCTGACTGTTAAAGACTGAGGCAAAGAAGGCATTAAGTACCTCAGCCTTTTCCTTGTCCTCTGTCATTGTGTTTCCCCCCACATCCAATAAAGGATGGAGATTCTCCTTAGCCCTCCTTTTGTTGCTAATATACTTGTAGAAACATTTTTTTATTGTCTTTTATAGCAGTAGCCAGTTTAAGTACCAGCTGGGCTTTGGCCCTTCTAATCCTCCCCCTGCATAACCTCACGACATCCTTGTAGTCCTCCTTAGTTGCCTGCCCCTTCTTCCAAAGGTCATAAACTCTCCTTTTATTCCTGAGTTCCAGCCAAAGCTCTCTGTTCATATCAGGTCAAAGGGTTTGAAGGTGGAGGTATTAAGTGTAAAGAATGTGCATTGCTTCTCAAAGTCCTGTCAGAGGTTGTTTACAGACAGAGCTGAGGACATGAATGAGAACCACAGAATAAGAGCACCATTATGTCTAACAAATTATAAACACACTTTAGTGACTGCAATGTTGACATAAGCAATATCTTAGCAAAACAACAAAGGAACACTAGTTCAGATGGCAATTCATTTGCTTACACTTCCTTGTATTATGAAGCTGATGTGTAGTACACTCACACATGCAAGCTCAACAGAACTCCCTTATAAACAGACATCTTCAGGCCACCTACAAAGCCAGGATGAGGTTGCCAGTGAATGCTTTTGAACAGCCTCTGCTAGACTTGGACATTATTTTGAGCACTTTTTTTAAACCTATTTTTAGGAAAGCCAAGGTTTGAATGCTCCAAGATTAAAATAAAAGCAAACAGGCTTTTAAAACTGCTGGATTATTTTTTTTCTTTTAAACTGGCTTCCCCCCAAGCTAAGGCAGCTTCTAATAGTCTGCTGGCAAAATGCACAGCACTAGTCATGAAGCATCTGATTTTCTGCAACCTGCTGCAGGTTTTAATAACAGATGTGATTCTCTCAAAAAGAAATCAAACAAATAAACAAACAACAAAGAAAAAAGACAGAAGAGGTATGGCAATATTTCAGTAACAAATACAATTAGCATTCTATGTATCCCTCAGCTTAGTTTAAGTCTCCATTTTACCACAAAAATCTAGTGATGTTATTGTTTAATTAAAAATTGTAACTTGCCGTTTTGCTAATGGAAAGATATCTTAAGTGATGATGTGACAAAAACAATCATTTTCTAACTACTTATATTACTTAAGTATTTTCTTCAGATGGTATATATGGAACATACACATTACTGTGTCATCTGCAAATGTTGCTGCATGCCTGTTTACCCTGTACCTGAGCACCTTCCAAGAAAGTGTTAAATGCAATAACTTATATTCTCGTCTTGTTTTATTTTACTGTGATTGTAATCAATTTTATTAAATACTTTTATACTGCCATGTGCTTACACTAATGAAGATTAGTAGGAAGAGGTATACTCTGCACTAGAAAAAATGTAATGATGGTCATTAATTTCTCTGGAGGCTCAAAACTCAAACCAGACCTCCAAGTTGCTCCAGCTGCAATGAGCTGATGGAGATGGAGAGCTCTGCTGTGTTTGAGAAGCAAAACTGTGGACCACCATCATTGTTCCAGACTTAGCAACAAGGTTTTCTTATTCATCCTAAAGCACAGGTCTTACTGAAACAAGCAATGAATTAATCCAAGAAGAGATCCTTCTTGATGGGATGAGTATGTACATTAAAGTTCCTGCAACTGTTATTCACCTGAGCACATGACTCCTGAGAAGTTCCCTTGATGCTAGCATACAGATGTTGAGTAGGACCAGAAAAAAAGAATTTGTGTTTTGTAGACCCATGAAGCTAGTAGCGTGATAACAGGAGTTTCCCTTGTTCTGTAACATCACTGTTAGCCACACTTGCTCCATAATAAAATTCTGGGCTGTTCAGAGGTTTGTACTATGTTGTCAATAGTTGAGCTGAAGCAGCATGGAGAACACTATCATAATTATAACAGACAGCTCTCCAGTCTAGTATAGCATTTTTGCATCAACATTGATATTTATTCCAGAGCAGTCTCCATATCCCTGTATGGGAAATCACATTCATTCCGTCTGTAGTGAATGTGCTACATCTCACTCCTTGTCATTGCCTGCCACCAAATCCTGTACATGAGTGTCCTGGAATCTGAGGGTGTTCAGAAGCCAAAGCGTGATATCAGAGTATGTTCACCTCTCTAGAAAGGTTGCTTTTCTTTCCGCTGTTCCAAAGGTAAAAGCAGTTTTCTCAGCCATGAACTCAGAAAGAAGTTACTTCCTGCAACATACAGCTGATGTCACATTTCTGAAATGACTGTGACACACTCCATAAGAGATGTTAGTTTCATTTCACATAACAACAACTGCAAGAAACAAATTTTGCCTACAATAGCCTTACTGTATATTTTAAGATCATTTGGTTTACATTAAATTAAGTGAATTACATTAAGAAATGTCAGTGGTGTTGCTGTGTGCTGTTTTCCTTCCCAGTATTCAAGTATGAAGCACCTGAAACTCTGTCCTCTGTGCTTGGTGGGAATGTGCCTGGATGCTGAGTGTGTGGATCCCTCAAAGCAGTCTAGATCAGTGACTATACACCAGTAAAAACAGGATCACTGGTGCTTGCAAACCCCAGAGCAAATGGTGGGAGTTCAGTGTGTGCCTTCAAAAATTCCATGGGTACCAGCAACACCAACAGCTCATTAACATTCACATCATTCCCAGCCTCATTATCTCACCCAGATGTTTCTATGACTGTCCCTTTAAAGAATTCCTGTCTAAATTTTATTTACATTTGTTCAGCAATATTGATGCTTAATGAATAAATGCAGTGTGCTGCCAGTACTGGAGACTAATTACATCTATGTATGAGCCTGAGAACCTGATTGAAAAATCTGCAGTAACTAAACTCGGTTTAAATAAACACTTTAGTGTAGTGCTTTAATTACACTTTAGTTTGTAATGTAATTTTTGGCTGTTTAAACTATGATTTAGTCTGAGCTAATTACAAATTATTTTCTACTCGGTAATTAATAATAACAAAATTCTAATTAGACAGCTGCTCTGGATCAGGGTGGCAGTTTGTGTTAGCTGACTCATGATAGACTGGCAGATAGACAAGAGCTGCATTTGGGGACTGGGACATACTGCACCTTTCTGTGCTGCTCTTTCAGTCAGAGGAGCTGTCACGGTTGGGAATACTCCAAAATGCTCCACGTTTTTGAGCACTAAACTTTGATATTTTCTGTGGAAACTTCCTGTGCTTCTGCCACTTCTGAAGGTGGGTCATTCTGCCTGTGGCTGATAAAGATGGTGCAGGTTCCTTTCTCTTGCTCAACAGAAAAAAAGCCAACTTCAGGTTTTACTGCATGTTACATGACTGCATCACCACAGAGTACCATAACTCATGGCAAGATGACCAGTAGCATCAGCAGCTTTTTATCCATCACCCACCTGAAAGCTACACACGGTAGCTACACTACAGCAAAGCAAATGTAAGCTAGGGATGATACTTCCATATTTCAGCATCTCAGTAAATGCTCCATGCTCCAGAAGTGTTTGGTGACAAAACACCCCCTCTGATATCAGTATCCTTCCTTACTCCAAATACCGCAGACTGGATGAATGGGATCAGTCATGTAGCACTCCAAACAACACTGCTGTACTGCTGTTGGTTTGAAAGCTTCTTCCTCATTATTTATGTTCAGCAGGCCAAGATAAACAGTGTCTCTTCAGATTTACAGTCAGATAACCATCTCAACTGTCCTGTAATCACCAGGGATTGATTCCTGGAGCCTAAATAGATGCCTGAAAAAGACGAAGCACATACTGCTACCTCCCATCTCCATTTGGGGTTCCAGAGTTGTCAGTTTCTGGCATTGATTCTACTTATTGCTCAGTTCATGTTGCAGATGTTTTGCATGTTGAAAATGTAGTAACATCTCCCCAGTTTTGATCAAAAAAACTTAAAAAGCTTTAACAGGTTGGCTTTGGGATACTTTTTATACCTCTTATTCAAAGTAAGCTGTTAAGTGTAAATTTGCCCAAAGTTGGAGAAAAATATAAAAACAAGCACTCAGTGGGGGCTCTTTAGAAAGTCATTTCTGCTAACAGCTGAGATGAGCTTTCTCTTAAAACTCATTTGAACAGACCACCAATCATGTTTATGACACCTAATGAAAAATAATAATTGAACACTGAATGATACACTGAAAAACACTCTTCAGATGCCTTAGGATCAGAATCTGCTATAAGCTGTGATATTGTCAGCAGGTAGACAATGTATAGCTGACGTGAGACTTTGACAGAATTGTTTCTATATTTGTTTAAATACACACAGAGTTGTACCACTGGAGGATCTTAAATACATACCACTACCACGTCATTACTTACAGTAACCTCATGTCCAAATACATGTGAGTTACTAGCAAATTTGATGCATCTCTAATTGAAAAATCCACTTAAGGATTAACAAATCACCAGGAACATTTGCACTAAAATGTAACTATAAATCAGTCATATAAATAGGAACCTTAATACCACTTCCAGACTATAATTATGTAAGTAGTTTGAACAAGATACTGTAGCTGATGTTTTACTTAAAATACTTATTTCAAAGCATGTTGCCTTCTAACAGAGAATAAACAGCAATTTTACAATGTCTCCTATGAACCATTTACATGGGAAGAGATGAATAATTTGGTCTAAGCCTAAAATCTAAACCCCCAGACTGTTCTAACTTAGGGCAGGATCATAAAGTTGCAAAATAGAATAAAATGCCAAGTCTTTGGACAGACACAAAAATTTAGGAAATAGTGCCTGCCTGAACACTGTCTCTTTTTGTGGCCTACAGTGAGAAAGATAAATCAATCTGAAAATAGATGTGTTTAATTAAAAATCATCTGTGTATCCCTTTTCTGTCTATTTTGGAATACTCTGTTAAAATTGCTCTTGATCTTTTTCTGGTAAGATTCTGTGAAATACTACGTAAGCTCATATTTCAGTCCTTCAGGTTCCTGATATATTTCCTTATGCAAATTTAAACTAAGATTTATAAATATAAGCAACAGCTCTTTCCCTCTTGTCATATTTTTCTATGTTTCCAGTGAAAGTTGATAAATTAAAAAGGGAAGCTTTGGGTTTTTGTTGGCTTCCTAAATTGTTGTTAGCAGCAAAAGTAAGCTTGTCTTAAAAAAATCAATAGTGCAGTTATATACACTCGGTAAGTGGATTTAAAAAAAGCCCTATTTTTAAATGAAATACCATTTTTTGTGGGACATTTACGCCCAACTACTGCATCTAAGCTAGCTGGCATCATTCCATAAGCTATTATTGAATGGATCTTTGTCTGGTCCTCTAGACAAATATAACATGAACCCTGGAGATTTTCAGAGGGCACTAAATTTCACACCCACTCACCTTAGCAACAATATTTTACCCCTAATTTTGATGTACTTGGTTTGATTACAACATTAAAGTTTCAATTCTCATACCCATTGTATGATGAAATAGAACATGAGCAAGTAGTAAGATACAAAACTATGAATTTTAAAGTTTTCCAAAAGCTATTTTAAACCTTCTCTGTGGTATCTTAATGTATAAGCAGGGCATAAACTTTCTTTTCAAAAAAGCCAAAGTGTAATGGAGGCATAAGTTAACCATATAGCTCCTTTGGATATGCTCCTATTTTTAATCAGTTTTTCTAAACTAAGAAGAAATCCAGACTGAAGTCTTACAACTCCTCGGAAGAAAAAAGGCCAGTCACAGCATAGGATCACTAAAGCAAAACTACCTAAATTAAGATGTAAAGCTTTTGAGCTTCTTGATGGATTGAGTCTTACAGTAATTTATGGCTGCAAACTCTTTACTAGCTTTTTTGTTTTGTTTTGGGGCCTAGGGGCTCTTTTTATCAGCTGAGTTTACAGTATCCTGGAAATAACCTTGAAGTCTTTATTTGTCCCCACAGCTTCTGATCTAAGAGCTGAATTCAGCTTCAGTACTTCCTCCTCTGTACTTTGCTCTATTGGTTCTGTGGTTTAATGAGTTGCGTAGTGCTAAATATGTAAAATAACTTACGTTATAGGTGACATACATGAAAAAAAGAAGACGAGGGAAATTGTGGGCATTGTGCAGCAAGGTGGGCACCTGGTTACACAGGACATGGAAAAGGCTGAAGTACTGAATGTCTTCTTTGCCTCAGTCTTTATTAGCAAGACCAGCCTTCAGGAATCCCAGGTCCTGGAAACCACGGGGAAAGGCTGGAGTAAGAAAGATGTACCCTTGGTGGAAGAGGATTAGGTCAGGGAATCCTTGAGCAAACTGGACATACATAAGTCCATGAGCCCTGACAGGATGCACCCACAAGTACTGAAGGAGCTGGCTGATGTCATTGTGAGGTCACTCAATAATCTTTGATCAATTGTGGCAACTAAGAGAAGAGCCCAAGAACTGGAGGAAAACAGATGTCACTCCTATGTTTAAGAAGGTCAAGAAGGAGGACCCAGGGAACTACAGGCAGGTCAGCCTCACCTCAGTCCCTGGGAAGGTGATGGAACATCTGATCCTTGAAACAATTTCCAGGCACATTAAGGATAAAAAAAGTCATCAAGCATAGTCAGCATGGTTTCACCAGAGAGAAGTCATGCTTGACCAACTTGATAAACATCTACAATGAAATGACTGCCCTGGTAGATGAGGGGAGAGCACTGGATATTGTCTGCCTGGATTTCAGTAAGGCCTTTGACACCATCTCCCATAAGATCCTCACAGACAATGTGTTGATGTATGAGCTGGATAAGCAGAGAGTGAAGCAGGTTGAAAACTGGCTGAATGGCTGGGCCCAGAGGGTGGTGATCAATGTCTTGAAGTCTAATTGGAGGCCAGCAGCTAGCAGTGTACCCCAGGGGTCAGCACTGGGTCCAGCCCTGTTTAATATCGTCATTAACAATCTGGATGATAGGGCTTAATATACCCTGAGCAAGTTTGGAGACAACACCAAATTGGGCGGAGTGCATACTACATCAGAGGGTTGTGCTGCCATCCAGAGGGATCACAAGAGGCTGGAGAAATGGGCTGCCAGAAACTTCAAGCAGTTCAACAAGGAGAAGTGCAAAGTCCTGAACCTGGTAGGGCACAACCACATGCTGGGGGCCACCTAGGTGGAAAGCAGGTTGGCAGAAAAGGACACAGGAGTCCTGGTGGACACCAAGTTGACCATAAGCCACCAATGTGCCCTTGTGGCAAAGAAGTCTAATGGTGTCCTGCATTAGGAGGTCTTGTCTGCAGGTTGAAGGAGGTGATTCTTCCCCTCCCCTCAGCACTGGTGAGGCCACCACTGGCATACTATGCCCACTTCTGTACTGCGTCAAACAACTGCCAGAGGAATGTGGTCAGAGAGAGGGTCCAGAGCCCCCAGCGGCATGATAACTTGCACAGCTTGGCCACCAGTGACACACCTTCTGCTGGCAGAAGGGGGCCTGTGGGCAGCCATATAGCACAGAGGCACAACGCAGCTCCTGGGCCCTCAAATTCCTCCTCCCAGAAGGCTCCCACACACAGTGCTTCTTGGGACTGAACCCAGCCGAGCGCAGGAAGCACGTGGCCAGTGCTGCAGTTGCAGCCTACCACTGCATCAGCAGGGCAGTGCTGAGAGCTCAGCTTTTTGCCTGCTGTTGCATCCAATAAACATCCAGATGCTTTCGAGGGGACGTTTTTTTCCAAAAAAAGGATCTGGCGTTCCTGGTGGACACCAAGTTGAATACAAGCCAGCAATGTGCCCTTACGGCAAAAAAGAGGCAACAGCAGCCTGGGCTGTACTAGAAGGAGTGTTGCCTGCAGGCCAAGGGAGGTGATCCTTCCCTTCTCAGCACCAGTGAGGCCACACTTTGAATACTGTGCCCAGTTCTGGGCTCCCCAGTACAAGTGAGACATGGACATATTGGAGAGCATCCAGTGATGGGCCACTAAGATAATGAAGAGACTGAAGCACCTCTCCTATGAGGAAAGGCTGAGAGATCTGGGACTGTTCAGCCTGGTGAAGAGAAGGCTCAGTGAGGATCTTATTAATGTGTACAAATACCTGAAGGGCGGATGCAAAGCAGATGGAGACAGGATCTTTCCAGTAGTGCCCAGTGGCAGAACAAGAGGCAATGGGTATAAACCGAAAGACAGGAGGCTCTGTCTGAACATCAGGGAAAGTTTTTCACTGTGAGGGTGACCGAGCACTGGCACAGGTTGCCCAGAGAGGTTGTGGAGCGTCCATCCTTGGAGATATTCAAAAGCCATCTGGACTTGGTCCTGGGCAACCAGCTCTAGGTGACCCAGTGGGCTGGGCAAGATTACCTCCAGAGGTTCCTTCCAGCCTCAACCATTCTGCCATTCTGTGATGTCATATCTCTCTGATCTTTCTCACATTATGCTCTAAGGAATAAGATCCTTTGCCTTGTTTTTATTGCCCTGTTTTTATAGTAAAGCCTAGATTCTCATACAGCACCATTAATTGTGAATCTTCATACTTTTTATATAAAACAAAGAAATATCAAATCCTTTCAGGAGAACATAACACAATATGAATGCCTCACATAGTTGAGCAACTCATTAATTTCCTGGATATTTATGAAGAAAACACAAATACAAAAGTAGAAACACTCTAGTGTCTTTAGGAAGAGACCCTTTTCTTGTACATTTCTTGTGTGTTTTATTACAAATTGATAGATCAATCCATAAAGATTTCCCCATATTAAAGATTAAAGGTGATCCATTGATGAAAGTCTCATCTCATGTTCAGGAGTGAAATTTCAATTCAGTTCAGGCAACATTTGTGTATATGCGTGTGCATCTGTGTGTTTCTGTTTGTGTCCGGGTGTCCACATGGGTTTAGAGATTGCTTCCCTCTTTCTAAGAATAAAAAAAAATTAGGCCTGATCTTTTTCTCATTGATATTATTATAAATCAGTTGTAATACTGTAGTCAATAGAGTTACACGTCTAACACTAATGAGAAGGGACTCAAATGTATAAGATTTTGTGATGATATTTTCTAGATTGCTTCCCTTTGAGGTTACTGGCTGACTCCTGACTTTTTTTTTCCCTTCCAAAGAGACAAAAGTTCTTTCAAAATAAAATCTTTTGGAACCATTGGACTCATCACTCTGTTCAACTCAACATTCAAATGGTACAGACAACCCTTTGACTTTAGTCAAAGGTGCTGCCAGCCAAAAGAACAGAATAGTAAATCAGTGCAAAGGGTCAAGAGAAAAATATTTTTCTTAATCTTACCAGACAAAGTGAAAATGTTTTTAATTAAATCTAAACAAAGCTTCAAATTCTTGTAAGGATCTGAATATTAACTTGATTAGAGAAAAAGGTTTTGTCTGGACATGAATCTAGTTTCTGTTTCAGTTTAGACTGAGACATTCAGAAGTTAAATGTAGACAAAAGTGAATAAGAAACAGCTGTTTAAGTGCCTAATATTTTAAAACGTGGAGGAAAGCCCCTAAATTCCTTAGGTCGATTTTAAATATTTTGCTACCATGTTAATACGCTGACTGCCCTTAAAAAGTCAACATTTGCCAAAAGCTGCAAGAAGATCTGAGTGAGACTACAGTAGTTCCCTGTACTGGCTAGACATGGTTGAGGCATTGTGTGGAACATTTTAAGAAATATCTTTTGAAAGAAAAAGCATTTCATACATCTTTGTTTCAGAACATTTGTTTATGAGATGAAAATCAAAAGACGCAGCCAATATTTACAAGGATAAAAGCAAGTAAGATATCAGACCACTTAAAAAAGAACACTTATTTATCAGACACTGCATACTAACTTTTGACTTTGTCATGTATTCTTGATTAAATGGAAGAATATATCTATTGTTTTCCTTATACATCTACTGATTTTTTTTACTGGCTTGTATTCTTAAGTTTACAAATAAAACTTTATCTGAGTGGTTTTAGAAGTCAGAGTCTAGCAACACATCAGCCTTAGAAATACTATTTCCTTATTTTCCACATTGAAATCAACAATACCAACATTTAGTGATCCATTAAGAATCTGATTTCTTCTTTCGCTTTTGCAAGTCTAAATTAGTAGTAAATCAACCCAGCTGAAGAGCTGTAAAGCTAAAGCAAATTCAGTCAAAACTGTATCCTAAACATACAATGGTATTTTAATCCAACAGCTATTAAAGGTAGTTCTGTTTCCTTGCTTGTAGTTTTAAGTACCTTCCAAAACTGCTGAAGCTGGTACTATGTCTACACCATCTAATGCTTCCCAAAGGTTTTGAACATTTGCCACATTTTTTTCTAGTCACAAATTATATGGAACAAATTAAAGAACGAATCTCTTTGAAGTCAGATGTTAAGGTACAGAATTACCTGGATCATTTAAACAGAAGATTGCACCCTAAATCACCCAGAGTAAGGTGGCTGACCCAGAGCATTTGTCACTGGCCATGGAACAGATGTTATAAATGCTACGGGATAGCATCAAATATCTTAAGCAATCATTGTCACAGAAAATTCTCGTTAAAAAAGACTAAAAATGGCATCATTAATTCATGACTCCTCATTTAGGATCCAGTTCATCATGGGTCTTCAATACTTGCATACTTCAAGTGCGCATACATCCCACCGAAGTCAATAGATGCATTCAAAAGCACAAGGTCAGAGCGATACTTTACTCCTTGTTGAACAAAGGCCTTTGGGACAGCTTGTCAGAAGCAGTCCGCCGTGTTGAATCTTGTCTGCTGCTTCTGTGTTTACCAGTGCTTAGGAAAGCAGCCTATTTTTGTGACTGAAACATCTAAACTTCATAATAAAATGGCCAAATTATCAAGTAACTCAGGAGTTTAATAGGCTCAAAACAGGGGTTTAGAGAAAAGTCTCACTATGGCTCTTTTAGAGTGGGAGAAAACTACCACAGACTTTACAACCAGCCTGGTAATGACCCAAAAACATTAAGTGTATTAAGAGATCCTTGTCTTAGGAAACTACCAGTTATGAGCTATCAGAATTACCAGTCCTTCACTTCATATGACAATGCTGCAACTGCCTGGCACTCATATTTACAATGACAAAGCAGATTTCCTGGAAAATAGCAATTTGCCATTTTTAAAAAAATATCTGAAGTACTGCCTGTATTTTAGAAAAACAAAAGGGAATGTATGTGCCTGTGAAGATGCCTCTGGAGTACTGTTGATACAATATAATATAATGTTTCCAAAGGTGATACACAGAGAAGGAGAAAAAAAATCAGCCTTCAGGAGAAGGAAGGAGAACTTTTCACAGGAACTGCTGTTTGTGAGTGTTAAGTCCCAGTCTGATTGTCAGGCTTCGGGAGGGTTTGTAATGATCCCAAGGGCAAAATTAAGACACAAACGAGGTCATATGCCACCAATCAGACGTTTTATTGGGTAAATATAAAAGAGTAAAGTGATAGGAAAGGCAGGAAATATTAGGAGGAAATTAAGCAAGCATTCAGAGAGATGAGCAAAGGATAGTCACCACCATGGATCCAGCGGCGTCCCATTGGTCCTCAGTCTTCAGTTTTCGGTGGATGGCTACACCCAGGTTTCGTTGTGCCGTCTTTTATCTGGTGTTGGAGAGGGGGTTTGCCCTCTTGATTCCGTTTGGTTACCCAGGGCAACATCACGTACCCAGCACATGCACATCTACTGGTGGGGCAAGCGGCCTGACCGGGGTACCAGTTGGTGTCCTATTCTTGGCAGTGCCTGATAAGCCAAAGAATGGCCTGCTGCTTCAGCAAGTTTGCGCAAGTTTCCTTGCCAGATGGTGGTACCTGATAAGCCAAAGAGTGGTCTGCCCTCGGGTCTTGTCAGACAAAAGAGTGGTCTACTGTCTGGTCTTATCAGATAAACACACACAAGCAAGCTTTGAGACAATTGTTCTTAACACTTCAGTCTCTTACAGTGAGGAATCACAGCAGGCAGGCTAATGTTTTGCTTTTTTTAAATTATGTGCAGAAACAATCTGACATGGTATGGTTTGGGAAATATAACTTTTCACAGGTGGCGCAAGGAACTTCACCCACTCCTCATGTTCTGACTTCATTCTCCTTTGTCTTTGAATACAGGACACATACTACATGCAAGTGTACTGGGTTTGCATGGCAGGGTTTTCGTAGTGGAGGGGTTACAGGGGTGGCTTCTGTGAGAAGATGCCAAAAGCTTCCCCCATCTCCAATAGAGCCAATGCCATCTGGCTCCAAGATGAACCCACTGCTGGTCAAGGCTGAGCCAATCAGCGACAGTGGTAGTGCCTCTGTGATAACACATTTGAGAAGAGGGGAAAAAACTGCTGCACAACAGGAGCTGGAGAGAGAGTAGTGAGAATATGTGAGAGAAACAACTCTGCGGTCACCAAGGTCAGTGAAGAAGGAGGGGGAGGAGGTTCTCCAAGTGCCAGAACAGAGATTCCCCTACAGCCCATGGTGAAGACCATGTTGAGGCAGGTTGTCCCCCTTCAGTCCACGGAGGTCCACAGTGGAGCAGATATCCATCTCCAGCCTGTGGAGGACCCCACACTGAAGTAGGTAGATGTGTCCAAAGGATGCTGTGACACTATGCAGAGCCTGTACTGGAGCAGGCTCCTGGCAGGACCTGTGACCCCGGGGGGGATCCATGCTGGAGAAGTCTGTTCCTGAAGGACTGCACCCTGTGGAAAGGACCATGTTGCAGAATTTCGTGGAGAACTGTCTCCCGTGGGAGGGGCCCCACACTGGAGCAAGGGGAGATTGTGAGGAGGAACGAGCAGCAGAGACAACGTGTGATGAACTGACCGCAACCCCCATTCCCCATCCCCCTGTGCCACCAGGGGGGAGGAGGTAGAGAAATCAGGAATAAAGTTGAGGCCAGGAAGAAGAAGGTGGTGGGGGGAGGGTGCTTTAAGATTTAGTTTTTATTTCTCATTATTCTACTGTGATTTGATTGGCAATAAGTTAATTTCCCCAAGTCAAGTCTGTTTTGCCCATGACGATAACTGCTGAGTGATCTCCCTGTCCTTATCCTGACCCACAAGCCTTTTGTCATATTTTTCTCCCTGTGTCCAGCTGAGGAGGGGGAGTGATAGTCCAGCTTGGTGGGCACCTGGCATTTAGCCAAGGTCAGCCCACCATGGCAAGTATTGCTATTGATCTTCTATTTTTATTGGTTCTCTGCATAGACTGCCATGTATTTATAAGTATTCAGGCTCATGGGACAAAAAGTAGGCCTGCAAAGTCTTGACCACATTTTTTAGATTTCCAAAACTTGCTTTCTCCTTGGAGTAATGCATTTGATTTAGAACCAGCAGGTAGTGGGTATAGCTGCAATTTCTCTGCCACCTTAGTGCACTTCCCACCTCACTCCAGCTGTTCCTTGTGTTCTTTTGTTTCCCATCTTTATGATAATGAATAGCTTTGGAGCAGACATGGAGCTTTCTTGCATCTCTGGATCTGCCACAGAAATTATTAGGTAAGGTTTGATAGTTTATTCGAGACAGCAGGACAGATTAAATGACTGTAATGTCCCTACCCAAAGTTAGAAACTGTGGCTCGTACTAAAAAACTTGAATGAGAATGCAAGAGAAAGAGAAAAAAAGTTGGGTCAAATTTTAAAGAATAGATGCGGGATACCTTGTTGCAAGCCTTCTCTACTACAAGATACTGTCAAATCTCTGCTGCTGCAGATGATGGCTCTTCTAAGCCCCAACTAAGGGGCAGTTCGAACTGCGGTATCTACCTTTCTTCCTCTACATTGCAAAGCAAGGTTGCTTTGAAAAAGTCACTGTTTGTAGCAAAGAGCAACCTGGCTCTTTGTGTAGGGAAGACTTTTTCTCTTTCATACTTTGATTATGTCTCAGATATTTCAGAAGTACCTGAGAGGGATGGATGATTATCACTTCATTTCTAAGTATTCAGAAATTTATTTAAGTGATACTAGAGTAACAAAAGTCTCCCTGTCAGTCAGTGCTCAGGGGCTGAGGAAGAGCGACAAGAAAATTACAGGTCCAAATGGAAGAACAGGTAAATGCTGCAATAAAATAGAGTTCTATGATATTATTTTTTAAGTTTCTTGCCTCTCTTCTTGGTAATAAATAATAACAAAAACACCTCAATAAATTCACAGCTAAAATTGAATTAGAGCTAATGCATAATTTTCCAGTCAAACCCAAAGTTTAGTAAACTCCTTGTCCTTTCAAAGAGTCTACCTCAGATTAGGCAGTACTCCTTAGGCTGAGAGGAAGACTTCCACAAGATCACTCCTGACTAGAGTGAGGAAGACAGACAGCACAAGCCCACCAAAGTACAGTGCCAAGTTTTCAAATTTAGTTTTATATACATGGTTTGTGTTTAGTTTAGTACTTTGTTTCAGAGGAAAAATGTTATTCTGAAGCAAATCCCTTTATGCAACCAGTGACTGCACCGTTCATTTTTTATATGCATGAAAAAGCTTCCTTTTGGAGGACACTAACACTGAACTTCTGCTCCAGGCATTCACCAAATACACCCAGTCTCCCACAAGGGTCCAGGGCTGTAACTGAACCTTACACATCCTCAAACCATATCTCCAATAGCAATGTTTGGTCCAGCAGACGGGACTAAATATGATCTGAAGTAAGACCTCCAACCAGCACACAGTACAGATGCCAGGGTCTCAGCACAAGCTGCTCCAGTCTCCTGATCAGATAATCACTCAGAAGGGAAAGGAGGTCTCTAAATCCAGCCTCCTGCCCAGACCAGATTCAGCAATGAATTAAGACCAGGCTTTTCAGGGCTTTGCCCTGCTCAAGTCAAGGCTTGAAAATCCCCAAAGACAGAGGCTCCATGGCTTCTCTGGGCAACCTATTCCAATTTTGATCCTTTCTTATCAAGAAGCACCAAATTCCTTCTTCATGTAAACATAACCATGGGAACAGGCAGGCATTAGTATGGTTCATGATATGAAAAATTTTGTATTGCAGGTCCCTTTTTCCACTACTTTTACCCTCCCTGTAAAATAGCAATGGATACTGCTTTTTGCAAGTCAAGGGATGTGTGGGTGTAATTGAGTTTGTGTTTCACCTTCTTTAAGTAAGGTACAGCATTGCAGAAGATTTATACAGACCAATTCTGCTTCTAGTGATCGTTAATTTTCTCTGCACACTTTTGAATAATTCCATTGATAATGCCACTACAAAAATCGTCATTTCTATGAGTGGAAGTTAAAGTCAGGCAAACATTTCTCAAGTATGCTATATGTTTAGTGTCCCTGCCTCAGGCAAAGGAGGGGTCTAAATTTTTTATTGGTTTTCTCCAGTCCTTATTCTGAGTCTGTGATATATCACTTCAACTCAGAATTGTCCTAATCCAACCATGGTTTCACTGGAATTATAGCATGAAGAATAAAGATGCATCCTATGTTTTGCAGCATGCAATAGTATTTGATAATGTTGAATGTCATGTTTATTTAAAGAGCAAGGTTAATAGCAAAAGGCTTTTGTAACAATCACTTTCCTTCAGAATGTGGACCAGTCATGTACACGAACACAAGACATACAGCACATCTCTACTATTCAGCTTCTCTTTTAGCTAGCATTTTAGAAGAAAAATAATGAAATGGCCCATCTTGTTAAACACTCATTCTGATTTCTTCCTATGTATGATGGGCTCCCCACAACTGCTACATAAAGTACCAATTGAAACCAGCCCTGTCATATATACTTCTACAAAATATGAACAGTGCTAAATACTTTAAAGTGAATCGATTTCCAGTGAAAGTGCTTTAACCTCCTTTTAGGTCAAGAAATAGCAATTTTCCAAGCTCACTGTAACCTGAGAATTAATCCTGAGAGGCGGGTGTGCACTGCATACTTCATTTGATCTGTGAAATTTATTGAAAAAACTCTTTCTCAGAACTGTACTTGAAGCTTTCTATTATAAATTTTAGGTGTGGTTCCTCTAACTTGTATTCTAAGTTGTATTCAGAATTTATTTCTCTCAGATCAACTAGAGGATTTGCAATTCGCAATCTCTTCCTTTGTTAAGAATATAACAACAGAATGAGCAGCAAAACATGACAGAGTATGCTCATACATATAAAACTTGGGTACACTGCTGAAGCAATTTGCAAGTAAAAATATGCACTCTTTGTGCATTCACAAGAGTGGAGTACTTATGAAAATGACATTCTGGCTCTAGTCAATCAAGGGCGTTTTGTGTTGAAATTCTGTTTCTAGATGCATTGCATTGAAGATTCAGTACATCGAAGAATAACAGCACAAAAAGCATGGCTCACACTGTTGACCCCATAAACAGCTGGTGGTGCAAGGAGATAAATATTAATTCTTACAGTAGTTTGTCAAGTGACTCTAACCATGTTAGTAGCAGAATGCTTCATTCCACAGATCAATGAAATATTGTTACTATTCCTCTTACATCCCTGTCAGTATGTTTATTATTAATCATAGAAAATGTTTCATTTCCATCATAAAGTAGCCATTTGCTCTTCATCCTCAAACCATTTATTCCTAGAGATGAATATCCCCCATCAGTAATTGAGATCAGGTGTTTGATATAATACATGGCTCTGTACTAGTGGAATATTTTTTAATTGATTAGGCGGTGCCATTTTTTTCTTTCCAGTAATGAAATAAATTACCAACTGCAGCTTGTTGTCCATGGACATTCAACCTGCAGAGAATTGGCTCATCACATGATACTCACAATTCTCCTCACATTTTCAGCTCTAGACTTTCACAAAATGTAAAATTAGGGGAAAATATTCAAAAGGCATAAATGAACTTTTGAAGATGTGTAGGAGTTGGCCAGCTAACTTCCAGTGGCAACTTTAAAATCCTCTCCTGAATTTTTTTTTTCCTAAGGTCTGTTTTTCCAATTGAGGTTATGAGCAAAATAACTCCAGAAACGTAATGAATTCTACAGTGTACTCCAAGCATGGGCCAAAACACTTGCTCTGCTGGGTCAGGAGAATGACAAAAACCTCAAATGACAGGGAAACCACTGGTATGGTAGACCTGTGAATGGTCTGGTTGCAGAGATAAAGTTCTCATTATGGAAAGATTTTAGAACTCAAATTTCACATATATTAAAGCCCAAACTGAAACATCAACAACACCAACAGGTCAACAGAAATGTAAACACCAGTTTTAAATACCTGGAGTGCAAGTACATCATAGTCATTTAACCCTATAATTGCTCTATACCGCACATAAAATTTGTGCAGATTCCTTGCACTAATGAATCACAGCAGCATCACCAAAATTTGGCCTAACCTTTTGCTCTATGTTTCTGCACCTGTTCACAAGCTCCACGTTGACATCAATGGAATTTGTTGGTCCATTTCCTTTCCCTTTGCAAGGTGTCTGACGTTTTGTTCCTCCACTCAAAAAAACCACAAAACCTTTCTGTCTCAAACAGGATTGCTAATCTGTAGTTGCAATCTTTTTATTTTGCTTAATACATAACATACAGTGCTTATTCCTGATGAGCACCTTTGGTCTGTGGATTTTTTATTTCTTTTTATGTGGAGATATCTCATCCAGTTAGCTTCAGATTTGTGTGTGTGCATGCATTTATCTAAAAAAATAGATCTAATTCTTTATTTCTAAGAAAAGTTCAAGAATGACCTGTGCTAGGAAAATAGACTGTTGACCTTGCAAACCACATGAAAAGCTCCCACCAGTAAGGAAAGGGAAGAATGAGTTTTCATATATCTTCTCTCTCTTGAATTTCCTTTGCAGAACACATGTGCTCTGAATTGAGGATACTTTGCTGACAGTGAAATACCAATAATGGGTAAAGATACCCATTACTGAAAGAAAATGGGAGTACAGCCTGTTATTTCATGAAAAATGTCCCTACTTCTAATATGTATCTGTTTGCCTGCTGTTGCCAAGATCCTCTGCTGTACATATGCACATACCACAAAGTAGTCAAAATATATGTAAATACATTTTCAAGCCATGAGCTGAAGTTAGCGTTTCTCACTGAAAGTTACTGCTGTTTGTAGATCAAATCCAGCATTTCTTAGTCAAAACTCTGTAGTCATTTCAGAATTTTTCTTGAATAAAGAGTCAGTATGGACTATAGTTAATGCATCTTTTATTATATTCTTCTGGTGATAGCCACTTTATCATGCCTCTAGTAAAATTCCTGAATTTTATCTCACTGATTAATTTCCAAAGCTCTTGTATTAAAGGAGTTGTCATTATAGATTAATGTACTGGAAATACTTCCTCAGCATTTACAGTGTTTCCCTGCCCATCTCCTTTGAAATTAATAGTTAATTAGAACATTGTTATGCACACCTCCAGGTGCTATAAACATGTTTGAAAGTATTTTGGTTCACTTTTTTTCCTTTCTAGCCAGTTATACTCAGTTTTCACCAAATTTCATGTCCCACAATGTAATTAATATGCATAAAAAGATAGCAAAGGAACAAAGAAATGTAAACCAAAGGCAAATCTAAGTGTGAAGAGGATAAATATACCTCATATAAATCTACATTTTGCCTGGTTCCTGTCTGTGCCACATTACAAAGTGGATGTGAAACACCAGTGTGAATCAGGACGTATGGTACAGGGAACTTGGAAATCAGGTCCATGGTTTTCTTTTATAGAAAATGTGCTTAAGTCTCAACTTCTCCTGACACTGGAGAGGCAGGACTGTGGCAGAGATAATGGTCTAAGCTGGGGACTTGGGCTGTTTCTACAGAAGCAACATCCATACTGTTTAATTGTTGGCATCTCCCTGTAGCCTCACCAACATTCCCTTCCCAAACAACTTTCAGGCATGGCTGTGCAACAGCATATGGCAGGGATTCCTTCAAATAGCAGTGCAGGTGAGATCAACTTGTCCTCAGAGGAAATGGAAGAGTGTACCCATACTGGTGGAAGCCTTGCCATGCACTTGTTCTTGGGACCAAAAAACAGAGCATACCCTATTTTATTTACTGGCGGCGGGGGGAGAGGGGGGCATTGATAGAAAGCAATAGGATAAAATACTTGCTAAGGCTCCCTTAGACTAAGTGTTAATGAAAATATTCCAAAATCACCTTTACAGAGCTGGCATATTTCTCCATTTACTGAGATATATTTTAAGACTCATTTTGATCTTACCTACTATACAGGACCCTTATTGCTACACCCGAATAGGCCAACATGAGTGTGAAATGACTCCTAGTGAAATTTCAATACATAGCACTCAAGCACAAAGAGTTAAAGAATAATCAGTAACGGAATACAAAGATATAAAATTCTGGAGAGGATCTCAGCTTAGACCAACACAAAATCTGCCACTGAGTAACAACGCCAAAAGTAAGATGAACTATGATTTTTGTAGGTACCTCGGCTTTTAAAACAAGGTAAGTAAATAAATTTTCATCCTACTATAATAATGTTAGGCCTACTAGAATAAGACTGGGCTTGTTCCATTTTATCTAATCAGATCGACCTTTTGTTGTGCACAAAGTACGGTCTTCTTACATACAGGCACTGCTGACAAGAAAAAAAAAACCTTTTGATCTCAATTAAATATATATGCATATACTTAAAAATATATATGAAATCTCATCTCCCAGAGACTGGCTGCCTTTTGTTTTTTCTGGTGTACATGGTTTCCAGGTGATGGCCAAGCTAATTTTTCACTTGTCTGTTGCAGGAGTCAGCAACCGACATTCCTTGGGAGTAAGGATAAAAAACTTTTTTGTATGGAATGATGGAATCCTTTCTCAAGTTTTCATTTTTTACAGCAATAGCAAACACTTCAGAATATGTAATACCATGAGAAGGTAGTAAGGAAAAAAAAAAAAAAAGACACTTCTTTCCTACACATTTCTTTCTTTTACCATCAGCTCATCGAGAAATGGCCCATCTAAAACAATTAGTGCATAATAGGCGATAAAGTGAGCAATATTACATCATATCATTGAGGCAGGGCATGAAAAAGTGAGGCTTTCCTCTTTGCTAGTTACACATTGTAGCAAAATTATTACAATTTTCACCTCAAAACTGTTATGGCCAGAGTCACCACTTTTTTAAAATAGCATTTCCATTTGACATCTAAAAGTAGGTATCATTTATTGCAGTAGGCCTTCAGAAGAGGTAACATATAGTACATGAATAAACTTTTTTCTTTCTTCTACTAGTGATTACATATTCTGTCTCTGTATGTCTCTGCATAAATATAAAATAATTCCACTGAGTTCCACAATTGCTCATTGCTGGAATTATCTCCAGAAAAAAAAAAAAAAAAAAAAAAGGATAAAATAAGTTCACAATTTTGATTCTGTATTTTCTTCTGATCAAATAGAACAGTATTTTTTTAGCTGAGTAACTTTTCAGAATAAACTGCACACAAGCATTTGAGAGGGAGGGCAAAATAGCACTGTAAATGTCACATTAAAGATGTGCCTAGAAACCATTAGAAATCAATCTAGAAACATTAAGTGTAGTGTCACTGTATTTATGTCATTGAAATAGTGTGACAACCTGATGCTGCTTCCTTCCTCAAAGATAATTTGAAACCATATGAACTTTCTCTCTTTCAGGAGACAAACTTTTTCATATCACATATAGTATATTGTTCATTGACAATATTCTGATAAAAGTTACTGGATAAGAGAACCTGGATCATCATTTCAACTATTTCATGTTTAAAAGCTGCCTCCAGCTTTTATTTCTGATAAACTTGTACAGGACTTATGAAATATTCTTGATTTAAAAAATTTATTCTCTACTTCAAGATAAAAACTGTGTAGAATTCTTTGTTTGTCAAACTCCAAAATTTCTAATTAAATTTTCAAGTACATTTCTATATTTTTGAGAAAAAACTAATTATGCTTTTTAATTCTTCTTTTTTGCATGTTTTTGGGTGTTTATCATTCTTTTTCATCTCAAAAGAATAGCATTTCTTCTTCAGCTATATATACATTATCTTATTCAATTAAGCTCTAAAAACTTAGCAGTGAAGAAAAACATTAAAATAGGGAAAAATAAAACCCAGATATAATTTCTTGAATAGAATAAAATAGAATAGAATAGAACAGAAAAGAATAGAATAGAATACTTGGAAGGGACCTACAACAATCATCTAGTCCAGCTGCCTGACCACCTCAGGGCTGACCAAAAGTTGAAGAATATTAAGGGCATTTTCCAAATGCCTCTTAAACACTGACAGGCATGTGGCATCAACCATCTCTCTAGGAAGCCTCCTCCAGTGTTTGACTACCCTCTTGGTAAAGAAATGCTTCCTATTGTCAAGTCTGAACCTGCTAATGTCAAGTTTGAACCTCCACTGTTGTATAAACAGTGATCTGAAGAAATAAAGAAGGCAGGCAAAGGGGCGTCAATAACTTGTCACTCTAAATTAAAAATTATTATATTTCCATTATTGAAATTTCAGAATTTTAGGTTTTATGAACAGTCCAGACCATGCTGATATACATTAGTCAATACATTGCAGATGCAGCTACTGACTTGGAGTGTTTGGGAGCCTTTCCAAAGTCCTCTGATTTTTTTCCGATTAAGTCCATGCAGTAAGGAAGAAAGAAATTATCAACAGCTGACATATATTCCCTTAAGCAATGTTTGGTTGAGTCTTACCATGCAGCTTCCCATCCTTTTGCATCTGTAGTTTGCATTAGCTTTACACTAAAGTAAAGCTCAGAGGAAAGTGGCCCTCTTTGCATGTAGTACCTGGCCTAAGGCCAAGCCTGAAGTCTTTAAGTAGAAGCATTGCACTGCAAAACAGTCTTACAGTTCTCAGCCACAGAAATCACTAATTTTAGGTTTACAAAGCCATTAAGATTCCCCATTGTGGAACTGTCAAGCTGTTAGCAATGCTCGAAGACCACAGCTCATGGGCCATTGAAGTCCCAAAAGCTTTTCTAATATGAACAGTTAGATTGAGGCCTCTCCAGTGCTTCTGGTATGAAGCCTGTTTACACCTCAATACATCTGGGAATGTTAAGAGCAAAAGAATGTGGAAATAAATACTTGAGGACAATTTAAAGGCTATGATGGCCTTGGCCACCTTAAGCTTTAATGAGACTGCTGGGGGCCCAGCTGGAGATTCCTCCTTACTATGGTTATACAAAGTTTGCTCATGGCTCCAATTTGTTGCTGAAGGAAATTCAGAAACAGACAAAAGAGAAAATGACTAATGAGGACATATTTAGTTGAAATAAGTAATCATTGTTGCTATGGCTATGAAAGATGTGACTGATATCTTAGGCTAAAGCCATAAGGTTGGGTTCTTTGTAACATGGAAAACCTGAAACACTGATGTTCCAGTAACAAAGGACTTCTGCTAGCCAGCATGCTGAATGTTCAACCCCATCTTCTTGCCTCCTTGTTCCTCTGTGCTATAACAGCCGCCAGGGAGTGCAGTTGAATAATACCTGTAGTAGCCTTCTTTCAGGGTAAGGGAACTGCCTTTCTGCCTTTCAGTAAAGCTGAAATACCATTCTACCTCCAACATCTGCATGGGCTCCAGTTGTGACTTCAGGGAAAGAAAATGAAACATACAAATGTTGATTTATAGCAGCACATCCTGTTACATAAACCCATAGTATGAGTTACATAAACCTACAATTGCCTACATGCACTGGATCAGATTGGGACTGAAACAACTGCACAGCACACGTGGCAGCATGCTCTTCCTAGCACTGGCTCTTTTAATGGACTCATTTGTGTGGTAGCTTGATTTTTTTCAAAGAAATAAGTTCCTTGCTTAAAGTGAGTGGTACGCATAAGACTTTTCAGAGTCCCTGAAAAGCAATTGAAAAGTGGATTCAGGCTTTCCTTTCCTGGAAAGAAAGGAAAGTTGGAAAGGCTTGTGTCTGTTGGAGGCATGCTCAGCACTTGTTCATTTCTGCTGCCATGTGGTAGAATGACAACTGTGACCTTCCCAGAGAGCTCCCAGGCAGTCCAGGCAGAGCACAACCCTTGGTAACTCACTATTTCTCCGTTAGTTATTACACTAAGTAATTAATTCAATTTATTTGCATACATTTCCAGAGACAGAAAAACTACCTCCTGACACAGGTGAATATATGGCACCAGAGGGCTGGAGTAATAGACATGTCATCCTCATAGGTAGTCCCCAGTGATTCTGCAACCTAAGCTAGTGTTTCAGTGTGGCACTGGGACTGTTCTGCTGTCCCAGTCTACCATTTCCTCCCATGTCCAAGCTCCCTAAACCCTTGTGAAGTGAGAAGGGAAAACCACTTACGACACTCAGGTTGGAATCCAGAAAATGTGGCACAGAATTTTATTTCTGAGGGAGGTTCCTGAAATAAAGCTACAGTCATTGCTTTTTAGTAACACAAAAATTCTAGAAATGGGAAAACACACCTTGTATTTGTTTTCACATTTTCATACTTCTTTTAAGCCCTTGGGAGAAAAGTCATGGACTGTTGTTAGAAAAATTTGTCATTTCTTACTTCTTTTCTGGATCAAAACTTGGCTACCTGAGCCTGATCTATACACAAAGAAGCCCTTCTTCCAATCTGGTGGAAATGATCCCCCAGTTTGTCCTCATACCTACTATAGAAGGCTGCCACAACAAAGCAGGTGTGCTTACGCAGACTGTGGCATGTCAACAATTACCTGAATTGTTTCTCCACTCATACAGGTAGTAAAGAAAATGTACTTTGGCAAACGATTTCCTGTTGATTTTCAGTGTTCTCAATTCAAGTTCCAGTTCACAAGTAACAGCAGGCCAGATGTGGAGTGTATGTGGCTACCTGCCAAAAGCTACAGCATATATGAAGCCCAACAGCACCTGAGAAGCTACCCAGGTAACTTCCCATGCTTTGAAAGAGGACTTTGAAAGACTACCATGTCTCCCCTGGACAGCTTCCTACCTTACAATTCTGCCTTCTGATGCCCCATCTGATGCCCCACTGCAATGATGCAGAGCAACTAGTTTACACATAAGAAGGGCAGCATGCCACTGAATGGCTCTGGCTGCTTTCATCTGTGTGCCCCAGAGAGACGTCTTTCTTGCTTAGCTTGAGTTGGCAACTTCCTTCCTCCAGGTATTGAGGACCGCTAAACCTGCATGCGTTAGACTCTTACTCCTCATTGTTTATATTTCTGGTGCAAAAGTGCTCATCTCCACAGGGAGATAGCATTATTAAAAGCCAGCTGAATGCAGCAGTCCAATTAAACCTCCTCCATTTTCGCTGTATTTATATGTAACATGAATTATTTCTTTGGTGTCTGGTGCCTTCTCTGGGTAAAAATTTGCTCCTGTAAGGCTTTCTGCTCATCTCATGCCCATATGAGGCTCAACTGCCCAAAAACTGTAACCAGATTGATGTAAGCATTTCACATACGCCATCATTGATGGGGCCCCTCAGCTTCCCACAAGTACAAGCATATCCCATGCCATGGGCAGACAGTGTTTCCATTAAGGAGTCCCATATGGACAAGAGTATGCTCACTGAAATGCACGGCAAAAATGTTAAAGGAGAAGCTCAAAATAATGCAGCCCAACAAGACCAAACAGACCCTATAGAAAGAGTTCATGCAGATCAGTGCTATATACAGGTAAATCTTGCCAGGAGGGATTTTGCCAGGGTGCCCTGGTTCAAGTGGATAATCATGATGCAATGTGCCAAGTGCAGTAGCTGTCAATGTGCTAGATCCCTGTTACTACTCGCAGATGTACACTAAGCCGCTTCAAAGCTTGGTCCCTTTATCTATTTTCTGATGGATACAGTCTCCTACTGGTACATACAAATCTTTGCAGTAGACAGAGAATTAGACAGAAAACAAATGAAAAAGCAGCAACAACCAACAACACAAAACCTTTTTTTAAATTATAGCTTCTTCATTTCTTTCTTAAATTTAGATGAGGAGAAAGCACAGTTTAACTCCTGCCTAAATGCTCTGTAAAAATAAAATATTTGGACCTTTTCAGGGAATGAGTTGCACCCATATGTAACAGTGTTTGTGATGTAGAGACAAGAGAGTTATCACACCAAAACAAATATTAAAGTCATGGTCAAAAGGAAACCTAGTGCATGCCAAAACTAATATAATTTTCTAATTCAATATAATTTACTGGAATAAGACATTTTTACTGAACAATTGTTCTTGCAAGCTCTCATTTGGTGCAGATTTTCACTCACCATTCTCTTCAAAACTCTCTGCAATGAGTCACATTGGACATCAGAGGCCCTTTCTTTGAAATTAGTCATAATAACCCACACGGCTGACACTTAGGAAGCCATATGCGGAGTTTTAAAGATCAGGTTTTGTTTTGTTTTTCACATGAGCTGATGGCCTGATAGATGGGCTTATTTTAACAACAGAGAAAAAAAATCATAAATACTTTTGGCAGCTACACTAGTCTTAACAATAAGACAGTGAAAACTTCCACTCTCAATGACCAAATTGTCTTAAAAAGAGTGAGTCGTGATGGCCATTTTCAGTATTCATGAGCTGGAAGAAGGAAACAAAATTCTAGGGAACGATTACTCTGATTTCCACTCCAGTGGTTCAGGCACTTGCCCTGCTGAGGGGACAAACAGTACAAGAAAAAAAAATTCCTAGAGGATATCTGGGGTATTATGGATTAGTTACCTGAGCCTAAATAGTCATCCTTAGAGAGATGAGGTTCCTGCATGAAACCTTACAGAAAGGTTCCCTTTTTCTGTCGCAACCTGTAGGATTTCTTCTCTGGGTAAGAGATTTCTTTCTTCTATTTCTTCTTCCCTCCTCTTCTGTTGCTCAGACAGCAACACTGAGGGAATCGCAATATGAAGCGTTAGTAGAAAATGCTACTGCTAACCCAAGGTATGAAGCTTACAGAAAGCATTTTTTGGCTAAACTTAGAATCTGTTCCAAGCGTGGGGAGATGTTTTGAAACAAGCGAGAGAGAAAAAGAAAAGATAGCAATAGCAGACAGATGCCAGGAAAAGCACGGACTAGTGGAAAGACTGCACAAAAAGAAGTGGACAAAACACATAAGCATAGGATCTATCTAGTCAATGGTCTTAAATGCAATGATGGATAGCTGTATGTATAAATACCTAGGAAACCAAGCATGTCCACAGAAGCAGAGTGCAGTGGGCTGACTCCGGCTGGATGCCAGATGCCCACGAAGTCACTCTATCACTTCCTATCTCAGCTAGACACAGGAAGAAAAATACAATGAAAGGGTCATGGTTCAAGATAAGGACAGGGAGATCACACCGCAATTACCATCACATAGAATCATGGAATCATAGAATCATTAAGGTTGGAAAAGACCTTTAAGATCATCGAGTCCAACCATTAACCTATGGCTGCCAAGTCCACCACTAAACCATGTCCTCGAGCACCATGTCTACCCTTCTTTTAAATACTTCCAGGGATGGAGACTCAACCTCTTCCCTGGACCTGGAACACCTCCTCCCCTGCCTTCTTCACTGACCTTGGTGACTGCTGAGTTGTTTCACATATTCTTACTCCTCTCTCTCTGGCTTCTGTTGTGCAGCAGGTGTTTTTTCCCCTTCTAAAATATGTTATCACAGAGGTGTTACCACCATCGCCGACAGGCTCAGCTTTGGTCAGCAGCGGGTCTGTCTTGGAGCTGGCTGGCATTGACTCTATCAGACATAGGAGAAGCTTCTAGCAGCTTCTCACAGAAGCCACCCCTGTAGCCTCCCCACTACCAAAACCTTGCCATGCAAACCCAATACACAGAGGAACAGTAGTGGGGTTTCGAAAGATGAGATACTATGAGAGCAGACCACAAGAGATAAATATAATTAGGAAGTTTATTGCCAAAAGCCGCTGTTCGGTTTTAACTGGAAGATCAAAGTAAGAACAGTCTGGGTGACATGAGCAAGAAAGAAGGAACAGGTTTCCAATTACTTTTGTGCTTTATTACACCAGCAAACTGACAATGATATACATACACACCAGCACCCTGATCACCACAAACTGCAGCCTGCAATGGTTATTCCTCCGCTATATAACATTTGTTTTCCAGCTTTTCTGGCAAATATTAATTCACTTCTGTTGTTAGAAAGAAATTATGACAGATGGTATAACAGAAGTTTCTTATCCAAACCTGAAGGTAAATTCGTGTCTAAAAGGAGAGAAGATACACTGAACCTCCCAGATAATTAATTATCATAATTGGAAACCTCTTTACGATCCACGACACACACAAGTTACCTGGCACTTGCACTGAACTCCAGGTATTACTGTATTTCAAACATTTGTTACATGCAAAGAATTCATAAGGAGGCAACAAAGCAAGATGATTATGATGTATCCTGCCTTCGCTATCAATAGGGCTAAAAATGAAAGCTTCTTTCAGGGTCTCAGTTACCTTCTCAGGGAAATGCCAGGGGAATTTTAATGGCCATTAAGAGTCCCAGCTGTATTGCAAAAGTTGGTCTAATGTATTGGCCCTAATACAGTGCCTCTTCCCATCACAGCAGAATTGGCTGTTACTGTTATACATGGATTATGTCTATTTTTCCCCTCCTTTACAAAATTTAAGTCTGTGATGTTCTCATCAGGGGAAATGATGATAGAGTTACAGAGGTCTGTGATTAAATTTGCTCAGTAGCAATCTGTAAATAACCTGCAGCATACCGTTTCCATTTTTTGTTTCATTCTGTAACCTGCACTGAGTGTTGACTTCCAAGTACTGTTCAGCAAAAAGGAAAAGCACACAGCTGACTGATTGGTCCTCATTCTCTGAAATGAAAAATGATGAGCAGAAAGTCATCACAGGAAACCCCAGAAAAGAAACCAATTTCAAACCCATGCATCTCCCCTACATTTTCACCTGACTACTGCAAATAGCTTTTGTGTTGTGCCTTGTCCTCGTCATAGGTCAACAAGGACAACTGCCTTGTATTTAAAAGAAAGCTGATTGTTGAACTCAGTGATCTCTGCAGAGTGAGGAGGCACACCAAAATGACTGCCCGTTCATGGGTGATTAGAGTCAATAACGCTAGAACCCTGCGTTGTCTTCATCTATCTTTTTCTTGTCCATAAAATGAGCTGAGTTTTGCATTGGGCTTTGACAGAACAGAGAGAGCAGGGCTTCTTCTGAACACCCCTCCTGTACCAGTCAGACCTCACTGTTGACAGAGGACTCAAAAGCTGTACTTCTAGGCTGCAGGACAGCCTTGACAACAGTGGGATAACCTAGGGACACCCCAGATGAAAGCAACTCTGTAAAGATCTCCATCTAGGTGTTTCCAGACCACATGGCATGTTTGTTTTCTGAGATTTCATCGTTTTTCCCAGGACTGAAGAGCTGCTTCTGCTCAGTGGAGCCTGGAAGGTGGAAGTGCTTGGAGATCTTTCTCACTAGCCTCTGGCAGTTTTTCATTTCTCTGATCTTTGTGCATTTGTATTCATGGAATTTGTTATTGTTGCTTAACTTGCCAGAGAATCATTGGACTGAAGCACCTCTCTTCATTTCTCTAACTAGTGCCATTTGACCTGCTATACAGTTTCATCCAGCCTCCACTTTTGAATGGATTTTCTCACAAGTGGCAATCTCTAACAGGGTCACTTTGAGAGGCAACCCCATTGCATGTTACCTTGCACCATAATGAGGGCAATTTCAAAAGGCATTCAGTCAAAAGAAAGGGTGTTTTCTGCAAGAGGCTTGTGTCCTGGGTTTTCGCTTGTCCTTATGGGTGGCTGAAGCTATTGAAACATCTCAATCTATGTCTTGTAATCATGTCAGTTTTGTGTTTCACAGTGGCAGAAGTTGCAGCACTAGGAGGGTACTCTTAGCAGCCACTGGGAATTCTGCAAGTTTAAGGGGAGCTGAATTGCCCCTCAGGAAAATGGGAGTATCCCCGCTTTCTCAGGCAGGCCTTTTCAGAAGATTTCTATTTACTTGACCATGACATGAACAGATAGGAAGGGACAGACAAAGAAGGAAAACAGGGAAGCTGTCAGTGTCCTATTCATACTAATCTGTTTTTCAAGTTACTAGGAGGCTGTGATTTGCACTGTATATCAGATTAGAACTTTTCCTCTACTGTAGCAACACCTTGGCTGTATACTTGCTAATCAAAAGTCCTTTGACATTCGTGCCGTAAGGCCTTGTGTCTTTTCCCTATCTCTGCCTTTCCTCCTCTCTCTTTCTCATTTAAAGCTCACAAAAGTGGCTGGATTGATACCCTTTGAAACTCAGTGTCCATAGAAAAGGTGCAGCATGGGTGGCTGTAGTGCCTCCCTTCCGCATAAGCAGCAACACTGCTTTTTAAGGAAGCTACTTACTGCTAAGCCTCAGCCTTGTTACAAGGAGACCATACCTACAAAAGGACAGACAAATCCTTCTCCAAAATGTGAGTGTGAGAGCTCTCTGTAGGCACTGCCAAAACAGTACCAGGTTTTATTAACAATTTTGTGATGTTACCATTCAGCTACAGTGAACCTCATGGAGATCAACAACATATGTTGTATTATTATGTTTCAAAATGCAAAATGAATGTGAGTAGAAGCATTTTATTCAGTTTGGCTACTTTGTACCAGAATCATAAAAAACAGCAAAGGTGAGATCGGTTCACTTAACTAGACAGTTGCCACAGTGGAAAAAAAAAAAAAAAAAAAAAAAGCAAGCATATTTTTAAACCTGCAGTAAGGGACCATACCTTCTTTGAGTTTTACTATTTCTACCTACTTCGTTTCCCATGCAGAAAAAAAAAGTCAGGGTAAAGAATCCTTGATGAGAAACATCTCACCTATAGCTGCTAAGGCTCTTTCTTATGCTTGTCTGTAGAACCATAACATATTTTTTAGTAACTTTTAGATTAAATGAGGGCCACTGGAGCTCCATGTTCCCATCACCATTTATTTCAGAGGATAAATAGTTATGGAAAGAGGAATATATTTCCTTGAGGAAGTGGACTAGAAACATGCAGAACTGGATATGTACTAAATTAAGGTTGTGTTTTCCAGCTTTTCTTTGTGATTAGGGATGCTAGACAGATTGTTTTTATCTTCCTTATGTTTTTTGATACAAAATAAAGTTCTGATGGTGTTGATGAAAAGTAAGAAATGAAACCCTGATATGTATTCTTTGTATCCAGCTAATCCTAATTCTCTGTGGAAAATAACACAGGATTTATAAGCCAAGTTTGTCCTTTATGCTTAGCAAATATGGTAACACCAGTGAGAAAATAAACTGAGCTAATCATTACATAATAGTTCTGAAGATATGCAGTTAAAACTGAGTATGTTAGAAAATCTTTTTTAAAATGTTTAAAAAAAAGAATTAATAAAATATACTTTGAGACATGAGAAGCAAGTGAATTGCTCAGGCATCTAGGCAGTTCAGCATGAAATTATCTTATTTTCAGAAGCAAAAATAGTTAGTCATTTCATGGCCATATCAGATTCCATATAGTTATTGCATACCTTCTACTTGTTTCATTTATGTAAATGAGTACACTTTCCCTATCACTCCATAATAAAGATAGGTACACACAATGACAGTTGCAGAGAAAGACGCCCACCCATACACAAAGACTGGAAAAGAATGACACTTGTCTAGAGATACAGGGCTCACATGGTTTCATCTAGCACTAAGGAAGCTGACACGGTAATAAAGATTCAATCCAACAGGTTTCAGTTGTCAGCAGCATCATTGTATAGGTTCCAATGAGGCAAAGAAGATTCAGCGAAGACTGAATTCACATCGTAAAAACTTTAGTACAGACCAGAAGCAGCATAATTATCCATTCTGTTCCTTCAGCCCAAATGAAGAAGGGAGGGAAGGCTAGGGAGAGATGAGCTAACTGATGACTTTGACTACTTTGACAGAGCCAGACTCTTCTCAGAGGTACACAGCAAAAGGATAAGATGCGATGGACAAAATCTGCACCAAGGGAAATTCTGATTAGATACAAGAAACAAAAGTCACAGTGAGGATGGCTGAACATCAGAACAGGTTACTCAAAGCAGCTGTGGAATATCTTTGGAGGTACTCCAAATTAGACTGGACAACTGGAGCAACCTGAACTGACCGTGAAGTTGGTTTTGCTTTGAGCAGATCAGACCAGATGACCTTATACATTCGGTAATTTTGTGATTGCAAAAGCTATGTAGTCTTGGGTATCTTGATAACAGGGAAGCACCTGGTACAGCCAAATCATTAGTGTCCCACTGAAAATACCCTTATGTTTCCAGTGTTTCAGAAAAGGGCCAGATGTTTATTGAACAAGTTCAAGTAACTGGGCACTCAAAGATCATATGCACTTTGAAGATAGATTGATTAACACAATAGTGTTTCTTGAGAAACCCATCTACAAGCCAAATCATTCCTGACCCGTCCTTTAGGCGTAAATATGAATGTCTGGCCTCAAGAAAAGATATGGAAATAATGAAAACCAAGCTACACAGATCTAAGTGGATCCACCAAAGGCCAAAGATAGAGGTGGAGACTATTGGTCCCGGAGAGCTTAATCATGGCAAGTTCCCACAGTGCCTAAGCTCTCACCCATCACTCTGTCCATTTTTATGAGGAACTCTGGAAGGAGACTGGAAAGCTCAGTACCAAAAGATTTGAGTCAACAGTAGTTTAAATCATGCTGAGGAGATGTCGAAATACTACCTGAAATGTCCCATTGTGCTCCTTCTGCTTTATAGGCACCCACGGGAGGCAGCAGGTTAGCACCCATACAGTTTCAAGTTTCATAGCGAGATTGATCAGACGCTAGCTCAGATCAGAAAAGATCTGAACAGAAGGCTTCTATTTTAGCCAAAAACTTGACTTACCTATTCAGGTAGTCCTTACAGGAATCATAGTTCTTCAAGAGCGATGGAGTGGCAATTTCCCATTCTACACAACGTTCTGCCCATGAACACAGGATGCTTTGTATGGGTAAATGGGTAAACATAAATGTCCATTTAAGCAAATACATGGTACCCAGAGGACCACCATTTTCTCAAAATAGCTCTCTTCACTCCTTTGCCTTTGATGTTTTTTAAGGGGACAATTCTACTTGCACCAGCCTAGTAATATTGTAATAGCCATGGTAAGTGTAATAGAGACTGCACATCCCAGAATTTGTAGGGTTTCAACACCCTGGGAATCATCCAAATGAATAACCAACATGAATTTGGTCTCAGAGCTCAGCGTATTATTCAAGTGAAATAACTTGTCTGTTACTTTCATTGGGTGACGGTTTTGTTGTTTTGGTTTTTGGGGTTTTTTTTTTGCAAACTTCTACCTACTTTGTAAAAAGCCATCACTTATATAGGACTCTTATTCCCAAAGGCCTTGCATTGTTCTTGGTGAATATTCATATGTATGCATAACATATATGTTAAATATTGTTATGCTAAGGCATCTGGAGGCCAGGGGTTAAATGTGCCTATGGAGAAGAAAGATGCAGCAGCTGTTTTCACTCAGCACTCAAGACCGATGGTAGAATTTGTCTCCCTGTCCACCTCTCTCTCTGTGTGCAGCTGTGTAAAAGCAGTCCTATTTAGCTATTGATAACGTGATTCTGCAACGGTATTTCCAGGGAGTAGCATCATTCCCATTGCCATTGTCATCTTGGGATTCACAAGGAGTCTTCATATGACACTTGCTAGTTGATAAGAGAGGAGGTCTGTAAGTGTCAAAAGTGGGGGGTTTTTTCCTAGCTTGTCTCATGATGAGGTTTTATGCTCACACTAGAACCACTTCCCTTAGCAAGGAATAAAGCAATAAAGGGTGATCCGTCTTCATGTTTACTCAATATATGTGCTGACCTCCTTGGGAGTGTTTGCTGCTCTTCAAGCTAACTTCCTGGAGCATTTACCAGGTGGCATAGATGCCTGCTATGACTGAACGTACGCAGTCTTGGGCACGTTTGGAATACACATACTCTTTTACATCCTACTGTTAAATTTTTTGTCCATAATTGTATTGTGTGTAATGAATCAGATGTGGTCACGCCAGCTACTCTCCTTTCTCCAATACCTTCCTGCCCTTTTGACAGCCTTAGCTGTAACTGCTGCTGGCAGAGTTTATTTATTCTCTTCTTATCAATGGTGGCAGTCAGAGTAAAGGCTGTTAGCAAGGATTATTTGACTTTATTTTCTCAATGGAGGAATAATGTTCTAAGTCTCCTTTTCCTGCTGCCTTTTTCCCTTTTGTTGGAGATAGTTTTCCTTCAACAGTAAAGAGAAAATATGATAACAGAATACCAGAAATAGAAAAAGCTGTTGTCATATTTGACATTTTCAGCAAAAGAAACAGAGTCTGCAACAGAAAATAGATGGTTTACTACTTCCTTCCCTTTTTCAACCTGTTTTTGTGAACTGCAATATCCACAATCTTGTAGCAGAAGTATTTAGAGGCTGATGATAGCAAAGCTAAGACCAGATGACCCAATACTTCATTTCCATCTGTACATCCTGCAAAAAGTAAAGAAACAAGATGGAGTGAAAAGCAGAGTGCTGAGAAAGGCAGCTACGGTTCCAGTACTACCACATGAAAAAAAAGGAAGTATTATCAACAGCAGTCAGTACGGGATTATTGGTTATATTTTCAGTTTGGATGTCCCACTGCAGCTTCTTACCACAGCACACACAGCATTCAGCTGTATCTGTCAAGAGACAGCAGACTGATGGTTGTTACATGCCTAATATGCTCTCTTCATCCGCCCTGAATATTTGCTGTCTTTCCATCCTATGTAGTAGCATATGGTGAGATGGTCCACTGCCTTACATTCTGTTAGTGGCTTAAAACTCATCAAACAGTGTGTATAAGATGAGATTTTCCTCAAAACATTGCAAAGGATTCCAAGCTAGAAACCCAAATACAATGTTTGGCTTTATGACAGTCTGGGTTTTAATAATTAGATAACGCGATCTATGTGAACCTCATTCTCAGAGACAATAAAACATTTTCTACCCCAGGACAATTAATTGAATTAATATTGAAATGTCAGCCCATGTAGCCTTTTGTCTATCTTGCACTCAGGAGGAAGCCAGACACTGTGGATAAGCAGGCCCAAAACTCTGTGGAAGGCATGAAGTTATTTTAGGAGCAACTCATGAACGTTTCACAAGGTAAGCACAATAAAATCCTGCACTAACAATAGTCATATTTGAAATGCATTAACATTAAAACAGCTCAACAGTTACCTGGCACTTGAAAATAAGAAGTCATTTATATTGGTTGTATTTCTATCTTCTTCTATGCCCCCCCCCCCCTCAGGGATTAGTAGTTTCCAATCCTGTGAAAATACTTTGTCTTCTTTTCTGAGAATACACAAGACAAATGGATTTTTTAGAAGGAACACCATTTTGCTTTCTTCACTTACTTCCTTTTGGAATAGCTGGCCACAAGGAAACTATTTGCAGAAGGGCTCTCATCTCACAGTGGGAGGCAGAGTGCCTATTTTCTCCACTACAGTGCTGGGTTGTGGTACTGCCTAAACCTCTTTGTTCATCCTCAGCTGAAGCAGCACTGCAGACAGAGGTAGAGAAGTCCAATCATCTTTTCCTCCCCAGGTACCAAGAAATGCCTTAAAAAATTCAAAATACATTTTGAGTGCAGTCAGTAACATTTTTAATAGCTCATTTCATCTTCAGAAGCAAGCCACTCCCAATATTGCTTGTCAAATTATGCACCTACATAATGAACTAATGAGCACTGGTTGACTAGTAGCCTTGCAGCATGGACCTCCTTCCCCCAGCATTTGTTTAGTAGAAATACACACTCAAATGACTGAAAATTCAATGTCTGAACTGTGATTGCACCCCTCTATTTATAACTTCATATATATTAAAATGATTCCCTGACAATCCAAAAAGGTGTAGGGCTACCAGTGATAGCCACTGGCAGCTCCATGCTAAAAGCAATATAATTTACTGTCCCCCTTGACAGCTGTAATGTTTAATTATGTGACCTCAATTAACCAGCCCTAGAAATAAAGGGATTTCCTGTCCTTTCACTATCCTGTACTTTTATATTATCTGTACAAACCCCAGTTGTCTCCTGGTTTGTATCATAGATATTTGATCTTTCTTTCTACTTTCTGAATTATAATTGCCTAAAATTATCTTTATTCAACACTTAGATCTAAGAATACTTACATTCCATTACCATCAATCTGGCTGTTTTCTAAGGAAAGCTAAGGTTAGAAGAAGTAACAGCCTACTAAATGGAATCAAAAGGACTTTTCACAGCCAGATTCCTCTCTCCCTCTCTCCACTTCCCAGGTCAACACAGAAACAAGATAGCAGCAAGAATTAAAGCTCTTCTCATAGTCTCTTTCTTAACAGCATAATTCTCTCCAGCTGAGCCCAGCCACATTTCCAAGGGCAAAGAAAGTCCACTAATTATTTTGCTCAGGGTTTCAGTGTTAACCCTTGATATATAAGTCTATAAAATTTCCCATCTATTTGTACTTGCAACTTGAGTCTAATTTACTTTATACTGCAAGTATTCATAGCATAGAAAATACCAAAACCTGCCCTGTTTAGCCATACAAGAAATGAAAAAAATAATTACCATAATGAAGTGAGATGATGTTCTTATAGCCTGGAAAACTCCTCTGATATACTCTTATGAAGCATTATAAGATATAGGGTAGTTTTGTTAGCAGCCACTTCTGTCAATACTGAAATATTAAAGGAACACATGTTACTCTTAAATGTCAACCAAACATTAATATTATGACAATAGGATAACAAGTTGTGGTTTCATGATGTCCAAATTGAAAAAAAAAATAATCTGTGGTGTTGGGATAGTGCATTTTAGCAAGTGTGCTGATAAAATCATATTATTTAAGATGTCCTCACAATGCCACTGTAGAGTACTTGTAAATCATTATTTCTATAAGATAGGTATAAAAAAATGAGGATACGGGATAACATTCAAAATTTTGGAAGTGATTCTTTATTTTGAAGGGCATTACTTTGAAGGACATCACCCTAGCTAGGTGGTGTCACTGAGAAATAGTGTTATTGCATGAGCTGAACACCCATATCTCTACCTGGAATCAAAAATCAGTTCAACTTCTTAGTCAAATATTTTCTCGGGGCCAACCAGAGAGTACATTACTGTATTCAAGTTTTTGCAAGTTATGCTTTATTCTTTATGACTACTGTCTGGTAAAGAGGACCATGTACTTTGCTCCCAAAGATAGATCAACTCTTCACATAACAGTTTTCACATGGGCTATCAGTTTGTGCTCCCTCATGCCACAAGTGGGTGTGATCTCTGTTCAGAAATTGGCCTGTATTGGGTTTGTGTAGCAAGGTTTTGGTAGTGGGGAGGCTGCAGGGGTGGCTTCTGTGAGAAGCTGCTAGAAGCTTCCCCTATGTCCAATAGAATCAATGCCAGCTGGCTCCAATACAGACCCACCACTGGTCAAGGCCAAGCCCATCAGCGACAGTGGAAGCACCTCTGTGATAACGTATTTAAGAAGGGAAAAAGTTGCTGTGCAACAGCAGTTGCAGCCAGAAGAGAGGAGTGAGAATAAGTGAGAGAAACAGCTCTGCAATGACCAAGGTCAGTGAAGAAGGCAGGGGAGGAGGTCCTGAAGCAGAGATTCCCCTGCAGCCCCTGGTGAAGATCACAGTGAGGCAGGCTGTCCCCCTGCAGCCCATGAAGGTTAACGGTGGAGCAGATATCCACCTGCAGCCCATGGAGGACCACACACTGGAGCAGGTTTATGCCTGAAGAAGGCTGTGATCCTGTGGAGACCTTGTGCTGGAGCAGGCTCCTGGCAGGACCTGTGACCCCGTGGAGAGAGGAGCCCACGCTGCAGCAGGTTTGCTGGCAGGACTTGTGACCCTGCAGGGGACGCGCACTGGAGCAGTCTGTTCCTGAAGGACTGCACCCCGTGGAAGGTACCCACACTGGAGCAGATTGTGAGGAACTGCAGCCTGTGGGAAGGACTCACGTTGGAGAAGTTCATGGAGAACTGTCTCATGTAGGAGGGACCCTACACTGAAGTCGGGGAAGAGTGTGAGGAGTCCTCCCCCTGAGGAGGAAGGAGCAGCAGCAACAATGTGTGATGAACTGATCACAACCCCCATTCCCCATGCTGCTGGGGGAAAGAAGGTAGAGAAAATCTGGAGTAACGTTGAGCTCAGGAAGAAGGGAGGGGTGGGGGAAGGTGTTTTAAGATTTAGTTTTTATTTCTCATTATCCTACTGTGATTTGTTTGGTAACACATTAAACTAATTTCCCCTAGTCAAGCCTGTTTTGCCCGTGATGGTAATTGGGGAGTGATCTCTCCCTGTCTTTATCTCAATTCATGAACCTTTCATTACATTTTCTCTCCCCTGTCCAGCTGAGGAGGGGAGTGATTGAGCATCTTTGGTGGGGACCTGGCATCCAGCCAGGGGTCAGCCCACCATATGGCCCCGTAGTTCACTGAGGTAAGTCACCATTCACCTCTTTAACCAGCATACTTCAACTCAGCTGCATTTTCAAACCAAAAACCTTATCTGACTGCAAAAGCCCTGTGCTTCAAAGATGCAGAGGGGCCCACTTAATTCCCTGAGTATGGATCAAGATCTGCAGCCAGGTTATCAACACTGATTTTTAGTTTAAAAGCTATACACAAGTTTTTTAACTTTAAAGATTATAAGGATAGAGTCACTTATTGAATATTTTTTGACTGTATGTGTGAATGAGAGTATGCCACATAACACCCCAAGAGTGATCGTAAATTTGACTGTGTACTTCTCAACTGCTAGAGATGTCATGGAAGTGTATTGGATCACCTTTTTCTTTTTTTTTTTTTTTTTTTTTGTGCCAATTATTGTTCTATCTTTTCTTCTAAAGATTTCCAACACTGTAATTCTCTGTGCTCTAGCCCTGTGTTTTCCAACTAGTATGTAATTCACACAGTGAAAAATGTTTAAGAGATCTACTCTGTAATTATCTTCCTCCTTGTAGCCTTTTAAAAGAGATCTTCTATTTTTCTCCCAGTGACTGAGCATCACACTTGTAAAACTGTGTTGGCCTATCACACAGAAGAGTTAACTCAGTAAATTCAGCAAATACAGTTTGGAGACAGTGGTAGTTGTAAATCTCCAAGAAAACAGGATTAAAAAACTGGAATAATTTTATCACAAGTTGCACTTAAGAAAAAAATCCAAGTTAGGATTCAGTATGGAGGGAAATAGAATCATAGAATCGTCAAGGTTGGAAAAGACCCTTAAGATTATCGAGTCTAGCCATTAACCTAACACTGCCAAATTGACCACTAAACCATGTCCCTAAGCACCACATCTACATGTCTTTTAAATACCTCTAGAGGTGGGGACTCAACCACTTCCCTTGGCAGCCTCTTCCAATACTTGACAACCCTTTCGGTGAAGAAGTTTTTCCTAATACTCAACCTAAACCTGTCCTGGCGCAACTTGAGGATGTTTCCTCTTGTCCTATCGCTTGTCACTTGGGAGAAGAGACCGACTCCCACCTCGCTACAACCTCCTTTCAGGTAGTTGTAGAGAGCAATAAGGTCTCCCCTCAGCCTCCTCTTCTCCAGACTAAACAACCCCAGCTCCCTCAGCTGCTCCTCATATGAGTTGTTCTCTAGACCCTTTGCCAGCCTCCTTGCCTTCTTTAGACACGTTCCAGCATCTCAGTGTCCTTCTGGAAGTGAGGGGCCCAAAACTGAACACAGTATTCAAGATGTGGCCTCACCAGTGCCGAGTACCAGGGGATGATCGCTTCCCTAGTCCTGCTGGCCACACTATTCCTGACACAAGCCAGGATGCTGTTGGCCTTCTTGGCCACCTGAGCATGCTGCTGTAGCAGCCTGTAGCGTTGGATGGGGTTGTTGTGACCCAAGTGCAGGACCCGGCACTGAGCCTTGTTGAACCTCATGCAATTGGCTTCAGCCCATCGATCCAGCCTATCCAGATCCCACTGTGGAGCCTTCCTACCCTCCAGCAGATCAACACTCCCAGCCAACTTGGTGTCACCTGCAAACTTACTGAGGGTGCACTCAATCCCCTCATCCAGATCATTGATAAAGACACTAAAGAGGACTGGACCCAGTACTGAGCCCTGGGGAACACCACTTGTTACTGGCTGCCAACTGAATTTAACTCCATTCACCAAAACTCTTTGGGCCTGGGCATCCAGCGTTTTTTTTTTGCCCAGCGAAGAGTACACCCGTCCAAGCCATGAGCAGCCAGTTTCTCCAGGAGAATGCTGTGGGAAACTGTGTCAAAGGCCTTCTTAGAGTCCAGGTAGAAAACATCCACTAAGTGGGTCACGTTGTCATAGAAGGAGATCAGGTTAGTGAAGCAGGACCTGCCTTTCATAAACCCATGCTGACGGGGCCTGGTCACCTGGTTGTCCTGTACGTGCCACGTGAATGCACTCAAGATAATCTGCTCCATAAGCTTCCCCGGCACCAAGGTCAGGCTGACAGGCCTGTAGTTTCCCAGATCCTGCTTCCAGCCCTTCTTGTAAATGGGCATCACATTTGCTAACTTCCAGTCAACTGGAACCTCCCCGGTTAGCCAGGACCGGTAATAGATGATGGAAAGTGGCTTGGTGAGCAATTCTGCCAGCTCCCTCAGTACCCTTGGGTGGATCCCATCCAGCCTCATAGACTTGTGTATGTCTACATAAATAAAGATGTTTTTCATCATTCTCTGTATTAATACAGAAATGAGGAGTTGGGAGCAATTCCAGATTGTTTTTAGGTGTTTGCAAAAGAGGTGTCAAAAACCAGTTGAAGCTCTTCTTTGTATTTTTTGAGAAATATATGTCCCAATTATCTTAGTCTTTGAATGCATATTATGGTATCTTTAAAGCCCAATGGGTAGTCTGAACTTCATATTTCAAATTAAGATTATATAATTAAAGCATATCTGTAAGTATTCGTAATTTACCTGTCAGAGGTTTTGAAAGGCACTGTTCTGATTCTAATCAAACACTCCTTTCTGCTGATGTTTAGAATGGTTTCTCCCAATTTCAGTAATGTTTTCACTAGATTTTGCACATAGGGTGAGGAATAATAATACAGTATCATTTATTGAATGCCATTATGCCAGGCTTTACAATGAGCCATTTAAGGCACAACATATTATAGACTGCTATTAAACTGAATTAATTGCTTCAATTATCTATCTCTGCGTGAAGATGCACATGTACTGAAACACGTTTATATACATGTGCATGTATGTAAATATATACACTGTGGAAACACATATCTGGACAAAGGACATACAGCCACTGCAAAATTTTGTTTTAATATCCTACTTTATAATATTGCCAGAGACCCAGATAGCAATGTCATTTTCTGTCATAGCTTTTTTTCCTACTTTTTCTGCTTCCCCATCCTTTCTTAAAGCATGAGTAAGGGGATTGTGAGATACTTGCATCATAACTGGCACACATGGTGAAATCAATGTTTGAGGCTCTTTGTACACCTACATCTGACTCTAACAACTCCGGCCTTTTCTTTCCTCAGTCTTTCCATCTTTGGCAGTTTTCTGCATGCCTCAGTTCCTTGACTTGTGTGGTTATTGGAGAACCTCTGGTTCTGCCTAAAAGCAAAAGGAGTGATTTCCTTGGGTTGTGGTGGCTATGAGAGCACTGAAAGACTGGCAGCTTTTACTGCTCTCATTTCACCCGTGAAAACGTTTCAGTTAGTCAAAGCAGAGGCTTCAAAGGAGTGCAAATCAAGATCATCATACATGTTCTTCCTCCTCTGCTGAACAGCATCTTTCAGGACTCACCTGTGTCCCTGGGGTGCTTCTCAGAAAACTCACTTGCAATATTTGAAATCTCCAGATACCCATAAATGGAAAGACATGAGTCTTTCACCATAAGGCTTGCTTTCTGAAAGACCACCTCATTAGTAAAGGCTGCTACTTTCAGAGTTTGGATAGACGAGACTTAAAACCATGAACACACAGACAGAGATCACCAAGGTCCTAACAAAGCTTAAGTTTGCAGTTACCTTGCTTCACAAAAGAGCAACTGTCACTGCTTTCACATGGCCTTAACCTTCACATAAATGTTGTGCATGAGAAGAAAAAAGCAGAAATATTAACAACAATGTGTGAGAGTGGGGACTGCATTTCCTGGCCTCAAAGCCCCGTCCCTAGCCATGACAGTCCCTCCCTTTTCCTCTCAAATGGGCACAGAGGGTGTATTTCTTCCAAGTTGTCCAGCCACTGCAGCTCAAGCTGTAAGAACTCGTAAGGCTCACATAAATACATACTCCTATCTCTACAACCATTGTACTGTACTTCAAACTACCCCTGCTGACTTTTATTATCCCAAACATTGTAATGTTAAAATTGCTGATACTTTTTTTAAAAAATGCAGTAATGGCTAAAATTCTGATAAATTACAGTGGGTGTTATTTTTAATAATTAACATAATGGCTGCAGCCTTTTCACTAAAGTAGCAATTAAGTCATCACAGTTGCCTGGCCTACACAAATTTATTGTGTCTGTTTTTATTGCTCATACCTTCAGAACCATTTTGCTGCACAATCTGACACCAAAGTCAGAAATCACGCAGGGAAAACTGGTAGAAAAAGAAAGGTCATTAATTGAAACTCTTATTTTTTATTATGTTCCACTGATATTAACACAGTTGTAAGTGGCTCTGCATTTCAAACATTGTTTCCCTGTGTAATCATTGCTGCAGGTACAGGTCTGTTTGAATACATTTCTCATTCTGAACCAGGAATACGCACAGGGACATATCACCAGAATCATCTGTTTTTAAGGTGCCTCAGCTGTATAGCTCACCTTTTAATTCTTGATTTGTTTATGAGCAATATTTATAAAAGGTTCCCATATTTCTGGCATGCCAGTCTCTTGTTTCTTCATAGAAGCCAATGTCCTGATGCATAAATAACTTTCGCTACAAACTGTTGTTATTCTAGTTGTGGTGGGTTTGATGGTTTTTCTTTTAATTTCATTGCTGCAGCTGCTGCTCCCAATACTGAAGCAAATATTTTACAGTAGGTCAGCAAGGAGTCTTGAGGTGACTTTTAGCACAAGCCTCATATTTAATGTACACAGCAGTCAAATTCTTTCCTCCCAGTCTAGTTAGCAATTTGAAGATTTCATTATTTCTTTTTAATATTCCTAAACTGATCAGGAAAGGAAGCCAACAATTAGGCCATAATGATTTGCTTTATGCCTGACCTTTTGTGTGGCCTTATACAAAATATTTAACATTTCTATACTGTGTTTTCCTTATTTGTTTTGAGCAGTAGTGATAGTGGTGACCCAGGAAGTCAATACTCTGAGCACTTTAACCCTGGTTCAGCACAACACCTGCATGCCTTGACTTCCTTAGGGCTTTTCCAGCAATCCAAAATTAAACATAGATCAAGTTTCCCCTTATCTTCCTAAGAATTCTGTGACATTTCAGGGAGGTTATTACAATCACATATTTCTGATAAGGACCTCCAAGTTGCCATTCTAGATTGTAAGAATATTTGGGAAATGGATGTTCATTTGGCCCGCAACGTGTAACTCCATAGTGAGAGGACAGAGTCACAGAAGTTGAAAAGTATCTATTTTGGGGACCTACATCAGTGGCCTGTAAGTGGGCCCAAAGTGTTTCCATGTGCTTGACAAAGAAACCCTCCTCCATCCAGAAAGAAATGGCAAGACAGATACAATCACAGCCCTGAAGGGTCAGAAGCCATCCTGCCTTGACAGCCTGCATACTGCTCACCAGAGATTTGTGTGAGCATAAACACGGTTCCAGTCATGTACTGCAGGTAAAATCATGGACTCAGGCAAGGACCATGGAGTAGCCAGCATGTTATTAATCAGCAGCTGAGCTTACCTTATTCATGTTGCCATGCCCCGAGCTACCACTAGACTAAACCACCTAGTAATAAAGTATTAATATACAGCAGGTGCCTAATTATGTAGACCAAGTTACAACTGGCCCACATTCTCATGTGAAAAATTGTGTTTTTGAAAATCCTAGCTGAAGGCTTTGCAGAAATGGTACGCTGTCACATCAAAATCCAGTCACATCAGGTATCCTGGTCCTTGGTATAATATGAGATCCAGGGGGACTGATCAGTTTAAAAAGAGAAACTAGTCTGCCCCAGGCAAAAAAATAATTCAGAGCAACACTAATTCACACTACCAAATGGAATAAGACAGCAAGCTTTCCGCCCTATCTTCTCGCTCGCTCTTCAGCTACCCTCCCTCCCTACAAGAAAAAAAAACAAAGAAGTCTGCCTCACCAGCTACTGCAGCTTCAGGGGATTGTTATTATTCCCCTAAACACCAGTTTAAGTCAGAACATTCTTGCTACCACAAACAAAATGCTAAATGTGTATGCTGGGTAAATTGGAAGCATTACAGGAAAGATATTAGTCATTTCTTGCACAAGTGCACTACCTTCATTTTCAACTAAAGGAGGTGCTATCTCAGCCACTCGTTAAAGGGATTAAATATGTTGTCTTTAATTCCTCTAAACCCAGCAAAAGGAACTCCAGATATACTCATGTTTCATGTGTCCAACAGCATCACCTTTTCAGGGATCGAGGAAGTTGTACCTGCAATAAAACCACACTGTTACACAGGGTGGTGGGGGTTTGTCCTTCCCTCTGCCCCAGTTTCCCTTGCTGCAATCAACAGCTAAATTGATCTGACACTTCATCCGTACAGCAAGGTCCCCAAGGAGAGGGTACGTGTGCAGTGTGTGAAGTGCATTGGGGAAGAGAGGACCTGGGGGGGCGGGGGGTAGATAAAGGGTTCAAAAGTAAAGTCATCAAAAATAATGAGGCTGTTCCGCCCAGCTTCCATAGCAGCAGAGGAGCAAAGTGCCCTTTCAAATTGGGTGTCCCAGCTCCACAGCTGAAATAACTGGTCATAGAAAGCTGCAAGCAAATTGCCTTGACAAGGCTGTTAGTGTTGTAAGAGTTCAAAGGTTTTGGACACTAGGTCAGCAGCTGCCAATCAAGCAGACAGAAAAAGCTACTCGTTGAGCCTGTAATTTCTACCTAGGCCGCAATTATCCCTGACTATTCCTGTACCTCAGCAGCTCCTCTGATTAAACCAGCCTCCCTTTTACATCTCTTTCAGAGTGCGATTCACACACTAATTAGTTGCCTGCTCTCCACTGGGATGTCAGACCCTCAGTCAATTTATCTCTATTTCAGCCTGCTCAGAGTGACTTCCCCAGTTATCAAAATTTAATCATGCCTTCAAAAATGTTGAAAAGTGGTCATTAGAGGCAAAAGGCCACAGGATACAATATTCATTTTTCTCTATCTTCCAGTCATCCAGCTGGCATCTATAATGGATATCCTGGGGGCTGTGAGAACACGTTGATTTATGCAACCTTGCTCTTGCTCTCACTGTGGTGCACCAGCCTGCTTTAAAGAACAGGTTTTAACAAGGTCTGAGGTGGGAGGACATTAATCATGGTAGCATTGTATGTGAAAAAGGGTGCTGTGTAGTCAGAAGAACCCCCTACAGCAGGGCAGTTAGATTTTTTTACCACCTTCTCGGAGATAAAGGAGAGTTTGACAATTGATTAGACCTTTCTGTAACCTTGCAGTCCTGTGAAATGATGAGAGAGAGAAAGGGAGGGGAAAGAACGGTGAGAGGGGGAGGGAGAGAGAGACAGAGAATGATTCTCATACTGACGGTCTTAAATGTGCAATAACTTTATGATTCTTGACTGAAACTGGCTATCAAAATCAGCCCCAACTCAATACAGTCTAAAAAAGAAGATCATTCTTGGAATAAGAGTCCTTTCAGCTGTACATGTCAGAGGCAATCACGGGCACCAGCAGCCTGCAGTGACTCCCCTGAATACTCTGTATTGCACAGTGAAACCCTGATAAAAATGGCATTGGATAACATCAATCCCAGCTGTAACGTTCCAAAGTAGGTTTCAGCAAAATCAACAGTGATGAATTGAAATTTGTTGACAATAGGCCAGGGGAGGGGGGGTGGGGGAGGAGTGATTATTATTCTGTCTTTTTCTTCCTTGAAACCAGAGGAATGATTTCCAAACCTAGGTGCATGCAACTGAATGCATACATTTGCATGCAATGAGCCAATGCAGAATACGAAGGCAAAATCTGAGTGTGCAAATCAGATACTTGCCTTTGCCCATGGAAGGTTCCCTAGTGAGCAATGCATATGCAAATGAGTACTGAAAACTGGGCTCACCTAATTTGTTTAATCTACCATGATGTCGGTGGTTTTGCCCTTGTCCAACATACAGGATCAGAGGGTCACAACTTAAGAGTGGCTAGAGCCGGGCACAGTGAGAGTACACATTATGTTATGCTTCCCCCACACCGCTCTGGCAATGTGACTTAATCCTGAACTGCAGTCCCCCTGCTATTTCTGTCCTGAGCTTTTCTCTCTACCACATGCAATAATTGCCATTTTCCATTCTCCTGGCCTGGGATCTCTCAAGCTGAAGAAGTCTCCTGAGCTCTCACCCTCTCTCCTTGCTGATACTTGAGACCCTGGGGGTAAATGTTCAGCACAGTATGCAGGCATTGAGCTGAACAACTCATTACTGGTGTGGGGAGGAGAATGCAACTAATCCTCATATCATGCTGGAAATTTAACCCTGGATGTCATAAGAGACTGTTCTCCACAGACAGAATCAAAATGAGCTGAAGAGAAAGTGAAAAACAAAATAAAAATCAAAAGCATCCTCCAATTCCCCCTCTTTGCTTTGGTGGACTGAAATCCCTTAACTGGCTGTGGCCAGCCTGCCAGCCTACCTCAGTTTTCCCTCTGCAATGCAGGTCACTGCCAGCTGCTTGAGACAGTGCGGACAGTCTGTCAAGGGTAGTCTTTGCCCCTGTCAGATTCTGATCTAGGCATTACAGCTCAGTAAAGGAAATAGCATCGGATCTTTAAAGGCTTTGGAGTCACAAAATGCAGGGCCAATTTTTTTTAGGCTGTACAAGGACATTCCCCATAGCACCTTCTCCTAGAAGAGTGCGGGGCTGTCTTCCAGGCTATGACCCAGTCCACATGTTTCAACCATGCACTGCAATCCTAGATATTGACTTCTGCATTAGGTTGCTAACCTGTTTCTTGGTCTTTCCTGATGCAGCAGGAAGGACATCAAGCACCAGCTATTCTTCTTCAGCGTATCAGTTCCTCCAGGCAAGCAGTTCACTTGTCACTAAGCAGCCCATGTTATGAGACAACATAAGACACATACATTCAAAACGATTTAGGCTTACAATTTAAAGGGGGATATTGGAGGTATGAATATGCGAGTGCATGTGCCTAACCACATTAATTTCAAACCAGATCCTTTGGATTCAGGTGTACAGTTTATACAAGCAAGGCCTGAGTACATTAGTCAAATGTAGTCAGACATGGCATTTGCCTTGAACTGCAGTAGTCCGAGTGCTACTGAAAGGTCAATCAGCTTCCGAAAAAGGCTGAACGAGTTCTCCCACCTGTCAGAGGTGGGATATGTGAAGGAGCCACTGTGCATCCCATGCTGCCTGTATTCCTGGGTGGACTGTGAACAACATTTAGTCAGGCCAGTGCATAAAGGCCCTGTCTTCATGCTACCCCACAAGGCACATCCACCCCATGGAACAATAGGTCTGCTGAATTCTGCCCTCAGCACCTCTGCAAAATCCAGCAGTGATGCTTTTGAGAAGAAACCCTCAGTTTTCTGCTATGCTTTTCAATATGCAGTCAATAACATATTCTGCAGGCAGGACATACGTGGGACGTCTCTCAGAAAAGAGGCAAAAAAGATTTTAGAGGCAGGAAGGATGAATCTTGAATGTAAGCACCAAAAAAGGGTGCAGGTGGCTTTTACTCAGAAACAGATTTGTGATGTTTCTTTCTTGATCCACTCAAGATTATTCAAAGAATATTCATGAGGGAAAATATAATTTATTTTCCTGGACTGTTACAAGGCTGACAGTGTATGTGAGTGAAAGGAAACAAAGGATCGTGGAAAATATTAACTGTGAGAGAGTAGTAGCCTGCAGTTGCTAGTATTTTGGACAGCAGGTATTTTGCATCAACATCTTCCAATACTGTATGTCAACCACATAGAAACAGAGGCATTAGATGTGCTCTCTGTTTGGTAGAAGTGAGTGCAAGTACAGTACTAAATTATGGTTTTCCTCCAATTGCTCTGTCTTCCTGGCACTGTTGGCAAGCATGAAAGCTGTAATTTTCATTAAAAGACTCATCCAGATATTTGGCAGCGATTATATGATTCCTAGAGCCAGTCAGTCACAAACAGACAATTAACCCATAAAGCAGTGCTCATATTAGATTTATTTTCATTTTTATTATATATCAGTGGTACAAAGAGAGAGAAGAAACTTAAGGATGTTTACAATAAAAAGCAAACACCACAAGGCAACAAGGTAGTACAGAACATAGAGTTTAGCAGTTCAGTCTCTATTTTTATGTTGATAATATACCAGAATGAAATCAAGTTAAGAGCTACAGACAAAATCCATTTAAAAAATAGAAGAAAATATCCAGATTACATGGAGAACATGAAGGAATAGTAAATCACTTCCAGTATTGTAAAAATTCTAACTATAGCTGATGATAAAGTTGTAGGAATTAATGAATGTATATGCATCCACTTTCCTGTGTGTGCATATATATGTTTGCATATATGTTTATGCAGACATAAGAGTGAGTTCATATAATTGTGGAACTGAAAAGTGTCAACTAAAAGCAAATGAAATTATGATGTATATAAATCACTTCCAAACAGTCAGAGACTCACCCTCTATTTTTCCTACTTAAGGATCCAAACTGACATAAAATAAGTACTTCAAGAGACACTATTTTTCAGCTGGAAGATTCTTAGTAATGGACTATTAGTCAGATCCAATAAATAACAATAACAGTCATTTACATACTGTGGCAGCAGTATAGACACAGTGCACTCACCAGAAAAAAATTAAATGCTAAAACTTTTCAAAAGCCTTAGTTCAAAGTAACTCATCACAAGCCATATGATCCTGAGCCACTCCACCAGATTTTCACTTCCACAGCTCTGGAATTTCACTCTGAAATTATCATTCAAGCAAATACATAATCCCAAGTAGTTTAACTGCAGTTTTCAACCAGGAAAAGCCCTGCACAAAAAAAAAGGTCCTAGCACAAACTTTGAAGAGGTTAGGAGCCCTTGTACAGCTTTCAGGCAAATGGCCTCCTGTCTTGAAAACTGAATTTCTGAAGTTTCATGTTTCATTCTGACCATTACCCATTTTTTATCTATATTGTAAATTACAGAATAGACCTACACTGATATCCATAAAAAGAGAATTGTCAAAATTGTTCAAAATAAAAGCTTTTAAAAGGAGTAACAGCTTCTTTTTTTTCATATATTGGAGTAACTAAGAGGAGAGCGCACATTCAAAAGCCCAGATATTGTCCGTTCACAAACACCACCAAATGTTTTAAAGCAAAGTATTTTTTGTAAATACGAACTCAGAGACGCTTTCTTGGTTATGGGTTCTAAAATGGAAATAATAACATAGAGTTAAATAATCTTTTTAAATCAGTGTCTTCATTTCACGTTTTTTACCCCTGTACAAGGTAGCTAAGGTACAATGTTAGAACCCCCTGCCAAATCCAGGGAAATAACCAGATAACATGAATATTACTCACCACAACAAAGTATACACTTTCAAGATATACAGATAAAATAAGCCACATGTTCTAAAGTAACCCACATATAGCAAAATTATAACCCCACTATATTTATACACACGGGTGCAGTTTTCATACACTATTATAGTCTCATATATATCTTTAAATCATGCTGTGAAAGTTTCTGCCTTCCCCTAATGCCGGCTCTAATTTAGGATGAACAACTACTCTCATAAAGAAAAACTGCTGCTGCTGCTGTTTATTAGGCTGCAGAAAGGTCTTGCTGACTAATGTCCCAGGATTAAATGAATGTGGAATAATAAGAGCTGATTTATTTGTGCTCCAGTAGGATAAAGCTGCCACTGATTTTACAAGAAACTATTCATCTGAGGGCTACTATAGCCAGTAAATTGTGGCTGTTGCTGAAATTAGTCTCCAGGCCTTCGTGCAATCTACAGAGTGAAGTAGCAATGCGGTAATAAAGCTATTGTGAGTACTTGGTCTATTTAAAAGGTCCCACTTTTATCCCTGTCTTAAGGGATTCTAAAAGTCAGCTTTCAGAGATGCTCACCAGAAACTCTACTGGCCTTTGCCTACAATTTACATTTCTACCCTGGAAATGTATCAGAATTAAAAATGTATAGGTGGCGATAAAGCAGAAGAAAACTCATGCTTGTGGGTTTTGGCTTTTTTTTTTTTTTTCCTTTACACAGCCTGGAGTAATGATTTCTTTTCAGCATTACAGCGGGTACACAGATCTCTGTCCACCCCAGAAATTTTAATGAAAAGAACAGTAAAAGGAATCCTCAGTAAGACAGCAAAAAAGACTTTTTTTTAACATTTCCTAAAAATTTTCTTATGTTTGCACTTAGATAACAACAAACCAAAAATGAGCCAAATCACATTAAAAGATACCAAATGAAATTGACTGAACAGCAAGGAATTACCAGAGCCCTTTAAAAAGATGAAATAATGGGAAATTATATAAATAAGAATTTAAAAGTGAAAACCATGCTTATATAGGACTGGGAGCATTATATCCTGATCCAGTAAAACACTGAATAGTTTTACATTGAACAGACATTTGCAGAGATATGAATGAATTGCTGAGCTCTATGGACAACTGCCCATATTGAAAATAAAAGTGAAAGCCTTTTCATCAGATTCATACATCTCAGCATGCAAATTTTATTTAAAATTAATTACATTTTTGTCTGTCAGGACTATTTTTTCCAGGATAAAGATCAGGTTATATTGCTAGAATTAATTTTCATTATCTAACATCTACCTATTCCCTAAATAAAATATAACACACAACATCATTCTCTGACAGTTCATAGTTACTGTATCCACTTCAGCTGGAATTAATGGACACACATGTTCTGCATATATTTGTACATTAGAGTGTAGCAGCCCCTATTTCTTTTGTAAGAAGAAGACCCTGTTGGTAATACTGCTATAGTGCTGTTGACATGATATATATTTATGTGGAAACACGTATCAACAGCACACGTCACCTGAAACTCTGACATTAATTCTCACAACTGATCCTGAAAAAACAATATAACTGTTTTAAACAGAGGGTCCACACAAACACCAAAAGGCATAGAACAAATACAGTCAAAACTTTACAGGTGAGAGATGACACCTCCTATGAAGAATTCTGCCACTTCATTTTACCCTTCTTACTATTTTTGTTGCCTATTTTTGAAGTAAGCACAAAAGTAAACAGGATCTATTTAAGCTTGGGATGAAAATTCAGTCTGGGATTTCTCCAGGTGAAGGGCATTCATTAGTGAATTATTCCAAGGCACTGAACAAGCTGAGAGAGTCCTCTACCTCCAGTTCAGAATTTGCTAGATAACACTTTTCACCTGTAGTGGATTTCATTTCTTTGTATTGTAACTATAGTGACAAATTTTATCCATAAAATATATTGCACTTAGCACTAGAGCTTTTTGTTTTGAAATGAAAGGTTATCAGCCTTTTCTTTTTATACAATGCTTTATAATTGAGTGTTATGCCCTGCATCTTCAGCTATCCTGTCCCTACTTTCAGATGTAGTCAGTCTTTACTGTATATTATAAATATTTCTCATAGTGTATACTTAATAATGCCAAAAGCCCTACAGGGGAGGACTATTGTCAAGGCAATACTAGAGCTCCTTTCCGGAGGGGAGGAGGCAGTGATCCATATACTTGAATGTCAGCATCCATGATAACTGTAGGAAAACTTACCACTGCCTGTAAGCTATCCATGTCCGCACATTCAGGTAGAATGGAAATATTCCTTTGCAGAAAAGCAAGATTTTTCTAGGCTGTTAGGCACAAAAATTATTGCCAAGCTCAATTCAAATTTCTGAAACTATGATCTGTTTTTAGACTGAAGAAACAAGAGTTAAAAAATTATTTCTGTCAGTCCTCTCCCTTCAACAACTTTTGGAAGTCTTGTTGTTGCAAATGGACAGGAACTGTGCATTTTGAGAAAGGGAAGAAATACAATGAAATATACTAACAGATACTGAGGGTAAAACCAAGGTGTCCCAGGGTAGGGAAATAAAGTTAGCACACTGACTTGGTCTTGAGTGATACACAGATAGCTGCTTCTGGAATTACTTTAGCTAGTAAAATTTTTCTGCAACAGTTTTCTCATCCTGTCTTCCTCTGCTAACATCATCATACTGTTAACTCTCTCCTAGTTTACTTTAACTTCCTATCATTAAAGTTTATGAGATGGTATTTGGTGTAGTGCGTGTCAGAGTATTATCACAATTTTAATGGAGGTTTCAATGTACGTATTACACCAACAAAGCACAATAACTGCTGTTTAGAAAATGAGATTTATTGATATGAAAATAACCAGAGTATCAACAATGGTTTTAAAACATTCTAGCTGGGATCTTTTCTTTTTTTTCCCTACATTTTTTCAAGCATTTTTGTAAATTGAAAAAGTCTACATCTTTTATGAAGGAACTTTTTTCAAAGAAAACCAAGTGATTTTAAATCAGTGTCCCAGATATAGCAACTAAAAAATTGGTGGGTCAAAGTAAAGCATTTTCAGTGCCATTTTCAAAAAGCAATAAAGAGAAAAAATATGAAGGTTTCTTTACTAGCCTCTGGTGTTGGATTTTTACAAGAGATTATCATCATTACAGAAACATTTATTTTCTCCATCATTCATAAAGTGCAATATTGGTTGGTGCTCACCTTCATTCTCTTGTCAGAATAAAACAGCTGCTGAATTAGATGCTGCCCTGTCATTGAAACTGAAAGGACAAATTAACTTCTTAAAGCTTATTTGTAACTCTAGCTGTTCCTAAAGTAACAGTAACACTCACTAAAGATGCACATTTCATCAGTTTATCAGCTGTGGTCTTATTTACTTCTGTTCAGGTTTTTGCGTCATATCTAATATTGAGATCAATTACGTCCTAGATCTGGGAAAAAGTCTGCCTGTACAGATTAAGGTTATTAATTACTGGGAGTAAAAAGTAAACTTCTGTTTCTCTGAATGTTAAGACATCCAGCAAGGAAGAGTTATTTTTTTCCCCTTTGGCCAAACCCTCTCAGCCAGAACAGAGTGCAAAAACACCTTTTCTTAGACAAACCTCTCTCAGCAGTAGTTCAAGCCGCTACTTGTTCCCAATTTTTCTCTTCCTTCTCTCCGTTTTTCTGCGATGTTTCCTTTGCTCTCCTTCTCTCTTTTCCTGTTCTTTCTTGTAAACATGCTTGGACTACACATTAAAACTAAACATGGTTGACAAAGTATGAACATTCATACATAAAATTGTGACAGATGCCAATGTTTGGGGTAAAAACTGCTTTCATTTCCCAGAGAGTTTTGACATTTTGTATACTTACATTCTTACTGCCTTCCGTACATAAACATATGAAGATCTCAGGAATAGTTTGCTGTGCATATGCAGCACTCACAAAGTTTTAATTTAAGGAATTAAAATTATTAAAATTAATGTGAATTTTTTATTTGACAAATATTAGAGGATAATCTAAGGAATTTCAATTACAGTTGTAATGTAAAGAGGAAATTCAAGCCACAGTTGTGTTCTAACTGGGTGTCAGGGTTGTGCTTGTGTGCAAACCCAGTGCACCCTGTCATCAAGTCATCCTGTCATCCAGTGCACCCTGTCATCCAGGAACACTGCAACCTGTTCCTGCATAGGTGTGAGAACAGACTGACCTAAGGCATGGTGATGGACTCCATTTCTAGCCACCTTTGTGACAAAGCTTTTGAATAGATGCTACAGGACTCTCCAAGAGAATTTTGGAGTCTGGAAGATGCCCCCAGGCAGCTCCTACTGTGCAGTATTTGTACACCTACATGTGTTGATTAATACCCTGAGTGGAGACTCTGGCCATCCTAGAGGTGCCCCCAGGCAGTTCCAGCTGCAAATCTGACTAAATTGCACATAGATAAGACTCTAGTAAATTTCAGAAACCAGTCCTGTGGGCACAGAAATAGCCATGTAGGACAGCCTTTTCTGCCACCTAGTTGTGTATGTCTGTGTTGTACACAGTTTAAGATAATCAATAGCAATGGATGGATTGTGCACATGTGGGGGTGCTCGCATAGGACCACTGACCAGGCGGATTATAAGAATCCATCAGAACAACAGTTCAAGGAGTCTCAGCTGATCCAGCTGAAGAAGCCATTGCAAAGCCCTTCACAACCCAGACAACTGAGCATCGTGTTCAAGAGATTCAGTTCCACATGTGATCACTAACCTTTGCAAAAGATTACATAAAATTAGTTTTGAACAAACGTTCTGTCCACAAGTGACTATGGAACAGAAAAAAATATGTGCTGGAAATCCATCCTAGAGTCTATGAACTCATACTGAAACAGTTAAGATGTCAGCACTGAGCAGGTAACCAGCAAGTCTCAAACATTGGTTCTGAGATCGTCCTTACAATACTATTTCTGTAGATTTACAGAAGTAAAACTCTTAGCTAAGATTTTCCTTTCTGAGATATCCTGAAAAATATATGGAGGAGCTTTCAGAAATCCTTAAAAAGGACATAAAAACTACTAGATTACTTCATGTAGGCTTGGTGATGTATTGACTTTTGATAAAACATCTCAGTAATAGTTCTGAAAAGGACATTTTTTTGTCAAGTTAGTGCATTTTACAACATTTTTTTTTCTTGTGAGTACAAAGTAGATTGCTTCCTTCCATATTTATATCCACTGTATTGTTCAAATTTTGTTCACACAATACCTTTGAGGGGGATTGTTTTTGTTTAGACTAAGAACATAGTATTTTGGTAGCATTAAGTAGGAAGCTGTTCATCTTAAGTGAAATTCAGGACATATTGAACTCAACAGAAAATCCCCTGTAGAGAAGGATTCTCGTCTCCACTCTTTATAGTGCTGTGGAATAAATTAAGAATGAGAAAATCAGTCTAGTAAAAAAGCTACTGACAACAGTTTTCTGGAAATGTCTGCCCAAGCTTTTAAAAGAATCTTCTTCCAATCAGTTTACGAATTCTATTTTTGTTTTGCTTTTTGTTAATATTGTGGCAAACTTCCAGACGAGTATTTGTAGAAGATGTCTGCAACAGATTTGTAATAGAAATCTGAATAAATTCGTTTTTATTTTAAAAAGCTACAATCATCAGTGATATTTTGTTGACTGTCTGCTGTTTCAGTCAATATGATAAGATTGATAAATGCAATCTGGATATTAATTTCAATCTAATAAGGAAGAAAACAAAAATAAGCTGTTTTGCATTATACAGGGACAAAACAGGTCAAAGAAAATTCAAATTCTTACAGCTGTGTGATCAAGGTCAAAGATGATGAAAGAAGACAAAATGTAGCAATATGGACACTGTGAAACTACAGAATGATTAAAATCTCATCTTACATCAAGGAAATTGCTTGAACACAAATAGAACATCTTCTAGCTAACTTTTTATTCTGTAAACCTTTTAGATGTTCTTGGAATGTTTGATGAAATTTTCTTCCCCTGTACAATAGCCTTTTGTAGCTTTTCTTATTAGTGTGGACCTGCAGCCTGCCAGCATTAAACATTAATCCTCTGCATAATGAAACTGTGAGAATGGATTTCTATGAAATTTCGCACATTTGTTAGTCTGGTGAGGAAGATGCTCATTTTCATGTCTGGCTTTTCAAGGTTTTCTGATTAAAAAATGCACCTCTAAAATCAAGATTAGTTGGAAGCTGAGAATAATTTGTTTCATTCTTATTGGTGTTAACGTTTCAATTCAATATTTAATAAAAAATAAAACATCCAAAAACACACAGTGGGAAATATTTGGGTTCAAATGAAGCACATAGTACGTAGCAGAGCTATGCACAACTCACACTAGGCACAGAAGTACCATAGGCCAAGCACTATCCAGGTATGCCAGGTGATAATTCACAAGAAGTACATCATAGCTCATACTTGCTTAGCATCACACCTTCTGGCATTTCTTTGCACTTGTACAAATCTAGTTAGTTTAGATATAAGAACTAACTGGATCCACATGACCAGTGTTTCCAGGATTAAGAAGGTTGTGGGGGAGCTCTCCAGATTTTAAGGCTTAGAGTATTTGACTTACGTTAGCAACACAGGAATGTCCCTTTGCAGATGGGGGGTAACAGATTGCAAACAGTCATATTCACCTGGGAGGAGACATTGGATGAAACAATAAGGGAAACTGTGGACTAGGTGAAACTGCATTGGGTTAAATTGCTTGGTTTTGGGAACCCGAGAGCATAAAAACTCTTTTAGCAGACTCTCCTCATGGATGGAGATGTCCTGGCAAATTCATGGTTAAATGCAGTTAAGGTGATGACACTCCCAGTCTGCCTTGAGGGCATTACCCAATGCCTCATCAAGGGATAAGAGCCACCCCTGACAGAAGTTCTTTTGGCTTCAGAGCATCTTCCCTGAGTCAAAGGGCCACTCCAGAAATGCAGCAGAATCTGGCTCCCTATACATAATAGAGCACTTGGGCCATTTTTGTCACCAGCACCCCCAGGAACTAGGCACAAAAAAGTAGCCATTGCATTTAACATAACTAAGGGAAATGGGGATTTTAGAGCATAGCATTAGCATACATATATCAACATTTTCTCTTGCTGGGCTTTAAGCACATATCTAATCATTTATACATGCAGTTACCTAATATTGGCACACAGTCCCAGTGCGTTATAAATGCAAACATAGACATACATCTTATTAGTTCCTGAGTGAATTTGGAAGTGTCGGTGCTGGAATGCTTTCCTTGAGGTAGATGGATGCTTTCACAAGTTAATTCAGAAGTCTGTAGGGTAGAGCAGATCAAAGTAAAACTTTGCAAATGTCTAACAAAGAAGAGATACAAGTTAATTTACAAATGCTGTAATAAACTGAGAAGTAAAACCAACACCTGTGGTGTTAAACAGTTAACCTGCTGTTATACTGATTCTGAGAGTAGGGGGGAGGAATTAGCAAGAATTGCAGTTTTTCAGGATTCAGTGGGATCTGCCAGTCACAACTCCCATTCTGAATTCTGTTGCCCACTTCTTACCAATGCTTGAACAGACACTTTAAAACCAAAATATAGCTTCTAGTGTTTCAAAAGTAGCCAAAAGATCCCTTCCCTTGGACACAAGAATATTAAAAAACATCCACTAGTTATGCACAGCACTGTGAGATAAGATTGCCTAAAGCCCATGGAGTCCACTACAGTTTAAAGTTTCAGATGAGACAGAGATGTCACTTTGGATGGGGTTCTGCTCTCATTTAGAGTTAAGGCATTTAGGATGCACCAGGTCTCAAAATGTGAGGTGTTTCTCAGTCATCAAAGCTGAAGAGCTCCTGCTTCAAAAAAGTAAATGAAGATATAGAGAGGGTGGAAAGGATACAAACACCACATAAAAAGACCAGTTTGATGGCTGAACAAATGTCTTTCCTTGCTCATAATTTTGTGAGTTAAAACTCCTTGCTAATTATTCTTCATTCTCTCCATAATCATTCAACACCCCTGGCTTGTTCCCACATTCACTGTCATGTATTTTGCTATCAGTTTGAGCTCACTCACTCCCCATCCATCTACCAAACACTTTCCTTTGCCTCTTATATATGAACTGAACAGTAGCATCCTAAAATAAATAGATTAACAGATCATTTAGTTAGCTTATATCTTCTCAGCAACGAATAAATGGTTGCTTGGGGGAGATTTCACCGACCAGCTTTGTGGACCAGTTAAGAAGGAAGGACACGCCAAACAGAAAATTGTGGCAGAAAAGCTGTGTGAAAGGTGTTGGAGGTGGACAAAATAAGAAAGTGGAGCCGAAAAAGGAACGTGAATAAGATCAGAATTAGGCCTTGTGTGTTAAGAGATCTGCATTTAATGTTGCAGCATGTAGCTGATTGCAAAGCAGCAGGAGCGTAGCAGCACCTGTCTGCTAACCTCAGGAACTGCCTCTGTTAAATTTTATTTCATTCATTTAATAAGTATCAGTAAGAATCAGAGATACTGATATGTTGCAATGTTGGGAAATAAAATGGCATTTACTGGCAAGGGAAAACATCTAAACAGGTCAGTTTTTCAATTCTGGATTCAAGTCACATACTTGCAAAGTATCTCATTTTCCATGTTCCCTCACCTCTGTGACATAACATTAGTGAACTTTAGATTGTCACAGAGGAGTCACACCTGTATCACTTAAGTGAATCCTTTAATAAAATGCATGGATAAGTATTGGAGGGAGAGACTTCCTTCTGACAGAGTGATATAAAATGACAGACTGTAGGTTTGCCAAGACATTGGATATATTCTGTAAAATTGCCCTGCTTACAAGCATAAATCTAGACAGTTAACCTACACCGATGTTAGGGGAAGGAGGAAATTTTGCCATTTCAATAAGAAAAGTATACAGACACTCCAAAAACGAATAATAGAGGATAAAATAAAAAAAATCAGAATCAATATTTTCTTAATTTGCTGATTATCCACAAAATCATTTGTATATCAAGATAAAGAGCAGATTAGAAAATAGCAAATATAAACCTAATGGACAAAACAGAGAACTAAAGTGATACTATATTGTATGGCATGTCTAGAAAGTCATAAAGACATATAAACTAAAACTGATCACTTGAGTACAACAAAAAGACACAAGAAGTTAAGCATATTGGCAGTGTGCAGTTCAAATTGGTGCCAGAAAGGAAAATCCCAGCACTTACATGACTACTACAAGTCATATAAAAAGGTGCCAATATTCAGCTAATCAACCGCTTTGAGCATACATTTAGTCAGAAGAATTATTCATTAAAACAATAGATGCCAAGGAACAGATTTGTGTTAGAGTTTTTTTCTCCAAAGACAAACAGTAAAACTGTCCAAAGCACCATAAAGGTTTGTTTCTTTCACAGAAAAATTGTTTGGACACATAGGGCCAAGATTTGCAACACTATCAAGATGCTAGAGATGCCAATAAACTCTAATTTCTGGACTCGAAAGGATTTCTGAACTTCTGAGGTCTGAATGCCTCATACAATACCCGTAGCATACATTCACATCTCAATCTAGAAGCTTACTTGTATATGTTGTAAGGAACATAACTCCCCTTGACTTATAGTTAACAAACTCAGAACCTACTTAGGGACTATTACAAATTGTACAGTTAAAGGTGGTGTAAGATACTGAACTGCCTCTAAACAAGCTCATCTTTCTACACAGCACAGTGAAGGGCCATTCAGAGGCATTTGCTGGCATCCCAGAAGCAGTACAGCATTGCTAATTAAAAGGATAAGTAGAGGCAGAACTAATTAACCCAGGGCAAGTACAGCTAGACTACTTTGTGGTCCAAAGCTCCTACTGGCATTGTATGACACTATACAGAAGTACAGTAAGGTCTTTTTACCCTTTTGCAGCTTACTTGAACGTCATACCTGTCCACTACTGTAAATCTCATCTGCAGGTCTTAAAACCTCATTTATTTTTCAAGTATGCCTTCTTCAAAGGGAAAAGTACTGCAATCCATTTCATTAGGTTAAAAAAAAAAGTATTTGGCATACAAATAATAGCCACAACAACAACCCTTCACTTTAGCATGTTGCAGCTCACTGAGGTATCTCCCTCAAAAATCCTGTTCTTAATAGAGTTTTTCTATAAATACTAGAAAGTCTGGGTAAATGTCATTCTTAGAAGGGCTACTAAGTACATTTATATGACTTCAATAGAGAGGGATGACCGTTTATAGTAGCCAAGAGCCTGCCCCACCATAATTTATTGGTTTTTATATTACCGGAAACCACGCAAGCTTTGTTCTCATGATCAGTGATTGCATAGTAACTGAACATTCAAAATGGCCCAATTTCTGCCATCAGCCTTGTCAGTTACATAGCAAACAGAGCCTATATTTGTATAGCTCTCTGGCTTCAAATGACTTATGTAGCATCTTCTCACACTGAATTAAACACTACCCTAAAAGTCTAATCCTTATTTATGATAAGATCCTTTTCACCTCTGTTCATAAAGGATGTACTCATTTAAAAGTCCCTCTACTCCCTGTCAGAGTATATAGGAGACTTAGCGCAAATGAAAATCTATTCCTAAATACACAAAAAGATGAATTGACTGGGTAATGTATTAAAATCATTTCCTCAGCACTGCAGAGGATATGCACATATATCTGCTTCTCCTTGGGTGTCTGTTACTACATGTATGTGAACATTTATTTAGATGCTGTTCTTTAAAGGGCTTCCTGTACACTTATCAGATAGATTTCAATTAACAGCTGAAGAAGACCACTAGCATGGTTTGTCCTCAATAACCAATATAAAGACCAACATAAATAAAGGCAATAGTGGAAAATCGATAATGTCATTAGGTCAAGGGCACTTGGTAGTGCAGAGCCAAAAACCATCTCTTGCCCACATTTACATAGAATACCTTGGGGGAAAAAAGAAATCTCTGCTCGTGTGAAAATCCTGAGCCTTTGTGACTTTGGAAGTTACTCTATAGTACATATTTCTACAGTCAGAGTTCTTCTGTCAGTACATTTAAACCATGAAGTGCTTTTGCTGCTGATTTGGCTATTACAGGAGGAAAATGACCTGTAAAGATGTTTTGAGTAGCTAAGTGTTTTGCATACATTATGGCAATGTGAGACATAAAGAACAGCGATAAGAATGAAGTTTACTAAAGTCAGTACAAACAGGTTTATTTTCCATATCACAGCAAGGACTTCTTCTAATAATCTTCTGAACTGAAGGGAAACAAGTCTGTCAAGATAAACACTTACAGAATTTGGGATTTGCAGGATCAGTTGGAAAACATTTCCCACCTGCGAAAAAATATGCTTTTAAAATTACAAAGGCAAATAACACAAAACTTCTGCATTATTAGACCTCCCTTCAGTGTTGCCAAGCAGGGAGCACACATGTGAAGGGAAGTATTATAAGCACAGGTCCCAGTTTCCCATAAACACCCAGGTTGCTATTGCAATCATTTTCCCAAGGGCTGTGATGAGGGCAGAGGGCAGAGAACAGGCCCAGGACCCTGTTTGCCATGCTGGCCCAGACAGGTACCTAGCAAGGGGCACCAGGACCACAGCCCTCCCCGGCATCTCCTAGAGATGGACACTTCCTAGACCAGTGCTTCTCAGATGCTTCATCCTGTACATATTCATGTTGTGGTGTACCTGTGCTCCTCTGCTGTTCATTAAAGGAGCCAAGTCCCCAGGAAGAGCCAGCTCCTGTGGACTTCATGTAAGAAAAACTACTTGAGAGTTCAATCTTGTGCTCAAGGGAAGCACCAAGCCACCCAGAACAGTTCCTCCTTCAGCTAATGCTGTCAAACTAAACTGGCAGTAGGCTACATACATGATGAGGGATGCCATTCTTAGAGGGCCCCATGATGCTAAGGAAAGTATTTCCATGTGGTCCCATGGGTTTTGGTTCAAGCCTCCAGTCTGCTCAGCCAGCCACAGGAATACACAGGTCAATGAACAGCAAAAATTCTTCCTATTTTGCGCCAGGCAATTAACTATTTTGCTACTGAATGGAAAAGGTAGTTGAGGTATTAAGAGACTTGCTCCCACTGGTGTTTGTCAAAAATTGAGTGAAACTTTTGTTTTCTAAGTTTATTGAGCTTTATACTTTAATCATATCTTTGCAGCTATTACCCTATGCTCAACATCACTCCTGGAGGACAGAGAAGCACATATGATTTACAAGAGTTAAAGAGATTTGTGTTGTTACTTTTCTTTTTTATAAGCTCTCATGAACACCACTGCAGTTAAAGGTCTGTCAGCATTTCCATTAAAAAACTAGATTTTCAGCAGTTTATATCTTAACTGTAAAAATTCACCCCATCCTGCAACTGGTGAGACAAATTTTTAATTGAGGAGTAAACTGAGATTTTTTTTTTGTTTGGTTGGGTGCTTATTTTTTGTTTTATTTATTTCATGCATTTAAAAGGAGTTTTGGTTATTTGAAAGGTAAGTCGATACAACTCTAGAAATAAAGAAATAAGCAAGTTAAGCTGCATTAAAAGGCTTTCTTTTCCAAAGGAAGTTTTGCAAACAAGCTACAGTAAACTACAACAAATATACCTTGGTATTTTAAAAACAAAATAAAAACAGAATAATGATTCACTTTTAAATATTTTTCTATTGGCATCAAAGTTCTATAAACACATTTCCACATCAAAGTACATGATTGAACAACTGGCTAATTATCTGGTCATAAAGCGTGTCTAGATAACATTTTCAGGTCTTGAATCGATGTAATGCTTTAGGTCAGCTCCCAGATTTCTTCATCCTGTCTTCTGGCTTGCTTAAAAATAGAAGACAATTTCTATATAGACGTCTCATCAAGTACAGAAGAAGCTGCAGGTGTCTAGTTGAACAGGGAATTGTGCCAAGAGTTTTCAAAAGGATAAACTTCTTACATATAGTTTTCATTTACAATATGTCACATATGCAGCAGTTGCAGGCAGACCTCCCAGATATCTATGGTGTTTGTGTGGTTGCATTCAATAGCAATTTAGCTTTTCTGTTAAATGTACTTTGCAGAAGAGATATGCAGACTGACAGTAAAATAAACACGACCCTAAGGGCCATCGGTTTAACTCAGACAAGTGTGGCATCCAGGAAAAGTACTACAAAGCTGGATAAGACTGAAAGAGTGTTTAAAAAGCTCTCAGGCAAAGAAGAAAAACACAATATGAGCACAAGTGGCAGAAATCTGTGGAGGATAGTGGGGTGGTTAAGAGGAAAGAAGGTCTCATGCTTAGTCATCATTATTCATACAACAACAAAAAAGAACTACAGGAAGGTAATGTAAACAGCTACAGAAAACTACTTTACATATCTACATATGTTCTTAGGACCAGATGTTACCTTCTTGTGAGATAAGGAGAAGTTTTTCTCTGAAAATGAGACTAAACATGGTGAGCAGACATTGGCATGTTGATGTATGAGCAACCTACTGTTAAAAGTTGTCTACCACAGGTCTTCTGAGCCAGACACTTTCTTTACGGTAATTAATCAAAGGAGACAGGCAAGAATGGCAGCTGCTGAAGTATAAGCATTCAGATTTACAAGCAGTAATTATGTAAGAGGACCTTAGTGTGCAGCATCTAAGAGAGTCCAGTGAGTTCCCTACACAGAGCTGATGGATATGCAACACATGCCGTTTCACACACGGCCTAGGGTACTATGAAACAATTCCCAGACTGCAGAGCTGAGCCCTGACAGTCATGTAATTAAATGAGCCAGGGAGACATATAGCTTCAGCTTTTATAACTAAGGATACTCATACACAGACACACATACACATACACACACACAAATACATACACACATAATTGTTTGTCCTATATGCATGTAATGTCTGCTAGAAATACAGCACTTCAGGCATGTACAATTAACCATCAGACAATCAAGGCATTTTATCACTGAAACTGGCATCCAAGCACAATGCTTAACTTCAAACAAGGATATTTCAAAGTGTCCTGAAAACCCTATCTGCCTCTTCCTTCCTTCCTTCCTTCCTTCCTTCCTTCCTTCCTTCCTTCCTTCCTTCCTTCCTTCCTTCCTTCCTTCCTTCCTTCCTTCCTTCCTTCCTTCCTTCCTTCCTTCCTTCCTTCCCTCCTTCCCTCCTTCCTTCCTTCCCTCTCACTTGAAATACCTTCATCACCGTGGAACAGTTTCATTCCTGGCAGAATAAAAGTCTCAGTAATTTCTTCACAGTCTTTGGTCATGTTCATACACATTGCATCACTTATTGAGGAGGGGAGGTATTTAATACCAGTCAGAAGAATGAAAGAGGAAGCAGCCCTTGAATTAGCAAAGAGTCTCCACTGACAAAGAAAGAATTTTCTCAGTTTGCTAGTGATGGTTAATCCTGCTTTATGTCTTCAGTATAAGAACATCCTTTTTAGCACTGAGATAAAATACTCTGGTATCTGTGAGTTTAATTCACTGAATGCAAAGTACTTCTTTGATTCCTTCTTTAGCAGCAGTCTGCTATATATTTTATCTTGTGAACTCAGACCCTGATTTTATTTGGTTCATCTTCTGTTTTTACTTTGTAGTGAGCTGCAAACTAGGATAATGCAACACAGTTGCTAAAATTCCAGTTTTCAATAGTCATATAGGCATGTATTGCTTAGCTTGGATTTATCTCAAGCCCTAGATACTGCAGTCCAATCTGATAATGCGTGCAGACAGTAGACATTGGAAAATATGTCCTTGTGTAAACACAATATAGCTGAACCTGTTTGTCAGGATGGAAAGGTGTATGAAAGGACACTGCACTTGGTGCCCCAAAGGGAAAATATGATGTACTATCCAAGGCAGAGTATTAATCATAGCTGATATTTCTGGACAATAAAGTAGAGTAATCCTTGTGAACAATCTCTCTTCAAGGATAAAAAGGGAAACTAAGGAACTGGCAGTATTATATGAAATGACATAGCCTGACATAGGATAAAGCTAGAAGCATCTCAGAAATCTCATCTGGAAAACAGCTTAATAATTGCTACATGGTTTATTGTGGCTAAGGTAATTTTTTCTCCTATTGCATCAGGGTCATTTTCTTGCTTGCAAAGCAGACACCTGGGCTCCCTGTAAAGTTGGCAAACCTGTAGTAAGTGAAAGCACTTGTCCATTTAGACTTGCAGAGTTCACAAGGTTACACCATATCTCCCGCAGAAGAGAAAATGTTAGTACAATTTCAAAACCCACAGGAACTGGATGTGCAGACAGTGATATTGTTACCCACTCCTACAAGACACTTCAGCTGTTAGATGTCTGATACGTACCAGTATCATGCAATGAAACACAAATTACATGATGAGGCACAGCAGGTTCAGTTTTAAAGAAACATTTCTCTTCACGATGAATGTACTGAACAAACCTGGGGCCAACATATAACTTCAGGGCAGAAACACTGGGAACAGATGCAATGGAGGAGTTACTCAAGTTCTGACTACGCAGTGTCAGGAGCACGGGAAACCTCCTCTGACATTTCACAGAGGCTAAGTTCCTTTGATTATCAACTATGCATAGTAAGTATGACACTTTTCCAAAAGCAGACAACAACTATATGTCAAAACGGAAAGAACCCAGATGCTTTCCAATACATTGGATCTGTATAAATCTGGGTTGAAAATAGTGAAGACAAAGAAATGCAAGACATTCATTAAACTGCAACTACACAAAAAACACTGAAAATTCTGTACTTTTGAAAGCCAAAATCAACTATTTGTCATTCCCCCTGGAAAAGATCACCAAGTTTTTAGATTAGAAACCCTGGACTTTAACTCATCTGGGACAGAAATGTGGCCACAATTCACCAGAGCCAAAGAAATGTTCCTACTCTTTACCATCCTGATAGGAAGGATCCGAGATAGCCCATAACATTTCAAATGCATTATGGCTAATGCACAGTTTCAGGTTCATGATAAAACACATCATTGGTTGTTTCTTTGGGAAGTTTCAGGGTTGCATTGTACCTAACTTCTTGGGTGAGCAAAAAGTGAGGCTGGAAAATGCTTTTGGCCTGGAACGCCTGGTGCCATGTTGTGGCTTTGCAGCCCTTCCTGCTGCTGCTGCCGACCATCAAAGGAGCTCTGGGCAGCACTAGGCTTTCCCTGTCCCTCCTGCCTTCTCCATCTTCAACATCTTCTCAGTCTTCTCCATCCTCACCCCCGCCCTCACTGCCCTTTCCCATCCCCCTCTCTCCACAGAGGCTCCCCACACAGCAGCAGGGCGTATGATACTGCACAAATGGTAGAAAAGGCTCCCAGATAAAGGCAGAGGCATGTTGGACACACAGACTGCTGCTGCCCAGGTCCTGATCACTCTTTGTGCACAGGTAGGGTTGGCCAGGCCCAAGGAGGAGTGTACCCAAAACCTTTGTGCAGGACAGTCCGTCCTCTGACACATCATGCTGTGCAGGCAAGGTCATCAGCCTTCAGCTGGCCTAATCATTGGCCTCATTCCCCTCCTCAGCCAGAAAGAGACACAAATTACACTTATATGGTTTAAAACAGGTACATGGGACATATTTTCCTCAATGGTCCATGAAGAAGGAAGCAGCAACTGGGCATCCTCAAGCAGAGGGTCCTGCTTGCCTTTCCATTGGTCAGCTAAACTGATGCTGAGGATATAACAAATCATGTGTTTGGAGTTACAGATGGGACCTGAGCCCTTGAAAAGCAACCATCCTCAGTCACAGCCATTTACTGAGTGAAGTGCTGTCTCTCCTGCTGTCGCACCTCATGCCCCCAAACTTTGTGCTCCCCAGCTCCATATTCCAAGGAGTGGATAAGCTTAGGCTGCTGCCAATGTTATTACGTATCCAATGGCTGAACAGCATGCTGTCAAGTGGCACCTTTCAAGAACTCTACAAATGTCATTTATTTTAAAATACTTGTTTGGGTTTAAATTTTTCATCTAAAATACAAAATTAATGTGGCAAACAGTGAAAGAGAGAAATATTTTATAAACACATATACAAAAAAAAAGAGCTCCTCATGTTGCTGCCTAACGATGGAGTGTTTTAAGAATGCTTCTCTAACATTTTTCTTTGTTGTCTGATCCGGAGTTTAGTGTAGTAGGATTTAATTTTTAGTGTCACCATGAAATGCAGTGTGCAGCACATGAAATGTTAATGTAATACATAAATGTGCAATTCAAAAAAAACAAGGTGATGTAAACAAACAAGTATTGAATCAGTGAAATATTCCACAGTTTGCAAGTGCCATTAGGCACAAAAATAATGGATTATTTCACCCATTCAAACTTTGACTTGGCTATCTCCCTTCTTTTCCTTTCTTCTAACCTCTGAACTGAAGTTTCCACTCTGAACTGAGAGGAACCAAATGTTCATCAAGCCAAACTTAATATTGCACTTATTCATGAAAAAAGCACTGGACTTTCTACAGATGTGAACCAGTCTAACTTCAATGCCATCAGTAAAGCTACACCACTTAACATTAGCTGAAACTTAACTTCCTTAGGCAGGGAATACCAACTAGGGGCACTCCAGAAGGATAACTAGAACTGTTAAACACCCCTTTACTTCTTTCCAGTGTATGAAACTTAAGGGGTTATTTTGTTTGAGATTCAACAGGATCTCATCTGCATCTTTTCCGCAATACTCTTTGCACCTGGATTTGGATGACTAAAATAACCCCAGCATGTGGTAATTCCTGCATTTCACCTTGTCTTAACTCAGAATCTTATACATAAAACCTACACTTTGCAAGATTTCAATAAACTCCAAAAGCACATTGTCTCCTCAAGTGAAATGAGGAGGACAGTATTTTCCTGCCTCATAAAGCTGTTATGAGGGTAAAAATACTAAATAGTCCAGGTTTACAGATACTAAGCAGTATGGTCATTTAAATGTCTATGCTATAAGACAGAGGTATGAATAGAGTTCAAAATTACTTAGTACTGTAATGAATAAATAAAGCAAGTATTTCAATAGGATGGTCAAAGTCAAGTGATTACAGAAACATTACCCCATTTTTATGTTTGGAGTATAGTTGTGCTGTCTATAGTTACACACTTAATTAAAACTGTTTATCAGCATAAGAAAAAAAATACTGATAGAATATACAACAAAACATTTTTTTTCCATTGTAACTGAATAACAATGACAAACATTAAGGCTGGGTCTATACCACTGGATTTTTCTGATGGAGAAAGTTATGCCCTGTTCCCAGGCTCATGTCTTTTTTGGAGATAAATCTCTCTATGATTGACCATTCAGGTCCACACACTGCACAGGGCTTGACCCAGCTCTCCTCAGTGCTCAGCTCTGTGCTTTTAAGTCACTACTGGGATTTTATCTGTGAATACTTTTTTTTCATTTCACTCTGCCCAAAATAGTAGGGCACAGTTATCAGAATCAGGTTTTTATACTATTGTGTTGATGGTAGGTGTTTGTGGTCTGGGGTATTTGCCTGAGGGCAGATTAGGTCACTTAGGAGTGCAATGTAGCATGATATGATGTATGATAGTACAAAAAGGACAGTATAACCTCTGTAGGGTAGACAGAGGCAAACCTGGTGAAATCTGATCCTTGTTACTTGCACCGGGAGATCACTGTAGTGTGTCAGAGGGAACCAGTTTGTTCACTCTATAGAGGACCCAGCAATGAGGTGCCATACATGCATTGCTGTTGTAGTTTAACACCAGTAGGCAGCTGACCACCACACAGCCGATCCCTCACTCCCCACCTCAGCGGGACAGGGGAAGTGTAAAAGTGCAAAAACTCGTGGGTTGAGATAAAGACAGATTAATAATTTAAAACGGGGGGGAAGGGGTGGGTGAAGAAAAGAGAGGGAAAAAACAAAACCAAGAATAACAAGTGATGCAAAAGAAAACAATTGCTCATAACTTACCAGACGATGCCCAGCCAGTCCCTGAGCAACAGCAGCCCCCACAAACCTCCACTCTCCAGTTTTACTGCTGAGCATGGTGCCACATGGCATAGAATATCCCTTTGGTCAGTTAGGGTCAGCTGTCCCGGCTGTGTCCCCTCCTAACTTCTTGTGCATCCCCAGCCTGATCGCTGGCAGGGCAGTCTGAGAAGCAGAAAAGGCCTTGACATAAAGCACTGCTCTGCAACAACTAAAACATCCCTGTGTTATCAACAGTGTTTTCATCACAAATTCAAATCATAGACAAATACAAACTACTATGAAGCAACTTAACACTATCCCAGGCCAAAACTAGTACAATTGAGAAAAGTCAGAGAATCAGGACCCATTCATGTCTCTTTCCAGTCTCGAATACAAACATAAGAGAAATGCAAAAACTAGGACACAAGATAGATAAGATTCTTGGATAATTTCATGCCCTCCTTAAAGCTAAATAGATTACAGATTTCTCCTTGATTTATCTGTTTTAAGTATCTGATTTTGTGAGCAAATTGTAAAGTTACATTTTCTAGCAAGAAGTGATATAAAATGATCTTTGGAGAAAAAAAATTAAAAGTTTAAAAATCCAAAATTTCTATTTTCTTGTATAGTAGCAGTTGAGTGTTTAAATATTTAACAGTGCATAATACATAGTACTTATAATTTGAAATTATAACCAATCTACATAGAACATTTTAATAGGCAGGTGGTAGTAATGGTTCATTTCTCTTCAAAAGGCAATGAAAATATCAGTCATCACAATTAAGACAGTGTAAAGATATGAAATCTTTTGATCTGCTTCTCTGTTGTCCACTTATTTCAAGAAAGTTATAAAAATAACGTAGAAAGTATTAGCTTTGTATCACAAATGTGTGATACATTCATATCTTGATTTTATTCCAGAGTGCTTAAATCTTGACTTCCACCTTGAATAAATTAAAACAATTGCCTTAAATGTAAATGTCTAGCTAATTTTTAATAAGATCTGCACCAACACATTTGAACCTAGACATAAAGCCATAAGGCCACTGTCTTTTTCACTTTTGCGTATCAAAATTAAATTGACCTTCTCAATTTCTCCAATATTTTAGAGTCAGAAAAAATTGGAGCCTTGTAGCCAGACCCAGCTGAAGGTCTCCCACAGGTTACACCAAGTAACTCCTACAAATGCAAAGCTCACACCCCACCAATGTCAGCAAAATTGAATCTATCTTATCTGAGGTACTATGGGCAAGGACCTCTCTAACAGGCAGCAATGGGCAGGCCAAGGGGTGAGCAGAGGTGATCAGCACCACAAAGATGGGGACACTGGGTGTACCCCTGGAGAACCAGTTTCTCACTGCCAGAGGTGAAGCGAGAGGCAGGCGAGGAGATTTGTGACCACTAGCAGCAGCCACCTCAAACCCAGCAATCTCCTGTCCAAGCCACCTGCTCACTTTGCTTGAGCTTAGTGTCAGTCTCATACCCAGCCCAAATTTGTTCTTTAGACCCAGATATTCCTCCCTGTACTGTTGTATAGAAGGTTTTCCAGGACATATTTCATTCCCAAAGTATTAAATCCATGGGAAACTGATAATGTTTTCATTATCTGTAATATTAGTAGCAGCAACAGTAGCTGTGTTAGCAGTATTAGGTAGCTCAAGTTAGTATCTCCTAATTCCAGAGACTAGGCAGTAAACATGGGAACAGGAAACATCCCAGTCGGTCCTGTGAGAGTACTCCAGCTTTCAGCAATGCAGTATATAGTCTTATCAGATTTCAGATGGCCCAGAGGGAAATGTTGATGCAACTTTGCTGCTCCTCTGAAACTTGTTTTTGAAGCTCTTCCATTTCTTTTGCAAGAAAACTCAATGGGTTTAGTTTTAAGCTCCTGCCTTCTCTCCTGAGCTGTCTTTGACAACTCTGTCCAGAAACAGAATACTGAACTCAATTCTCGGTTGCAGTTACAAATCTCACCAGAAGTCATTGTACAAGATCACCTTTTGTGATATTTTACTGTGCAACCTTAACATTGCAATGCAAGTTGCACAGATGGAATTGATTTCAGCAATATTGTCGTGGATGTTTATAGGAGCACACTTGATCCAACAGTAAATTATGCAGGAGACCAACAAAGCTAAATCCTGTTACCTTAAGAAGGAGACAGTTTGTACCTTATGATACAAATCGTAAGGTCAGTCTGGATTATCAACTGGATTCCAAAACTTCTGAAGCATGCTTTTTCTGTAACAGCCTGCTGCAGAAGGAGCATTTTTTTTTCGTGTGTGCAAACTATACTTTACATTGCAGAATGCTTTCTCCTGATGTTCTACCTGTTAGAAAGACAAAACAGTCCTCTGAAGAAACTCCAAAGAATTTTTTTTTTACATTTAAAATAAATAATATTTATCATGGGATACTTATTTAATTATATTTAATTATTTATAACAATTCATAATTTATTTATAATAAATTTTCTTTAAATAAAAGATTATCAAGTCAGATCACCTCTGGTCAGAACAGTTTCTGTTCTGAAACTATTATATGTAAACAGAAAAATTAGTGACGAATTGCAAGATCTGTTTGAGAGTATGGATGCTTTTTACTTCTTTCAGCTCCCTTTCACCTCTGTCACAGAATCCTTTTACATTGCTCTTCCTTCATTTGTGTTCCCTCCTACCTCCCCACATGCCCTTTTCTACTTGTCTTTCCCTTGCTCTTCCTTTGAGTTTAATTCTTTTTTTCTATGATACAAGAAAAGAATGCTAAAAAACATGTTCAAATGTACCTTTATATTATTTTACCAAGAATTTAAGCAGAAATCTCTGGACTGCACTGATATTCACTGTGACCATCCCCCTCTGTTTTCTTTTTTTTCTTTCTGTCCTCTTTTGTATAACTGTTCTCCATTATCTGTCCCACTGCCCGTCTCAAATGTATTCATCTCATGAGAAAGAGGCCACCTGAGAAAACAACCTGAATTATTTCCGCTCCTTGCCAAACTATATTTTTCCCAGGGAACTGAAATTTCCCTTTCCAACAGAAAAGGGAAGTAACTGTATGTAAAATAGCTCCAGTTCCAATTCTGTAGCTTTACCACAGCACAGTGAATCAGCGCTTAAGAAGGGTGCCCTTAAAAATAAGAATTAACAGCAGCTGAGATATTTCCACCATGATGACTTTTCATTCAAACCTGCTGCTTGGTCAAAAAAATCAACATTTGGGAAACTTTTACCAAAAGCTAGGCAGATTTCCATTAGAAATCTTCCTGTTCTCCCATCGGTTCACCTGACAACTACAGATCACTCCACACTCTCAGAGACATGGTTGATCTCAGGGCTGGGCACCCCAGAGCCTTCAGGCTCAGAGATGGAGGAAAGCTCTGATCTGAATGAGAATTCATGGTGTGTGTGTCTGAATTCCCCCCAGTCTCAGATCTGATAGCCCAAAATGGCATGAGAGACCTATAGCAGATCACTGCCACCGCAGGATGCAAGGGGAGTTATTCGTTTGGACAAATGATGTTTAGATGGTGCCTTACTCATGGACTGTGCCTTGACCTTTCATACAGTCTGCAGGTTATCTAAGCCACTATTTTCTGAGTAGAAGTTGCAAGATTTTACAAGGAGTGGAACAATAGCATGAAGAGATGTTTTCATAGAATCATAGAATCATAGAATCGTTGAGGTTGGAAAAGACCCTTAAGATCACCGAGTCCAACCGTTAACTTAGCACTGCCAAGTCCATCATTAGACCATGTCCTTGAGCACCATGTCTATCCATCTTTTAAATACCTCCAGGGATGGAGACTCAACCACTTCCCTGGGCAGCCTGTTTGACAACCCTTTTGGTGAAGAAGTTTTTCCTAATATCTAACCTAAACTTCCCCTGGCGCAGCTTGAGGCCATTTCCTCTTGTCCTATTGCTTGTTACTAGGGAGAAGAGACCGACCCCCACCTCGCTACAACCTCCTTTCAGGTAGTTGTAGAGAGCAATAAGGTCTCCCCTCAGCCTCCTCTTCTCCAGACTAAACAACCCCAGCTCCCTCAGCCTCTCCTCATAAGACTTGTGCTCTAGACCCTTCACCAACTTCATTGCCCTTGTCTGGACACACTCCAGCACCTCGATGTCCTTCTTGTAGTGAGGGGCCCAAAACTGAACACAGTACTCGAGGTGCGGCCTCACCAGTGCCGAGTACAGGGGCACTATCACCTCCCTGGTCCTGCTGGCCACGCTATTCCTGATACAGGCCAGGATGCCATTGGCCTTCTTGGCCACCTGAGCACGCTGCTGTAGCAGCCTGTAGCGTTGGATGGGGTTGTTGTGACCCAAGTGCAGGACCCAGCACTGAGCCTTGTTGAACCTCATGCAATTGGCCTCAGCCCATCAATCCAGCCCGTCCAGATCCCACGGTAGAACCTTCCTACCCTCCAGCAGACCGACCCTTCCACCCAACTTGGTGTCACCTGCAAACTTACTGAGGGTGCACTCGATCCCCTCATCCAGGTCATCAGTGAAGATATTGAACAGGACCGGCCCCAACACTGAGCCCTGGGGGACACTGCTCGTGACCGCTGGCCAACTGGGTTTGACTCCATTCACCACCACTCTCTGGGCTCGGCTGTCCAGCCAGTTTTTAACCCAGCATAGAGTGCACCCATCCAAGCCGTGAGCAGCCAGATTCTCCAGGAGAATGCTGTGGAAGACAGTGTCAAAGGCCTTCCTAAAGTCCAAGTAGACAACATCCACAGCCTTCCCCTCATCCACTAATCGGGTCACCTTGTCATAGAAGGAGATCAGGTTAGTGAAACAGGACCTCCCTTTCATAAACCCATGCTGGCTGGGCCTGATCCCTCGGTTGTCCCACACTTGCTGCATAATGGCACTCAAGATGATCTGCTTCATGACCTTCCCTGGCACCGAGGCCAGGCTGGCAGGCCTGTAGTTCCCCGGATCCTCCTTCCGACCCTTCTTGTAGAGGGGCGTCACATTAGCTGACTTCCAGTCATCGGGGACCTCCCCGGTTGACCAGGACTGCTGATAAATGATGGAGAGTGGCTTGGCCAGCTCCTCTGCCAGCTCCCTCAGTATCCTTGGGTGGATCCCATCTGGGCCCATGGACTTGTGAGCATTCAGGTGGAGGAGCAGGTCAGTGACTGTCACCTCTTCAACAACTGGGACTTCACTCTGCGTCCTATCTCCGTCTCCCAGCTCAGGGGCCTGAAGAACCCGAGGATGGCTAGCTTGACTATTAAAGACTGAGGTAAAGAAGGCATTAAGTACCTCTGCCTTCTCCTCATCCTTCATGGCAAGGTTACCTTCTGCATCCAACAAAGGAGGGAGATTCTCCCTGGCCCTCCTTTTGTCACTGATATATTTATAAAAACTTTTTTTGTTGTCTTTAACGGCGGTGGCCAGTTTAAGTTCCAGCTGCACCTTCGCCTTTCTGATCTTGTCCCTGCATAACCTCACAACATCCCTGTAGTCCTCCTGAGTCACCTGCCCCTTCTTCCAAAGGCGGTAAGCTCTCCTTTTTTTTGTTTCTAAACTTGTGGGATTAGTAAACCCCTTTTCATTGAAAAATATTTAACAAAACCCAGAGAATCTCTAAATGCTTGCAGATAATTGATATGAATCAAGGCATTTATTCAAATGAAAAGCCCCATTCAAAAGCATTTCTGTGCAACAGGGTCTTATTTCATTTATTTATTTGACAAGTCCAAACTGCTCTACAACGTTTATAATGCTTTGATTGTGAGATGTGCTCCTATAATTGTTGTGCACTGAAGCTAAACTATGGGTTTCAGGGAGGAAAGGACAATCCTGCTTAGACTTTTTGTTCAGTTTTGGAAAGGTTTTTTTTAAACCAAGGAGGGAGAAAGGGCACAAACCTTAACAATTAGGCAGGGATGTTTAGCCCACTAGAAAGAAGGGATTAAGCAGGATCCAGTTCTGAAGGACTGGATCTTTGAATTTGATTTGAGCTTCCTAACCAGAAATGCTACAGAGATACTTACAGATATGAGGATAGTAACAAAGTGGAGAATGGTATGGAGAGAAATGAGAGGAATCTGAAAGGCAACCAAATAACAATGCCTACATATATCCCCCATAAGTACTGAACATCTGCAGGAGAGACATTTGTAAATGGATTAGAGCCCTGGAATAGTTAGCAAGTTCTCCATCTCACTGCAGTGTATAGAATAGATAAATAAATAGTGGGCATATGTGATATATATTTAGATAGTGCATTAGACTTTAAAATCTCTGTCTAACTGAATGCATTAGCCTGTATTTTCTGGTTATGTCTCTGGGATGCCATGGAAACACAGCACTGAATCCTAATGGGTCTCTCCTGGCAATAAATAAACAAAGTCTTTGTCTATTCATGTTTCAATTTCTTTCTTTTTCTTTTTTTCTGGTAATTTACAATTTCAAAAAGAAAACAGACTTACCCCCACCCATTCTCTTTGGTTGCAAAGCGTGCTGAAGATAATGCAAAATGCACCTTCTAGTGGCCACTGCAGCTTTCTATACAGCTGCTACTACCATTGGTAAGTAGTGAACACCCCCTATTTGTGGTGAACTTCCTTATAAGGAAAAAATGTGGCCTATATAATTAAACCTTGAGTCGAGTTCTTTTAGTAAATTGCAGCCTAACCTAAAGAGCACTTAATATACTTGTTGAAATTGAAAGCTGATACATAAAAGAGCAGACACAAAATCTGTTCTTTTCCTTACAAGTCTAGGAGGCTACAGCCAGTCCCTTTATATATAGACAGTAACAATGTTCATTGCCTTTAAACTGCTCCTCCAAAACAATGACACACTATCACTTCCCATGCTCCAGAACTTATTAGAGCAAACTGAAGCAATCATCCCTATCAAGCTAACGCACAGGAGCAAGGTGAAACTCTAAGCACCAAGTGATAGAAATACCAAGTATCACACAGCATCGGTTTGCCATCTGGCACCTGCTGTCCCTGTCTGAAATGAATAAAGTCATCGAGAGGGGATGTTGTGTGGTAACATGAGTAATAGGAAGACTGATAATTATCTGTGTGGAGAAGTGGGCAGATTTAATTAGACTACTCAAATCTGAAGAGTCAACTGAATCCAAAGGCAGCAGCCTCGGCTGTGGAGGGCAGCCATATGGTCGCTCTCAAGCTTTCAGGTCAGACTGAAATTCAACAGGGACCTTTGTAACTAATTTAGAAATGCAGGGCCACGTGCTTGACTCCACATCTGTCAGGCAGTTCTTGGGCAAGAATGACAGCAACACCAGGTATGCACGTTTGGTGCAATGCACACTACGGTCCCTGTTGTACCAGGTCTGAATAACAAGCTGGCCCATGCGAGCCTTTCCAGCCGCCCCGACAGAGACAGCAGGCCAGTCCTGGGAAGAATGAAGCAGGAAGAAGGGACAGTGTACAAAATGCCCTTAGGGTGCCCCTGAGTTATATGGCTCTTCAGTATAAGGGTGAAACGGGGACACTTTATAGCAGCCTTCAGTCTCCAAAATACACAACGGCTGCTGATGAAGTGAGGCGTATCACCTGAGTGGTGCAACTGATGTTAGTATGAATCCAATTCATATAATGGTAAATTACTGTGCAGGGGACCAGGTGGTAGAGAAGCAGTCTTGGAAATGACAGCTGCAGTATGTAAGTCTTGAAAACCTTCTCTCTTACCCTTCTCTTATATGCACATAAAAGAAAATTCATGGATTGCTTTCTATTCCCGCTTTTATTTTTTCTGCTTCCAGAGGAATGGAAACAGTTGTTCATTCAGATTTCACTTTTTTTTAATCTGACCAGCAGGCTAGGATAATAAATATTTCAACTTAAGAAATAGTAATATACTTAATGGCTTTCAGGTTTTCCGGGGCGGGGGGCGGGGAAGTTGTCAGAACCCACATAGTGCATAAGGGAACAGTCAGACTGTCACAATATATACTGCAGAGAGAGATGCTAACAAAGGAACGAGTCATGACAACTGGACAAGAAAATTAAGTAAATAGGTGGACTTAATTCATCCTGCTGCTCTAGCATTTGCAAAATTTGTAAGGCCTTGATTTCACTTCTCTTTTGGACATGATGTTACACCAGAAGGCAGTAAACTGAGAGGAATCTACCATGCAGGGAACAACCATTCTTATCAATTGCCTTCCTCCTCCTGTGTCATATATGGCCATGGTACAGTCACTTCCCCTGCTCCTGGCCAGCAAAGAGAGGGAGCAGATCCTCCCCCAGGAAGTAACTTGCTATTTGAGGAGGTGGCAGCACTACAACAACCCAGGACCAAAAGAGAATATGGATGCAAGAGAATTTTGGACTTTGCAGTTGGGCTCGAGTCAAACAGAGACAGATAGGAGGGATTCAGTGAGCAACACAGCGTGAACTACTCTCAGCCTAGAAAGATACATATTCCAGTTTACCACTAGCAGACAACACAGCTGATCAGGGCTTCCCACACCTTAGTCATCTGGGAGAGCCATAAAAAAACATGGCACAAATAAGACTGATTAATACTAAATTTTAAGTTGTAACAGGTTAAAATATGGTACTTGGCTATAGCCACCTTCTCCTATTTTGCCACCCTGGTTAGATACAAATTTTATAGTAGTGACATGTCCAAGACACTGCTGTCTAAGGCACTTGCTTTCAACTAGTGGAGATCTGACAAAAATTGCCAGTATAACAGGAATTGTTCAGAAATCACTGAGGCACACGTCAGAGTCTGCTTCCTTCAGTGTCTGTATAACACTAGATTATGTGAACCTCTATATGACACAGCAGTCAGTCTTAGGCTCTTGCCAACTGTCTTTTAAATGTGTAGTTTTTCACACCTTGTATAAGTGGTGAACACCAACACAGAACAGCTAAAACAATTACAGAAGATTCCAGGGATTTTGGACTAGAGCCATCTGCAAATGTACAAAAAAAGCATGACCTAATCCCATCTTCTTTGACAGAGGGAGCCAAATAGCAACTCTGTCAGCTGAGGCCAACAGAGTGAAAAATATTTTTTTCAATGGCTCTTTCAGGGGAAAAGAGAGAGAGAGAGAGAGAAGGCTACACAAAGCTGTTGTTACACTGCATCAAGCACTTGCTTCGAATTTGCATGCAGCACTGTTGTATCACAGAGAGCGTCACGTTTTGCCTGCATTTACCCTCTGCCCCTTTTTTTATGAATGTGTCCAGGCCAGGTTGTTAAATACTTTAAAGTAGTGGCTTAAAATATAACTTAGATTACTTTTAACATTCAATGTGCAGCACGACAAAACAGCATGATCTAATCATTCTGATGACAAATGCTGCAGAATGAAAACATCAACAGCAACTTACATTTACTGGTGTATGGCATTTTTCATCACTAGGGTTCTGCGTGCTTCCCAGCTCTTAGAGAAAGCTTGACTCTTGGTCAATTAAAAATATTAACTGAAATCTGAATTTTTATAAGTGTTTTCTACCTACATAGTGAAGCTTTGGGATGTTTAAAATGCAGATCTTCATCCCTGTTTTGTGACTTGCATGTTACCTGAAGAGCTTACCATCTATGTATGTGACAGAATTACTCTCTCATCTTCCTACAGAGTCCTATGGCTTCTAACTCAGTAGCATCTGAAAACAGGCAAACCACCTCTTCATTGCTATCAGCATACATGAGTGAGTTTTGTATCAGATATATGTGTCTCATTGTAATTCCTACAGGGAGTCTTACACTTCACTGAAATTATTCCTCTGATGATGCCCTTCTTCCCTGCCCTCAGCCCTGCCTATTAAGACCTGGGCATATGGCGTCCAAAAATTCCATAAGGCAACATGTTCTTTTTATGAAAATACCAATTACATCACTCATGCATTCAGATCCATCTTTTCCCTATGCACTTCCTTTTCTACCGCTTCAAGTTCTGACAGTTCTCCTCTCCATGCCCCACAAATCATACACATAGCCCACACTTTAAGCTGAATAGTTTTGATGTCACAAAAATATTTTAGATTCATGTTTTTTTCTCTAGTAGGATATTTTTCTCAGTCCTTTGAACCAAAAGGCACCATTTTTCTGATACTCCGTGTTTAACACTTCTGACACGCAGGGGCAAATCCTTCACACAAGATCACCAGGAGCTTCTGAAGCTATATGTAGTGCTTGCCAGAGCTTTCTGGTGCTGATGACTCATATCTGTGAAATGGAGCTACTCCAACAAGGGCCAAAGATAGGACATGTATTCCTCTGCCTAATTTAGGCAGCCATCAATCGTACTTGCCATATTTTCCTCTATTCTGAGGACTTCATACCTTAGTTCTTAAATCAAAGGGAGATTTTGTCAGATAGTTGCATTGTTTCATATTGTTTATTGCACTCTCACTGTTTCACATGGAAATATCTTCAAAACATATACATGTATATTCACATACACAAATTACTTAAACCTCATAACCCTGTCCTTATGCCACACTGTCTATTCTCAAGCTGTGCTTTTTGAATGTATCCACATCTAATCCTTTAAAAACACTTCTGAGACTTAAACAATTGATGTCAAACTGACTGGTCTAACTTCCTGCAATTCTTTTAGATCCTTCTCAAAAGTAATTGGTATGTTGCATTAGTTATTTCTCTGGTCTCCAGAGACTTATTTTCTAAATTTTCTTATAGGTTTTTTTCTATCTTTCTCTGTTCTGTGCCTGTGTCTTGTACCTGGTCAGATTCAAGACCCTTTAAAGGATTCAAAACCCTTCAAGACACCATCAGCTAAAAGATCACACTCTGGCTACATGCTTTTCAACTCCTACTGTTACAAATAACACCAAAGGCACCTGGAATCAAAAGAGACTAAAGAAAATTATGCTTCCATTTTCTTTACTTTGTACGCTTGAAAGTACTTCCTTCTGCAGCTAGTTTTATGGTTTTCCTTATTTTAACTAACTTCACATGTTTTTTGTATAGGTCACTCAAGCAGCTGCAGGAAACAGAACAGCACAGTTTAAAATAAGAAGAAAAAAGATTAAAAACACCCAGAGGACCTGGGAAAAAATGTAGTCACAGGAACAGTTTTTAACTCATTTTCTAAGCAGACTAGATTTGAAATTATTATCAGCTCTCCATGTGGAAAATGAATAGATGACAGCAATCTGTGCTGCCAAAGAGGAATGGTGCTGAGACCTGCACAAGATATGTTTTTAAAGGTCCCTTACAGACCCACACCACAGATGAAAACGGCCCCACAACTTGCCCTCCGCTGTGGAGTTAGGTTCTGGACATGCAGCAGCTACCTGGTTGTCCCAGCATCAGTGTGATCCCTTTTCCCTCACTCTTTTTGCTGACAATAAAAGTTCTCATTTGCCATTTACCTACCATCCCACTGCCAATGGCACCAAGAGAGCTGCTGAACACAGAGCAGAATGTTCCCCATCCCAGGATGGGCAGCTCCCCACAAATTCCCCAGCACAGGCAGGATGACTAGCATCTCCTTTGTAGAACTAGTCATCATAGACACTAGGTGTCCACACACATCACAGAGAAATCCAGGATATTTCTTGTGAGGAGATGTGGCCTGAGTGGAGGGACTGGAGCTAGGCCCACAGTCCTTCTCCCCAGGCAGCAGGACTGGTGCAGCTTCAATCCCTGAATATCTCCAGTCAACAGGTTTTCAGAAACAGACCATTTTCCCCTTCTCCTCAAGGCCTCTACACTTGGTACATACAGGGCACTCCAGCCTGGATCATACTTTCTAGATGTTTCCTCTGGCATGTCCCTACATAGCATTGCATGCAAGATCTGGACAAAATTTAATAGCAGAAGTGCAAGATGATTAGTAGCAACAATTTCTGCTTGGAATATTGCAATAGGAAGATAGTGGAAACATCTGGATTTACGAATTTAGCACAAACTCATGCCATACAGCCAATATCCTCTGACCAAGAAAGAAGGCAAATGTGGTCCTATCTGTATTAGTCTATATATTTCCAGCACAGACAGAAAGTATTAACATCATACAAAACCCTAGTGAGGACTCATGTTTTTTCAGTTCTGGTTGCTTGTGTTTGAAAAAGAGAAATTAAAAAAGATGATGCAATGTAGTCCTAAGATATCAAAAATAGCTTTGAATAACCTTTGCTACCAAAAGCAGCCTACCACACAGAATTAGGACTCCAGTTCTAGAGGGCATTTCAAATGCATTATTTGTTAAAATTTTATTTTTAATTGCTTGACACATTTCCAGGGAGTTGGCATTTCCCAATAAATAGAGAACTAACTAAAGTTCATCATAACATTTTGTTTTGTATCAAGTTGCAACCACAGGCTTTGCTCAACAGGGGAATGTCCCAAGTACAGAATTTAATGGATTAATTTACTTGAAAATACTTCTCTTAACTTCAAAATTTCAAATCAAATTTCATCTTCAGTTCTTTTGCAGGTGGTTTAGAACTTCAGGTGATATTGGGTTTTTTTGGTTGGTTGGGTGGATGGGTGGTTGTTGGGGTTTTTTTCTTTTCCTCCCATGTTGAACAAGTTGAAAAGCAAAACTAAAGATATTTTATCTTCTTCACAATAAAATATGTCTATGAACTTGGGAGTGTTCTTGTACCAAATGGCAGGGGAGAAAGCTGGGAAGAATTATCAGTGATGTTACTTTCAGAACATCTTACAGCAGTCAAAGGCATGAAAAATGCAGGAATGTGGTTTCCAATTTTTTGGTACAGAATAAATCAGGTAATTCTGCCAACACAGCATTCATTTTACTCACTAAATACAGCAACTGAGACAACCATTGTATTTATTCAAATAGGCACAGTAAACCCTAAATCTCAGTTCCTTCAAATCCAACAAGATGAGCAGTTGAGGAAAAGGTTTCTTCAGGTCTTGGTTTTCCATGTAGTCATTGCTTGAGACAGATAAAGAAACAAACATAACCTGAAATGTCAGCAGTCTTCTTTTCTGAGTAAATAACATTTTCTAAAAAATGTGAATCTTCCTACTGTACTAAGCCATTTTCTCAGCTTGTGTTTGCTTTTTATAAAGTTTTACAATATTTCAATAAAATAATCATAATTATGGTACTTTGATTTGAGTCTTAGAATAAGAATATCCTGAATATCCATTCATCATGTGACAGAAATCAGTCTTCCACACAAACTAAAAAAAGTCCAAATATGAAACTCAAAAATATTTGAATGGTCTTTGCTCAAATCTACAAGCTACGACCACTGCTAAGTTCAGGACATTCATGGAAAAAAGTCATCAAAGCAATTCCTTTAGGAACGTTAGTAGCAGATAAATAATCATTGCTAGAAAAGAAATTGAATTTCAGTCTTCCCCATAACAACCACAGCGACAATTTGAGCTTTTAACTCACTAAGATGCTTTTGAAAAATAGTAATGAGAAATACTATGTTGTCCTTTTCCTGACCTCTTTCTCCAAAACTAAACAGCTCAGATTTTGAATATTCATATTCAATAAATGGAATAAAGCCCTGAGTGCTTGTGCCACACTGTCTAATAATAGATGCATTTGAGGAAATCATGTAGTTTGAGAGGGAAAAGAGGCTAAATTTAACAAATTATTCACCGGAGATTACTCACTTTTCTCTGATGAAAGCAGGAAAATGTGACAGCATGAACAAAGTTTATAAGCTCATTCGTGTCAGCTGAGCATAGTTTTATGTCAAAAAGAATGAATGATAAAAGCCACCAAGCAGAATATTAAAATAAATACCTTCAGGGGAAAAAGACAGCCAAGACTACAACAAAAGAAAGAGACAGCACAGATAGAGCCTCTCCTGAAAGTACAGCAAAGAATTCATCACTTTTTACTTTGTATTTCTAATTAAGAGAAACACAGGAAAGATACAGAAATCTTGGTGACATCAAAACAGTAACTATTGTGCTTTCACAGCTCCCAGTCCTTTAAGGAAGAAGATGATGAAAGGATGTGACACTGTACCTACCCCTGGTACGATATCTTTTCTTTGACCCAGACTTTTTCCAGAGAGTATTGGGCAGCACTGAAGCAGCTGTGTCCAGTGACCAACTAGGTGAACAAGTAACCCAGTATTTCACAAATAGTTCTTCATCACTGCAGGAAAGTGGAGTAGATTTTTGATTCCTTGTAAATCAAAGGTGAGCTTTGCCTTCAGTGAAGTCAGGAACTGTATCCTGATGCCACAGCCAATGGGCAGAAGGTTGACCTCAAATTCTGCTGGAGCACCTTTGAGAGATGAGTCCTTTGTATTTTACCCAAACGCCTCCTGATCTCTCATGTTTTGGTGTTATGTGTTTAAAATTCTGCTCACTCGCTAAAAAGTGATCTGAAGTTGCTTTTAATAGCCAAGTAAAATACAATTTTATTTTCATTTCAGACAGTGACTAACTTGATTTTCTGCCCAAGATGGTAATTTTTCAGGCTATTAGATTACCAACACTCTGGTAGTCTATGGCAAGTTTTTTCAGATGTCATGCTTTGCTAGTGATAACAGCTAAGGAAATATGGCTGATTCTTCATTGCATCTACTGGATCTGCCTTTATGACCCCTCAAAACTCATCCACTCCCTTTCTGAGCAAAGAAAGAGAAAGAGAAGTGAGGAAAAAAATGAGAGAAAACAAAGTAGATTGAGAGGCTTTAACATTTGCTTGAAGGAGTACTGTCATTGTCATCCTGTTGTAATCCAACATGACAAGCTGAAAAGAGAGTGTTATTATACACTTGCTCAGAAGAGAAAGCAGAGGTGTCACATGCAGAATAGAAAACAGGAATCACAATATGGCCAGACTATTCAATCCTTTGCTGAAGAAGCCCAACACCAACACTGAGAGGCTGCACAGGTGCTCGTTAGTTTACTATGTCTCACCTTGAGAGCTAGAAGGAAGAAAAGATGACAAAAATGACTTCTCCAAAATGAAACTACCAAACCATTTCCATATACAAAATAAAAACTCTCAAAGAAACAAAAAAAAAAAAATGCACAGGTCACAGAACTGCCAATATGAATACGAAGAAACTTCTGGTCTAAGTAAGTATACAATTTTCTTTCTCCTCCCCATCGCAAAAGTTTCTTCGGGGCTGGAGTTTCCAATACTTGTTTTCAGGTTGTAGTTGAATTCTCACTGATAGAGCAAAAAAGACATCTGAGGCCTGAGTGGCCCACATGTAGCTGTATCAGAAAAGTAATCTTTTCCTGTACTCATGAAGATCTTTCCCATTGCTTTTCTCTGGAATCGGTGAAGGATACTTCGCCCACTGCTTTATGGCACTTCAATATTTACTGTTTTCTAATTTCTGAAACTTTTAAAGGTTAGAAATTTTCAAAGACAACTCTTTGTCTTTCAAAATCACTATATACCATCTCAGATATCTTTTACCGGCTGCTACTAAATTCTTTATTGATGACCAATGCCTGTTTAGAAGCAATGTCTTGTGACCTTGGATCTTGCTGAGTTTGCAGAGGCTTACTTAATACCTCATCCCAATATGACAGACCTTTACTTCTTCCATTACTTCATATCTAAACACTCACTTAAGTCTTTGGAAGAGATAAGGAAGTAAAGGGAAAAAAAATATATGAATTAAAAACTAACTTGATTTTTTTTTATTGGCCCAAACCAGTGTGAGAGAGAAGCAGATAGACTTCAAAATAAGAAGCAAAAGGCACATCTGTGTTTCTTGCTCTTTGCACAGCATACGTAACATGAAGGAGTCTGGCAAACACATCAGAATCCAGATATCTGGTTTATGAAATGTATAACAAAGGTCTGTATACAATGTAAGTATTCTTATACGTATGCAAAATATATACCCTATGTACAACACTAGTACCCTGTCTGGCAGTAAGCTGGTGGCTTCTGAAATCGAGGAGGCACTTGCATTGTTAACATTGTTAACAGCTATGGACTCAGTCTCCCTCCTTTAGGGCGAACTGTCTTGCAACAGGAGGAAGGTGTGAGAAAGCCGGCTGAGCTTGGTAGGAATAGATGATATTATGGACCTTCTCCCTCCTCACAGACAGCACAGAAGGGATGATGTGGGAGAACCAGCTGGAGCAGAGAGCCAGGGCACTGGAAGGGTCTGAAATAGCCTGAGGCTTCCCTTGCTCTAGGATTACTCTGGGGTCTGGTCAGCTGAAGGGTCACCTTAAGCAGATGGCTTCAAGTCACCTCAGGACAAAAAGGCCAATGACAGGCCCACGCAGCACTCATAGGGGTATTCCCAATCCAACCAGTCCATGTTACATGAGGTTACAGAGTATGAACAGAAATGTCATTATGCCTGACAAGATTATTTGGCAGGGGCAGAGAAAGTGGTCAGCATTTTGCAATTTGTACCTCATGCATTTGGTAGCAGCTAGGACTGCTTCATGAGTTAAGTCATCTTTTTGTGGCATTTGCTGTGATACGAGATATATCACTAACAGCAGTAGATATTCTAGCACTCACATTGGATTACAGTGGAAACCAGATACGTGACACTACAGAAATACCTCAAACGTTCCTGTTTGGCAGGCTTGGAAAACATTAGCTCTAACTTAGACAGCTAGCTTAGATCAGCTTCTGCTTTTGCATGAATTAACCCATTCTCGGTGTCTCTATCTTTAAAATGAAGTGTCTCCATGATTATTTTGAAAGGAATTTGCTTTTATCAGGAGATGACTAAATTTGCGCTCGATCATGATAGCCCTTATTTGACAGCTTCTTCCCATGCAAGCCTTTTTTCCAGCTTGGATACCAGGCTTAATGTGGGACAATGAAGCAGAGGGGGAGGAAAGGCAAGATTTAGCCATGGCTCTATACACTCTCTTTTCCAGCCAAAGAAGCCTGAGAATAAGTTGTTCCATGAACACGAGTTGCTTACTCCTTGAAGAAGAGTACTATGGCCTGCTCCTCCTCTGCAGAGCAGTTAGGCCTCTGAAAATCAACTTTCATTCTCTGCACTGATCCAGAGGTGATCCAGGCATCTCCTCACCATAAGTGGACATTTTACATTTTGTTTCTGGTCTTTTGCTACTCTGCTTTTTATGCAGTTCGCATGTAGGCTTAAATTCTGACTGGTAATGCATGGATGCACTGGAAGAAAAATACTTTGTGGGTCCAGCTGCCTTCTCCCTGAGCACATGCAGGAGTAAGAATCAAGACAAATTCCACCCCAGCAGTAAAACAACATGATGAGTAGACCAGACCAAGATAACATACAACAAGGATTATTCAGCCATCAGGGAGTGAAGCCTGGCAATTCAGTGCTGTCCTCATGCTCTTCGCAGATAATATTGCACTGAGTTGCAGGTCAGGGTGCTTGTTTGTTTGGAGCAGCAGTATGCAGTACCATGAAGTTTCTTCCCTGGGGATTCCCAGAGTCATTCTGTCCCATGTTGGCTGCTCTCTTCTCACCAGAAAAGAGATTTTCTCTTAATTCATGTGCAAGTTATTGCAAAATTTTGCAATCTATTGGAATACTTGAACTTTCCATCGTGGAAAAACCTGCTGTTAGAGATGGGTGAAATGGGTTGGATAAATCAGGACTGAATGTGACGATTCATCAAAATTCAGACTGCAGAAAGTCTTTGTTGACTTTCTTGGTAAAGATTGGGTGAATTTTTCAGGTTTGTTGGTTGTTTTTAAAATATGTCCAGTATTGAATTTTGTCAACAATATTAGAGGCAATACCCAAGTTACCAAGGCCTGAAAAGTTAGCAAGTTTAAAGGCTCATTTTCTAGACCAGAAAAGAGACCTGGCTAATGTAGACTGAAACAGCAGGAGTACCTTAAGTTCTGTCTGCTTCTCTTTAAAGCCACCGAGATTTTCTTATTGTGAATTATGATAATACTTTCAAATAATTTATGTACTGTATGTGTGGCAGCATTTCTTCTTTTGGTAAAACAAATTTTTTGTTCTTTCTAGTCCTCCAAACATCTCTCACAGCAGGTTTAAATTCCTGGGAGAACAGGCTTTTAGTTGTTATGCATCTACTATGAGCTTTGAAACATATTCCCACAAGCCACTGGGGACATGATATCCCTGATGGATTTAAGACTTGCACTGGCTTGTCTCTTGACTTCAGTGTTTTATCTGCTGTGTACATAACAACTTTACAGGCTCAAGGAGTCCATGTATTGTCCTCTGTCAACATATCTGCCTTATGGATACATTTAACTGAACTACTACATTTGATCATGAAGGTTTTTATGTATAAACTGCATGCTAAACTGCATCAATGATGTCAGTTAGCCTCTTTTGAGGCTGAGTCATTCTATTTCATATTCTCTTTTTGGAGGGAAGGCAACACTGTTGGTGCTATTCTCAGATACTATTAGAACTGGCTAGACGACAACAATTCTGTTTGATGACAACTTTCAAAGTTTTCAATTTTTTTCTTTCTCTCTGCACTGGAATAACGAAGTCTTTCAAAGGTTGCAATGAAGATGCATTGTGGTAAACAGCCATTTTTAGATCGAAAAAGTTGTGTGTTCACTCTTTTTCTGTCTCTTTTTTCTCCAGAAATTCCATCTTGAATTTATAAAACCATATAGTTGTAATTTCATTCAAAATCTATGAGGTTTTATTAGAATTTTGTTGTTGGGGACAAATCACAACTGCAGGAAAAAAATTAGTTCTAATCTTAGGAAATCCGTCTTCCTTGTCATAGAATCATAGAAACATAAAATCATAGAATATCTCAAGTTGGAAGGGACCCATAAGAATCATCAAGTCCAACTCTTTACTCCTCACAGGGCTACCTAAAAGTAAAACACATGTCTAAGACCGTTGTCCAGATGTTCTTGAACTCTGACAGGCTTGATGCCGTGACCATTTCCCTGGGGAGCCTGTTCTAATAACTGACCACCCTCTCAGTGAAGAAGCTTCTCCTAATGTCTAATCTGAACTTCCTCTGACGCAGCTTCATTCCATTTCCTCATGTCCTATCACTGGTCACCAGAGAGAGGAGATCAGCACCTCCCTCTCCACTGCCCCCCCTTGAGGAAGTTGTAGACTGTGATGAAGTCACCCCTCAGCCTTCTCTTCTCTAAGCTGAACAAGCCAAGTGACCTCAGCTGCTCCTCGTAAGTCTTGCCCTCGAGACCTTTCACCATCTTAGTTGCTCTCCTCTGGACACACTGATAGTTTGATGCCTTTCTTACATTGAGGCACCCAAAACTGCACGCAGTACTTGAGGTGGGGCCGTACCAGTGCAGTGTAGAGTGGAACAATCACTTCCCACGGATGGCCCTTTTGGCTGCCAGGGCACACTGTTGACTCATATTCAACTTGCCATCAACCCAAACCCCCAGATCCCTTTGCGTGGGGCTGCTCTCCAAACTCTCGTCCCCCAGTTTGTACGTATAACCAAGATTGCCCCATCCCAGGTGGAGAATCCTGCACTTGCTCTTGTTAAATTTCATACGGTTGGTGATTGCAAAGCTCGCTAGTCTATCTAGATCTCTCTGTAAGGCCTCTCTACCCTTGAGTCCATAGGTCATCCTAGTTTAGTATCATCAGAAAACTTACTTAATGTGCATCCAATTCCTGCATCCAGATCTTTAATAAAAACATTAAAGAGCATTGGCCCTAAAATTGAGCCCTGGGGAACCCCACTGGTGACTGGCTATCAACCTGATGTAACCCCATTTACTATAACCCTTTAAGCCCAACCCATCAGGCAATTGCTTACCCAATGTATTATGGACTTATCTAGCTGGCTGCTGGACAATTTGTCCAGAAGGATACTGTGAGAGACAGTAACTAACTGAAGAAGTTTTCCTGAACTGAAGCAGAACAAGCCCAATCTTCGACTGAAGACAGGTTGAATTTCATACAGTTCCTAGCGCTTAACATAGAAACATCTTGGGTTTTTCTCCAAAGCAATATTGGTTTTCTCGGTATAATTGAGGTTTATTGGATAGCAGTTGTTGCCACAGCTGGCACTGCCTAGAATTGTAAAAGCATTGTTTTCTCTGCTCATTTTCTTCTTAGTGCAAGTCAATATACGTTGTTGCATACACAATAAAGAACACTACTACTCGTTTTGATCTTAGCTCACAAAGGCATATTTTTTAAAAAATTACCTAGTTGTTTTCCAAAGCTGGCTATTATCAGGCTTGCAATGACGTGAGATGTGTGCCCTAGGACAGTATTGCTCTGTGGTTTCACGGCACTGCAGCTGCACTTGTTAAAAAGAGAATTCTGGACAACACAAGCTTCTGAATCTTCCTCCACCTCAGCTTTAGAACAGAAACTGGATTTCTAGTGTTAAAGTGAAATTACATTAACTTTAGGCCATCATAAATCTTGTGTTCACCAAATGGGTAGAACACTACAAATTTTCCCAAGATCTGTTCCCCAGCTCTGTTCTTTCGACAGAAATACAGTGCAGTTAGTGTCTACTGTGGTTAAATTGTGGATTAAGTCATATTGCATCCTTCAGGTTTGGGATATTCAGCCCTTGTGCGTTAAAACTGTTTTACCCTGCACACCGCTGCTGTCCTTTTAAATGGGTAATATGTAAATTTTTCTGACAGGATTGTATATTGTAAACTCCATGAAAAAAGGATTTTTTTCCCCTTTAAGTTAAAATATAGAACTCAAGCACTGTATTTACTGACAGTCTGAAGTTTGTAGTCTGTTCCTTAAGGTAACAGAACTGTATACTTCCAGTTGAGCATATCTTCTTTTAAGTTACGGCAAAGTGCAATTACAGTTTAAAGGGAATATTTATGTACATTAGTTAACAACATCATGCAACTTAGTGCTCACACATCAACACTTAATTAGTGTAAGCATAAGTGACATAATTGCTACAAGGCACGCATTACCCATAATGTGAGGTAATTTCATGCACTATGCACATTTTAAATATCTACTCCATATTTTGCCAGGCTGGATTTTTAAATCAATAGGAGTTGTTTGCATATAAAGACACCTTAAGCTATTTTCCATTTTACTTGAATGCAGAATGTTGTCCAGCAATAGCATAAAGGCCTTTCTTCCCCCAATGAAACTCTAACCAACTTTCAATCTTCAAACTTGCAAGTTCAAAAATGTTTGATTTCAAAACAGCACAACTGTCTATGTGAACAGTATGGTAAGTTTTCTATTAAATAAACATATTTTTTATGCCCTTTCCTCAGAACTGTCAGCCTTAATATGCTGATGTTGTTCTACTGTAAGCCTAACTATGGTTTTGTCCAGTCCTTCTCTTCACACGAGATGCCCTTGCTAGCTGATCAGCAAAGCCAGTGACCTCTTCAAAATTCAATATGTCCTGAAGAAACCCAGCTGTTACGATAGCTGCAAGAAACCAGTGAGGTAATGAGTAGATAGGGCATCTGGGACTACATTATGGATGTATAAATAAGTAGGTTCATATGTACAAACAAAAACGCAGCCAGTCGTTTACTGCTTTATTTTGTTTCCTACTTTACAAGAGGATTGTCTCTTGAATTTTATTTTCTGTTTGAGAGGGAATGACACTACCACATTCTGTCAAACACTGAATGTATTTTGCATACTACTACATCCTAAGAAAAAAGAAAACTAACTTTATAATCTAAAGAGAGGAAACAATATGTATGTGTCTTCCTTTGGGATAATTTGCAGAAGTAACATATGATCAAAAGGAGGCAAGAAGGAATCAAGCAGTTTTAGAAAGTTTTAATATTCCCTTGTCATGTTACATAAAGGGCTAGAAATCTTCAATAAGATTGCTGCTTCCTGCCTAAAACCTAATATCACATGCAGCAATTAGTGCTTAATAGTCCTGTTGAAGGGATAATCTAAACTTAAAACCATCCTTCCCTCTTGTTACCTACAACTTATTACAAATAAGATCTGAGGTTTAAATATCTGGAAGAGATTAGGATCAGATATTTTTCTCTGTTTTTTGGGGGAGGGGGAGATTGGTGTAGTTAGCACAGTTGACAGAATTTTATATGTAATCATTTCACTGTTGCTCTTCCTTAGTCAGTTAAAGCACTTTTAAAGCTGGAGGAAATTTTACCAAGGGAATATTTTCCTGCTAGAAAATGTTCTTTCTTATCATATAAAGTCTTCTGCAACAATACATCAATGTTGAAAAGTTTCTTTAAAAAATAGAGAAAAAATAATGATTAGACTGAGTGGTGGCATTTTTTTCTATGTTAGAGCTGACAGTTCAAATTTTTATTGCAAAAAGACTTTCATTACTGATTTTAATTTTTGTTATTATAAGCTGAGTAAGTCTTTTAAAGTAAAGACTAAAACTGAACATTTTTCTCTAAAACTGTTCTTTTTTGAGGGTAATTCAAAAACATTAATGTCATTGCAATTTGCAACAATTAAATCACATGAAAAAAAAAAATCCAGTGCCTTTACAAGTCCACCTGCAAGCTTACTGAAAGAATTTGTACAAATGCTTATAGAATCAAACCTTCAAATAGTTATTGTGTTGTTTATATAAGTCTAGTTTCTTTAGGCCATGACTTACCAAGAGACATTAACACAAGCACCCAGAGTTATTGTTTGAAAAAATACTTATGCATGTGCTTATCTTGAAAATCTTTTTTGATTGTCACTGCTCTGAACCTTACGTTTTTGTACATAAAAAAGTCAAAAGATTAGTCAAACAGTCATCAAAATTTAGGAAGATGTTGCACCTAGAAGCAACAACCATTTTGGCATAATACATTGACAGTTAAAATACCTGACTTCTCTTTTGTCTTTTTTTTAAATCACCCACAAGAAGTTAAATCTGGAGAAAGCTTGATAGATTCCACAAGAAGTCCCACCATAAAGTCCCTCCATATATTTACTGAACTCTACCAAGACAAGCTGAAGATTTTGTTGTTTTCCCCAAAGGATTTCTGTGTTCCCTTATTGTAAAGCTATTCTAAAATCTCCGTTTTCTCATTGTGGGAAAGGAAAATTTGCAGCCCTTTATTTGCTACATTCCTTATGTCCTTGAGTACCAGCAGTAATCACCATTAAAAAGATTTTCTCAGAGGGGTAATGCAATAATAATTCTAAATACAGCAATCATTTTTTAATTGGTCTACCAACCCGAACTTGTCTAGGGTCCTCTGATATGTCTCCTGTATCCTGAACTTCTCAGTTGCCCTCTTCTGCACCCATTCCAATTTGAGTACATCTTTCTGAGTAACCAGAATTGGACATGGTGACAGGCGTCACCAGTACCTTGTACAGCAGCATTAATATCACTTTTACTTTTACTGAAAATATATTGCTTGATATATCCTAAATCAGATTAGCTGTTTTTTACTGACGTATCACATTAATGACTCATGCTCAACCTGAGATGAATGAGCACATCCAAAGTCTTATCATTCTATGTTGGGACAAATGCTGAGCCCATCAGTTTATAGCTTATTTTAATTTGAAAAGTATTTTACCATTTATTTTAATCTGAAAAATATATTTATACAAATAAGAGCCATAAGGTATGTAAAAGCTGAGACATTAGTTTAGAATATGGATTGGTATTTGCCGGAAAGCTCATATATATATTCTTATATGATTATAAATATGTATATCTACATATTATTATATATATTCTAGTGTGTAAAACTAGTTTTATAGTTTACCATTACTGTTATTATTATTTATGTAATTAAATGCATCCTTCATACAGCCACTCTCTCTAACCTACAATGTATTCCTGCAAACTCAGATCTCCTGCTTGACAAGATAATATATTGCTGTCACCCCGCCGAATATTAGTGTAATTCTGATTTTAGTCTACTAAAATGACAAGTGTAGCTACTTTATAGCTGCTTTGGACCATAAAACATTTTGAAAGTTATTTTACCATTGAATCAGCACTGGAGCAGATATGTATGAAGATTTGGCATTTAATATGTGAGGTGGTTTTGTCCCTTTTCTGTTGTGGGAAATTTGGTTATAAATTTTTCATGACATAGTTCTTTTGTCTGTCAGCACCTTTTACTTTGGGAAAAAAACCTGCTTGACAGCCACTTTGAGCCTGCTCCTCCAGAGCTTTTGCTCATCACAGAAAAAAGTTTAGGAACAATAAAAAAAAAGAAAGAAAAAAAAAGACGTATGGACAAAAAGAGGAATTTAAGAAAATACTTCCTTTTTCATTGTTCCTTTTTTTAAAGTATTAGATATAAGACAGCTGTCATCAGATAAAATGATGAAATGTTTTATGGTCCAGGAAGAAATCAGAAGTATATGTTTTTAGTTGCAGGCCAAAGTCTGCAGGATTGTCTATGTTCTACACTGCATCCAGGCCTATAAGCCTCCCCTTTGGAGGAATCAGACTGAGAAACATAAAGGCCCTACCCCATCAAAGAGTGATACCTGTGCTTAATCTTATGAAATGTGACAAATTCCACCCATTTAGTGGAACTTGTTATGATACAGTTAAAGCTAGGTGTATAAAGAAATAGTCACAGGTTGAAACCAATCTTAGTCTTCACGATTAACTGATATGTATTGTACCACTATCATTACAAAGAAAATGAATGTAGTAGTAGTTTGTCCGTGTATATATGCAACAAGTTTGGTATATAAATAATTAGATCATGAAAAGGGAGAAAAAAATAAATAGGGAAGTGCTCTGGGTGAAAAAATATAAGAACCATGTAACTACAGATACGCCTGTACAGACATAGTCAGCTACATTGGTCTTTAAATTGTCAGTATGTTTCTTCAGAAAACACTTCAAAAGACTCAGCTTTCAGTGTTAACAGACCAAGAAAGGAGCAAGGTCATTTATTAAGACAACTTAGGTGTAGGTAGTAGGGACACAAGTTAAGGGCACAGGTGTTGCATCATATCTACACAAGGTGGACAGTACCTCATGAGAAAACATTGTTTTCCTTTAGCAGATAGTCTGTGACAACTTCTTTTGTTTAATCTAGGGTGGATGGTTATTGACTGTCATCTCTCGACAACTTGCCTGACTGCCATTCCAAGGAAGAGAGTACCTCCATCCTCCTGAGGACATCAGGGCAAGGCAAACATGACAGCCTGCGTACAGATCAATCCCACAGAGAAAGCTGCTCTCTTTCCTCCAGAGCAGTGCCATCAGCATCGCTGTCATTTTTCTCAACCCAAAAAATTCCAGTTTCAGAGTTAATTTGAAGAAAAGGGTTTGTTTTCCAGAAAAAAAAAGAAAAAGAAAAAGAACGCTTTAATAACTCCCATCAAGCCACGAATGTAAAACAACGCAACCAACCCAAATCCAAAAAGACCCCTTTTTCAAAATTCTGCGTGTAACTCACACCTGACAACAACTAAATGCCCAGCTTATTAACTACATATTTCATCCCATGTATTCCATTTTCCCTTCACACCATTAGCAGCTTTTAAAAAAAAAAACAGTTAGTTGCCAGCATGGCTATGCAACAGTCCATAAATCCCTATAAAACAGTGAAAATCTGGATATCCAATATGTAAACATAAAAGGAAATAATATAGCATTAGAGCTTGTGAGAGCTCCTCAGAACTTGGACTTCAACTGTCCTGCATGAAATTAGTTGTGCTGTCCAAGGAATGGGGATTTTCCTGTATGAGTTGCTTTCTGTTTTCATCATTCTGTGCTTGCTGTACTTCCTTCACGGTCAGAGTCCTTGGAAGTCATGTCATCACTCTGTGATCAACCAAGTCTCTCCAAAATCACTTTCAGTTTCTAAAAGAATTGGCTTTCTATATAATCTGTTGTTATGCAAAAATGTATATAAGGATAAGGAATTGCTGGGAAAACACCAATGTTTTAGCTTTATCCTGTGCACTCACCTTCATGCAACAAGCATAGCTGGAGAAAGTGAACAGATGAAATCACAAGTCACAGCAACGCTGAGCAATTCAATTCAAATGGCCACCCAAACTACAGTTAGCCCAACAACAATTGTGAATATTTCAGTGGCTTCTGTAGTCTACAATGATGGTCAACATGGACCATAGCAACATCCAGATGTCAAGGCAATAAGGAATGATTTTTCAGGCTAAGAACTGTTCCGGATTATAACCCACTGGCCAGCACAAGTGCAACTTAACAGTCAAGATGAACAACAATGAAATTCCCAGTTTCATTGAAATTTCTGGTACTTTTTGGGTTTTAGGGCATTCTGAAAAAAAAGAATGAACACAAGAAAGTTCAAAATTTCATATGAAATTATGTAAAATACATGGGTTTGGTGGATAAGGGTATTGTTTGACACCATCAGCTACCTTTGGAGCATCAGTTTAACATAAAAACATGTAATTTGAAAAAAAAAAGAACTAAATCAAAACTCAAACTGTTTCACCATCAAAAATGCCAAATTTTGAGATCTTTATTGTTTGTACATCATAATAAGACAAGACTTTTCCTAAAAAGTTAAATGAGAAATTTCTTTAGCCAGTTGTAGTTACCATGCAGCCAGAGAACAATTTTCCTAAATATTTCTGTTAGATCACTGGAAAGGGAATGTTCCCACTCTCATGAATAGGAAGAGGTTACAGGCCCTCTTCACCTAACCATTCATGGCTGAGAGATCACAAGAAGAATGGTTCAGCTGCAGGACTATGTTGGCTGCTTCCTCCCTCTGAAAGGAGTCCAAATTAATATGCTGAACTCTGCTACCTCAAGTTTAAAACCTCTATATGAAAGAAATTCTCTAATCTTTCTCCTACTGTTTTCACTGTGTATTTTACAATACTCTTGACAAAATTTCCCCTGTGCTCTTCAGCAGATTGGATACAAGATTCTGCAATCCCTTCCTTGTAGATATTGAATGGAAGTTGATATTAATTAGAAACACACTTTTCTATATCTGGATTCTCATAGTTTTTTGTAGGTCACCTTTTGGTTTTGATCAATAACACAGTCACATTAATACTGGTTATTTTAGAGTTTTCTTTACCTTTTGCTGTCTTACTCACTTCTTATCTCTGTTGGTAGACTTACAAATTTATATGTGCCAAAAGAATACTACCAGAGTGCTTTCACATGCCCAAATTGTTATTTTGCCACTTTGAAGAGGAAGTTAGGGTAAGGAGAAGGTCATTGCTTCCTTCTCAACTTCAGCATTATGCAGTCTAGGTGTGTTTCTAGCACAAACGTTGATCTTTACTGAGTTTTTATTAATATCAAAGGTAAGCAGAATGATTTCCTCAATGTAATTCCTCTCGAACACCTGCTGGGCCCAAAGCAAGGACTTACATTTTTATCACAATTACATTTCAATGGCGATGATGACATCACTGTAAATGACATATGTTTAGCAACAAGAAAGCCATGAGACGTCTTTACTTGCACATAGAAATTTCTTTTGATGGCATAAAAATCAAAGAAATTAATCATTTCCAATTATAGTAAATACATCCATGTTGTCATTTTGTTATGAACTGAATTCCTATTAAATCTCAGGAGAATTATATCTCTTCCTTGCTCAGTCTATCACTGTCTTACTAAACCCTTCAGCTAAAACTATATGGGAATAAATTCATATACTGAAACAGAGAAATTACAGCCAGTAATAAGCTGCAGCTTACGTTTTTACTACCACTGGAATGAGGAGTGATCCCTTACTGAAACCAACATCTTAGTAAATAAGGCAGACTAATTATTTTCACAGAAAATGCTTTGCATTTCTAGGATTGTCTCTGTTTTTCCTGCCTAAACCCCAGGCAAGGATTAACACTTTGCAGCTGTAATTCCACAAACACACCCAGCCACTCACCACCTTCCCTCCCCAGCACACAGCACCCCTCAGTCGCAGGTGCAAGCAAACTCCCACATAGGAGATTTTCTCTGTCCTGAGACCACTCTGTTCTCTCCCCATCCCAGTTACTTGTGCTGGTAACTATTAACGGCTGTGACAAGCCTTACCATGTGCATCTATTTTCCTTCCCATCTCTGGATTGTGATACTTTTTAATTTGCAAATAATGCATCTGTTAGTCTATAGTGCCCATCTAAAAGTTTCATAGGTTGGACTGATACAGAAGCTCAACAGATAAAAATAAATGTCCTTCCCAAAAACAGAGGGATGGAAAACAAAATAGACACCTGAATTTTTTTTTTCCTTTACCTTTAGTTCCCTCTGCTAAAAGGCATTTTTCCTCTGCTAGGCGTAACAAACGACCCTGCAGTTATTATATGGAAATAAGAAATGGGAGTTTAAGGACAGAAGTCTGATGAGAAGAAAAATTTCATTCTTTCACAGTTCAGGTTTTGTTTAATTATTGTAGGCTGTACTAATAGAGAAACAGGTGCAGTTCAGCAGTTGTAGCATGTATAAAAGTGCAGCCAATTTTGGATGCCTCAAAATCTCCCTAGCTTTCGTTTTTGGAAGGATACTTTCCAAAAAACACAACACCTTACCACATCATTCATTTCAAGGAACTCAAGAGATTTCTGCATACCCAGCACAGCTTTTATTTTGGAAAAGGAAACATTTGGCTCAGAAAGTTCTACCTTTTATGTGAAATTGAGGGTGCGTCTTTAAATTATAAAAAAGCCTGCCTATTCCTGTTGTGGGGTGAGGTTTTTTATGGATTGCTCAGGATGATATAATGTGTCTAAGTGAGAAATCTAGAAGAAAGACAACCAGGGAAGGCTTGTTAGTGAACTGCGTTCTCTGGAGCAAAGATAATTTCTCCTCCCTCAATTTCCCCTCTGTTCTGCCATGTTTATGTTCCGTAATTTTTGTCACAAGGCTTCAAATAAATCAGTACAGATTTGCCTTTCTTTTCAAGCTGTTTTTTAAAATTAAACACACACATTCAGCACTGGTTGCAAGGTTCTCCCTTCCTCAAGACACATTCGTGTGCATACACACACGTGCGCACACACACACACACAAGACAGCATCTTGCTTACTAGACAGAGATAAATTCCTCACCAGTGTGATCATCAGACACTAAGCCAAACTCATCTTCTTTTCCTTCTTTTTTTTTCCCCTCGCTCTGTTATTCATAGAGACCACAGGTGAACCAGGAGAAAATTATTACAGTGTGATGACTGCTGAAATGATAGAAGGTAAAGAAGATGGATTATCACGGTGCTGACATGATTTGTATGGATTTCCAGAATTAAGCTGTTCACTTAAAGTGACCGTCTTCTTTGCACCCACGATATTGCAGCTGCCCTAGTAATAACCTTCATCTGCACTTGTGAGCCAAGTGAGCAGAGCACGTTTCCCATTACCTGTCAAGCGAGTATGTAGAGTTCTTCTGGCCCCGCAGTAATAGCAGGGCTGCTGGTGAACAGAGTAATAAACACCTACTGAGAGGGATGTAGCGTGAAAAGATCTCATCACCTGCCATTAGCACGCTGATGAATAATGCAGCATTTTCAGTGGCAGATGTCAGGGGTGGGAGGAAGAATCACTTCTGTAAATGCTCTGGTGAGCACTTCAGCACAAAGTGAGAGGTGATAGCAACAGATGCATGTGACAAAATTACACTCGCTATTGTATTTTAAAAGAAATGGGAACATTTACTTCACAAATAGCTGGCAGGCGCGCTCTCTCTCGCTCTCTCCCCCCCCCCCCCCCGCCCTCCCCGCCGCTTTTTTTTTTTCCATCAGAGTCAAAGGATGCTGCAAACTAGCAAACTAATTCACATACTGCTAAGCATTTACAGCTCCTAAATTAACCACTGTGTAAGGGGCAGTGAAGCTTCACTGTCCAGCCAGTTAAATGCTTTTTCCTGCAGACCCGAACTGGAAAATTGATTGAATAGGTAAGATTTGAAAAAATAAGAATCTTATTTCTATTTAAATTCCCCTCCCATTGTACATTTCATTTCTCTCTTTCAAATAATCTACACGCCACTGGTTAAGTGAAGTGACAATTCCTGGATTTCATGCACTTAAACCCCTCAGAGGCTCTGGCAGCAGGAAAAAGGTCTCGCTAATGTTAAAGTTATCAAGAAACCTCCTATTACTGCCCTTGTTCCACCCACCCATTTTGCTACTGCAAATGAGGAAAAGAAGGGATATAGCTGTAACATGACTGGTTTCTGGCTGTGATTTTAAGTGTGGCAGTCCCTCTCAGCTAACCTAAATTATGCAGGTATTATTAATTGTTGACAATTAATTTTTTCACTTGACAGAAATCACAGACCTGGACCAAGTCCTTGTTAATGATGAAAGGTGTTGCATGACAGGGGGAGTACAAGACGTCCAAGCTGACACAGCGACTTAATTCCCTGTACCTACAAGGAACTGCTCTCAGATAGAGCCCAGTTGAATTTTACATAAGTTTTATGCCATTGCTCTCTTGCAGAGAGAGTTCCTCAGCGCTAGTTATGAATGAGGTCCAAAATCTGTCATATCTGACACCTACATATACTGGAGGAAAAAAACATGAATTTACAACCAATAATAATATTATGTGATTGAAACATTACTCCTGGCACATGCTATCGTCTTGTCTGGGGAATCACAGATTCAGATGATTTAAAGCAACCAGTCCCAAAGCGGAAATGTTTTCTGATTAAGTTTATCTTCAGGCTTCTATTTCCAGTGGTGTTTTGAACGAAACAGCTCTTTTTGGTCAATTGCTGTCACTCAGCACGGTAACTTATTAACATCAAAAGTCCTGGGTAACAGATGGCTCGATGCCACAAATGGTGAGATTTTAATACAGAAAAAGACTCAAGCTCCTGAATGCCCACACTCTGGAGGCCGTGAGGGCTGGATACGCAATGATAGTCATGTGTTTGAAGTCTGCAGGACAGCTGAGAAGAGAAAGGAAAAATTGTTGAAAACCAGAAGATAAGAATGCTTAAGAGCGTTTCTGTAATAGGCGAGCCACAAGATGGCATAGATGTTGTCATTGCTCAGAAGGGTCCTGTTCATATTCATGTGCACTGCACAAGCCACAAAAGTAAAAGTTATGTCAGGTTTCCTTGTTTCTGCCCCTCTGGAAGCCATGCACACATTTAAATTCTCCTAATTGTCTGACTGTAACAGGCTACTGGAGGATAGCAGATTGGGATTGAAGAGCTCTGAAGGGATGAAAAAATGTTTCTATCATTAAGCAGGATTCTGGAAAATATATTTCAGAGCAGAATCTCTCTTCTGATTACCTTTTGGTTGCAGTTGTTATTGCCTGAGTTCCTTCTGCACTGCCTGTTCACACACATTTCAAAGGTCAGCGCTCTCCTGTTAGCCAGGGCTGTGTCAGAAAGAGACTGTGTGACTTAGAGAAGGATGCATCACTTCAGCAAGAACTGTGTGATGAGAAATACAATGTGTTTGGGAGATATCTGTATAGCTGCAACAAAATGAAAAAAGGAGATGAATGAACTATATGGCAGAGGAAGGAAAATAAAAGGCTAGGTAAGGAGGCCATTTCTGATTTCCTTCAAATGATAAGTGCCATTATTAGAAGCAGAGTAGGCAGAGCATATATCCCAAAAGAAAGAGAGAATGTTCTTTAAGAAGAAAGGTATATAATCAACATGTAGCAGGGATAATCAAGACAAGGAAAATACTCATAATAATCCCGTATCCACTCAGCTTTTATTAGAAGAGGGTTGCTTTGAACTGTGATTCAAACACAGAGTAGAATTGAGAAGAAGAGAGACATAGTTACCAGTAATCTCGCACACTGGAGCTGTGCCTCCTAACACAGAAAATTTCAAAGGATGTGTATAAATAATGCCAGTCTCCTCTGGGTGAGAGTCATGAATACACTGGAAAAAAGATCACCACCTCCTCCCCCTCATCACCCAGCCCACTCCTCTGGACAGCATTTCTTCAAAATCAGTTGTGCCAAACCCAAGATGTAAATGCATCTTAGTTTGTTTGGCATTTCTCTTTGCAGTATGCTAAATTAGTGTGGAAGTAGGGCTTCAGACAATATTTTTGTAAGTGCTGTGGATAGAACGGGAAAGTTCCTGAAGTGGAGTGAAAAGACACATCTCTTCAAGATTTAGGCTCAACTCCCCTGAAGCTATTTCTTGGATTAGCCAAGATTTTGCATTTCAAATTTAAAGTGAAAAAGAAATAGCATAAATTGGAAAACAAATGCTGTTGTAAAAAGAACAAGTAGTGATTTCATATAGTCTCTTTTTCCATAGGGGAACAGGTTGAGATTCTTTAGAAATTGGGTTGTAACTGTTTTGTAAAGTATATACTTGCCTGGAAACCTGCTGTATTACAATATTTCTTTTTTACTCATAACTTCATAGCTTTTTATGAAAAAAATATACCTTGCCTACCTTTTAAACTTGTAATTCTTCATTGTTACACTTATAGTTTGATATACTTATCAAGAGGTAGTGTTCACAGATGTTGTATAAATATCATTTTAATCCAGAAATCAATCTTGGAAAGACATTAAAAAAGTTTTGATAAAAAGCAACATTTGCCGTGTGTTTTGTGCCCTAGTATTATTCCCACCAATGTGTAAGGCTAAAAAGGGCCACCTATTACCGTAGAGATGTATCTAAAAAATCTCTCAAGCTGCCTGTAATAATCTCCATTATGTGTAATGACCATTTTGATAATAGTCTTTAGAAGAGGTAATGGCCCTGCTGAATGGTTATTACCTGTCTGTTCACGCTGGAAGCAAGATGCAGAAGCCAAAGGGGACAGTGAAATGGTCCTTGTAGTGCAGTCTGAAGGAATAAGAAATATTTAACAGAATGCAAGAAACAGACAAGCAAGCACCTTTGGTTGTAAAACTGTCTGCAGTGGTGCAGTGAGCCATTGTGAATTTTGTGAAATAATAAAGACATAAAATAATAATTAATAATAATAGGCAAACTATCACTGTGAAAGGTATTTTCATTTTAAGTGTGACATAGTCCGTTAGAAAATAAAAGATATCTGAATGTTAAATATAGTTTGGTGTGTTATGGAATGTTAAATGTTGTTATACTCCAATTCTATCCCATGCCATAGGAGCAATATCACTTCACTCCAGAGAGACCTCTGCAGAAATCAAAGGTCAAAAGTGTTTACGTCTTCCGCACAACCACTGCAGAAGCATCCCTATATGCAAAAATATGGGGTCATAAAAACAGCGAATAAGTCATGTCAGAGCTATAATGACTCAGGTTGGCCTTTAAAACAGACAAAATTGTCTTGTAAATGAAGCTTGAGCATAGACAATTCACCATCACAAAAACATCAGGACCTCAGCAACTTATATCACTTCTGCCCAGGCTAGATGACCAGCTCTAGAAGTTTACTCTTAATTCTTATTCATGAAAATGATAAGTTCTTCCAAGCAGAGATTGCTTGAAAACCTGCACTGTGTTTAATAAAATTTGTCCCTGATTTCAGTTGTGACCTATGGGATTTACCATGTATTAAAACTGCACGTAATGAATAATAACTGAATTATGGAAAAGTGAAATTATGAATTATCTTATTCTGGCCTGATGCTTAGAAGTGTACTGGGAAATTATTTCACTCAATAAAATTTGTTAAAGACATACAATGAAAAAAATATCTTGTCTTCAAAACTAGAAGAAAGGGACAATCCAAAAAATCTCAGTTTAACAAAAAAAAGGTAAAGTCTTGGTTCAAAATGCAAACCACCATGAATGCTGAGTGCTTTATTCTGTGTAGATTGAACTATACCATTGAATAATGGTATTTCAAGAACACAATACAAAGACGTGTGCTTACGTCTTTACATGTATTACATTTTCCTTAAAAAATTGCATTTTTTCCATCCCTCAGCAGCTCTGCATATGAGAGAAAATGTGACCATCCAGAAAGAAGGATCTCAGACAGATCTGTGATTTTTTGAAATACAGAATGCTTTTAGCAGAGACTTGTTTTGTTAGCAGCTTTTTGGGTTCAGGGAAACACAGAAGTCCCAGTAAGATTGCTCACGCACCCTTAAACATTTTAGTGTTTCATCTTCCAGGGTGATCAGGAAGGGTTGAAGAAATGCCAGCTGCATGAACTCTTCTGAGGCCTTATTGATATTTGTGCACTGAATGGGGACACTCCATCGCTTCAGAAGAAAGAGTGACTAGAGCAGACCAGTGGGCACTGACAGTCCAGGATCCAGCTCTCCATTCTGGATTGACTTGTACTGTGACTTAAAATTAAAAGATTAGTCTGCATTGATAGTGATGATACCCCCTGCCTTGTTTTTCTCTGTTATTATTGCCCTAAATTTCTATCACTAGCAAAAGAAAGAGGGCAAATTAAAATCTAGATGTAACAAGTAACAGAAGTCTCATTTACTACTACAGACTATAGCACAGAGTGGTTTTTCCATCCTCTCCTCCCATTTTGACTCTTATGGTCTTAAGTTGGATTCCAAAAGTCATCTCCCACTTTTAAAATAATTTCCCTCACTTCCGTTTTAGAAGATGCTCATCTTAGGTCACCCACATCCCAGTAAGAGTATTCCTTCATTCTCACTACCTACGTGAAATCACTTTTTCTGTCCCATCTCTTTACTTGAGCAAGTTGCCCTCTGGCTGAGAAGTCCATAAGCATTGAATGGACCTAAAGGAGTGACTCAGGACATCTTAAAGAGCTGATTAATTGAAGGGGTTTGAACAGATTCTGCAAACACAGTTGGAACCCTGTGTTGTGAGGGGGTGTGTGAGGAAATAACAATAGTTAAAATACAAATAACACATTAATGGCTTATACCTTGTAAGGGAGTCCAGAATAAGAAATTACTTCAAAAAGAACCACACTTAGTGTCAGAAAGAGGTAATAGCATGCACCAGCAGAAGAAAAAAGAGACTGCCCTGGTGTTTCTTCAATTTGCACTTGCTGGTCAGTTCACCTGAATTTAATCATAGACAGCATCCTACTGTCCTCAGTAAGGCACAATAAAAACAAATGACTAGATAGTATCTGAAAACATTAATGCTGAAGAACACAGGTAACTTCATTCAATTACAACACAGAAAAATTACAATGTGGAAGCCAAGCTTGAAATTGTACAGCCTTGGCACATAATTAATGCCTGGCACATAATTAATGCCACTAAATAGAAAATGAAATCTCTATTATTAGTACCACCACTCCAAAAAAAGTGTTGTCACAAAAAAATTCGAAGGGAATAGAGAAGCAAGATGAAATGTGGAACTGCCCTAGTAAGTTCTGGGTGGTCTGTATCTCATCTGGAAAGAGGTTTTTACAGAAGTAGTAGACAGTGTTTCAGGGCAAAATACAAGACTGTATAAAATACAGTTACAGAAGACTGCCTTTCATTTGCTGCCTTGTCACTACAGTTTCTGAACTGCTCAGGCTTTTTCTAATGAAATTAGGTAATATATGACTTACATATGAAAATTCATTTGTGTTTATCTTATCTGATAAATGGATGGTGGATTTTGGCATCTATCTAAATTTTCTTAAATCTCTAAAATCTTTGCCTTAGTAATAGCCTCCAGTATTTACTTCTACTGGGCAATTAGGTATTTTCTGAAGGAAAAAAAAAAGAATCATTCCTGAACCATTTATAAATATGGCAATTCTTTGGCTATAATTTAATTCTCCTTTTGATACTGACATTCAGGCCATCTCAGATATCCTATCAAGAGAAAGCACCCTTGTGGAGAATACAAAACCCTTACAAACTTTCCTTTCAAACTTTCATCTAATCTGAAAGAAAAATAAATCTGTGTTCATTTGAAAAAGATAAGGCTATAAAAAATGCTCATAAATACAAATGAATAAATAAGTATCCAAATTAGTTTAACATTACAGAAGAGTAAAAATAGAATAATTTTTGCCCTTTTTTTTTTTTTTTTTGTACTTTAAACTCCTTTTTTTGGTGTATTAAAGCTGTAAGTCACAACTGTTAAAAATTCTGCTTAGAAATATTATTTACCAGGTAGCCTGCAATGGCTTTCTTTCATTACTCTTTAACAATATTTCTTATAAAAAAAGCACAGACAAAAAAAGTATTTTCATATTATGTAATTTTTTTTTTTGTCAGAATGGGTTTCTTTTCAAGAAAAAAAAAAGATATTTTAATAACATTTTCTACTTATACAGATTTTGATGGAATTTCCCAAGTACTTTGGAGGGTCAGGTTCATATTCTTGCATGGCTACAGGCCTCATTGGACAGGTTGTACTCAGCTTCATGGTTCAGCCATTTGTAACACTGGGATAATAGTACTTTGCTGTTTTGCAGACTTCTCAGGCCTTTAAAGACTGCAGTGTCCTCCTATGCTGTAGCAACAGCAGCTGGACACCTACCACCTCCAAGACACATGGGTATCATGAGGACATCAAGATCCCCACTTGCCCCCAGGCTCCCTAGTAATCCATGCAGCATAAGCATTTCTTAACCCAGTTTGCTGGAGAGGAAGGCAGCTATGTCCCTGGGGAGAGAAAATGGGGCACAGAGGTTTGGGTGACCACATACCCTGCCCCTATAGGTTTCCTGCATAGCACTGGTTCACCTTTCTTATTCTGCTGGCTCCGTCTGTAGCCCATCACACCCACAAAAGACAGGGCATATTTAGCAGCCAGCAGCTCAGTGCTTGGGAAACTCTGGACTTTTCACCACTCTATATTTTTCACAGCTGAAAACAACAGATTATTATCAGGCAGCAGAGAACCGAATGTTCCAGAAATATATTTGTTTCACACACTCAGTATATGAGTCATGCTCAAGCTGACAGGACGGCCTGCTCCAAGATCTGTCCCTCCAATCTTGCCACCACTTGCTATTTACTTTATTTATTTTCACATTTATGGAACATTTCTGTTAATCATGTTTTAGGTACGTTCACAATAAACAAGTATTAAAACCACAGAATCACAGAATGGTTGAGATTGGAAGGGACCTCTGGAGGTCAGCTGGCCCAGACCCTTGCTCATGCAAGACCACCTGGTCCCGGACATATTTGTCCATGGCCAGTTGCCCAGGACTACGTCCAGATGACTTTTGAATAACTCCAAATAAATGGGTACCAAAATATGCAGACTTTATAGTAGAACTTGTAGAACTTGTAAAACATTTGGGAAGGAATAACATTTTTTTTTTTATATGGCTATAACACCATATGTGTCTGTGGATGTAAAAAGTACTGCTGAAGTGTACAAAATCTAAGGTTCCTATGCAGTTGAACAAGCTGACACACTTCTTCACAAAATCTAGAAACAGCTAAGGGAATTCCAAAGGAGTTTTTCTTTTAGACATAGAAATTATCATTCCTTGCAACACTGGAGTGAGCAGGTATGCTACCAGGTAAGTGCAAAAACAGTTCAATTTGGGTGGTGTGATTACTGCTTTTGAATGCAGAATATATCTGGCAAAGTATGACGTGATCTCTGTCAACTTTGCCTGGAACAGAGGACATGCAGCACCCACCAAAGAATCAGGTTCAATTTAGGTCTTTTTAAATGGTACTCCTAGGTGAAGAAGAACAAGAAAACAAAGGAGGCAAAACAGTAACTATCTATTAGCACACAGAATAGGCTTTCTGGGCCTAAATAAATACATTTGAACAGATTTTATGCCAAAGTCACCAATTTCAGATGACAATAACAAATAAAAGATTTTTTTTTTTCATTTGTAGACATATAAATTTTAAATTACATCTGAAGTGTATAGAGAGTAGAAAGAATGCACATTGGTAAAGTCAGAGAAAATTATAGTATAGAGTCAAGCTTGATTCTTACAAATAAGGGTCAAAAGTTTATTCTGCGAAAAAGGCATTATCTATTCTTTCAATTGTACAAATAAATTCATTTCAGACCTTGATACAAAGGGTGCATAGTGTCAGTGAAATCAGAAAACAAGTAGTAACAGAAAAACTACAAAATTTTAATTCTGTGTTCAAAGAATATCATTCTTATTCTCTCTTTCCTTTTCTCTTGCTTTTTAAATCCCAGATCATATAAGCTTTTTAATTCAGCCTGATCAATATAATACATGAATTTGTCTCTTGTCTACTTTTTCCATTTTTTTGGCTGCAACAAAGAATTACTGTAATGAAATAATTTCTGGCTGGCATGGTGCCCAGCAAACTTGGGGAACCATTGAGACCGGTTTACGTTCATTCCTCACAACAGCCATTTGAATACAAAGTTCTGGGATGATAATTTATTTCTTCTGCAGTTTTATGGCATTTCAATGGCCTGAAATATCCTACTTGATGGCAGTTTGCATCGTTATGGGTTGCCGTAAGTGATGCGAATTCCCATAAAACTTTGGGAAAACCCTGCATTACATCTTTATCTATATTTCTCAGTGATAACATTTGGGTTTTCTTCAAATAATTTTATTAATTTAGTTGCAGAAAAACATCCCCCTCTTATCAGGTATTACTGGACAACACCTTTGGGTTTTTTGGTGACTATTAAATGGGGCAAAGAAATAGATTTTTTTTTCCAGTGCACTAAGCAATAGCTCAGGAGTAAAGAAAAACACGTTGATTCTGATGTTGTTTACTACCAGCTAAAGAGAACCACCTACAGTTTTTCGGGTTTTTTTCCCCTCCCTGTGGAACCCCCATTGTAGCCAGATTAACAACCCTGATCCCTACCCATATTACTACTACTAGACAAAAGTGCTTACACCTTTAGGAAAGGGACTTGCCTCAGCGTAAATCTTGCTACAGAAGATTGTCTATCTATCTCATTTACTGCCTAACTATCAGAAGTTGAAATATCAAGCATATGAGAAGCTTTGAAGGAAAATACAGGAAGGTTGTAAACAGTAACTGCATTTCTGTTCTATGATATATTGGCTGTGAGAAGAGATAGTCTACTGCATGGATGTAGGGGCTTGCCTATCTTTCCAGCTGTCACCAGGCATTTCCAAAGCACTTTTATGTAGGGCAAAGTCTATGTTCATCTTCATTAGCATGAAACTCTGTTAATAATTATTTTAATATTAATAATAATTATCTCTGTTAATAATAATTAATTTGACTAAGTGTAGCCAATCACTGATCTCACGTTCAGATTTAAGGCCACAGTAGGTCCAATATGAATGCAGCTATCTGAGAGCATCCCCAGTGAAACTGAGAGCAAAACTGGAACAAACATGGCTACCTAGTACAGTACCAATAATTTAGCTGCCCTTCATCAGGAGAAATTCTAACAAGGAAGCAGCACGTACATTCTGACTTACAACAGGAAAATGATACAACATTGTGATGCCACTTTCATCTGAATTGAACACTATGCATCCCAGCAGAGCTCTGACATTCTGAGCTATGCCCATGGGTGTGAACCTGCAGTAACTTCTTTGAAAAGAATGGGATAGTCCTGGATTTATGCCACTGTAGTGGAGACAAGGATCCAGCCCAGTATTTTGGCAGAAGCTCCAAATATTCCATCTGAGATCACACCTGGACACCAAAAACAAATCTCAGACAGAAGATTTTCATCAAAGCTTTTCAATACAAATATGGAAGCCAGATAAAGTGATCAGCCAAGATATGTGTAAATCAGCAGAAATCATAGTTCCACTATCCCAACCCTGCTCACAACTCAGTTGCCACCATGAAACCTGATACTGGGGCACAATCCCAGTTTCTCTTTCATTAGATAAAACTGAACTTCTGAAATCCATTCTGAGAGGGCAAAAAAGGAGTGAGCTGCTTCGTGGGCCCACTGCTTACAGCCACCTTCATGGAAAGAGGCTTACCTATTTCTGTGAACAATCCAACGGCCTAAACACTTTTATTCTTTAGACTGAGGAGGGAGAATGAGACTGTTATTATTCATGTGGTTACACACTTGAAAGATTCTTATATACTTGGAAAATCCCATATGTAGGAAAGAAAGAAGTGGAAAGATTGAAATATGGGACTCTGCTGCCAATCAGACAATAATAGCAGTTTCTGCACTTACTGTAGCAATATATGTCTGTAAGACCTGCTCATTCTCAGTTTTAATTACCTGCAAGAAAACCCCTAAGTGTGGCAAAAATTTTCATGCAATGTGAGCACTCAGCACCTTCCCAGAACAGGTTGCCATTCACTGTGATTCTCAGATTTCTTCTTTTGCCTCACTGTGGCTCCACTGTCCATATTGCCCATTCCTACACTAGCACAGGTCCATTTTGCTGAAGACCTCACTTGAAAGCGACATAGGTATCTCTATTCTAGCCCATGCTCCAAAGAGAAGCTGCCTGAGTTTCAGACTGACTTTTTTTGGCAGAACTACACAAATTCTATTCCAGATTTGGATGCTCTTTAACATCCTGCCTCTTCTTTTCTCAGAGGATATCCATTTTGTCCTGACATCATAAATTCTCAGCACTTTATTCAATTCTCCACAGACAGCAAGGAAAAGATACAAAATTGAAAACTTGTTCCAATTCTCAAGTGTATGTAGTTGTTTCAGGGTTTCCAAGTAATTTACTAGCATTCTTATTTTATCTCCAGACATAAAAATAGCTTGGACACATTTATAAGATTAATTTACTGCAGTTTAGCATCATTCTCAAAAATGTCTGTTAATGCCATAGTTGTCTGCAGTTTGCCAGCTGGGTTACAATGGTGTACTTAAAGTAATATCCTCTGGAACAGTTATTTAACAAGTATAAGATAGTGAGTTAATTCTGATTATCAGAGAATAAGTCTATCTAGATATCTAGATATGTCAACAGTATTTCTCTCTGTTCTTTCCCTGATAATACACTACTGTGGGATTGCACTAGACCATCTTAGCATATTTCTTCCATCACTTTTCGAAGTGTTGTTGACATCATATTGATGAGTAGAGATGTTCAGGTAGTTTTGTCAGTCATTAACTAATTTGCCAGAAGGTCTAATTTTGTGAGTCATCAGCCCTATTCATTGTAATGATTTGAGCAGTATTTCATTAAAATCCCTGATTGTCAAACCAATGTTAACTTCAGTTTTCCATCATGGATAAATGAAACAAATTTATTATTTGCAAAGAAATATCATGTTTGCCTCTAGCCTGCAGACCAAGTCACACATGAAGCACGATAGTAGTAGCAGAAGAAACAGAAGAATCACAACCCAGCACCAGGCTGGTGAGAGAATAAGACACCTGCCATTTCCCACCAGAGAAATCATTTGATAATCCATAAAGAGCAAAAATTCATGGTAGTGTCCTCCACATCTTGTGTATACGAGTGAGCCAGCACGTACATATATTGTAAAATGCTGATTGCAGATTTGTAATCATTCATTAAGTTTGATCTCCTTGAAATTCAGCTGTTCTGGATTAGTTCTGTTTAGTAGGTAATTACCAGGAAGAAACTTTTTCAATACTTCCTACTACAACCACCAGACAACATAATCAGAAAGCATTTCAGTGACAGAGTCTAGTTGAACTGCTACGAGCAATGACCCCCATCTTCTTACCGTGAACTCCAAGTGATGTAAACGTAGCAGTGAGTAGGAGTCCTGGCACTTCTTAAATATTCTGGGACAAATGTAATCAGAACCAAGAGGGACTGATGAATTTAACTCCTTCTTGCTCTTCATGTTTTTGATTTCAAAATACCTTTAGCACTAACAATAACCTTCAAGAAAATGTTACCAAAGTAGAAGAGGGAATATTTTTGTCAGTGATGGTGATAGAGACATAAACAGGAAAGTGCTGAAAACTTGTCTTAACTGTAACTCCATGCTATAGGCTAACTCCACATAAGTATCCTGCTTCTATTATATAGCTTCTTCAGGTGACAACTCCCCACAAAGCTGTCTTGTAAAATTAGGAAACGACTCCAGTCAACATCAGCCCTCCTGAAGGCTTAGCAAAGAGACCCAGAGGAACACTGTAGAGAGACATACTTAAAAAGTGTAATCGTTTCCCTTTTGGAGCATGAACTTTGTCCATGGGGCAGGCAAAATAGCCCAGGAAAGCTAGAGAATAAGCCATTTAAGATGAAGCTTTCTTTTCCTCATTATATCATTCTCTAAGGCGCTTTTAAGAATAAAAAGGGCCACTATGAGAGCTTCCCTAGAAGATTGAAAAAAATTCACAGGAACACTCTAAAGTAACTCTCTAAAGACCCCAAATTCAAACTGGAAACATGTCCATGGGACCCAACATGAGTGAGAACTCATGGGGACAGAAAGTCTGGTCCTAACAGCTCTTGCCAGTGTGAACAGGGAACCTGCCACAGTGTGGGGCTAGTGGTGAAGGCATCACACAGGAACTATGAAGCAGAAGCTGATCTACAGCTAGGGAGAGAAACATTTTACTGATCATTGCTGGTTCCTCTGGAGGAGATTTCCAGCAGAGCAGTGTGGTAGAGCTTCTCTGACGTGCCCAGGGCAAAACAGATTTGCCCAACACCAAAGGACCATGCAATCAGGTGCGGGGAAGGCAAGGTGGTAAAAATGTAATTGCTATGTATACAGGCTTCTTTCTCTATGGGTAATAAATCTTCAGTTATGGTTCTCAGATGAGCAGAATATGATTTACCAGTTACTGCAGTAGGTTGTTTCTGTAAACCTTGTAGATGTTCCATCAACAAGATACAAATCAATTTCTCTTTATAGTACTCAGATAATAAAAAAAATTAAAAGATAACACTCGCTAGCATTAGAAACAAGCAACACCCATCCAAAATAAAGCACACAGACTGTCTGCTCACTGCTCCCAAAGCTAAGGATATTTTTTCTGTTGTTGACAAGGACAGTGGTTCAACATAACTATATGAAAAATTTTTCAAAGTCCCATTCATGACTTCTTTTCATGTTTTCTGACCACTATGATGTCTGAAGAAAACCAGGACAATGGTACTTTTAAAAAGCAGGTTAATTTAGGGCATTTGTAGGAGATTAAGAGATTAATATAAAACCTCAAAATGGCTTGTGTGTCTGATCTGCTTAGGAAGTAGCTGCTCTGTGATAGCGTCTGTCTAACTTTATATTTTGCACCACACCAATTACCTTACTTCTGATTAACAAATAATAAATAATTATAATGTAATTTAATGCTCTAAATTAACACATTAATAACTGTAATAATAATACTAGGATTGGATTCATATATTAACAGAAATTACTGCCTCTTTCTCCAATTCTTTTCCCAAACTAAATGAAAAACATTCTGAATTCAGGAAAGAACTGCAAGAAATAGGATAAAAGACAGTTGAAAGTAAGGCATAGAGAGCTGCTCCTTGCACAAAACCTTTCCTGAGGCTTGTTGTTTCTTTGGTTTTCTGTAGTTGACTGGAGATGAGCCAGTCAGGAAGAACAAAATACTTACAAGAGAGAGAGAAAGAAAGAAATTGTCAGTGCACACTGTGGGGAGGGTTGTATGTGTGTGCCTGTGTGTGCGTGCCAGGGGGGTGTTGGGGGTGTGTCTGTCTGTGTTGTATGTGTAATAACTGAGGCTCCATTCCCGTCAGCAGAACCTGAATTTCAGCCTAAACTTTGGGTATCAAATGACCGACATAATGATTCCTGCTGCCACTTTGCTCTCCATGGCAAAGCATGTAAAGTATCTGCAGCCGAGCTGAAATTAGCCCTATCCTGATGTCCCTCTCTAAATGTTTCCCCGTTATCTCCCACTTGTCTTGATAGCTAATACAGTTCCTACAGCTGCTATATCATATTAGGTCAGAGCAATGAAAACGAATGCTATTTTCTTGATGGCTTATGCAGAATCGTTGTAATTTGAATCAAGTCTCCCTGGCCTCTTTCTTTCTTTCTTTCTCTCCTATTTTTTCTGCTCCTCATAGTGAATATATTGGGGGCCTGGCAAGCTGCCATTCTAACTGCACATTAGAAATGGTAGAGTTTTCCTCTATCTGATTCTCTAAAATGAGTTCACCAAAAGGTGCAGACCCAGCACATTTGTGGTTTTTCCTATAAATTACTTTAACACTGTGTCCAATCATATATATAATTTCAGATTTTCAATTTCAACTCAGTGCTGTGTCAGCACAGACTCCACTGATATGTCTAACGTATTTAGCTTAAAATGAAACGGATGGCATTTCATTACCAGGAAGATAATATTTTTGAATATGTTTGCTGCATGGCAGGATCCATCATTATTCTGCCATTTTATGTTCGGAGTGTGTAATAGCTTTTTAATGCTTTGATGTATTTTATTTATATATGTAATATTTTTCTAATATCGTGGGGCGGTTTAACTCATTGGACACATTACAAAATCTTAATTGAATGCTTTTAAATATTAGTTAGGGAGGAAATGCTTAACAAATTGCCAATATTTTGTTTGAAATTTAATAGAGAGTAGCTGAAACACCACAAAACCCATCTCATTCTCACTCCTTCCCATTGCTCCTCAGCTCCCTCTGACACTCAAAACACTTTGAAAGGAAAAAAAAGGGGAAAGAAAATCCCACAGTCCCCTGAGACGCTCAAGCTGTCAGCATGAAGGTAAGTAACACAGGAAATCTTGAACGTGCCCAACTGTGAATGACAGAAGCCCTCTTATTGGAGGAAGCTTCTGACAGGCCTGAAATCCTTAATACCTAGTTTCTCATTCCTTTGACCAAAGTCATGGAATTTTAAAACTACTAAGAATTTCTTCAAAGTTGGTTTCAGTGGGTTTTTTTTTTTTTTTTTACTTGCAAGGAAATGATACTACTTATGTACATTAGTATAATGTCACAGCTAAAAGCATTCCAAGTGAACAGGTAAGTATTAAAGGACATTTCTTGATATTAGCAGCAAATGCTAAAATGACCTGTGCTAACTGCTCCTTGCACTGGACTAGTCCTGTTGTTATGCTCTGCATGCAATTGAATAAAAATGCTCTTTTCTTAAATGAAAGTTGTTGTATGACAGTGTGTGATGTTAACTATGACCCGAATCCAATTTTTTTAAATTATCATGTTCTTTTTGCCTTTTCCTTTTAAAACAGCTATAGCCACTCATTTTTCCAGTAGTTTCTGTTTGTTCACAGAAAAGACCTGTGCCCCAGATGACCAGTTTTATATTGCAGAAAGAATCATTTTCCCCAAGCTATTTCAACTGCACTCTTCAGAAAGGAAGAAATGCATTGCTATCCTTCTTACAGGAGGGGCAAGGTACAAGCAGGTTAAAGTCAACCTTCTCAAGTAGGGCTGCTTAATTAAGTACTTAAACTTTGTAAGATTTCATATTTTTCCAAGGTACCAAGCATCTTTTAATCCTCTTGAAGCTGGCTATACATTCCTGAAAATCAAGTTACTTCTTTAGATGTCTAAATATGGAGCTGGGGATCTGTCTTGGCATTTTGTGGCCAAAAGCCCTAGTCATTAGGGGTAGCTAGGCATTTAAATTGTGTTGAAACATGAAAGCATTTGAGACCCAAATATTTTGTGAGATCGATTTTGGCCATGAGGTGGTTAGTAGCAGACATCAAGAGACAGCATTTTATTTTATCTTATTTTACTGCTTGCTCAGACAGGCAGAATATCAAGTTTATTTTTAGGGAAAACAGCAATTTTTTGTATGGACTAATTGATTTTAAATAACTAGCAGAAATACTTAGGATGGGGGGTAGGAGGAAGGAAAGAATTAAAAAATGCATAATAATAATTCCCAGGAAGAAGAGGCTGAAAATTGTAATACACATTGTTGGTCTAGCAGGAATTTGTGCTGAAACATGAGAATATCAAAGGAGCTCTATGCTTCTTTAGCAAAAGATATTGGAAAATAAGACATATTCTAGATGAGTCCTTTTTATTTATTGTTGGGGTTTAATTTCTTCTTTTAAGTTTTTCCCTGCATGATAGACTACCACAATAATTCGTATCTAAAATATAAGTTAGCTTTATAACAGCTTCTTCTCATATCTTTGCAAATAGCTGGATTATTGAGGTAACAGATGCAACCCTCTTTCTTCACCATTCACAACCTGCTTTCCCCTTCTTACTGTTTTGTGCAGACCACTTCTCCATCATCCAGTCCAACATTTTAAACTACATTTTTTGAGTGAATTTTCTATGTACAGGTGTCCAAATATGTACTAGCAAGTAGATCCAGGGAAGTTAGCATGAAGACACCCATTTCCCGTATTATTCACCTGTACACATTTTCCAAGTATTATTCTGGGAGTGTCCTGCTGATGAGGCTTTTGCAGTTACGTTCTGCCTGAAGATCACAAAAGTAACAGACACCACCAGCTGCAATGCCAACGTTAATGCCAAAACATTACAGCAAAAGTCTCTGATTTTCCAGGTTAGCATACATAAATGGGGACCAAGTCAGAGCCTCCTCAACAATTAGCATCTGCAAGGAGACAACTGCCTGATTCTAGATTCAGGCTCCACTGTCCTTGGTAAATTTGGAAGGTAGTCCAAATTTTTTGAAGGCCAAGGTTTTGCCTTCAAAACCAGTCTCATGAAGTACTTGAATCTTGAAGCAACTGTGGGGTATTTTACTGCCTGGTGCACGTTTTTATGAAGAGCTCAAACAGTCGCATCTTTGATCCGTATCTCAATTTCTCCATTGCAAGCTGATGGTAAAAACGTTTACTCACTGGAATTGTGAGTCACACAAACTCAAAGATTAGTTATCCTGGCACCCTTCAAGTCAATTTACCCCACAGCACATCCATCTCTGAACATAAAGCAGTGCCTCATTGAAGTAGCCCAGCCCTGAAACTGAGTGTATCCAACTACATGTATCTTTGTTTAGAAGCTACACTCAATTAGAAGCTGCTCTCCTTTAGTAGCTGTACCCTGCAAGCCTCCAGGGAAACTAATTAAACTTAATAGAAGCTGCACTCCATTTAAAGCGGTAGAGAAAATTAATTAAATATTGTAGGAACCCTGGACTTGAAATAGAGATGTATGGCAAATGCAAATCAATCTGCACACCCCAGCATCTTTCCCAAGTCATTTTAATCCTTCTGTAGAGTGTTGTCTCATGTACATATACCATATCCTAACACCGGAAGAAATGCAATGTATCCCAGAAAACTATTGTAAAAATTCTGCAAGTTCTGTTATTCTTTAAATTGGAACAGCATATAAAAGCAAAATTTTAATTTGACTCATCAAAAGGCAACGTGTTGATCCAGCAAAAATAAACTGGTCATCTTTAATTATTTTTTATATTACGTTAAGCATATAGTTTGTCCCACATTCTGAAAGGGTTTTGGCAGGAATTACAGCCTTCAATATCTTGGATGCTCTGGGTCTGTGTCCATCCATCAAAAGGAGGTTGCTTATCTGATCTGCATTTATGTATCTTAGGTCAGAGCCTTCCTCAATGGATGAGGATATGTGGGACTATATGTGCAGAAACATCTGCCCTCATACTGAATCAAGAGCATGTTTTCTAAGACAATTTTCTTATAAATAGCACAAAGTGATGATTATACACATTGGTAAGAATTCTGATATAATTAGTGCCATACACTTTTCATTTAAATTTCAGGACAGGACTGAGCTGAGTTAGGGAGAAGAACACACAGGGTAATAAACTGATTTGCCAAAACATCATTTCCAGGGAGTTCCTGAACATATCATGTGATTTCATTATGGCTGTGCAAGGTAGAATAGAATAGAATAGAATAGAATAGAATAGAATAGAATAGAATAGAATAGAATAGAATAGAATAGAATAGAATAGAATAGTTCAGCTGGAAGGGACCTACAACGATCATCTAGTCCAACTGTAGTCAAACAGCTACCTTAAAGAAACAATTAAGCACTATCTAAGGTGAGGTGAATACACTTGTGGATTACAGCAATCCTAGTCCTGCATCTGCAGGGAAACTGCAGATGTGGCCAAGATGTCGCACCTTTCTGATACTTCGGGTGCTCACTAAGGTAACCATCCTGAGGGTAGTCAAACTGGACCCTGAATACTCCAGGAGCTAGGAAGTATAAAAGTTGCTATTCTCAAGTAAAATTCTGGAGGCCCTGTGCTAAAGAAAATCTTGCAAGTGGTGTCAACTTTTTAAAAAAAATAAAAATCCCTGCTATGCAACTAACACATATAATTTAGATTTCCATGTACCTCACCCAGGAAGTTTCTGGATATTAGACCCTTGTTTCTAAGGGGAGTTGAGCAGCTGTAACTCTCACTGAAAGTTAAAAGAAACTTCAGGAACTACATCCTTCTCTAGATTGTCCCATAAAATCTAATCTCTGCTGAGGTAGTATATCATCCACAGCTACCCTGAATAGACTAGGCAGACATAGAAATAAAGAAAAACCCTATTCTTTGGTTATCAAAAGTTTTAAATGAGATAAATTGCCTTTTCCTCCAAGCCTAGGACTATTTTTCTTTGACTCAGTATTTTTGTATTCCTGACGTCTTAAACCAGAAGATATGCAGGAATCTGAGCTCTAAACTTTCATAGTCTTCAGCTAGTGACATTACAAGCCATAATATGATGGAAATAATGCAGGTTCTTAATTCTGAGCTGTCCACAGCTATGTGCTTAAGTGCAAACTGTCTTACCTATTACCTATTCAGTAAAAAAAAAAAAAAAAAAGCATATAAACTTTATTGGTAAAGGTAAGAGTTATTATATCCCTCTCTGGAAAGTAGCTATACAATAATACCTATATTTTATAGATGTTCAGTGTCTGGACATCAACCCTTTGCATAAATATTAACACAACAACATTTGAAATTTCACAGTCCTTCATCACCTGCTAGCCAGAAATCAGCCACGCTGGCAAGAAATATCTTCCTGGAGAAGAAAATGCAGATTTGTTAAGTATATGCTTCCAAATGCCCCTTCTACAAGGGTGAGCCAGAAAAGAGAAGTAATTCCAAGAGGTCCAGACAGGAATGAAATAGGATAACTACAAATAGTGTATTAAAAAAAAAAAAAAAGTAGATCAAAATAATAATATAGGAACCAGAATTCTCATGCATCTTTCATGTTTTTCAAGCTACTGAGCAGAATGTGGTGCTGCAACCTTTTGCCCAGTTTCATCAAAATAAGTTTCAGCAATTAATGTGTTTACATCAATTCACCTATATTAGTCTGCCAAAGAGTAAGCAGTACAGTATTATATTCTATCTCTCTTTTCATGAAGCTGCTGCCAGTCACTTGCTTTCACATAACTTTGTGATCTAGGATGAGTTGAACTACTGCAAGCCTTTCAAATTTCATACTATAGGATTAGACCAATGACCCATGGCTGAAAGAATTCCCATTGACCACATCCTAAGCCATTTCCCTTTTAGAAAACTTTTAAAACAAATCACATTGTTCTTACCAAATGTACACTGTGATTGCTGGCTTGTATGAAGAGGACAAAGCAGAGAAAATCATCTGGCAGCAATTTCCCATAATTCTAAGAATATCTTAATTTTTTGGGTTGGATTTTTAAAAACAGAATTCAGTTAGGCACGAAACTATACATACAGTTTTATGCTGAGAGTTGAATGCTTCTTTATTACATTTTTGCCCACAGATAAGATTCTGGTATTAAAACCATTGAGCAGGCCAGGGTGCTGCTAGTTTGTGGCAACAGAACAACTGAATAAACATAAGTCTACCAGAAGCCATTCTGAAACAGATTTTTCAGGGACAGCCCCAGCTGTGAAACAAACTCCCATAAAAACCAAAGGTCATTTCAAATCTCCGCATTTTCCAGTCTACGTGAAAAACATATTTAATCTGCCTTCTTCCACATAAACGTATAGATGAATGCACTTTGAAAAAAAAAAAAAAAAGAGAAAAAAACTGCATTGTCCTAACAGTTCACCTCCTAGAGGGAGAGTGATCAAGAGAAAGAACATGGATTATTTATAACACATAATGTGCAACATATGTTTATCAACAGTCAAAGCAATATGGATTATACAGTCAGTATAATCAAAGAAAAAAGAAACAAAGAGAAAAGAATTACAACTATCAGCTTCTGAAAGAGGTGTTGAAATGTTTCCCTTAATAAACAGATACATTTTATGGACATCACATTAGTGGTTATCAGCATAAATGATGTTATACTTTTTAAGAGCCAACTGTTTTAATCTCTTAACAGTTTAGTACTCTCTAATTCTGCTGACCTCATTCAATTTTTATTTTATAATAAAGTAGCTGTTTCAAATTGGGCCCATAGTTTTACTTATTTTTAACCTGTGAAAAGTTTGTTAGCTAATGCACAATATTTTCGTGCAGCCTAAGCACATCAGTTGCTCATATGCTATTAGACCATTTCAGGTATTCATACAAACACATTCAGACCAGAAACTTACTACCCAGAGCAAAAATATTACCCTTGTTCAACTAGGAACTCTAATTACTAGTCTCCAAGATTCTTCTGTTAAATCCAATTATATAACAAAGACTGTAATGTTTCCACAATAAAACATGGGCTTTGGAGAATAAAGTGTAAAGATGTCAATAGCACCTTTATTTGACATTTATCCATTAATACAAAGATGGGATATACTCCAAGTACACTCCAAGACACAGAGGTTTGAATCCAATTTATACAAACATGCCTTCACCATTCCAAGACTATACAAAGGGACCTGAAAAAGTTGAACATGCCAGGTTTAAGGCCTCTTTATATTGTATTAACAGTGAGAGCAACTGCTTTGGTAAATGTGTATGAGGCTCCTAATTCTTTTAGCTAAAAGGAACGAACCAGGTCACAATGTATTAAACCATGGATGAGTCTGAAGAAGTACCTTTAAAACCACCCCCTTAGTTTTTTTATGATGAACCATAGAAGCAGTGCATGATCTATTCTTTGGCTCTCTGTAAAAGCCAAAGTGCAAGTCCCTCATGTGGAATTACTGTATCGTTGCAAAGTTCATAATTTAGTTATTTGTGGATTTGCTATAAAATTCATACATTTGTTAGCTGGATTTTATCCTGAATTGTATGTCTGGAAGTCACTAAATTTGATATTACCTCAACCAGAGGCAGTTCTTAGTACTGACTTATTCGTACCAGCTATCATAGAAAGTGGAACGATCACCTCTCCTGCTTGAATGCACTGCTGGATCGGAGGGAATAATGCCAGCTATACCTTGACTCCAGAGAGCACTGCTGTGCACCTGTGTAGTGATATATCAACAAGAAGATTTTCTTTTCTTTGACAATAGATCTTGATGCTTTGCGGTGGACTGTTCTGCAGTACACACTCATGTTCTTTTAGACTTGTATTGTGGGAAATACATAATATTTGATTTATCATCTGCTCTGTCCATATCTTGCTCTCCTCACAAAAAAAAATCTCTTTCTCTCTGTGGCTGGCCGAAATGTTGTGCTCCCTCCCATGCTCTCAGATGACAACCAATCCACACATTCACGGCTACCCTGTTTGACAACCGCAGTTGAAACAGCAGCAGTCTTGAAAAGCTCTACCTGACTGAAAACACAACAGCTTCATGCCAAGCAGAATGGAGTGACTTGTGTCACTTGGAGCCCTCACACTCCAAGAATTAAAAAACTTCCCATACATGGAGGCTCAGACTCGAAGTTCTGTTTCTAATTTTAAAAGCTTTCCATTCCCTAAGTCCTGAGATACTTCCAGAGCTGTTTCATCACCCTCAATCACAAATTTTCCAGAGCCATAGTGTATTCAGGACAACAAAGGGGACTCATGAAGATAGGGATGCAAACCTCTCTCTAAGAATGCATGCAAACAACACTGCTATCTGCAGAAAATATGAACTCATCAAATTTTCCCATAATGAAGAACAGTCTTAATGGGAACTTCAAAACAACTGTGTCTCTTCCGCTCCAGTATCTTTGCTCTTGAAAACTGTCAACTAGCTTATGTTAGTCTTCTCTCCATCACAAGAAACACTATTAAACATCTCCTCTAACATTACAACTTACACCTAACTTTCTGGACAGTGAACCAGGAGTTCTCACTTGGGACTCTTTGTTACATGAGATATATGCAGAGAATGCAAAAAACATTGACCGAAGAAGACTACAGTCAAAGCTCATGCCAAAAGGTCAGATGAAGCACAAAGGAGAATTGCCCATAATCTTTCAAAATGAATTTATAGTGGAAGGCAACAGAAATCAAGCCCTGATATGGGTCAGCAGAGCAGAGGGGAGAACCAGACAGTCAGAGCAACTTGACAGATTGGTCAGTCACCATGAACAAGAAGTGGAATAAATGTGGACAGATTTTTGTGAGATTTTGTGTTATGCTTACTGCATGATTTCAAAAGTTTGGGAAGGAATGAGAGTTATGGAAAAACACATTCACAGAAATGATTCTCCAGTACTGCAAAAGCTGTGTTAGGTATTCATTCAAAGTGCTGTCAAATCACACATACAAAAATTACTGCTTAATGGTTTTATTGAACACTCTGATCCCCCTGCTTCTGAGTCCCTTACTGTGGTTATGCAAAAGAAAGCAGGAGGCATAGGGTTCGTAAGTGGAATGAATTGATTTCTCTTCTATAGATTTAGCTGGTGTTTATCATCAACTGTTTCTGCACCAAGGCAGTTATGAGTGACTTGACCTCACTGGGAGGCTTTTTTGCATTTGAAGGACTTATCCACTATCAAGTTGCATACGCTTGCCAGCAACTTTTCATAAAATTGTGATAGATGTATTGCAGAAATTGAAAGTCATGTAAAGCCAAATAAATGAGAAGGTTTATTTAGAGCTAACAGTCTGCCATAGCACTGTGTAATTGTACAGTTTCCTGCAGAGTAAATCTGCCCAAGAAAAAATGAGGAAAAAGAACCTATCACTTCTTTCAAAAAACTTTGCTTCTGGACACCATCAATTTCTTGAAGCATGGTCATACTACGATCTGTCACAAACAACAAACTACTGGATAGGGTTTAGCACAATCTGCCCACTTGATACCACAGAACCTTTTAGTCACGTACGTTGCCACACATATGCTATTACACCTATTGGTCATTATAGTAAATGATCTGAAATAACCTTCATATTACATGTTGCCATGTAACAACAATGCCAACTATTTGGTTCTGATGTTCAGCCACTAAGGAAACCCTAAATCGTGTATGATAATGGCTCTTAGCTTACCTCTGCTGCCTTTGTTGTTTTCTTCCAAGGTTCATGTAGGTTTGTTAATATGTTATCCCCAGCACAATGAGGAATTTGAAAAACTTAGTCAAGTCCTACACAACCTATTAAGAACTAAAACAAGCCACAGTATCTGGATGAAACTTACTTTCTTCATCATTCTCTGACCATACCAGATGCTTGTTACTGTATCATTTAGCAAGCCTTTTTCAGAAAAAGGTCCTTAGTGACCTCTAGCAGGCTATCTTCTTCATTTTCTCTATGAGCAATCAAGCAACTGTAACAATAAAGTCATTTTCTGAGTAGTGAGAACCTGGACAAAATGCACAGTGTATGAGAGAGAGAGAGGACAAAACAGTGACAACAATCAAATCACAACCTTGACATTTTCTGCCTTTGCTCTGTTTGAACATTTTCCAGCAGGAAAGACGTCATTGGGGCTATCCCTGTACAAGATACTTTTTCTTTAACCCACAGAAAGTTTTCAGAATTTTTTACATCACTGTGGAAGACAACACAATTGTGCAAAATTAAAAAAAGGAAGGCAGGGAGGAAGGGAGGAAGGGAGGGAGGGAGGGAGGGAGGGAGGGAGGGAGGAAGGAAGGAAGGAAGGAAGGAAGGAAGGAAGGAAGGAAGAAAGGAAGCAAGGAAGGAAGGAAGGAAGGAGGGAAGGAAGGAAGGAAGGAAGGAAAAAGAAAAAGAAAGAAAGAAAGAAAGAAAGAAAGAAAGAAAGAAAGAAAGAAAGAGAAAGAAAGAGAAAAACTGTTATGTAATTATATAACATATAAAATATAAATAAAAAATGTTAAAAATTGAGCCTGAATCTGGGATAGCAAGTTTTAATCTACACACTTTCTGAATCAGAAAAGCATCTTCAGTTTTAATTCTCCCTTAAACTGTGGAGTGCTTTGACCACCAAGCTATTGACTATCCTCAAATCAGTCTTGCCTCAAACACAGGTAGACAAAATAAATGAAACAAATTGTGTGAATCATTTTTGGTTGCCTTGGAGTGAAAAAGGAGAGGTGAAATGAAGCAAGTGGGGTGGAGGGATAGCACTGAGGGTTGCTTAGGTAGCTGATACATAACAGTTCATTATTAAACCTCTGGAAGAGGGGGAACAAAATCTAGAGAGCAGTAGAGACATCACAGTGTCTTAACAGATCACTGCCACCTTTTCAGAACTTTGTCAGAGTTGTAGCACGCATACCAGTACTTCATGCAACACTGGACAGAAATGGAGGCTACAACTAACTCTGATGGCAGGGAGAGCACCAGGTCTGACAATGGCACCCCTCCGTCTTTCAAAGTCTCCTGGCATGCAAGTACCAACATTTCTCTTTCACAGCTTGCTGACAATTTGTAACTTGTCTATAATTGTTACAAAAACATGCTTCATTTAATTGAAGCCTTGTAGTACTCCACCAGAAAGCAGCTGATCAATACAACAGGAACATTTCAAAATATGCCAACAGGAAGGGATTTCTCCAACAGTTTCAGAATGGCAGCTTTAGGGGCTATCTCTGTCCATATCAGCGGTAGTTTATTTGTAGTTTGTTATGACTGTTCATACCAATGATGGTACTGCCATGCCTTCAGTGACTTCTGAAACAAATGTGCCAGTCTCAGGCCATTCACTTCATAATGCAGATGATGGGGCAAAACACACCACAAGCTTCACCACAGCAGTCTCTCATGCTGGACTTCTTCTCCCTCCTCTTATCCTCATTGCTGCTCAAAGTGGCAAAAGACTTAATTACCCCAGGGCAGGGTGTTCAATCATTCTGGAGATTCAACTGCCTCCTTTCAGCTGGCAGAACAGGAGGAACTGAGCAATTCCCTTCAGGCAATCTATATGGTCTAGCAGTTCACCATGTAAGTGATGCCTTATCGATTTCTGCCATAGCCTCCATAGCTGACTCAAGGATCAGAGGCTCTGACAATGGCTAACAAGTTTAAACCATTAGTCCCATTTGTAACTACTTGGTGAAAGGCTTGTAAGTCTCAATGTACTTTATACTGCAGCTTTTAGTGGATTTCTAGTCCCATTCATTTTGCCACAATGACCTCTGTAGTTAATGGGGGTTATTGGAAAATTATTTTTTTCTTCAAAAGCTTTTCCTTTCTCGTCCCTGCTTTTTCTTTTTGGAACATAAAAGCCATTTAGGTTGTGATGTTACAAAACAGCAATGCAGGCAATAATCTGTTGCTCTCCAGTGAGAAAATATGTGTCCTTGTGTACTGTCTGTTGTGTCTGATACTAAAAAACATCTTTGTCAGTCAGGTGCCAGCAAAGTAATTCATTTTGAATAGAAAGGTTTTCTGAGAGCAGTATTTTTCTTTTAAATGGTCATATTAAAAATCCTAACCCTCTTCAAGGTTGAGGACGTGCCATTAGTATAATTTCAGCATATTAAAACCTTTCTTTTTTCCCCGTCTAACCTTCTCAGAGCAGTAGTTTGCAGTTTTGTCATAAACACAGTAAAATGGCTTCCTTTAGATAAACCATGTGAGATTCCTACTAGTGAATGGACCCAATTATGACAATTTTCATAATAATTAACACTATACACTAGAAGCAAGTCCTACTAGCTTCGGCTGTGCTGTTCCCTTAGGTCACTCTCAAGAGCCACTCCAGAAGTGGTCTGGTGATCACCATCCTTGTCCTTACATCAGGCCTAACAGCCCTCAGGATTTTCCCGCTGTTCATTGCCTGGAGCTACCTTAGGCCAGACATATCTAAAACAATGTCCTATTGAAAGGACTGTGCTTACCATTATCTTTTGATCTCTGTGACAGCATGGCAAAACAGATGGTGACTTCCAAGGTTTAAGGGAAGAACCAGGATGCTCCAGAACAAACTTACTGGGCTGAAGATACATCTGTATCTTGATGTTGTCTAAGAGCTAGCCAGCTCATCTCAGGGACCACAGCTTACATCCCATAAAAGAAAGACCTCAGCCATTCTCAAAGTCACTAACAGGATGTCCACATTGCTGGAGCCTGCCACAGCTGAGGCTTGACCACTGAAGTGGTTGATCTGGGCATGCATTGCAAGCACTTACTAGTGGACCATGCCACTGCCCAGACAAAACGTTGACCAGTAGCAGGTACCTAACTTCTAGATGCAAAGCCTCCTGCTCAAGTGGCAGTATACCACCTTCTAAATTCCCATTTTACTCTGTTGGTCCATTTTTATCTGTTTTGCTTATTGAACCATTTGTACCATTTCTCTATTTCAACCATTCAAATAGAACAGAAATTTAGTTCCCTGTACCTGTCTTCATCACAGGAATCTGTGAGGCCACATGTCCTCCAGTTTATCACCTCCTAATGACAACTTCTGTCCCAAAAAGCAGCTAAACAATATGCATTCAAATTCCCTCTGGAGGGGGCCCACACTTGCTGTGATTATGCGTAGAGATATCAATCTCTCCTGCTCCAGGATCTCAGAGGCTGCCATGGGCCAGCAACAGTAGCTTCATTTGCTGCCTGCATGAAGTCTTTTTGGTTTTGCACTCTGATGTACATTCCCTGGAGTCATGGATCTATGTTCCTAGGTGTTGCCATTGGGCAAGCCACTGATAAATCAACAGGGATGTGAGTTCAACTGCACCTTCTCATCCTGCCAAATATTCAAGTGCAGTTTTCAGCAGTTCAAAACTGTTGATACTATTTATCCTTGGCACCAGCATGAAAAGTAGCACTAACAAAGCATCAGGTCCTCCCTCACCAGCTGAGTGCTGCACAGAGCTCATCCATTGCTGGTGGGTGCAAGGAGGCTTGCACAAGGAGTGCCTGACAGCAACCATGCATGAATTACTAGCAGACTCTCAGCCCCTGTCGTTTGAAAGAAAATGTGTGTCCTTCTTTCAAGGCTCATTACAACCAGCATAAACAGGAAGAAGGCTTAGAGAAGGAGGGGACAGGGCCTCTCTCCCATCTCACAGGGAACACACATTGCCCCCAGCACCCTGCTCCAGAAGTCCAAAAAGACATTCCCACTCTGTAATTGTGGCTGTAGCATCCCTCTATGCCCTCACCACATTTGGGCACTGCCACAAGTATCTCCTGATCTCTGTTCCTTCCTCTCATACCTGTGAGGCTGATGCAAGTGCAATTATGAAGTTGTTGCCCTGGCCAGTGCCAAGCATAAGCCACAGTATGCAGTGGCCCCAAATGCCAGCGAAGTCCCAGGTGTAACTGAAGAATGACACTACATATTTCTCCAGTTTCCTTCTGCATCCCTGTGAGCCTTCATTCCTGGAGCTCTTCCTTGCCTCTCTTTGCTCTGCAGAAAAGGTCAACTAGCCTTTCAATGTCACCTCCTCCAGGGACAGGGTATGCAATGCTGTCATCCGGGCACTACAAGGCAATGGGGGAAACAGAGTGGGCACTGGCTTAAAAAGGCATAGATAACATTTATAACACCACTGTTGATGCCATGTGCTGTAGTAACTGCCATGGCTGTGATAGTTACATGAGGAGACTGAATGTTTCAATACCATCCTTTCCAGAGGAAGTCAGAGGGTCAATAAAAACCTGCAGCCTCCTTCCCTCTGGGTGTCTGCTGCCCCTTCCCTTTCCACTGCTGGTGACCAACATCCCACCAGTTGAAAACGTGGCCATACATACTACATACAGGGTACACAGTGGCCCTTTTCTGAAGGACTTCAGGAGCATCTCCGATCCTGGGTGAAAACATTTCTCTTCCCTTCTCTCCAACTAACACAACAGGGTTACCACCCTTAATCTGGCTCCCTCACTGCCTCTGCCCTGGCACAGCACCACTCTCTTGGCAGCCATCTGCAACCACAGTGATCCTCCTTAGCCAGCAAGTCAATTCTGTATGGCCACGGCCTGTCCAAGATGGTCTTCCCCTACACATATCCCTGCCCAGAAACCCACCTGGGGAGGTGGACATCATAACTGACTGGCTGCTAGGAAGAAAAACACTTGGTGCCCCAGCTGCACCATGGAGCTATTTTATCTAAACACATGTCATTTAGGAAACTCTGGACGGTGAAATAAGTTATGCGGTAGGACAGGACATATCACATGGTGTTAGTAATGTGCAGACAGACCAGGAGCAAGGATTCGTCAGGGCAAGGGATGGAGGGGGCCTTCCCATGGCTGCCCACCATACCTGTGGGTACAATGCCAGGAGGATGCCCTCAAGAATATTTCAGAGGCTGCTCAGGCAAAATTTTGACTCAAGGAAGTCAAAAAAGAGCAGTATAGAAGCAGTAAAAGAAATCAAAGTGTAAGACTGACAAAGAGTATCCAACCATGGTCCTAACAAAACTTAGGTGTACACTTAATATCACGGAATTAAAAGGACGCATCTGAACTTTACCTCTCTCTGACCTAATCAGCAAGACTTGAGCATTAGGCTGTGTGTTTCTTTTGCTGTAGAGATATTGCTGTTGTGTAGCATCAGAGAAAGGGCCTATAATATCCTTTTTCCGTTAGGTGTTTGAAATCAACAGAAGACATATATAACTGAATACACAGGTCCTCACTCTCAGAATTCCTTCATTTTCTCAGTTTAGCTTAAAAAAATCTTAAAAAAAAAAAAAAAAAAAGCTGGAAGTCATCCTGGATTGCGTAGTGACATCTTGTGGTGCAAAGAGAGTGCAGCTGAGTGGGAGTTCAGAATAGTGATTACTATCAGCACAACTCCAAAATGCATAATAGCACTTTGTGTCTGGCTTTTGATTGCCTCAACAGAGGACTGTTGTGGGATTATCATTGCACCCTGTTCATTATGCCACCTAAAATGCTTTTTCTGAATGGGGTATTAACTTATAATTAATCATCTCACATTAATGTAAATTTATCCATGCAGGCATATTTAATCAGAGCTCTTTCATTTTTCATAATATTTTAATAACAGAGCACTAAAGGAGACTTGCAAGATATAAAGTTACATGAATAGTGTTTATATTCTGAGTCTGTTAAAGGGGTTCAAATTCTTGACTTTCAAGGAAGCTGAAAAATGACATAATTTGAACCTATGCACTATCATTATGATTAATCTGCAAAATGTGTATACTTATGGAACAGCACACACTGCCCTATCTTAATGACACCCTCCATAGAGGTCATACATAACAATGACGTGTTTTCCAATAAGAGTAGTTATAAGATAATAGGACTTAATTTATTTTAGGAGCCTCAGTACAGCAGTATATCACCAGAACAATCAGAAGTGGAAGCCTTTCAGTGAACGCAATGAGTGTTCATGCAAGTGGATGTATTTAAATGTGTGGCAGGTTTTAGGATTATCTCATTCAGTTTTTTAAATCCTTGCTCTATAAACAGTGTAAGGGTCTGGTATTTCTAATGAGTATTGATGGCGGCTGTCACTAAAAGGACTGGCTTCTTGTGAACATCAAGTCTGCATTCATTGTAGGAGAATACTACTACCGCATTTCTGGCAACATCATTTACACCTTCTCCTCCCTAAAACGCCAAAAAACAGCAATATGCTCTACCATTCTTTGACAAACTTCCTATTCAAAAATAAGCCAGGCAGGTTATGAACAATAGAAACATCTCAAAATCTTCAGGAACTCAGAGGCCTGTGGATAAAGCAAACATTGCTCAAACTTTTTCTCACTAACCACAGGTAAGTTTGGAGTAAAACTATCTCTCTGGCGTGACCTGGACCATAAACAATCCCTAAGTCTGTCATGCCTGCTCAGATTTAATGTACATTCTGTTAGCTTTCCAAAGAGTCCTCCTTTGCTTTCATCCAAAAGATATGTTTTCCAGTGTGACATTAGAGAAGCTAATAAATTAACTACAAGCAGCCAACTTTTTTAAACTATGAATACTAACAATAGTAGCATCACTACTTGAAGTAAACCAGTAGGGTTTTTTGTACTATATATAGACTGCGACCAGTTTCTACTCTCATTAGAAATATTCATTACTAAAGCAACCAGTTGTTGAAAAAATTGGATGTTTCTCCAGGATTAATGGCCACCTGGGAGCAGATTAAAGCTTGCTGTATATCCAAGGCCATTAAGACCATTTCATACTTAGTATGAAGAAAATGCCCAGTACAAAATTATTTATTCAAGATGTTTGGTTTTTCCAATTGAGGAAATGTTTGATCCTTCCAATTAAGGATCTCACTGTGCTTTACAAACAGCAATGAATTCATAGCTCTGCATCCACAGTGGGTATAAAAGGACTGATATCTTTCTTTCTGAGATGATGGAACAGAGACCCAGAAAAATTAACTAAATTGTTGCAAATTCCAGAGGAGATCTGCCAAAGCCTTTTTTTTTCCCTGATATTTCATTTTGTGTCAGGATCAACAGGGATAATTTTTCTTCCAAGCAAGAGCTTCAGCAGTTACAGAGGACACGATCTATGCTGTCAGCCAGTTGTACAACTTTGATCCCCTCTCAGTCTCCCATTTGGCTGATGGTTGTTTCTGGCTGCTTACTGCACACCACTCTCTCTGAGTAGAAAAGTCACCACAGCCACCCCCAAAAGAGCCAGCTTGCTGTTGAATTACCTACTAACAAATATTAATTTTAACAGATTTTAATTTTGGTAGATGATAGGTGGAAGATGTGTCTTGTTTTCTCCTCCAATCATTTTTATATACTTTCCTCCATATAAACAGAGTAGGGAGAGAGTGAGAATTGCTCAAGTTATGTAAGTCAGAAACACATTCAAAATGAAGAATACTCAGTAATGAACAGCTGAGCCCCTCAGTGGAAAAGAGATTTCATGAGAAGAGAGTCAGACCTTGTTTATTACAGCCATATTTTCTCCTCAGAAAAAAAAAAAAAATAGAAAGAAAAAAGGAAAAGAAACCCAAACAGCAATGTTTCCTGCAATAAAACACTTAAAGTAAAGAAATGGGAGAAAAAATTAAAGTGTATGATATGTAAAGTGGTCGCAAAGCTGTAATCTTATGATGCTATTGCAGCTAGATGAGGTTGGTAGTAGCACTGGAGTTTATCATTACTTTTGGCACCATGTGCTGTGGGGCAGAGAAGTGATGAGGGACAAAGTGAAGGTTATTCCTTCAAATAAGAGGTAGCAGAGTGAAGTGGAATGAAACAAGTATTTGCTGTAAACTCAGGGGATTAAAAGCTGTTTGAATTATTTAGAAATTGGGCACTGGGTCGGCATCCTTTCATTGGCTGTCCACTGGACTGAAGAAACTCACAGGTGCTGCTGCAAGTAATTGGCTGTGTGAGGAACACAGTATTTCCTGGCAGCATTTCTCGGCAGCACTCTTCCAGCACAGAAACAGAGAGGTGTAGGGGCAGTACATCTCTCTGGCATGGCTTCCTCTCATATCTCCTCTGCAGTACAAAAAGCTTCAATGGCCTGAGGCACGCTTTCTCAAGATTCAACTACATTTATAACACAAGCGGTAGTCTCTTCTGAACTGGAAGGTGGACTATAACACTTTCGGTAAGGATCTTCCTTGTTTGGGAGACATGCAGAAAACACAGACCTCCACAGAGGGCAATGGTCAAGGGTGGGTGGGTGGGGGAAAGCCTCAGAGCTCTTCTGAACCCCTAACACAACCCAAACATATGACCCAGGTAACTACTAACTCCAACCCAAATTCATGTATCTGGTTTTCTTGTTACATCCCCCAGCCCCCCAAAAAAGGAAGTCTGGATGCATGAATTAGGCAGGAGCTGCAATCTGCTCCAGCAAGTCCCTGGTAGATGATCAGGATGAGTTTAGACACAGCTGGATGAGTTTGACTATGATCACATTAAATTTGCCCTTTGCCACAGGCTGTCTACAAAGCAGTAAGCTATTTTTACTCTGCTACTGTTCTGTATTGCCAACCCAAATGTTCAAAATCAAGTGTCCTAAAAATCTAGAGATGTATATAATAATGATCTCTTTGCAAATAACAACTGTGAAGTGTATTTTCCTTCTAGGTTCTGAGCTTCGCAGCCAGACGGGTTCAACTCATTTCATATCTTTAAGCCTTTTTATTCAGTTATGAGACTCATGGTACAGACTTGTGAAGTAACAACTCCAATGCTAATTTTTAAGTCTATTACAAATTCTTATACACATGACATTCAGAATCTACCCCCGAAGCTGCTCCAACAAGTGCCTGTAATGTTACACTTGGCAACTTTTAAAGTCTTTTTATCTTAAAAGTAATTCCATGCTACACCACTGTTTCATAATGTCACTTCAGAGTCTTGTTAGGGCTGTTGAGGGAAGAAAGACCAATACTGAAAAACAGAATAAAATGTAAGCGGTTATGTCATTAAGATATTAACTCAAAATAGCAAACAATCACAGTTGTTTAAGGGCAATCTCCACAGCAGAGAAACAGTCAGCAGTATTGGCTTAATAATCAGACGTTAGCTATCTGACCTCCTTCCTAAAGCCCTTCAAGAATGTCTGCCAATGAAATAGAAGAAAATTAACAGTCCTAAAAGTCACTAATTTTTTCAGTTCTTGTATTTCTTTATTTACTTTTTCTGTATTCCTCGTTATACTCCTTGTATTAATCACCATAATTTTTCCTTTACAACTGTCTAGAACTTTTTTTACTTTTCTGTACATTACTCTGTGTCTCTTTTACCTGCGCTTCTCCTTTTCTTTCTAAAAAAAAAAAAATCCTCTCATGTATTTCTTATAACATTCATGGCAATATCCTCCTCCTAGGGCCTGCTTTGCTTTTCAGCCCCATTTCACTTCTCCCTGATGACCCTGCCTCTTCCTCTCTCACCTCAGGTTATTGACAAGGGAAACATCAGCTCACACCCTACTTGCCTGCAGAAAAAAGAAACGGGGTGAAGGGGGCAATGTGGCCTCTAGACGAATGTATGTAAGCAATTTCAGCTGGCCATTTGCCCCACAGGTCAGCTGCCTACCCACCTTCCTACATTACTGTGTTGCCCTTTCCATGCTTCCCCCCCACATAGCTGCTATGTTTCCAGTTGGAATGTTATGCCTAAACATTATGACAGGGCAGGCACCAGCCACCTTGTAAAGCCAGAGCCGTAGAAGGAGCCTGGAAAAGCAGGCTTTCCCTGACACAAGAAGTCCCTCCTGCAGAAGTGATGCTCAGTGCCATGCAGGTGACAGACATTTAGCAAGGATTTCCCTCCATTATTACACATTTCCCTCCATTATTACCCATAGCCAGGGTCCTGGAAATCACCCAGTGCCAGGAGATGGAGGAAGCTGATAAAATATCTGGAAGAAAAAAGAGAAACTGATGGTATGTGAAATAGAAGTGGGAAAGAATCAGCTCCGTTTTAAGTGGACTTAAAAATTTCTTAGGAGAAAGCCCATCAGGTAGAGCCTGACATTGCTATACTGCATTTTCTCTCTAGGGAGGGGTCAGCACAGGTGATGGTTGTTTCCTGTTATGAAAAAGAAATGGCACACTAACGATAAGTTTTGACATGGAGCAAGAACAGAGGAAGAGAGTCCTCCTAAATGGAGATAATGTGGCCATGGAAAAATGACTACACGAGAATATATACTCACTCTAAATATTTGCAATTCTGGGAACCTTTTATTGAGTATACAAAATCAACATTGTTAAGACATCCAGCAGCTCTGTCTTCCTTCTTATTGTACTGAGATCAAAAGGCATCCTGTGTTAGTCATGGGAGACAGAATTTCTCATATCTATCTAGTTAGTTAAATAACCAGAGTGCACTGTATTCATTTTCACTGTGATCTTAATTTGAAAATATGCCGATGCTCTGCTTTAGTGAGTATTTCCTCATTTTACAAATCAGGTTCAGCACACGGGGCCAATTCTTGTTTCCAGTGAAGTCGAACCTCACATTTATCTTTATCTGGATTGGAAATGACCTCCCCCCATGATGTCATCTGCTTAACTAAGAGAGGCAAGGACTTATTATATTTTTAAAAATAGCCAGGGTCATACCTGAGGAGGGTAGACCACCTCTGAACACAATTTTTCTTTAGGAGCAAATTCTAGTTAGTCTTGACTTAATAGCAATGAAAGAAGGAAAAATACAAGCAGCTCTTCCCTAGCTTCCAGAACACCTGAGTATACCTTTGCCAGCTGTAATTCAACTGCATATGGTTACATCGAAGTTTGTAATAGGGAATTTAGTTTGTCCCCTTTCTTCAGCAAGGAGCTGAACCGCAGGCTGGCAATGTCCACCAGGAAGTCTGGCCCCCTATAGACTGTTTCTGCCAAGGTCAGCAGCTGAGATGCTATTTACAGAGTAGGTTTTGTACTAGCACAGGTCCAATAGTATAAATGGCGATGTGCAATGATTCAGGCTGTCCGAGGTTAGCTGAAGCCTCTGAGCAACCTTACTTGCTACTTACAACCAAATACAATAACAGCATTGCATGGATCAGGACATATCAGAGGTAAATCATAGTTTGAGATACCTGGACCCTAGCATGCACAGCAGGGTTTAAACTGGCTGTCAAATGGGTCATTGAAATCTCAGCAAAGAGTAAGGCTAGATGCATACAGCAGTGATGTAGCACAGAAAAGAGTGTGGTAAAAGAAATGGGAGAAAACACAGACATAATGGAAACATTCCTGGTCCAGCATTGATCCTTTAACTTCAGTGAGCTCTGAATCAGCTTTTCAAAACAAGCAAGAGAGATTAGAAACTGGTGCAGATGCCTATGACGTTAGACGTGCTGGCCATGAATAACATACAAAGGTCTGAACTACTGACAATGAGGAGAATCCCTCCTCCACCCATTGGCTCCTGGCCCATCCTGACAAAAAATCCAGAACTGGGAAGAACCACATGAGCAGAAAACAGACACAGGAACAGCCCTCTTTTATTGCACCTGGTGAGCTGTAGGCATGCAAGTCTTGGTATTGTTCATTTATAAGCCAGTAGACAAGATACAGAGATCATATTTGTAATTTAGATGTTAAAGTGCATGGATGTTTTTCACCCTCCTAAGTGCTGCTTTGAACATCTTCAATATTTCAAGTTCTCTCTTCAAAATCACATCAGACATCTGGGATAGCTGACTGTTCTTGTTAATTAATTCTTATGTTTAGTGCTCTGCTGTTGTCACCATTTGTTCATGGACTTTTCTTTTCATTATCATAATATTTGTTTATCTGACTAAATAAAGCAAACAATAACATTTTGAAGTACAGTACAGTAAACACAGCTTCCAGTGCAGGCAGAAAAGCGTACATGAAAGTCTCTTTAGGAAAACATGTTTCTGCCAAACCACATGCAGTGATGCCTCTAAATGAGTAAATTTAGGTAATTAACACAAAACCAAGCCAAAGAAATGCAGCAGGAATGAGCTGCCAGGCACCAATTACCTGTACAGCTAAAAATGGGGACAAGAATTCACAAGGGCTTCTATATGAAAGCTGTGGGGGTTTTATTTAGGGTTTGCTTTTTTTTTTTTTTTTTAATCAAAAGCCTCTCAGCTCTGACTTATGGCCAGGTTTTCCTTCTGATTAAGTAAGGCTGATGAGAAAAGTAGAAACAGATAAACTAGTTTCAGTGCAGTTAAAGTCCACCAAATTCTCAAGACACACTTTGAAGCCAAAACTGACTCCTGCAATAGGGCTCAAAAGTTATAAAATATTATGCATTCATCATTATTACAGCTGAATGGAAGTATAAAGAACGTTCCTCATCATTCAGGGAAATGTGGGGCCCAGGAGAGACCTCCTGCATTGTGCCGATACAAAATCTATCAGTACAGTAGCAAAAAGAAACTTCTTTGTGGTATCTGCTGTGGTGGAGTGTGCTCCAGGCCATTCTGCATCGCTGCCTGAGAAGGACTTCAGCAGTCTCCTCCAACACGTGGTAGCACATGTGCAGCCATCACAGGTCAGTCTCATGGCAGATCAGGTATCATCAAGACAGAATGAGAAAATATTCCCCGTTTCTTTTATACTGCATACTAGACCATAGCAGTGTCCCTAAATTCAGGAATTCCTTGGGTTTTTTTTCCAGTGATTTCACCTAAGCATTAACATCCAGTTCTTAGAAAGAAAGCCTGCTCCTGAAAGGATGTCTAATTGGAGAGGCTGGAAGAGCAAATTCCCTTGATATTTCCCATGGCACTCACAGAGAAACCTTAAAATTTCATTCTAAAACCAGCAAGCTCCTCAAACACTAGGAGAAATTACTAAAACTGCTGGCTAGCTTCTCTGCTAAATTTAAATAGCCATACTTAGGAAGGCAAAGCTTAACTAATCCTATCGCCTTTTAAATTTTTTTAATTCATCTAGGTCAAATTCCTCTCCTTGTTTTATCAAATAAGGATTCTCCATCAGACTCCAAAAGCCTTCTGCTCTACTCTTCCTTTAAATTTACAAACATGAGTTGTATAATCAGACAGGCAGAGGAATCCTCTTTATCTGATTCATTCACATTAGATTGGAGGAAATCTGACTGGAAAAGTCAGAATAAATTTAGTTTGATTTCTAATTGCATTATTTACATAATAAAGAAAATTATTCCTCATCTTGCTGACTTGATCATTGAATAATAAGAGCTCTCCTAGGAGAAATACACATGGAGACCTGGTTCTCCTCTCATTTACCCTAATTTTACATTGATGTAATTCCACTGACCTCGGATAAGCTACTCTAGACTTATGTCAGCATAAATGAGTAGAGCACTGAGACAGAAAAAAAGACTGTTGGGCTGAAACCATTATTCACATATTCAAATTCAACACTGGGCAAGTTTTACAGTCTTTTTCTCCTCCGTAAAACTCAGCAAAATCACTGATAGTCAATCAGTCCCCTAAGATTCACGAGGATATCTCTAATACCACCTCGGAAGTCTAGAGATCTACACACAGAGAGGTATGAACGAGCAAAAACCCCTGGGGATTACAATACTGTATCACTCGTGTGAATCACCAGAATTACTAACTCTGCCTCAGCAGTGAGAGCAGGAGAAAGCATAGGGACCTTAATGCAAGAGAGGACAAATAGGAGTTTAGCAATGAAGAATTACATGTATAAATTATTTTGCTAACACTTTTATTTCTCCATAATTATATTAATTTATTTGCTATTATTCACTGCAATAACAGTGATCTCAATGAATTCATTTGGTATTAATGCTGCTATGAGAAACACTTCCAAAAGACTTCTACAGTAATTCAGAATTAGTTAAATGTACCATTAAATCAAAATGTGCTCACTTCATTTTTGTTGTTATTTTCAGGGTCTATTGAAAACGGATTTCCTTTCAGTCAGCTTTCTGAGACATTCATCAGCGCTGTAGTTTCTAAGTCAGGGTGTGCCTGTCATTTAACCTTCATCCTCCTTCACTTTTCATCCTGATGCATTTGTATTAAACCACAGACTGATAAATGAGCATTGCTTTGGCTACACAAAAGAGCAATCATTAAAGAAACCTCTCGTAAGGTATGAATCAAAGACAGAAAACCTTTACTCTTTTTCCACTCCATCTTCCCTGGCTGAGGGACTGCCTGCAGTGGCATACTCCTCTTATATTTATGTTTTGCCTTTTTTTTTCATTCCCAAACCATTTTTACCCATTTCTCAGTTGCTTTTGTAAAAGATACACAGGTATACCCAGGCAATAGACAGCCTGCTACTGATTGTTATAGTATGGTTTGATTCAAGACTGTTATCATTCAGAAATGTAATCCAGCATGAGGAAGCATGAAAACAAGAAGGGCATGAAGGCAAAGAAACAGACATCCTGGTCTGAGAAACATGTCTAATTAATGAAGTGAGATATGCAGAGAATTTAGGCCATTTATCCTAATGACTTTTTTAGAACATAGAATGATGGGACTGACAAGTTTATGCTTATGACACACAGATGCACATGAATTTTTGCTCTTTCTTTTGAACAGCTCAAAGCAATTTTGCATAACCTCTGTCCCTGCATAGTCATCTATGCTTGTGAAAATCAGTGAGAATGTGTAAACCAGGATCAGTTCTTTGCTCTTATTCCCTATATAACTTCTGTTTCATCTCATACTTTTTCTTTACTTCATTTGCTTTACAGTGGGTTCTGTTTCTTGAAGGAGTCAAAGAAGTTCATGTGTCCTTAAACTGAGAATAATTACTTTTGAGGCAACAGAAGTTGCTGGCCTCAGCACCGTGATAACCTAGTGAATACAGCCTATATTACACACGTTGGACTAGATGTTTTGTGGATTCCAAACCTCTGCAACACAGAGTTTTCATTTCTTATTCTCAGGCTTCACCGTATGCTTAAGACTGTTATAAATCAGCACAGGTTCACTGATTCCAATTTATCTGCACAGGTCTACAACCATTGTAGACAATGTTTGCTTGCTCATAAATAAATAAATAAATAAAGATTTGCATGTCCTGGTTTACCATCCAAGAGTAGTAAAGCCTCTGCTGAAGTCACTGGAGCTCTGCTGGTGTAAAACTCAAATGCAGAGAGAACTGAACAGTTATCAGAATTAAATCCTGATCGAATGCAGGAGACCCACATTTCCAAAGAAAACTGTCACATCGCAGAACATAAGCACACATTTAAAAGTTCCCTCATTCAAAACCTAAGGGGCATTATTTTCAGAAGCCAATATCCAAAGAGATCACCATATGTAAATTTCTGCTGGCTCAAAGCTGAGTCCAAAGAAAATAGCAAACAGCAGATGTTGCTACTGGCACAAGTACATCATAAGCTATGGCTTGCCCCCCAGATCTGGGGCGTCCATGATGTCCTTGAACAGTGCTCTAGAAAAGGAGTAAAAAAAAAAAGAGGAACCCAAACAGCAGTATAACTCTAAAATCAATAGCACATAAAATTGTTTTTGCAGAAAAAATAACATGCTTTAAATCACATAATACCTTGGGCCCAATCCATGGTGATATAAGTGAGTATTGATTTCCATGGAGTTTATGCTGACATATTATTAGCTAAAAGCCTGGTCAAGAATTCAGAAAGGATGTTAAAAGTATTAGATTTATCCTTACTGTGGCATTACCAACACCAACACCTTCTGATTTATACTGGTGTGAGAGGGAAGAACCCCATAATACAGACATAGAACAACTGAGCAGCTAAAGACTGTGAGAATACCAGACTTTCTTACTGATGAAAGTAACACTCAGACAAACAAAAGCATATGCGATTTTATATACATTGTCACAACTGTCATTTGGACAGAGGCATAGATAAATGACATAAAATAACAGCTTAAGGTGGTACAGGGAAAATAAGAAGTGACTCAAGGAAAACTGGAATGAATGCCAGGAATAATTTCCTGTCACTGAGATCTGGTCAGTCTTAGCACAGTCACTCAAACCAAGAGTAAATAAAGTTCATGGGTATGACACTGGGAACAACCTTCCACCGTCAGGAAGATAAATATATGCATTATCTATGACTTCTAACATTAGAAAAACAGGGCAACAGCTCAGTAGTACTCAGCAAAAAATGTTGGCGCGATGTACTTAATATTAGAGCTAAATCTGCAATAAGAAGATGCAGTCAAACAAAGAAGCTCAGAAAATAAGATAGAAGAGTAGGTATCCTTGATCAAAACCCTGTTTAGTACCAAAATAAACACAAACTGATTTCCGAGACAGTCCTGTTTAAGTTCATCTCTGCTGCACCCATCTAACACAGAACAATCCCAAAGCATGTACTGATATAAAGCCTCAAAGATGATCAAGGATGACTGAGCTTGCATCTTTTATGATTGTTCTTATTTCCTCTCAGATTGGAAAATTTAGAATACAATCACAAATTAGTTTATTACAGAAGAAAAAAAAAAACAAAACACAGAAATAGCAGGTCACCTTTAAAACAAAAGAAGACGCAATGTTTAATGTACTAATATTTCATCTTTGACAGGTAGTACCATCTGAGATTGTAGTTAAAAAAAAGAAAAAGCAAACAGTTTTATTCCTCTAATATTCATTTAAAAAAGGAAAGAAGGTTTGTAAATTCAGATAGAACAAAAAAGGGTGCTACAAATGCAGAGATATGTTGGGCATATTAGTCAGTTGTATTGGTTATGGCTGGGATAGAGTTAATTTTCTTCATAGTAGCTAGTATGGGGCTATGTTTTGGATTTGTGCTGGAAACAGTGTTGATAACGCAGGGATGTTTTCGTCATTGCTGAGAAGTCCTTATTCAGAGTCAAGGCCTTTTCTGCTTCTTACACTGCCCCACCAGCGAGTAGGTTACAGCTACACAAGAAGTTGGGAGGGGACACAGCTGGGACAGCTGATCCCAACTGACCAAAGGGATATTCCATACCATATTACATCATGCTCAGCATATAAAGCTGGGGGAAGAAGAAGGAAGGGGGGTACTTTCAGAGTGACGGCGTTTGTCTTCCCAAGTAACTGTTACGCATGATGGAACCGTGCTTTCTTGGAGATGGCTGCCGATGGGAAGTAGTGAATGAATTCCTCGTTTTGCTTTGCTTGTGTGCGCAGCTTTTGCTTTACCTATTAAACTGTCTTTATCTCAACCTACAAGTTTTCTCGCTTTTACTCTTCTGATTCTCTCCCCCATCCCACCGGGAGGGGAAATGAGCGAGCGGCTGTGTGGTGCTTTGTTGCCAGCTGGGGTTAAACCACGACATCAGTGTATCTATCTCTTTTAAAAGATCTTTCTTAAAGGTGCTTAAATCAAAAAGCAAATAAGCCATCTTGTCTTTTGAAGTTTATTGCAGCAGCTTATCAGCAAGGAGGAAAAAAATGCGTGGGAGAAGAAGGGAATATATAGAGCAAAAGACCCTCACTCTCAGTCAATAAAGATTTTATTTATAAGTACAGAGGGATGCGTAGTCCTAGTTTCAGTTTTGAAATCTAACTTCGGTTTTGAGCCAGAATGTGAAAATTAAATTTTTTTAAACCTGTTTTAGTTTCTACTGATATAGGTGGTGGTACATTTACTAAAAATATCTTGAACTCCATTTCTACCAAATAAACAGTATTTGCTAGGTGTACATGAAGCATATTGGAGACTGCCATCTCTCTTAATAGAAATTTGCAGATATTTCAAGCAATTGCAGTCAACAGAAGGCCTTTTTTAGCAATGTTGATGTCAGCAAAACAAGTAGGAGCCCACAAGATGAAAACCTCACTCTCCCTTTCTGGTAAGAGCCTCTGAAAAAGTGGGTTCTCCAGGGTACCCCTCTTCAGCAGATCAAGCAACAGTGACAATGGGTTTCTTGCAAACAACAGTGAAAAACATCCATTACCTTCTTTGATTTTTAAAAAGTTGAAAATAAATAGTGGGATTAAAAATTGTTAATTGAAGCATCCCAAAAATGAGCATTGGATTTTTCTAAAGTCTTGGAAGTTTAAAAAAAAAAAAAAAAGGCAGAAAATTGGTTTTATTTTAGTCCCACTAAATAAATATTGTTGTTAAAAACAGAGAAATGCTTTAAAATAAATGGCTCTAACACACGCTAAGTGAATGGCTTCATTATGGTTCTGTTGTTGCTTTATATGTATACCTGGTAAATGTTTAAAGAAAAAATGCAATCAGATATTTGCCATAAGAGAAGGTCAAGATTCATTTTTTATGCAAACATCCAAGAAACAAGCTTGAACTTTTGGATTGAGAAAGATTTCCAGAAAGGCCAACAGAACAGCTGTGTCAACTTTAAAACAGAGAGCATATCATATTAAGGTAGTAATGGCTCTAATAGTAGGTCTGTTAAAAAGAATGTGCAGAGCAATGTGTGTATCTATAATAAAAAATAATTTTATACATTATCTGCATTTTTTGACCTGGATTGGGAAATTAATCCTCCTTTTTTTCCCTTTTAGCTCTTCTGACTTATGCAGGAATAGTTCTTCACCAGAACCAGGGTTCTTCTGTAGACCACATGGATCAGCTATCAAACAAACAAGTTTCCGTACAGAACTAGTTGTTTCTGACAATAGTGCTGGCATTGCCTGCACTTTAAAGGATGATGGTTTTCTTCAGAGTCTTTATTTCATCCCTTCATTAATCCTCTAATGCAAAATCTCCTTTCCAGTAAGTACTAACTAAATGAAAGGCATTTCCAACAGCACATAAGATATTGGAAGAAGTCCAGAGAACAAACTACATGTGCAGCTACTAGACGAAGATGCCACAAGAAGGGACATGAAAATGTAAAGCTTGGGACAGTCTTCCAGTGTGGTTTGGAGCAGAAACCTGCTAGTAGCTTTGTAATTTGCTGTTTAATATATAGAAGGCATTGATAGTCATGGTGTCTATTGTTTATTAAGTTGTATTATTAAAAATGTACATGGTGCTCTGCAAAATCACAGGGTAAGAAACATTCACTGCTCCCAGTTATCTATCTTATTTAATGGGCAATAGCTCACATAAGAGAAACAGCTGGTGAGAAAAGAGATGATAGAAGGACTTACTGCTAGCCTTTGGTGGAGTAAAGAGATAAAGGCAAAGACTGAAATTGAGCATAGGGGTAAGACAAAGTTAGGTGCTGACAAGAACTAAGTCACAGACCATTTTGAAGCAATAGGTATTACAGCAAAGGACAAGTCTGAAAAGATGCAGTACTGGGGCAAGTAAGCAGAAGTGGAGGAGTGGTCAGACAAATCAAGAAGAGAAGAGTCTGAAAAGTGTCTTTTTCTTCCTGAAGTAGAAAAGCAGGAGGAAAAATGAGAGGCATTGAAGGAAAGGCATAGTGATCAGGGAAAAGGAATTTGGAGATGGAAAGATCAAAAGGAGAGCTGGTCAGTGAAAGACATGGGAGCCAATTTTTAGAGTGAAGTATGTGTCTAATTTATCCTAAAATATCTCTAAATGCATGCCAAGGTCATGCCAGAAACTCTAAGATGCAGATGAAAGGAGGATATGCAAAGGGAGTGTGAGCAGTCACCTAATTGTTAATTCAGGAAATGACTTCTCCCAATGAAAAGATAGTGAACTGAAAAAGTAGGGAAAGTGGTTGTGGTAAAAGCGGGAAATCAAGCTTATTCTTTATCATGGGAAGTATTTATGGCTAACCTGTTTTTGCCTAGGATTTTCCAGACAGAAATATGTGCTCATTTTCCATTTAAAACTTCCACAGTAAGTTCAATCCATGGGAAACTGTACCTACATACAGAGTAAACCATTACTTTGGTGCACACTGAATTTACTATAGAGACAATGTGGACATGTCCAGACTTTCCAGACATATAGCTGCTTAGCTGTACCTACTGAATAGTAGAAATCTCAGAAAAATAGAGAACTTCCTCACAATCTCCCAAGATAGAATTACCAGGCAGAAAGAAAAATACGTGTCTAGGGAAATGCAGACATCTGGTAGTCTTCTGAATGTCAGATTTATCATTTATATAGATATTGCTGCTATGTTTCTTCAATGTGCTTTCCAAAGATTTCCCGTCTATACACAGACTCAATTTGTCACTGCACAATTATTTCATAACATGTTTGGCAAATATTAGGTACCCAGGACAGGTACATGGTGAACCTGGAAATTCAGAGGGCAGCTAAGGTTTTGAATTGGCAAGACTAAAACGGAACTCTGTTTCTGAGAGCCAGCCTTTTCTTTCTTACTAACTGGAGAGCAGAAGAGTTACAGACAATGCTGATTTTCTATGGGAGGAGTTGCCTGAATGAAAACACACATGGCTGGAAGTATTTTGGTTGGCATAGTACAAACACATGCCAGAAAATGGTTTTCCATAGAACAGAAAAAGGTTTCACCATGCATTTCCATGTTTTTCCATGAGAAATCTAAACCCAGCACCATATCATTAGACAACGGATGGGGAATCGTTGACATGCAAACCTTAAAATATACTAAAATAGACAAAAAGCAGCAAAGCAGAGCAGAGAGACACAAGAATTACAATCAAACAGAAAGCAAATTATAAAGGAATATACTTTAAAACTACTAAGAAATAGAAGTTCAGAACATGTGAGGTCTGGAAATTATAAATACATTAGAATTTACTCAGAAGAGCCTAGATTTGAATCATAACATGGTTGAAAAACAAGGATTTTCTACAAAAGACCCACTGCACAAAGTTGCTACCTATGCCCCTGTTTAATAGTACAAAAGTGCACCTTTACTTAAAAATATTATCTTCACAGTAAATTTGCTACATACGTATTCTGTAGATTTTCCTTAACTCCTCCAACTCTATGTCTCCCGTAACATAGAAAATACTATTTAGAGGAAAGAGGAAAAATAAAGGTATAAAAAGGTAAAGGTAAAAAAAAAAAAAAGGTATAAATAATGTAGAAATCGGTGCTGGATCACAGGTAAAGGGCAATCCCAGCGGTCTCATCATTTTAACCAGACAGATCAGTGCTTTGATGAACACACCATAACGACTGGTTTCCATTTCACTTTGCACAACGAACAAAGAGGACCTAAAGGGCAGCCTTATACTGTGCAGCTCTTGACTTACTTCCTCTTTGGTACATCATTCATGAGTGCTACCTCCAGCTTCCAACTTCACTCTTATCTGGTTTCCTTTGGTCACTTTTGCACACTTGCTATCTTTTTCCATTAAGCAAATACACAGTTTGCAAGCATATGAAAACGCATTCTTTCCACATTTAGGTGAATGATACTAAAATGATCAGTGGTCAGCTATTGTCTGTGAATATGAAGGCATGTGGCATTCCTTTATCAAATGTAATCCAGTTCACTGAGAACCTTAAAGAATCAACTTTTTTTCCTGGTGTTGTCTACATCTAAGATAATTCTGTGCCTCTATCTGATTCAAGAACATAATTTAAAACATATTCTGCCTTTTTCTAACATTTTTTGAGTAGCTATCCTATATGGCAGTTAACTGTGTCTGGTTTTGACCATTTCAATTTGACCATTTGACCATTTGAATTCAAGCAGGTTCAAATTAGAGCAGGCTGAAGAGAATTAATACTTTTTCAGAGTGGCTAATTAACTTGGGAAAAGGCATTCTGTCCAACCTTGCAACAAGCTTTGGGAAGATGATAGAACAAAACAAAAACAAACAAAAAAACCCAACAACAACAGCAAAAAAACACATCTGGAGAGTTTGAAGTAGGACCCAACAGCTTTAACTGGAGAGGAGCTGGCCATGGTCCGAACACAGGAGTCCAGGGTGCTCCAGTAAAGTGGCAATCACAAAGAGATATGTGTATGACTATAGATATATCTATAGGTACAGGTATCCTTTTTCCCTAAGAAAACTAGAATGGAATAGAATATTTCAGTTGGAAGGGACCTACAACTACCATCTAGTCCAAATGCCAATGTTGCTATATTATTTTAAATGCACAGAAATTTCATTTGTGAGCTGCCATCAGGCTCACTCTCCTTAAAGTGTACTTGCTCTACTGTGGAAAATGTATCCTACCTCAGACTGCCCTGTTATATTTCCAGGAATAGACCAGTCAAATTATCACTACCTCCAGCAGAAGAGAATCCTTTTCCTTACACCCATCTTACCTGCCTGTCTTTCAGAGTGTTGTGTCAAAGACACAGGTGTGTGCACTCTGGCATACCAACATGAGGCTGCACCCATCCACTCAGTGAATGATCAAATGTCAGTGCCGACTTAACCAAAAAAAAAGGAATTTATTAGTAATGGAAAGGCCAGCATGGTTTTTAATGTTCATGTGGCTATGCAACAGAGATAAATACAGCCTCTTCATGATGTACTAAGTACTAGTTTGGCAGGTTAACAGGTGTGGGACAAGTGATCAAGGAGTAGAAATGCTACTTATCAGAGGACATACTGAAGAAAAAGCTCATTTTTCACAAATTATGGGGTTTTTATTGCTGGTAATGCAGAGAAGATTAAAGTGAAGTCTATATTTCAGAAATGGGAAGAGCAAATGATTTAAAACCTTTTTTATAATGACCTGCCTGGGAGTGAAGAATCAATTTCTTTTACAGCGAGAATCTGTTAATACCACAGGAGTGAGGAACATAAGACAACGAGTAAAAGACAGAATAGGTCAGATTCTTTCTTCCGTCTGTGTTTTGATATGACTAATTACAGAGGCTGCTGCCATTATCTCTACACTATTCTTTAAGCAAAGCAATGATTAAAAAAAAAGAAAAAAAAAAGACAAATTCTTATAAATTTAGAAAGTATTATTAAAAGCAGCATGGTTGCAATGTTTTGCAAACTGCCTTTTTATTAACAAACTATAGGTGGTACATTTCTTGCAGAAATGTAGTACACTTAATTAGACTGATATTCTTCTCTAACTCTGGAAATAATCCCCAGTACAGTACCTTAAATCTTTCCTTATGGCAGTACAAGCCAAAACTTTCAGTGCCCAAAGCTAGTGTATTTGATTCCTGTCTCAGCACTGGTGATGGTGCAGTCCCATTTTTAAAGTTGTGATACTGATCTTCATACTAAAGCACCTTGAGTTTGATAACTATTCTTTTTCAGGCATTACAGAAGATGGAGGCCAGAGCCAGTCATCACTGCAGCTTGCAGAGCATTCTGCAAGTCAGAGGTCTGCCATCCAACACCAAGATTCCCCTCTTCAACCTCTACTGCCATATTTGCACCAGCAAGTTACTGCAGGTAGACATTGTCTGCCTCTTTTGACACTAGTGGGCTCAGTGGCTACCTTGCACGAGGGAGAACCAGACTGTGTTCATCCTGATGACTCAGCAGACACCTAGTCACAAGAGCTCTTCCCCCAATACAAAAGGGTACATTGCATACCAGGAAAGCAGACTGCTAGGTGTTATTCATTGCCTAATTCCCTAAACTATATTTCCTTCAGATTTTTCATGATTTTCACACTGATCTAATTCCACTGTCTCCATTAAAATTAATCAGTATTCTGCAACTGTTTCATAGTACTCTGCATCATCCATTGTTTAATGAATTTATACCAGCTTCAATGAGAAATCAAGTCTTATTAATGGAAGGTAATATAAGAAAATCCTAGGTCCACAGAATTCTATGGACACAACTGCAGAAGAAGTGTCTAAGGCATGTAAAACTGGCCTTCCAAGCAACAGCAATACAGAACCAAACAGGTTATATTCACAGCATTATGGGCCTAAGCAGAAAGCCAATGAACAGTTACTAACAGCAGCTCAGTCAGATCTGATGACCTTTGTGCAAAATTCTGCAGAAGAATTTTTTTTTTAAGACATGATTTTATATTATATAGTAGATTTTACAGAAATTTTGTACTGCCTTATTAAATTCCCTTTTTCTGCTTGCCATAGGAGACATAAGGTAGAACAACAACATCAAAAATTGTGTAAGGCAATGAAAATCTTCCTTAGGATAGTCAAGTGACTGGCCTATCAGAAGGATATATATGTCCTTGTGTTGAGTAAATAAAGCAGGATTGCAGTGGCTCTTTCTATTCATAGTAAAGTTGCAGAAAAAGCTTTACAGAGGCGTGACACTCTGCAAGGTTCCTTTTAACTTTACCACACACTCACATCTCTTTTCAGAAACTCTAAAACAGCTGTTCAATCACAACACTACAGTCAAACTGAACATTAAGGATGTAAAAGCTGACATTCTTGGTAGGCAAAATGAATTCATCTCAGGCATATGTTTCTATTTATTTACTTTAGAGTCTGCATTTCTAAAAGTTCCATGAAATTAAAATTATTAAAATAAATCCATAAAACTCCAAATGCCAATCATCAAGATATCACAAGCAATGTGCAAATGTCTTGCTAACTTAAAAAAAACTAGTAAGTAAAGACAGCATTTATATGAAAGAAATGAATCTGTTCAGGAATACTGCTCCTCACAACATTCTGTTAGCACAGAAAACAACTTCATGTTTTACAAAAGATACTTATTTCCTTCCAGGACTTGGGGACTGTGTTTTGCAGGAAGTTCTGTGGTGATAAAGAGAGGTAGACATCCAAAGAGAAGACTGAAGACATAATACATAAACTTCAAAGAGGTTATTTAGAGTTCAGCCATGTACAACTACACAAAAGCCACTGTCTCCCAACAAAAATAGACTATGGCAATGACAGATCAGATCCTAATCACAGGACAGTACCAAAATTTGTTGTCATTTAAGAGTCTCATATGAGATTACTCCAGTAGTTATAATCAGCATTTCAGTCTTCCCCTCAGTCATACCTCTTCATGGCCATGAATACTCCAGCACAAGTGGAAGGAAAAAATATTCAGACAGAAACAAGAAAAAGTTACCAGTTGCTCACAATATGAATTATTTGTGGAAATAATATACTTTGAGTAAAATCAGTTATCAAAATTTCACTAATTTAATGCTTTCTCTAGGCAGTAAGGCATGCAATGTATGAGGCTCTATATTGGAGCTGCAGGCAAGATGCACAGAAAATAAATTCTTTTGAAATAAATACAATTTAATTTTTCTTTAGGAATTTTCAAGCTCCTCAGTGATCTATCACAAGCAAATATTACACCCAAAACTATATGTCATTGAGGATTTCACAGCCAGCCACAATGAAGCAGCAGGGGATGGGAACAGTCTTGAACTGTGTCACTGCACCTTAACTTATTTTTTATTTTTATTTACTTTGTCTGCTAGGAGCATGAGACCCTCAACACTGAAAATTAACAAACTTACATTGACTTCAAGAAAGATTTGACTGTCTACACCTCTTGTGGATATGGCGCAAAGCATACTACGACAATGTTCAAAGGAAGAAGTTCTCCAGGAAGGAGAAGAAAAGGTGATTAAACTGAATAATGAACTATGAGGCCCTGCATTCTCTTCCCATTTGTCCTTAGTACACCTGACACCACCAAACAGCTATGGACCTCTGGTGATACTTGATGCCAGAAACGTTTCCCACTCACAGCATATAATATCATAGTATCTATATATTGTTTGTGACAATTTACATACAGTCTATTTTCCTGTGACTATCTAGCTGAGATACAAATAAATGTGTAATTAATATATACACAATTTGTCATCTACCCTTTGAAGACAAGTCAGAACTACTCTGATGTCAAAGAATTGGGATAATGAAAGAAAGGAAAGAAATTTCTTGTACATGACCTGTTACTGATTTTTCTTATTCTAAGAACTCTCCAAGTATTTCTTTCCAGGCTGTCACATCACTTCACAAGCACTAGTTCTACTCCAAAGTTCAAGAAAGAAAGGACACTAGCAATGAGAGACAAAAATAAGAGAGAAGTACGTAAGGAAAATTTCAAAAAGTAAAGAAGAGGCACCAAAAAAAAAAAAAAGACTGCGAAGAGGAAAGGGGAAAATAAAGGCCAATGCAAAGAAAACTTACAAAGTTGGGATGATGGGAAGAAAAGAAAAAGAGAAAGAGAAAGAGAAAGAGAAAGGGAAAGGGAAAGGGAAAGGGAAAGGGAAAGGGAAAGGGAAAGGGAAAGGGAAAGGGAAAGAGAAAGAGAAAGAGAAAGAAAAAGAAAAAGAAAAAGAAAAAGAAAAAGAAAAGAAAAGAAAAAGAAAAAGAAAAAGAAAAAGAAAAAGAAAAAGAAAAAGAAAAAGAAAAAGAAAAAGAAAAAGAAAAAGAAAAAGAAAAAGAAAAAGAAAAAGATTCAGTATAGCAAGGCTTATGTACTAAATGTTATAGCTTTGTCAATTCCCCAAAGTGTAAAAAGCTCTCTATGCGTATATAGCACTTCAAAACTCACAAAAGGAAACAGGAAATTAATTCAATGCACTTGCTTTCTTGTATTTTTTTAAGAGCAGATAAATGCCGTTAACAGAGCTCTTTTCAATGTTTCAAAATGAATAAATAACACCCTTCCTGCCAACTTATTTTTTTATTATGATGTCTGTCTCCTGACTTTTTAAATGCTTTCCTTAAAAAAATGTTTTCACGCTTTTTCTCCACTGAATGTTTTACAATTTTGCCTACTGGAATTTCACCAGAGACTTGCAAATCAAACCAAATCTCACTGATTTGATAGCTGCTTTTACGTGGCCCAGTGGAACCCAATATGTAAGCATCATTCTTTCTGGAAGGAGAGTTTATTAGCAAGCCCTCCCTCCCCTGCTTCTCCAGCAAGGTTATGTGATTAGCAGGAACAGCAAGGAAGCTGTCAGCAGGTGGCTGGAGAGAGATGTAAGGTGCCACTTGGCTTTCTTAGCTTGTGACCTTCACTCACACGACAGTGAAAAACAAAACCACATCTTTGACACAATATAATTAGGACCCTTGCATTTCACCAGGTCAGGGAGAGAGACAAAAGAACAATACTTGTTTTGCAGCCCCAGTAATTAGTCCTGGAGGATTTCTCCAACTGCTACTGTTGGCAAGGAGAGCCTAGGAAAAGAGCCACTGCTCTTCCTGTACACGCTGACTGTGGAGCCTGCTTCCTGCTTGAAATTCAAATGAGCACAGCTCTGACCTTTACTGTCACATTTTTTATTTTGTAGACAGTTTACAAGGCCTCTCCACCATGCAGGTCATGTTTTAGTTTAAACAGAAATACTCTCGTAGGTGTTAGATGCTAGTTAATGATTACACTGAAATCATTCTAATTAGGCTCTGTTGTTACATGCTGCCCTTTGGGGGCTGCTGCTCTTGTCACATAAAGTATTTTGTAGAAAAATAATTGGCCTGAGATCTTCTTTACCCTATTTTTTTTCTTTTTACATTATTGATCTATTCTGTACTTGATCATCAGAAATACTGCACAAAACTTTTAGAAATGGCTCCTCCCCATCACCCCACGGTTCAAAAAACAGTGGGGAGGCAGGAAGACTTAAGAGCAGCACAGCATTTCTGAAATTTATTAACTATGATCTGAGGAGGGAAACGTGCATTGTGTTCATTTCCTAACACACTATCATGCCATTTGCCTAAGAACTTGGTTCATGGTGCAGCCAGGGGATGTTTGCAGAGGAGGCACTGTTATGCTTCATGCACTGGTGGGATGACTGGGATTAGAGAAAGCAGGAGGGAATTTTAGTCTACTGAAGAACTGAAAAACAGGACAGAGAAACGTACCGCAAGCAGAGAGTGAAGAAATGCAAATGGGGTAGAGAAGGTTTCAGTTCAACCTTTTACATTTGGCAAGGGACATTAATGTCATATGTTGGAGTGCTAGAAGGGAATCTCAGCTGATTCTTCTCTCACAAACATGTCCTCTTTCAAAAGATGTCATGCAAATGCCACTCATTTTTGTGTAGTTTACATTTTTAAAATGTGAAGTGGTTTTGGATTGGAGTGAGGGCAGAAATCCCAGAGCCTGAATTGCAGAAAGTCAAATTACCATGTTACAAGAGTGACTCAAGCTTCAAGAAGACCAAAATTAGTCAGTCTGAAAAATTCAGATAAACTCACTGAAGATGTTAGAGGCCCTTTGAATGCAAGCAAAAACCTGTTATTTCATTAACCATTTTTCCTCTCTCCTTATTTCTGAACTTATCTTTTTTGTAATGGACAGCTGCGGTTATAAGCAAAATGTTGCTAGTTCAGGCTGTTGAAATGTAGTCTATTGTCTATTAGTAATGATGTCTACTGCAAAGTTATCAGGACAAATTCTGCAGTATTTGTACAGTGGTAAATCCATAACCACTGTATTCATGGGAACCAATTTCCAATTTGCACTCCAGATGTTGGGTAGAATTCGCCCATCACCTGCAAGTATCATCTTGGCTACTACTACTACCAACCTACAGCCATGGCAATACATTACTAATACCTTTATCACTGCTTAAATGAGTCATCAATAATTCAACTCCCATTTATAAAAACAGGAAATTATTCATGCCATCAGCCCTCACCATCAATAACAGAAGTAAACCTAACTATCTCATTATCCAATTGCAATGTGTGCAAACAGAACTGCCCGTTGTTGACAATAAATATTTGATAAGTGAGGAAACAGGAAGGATAAACCAAGGATGTATGGAGTGGCTGCTTTATAGTTACCACAAGAATTGACCCAGATGGCAATGGTTTACCCTGCTTATACCTCAACTTATTTTCTTTTCATCTCAACAAGAAACTGATTCCAGATGGGCTGGATGTCAACCATAGATGGAAATGATCTGTTCTCTTCCTGTCTTTGTTTATGTTATTAAGTCAAGCTAAATACCCAAGTTCCTGTCAATTTCTGTAATTCCCATGTTGTTGTTTTTTAAATTAGCAACTAAATGATAACTGTAGGGATCAATTAACAATATACAAATAACAAAACAAAATATTTACTTGCTAAGGGTGCTTGAGCATGCTGTGATTTTTTTACCCATGTTCAGGAAAAGCTGTTGCTGATTTCAGTGTAGACTCAGCTTTATGTTTACTGGTGAAATCTAATCAATCTATTCCTACACAATAGAGTTTGTCTGAATGTAGTATATTTTACGTATCAAGTATAAGACTTAGCAAGAAATTAGGAGTCAGCAGTTGGAAACAGCAACCAATACTGGAATCAGATGCCCAGGATCCAAGAGTCAGTTCCTCTCCCTCTTGAAAGATGTTTTAAGCTCAACCATTTCTGCCTGAACATTCACCACCAGTTCACTCAGAAGACAATGATTCCTAGCAACATATCACAATTTATTACTGAACTAAAATCACCTGGATGCTGATTCAGGTTATGCTTTGATAAGATATGCAACCAACATAATTCTGCAGGAGAGGAGTCAACTCTTTTACACTGGACAATAGCAAGTCTCCAGTGAGATCAAAGACCATTTTTCACATGGCTGAACTGCAACATAGCCTATGCAAAGCCAGACTCACTGCTGGGGTATGATACCACCCTTTGCTTCCAAGAGCATCAGAAGCGGCCCAAGTACCTTGTGACAAAAACATCCAAATCTGTAAAAGCACCTGGACGTCCAAAAGACAAGCCAGCATTGATTCACTTCACAAGTGTCAAGGGTGCTTTGCAAAACAGAGAGGACAAGAGAAAAAAGGTTCAGGTACCACTGGTAAAAGGGTTAAGAAAACAAAAAAGGGATTTCTAGTATTCATTCTGCAGGCAATAAAGTGATGCTGTTTCCAAAGGAACAATGCAAGGTCAGTGTCTGACTGCACTATATGAAGCCTAGATAACTCTTATGGAAGAGGTCAGCCTGACCCAGGGAACTGTAGTCTGCCCTGTGAAAATAGCTGGGAGCCTTTGTAATAACAGAGCTTAGGGGTGTGTGTGTACTGTCCACCAAACACATGCTCTCAATGGTGTTATTGTGCTGATAAAATTGTTTACTGAAAGAACAAACCAAATATTTTTAAACATTTAAACATAATTCATTTATGAAATATTCATCTGTCTAAAAAAATTCCATTATAAAATAGTAAATAAAATAAAAACAAATAATTGAATGCAAATAAAACAGCAAATGATAAAGGCAAAATAAAAAACCACAAGTTCCAGGGTGTCTCTGCAGAATTACACATTGGTGGAGGAAAAAGGGAAAATATACACAGACTACCACACCTATAGCCATACACCCACCAGTACAAAAAGCAAAGCAGCCCATAAGCACTAGTACTTCTTGACCACTGCCCTACCACACAGCCTGACTGAGCAGCACATGTAGCTCTTGCAGGAGTTAGTGTTAGGAGAAAGCACTCCTGGGGGAAATCAGCAAGTCCTGGGGCTGTTTTGCTCAATACTTGTTGACATAAACGCTTTGCTTGCACAGTACTTCTTCCAGCATGTCCCAGTCTGCTCCAGTATGGCTATTCATTTTGATGGTCACAGTCTGATATAGAAGAGTTAGCTGTATTTTAAGTTCCTTTTCCTTTCCTCTTACCCACAGCTTCTGGACCCTTTTTCTTCAGCTAATGGGCAGGGGTGGCTTCTTTCAAGTTCATATAAAAAATTTAGTGATGAGAATAAGAGTGTGTGGGGCTGACTCAAACCACTCCTGAGAAATAGTGAATGAGGCACACTGGGAAGGAGAGGAAGGGATGAAGAGGATACATTAGATGGGTACCAGAAGGTAAAATATTTTATTTCAAGAATAAATGGAATATTCATATTTCTATAACATTTATATTAGCTTTGTTGGCTGCAAATATTTTTACAAACAATAGGAATATAGACTGGACTCCTCAATAGAAATTAGGAGAGAATTGCATGAGCTGACATTGAAGAATGAGCAAACCACCCTGTCAAGCCCATACAGTATGTAGCATGGGATATTTAATACAAATGTGGACATTGCTGGTTCTGTTGTAAATAAAGAGATTGAATAATTCAGATGACAGAAACCGGACTGAAGTGTGATGTAGGTTGCACTCATTAGAAAAAAGTGCAAAATACTAGAAACAAAAAATGGAACCAAGAACATGAAAGAATAGTCAAAACATTAGAAAGAAAAGAAAATTAGGCAAGATCATGGTACAAGTCATTTACCACAATTCTGTTGATGCATTATCATGAGTAGCTAGAAAACAGTGGTGCCTTTTTACACTTTGCAAAAACCACAGTGCTTCACATCTACCCCTTGTAGATGCAGCATTGCTGGAAGGAGCCAGGCCTTTCCAGATTAACAACAGAAGGTGCAGGATTTACTGGCTATGTATCAAATGACATTATTGAATCTGTTAGGGGTGGAGGGCTATCTGTTCAAAATTAACATTTTAAGATACTCAGCCTTCTTCAGGGAAATATACTTTTATGGCTTTAACAAGATTGTTCACTAGAATATCTTCTTTTTTCATGTTTGTTTCCCCACAATAAACATAGACTATGTTAACTTGTTAAAAAATATGCAGTAAAATCTCTGACATTTTCCAGCACTTACCACCTTAAGAAATACATTATTGAACAACTTTTAACTTTCTTTAAATTTAAAATCTTGAAAGGAAGTTAAAGCCTCAAACCAAAAAATCAGTATTTTTTATTCTCTCTTTTTCCCCCTCTTCTTTCTGTTCTGTCATTTATTTTCGGTCTTTGCCAAATGTAGATTATTGCTAATCTCTTTGGCTAGCACCAATTTCCTTCTGCTCAAAACTGTCCTACCCACCAGCTCCATGTACATCTCTCCTTCTTCCCACTCCTGACAAAGACAAGCACTGACTTAGACAGCCTTGGCAAGTTGCTAATGCTGTGGATTAGTGTGTTCTGCCTTGAGTGAAATCAGGTTCTCTGCCCTTTGGGGATAGCGCAGCCGTCAGGTTTAATTTCATTTTCTGATATTTTAGCAGTCATGTCGGGACTCCTGCAGACAACTGAGAATGAAACGCCTTTTTGACAACAGTCTTCAGCACATCCCAGGAAAGGACATGTATATGATTTTATATGAGAGAGAGGAAATCTGAGGCTATCAAACACCTAGACGATATGACTAAATCAAACATCAAAGTGACGGGTACCAAATATAACTGGATATGCACTTGATACACTTCACAGTGTTTCCTTTTATTGTTTTCCATTTTGGCCACATTCTACAGGACAATTTAATTCAGTGCATTTGTCCAGAAGTGAAATTGGTATTCTTTTATCTTTCTAAAATGCAAATGTATAGTACAGCTAAAGGAAATTAATTATATCACCTCAAGAACAACACCACCAAAAAAAGTGAGGAAAAAAAGAAATTCTTACAACTCAGGGGCCTATCCCCATGTCAGTTAATTTTATAAGTCCACCTACACATCTCAAATATTTGATAGAGTATAAACAAAAGAACTGCCTGTGCTTCATTTCAAAACTGGTCAGATTAAGGTTTGTTCTTTTTCTCCCTCCATCAGAAAATGAGTTGCACTTCAGGCTGTGCACAGACTGGGAAAGCAGGGAGATGATGTAAAAAAGGGTCTGAGCTGCTGAAGCAAAAAAAGTTACAATATAAATACCTTTTTCCATAGTGGGTGAACAGTTTCTATTTTATCCTCTGTCTGATAAGAATTCAGGATTTTCTGAATAAATAATATTATGCCAAAACAGTGCCAACATTTAGAGTAACCAGTGAGAACTCTTCCTTTGCAAATTGATTGAGATTCTCAGATCAAATTTTTTGTCTCAAAACCTCTGCACCCTTTTCCCTGAAATGCACATTCACACAGTGAGTTTCATCCCATAAGTCCATGAATTTCCTCCACAGCCACAACACAGTATTAAAATTAACTAATAAAAAGCAGATGTAAGATCAATACCTGTAATGAGTGTTTTCAACACTTGCTACCCACTAGCACCTGATGAAAATGTGCAAAACAGACTGTTACACAAAATTATACAAATGTGGCAGTACTAAGCAGTTTCTGGACTTCTGCAGCTTATGATGACCAAACTGTTGACTTTAATGGATTGATTTAATAGGATTCCAAATCAAATGCACTGAAGTCAGAGGCAAAGCACTTGATGACCTCAGTAAACTTTGGATCAGACTCTGTATACATAAAGCTAGGGGACTCAAGTCTGCAAAATAGAATGCTTTTGGAGGTATGCACCAAGGACTGAGGGTAAAGACTGTGTAACTGCCATTCTTGGATTTTCGTAGGTGGGGGGGGTGGGGGGGTGTCAAGATCAAGGAGCCAGATGCAAAAATCAGACATACCAATGCAATCAATCACTGTATATAAATGATCCTAGCAGGACACTTCTGTGGGCAACTCTCTACCTGGAAGAAAGTCTCATGGAGCTTAACAGCTGCCTACTAGTAAAATGACAGAAGTAAAAGCCAAAGGTTCAGCTGGAAAACAGATTTCTGTGCTGTGAATCACAACCTCTCCTAGAAATGCCAATCCTAGGAAATAATAATAGTAATTTAAAAAGTATATGTAAGTGAAAAAAGAAATACACATTTGCTAAGCCAAGCTCTTCTCTTCTTGCATTTCAAAGCTTCCATTGACTACCACAGTGGTTTGGTGGTGTAACAACTGAAGCCAGGATGGAGGTGAACCAGAAGATCACCATTAGCTGCTGATGCCTGGCACCCACGAAATGTAGAGGCCTGGTTCCCTGTTAAAATTTCCATTTCTTGGAATGATGGGCTGCACAGGTTGGCCTGCAAGAGGTCCTGGGTTTGAAGGGTCATATTTGCTGTGATATGTATTTCCCTGCTGACAGTGATGAGGGGAGGGCTGTGATGAGTTGTTGGAGTGTCCCCTGGCACAAAAATTTGATGCCCAATTAGGTTTAGAAATAGTGACAAAGAGTTGATGCCCAATTAGGTTTAGATAAAGCTCTTCTCTGTAAACCTCAATTACCTGTGATGCCTTATGACATTCAGCGTTTACAAAGTATAATTACACAATAGTGTCTGACATTTAACGTCTATGGATAATTTAAAAGACTTCTACTTCAAAAGGGCTGCTCATGAGCAACAGTAATCACTTCAATTAGGTTGGCACCATTACAATGTAACAAGACCATTTGACTGCCTATTAGAACCAGCCAAGCTCTTCAAGTGTGTTAATTTAGCAGTCATTGCTAATTTCTGGGCTTTGCTGCATTTGCATAGGAAAACATAGCCCTGTTAGCCAGAAAGGGAGTTTCATTCCTGCAGCAACTTCCTATTCTTAGTGAGGTTTTTATGGTATTGTTGTTTTCAGCCAGAAACATATTTCAAACAGTGAACTATTGAGAGAAAGAGGTTTTTGTCTTATCAAGGGAGTTTTTCAGGACCTAGGTCCAAATTATTAATATAGCTTTCAAACATTTTTTAAGCTGCTCAAGATAAAACAGATCCCTAGGATAAAAAAAAAAAAAATCTCCCTACCACGTCTCCTTTATGCAGTATTAAAGAATTTGTCCCGGGTGTCTATCAGATATCTTCAGGATATCTCCCCCAGAGCTCATTGAGTCCTCTGTAAAAATTACTGGCAAGTCAAGGTCCTCACCATGTATTATGGGAACCAGGAACAGAGAATTACATCACCACAGATGCTTCTTTCTTTTCAACCACTTAATATATTTTAGGGTATTCGTTAGAAGCAGGAAACCTCTGTGAAGTGGAAGAGCTCTCCAGTGACGAGTCATATCAGCTTAGTAATTCCCTTTAAACTGCTGGGACTAATCAGACAACCAAAGTAGAAAGAAAAGTCAGGGTTATTTGTGCCGCTACCTGAGAATAGGTAGACTAGGATGACTGTTGGCAGCCACTATGAGCTAAAGGTTTCAATGCTACAAAGCAATAGTTCCCCCCCAGCCCCTCCCCCCCCCCCAAAAAAAAAAAAAAGAAAGAAAAGAAAAACCAAGATAAAAACAAGATCAGGGCTAGCCCTCCTCATGAACACTCTCAGCACAGATGCTGCAATGCACATGAATATAAATTGAACAACCCATTTATTACTTGAAAGACTTCAGCAGCGGGTGGCCAGCATGTGCAACCCTGCCATTAACTCAAGTGTGTCTTGTCTGTGGCTTAAGGGAATCTTCTTCATAATGTCATCACTGTCTTCAGTTACAGTGATGCTAGGTTTTTTAAATGGTACTGAGGCATCATTTGAGTAAGATATTATAAATATAGCCTTTATTTATAATGCTTAGTATTTCTACAAAACACGTGATGAATTAAGAGAAATCTCCACAACAAGGAAGTTTCTGACAAAATGATAGCCAAAGAAAGAAGCATCCTAGATCATCTAAGTCTAGTGGGGTTTTACTAGCTTTACCCTGATGACAGCAGTAGTACAAAACACATTTACACCACCTAAATATCATTGAAATCTGCTCTCCTGGAAAGTGCCAGGGTATTACATTGGACATCAGGCTGAACATGAAGCAAAAATGTGCTCTCACGACAAAATAAGACAAACCTCATGGAGACTAGATTAGGAGTTTGGCCAGAAGATGGAGAAAAAATATTATACTCTCTCTTTGGCATTGCTAAGGTTGCACCAGCAATATTGTGTTCAATTTTGGTACCATTTTCTCTGTATTTTAAACCAGTAATTGGATTTAAAAAAAAAAAAATAATCTCGAAGATAAACACTGAAATAACATAAACTTTTCAGGTGTGTATTGCTAGTCTCGAATGCTTACAAAAAAACCTAATTTTCTCATAAGACTTCTTGAACTTCCTGCTTCAAGCTAATGTATATCCTCACGGTCTTCTTTATCTTTCTAATAGGAGCTACGAAGATTGCCAAAGATGGTGTGAAAGTCATTCAGCTTCCACAGGCTTCTGTGATGAAAGGTTAGCTCTAACTGCTTTCGTGCATCAGTAGGCATTCCTTATAGTCAGATGGAAATCACACTGCTAATGAGCTAAATGCTTGATGACTCGAAGGTTGAAGGACTGAAAGGGCCATTATATAGCTGCTTTTAAAAACTGAGGCAAGGTCACAATCCTGACCATGTGTTAATAGGAACAAGCAATTTCCTCCATATGATAGCATTCCTTAAAATTGCCTTGGAGTGGCCAGATGGAGAATTCAAGGAGGATTTGGTGGAAGAAAAAGCTTCATGTAACATTTTCCCTTCATATTAATTTACTTGTTCAACCAGAGTAAAGTTGAGTTGGGTGTGTTTGTAAGTTTCAAGAAGCTAATACTAATTTCTATCTTATTTTCAAAGATATCACACAAGTTTAACAAAGGTTCCAAATGCATTACAGGTCTAGAGTACATGAAAATTCCCTAATATCATTATGCAGGTCAAGGAAGATTTGGTTTATGCATACCATACCATTTTGACACACACACAATTTTGCAGCAGTATAACGTATTTGTCTTTTCCTAAAAAAGGCAGGTACCAGCAAATCTCACGACCAGCCTTAAAACATAGTATTAGCATAAGCCTAATGCAGCATCACACAGTATTAATCTAGAAATTCCTTCCATGTGAAGGAAGTTCGCTGGTATCCCAGAGCTGGAGAAATGCTTCCTCTTTGATATTGTACCATCAGCATCAAAGGTAAGATACACAAGCAGAGAAAACGGGAACATGACCACATCTCTGCTTGTGCTCCAGTGATGGCTGTGCTGGCTGCCCAATAAATCTGTAAATATACATGGACAGCCAAAGCTGCTGTAAATTACAATAAAGCCACCCTTGATCATGTCCAGGACAAATAGTAGGAAAAGAAGCAGAGTGGATATTTTCTTCCAGTTCTCCAGCATAACAACAAATATAGCCTGCACAAACTACAAGGCCTACTCTGACAACACCACAACCACTGAGAGGATTCCAGACCAAATTTTCTCCCTCCACTTCCTTCTTTTACTCTTTTGTAATGTAATACAACTCTAAGACAGAAAATATAGAAAAATAAAAAAAGAGATAATCAGCTTTATTGTATTTTTCATAGCAACAATCAAAGCAATATCTTTTTCTTTCTTTAATTCATGAAGGGGAAAAAAGGGAAAAATTGATTATATACACAGTCAGGAAACAAGACTGGTGCATGTCTAAGGAGGAAAGAAAATACCAGCATAAAACTGATTCATCAGCAAAACTTTTATGAGAAAAGGGCATGTGACATATCTGTTCAATATCGGAAATCTTCTTTAATTTACTCACTGTAACAACTCTCACAAACTTGCATCTTTTATAAGAGACAAGGCTCATCAAGACAGCATTTTACAAATTCCTCTACTGCCTTTCTGATATGTATTTCCACTTATTTCTTACAATAAACTGGCCAGTCTATGATTGCTCTTTTCAGCACAATTTTCATGGAGTCGTATGCTCATTTCAAGGTCATGCTCATTGCATTCCCCTGAGGTAATTTGTTTGGTGTGGAAGGGGCCTCTGCTTTTCTTGTGGTCCTTGTGTTCACACCGCCAGAACCTCATCTCATTTACGTAGCAGCTTTCTCATTCTGCAGTAATTTCCAGCCTGGCTTCTCAAAGCTCTCTGCGGACTTTATGAACTTATGCCACCTCACCCCTTCCTGGCCTTCAGAAGTGGGGAACCATGACAGCCAGACTGAGCATCCTGCCTGATGCTGCACAATAAAGCCTGAAAGAAAATGAAGAAATGAGTCTGGACCACAAAAATCTTACACTTTGTTGAATAGAATGGAAGACGTTTTGATGAATCTCTGTACGCAATGAACTTTTTACTTCCAGCTCGCTCCATGGGTGAAGGTTGTTCACTGAGTATTATGTTCAAAGGTTTTGTGTGTCTGTAAAAAAGATGCCAAAAGACCAGAGGGACAGAGAGCAAAGGGACAGAGAAAGCCAAATCACTAGACATAGTCACAGTAGCAACAGTAACGTGACCCTAAGAAAAAGCTGACGGAGAGCGGGCTTTGGGGATGAACAATGGAAGGTGACAAAGCCGTAAGCAAAGAGGCTGGCTCCTGCTGCGCAGCTCCTACTGTACTGAGGGAAACAAAACTTTTATGTTCTTTTTAAACAAGCAGGATTGCAAAAGAAGTACCTGACTCTGCCTTAAGTTTCTCTCATTAGTGTTTTTCCCAAAGCCTAACCTTTAGCTATCCAGAAAGCAACCACACTCCAATGTAAATCATCATATTACTAGATATTATGGGACAACCCAATTTGTCATTCACTTTTTCATGGGAATGAAGAATGATATGGTGGGGGGGAGACTAATACCTTGGCTCAAATTAATCACATTTTTCCTATCAGTCTCTCCAGACAGCCATTACTGTCTCTTTCTTTTGTGTCTCCTCACTCCTATCACTCCAGCATACATTCCTTTGAAGAGTCTCAGACTTTGGCACCTGCGAGTCCCAGCCCTACTCCTCAGGACTTTTCATGACTTTCTCTCCTCAGGAAACCTTTCAGTTTCTCCTCTCTGTACTGTATTCCTCACCAAGCCACGCAAATCAGACAAGAACATGGTGATCTTCCACACTCCAAGCAGGAGTAAGCGGGGGTAAGCGGGAGATGATCCTATATGATTTCTCCCATCTCAGGGAAGGAGATAGTACACAATCCTAATTTTCACTTCTTTTCTTCTATTCTTTCCCTAAGTAAGAATGGTGCCATTTGCTTCTGCAGCCAGGGTGTGAAGAGGGGCTGTGATCTAAGCCTCTGACTGTCCCCGAGCACTGTCCTTTCATGCATGATGTTACATTAATTCCTCCTGCACAGCTGACAGACACCAAAATGTTCAAGGGGTTCTGAATCACAGTGGAAATATTTCTGTGAAAGACACAGCCATATTTCTTATGCTGAGCAGCCTTATTCATCCCCAACGTGGAGATCAAGATGAGAGTATTAGGCAATTGGCACTGGCTGATTGATTGCTGTAGAGTCACGTCTAACAGCTGACTGGTCTGATAACGTGTGACCTTTTACATCCATAAAACCAGTACCAGGAACAGTGGCAGTGAACAGTGCTGCTAAACCCGATTTTCTACATCTCTGTAGATTCATCCTGCACATGGTTATGGTGAGCCCAGTGACAAGCCACGTGGAAGATTTCACTACCGTCCTCCCATCCTGAGTCCAAACCACATGACTACAAAATTAGCTAAGTGCTAAACAAAACCTCTCAACCTGGTAATAGCCAGTGTTAATTTACTGACTCCCACTCTGTTAAAGCCTTTTCAGCAGCAGGCTGGAGAGAAAAGCTGTCTTGTTCTTGCCTGCAGGGGTGTTTTGATCAGCTGAAACTTTATCTACACTGACAAGACAGTAGTGAGCAAGTGTCAGAGCATTTTTATTCACATCTCCACCACACCTTAGGAGTGCTTCCTACATCTTAGGGGGCTACAAGAGGGGAAAAAACAACCCAGAAAATAAAATACACTACTCTGACTTCTCATCCAACTTTGGCAATGGCTAAACATCCAGCAGCCAGGATATACCATCAGATTAGTCAAAATTATATGACCTTTCCCCCTCTCAGAAAGAAAGACCTGAACCAAAGACCCTGTGCACATCTTGGGAGGGGGCCGAAGTGGGCAATGTGTGTGTGTGGGAGCCAGAGGGAGAGAGTCAGACTACAGCCTATGCTACCACTCCTCTCCAAAATAAGAAATAGTCAAGCAACAAATAAAGTATATATGAAGGTAATCAATTTAATTTAATCACCATAAATGGTAAAATCACTTCTTCACTTCATGTTGGATGAAATATTCAATGGTTCTTCCAGCCCTCTCCTATTCTTTCAGCTAAAGAGACACAGAGCATCTTTGTCAGCACAGGCAGCTGCTCAGGGGGCTGAGGCAGACCTGCCATCTGTCCACAGCTAATCAGCTCATCCCTGATGCAGGTGAATATGCCCTCAAACAGTGGGGGAAATGAAAAATAAATGCACTGACTTTACACCAAACAAACCTGAACCACATTTTAGGAGAAAAGACACAGGCAGTACAGAGACAGGTACAAAACTGAGGGGAAGTACTTTACAGTCAGTGAGCAAAAAACTGTAAGACTGAAGCCCCTACCATAAATGCAAGTAATCTCTGAGACAGCCCTTGTTGAAAGAATTGGAAATCCAAGGGAAACTGACTTAATACAATTGTATTAATTTACCCCCAAAAAGAAAGCACTACCAGAGCAAATCAGTACTTCATTATATTCCTATTCTTCCCAGCACACCTTACTGCGGAGAAAAGCAGCACATGATGAGCTCATTTTCACTTTATAGACTTCACTCAAGACGCAGTCAAATTCATAGAGCAACCACTTACTAAAAGATCCTACAATGTGCATCATTTAACCATCAATGTAAGATGCCCTTCTAGTCCAGTACATCTTACACGTGTGCCGCAGATAGCACGATTTTAGGTTATGTCTCACTACATAAGCCACCGCATGCAAGCTGGGATATTACAAGGGACTTCAAATTCCTTAATACAAGGGGATTGCCAAAGTATAAGTTTTAAATAGTATAAGTATGTTATCTATTTCAATATTCTGTTTCCTAAAGATAGATAAAGTGGTTAAGAACACACTGCATGTCCTACCATAAGATTATTCTGAAATTTCAGAAAGCCTCACACAAGGATAAGTTGAACTCCTTTATTCTAATAAAACTGTTCCCCATTGTAAACATCTAATAAATAATCACAGCTGGGATCCATTCCAGTTGTTATGCTAGGAGATTGACATTTCATGGGTTAATGCACATGCTTTTTATCATAAGACAATGGTAAGGAATCATAAAATTCTAATTTTACCTAACAGTGAACAAATATTTTTAGTAGCATAGAGTCATATTTAAAACAATACTATTTGTAAAGTTGCTCTTATACTAGCCATTTCTAAGGCAAGTGTCTGAGACTTTCTTCTGTCTCCCTCCTGGCAGCAAGAATCAGCTTTCTTGTCCCATGCTCTCCGTCTCTCAAAACCTCTGATCATGTTTCGGCTCTAGCTACCAGCAAAAATAAGGTTAGTGCTTTAAACCTCAGTGATATTTGTGTATATTGGACAGCTGGTGGTTCTGTTTAAGAAATGTACAGGCATCAAGGATCTCATGAGCAACTAATTAGATAACAACTGAAATTCAGTGTTAATAAGCGTAAGATGGAGACCTACAAGGAAAAACCTTTCCTATATACATATACATACATACAGAGTGATGAACTCCAAGTTCACTCTGAAAAGGAAAGGCCTTGGACTCATTCTGGACAGTTTCCTTAAAATGTCAATTCAAGAGTAAGAATCAGAAGTCCTGAAAATGAGGTCAGTGGCAAGCCCCTGGCATCCAACCTAATGACAAGAATTTAACACTTTGCTTTCAGAGAGCAAACAAGACCTCATGGCCAAATCACAATGCTCCCATAAAACAGCAGAGGTCTGGTGCACCTGGGGCCTGTGTTGTCCAACTGGGTCAGGACATTCAGTTCAAATAATGTGTTAGCCAGCTCCTGACCCTTAGCAGTACTAAAAGTAATATGCATCCTATTCTTTAGTTGTCTGAGATCAGAACTGGGAAGTTCCCAGGTTAACAGCTCTTCTGAAGTATGCGTTATCATTAGGTGTTGCAATTCTGGATATTCTTGCTAGCTATCAGTGTCCTACCCTTTCTGTGACTCATACTAACTTTGGTTTCAACACCACCTTTATAGCAAAGAGTTCGCAGTTTTAATTAACATTGTATGAAAAGGCATTTCCTTCCCTTTCTTTTTAGCCCATGGTAGAATTCAGCTGTAATGAGTCAACTCTCAATCTGCATTTCCTAAAACACTGAGTTTTCTCCCCATTTCTAAATATATGATTCTAGAATCAGCCTCAGACACGTGAATCTCAAATCCAATTCATCCAAATTCAGTCACTGTAGTCAAGAGATTAAAAGGAATTTCTTTGTCCTCTCTGTTTTTACCACTCAGACATCGCTACAAGAAAGGCCAAGGGACTTAAGACAGTGATTTTTCCCATGGATTTTTCTCCCACTTTTTCCTTCCCACAGCCTCACCAGAGTGAAATGAAAGTGACTTTTTTCCTGAGTCAAGTCAATCAACTGCAGAACAGCTTATGACAGAAGAGGTATTATTTGGCTATGCAGACAAGACATTATTTATCTCATTAGAGGGCTTTTCTGATTTAGTTTACGCAAGGCGTTGCAGAACGGGAGAAACCAGTACAGCTGCAGGCAAGGATCACAGTTTTCCCTAATTCACATCCCAACTAAGAGCCAGAGCTCTGCCTGCATCTACACGTATAGTATCTCCAGTGTACTTCCCGCTCCCACCAGGCAGAAGCCTGTTAGGCTGGTAGCAGTTTTACTACTTTCTTGGCAGCAGTCCTAGTTCTCTTGCTGTATTCCTTGATTAAGTGTATTTTGGGCAAGAGATTAGGAGGCAGTAAAAACATGGGGATTTTTCTTCCTCCTTTATGTTTTATCCCACCATTTTCGCATGCTAATTCTGGTCTCTAAACCAAGCGTTACCAAGTCTTGCTGTTCTGTTTAATCATGCCTCGGCGTTTATAGCCAAGGAGTCCTTGACCAGCCAGTTCTGGAGCCTCTCATGTCTGTCAGTGAAGAGAAATTTCACTTGCTTGACATAAATGATGACGATGATGATTACTATTATTCTTTTAATTATGGCATTACGTACCTTTTACAGGCAGATATTCTCCCTTACTCTGCCTCATTCAGAGCTGAAAATCCTTCAAGAAACTCTCTGTGTGTGTGCATATAGTATATATATGCAGTATACACACATACACACAAACACAAGTGAACTGAGACAATAGCCCTAAAGCTTTTAAAGGCAGCTAGCCGCCAAAAGCACCAACCTCCTGTTAAAAGGGGAGAGAAAAATACAGGTGCAGAGTAATCTGTGTGAGTGAAGAAAAGCACGGTAAGAAAACTCGGAGGAGTACCAGCCCAAAAGCCGCAGCAGAAGGACACCCTGACCTGCTGCCGTCTCCCGCGCACCCCAGCAAACACATCCAGCTGCCTCAAACGATCTTCCAAGGTGAGAGGCACGAGGTGGCTTCGCGAGCACCGCAGCAAGCAATATTACCAGCTCTGTTGCACAGACAGAAAATTAACATGCGTCCTCCCCAACCAACTCCACGCGAATAAACCTGCCGCCTGTCAGCTTGGATCCTCGCAGGCAGGAGGTAGCAGCTGGGGCAGCCGCCGGTACACGCTGTCTGACAGCACCCTCTCCAGAGGCCTGATATTATTACAGCCCGCACCTCACTCTCCATGCGTTGAATTAACTTGTTCTGACTGTGTGACAGCCCTGACGACTGCCCGCACAGATGCAAGAAGCCGAGGTCACATGCTGCTGCATGCATGGCCTGTCACCAACCGTGCCACTAAAACCAGACAAAACCTTGTCAAGGGAGATGAACTCCTCCAGAGGCAGAGGTAAGCGACTCAACTTGTGGCACAGCTTGTGAAGGTTTTGTTCAGTTCAAGGACGGTATCCTCTGACAGGAGAGCTGGATGTAGGCAGGAAGGCGTGCACACGCACTCACACACGCACACGCATGCACACACACGCACAGAGAAATGCAAAGGCAGACAGGCTCAGCTGCAGGAGCAAAGGCAGGAAAGCTGGCAGGGACTCAGCTCGCTGTCAGCAGTCTCGTGATAAAAGGGGCAAAGAAAATAAACTTCCAGTTCTCACTGCAAGCCTGGATCAGAAAAAAAAGAAAAAAAAAAAAAAGGAAGAAAGAAAGGGGCAGGGAGAAGCATATCCTTCCACTTTGAGGTTACGTTCTGGATGTGGACAGAAGTGAAGCTAGTGAGCAGGGCAAGTGAGTTTCCAAAGGAAAACGCCTTACTGAATTTAGCTGTCAGCACCTGCTGCAGCAGGTGTCCTCTGCTCATGGCATGCCTGGCACAGCCAGTCAAACCTAGCAGAAAAACTGCTTAATATTAAATTTTTCCTTCTTCACCTTCATTCACGAGCCTACATCCTAAACACGAAGCCCACAGGCAATAGCGCTCTGACAGTACTATCAAAGAGAGCTCCTACAGAGTACTCCCTGCCCTGGATCATAGCAGTGCTCCAAGGGGGAGAGAGTGGTATGGCTAAAAACAAACACTATTTGTTGTCTCCTTTTGATTTGAATTATAGAAAGTTTCCACTCTACTTGCTGTCTACCCTAAAACACCAAGGAAATGAGTTTACTCCCTGTATTATTTGCCACCAAGGTACTATGTGACAGAGAGATACGGCTTTTTTCCTACTCAAATGAAAACATTCAGCTTACCAAGCATGTTTGATCAGGATATATTGAAAGCACATACTGGAAATAATGTACACTTTGGAAGATATATTTAGTCCAGATACAGTCTGGCCGCTTCACATTCCTGCCATAACACAAAGAAGCTTTCCCACAGGTTAAACACCTATGTAAACTGAAGTTACAGCTGTTATGCATTAACAGCATAGTACAAAACAGCTGGAATATGCTGCTTTGGCCCACTGATTTTGTTGACATAGGGAAAAGGGAGGATAGGCTTAAGACAGGTAGCATATTATTTTACAAAAAACTATTTTTTTACAAGCTCTGTAAACAAACTTACTTACCCATGGAAAGGGTAAGTATCAGGGAAAGCGTATAACTCAGAGACAATTGATTATAAGAGAGGATTTCTGTATCTTTAGTCCCAGGCCAGCAGTGACCAAATGTTATCCTTTTTCTTTATAGCTCCTGTATGGAAAAAATTAGTGTTCTTAATCCACAAAACAGCATAGGAAAATTGGCTTTAATTGGCATGCATTCGAGCATTTCCGGGAAAGAATTCAAAGTCTCAACAGGTTCCTGACCACGAATCCCACACTAAAAGCAATGCTGATGGGATGGCACAGGTTTATTTTGCTTTTCGCTGTGCCATACTCTTTTCTGCAAGCCTCAGAAATAAGAGAGCTTTCAAGGCTTTGTCTTCCCTGGAATACCAAAATGTCGTTGAACAAATAATAAGCCTCTTTCTGCTTATTTTAAGAAACATATTTGGCAACTGAAAGCTTGTATTTTAGTTACATGAGTGGAAGGCTTCTTTGCCAGTTGATGTTTTTTTAAAAGCTTAAAATGTAAGCAAGCAAACTATCATTACTGTCTTTTTCCACAAAATCACCTGGAGTAAAATATTTCCAGGATAATAAAGATAGTAGTACAGGCACTTCTAACAGCAAGCGGTATGAACCAAAATCCAGAGCCAAACATCCTAAAGACTTGAAGGTTTTTCCTGTTGGAGCTCTATACATGTGTGGTCTTCCAGAAAAGAGCTTAAGGGAGCAATCCCCCACTGCATAGCAAGCTGTGACCTCAGGCTAATGGCTAGCCCTAACTTACAATGAAAGAAATGAAAATGAGAATTAAACTACCATCTTACATCTATTGATTCTATTCACTCACAGGAAGTCCTTGATTTTTCAGAAGAAAGTCTGATGCATAGTGAGTCAGGAGCTCCAGAAGTGGAGGATCCTGTTAGCATAATCTTTTTTTTACTTCTTTTACTAGGTATTCTGTTCCATAGGCTTAATGAATTGTCATTCACATTTTTGAGTCATCTCTCATTCATCATACCTATCCAAGAGAAAAAGGATAATTTTCCACTGAGCCCCTCGATTTTGGTAATTTTCAGCCTTCTTCTACAGTATAATATTCCTTTATATTTGAAGAAGAAAAAAAAAAAAATCAAGTTATGTCTAGTCCTTAGGATCATGTAATGAAAACCCTTTAAAGCCCTGGAATGTATGCATATCCGGCTGAGAACAGAATGTGACCAAAACCAACACAACAACTTTTTCTGTCAGTGTATCAATTCGAAATAATCAGGAAACTCCCGATCTTTGTTTAGCACTGAGGTGGAACAGTGTGCCTGTAGGAGAGCTTTAATGTGTCATGTTTCATATAGGCCTGCTTGCTCTCTGAGCCATATATCTTTTTCATCTCTGCTAGCCAGCAGTTGAGAATTGCTCTCTACTACACTTCAGATTCAGAAATAACTTCTGATTTTTACCCTTCAAAGGAACAGCCTCCTTGTTATTGAGCAGTGATCAGTCTTCTGGTTATCATGATTTTTAACTGCATGCAATCAATAAAAGATTTAATTATTGTACAGCCTTAATGCATAATGCCGGTAGTATGATAGAGCTCCTTGATCAGTGACTCTTTCCTGTCTCCCATGGTTTGCACATGGAATTACACCTCTTGTTTTTTTGTGTTTGCAACTGTAGACACTACTGTTGACTGAAGCAATTGAAAACTGCAGTAGTGATAGTACAGTGCAACACATTGTCTGTGAACTGAAGTATTCTATCTTAGCCTCCTAACAGAGTGTTGTGAGCAGCTGATAATGACAGGGCAGTGCATTTGAAAATATCAGCTCCCTATTCCTAACTCCAAAGAAGTTGGAACACAAATAGATTGCAAAAGGAGCCAGCCACTTTAAAAAACATTCTTAAATAAGAACATGCCACTGCTGGATGCCAGCGAGAAGAATAATACTACCAAGGTTCTCCACGTTTGCCTGAGGGCTGGTGCATCTCTCCTAGAACATGACTGCACCTTTCAGCCTGAGGAATGTAAACCCCAGGTTTCATTTTCATTTCCATTTCATTGTACTGGCTCTGGCTGGGATGGAGTTCATTTTCTTCAGAGCAGCCCGTAAAGTGCCATGTTTTGGACTGGTGCTGAAAACGGTCCTGATAACACACCGATGTTGTGGCTCTTGGTGAGCAGTGCTTGCACAGCGCCAGGGCTTTCCCTGTTTCTTCATGCCCCTCCACCCCCCCAAGTGAGTAGGCTGAGGGTGGGCAAGAAGATGGGAGGGCACACAGCCAGGACAGCTGACCCCAGCTGACCAAAGGGCTATCCCGTGCCACGTGACACTGTGCTCAGCAACAAAATCTCAAGGACAGGAGGAGGAAGGGGTGGAGGGGACATTCGGGGTTCTGCTGTTTGTCTCCCCAGGTCAGTGTTAGGCGTGCTGAGGCCCTGCTTTCCAGGGCGCAGCTGGACACTTGTCTGCCCGTGAGAAGCGGTGAGTGAATTCCTTGCTTTGCTTTGCCTGCAAGCACAGCTTTTGCTTCACCTGTTAAACTGTCTGTGTCTTCATTCATGAGCCTTCTTGCCTTCTTTGTATTTTGTCCCCACCCTGCAGGAGAGGGGAGTGAGGGAGCGGCTGTGGCGTGCTTGGCTGCTGGCCAGAGTCAACCCACCACACATATGTGCTGTTTCTTTTCAGTGGACATTCCTAATAACTATAGAAATCACCTAGAACAAATCAAACATAATCATTATGGTTTCAATATATTATTTTACATCTCTTTTAGCACCCCTCTTTATGTAGTGGAACTGTGAACACATCTCTCTTGCTCATAGTCAAAAATTTGTTGCTGAGAAAAGTCATTAATAAGGCAAATTAAGTTCTTGGCACTAGACACAGAAAAAGGAAAGGCTGGGCAAATTTTCCCACATTTCATCTTTCTATCCATGTCCTGGAACAGCTCACATGAAATGAGAAGAAAGTACCACAGTTAATTATTTAGTTTATATAAATTTCTATCATGAGGGAAGGTATCCCACACATCCTACAAGAGGAGCTTACCAAAAGTGCCGTTGTTCTACTTCTACATCCACATAGTCCGCAGCCTTTGCGTTGCCTCTGTGAACATATTTTGTAACACTGCTACCACATCCAACCATGTTCATTTTGCAAATAAATTTACATCAAAAATTTCTTCCTTTATTACTGTCAGATTCACCTCATTCAGGTAATAGTTTTTAACCACAATTAAACTGTTAGGACTATCAGCAATAGAATGCAGATGCCTTAAATGGGATTTGAGGTGTTACTCCCAACTGGTGCAAGTGGGGGCATCTCTACATGAGCAGTTACTGCACAGCAAGGGTGGGCTGCTGTATCTCAGCTGCTCAGCATGGAGATCTCTCCATGACAGTTTCAGAGAGGATAGAATGGTGCTTGATACAGAATGAATAAAGTTCCTTTTCTTGCTATTATGGGCAGTTGCCTAAGGATTTAGTCAGCAAAAGTCCTAAAGCTGCTAAAAGAGAGCAAATAAGATTAGTAGTTGCTGTACCTGCTCGGCTGTGGGCATCTTCCCATGTAGCAAACCTCTGGGTTACCTTACCCTATTAACTTCTTAGTCCTTCAAATCTTCTGACCTGAGAGGATGCTTCCCAGGTGCCCTATTAAAAGAACTTCACAAGATTTCTGCTGCTCTGGTTTCACCAGGTGTTTCATTTCATTTGGAGGAGGGCAATCTCACCTAGGGTTAATTCTCTGTGTTATCTCACAGAGCCTTAACCTGAAAACCACTGACAGAGTGCCAACAGCCGTGATAGGTTGACCATCAGTCTTTTTCAGCATATTTACAGGATGAACATTTTGTATGGTAATATATAATAACTGTGTTGCAATCTGCATTAACCTAATCAATATGGCTGTAATTCATATTCAAGTTCATTTTGTAATTACACTTGGCAACATGTGGTTTTATGCTCACATACTATAAAAGAATTAGAAAACATAAAAATAATACTTTTGACATTTTTACTCATAGCTAAAGACTCCTAAACGTCTATGTTTCATTGGATTCTGTTACAAGCGCCAATATTTCAGGGTTCCCAGCAGGACACCTGAATCCAAAAAACTGCTGTAATTTAATTATGCCTATTAATGAAATTCTCTAGACTTCTCTCAGCCTGGAGCTTTACGGTGAACTTCTGAATGTCAAAACTCACACAGCTGAATTTGATTCAGAATCTGGCCTTGATGAAACTCATTTCAGTAAATTAGGCTGAGATAAGCTATGCAAATTTTAGATCATTAAAGGGAGGAAGAGTCTTGTGAAAGAAAGTAATTGTTACACCATTAAATGGTAGCATAAAGAATTCCTAGCACGAATTATGTAAATTTACTTTTTAAATAAACAGTTATAGAAAAAGACCGGTGTCCAAGTGAACTTAGTATTTGGTGGCATCCTAGGTATTTGAGGCTCAATAAGTACCAGTACAATCTTAGTATAGCAAAATAAATGGTTAAACAATTCCAGTTTGTCTTTTATGTTTGTGAAATGAGATCTTTTCTCTCTTCCAAAACCACGAAAGAATAAAAGCTAACAATAATGCATACACACATACACCTCCTACTTCAAAACAGAGATATATGCCAGTATTACTGTCATATCTGTACAGGGTATTCAATTTTCTGCTACTTTGAGATACAAGATAGGAAGAAGCTCCCTAACAAATGCTGGTACATCTTTTACAAAAAGAAGATAGGAGAGTTCCTCTCTTTCATTGTAATCGATCACATATTTCCAGAACCTTACACTGCTTATGTTATTTTGAAGCTGTGTATCACAGATGGCAGCAAAGTCCACCTTCCTCCTATGTTTATACTCTTATGTGTACGCAATTCATAAAATATTTACATGTGTTTCCTCTCTTTTTGTCTTGGAAAGCAAAATAAAAATATACCATAATCTCCTTTCTTCTCAAGGGCATCTGCATGCATGAACACATATGCGAGGTGGGGTAATTAATTTACCTTCTATCACTTTGTTGGTAAGTTAGCAGATCCTCTTATTATATCTTGACTATGCCTGCAATTATCTGATACCAAATGTTACTTCCATCACTTTCCCACTGCTTCTCTTCTTCTCTTTCTGTCTCCTCTCTCTCTCCCCCCTCTTTGCTTTTTAACAGCTTCTAACATTTCCTGTTGCATAGTGGCTGAGAAAGCTCTCTCAAGTCCCAAGTCCAAATCAATAAGTTATAGTGATTCATAAAAATAAGACTGCCATCATTATTGTTCAATTATTGCTGGGTCTGTGGAAAGATTCTTGAAGAGCTGGAGGTTTCTTCACTAATATTTATAATCTGCATTGAACAGTGCTAATGAATGAGTGGGTGTACATTAGGCTGAAATGCAGTGGTATTTGATTTATACTAAGTCCAGGTCTGATTGTTAATGTTAAATCCATTAAAGTGTCTCTTAGATCTGCTTTAATGTACTTCCCTGCATACAATAGAACTTAAACATTCCCATTTACTTAGCTTTTCATTATTGGTTGAATATTTGTCTTTATTATATCATCCTATGATAAACTGGACTTGGGATATTTTGAAAAATAGCACTTTATTAAAGCTTTACTTGTCAGAAGGCAATATCTTAAAAATTATCAACATGTTTGGTAAAAAATAACCAGCTGATGCTAAAAATGTAAGAAGAAATTCAAAATATTCAACCCTAGTTCATAAAGCCAAGATGCTCAAGGAAGAAATCCACATTTCATCTTGGGGAAAAGAAATTCACAAACAGTTTTCATTTGGAAGAATAAAAGATACTATGTTTACCTAAGCTGTCACCTTCTGAGTGTCTCCAAGGGGGGAATTCTTTTCTCTAGCTCAAAATTGCTTTCTCCTGAAAAAAGCCATTAGACAAAATTGTAAATAGGTAAAACAGAGTAGGGAGAACATGCAGTAAATCATCAACTTCCACCTCAGGTCAGGTATTTCACAGCAATTCTGCAAAGGCTGTTGAGTATTAAATATACAGGCTGACTACAGCATTTCTTCTCATCTACAAGAGTTGTCCATTCACAGTCCATATAAACCCAGCCCAGGCCTGCCAAGTCAGCCTGAGGTGTATTTCTGATGCTGCCTCCATGCAATACTTCTTTTTTTCTTACCTGAGTGTTGTTGACTAGAATCAGAGAGAGTTACTCTGTCACTATTTAGCTACTATTTTCAACCTCTTTTACTGAAGGAGTAAGCCAAAATCAGAGCCTTGTAGGCTTGATTTTTTCTTAAGAGGAGTGATTGGTAATTTGATAGAATGCAGGTCATTTACAAGTAAAAAGTCCTTCTTTTCTGATGCAGGAGACATTAAACAACTAGCTGCTTCTGTCACATTCCCATGGTTCTTCTAGCCAAATATTTAACTCTCAAAATTTCTATCAAGCCAGCAGCCCCATCCTTGTTCACTCTTCTGAAGCATCCTTGGGCTGTGATATTCTACCCTTCTCCTCTCACGTCTGTATTTTCTTGCCTAAACTGATATTCAACAGAGCTTCTCCATCCAAATACTAAATAGTTTTGTACAGGCTTTTGTTTGTGTAGGAATACGTTATTAGCTGCCTGCCACACGCATTAAATGAAAATCAACAGCTGAATTTAGCAGTCTCAGTACTGCCACTGCTGTGCAGCATGTTAGAGTCAGATTCAGAGTTGTGGCTTTCCAGCAATGCAAAATCACTAGAAGCACACCTTTATCAGCTCCCTGAGGATTTCTTCTCACTAAGGGCATACAAAACCCAGTTAATATATAGAACAATATGGCTATAAGGTGTCAATCTCTGAAAATAGGGTTTGGCCTGGAAGTCCCATGCACTTGATCAACCCTGGCCAAATGTCAAAGGGCAGTTCCTGAGCCCCAGAAAGGACAAGTCTCACAGCTGTCCACAAAGGACGATGCAAGCCACAGTGCTTCCTAGCCTGCTTGGCTCTCTTGAGTTTTTTTGTTGTCCCTCACTCAGAGCTCTGTCCGGAAATACAGTATAGATCCAAGTGTATAAATTGCTGTAAAATATTCCAACATATTTGGAAAAGATTTTTAAAAGTTCCAACAACAAACATCCCCTTTTATTACATCAGTTAGATAGTAATCTAAGTAATCACTGAGATTATTATTTTTCCTACTAGGTTTTCAAACATTTCCTTGTTTTGTATTCTTACATTCTGGTCTCTTTGGAGTCTAAGAACTGAACTCAATTTTTCACAAATAGTCCTGCCAGCACAGGCAGCCTGGGTCTCTTTGCTTGTGTCACTCTAAACTCAAGCAACGTGGAAATATGTGAGTTTGGACTGGTAAAAAACTTTGGATAGATCTGTGCCCAGTTCTTCCTAAGGTTAACAGAGAATTTCCTTTAAATCAACACCTTAAAGCTGATTGGGATATAAAGGTCTGTGAAGTTATTTTGTCTTTCTTGCTATACAGAGATTTTTCATCTTTTTAGTATGTTTCTTTCCCTAGGCCTGACAAAATGTGGCCTTCTTCAGAGGACGTATCTGCTATCCCAAGCTGGAACAGGCTTTGTTGGCTCCCAGAACTTGCAGACAAAAAGAATTTGCAAGTGATACAGGCTCACTGCTACAGCAGAAGAGGCTACTTGCAGATGAATGTTCGTTCTTGATAGTACCATGGATCCTGCTGCAATTTGTCTCCCAGGTAAGACTCCAAATTGTGCAAAATGTTGCAGTCTCTGCTTAGTGGCAATTTAGCAACTAGACAGCATTGATAAGAAGTGAATGTAGATCACTGAAGATCATTTCTGGTCACACAAAGGGTATGTGTTAGATTCTGAAAATGTCAGAAAATCCCATTAAGACATCACACTCTCTTTTAAATAATAACCCTGAGACCTGCTGGTATATGTTTCTTTTGATTCACTTCTTTGGTAGAGGTTACAGAAATATTTATCACATAAACTAAATAATATAGGTGGTTAGGAGAACATGCTCAAAAATCTGCAAACACGTGGTATTTTCTTTGTGGTTGTTTTCAATTTTGTCTTGACATTCTCTGATTTTGAGACAAAACATCAAGAATAAAACAACAACAAAAAAAACCAACAACAACAAAATCCACCTTAATCTCTTACTGTGATCCAGGACAGGTAATAAGTGATTTTTTTTTTTGTTACAAGGAATGATATTTTCTGAACTCATTCCAGTTAGTAGGGTGGAGAGAAGGGGTATATAATGTCCATGTTACACAAAACCCACAGTAGATGCTGTCATCAACAGTCTTAACAGAGGAACCAAAAGAAAACGGACTTTTGGGAACACAACCACTTTCTCCCTGCTAGGTCTGATGGCTGACTTCCTGCATCTTGCTTTTCAGTAGTTAGCACAGAAATTTCACACCGAAGGTGCCAGGGAATTTTAATGTTTCTGAGGCATATTTGTGCCCTGCTGACCCTGCCCCAACAGCCAGATCAACCTTAGAGTAATTAAGCAGCCATTAAGTTGCAGAACTACCCCAGCCTGCCCACACTTCCTAGATTATCTGTCGGTGGGTGTACGCCTAGGAAATCCTCCCCTAACCAGAGCCCAAAATTTTAGAGTTTCCACCATCCCATCCTAATTCCCAATCCTAAGATTTTTACTTTGCCCATTTAAAAAATAGAGGTGTCTGTATATATCCTCATTCAGACAAACCGGTAGCCAGTGCCTGGTATGAGAAAAATCAGGTATGTCTTGTTACAAGATTGGTGATAAAACTTCCTAAACAAATTATACCTTTATGAAATTAATTTCTTCTTATTACTAACAATAAATCAGATCTGTTTGCAGTAATGTGAATGGAGAAAAGCCAAAGCACAGATGACAAGACATTAAATCTGAGCCAAAGGAAGATATAAAACCTGAGCTGTTCTCTCACCCTCGTAGAAGATCCCTCTAAGGGAATGCCAAGGTTCATTAATAAGGCAGTGGAGGAAACTTGCTATGACAAGTTACTTTGCCCACAATTAACTTGCACAGGGAACAGTGTTTGGCTTTGGCTGTGCTAATTTGCAGTTATCAATCTGCTGCTCCCACCTAGTGTTCTTCTATAAGGTCCTTCAGTGTCACGAGCATAAACATACTGGTGCTTCTGCACCTGGGAGGTGTTTAAAAAAGAGAAGTAGTTTTCTGTTAGGTATGCATTCTCTAGCTGAACACATATTTGCCCTCTTATGGCTCAATCCAGTTTCCAATGAAGATAACAGTCTTTCCATTTATCTCAGTGGTAGGCGGACCAGAATTTTTATTATCTTTCTATGGCAAAGAAAACACTTGGGGTTAGTGAGTAACAGGGGTACCTCCTACTTCTGTATGCCATAGAACTCCTGCTAGAGCAAATCACCACTATTTGCGTTCCCCCATGGTAAAACTCTGCATAGTAAAGTAGGTTTCTTTGCTTGGTGCCACTGTGCACCTTAAGGGTCTGGACACAACGCAGAGGTAAGGACATTAGTAAAACAGTATTACAGACAAGAGAAAATAGGCCAGCAAATAATCCCATTAAGAGAGGTATGATACATTCTGGAGCCCAGATTTTGGTGATAAATATGCTTATTTTAGTTGAATAACTATTTATAATTCATTATGTTCATAATGAGTTATGAACAAGGTTAATTCGCACAAAAGTTGCACTTCTCAGTATGGGCAGGAAAAAATTGGTGATTCTTTTATTAAAGAGCAAAATCAAACTCAGAGGACAAACCAGACTTAGAGAAATAAATGGGTTGTGACAGTACGTAATATTTATCATGCTTAAAAAGAAGCACGTCTTCTGGAAAAAAGCAGTAATATCCTTTTGTTAGTCATATATTTCTATTCTGCAGCGTGCTTTAAAGACAAAAAAGGAGCGCTCAGACATAATCCTTTCTCACCAGATACCACATTGTGATAAAAGTTTAGAAATCAAGTCCTGATGGAGGGAACAGCTGGCAAAGAATAACTGTTTAATGGGGAATGCTGTTCTGCAGAGACTTCTCAGGAACGAAAAGCAGGACTTCACCCAACATTCCCTATTATGCACTTGCCAGTAAATCAGCGAGTTCCTGAAAGACTGTCTTTCTTTTGCTGAATTCAATCCCACAGGTCCAATGGCTTTCAAGGAAAACTCAATCCTAAACATGCAAAGGGGCAAACTTCCTCCAGGAGGCTGTGAATAGTCCCATGAAGTCAATGGGACCAATAAAAGTATGCGAAGATATACATCATTAAGTCTCTCACACTAGTGTCTTACATAGTGTTATTTAGTTTTCACCGTATGCCTTGAGTTTTATGGGCATTAGCCATGTAACTTTATTAGAAAAACAGGTAGTTTATCACCAAAAGTCATTTCTGGTTATATACACAGTCATTTTGCTTGCAGCAGTGTTTTATCAGTATTGTACAACTGTCCTTATTTGCTGCTTTAATAATTTAGTATGTTGTCCATTAGATTGGGAAAATATTCATTAAAATTTTCTGAAAGTATTACATCCAAGTGTGAAAAATAGATCTGAATTTACACTGCCTGTGTGTTTGTTTCTTGCATATCATCTAACAAATAGACCTAGCTCTATTCTCCATTATATTTTATCTTGGTGTAACTCAGCTAATTTAATCAGTTAATGTAATATCTGTTAGTATGTGTATAATGTTAAACATTAATTTTTCCTCAGAGGTACAGAATGAGTTTGGACAAAAGACCAAACTCACTGAAACAGTAAGCTCCTAGAGACATATAGGGCCATACCTGCAAAAACATATAGATTTCTAGTTCCCGCTAGGTCTCTAAATCCCAGTGGTTTCAGTGAAAGCTGGCCATTGAAACATTTTTATGGTTTGGGGCCACATTGGCTGCAAGTACATACAAACTTTCACTACTGTCAGTTAGGCTGTCTTAGCCCACTGCCTGTAAATCCTGTCCCAATAACTGCTTTTAAACATGTATCTAAATACATATTTGTACACACACATACTTGCATACACACAAAGATACATGTGTGTGTGCGTACAGATATATACATGCACAGAAGTGCCTAAATATGGATTGATGTGCCCACCATATACTATTCCTTTTCATAACCTTGGCCTATGACATGCAGTATGCATGTGAGACACAGGACAGACATGAACAGATGAAAGTAAGGTTTAAATTTTAAAAAGTTTCATCCGTGATTAATATTGCATCCAAAATTATAAAAGTTTGAATGGTTCATCTATCTAGTGAAGTTATTGGCAGGACTATTCACAGAGCAGCATATTTTAAGAAAATAATGTGAACTTGCAGTGAGCTGACTCCAAACTTGCAGAGAAAGCCCTGCGCCCGGAACTGTACCGTCCTCCCAGCCATGTCACCATTTTTCACAGTATGCCATGAGATATTGTAGGTGCTTTGAATAAACACTGCATTAACCAACAAAAGAAAAACAGATGTCATTAACTTGCGGTTGACCATGAATTTGAAGCAAAATGTTGAAACCATAAGGTGCTTCTGCATGTCTGTAGTACATGACAGAAGAAGTTTGACAGGCAACCCCTACAACTCTCAGGCCCCCAAAGCAACAAAGTAGAAAATAAAAGTGCTCCCAAACACGTTTAAAATGATTCATCTCACTGTTTCACTTTGAAACGAGGAACAAAAATGGAAGCATTCCTATTCCCTGTTGAAAGTAATCACAGTTTTATATCCCTCAGTATTTACATAGAGCGAGCTGTTTATTTAGAATCCTTGGTGATAAGGACACGGCAAGCTCATAACTTATTATATATTCTCTTTTCATTTTGTCTTTTTTGGGCCGAGAATTATGTATATTTTATGATAACCCAAAATGACTTATACATAAAAAATACAGACTTTAAAGATAAAAAGGATTAGTAGCAGGTAATGCATTTTCCATGAGTGGCTATAGGGCTCTCAGTTCCAGAATGTACAGGCTGCATACAAATGAATTGATAAAAGTCTGAGGCTGCGGATGGGTAGAAAGGCTCATGCTTTGCTGGAGATGATTCTTAAAGTTACAATAAATCAGACAGACAGTGTCGGCCTTTGAGGATAAACCTGTGATGGCTTGTTGTGCCTCTTTGAATCGCCTCAGAGGCCCAGGGACTAAAAAGTGCCTAGATGTCACATTAAATCTACCGGGAGGATGGAGCACTTCAAAGAGGAACGCAATCAGATCTGATGGAAAATACATTTTCTGAAAGCTACTGACAAAAAAGTAATCTTTGATGTGGATGTTGAATAACAATTGATATTGTCTTTCCTGACATTTTTCATTATTGCTGTCTTATACAGCCTACTTCATGTATTAAAGCAATATTAACTGTTTGACAGGGACAAATCCTCAAACTATCACATAAGCAATTGTTTCTGAATTGTCTTAGCCCACTGCCTGTAAAACCTGTCCCAATAACTGCTTTTAAATATGATGGTATACTCTTCCTTGACTAGCTAGACAGTGTCTGAGCCTTGGAATAATACAATAGAGTCTAGGGGATATTAAAAATGGTTAGGTGGTTATGAGGTGTCATTTGATTATAAGCAAGGTACAGCAGTGTTTTCTGAAGGTGACTTTTAATGAGAGAGGACTATAAAAAGTTAGTCCTTATTATTTTCAATCTACAATACACATTTACAGCAAGTATATCTACCCCAGAAATTTCAAATCTCCTGCGATTCTTGCAGCTTAAAAGAAGAAAAAAGTAATGTACAGGAGATCTTTGTTATTTATGCAAAGAAATAAAGTAATATGTAGCTGTACAAAATGCTATAAAATGTACTGTAGATAAAGCCCCCAGTTGTTACTGGAGAGAAATTCAGGCAGATCTGGAAGCTACATGTCATTTCAAAGGACTGGATCCCTCCTGAGGTTTAATGTCTTAACCCCCTACTATAATAATGTGCTGCTTTACCAATGTGCTGTTTTACCAAAGATCTTTATAAATCCAGAACCCCTGATTCCTAGATGACCTCGAGCTACTGAGCAGGTAGGTGGAAAGGCAGCTGTAGCTCTAATCAGGCTGGTATACAGGGGTTAACTGCATTAGCACCAGGGAAAGGCACATGTACAGAAAACCCAAGCCTGAGAGTAAATTTCAACAGTGAGATAATCTGCTGCTCTCAGGCTCTCACAAGTTACTGGCATTTCTGTTGCACTATAAAACAGTGAAGCTGTGGCTGTCCCTGCTTACTTCCAGTTTCCTTGACAGCCTTCAGTTTTTCACACTCCTGGAAGATGGTTTAGCCACCTTTTTCTCCCTTATCATGACTACCACTACCAGAGCCACCACCAGGAGCCTTCTGCAATCACTCACTTGTTTCAGACAATTGCTCCTTTTTATGGAAGTGTCCCTTGATAAGGCTTTCTGTGGAGTCCCTCCCCAGGGAAAATGTTTAATGGTGTACAGTTAATCTGTTGTATAGCATGAACTCAGAATAGTTCACTTAAGAGGTTCCATAGAGTAATTGAGAGAGTATCTCTAGCAGGAAAGAGGAAGCAGCATCCCTGTCCAACTGCACAGTGCGCAGCTGTAATGCATTAGATATTTTCATTAACAAGCAGAAGAGTTTGAAAGAGAGCATTTGGCTACACCTTTCTCTGCTACACAGAAACACACCTCTGTTGCCCTCCAACAGGGAGGAAAAGCTGTCATTTGCCACTCTTCTGCACTGCCCTTTGCCCCGCCTGTGTGTGCTCTGGAAGACAGTCATCCCCAGGAGGACAAGGGCAAGTCACACTGCCACTAGCATTTCTGCCAAACCCAGCCCACTCGTGGCTAGTGCAGAGTTGTCAGATTCCCTATGGGACTAGGTGTTCAGACATACTTTGTTTCTGCCCAGAAGGCAGATGCTGCCTTCTCATGAAGCAGAGACAATGAAACTTTCTTCTCTTGGATGATTTGCAATTGATAAATTACTCCACCCCCGCCCATCAAAGAAAATAAAAGAGAAGAGAAAAGAGAAAAGAGAAAAGAGAAAAGAGAAAAGAGAAAAGAGAAAAGAGAAGAGAAGAGAAGAGAAGAGAAGAGAAGAGAAGAGAAGAGAAGAGAAGAGAAGAGAAGAGAAGAGAAGAGAAGAGAAGAGAAGAGAAGAGAAGAGAAGAGAAGAGAAGAGGAAAGGAAAGGAAAGGAAAGGAAAGGAAAGGAAAGGAAAGGAAAGGAAAGGAAAGGAGAGGAAAGGAAAGGAAAGGAAAGGAGAGGAGAGGAGAGGAGAGGAGAGGAGAGGAGAGGAGAGGAGAGGAGAGGAGAGGAGAGGAGAGGAGAGGAGAGGAGAGGAGAGGAGAGGAGAGGAGAGGAGAGGAGAGGAGAGGAGAGGAGAGGAGAGGAGAGGAGAGGAGAGGAGAGGAGAGGAGAGGAGAGGAGAGGAGAGGAGAGGAGAGGAGAGGAGAGGAGAGGAGAGGAGAGGAGAGGAGAGGAGAGGAGAGGAGAGGAGAGGAGAGGAGAGGAGAGGAGAGGAGAGGAGAGGAGAGGAGAGGAGAGGAGAGGAGAGGAGAGGAGAGGAGAGGAGAGGAGAGGAGAGGAGAGGAGAGGAGAGGAGAGGAGAGGAGAGGAGAGGAGAGGAGAGGAGAGGAGAGGAGAGGAGAGGAGAGGAGAGGAGAGGAGAGGAGAGGAAAGGAGAGGAGAGGAGAGGAAAGGAAAGGAAAGGAAAGGAAAGACCAGCAACATTCTCAGCAGCTTCAAAGGTTATTCTTTCTTATCTCCCACCCCTGACTGTTGCTTTATTATTTCAGAGTTGGCTGAGGCCAAATACATCCTGCATATACTTCAGTCTAAAGTTCATACTGGCCCCTTTAGGACTCTAGCTCCTTGACACTTCAACCGTGGTTCCACCAGGAGGGATTTATTTTCTTTCATGCTCTCCATCACTCTATCCCTGGTGGGAACTCATCCACTCCCAGGTTTCCTAACACCTTCCTTCTGAGTTATTGAAATGAGGCTGCTTGGCCAGCTGAAACTTCTTTGAAGTCTGGGAATATTTCAGATGTCAAGTCATGAGATTTCCTCTCTCTTTATTTTAGACTGCTGCCTGTGCTTGTAAAAATCTATGAACTACTAAGCATTAAAACCCCATACGCAGTGAACTGCTGGCACTGATTTTGCAATCCTACAGTAAATGGAGGAAGGGAAAACCACAGAAATTACCATAATGCATCCTCTGTGGAAATATTAGAAGGATTATTGTTGTTGGGGGATGGGGAAATAAAGATCCATTAGTTGGCAAAAGATGTGTAAAAAGCTTTTAGTTCTGTTTTTATGCCACTGAGGTCAAACTAACGATCTTCCCTCTGCACAGGTCATGGTTTGACAATAGAGGAAGCCTGGCTAGCACCACATCAGAAACGTTGCAGCCACATGATGCCAAGTAGCCAACCAGTATGAACTCACGCCACCGCTTCACGTTTGTCCAAAGTTTTCTGATGAGTTAATACTGTGCATGCAGGCTTTATGACAGATCTGCCATTGCCCGTCTTCCTACAGCCAGCAAACATTTCATCCCGTGCACTCTGACTTGGACTGAAGTGCTAGCACGTGCCCTCACGTGATTTGTGCTGCTGCTTGGTCTGGCCGTGCATGGTTCTGACATTAAACACAGGGCAGCTACTGCTTCCCTAGCTGGCTTGGGGCATAATTACATAAAGCACAGAGATAGAGTGTGCGACTGCTAGGTTCAACAAATCAAAGTAAGAAGTGATCAGCAGGTCAGTGCGTAAAAGAAATGCAGTCTTGCATTAATGAGAACAAAGCAGTTGTGAGACAGCTGATTTTCAAGGGGAGCAGCCAGAGTGATTGCCAGGGGCTCCAGGCTCATGGTGACCCTTTCAAAGCTGAAGTTTGGCAGAAGTGAAGGGTAGTCACTTGGTATGCAGGGGGAAGAAGGAAGAGGGAAAGGGGCAAAGCCATGACTCCTTTCCATGGTTCTCACAAGCACAGGCTTCCTGCAGAAGCAACCAGGTTGCTCCTACTGGATAGCCGAGGTCCAATACAGCATTAGTGCAGCAACTACTACGAATTAGCCCAGCTGCCTCAGAAAACCGCAGCCCTCTACTACAGCTGACCATTTTCGTATGCACAAAGCAAAGAGGGCCATGACACCTTACAGACTTTGAATGGCTGCTGCCAGAGAGAAGGAGCCCAAACTTAGCACTTAATTTTGCTCATGCCCCTTCACAGTCCCTGCGCACACCTGTGCACGTTGAGCTGGGTTTGCAGATTCACGGCTTTCCTGACCAGAGCTGTAAAAGGATGCAAATTGCTCCGTAATTACTCAGATGCCTTACAGAGGCCTATGCTACTCAATGTCCAATTTATAACCAATCAGCCCTGTACAACAAGCAGCTCCATGTACAATAACAGCTGATTCTAGCTGGCTCTCGGCTCTTAGAAGTTACATCCCCGCAGGATGTAACAAGACAGTTTTATAAAGCTGTACAGGTAAAAAGAATCATCAAGGTCACCATTTTCAAAAGCACCTAGAGCTGGAATGAAAGGCTGAGCAGATGGTGTGTGGCACAGAGTCAAGCCTTTCCTAACTATGGTCCTTTTTTCCCAGCTCCTCTGACAAAAGCCTGTGTGAGAGTTGTCTACATAAACTCAGCTGTGATTTTTCAATATTTTCCCTTAAGACCATTAAACTGATATCTATTAGTACTGTGAAGTTTCAGTGACCATCTTATGAACATATAGGTCTACCTTTGAACAGGTAAGTGCTTATAAATGTGTAGAATTGGAATGGCAGCAAGTACTTCAAGTCCTAGCATTCGAAATTCTGCATTTCGCATTTGTTTTTGAAATATACTGATTTACAGAGTAGAGCTACCACAGGAACACAGAGTATCACCTTCACACTGGTTAGACCAGGACATTGTGGATCAGTATTCTTGAGCTCTGTGTCCTTTTTCATCACTAGCTTACTCTTTGACATCTTTGTGGCTTTGTTTTTGTGGGTTTTATTCATACTGACAATACAAGCACTTGTGCAATTAGCAGTTAATTCATTACAGGATAATAAATCCACTACATGAATGTGGTGGGTTGACTCCGGCCAGCAGCCAAGCACGCCACAGCCGCTCCCTCACTCCCCTCTCCTGCAGGGTGGGGACAAAATACAAAGAAGGCAAGAAGGCTCATGAATGAAGACACAGACAGTTTAACAGGTGAAGCAAAAGCTGTGCTTGCAGGCAAAGCAAAGCAAGGAATTCACTCACCGCTTCTCACGGGCAGACAAGTGTCCAGCTGCGCCCTGGAAAGCAGGGCCTCAGCACGCCTAACACTGACCTGGGGAGACAAACAGCAGAACCCCGAATGTCCCCTCCACCCCTTCCTCCTCCTGTCCTTGAGATTTTGTTGCTGAGCACAGTGTCACGTGGCACGGGATAGCCCTTTGGTCAGCTGGGGTCAGCTGTCCTGGCTGTGTGCCCTCCCATCTTCTTGCCCACCCTCAGCCTACTCACTTGGGGGGGTGGAGGGGCATGAAGAAACAGGGAAAGCCCTGGCGCTGTGCAAGCACTGCTCACCAAGAGCCACAACATCGGTGTGTTATCAGGACCGTTTTCAGCACCAGTCCAAAACATGGCACTTCACGGGCTGCTCTGAAGAAAATGAACTCCATCCCAGCCAGAGCCAGTACAATGAAATGGAAATGAAAATGAAACCTGGGGTTTACATTCCTCAGGCTGAAAGGTGCAGTCATGTTCTAGGAGAGATGCACCAGCCCTCAGGCAAACGTGGAGAACCTTGGTAGTATTATTCTTCTCGCTGGCATCCAGCAGTGGCTTGTTCTTTTATACTCTCCCCAGAGACTAAGGCAAGCATTTCTCCATTGCTGACACGTTTCAAAGGTTGTTCTCTCCAGCAGATTTTCTTGATTACATTGTGTTCCCCATATGCCCTTTCTCCTAATTGATATCTCATCAGGGAATATTCCTCCTGCCTGAGAAGGTCTCCATGAAGCTACAGTTTGAGGCCTTCAGTGCCAATCTGAGTGAGCTACAGAAGATGCTACCTAGCTGTACAAAAAGATGTTTCGTTTCTCCTCCTGGGGCAGACAGACTGCGACTTGTGCCCCAACAACATCCTGACCATCTGTCAGCTGGGGGAATGTAAGACCCAGCTTTAATTTTTTATTTCAAATTCATGTAAATGGATCTTCTGCCCTGTAATTAATTTGCTGCTAATTACACAATTACTCTCATTTATAGTATCATTTAAAAATGAATTGATGTTAGCCCAGTCTAATTTGCAAAATAAATTAAGCAAATTGTTACTTGATTTTAAATCAACTAAATCAACCCCTCTATTCAGTTTGCCTGTGTGGTGCCACAGCCAACTGTGATGCTGCTGGATGTTGCCGGTGTTCCATGTGGCCAGTGCAATTGTCGGGAGCCTCACTCTAATGCAGCAAGGGGAAGATTAGGGGCTGTCCCTGCCTCTGGTTGTGTGGCATTTTGCTTTTCCTGGACTCCTGTTTAAGCTGCCCACTTTGATCTTGCTCATTATGAAGATTTATACCATCATCTAGTGGAACTCCCCTTAAACTACAACCCATTAACTCTCCTAGTCTGCACTTTACATGCAGCCTGAGATGGAGAGAGTAGGCAATGAGGTTCTTGCATTCAGGTTTTTAAATATAGGAGGATTTTTGACATCTCCCAGAGCATTAAAATTTGCCATAACCGCTGTAATTAAAATCTTGTTCAATATTTGCCTAATATCACATTAAATCCATGTAATGCTGCTGCTTGTCTCCCCCATCCCGCCCATCCCTCAGTGTTATTTTCAGGATCTAGAGACATGACTACAGCAGCAGCCACAGCTAAGTTGTATTATACAGAGAGGAAAAAAATCTTTCTTAGAAGAGGACATTATAAACCAAGAGAATAAACATGCATCTTATGATTTCCATATACGATGATAAACCATGCCTGAATAAAAAAGGTATTTCATCCTGATTTCTCATCACAGTGGAATAGACAGCATTTCCTCTTGTCTTGTTACAATCACTCTTGTCTAGTAATACACGTATGCTTCTATCAGGCATAGAAATGAGTTACTGTTCTCACAGTTAATTCTCTCCACTCTGCCAAACAGCATCAAAGATCTTTCCTTCCTTAATCCAGGAGTCCCTCCAAACATCTTCCAAATGAATTTATTCTTCTTAATCCAGAAAAAGCTAGGGAATCACCTGCAGTCCCACACTACATCAGGGCATCCAGAGGAGCTCCACAAAACTCTCTGAATCAGCAGAAGCAGCACACAGTACTTCCATGCCGTGGAGCTGATTAAGAGACTAAATCAGAGGCAGCATGGCTTTACATGAGCACATCAGCCAGGAGGATTATTTCCTATTCAGGGCTCACTCCTCACACACTGGGTCCTGGCTCTGTATCTGCCCCTACAGCCGTTGATTGAATGCAATGGATACCTTTTACCAAACCCATGCAAGCTGGGGAAAAAGCCACATGTCCCTCCAGTGTGCTCATTAAGCGCACGCAATGAGGTGCACACAGCCTGCTTCCCACAGTACTGCTCACTTCCAATTTATATGTGGCTGTTGGACCACCAAGGACTAATTGCAATGACTATCCCAATGGCAGTGGCCCGTGAGGTCGGTATACCCTCTTGTATCCAGGACCTGTACCGGGTGTCCTCTTCCTGCTTCCATTTTGTGATGGTACCCAGTGAGCAGCTTACATCAGTGCTAACACCACTACCCCAGAGCCAGAAAGGCACCTTCTATTTCTCTTTCATACTTACAGTTATTTTTCCACAAAATGTTTTTTCTCCCTTCTACCATTGTGGCAGTAACAAGCTCGTGCTGTGGGGCCCCCTTCTGGGAAAAATTGCTGATCGTGCATCTGCGTTGTGGATTAGTTTGCTTTTACTCTGATTTAACAGTAACATAATTTTCTGTGACCAAATGGCTGCCGCCTCCCTCCCCCCAAGGGCACAATTATACCCCTTCAAGCCCCAGCATACGAATTTCACAACAGTCAAAAGACAATGTAAAGGAGAATAGTAATCCAGTATAACAGCACTTGTTTTATAATAAAGTGTACTACAGAGCTACAGTGCAGCTGTTTCATCTAATCTGAAGCATGTGCAGTCCATATTAATAGTTAATTTAGTCTGCTTTTAAATCACAGCAACGTGAACAACAACAAAAAGGCATGACCTGTCTTTCCTGGAGGAGCCGAGTCACGTTCCTCTCCGACTTCTCCATGTGACAGAGCAGTGCTACAATTAAAGCACAATAATTTGCTTGTTATTCAAGTCAGGCATTAGTTCTAGTAATGGGGTGCTTGGTGGCGAGATGGATTTCCTTGTTAGGAGCTAAGCACAGGATTAGCTGAATTCTCCATGGAGAAATCTTGATTTGTTCAAGGTCTTTCATGTTTTCTACAGAGAAGGGATTATGTCTACTTAAAGAGGGGGCTTGCTTAAAAAGCTACAAAGTATAAGAAAAGGATTTAGGGCAGTCGGGCCTGTGGTTAAGTAGCTGAGGGGTAGAGGGAGTTTTAGAGCAGAGGATTATTTAAAGCCATAAAGTTCAAAAAATAATTGGTTTAGCACTACTGGGTCAATGCAGGGTAACATGCTGGAAAGGCAGTTAAGCGTAAGCTAATATTCATTTTACTTTGGCTAATTATTGCAAGGATTCAGAGTAGAGGGTGAAAGAAGAAATGTTCTAGCTCTTTCCTTTGGGGTCCCACCATAAGGCACATTTCTGTGCTCCTTTGCTTTTCTATATATATATCTGTTGTGACATATATTACCAGCCCAGTGCACGAATCATAGAGCGCTCTTTTTAAAGCTCTGACATTGTTCGCTTAATGAGGCCATGAAGTAGACCATTAAAAGCCTTTCAGAAGAGTTGTAGAAATCACGGCCCTCCTGCAGCCTCCTGTCTCGCAGGCAACTCCACTCTTTCTCCCCCTCCTTCTTTCAAGGCATTGGCAATATTATTAGTCCAGTTTGACTCCAAGCAGACTCTCACAATCATTAGTGCCTGTGACAAACCTAAATGGAGGTGTCCTGCCCTCCAGTCTCTTCAGGGGAATCGTACAGCGCCGAGGCCATGCCAAAAGCCTGATGACTCAGGAGGCACGAGGACCACCACACCTCCGTGCACAACATCCCTTGGCGTGGCAGGAAGAGGTGCAGCCTGCATTTCACCTTGTACTTTCACCTTAGTCACGCTGTGGGTTAATGGCAGACATCTGAGGACAACAGAAGCAAATCATCCCACCACATCTGAAGAGTCTGGTAGACTGAGCATGGGTTTCTCCAAGACAGATAGGCCAAGCCTAGTGGATTCAGAGGCTATGGGCATATAGGGAAGATGATACTTCTATAAGAGCAATAGTAGGATGAATCGTTACAATCTGAGCACAATACGTGCAAATGAAAGAAGTATCAGATGGATAGGCTGAAACAGCTGTTTAAAACTGTTCAAGCTGGACAATGGCTCAGCAACCACAGGGTGGGGAGAAACAAAGTTTTGTTAGTAATTTGTTGAGGATAGCTCAGTTGTTTTGGTGAATGCTAGTAAAGAGAAATAAGTATTCATTAGGGTGGTAGGAGATACAGTCTCCAGGCAGAAGCACTCTGCGTTCATTGAGCAGGATGGAGAAGGGAAAGGATGTGGCAATGCAGAGTTCGTGGTGTTATAAAGCAGTGAAAAGAATCAAAGCACTTGGATTTGGGTGCCACATGAGGAAACTGGAATGGATTTGTCCTTCCCTTGTACAAATCTGGTATATACACATTTGGTGTGTTGCATTCAGTCCACAGCCCAAAAGGTATTGACAAATGGGAGTTTGCACTGGAGCACAAAAAAAAAATCAGGGTCCACAGGTGAGTAATGAGGCAAAATTACGGGAGCTAATTCTGCATGATAGCTTGGCTAAGTGACAACTCGGTGCACAGTGGGGAGACATAACAGGATATGTCAGCTCTGGGGCCCCCAGCATAAGAAGGACATGGAGCCATTGGAGGAAGTCCAGAGGAGGGCCACGAAGATGATCGGAGGGGTGGAGCACCTCCCCTATGAAGAAAGGCTGAGAAAGTTCGGGTTGTTCAGCCTGGAGAAGAGAAGGCTCCAGGGAGACCTTACTGCAGCCTTCCAGTACCTGAAGGAAGCCTACAAGAAAGCTGGAGAGGGACTTTTTAGAAGGGCATGTGGTGATAAGACAAGGGGTAATGGCTCAAAACTGAAAGAGGGTGGATGTAGATTAGGTATAAGGAAGAAATTCTTCACTGTAAGGGTGGTGAGGCACTGGAACAGGTTGCCCAGAGAAGTTGTGGATGGCTCATCCCTGGAAGTGTTCAAGGCCAGGCTGGATGGGGCTTTGAGCAACCTGGTCTAGCGGAAGGTGTCCCTGCCCATGGCAGGGAGGTTGGAAGTAGATGATCTTTAGGGTCCCTTTCAACCCAAACCATTCTATGATTCTATGTCAAATATTTGAAAGGTATAAAAACAATGGCAATAAAAGGAGTCATTTGGAGCAATGCCTAAAGTATAATGACATGTGTGGAAATAGAATCAAGAAGATGTGCAGACTGAGTGTCGGAAAATTTACTGGGGCAGAAAATAGTCTCCCCAAGTGAAACTGCAGATTTGATTATTCTGGAAAGTTAAAACTTGTATAGATGTAAGACTAAGAAATGTACATTAGAGAAACACCACAAGTGGCAGAAAGGAGTAAATCTTTGTGTCTGATATGCACGATATGAGTCAAGGTACATGGGAACCTGGACAAAGTAGGTAAGATACTCTGGCAAAACACATACAGTGCTTATTGCTGCAGATTCAATTAAGCACCTGAAATCCATTAACATCCCTATATTCATCCTTGCAGGGGCTCTGCAAGGTAAGAGGACACATTTATTCCCATTCTCTGGGTCTCAAACTGACACGGAGACTAAGAGCTAAATCCCCAATGAGATCTGGCATTGCCATGCCCAGAGTTACAAATCTGACCTAGCTAAAGCCATAAGCAGAGGAGTATGCTTACCAATAAAGTTAACATGTGTTTACCTTTATTCGGCTCTCAATGCAGAAATCAAGTCAGCTGGTGATTTTTCATCCTCTTGTATGACCAGTAGACTGAGTTCTTCACAGATTTGTCCTCTGCATGACTTCATTTCCCAAATCCAGTAAACAGGACATTTGTCTTATGATAATCCAAGTACTATTCCTGACTCTTAGTGCAGGTTACCTGTGTCAGACTTTGGAGAAACCACTGTTCCTCATTTTGTCTTGACCTAGTCCACCTTGCAATTGAAATATCAACATTTACAAACACCGTACCATGAGGGGAAACTAATTTATTCGTTTTTTTGCAAAGTGCTTTGGATGAAAGGCACTATAAAATTCAAAATATTGTTTTTGTCTTGCAAAATTCATGGTACTGAATAGGTGAAAAGTTTCCTTTGAATAAAAGCTGATGATTTATCTACCTTTTAGTGGCTTCCTTTGTTCCCTGAAGCTACATATTTAAACTTTGCTAGGCAGGAATTTATTATAGATACAGGAGAGCAAAGCAGGCTTTTTAAAACTCAACTACTCTTCTCAGACCAAAGTACTGGGATGAAGTAAAATTGAATCCGCTGTCATTATAGACACTAGTTTTTTCCATTTCAAGATTTTTATGGATTTAAAAAAAAAAAACAAGTACCAACGACAGTTAAAGTCATTAAGACTGAGGTAAGAGTATCTAGCCCCCATTTATTACCTTTTCCCAGATTAGAGTAATTTGTGAGTATTTGACAACACTCTTGAAATTCCCACTTTGCTAGCCTAACACAATAATTCGCCATCACTGCCTTTAGCATCACACATGGCATCTCTTCTGCATGAATACCCAGCAGCCATACTAGAGATGCCAGTGAATTGTCACTACTGGCATGAAAAGGAAGCATTTGGCTGAGTCATAACTCCCAGTTCTCAAACCAGGCATCCATTTTTCACATCCTGATTCCTCTTCAGAAGTGGAAGTGACTGTGTGCGGGACTGCAATCAAGCAAAAGCATCCATACTGATAATGACTTATAACTACTCTGAAGGATGGGTAGTTTTGTGATAAATTGAAAATTGTGCAGTGGTGGTGTTTATTATTAATTTTGCTTCTTCGTTTTTTAACTTCAAACCAAAATAGGAATGGAAGGAACAACTTGGGATGTATAATAGATATTTAATCCAGGGGAATGTACAGATTACCCACTCTGCACAATGCAAGTCACAAAGCGCTTCAGAATCCTTTAACAATCTAATGCACTCTGATACAGAATACAAACGGCCCCTCAAAAGAGAGGGTGGTGGCGTAGGATGCCAAGCAAATAAAACCTGCCTTCTTTTCAAGCACAGCCTTTCATGTACCCAGTGAGGTGTCTGAATGAGGAAATGCCTGTAGCCTCCTCATCAGGTGCCTGGATGTGTTGCTGCCAGCCTATCTCAGGAGCGGTGTGATGCCAGCCCCACAGAAACTTCACAGCCCTGCAGTCCTTCTCACTGGAAAAACAACTTGAAGGGACAGCCAGAACCATGTGTAGCCATGGTGACTAAATCCAGCTGATATCTTTCAGAGGGCTCATCCCCTTTCCCCTATGCATATAAGCACACAGCTCGTGTAATACATTGGACAACCCTAGGTATTCCTGTCCTTATGATTTTATCCTTCCTGTTCTAAATTGTCTTGGTCCTCATGTAGCCTTTTGTTACTTCATTAATATTTAGAGTTTCCAGAGGAGTATTTCCATCATCCTCGGTCCATGGAGAGGGACAGCAAAGGAACAGGGCATTAGGAGGGTGTTCAAAGAAGGAAGACTACAATTTAAATCTGAATGACATTCAGCTGAGTTAAATAAATAAAAGCAAACAAAATTCACTCTACTAGAGATTTGTGGTTTCTTACACCTGTGAAGAACAGGTACCATCTAAATAATAAAAAGAAAAGGAACTTCCTTATTTGAAAGAACAAATTGAATTTTACTGTACCATGTAGGTAACTTCTGCATTTCATAGCATATCCAGTGAGAGATCCATCTCAAATCTCTGTCCCATAATTTCAAATATTACTGTGTTCAGATTGCCTTCTTTTTTAAGTAGGCTTTTGTGCCAGATATGTATTTTTTAACTGGACTTCTATGGCACAGTAGAGACATCCAGTGGTTTGTTAGATTATTAAACTCATGACTGTCACTGAAGATATAGTACAGAGCTATTTCCATTAGATAATGGTAATTTTAATTTGACCTCAGACGCAAATTTAAGATTTGATATTAAGCAGCACTAATTCAGGAACTTGCAGTAATTTGACATCAGATATTTAATTTAATTTGCCATACATCTAGCTACTTTCTTGTGATTTATGTGAAACACAAGCTTCATTTATACTATGGGCTATATCTTCAGTTGCCATAAGTCACAGTAACTTTGCTGAAGTCAATGGAGTTTTGTCAAGTTACTGTCAGAGGACATGGCCCTATCTATTTTGGGGAATTGGGAAGGCATGTCTATTAGGAGCTTCAGATTCCTCAGCAAAAATCCTGAGTTTTGGCTTGTATTTATCATGTTATCCATTTAAGCATGCTGGGAGAGAGAATGAGAGTGTCAGTTCACCCATCTTGGGCATCTCATTAAATAGCAACAAATACATTATGGCACTTGAAGGAGGGAAAGAAGATTGCTGGGAGCAAGAAGAGATATGGCAGTTGAGAGGAAGAAGGCAGCCCAATAGAAAGAGACAGAGATTTAGTAGCTGAGTGATGGGGCCGGAGCTCTGGAAACACGGAAATAAGAGAGAAATGAAATTTTGAAGGAAGGGGGCAGGGGGGAAGAGGCAAGCTAGCATGACAGTGAACCTTGGATCAGAAAAAGACAACATCAGAGAATCAGAGTCAGTTCTGACGTACAGTCTGTAAAACTCCATTTACGTTCAGTGGGGCTGTAGAGAATATAAGTCAGAATTGCCTGGGTAGAATAAAATCTTTAAAAAGACAAAGAAAACCCTAAAGCTAGCAGGCCATAGAGAACCACAAAGGTATGCAGCCTGTCAAAGAGGTTGCAAGGCTGTGATTTATTAAAGTGCTGCCTTTGCTAAGTGCTTGATCTAAAACACATTTAACCCAGCAGGAGTCTTTCCATGGACTTTGGATCAGGCCCTGAAACAGCAATGTTTGACCGGCTGATAAAGTGAATAAGAGCACATATCTTTTCTATTCATAAAAGCAAGGAGGAGATTTTAAATTGTTTTGTTTCAGACAAGCTATTTACAAACAAAAAGCAGAGCTGGTGCATGCTCAGTGCCTTGTTAGAACGAGGCTGAGGGGAGTTAACACTTGCCAGTGTTAATTAGTAGTTGGCATGAATGCCACAGAAAAAATTAAATGAAACACTGAATATATTCACTAGCCTCAGTGGTTTTTAACCCTTTTAATAGACACACATGCCTGTACAGGAGAAGTGAGTACTGGTTTAAACTGACGGTCTACCTGGCCTAGTGTCCTGTTTCCAGTGGTGACTATAAGCATACAATCAGGGAGGAGTAAGAAAAGGACAAGTATGTCCTTATGTCCCACTCAACCGCATATTTGCTGGTCACTACATATCTTCACATGAAATAGTTTTTGAATCTGCTGGCCAAATACAAATGGGAATAAGCAGCACAGCACAGGAAAGCATAAAGCAGTATAGTATATTCCCTTGTGCCAGGAGCATTTTCAGTCTGACCCTTTTCTTGCAGTTAGACCTATATGTAGATCACTCAAGACCCTCTTACTCTGCAGATGAAGCAAAATTGCAATGCTTTTTCATCTCATGTGCTTTGGAAAGCTACATATTAGGGGGAAGCTGTAAAGCATCCCCGCAATGAAAGAATTTGGCTTCGCTCTTGGCCTTGATTTGGTACTGTGCAATTACTTGCAAGTCCTTCATTTCTGCACCGCACTGGATTCCCTAACCCCAGTGCTTTTCATTCAGACTTGTTAGCATAAGCCAAGAATTTTTCCACCTCCTATCAGAAGTGTGTTCATAGTCCCAATTTTGATGGCAGGTAAATGGAGGGATACTTTGTTTGGCTGAACAAAAGAGCTCTGCCTGCAGTAATACTTTTTAATGTCTTCAAAGCGAGATCCTAGGCTGAACTTCAATAGCTGACAGAGTGATCTGTTGACAGAGGTGACAGGGCAACAATTTCATTTTTTATTGAACTGTGTCTCAAAAATTCAGTAAGGGCACAAATGATAAACAAACATTCACAGTGAAAAATAGATCACCAGGTTTCCAGGATAATTAGCACCTAACACATTCTTCTCAGGAGACAACTGAAATATTACAGGTGACATTCAGCACCAGTTTTTCCTTAGTATCTAGTAGTGCTGGTGAAAATTGCTGGCTTGACATAGGTCAAGAGTCTAGCATTTTTTAAATAACTGATCAAACAAGGAAAAAAACAAAACAAAACAAAAATACAGCCTTCACCAAACTGTATACTGTCCCCTTGCATCAGCTTGGGAAAGTGAGACAAGCTCTAGGGACAAATATTCAGTCTCCATGCTTATTCACACTTTGCCTGCTCTGTTGATCCCATGATCATGTTGCAAACTGTTCCCTTTTCTGACAGTGTCATTTTTGTGGGGAGCAGAACTGCCTTGTGTCTGCTAGCTCATTTCACATAGACATCAAAGGAAATAGTGTTCAAGTAGATACTGCTGAAGAAATAATTTGCACCTTTATTAAAAGTTATCAGAACCTGCCAGCACAGGAATGCATGTATCTATCTAGCTTCATACATGGCCAGTAAAAACAAGTATTTAGACTCACAGAGTTTCATCACAGTATGTATTTGTGTAAACATGAAAACTCAGAATTTTTTTCTTTTAAGACCTCTTCTCATAGGCTGTTGACCAGGACAGAGAAATTGGGTTGCTTCCCAGCCTGGACCTTTAGTCCACACATGCATTTTCTTGGTTTCCATTTCCATTCTCTTAAATTCCCACATATGCCACTCAAAAGAAACTCTGAAGTCAATAATAAAAATAAGTATCAAAAGTTGAGTTAAATTGAATGTATTCAATTATTCTGATCTCTTGGGAGCTGAAAATCTATTACTCATGACACAGATCAGAAGATTTAAGACATAATTGTATTCCTGATGGGCTTTAAGCCACAAAACCAAAGATGGAGAAACAGTGACCTGACCAAAGAGACTTACACCTCAGGCTGAGCTGAGCAGCACTTACTTTAGCCCAGTTTTCGCAGCATCCCTTTCATTTAACATTTCTAAGAGATTTCTGCTAGATCTTCTTAGAAAAAATTATTTTGGACACATTTTCTTTATTTTGATGGCTGAGCAAAAAGACAAGCTCTATCACTACTGTTATACTGCTAGGGTTTATAAAGACTTTATTAACATTAGAGTCCATTTAAAAGTAAAATGTTATATTACAGAGAGTAGAAAATTTGCCGTAATCTGTGCATTTCTCATTAAAACCTCAGAAGGCAAACATAACACTTTTAAATAGATGACTTTTCATCATATACCAGCTACAGAAGACAGTAACAAAAGAAAAACAACAGTTGAATACATACAAAATACCATTCCCTTCCCGCATTCAGACTGCAGAGCAGACTAGGATAAGGCTGAGGCAGCAGGAGATTGCAACTGGCCTCTCTTCTGAACTCATGGATAGCTTTCAAATAGCCAGGGCTTTGAACCCAATTGTTTTATCTCTTGAAAGACAATCTTTAACCACTTCTGTTCTTTGTGATCGTCAGCCCTATAACGTGATATCATTCTCCAGATATTTATTTAGATCCTGTAAATTGTATGTAGCATGGTAAGTGGTATAGAAAAATTGTATTCTTTACACGTTGGACCCCAAAAGGCACAAAGCAGGTTAAAGACAACCAACATATATCTGACTACCGTTCATCAGCTCAGAAACTGAACACTCAGTATCATTAGTGGTGCAGCACCCTTAAAGCAAAGAGAAATTCTTCTTCTTTTGCAAATGAGGACCCTTGAGCAGAAGGGAGTGTAAGTGATTTCCCCAGGTCACAGGAAAGCATGACACTCTACCAAGAACTCTCTCTGGGTCTCCTTAGGTTTCAGTTCAGGGCACTGAGGTCGTTCCAGCTATCCTCCTAATAGCCACCTCTCTGGGACACCTGCAGTCTTTCTAGGTTTTGCTTCATATGTGGCTAGTTAAGGAAAAGGCTAAGGGATTTTTCAGTAAGTAAAGTAAAGTAAACATGCAACATATCCAGTCCTTTTAAAAAGCCTTCTTTGAGTGGACTGGACAGCTACATTAGAAGAGCTGTGATATGATGAACAGAAAAATGCAGGGCTCAGATGAAGTCTTGATTAACTTGTCATCCTAATCGCCTCTGGAAACAGAGGGAAGAGGACATTTTATTTTTAAATTTTCATCTAGGTGACATCTAGTGCCGCAGAAGAACATTTGCATTGTTTTCCACTAAATGTGTGAGTGGGAGAACATGAATGTGAGACTTTTTGGTGTTTTCTATGTGACATAAAAAGGCAGAATCAGAAAAGTGGGGTTTGAATCTGTGTGCAGGAGATCAGGCATTTATCACAGGACTTATGTTTTGAAATTGATTTAGAAGAACAAGCGCTGACTAGAACCTTTCCCTAAAACCAAACCTAATTTTGAGATTTGGAAGAATCCCATCTACTTCAGAAGGATAGAGAAGAAACAAGAAGCTTCCTTGTTTGTTTCTGCTCCTGAATTGGTCTATGTTAGCAATTACTTTCCATTTTGCCAGTTTTCACAGAATTATGAGGCCCATGTTTCAGAATCAAGAATTTCATGTAGTTATAGCTTATCTGAATTGGTTCAAAACTTAAAAACCAGATACTGGTAGGGAAACTTGATAGGTGTGAGAGAGAACTGAAGAAAGAAGTCTTAAAAGGAAAGTTAAAAAAAAAAAAATTGTTGCATAGGCAAGAGACCTGGAGCAATTAAAGGTATTTACCAAAAATACTTATCCCTGCCTTTTTTCTACCTAAAAATAACCAAGAGTGAGAGGCTGTGTTGGCTACTTAACTTGCTACTTATTGTACTGTAAAGTAGTGTCAGGTAATACAATTCATTTTGAATTCATGCTGCATGAGCATCAAAGCATTAGTACTGACAGAAGCAGTTACAAAATAAACAGTTATCTGATGCTGGAATGATGATGACTTTATTGCATAGCTAGATTGCTAAACTTGTACCCTTGCTCAGTGATACTGGTTATAAAAAACTGACAGAAATATACTCATATTGTTAATAAGTTATACCTGACTTTTCTGCCTCGCTGCACCCATGCATCCTTCTGCCATGGTTTGAGCCCTTTCACAATCCATTTAAGCCCCCTGTGCTTCCATATACATCCACCGCCATTTGAGCCTGGTACTTCTCAAAATCCCTGTCTGCAAGGGAAAAAATCAATTTAAACCAATCCCGGATGTAGACAAGCTATCACTTGAAGTAAGCTTTGTGCCCTATTTCCCTGCTCACCAATGATGTGAAGACATCTGCCCTCCTCTGCCTGTACTTATTCCCACCAGCTAGCCCCAGCTGCCAGAGAAAACCTGTCCACTTTGGGAACAGAAAGGGATACTGTTCTCCAGCCAACCACTCTCTATCATTTTGTTAATAACCATGTCCCCATCTGTCCTTCATATCCATCTGCTGCCTACTGTCTTACACTGGGCTTGGAAGATCCTTGGTGAATGCATAGCCCTTAGTGACTATACTTTTGTTATACTTCAAAAAAAGCTGAGTAGATGATGAACATTATTCCCGATCCATGCATAACAGATAGTTTAGGAGAAGGAGAAGGAGGAGTATCATTTTACAAAGCCACAGGTGCTGGTTGCCTGCATGCCACAGTATGGTCTAGGAGAGGCCACCACCTATCTGCTGCTGTTCTGTCTTGAGGAGTGAGCAGGAAATGGTGGATCTCACCTTCCTCCAGCTGAGGGCTGGGCTAAAGAGCCATAACTTGCTGGAGGGCTGTAAGTACAATGGATTTCTGGGGCCCTCAGTCAGCCAGGAGGTACAGTAAAATGGTAAGAAGAGCTGGCCAAAACATGATTGAAGACAAAGACAATCTTTTGAAGGAAAACAGTGTGGAATCCATGGAGGATTTGCCTGTTTTCCCTGAAAAAAAGAGGTTGTGACTGATTATTTTCAGGGATCAGAGCATAGAAAAAGCAAGGAAGTATGTTCTCAGTATAGAAAATATCCTTCGTACCAAGTATCAACGTGCTGGAGTGTTTAGATCCAGGGGTATCTGTTGTGTCCACTTCAGTAACGGTGTATAAGCCTTTAGGTAAACAAAATTTGTAACACCCTAGTACCACAGTTTTAACAACATTTTGCATTGCAGCTCTTTCAGTGTAGCTGTAGGACAGAATGACTTTCGCAAGGCGGTGACTGTGAACCATTGGAAACTCTTAGGATGGCACCTTAAATTCCATTATTCCAAATGAATCATTTTTGTGATTCAAAAAATATGCACTAGAGAAAGGAAAATACTTTTTCTCTCTATGAATTTATTCTGACAAAGTGATCCAGTTGTAATGTTCTCTTACTATTTCTGAAATCTGGAAATGTCCCAAAATATGCAAAAGCAACCACATGAAATGCAAAAACCACAGGCACACATTTGTCTTGCTCTATCCATAGGAATCTGTCACTGAACAAAGGAAACTGAAAAAAAAAACCAAAAAACACTATGTCAGAAGAAAAAATGTTGATGCAGACACACAAACCAATAAAAGCAAAGAAGTTCTGAATCCAGGTCACTGCGGAGTCCTAAACACAGGCCTATTGTGTTTTGATGCAGCAGTAGCCCATATGGTCTTCCATTAGAGGGTCTCAAAGCAGTGGGCAATGTTACCATACCATATGTGCTGATTGGAACAACTGTGATGATTTATGTTAGCACGCGTAAGGATTTTTTTTCCCTTCCCATTTTGTTTCTTATTCTTGTTCTGTTAGTAGAAGCCTAAGAATGGACAACCTTGTCATTACAGGTTTCCAGCATTAATATTAAATTTGTCTCTGAAAAGCACTGAGCAAAATGATTCTAAGGCCAACAGTGCAGGAATACATGCTTAAAAGTGAGGTCTCTATCCTGGAACTACATGTTTCCACCAAATAAAAGATCCCAGTTTCTACTTTGGCTTCACACTGCTTCTAATCAATTCCCTGCTAGGAAGCAACAAAAAGGCAATGGCCAAAAATGAACCTGATGGAAATCTACCTCTCAGAAACTGAGCTTCGCAATGCACATTTTTTTCTCAATTTCCCTTTTTAAAACAAAGCAACTGAAAAGAAAAGCAAGCAAACATTAAAAATTATATCAGTGAGTAAAAAATCTTGTTTTCTGCAAGCAAGAAGCAGTAATGTAGCTAAACAAAAAAAGCCTGCATCATCTCCAATTTCCTCAGGAGCACAAACCAGAGCTATCCATGACTTTGCTACCATGGATCAGTTCTGTGTATAAAAATCATGACACAACACCTGACAAACATGCATTGAGTCCTACATCCTGTTCTGGTGAGTACTGCATACTTCAGGGAAAGATCATAAAAAGGACAAAACAGCCCAGTAACAGAGGAGCAGATTTCTTTTTCCTTTCCATGCTGTTACAGCTCTACTACTCCACCCCACCAAATGTCTTTGTCAAGTGTAAGAACTGCAAGGTGAGGATGCAGGTCATTATTTACAGACTAAACCAGTTGAATAATTAATTCAGCTGACAATTGTTGAGTTTCCATATTTATAAAACGTAAAGAAAAAAATGGCTTAGAAGGAGATTTCAACAGCACCAAGACAGAGGTACTTAATCCCTTATAAAATCTTGGGCAACTGCCAACCAGCTATAGCAATTGCTCTCCTTCAACTCAGTATAATCCTCTGACTCAATTTTCCCTACACTTTTTTCTGAATCTCAGAGGAAAACTAGGTGCTCCAATGTCAGATGGTGTTCTAAGCTGTGATCTAGAACATGAAAAAAAAAATTTTGGCAACTCACTAAGTTGTGTGTACATACATTTCTGTGTACAGGTGTACGTGGATCGTATGTACACACACTCTGATATAATGTATATAAGGTACTATTAGTTTCACAGATTACTCCGTTATCGTCAGCACATTTTGCGATTGCCCTTACACGACAGAAATGAAATCAGAAATTAAATAAGCTGTTCATATCTTTTATAGACTTGGATAGCTAAAGCAACAGAAGTCCTTGCTTAAAAGCCAACTGCAAGGAGGCCCACACAGTGAATCCAAGGAAAATTGTGGGGGCTTCTGTTAGAACCAGGTGAACTGAAGCTGGGCAAAGCAGAACAAGACAGCAACTGAACAAAGAGGATAAAGCCGGAAAAGAACTAGTTGCCCAGGCACATATGCAAGAAGTGCTTAGGGGCAAAGCACTGGGTAGAAAGTCGGCCTGCTTACCACAACCGAAGCAGCAGACTAGCCTCATCCAGCAAAATAACTTCATATGCCTTCCATGTAAATAACGTCGTTCCACCAAGTAACCTTGGCCTTACCACCTACTGCTCTTAGCAGAAACATTCATCAGTTGTGTTTTGAAGTTGTTTAAATCTTAACTGTATGGTGTTGAAAGTCCCAGATCTCAGGAAGCACAGAGCTCTGTTTTGGGAAAGTAGAAGACAGGGCCAGACAAGTGCAATGAACTCAACAGAAATAGCAGAGCAGAGCTCCATGACTCATTGAGCAAGTCCTTGATTTGTCTACCAAACAGGTAGGGTCAGTCCAGCCTCAAAATACTTCTTCATCTATTTTCATATTATGACAGAATGCTTCATAGGGAGGCCTAAATAACTCCATTCTATTGGTTCTTAAAACATAGTCAAATGTCATGCAGAAGTTGATGAACTTCGAAAAGAACAGCAGTAATCAATCTGAAAAAAAAATCTTTTTTTTTTCTTTTTGTTATCCCTTTTTATTTGATCCTAATCACTCTGTGCTACAGTCAGTCAGTAAACACAGGACTGGAATATAAATAAATGCACCCTGGCAGTTGCCTCAGCTGCCACTGTGGTGCTTTCTGACACATAATTAGAAAACAAATGGCAGATTAGCTTAATAATATTCATTAGCATCTAATGAAACTGAGAGTGTTTCCTGTTCAAAGCATGTTGGGCTGTTAGTTGAATGTAAGTAAATTCTATATTTCCACCCTTTAGCTATGAGAAGACTGGGGGATGGGGGAGAGAAAGCGTACAGTTAACCCTTTCTCTCTTGGCCATGTTATGAATTGGTGTTTTTTCCCCAAGTCTTTCTCCCAGTCCTCAGGGAAGGAATGGTTAACGGAATAGCAGGGCCTCCTTTCAGGCATTGTTGTTCTTCTGCGCCCTCTCCCTTCTTTTTTTTCAAATTATCCTAAGTAAGGATTTTAATGATATTCAGAAATCATAGCTGTCTTGCTGAATCGCTGTAGGACTGACCTCCCTTGACAGTTCTTAAATTATTCAGCTATCAAGGGCCTGCTAAACATTAAATTAAGCATCCTCTCTCCCCTGTCCTAAACCATTAAGTTATGCAAATGCACAGATAATGGGGCATATGACAGCTGGAGGCATTAATCAGGCAGCTCTGTCTCTGGGCTGTTGTTATGTAGAAACCGCATCTGCCAACAGACAGAAGAGACACAATTAGATCTCACTTAATGGAATGAGAAGAAACTACCGAGCTCTCTACACTCCTGTTAGGTTGTAGACCTGGGAGGGAATAAGACACTTGGGAAATCTCGCTTGCTCTCTGTTTCTCTCACTCTATTTTTTTTTTTTTTACCTGTTCTTCCAATTGAAATGAAAAATTACCTGTAATTGTTATCATTTGCAAACAAAGCCTGTCAGAAGACCCACCCGCTGTTTACAATAGATGTTTTTCTTGTTCCCTGCTAAGGTTCTTTGGGGAATTTTCCTTCATTTGTTTTTTTAACTAATGCTCTGTCTTTGGAGGGTGGAAGGAAGCAAACAAACACATCTCCCTTTACACCCTTGGAATTACTGCTTTAAAAATGAACTTGCATGCTCAGTCATAGCGAAGTAGCATATTGCTGAGGCGCAAGTTGGTTTGCCATTTGTACATACGTGATGATTTCTTTCCTATTACTTGCTAATTATTGAAGACAAGTGTTTGCCTGCAGACTCCTCTCCTGTTACTTTTAGCACATTTCTCCCCTCTAATGGCTTCTCCCCTTTAATGGTGAGGGGGAGGGGGAGGAGGGAGGGATGGACGTGGCCAGAAATTGTGGGATGTCCTATGAATTTCCTGAAGAGGTTTAGAGAACAGTCTGAATAATTTAGTGCAGCTTACTTCAAGAGGGATTTTAAAAATCCTTGTTGTTCAAAATTTGGGTGGTGATGGAAGATAGAAGAAAAATGCTAAGCTGGGGTAAGTATGCAAACATGAGGCACTGTGTTGGAGATGAACCTTTTTCCTATACAGACTGATCTCATGTCCTCTGCTGAAATTTCTGGAAGCCTTCATTAATTGGCAAAGTTTCTGATAGAATTTTCTTATCACAAAGGTCATCTTTCACCCATGGTAAACATTCCCCTTCTTGCTGAAAGAATACCTACTAAAATGACTTCATTAAATCCTTTAGACAAAATCTTTGATATAGGTATTTTCCTGTGGAGAGTCTGGGCTTTTAATTCAGACGATATGTTAACTTGTTTAATAAAAGCAAAGAAAACCAATCTCATCTGATACCATATTTGATTTTTGGAAAGCAGTGACTTTTTTCCTGTTAAGATGAAAATGTTGGTGAAGTAGTGGAGCAGATTAGTGAGCATACATCAGTTTGTATACTGCTACTCAAATAAGCCCAATACATGCTACATGCAGTCAGTAGTACAGATCTTTTTTTGCCCAGCTTCTGTGATCAGAACTCCTGCCAAAGGTTTCACAATCCAAACTGACATCTAAACATATTGGTTGAACCTTTAAAATGGATCTCTACCCCCCCACACAAAATAGTCACTACTTCTTTCACCACTGAAACCCTGAGACCTGATGAGTTTAACGGTCACCTACAGGTGAGCAAAACTAGAGCCTGATCTCTAGGGGAGGAGAACAAATCCCAGAGCCATCAAATACTAGGTCTTCCTCAGCCATCCACATTGAAAAAAAGGAAGCACAAGGACAAACATCTTAGATGCTCACAGCTGCCAGATTTCCACATTTAGGGGAAGAAGGAATGATAGGAAACACAAGCTGCTTCTATTATTGCTGTGACTGTGCCTGTGACAGGCAGCTGGAGATCCAAGACTTTAAGAAGGTTGATCGTAAAGCAGTATTAAAGTAATGACATAGGTTTTCTAATGACTTTCAGTTCATTTTGCCTTTTTCTGTTCATATTATCTTAGGTGTACTCAGAATTTGGCCCAATGGGTATACTTCATCCCTATCACCACCTTTCAGGCAGAGGACAACTTTTTCCATTGGTCGAACAATCTTCAAGGTAGGAAAATAGAAGCCAAGCATGACATAACACCTCCAAATCTTCTTCATTTCATTTTAGTTTTTGACAAACAGTATGTTTCAGACATGACTTCAACTGCTTGGATTTGGTGATGTGTTTGTTCCCAGTGATCATATCAACACAGCTATAATTTCCCTTGTTTCCAAGGTGCTCCTAGAGCTCTGGAATATGAAGCTCTTCAAAAAAACTTCCCAACACCAAAGATCACGTGCAAGCTATCTACTGCTTTCTTCATTGTTGAGGTGTTGGATGGCTTCTGATTTGGGTCAACAAATCTTCACTGGCATGTTTTATTTTAAAAACAAGTGATATCCGACTAACAGCTTTTCTGTAAGTCTAGAAGTATTGCAGCAAATCAGCAATATATTCTATGTGTATAAATTGCATAAATTCCTGAAACCTGCACTGGAGAGGATAGGACAGATGCAGATAATCAAACCCACTGTTTGTTCCATATTGTATGCTTTGTGACATTTGACTGCTTTCTAGTGCCAATTCTGAAATTGCGCTGACTTTGAAGCAGTCATCCATTAACAGTAAATGCATTTATTTGTCAAGTTCCTCCATGCCAATGCATACTAGGGTTTTATAACCCTTCATCAGTTTTTCAGTTGTATCTTTCAGAAAAAGATAAACAGACATATCTGATCAAGCTTGTTCTGGGCTGGAACAAGACACAGTTGGCATTGTCATTAAATACCTCTATAAAAATGCCTAAATAAGGCATATGTAGAGAGCAATTACAACCACTCAGAAATTTGTCTAAAGTAATCTTGGCCTATGGTACTGCTTACAGTCTGACATGATGTTTAAACCACAAACTTATAGTAAGATATACTCCTTTTTTGGTCACTGGTTATATGTTACTTAATATTTTGACCAATATATGTGGGAATAATTTCCTGGGTGAATTCCGTGTAGAAGACAAACGGCTCAGAGATGTATGTATATTGGATGCTTTTAGCAAAGTATTAAGCAGATCAAGAGATAAAATATTTCATGAGGCAAATAATATTTCACACACACTGGCACCATACAGAATCTAGAGATCACAGCGTACATCATGTTTTAAATAAGAAGGTGCATGCATGTTATTATTGTTGTTGTTCATAATGGTAGTTATCAATGTTAAACAACATAAAATACTGAAAAGGAGTTAAGGTTGCAGTTGCCAAAGACAGACATTCAATAATCACCTTGGTGTTCATTCGTCCCTGAGAGGGTTGTAACCATGCAGTGCTCTCAGACTGCTTTAGAAAGGAGTATGATGATAGTCTTATCTTTACAGTCTCTCTTAGGGAAGAGTATGTGTTCAGCAAGACTTCCTTAAGTGAGACTAGACAGTGAAGAGAGTAACACTGAAATTGTTGACTTGATTTGTGGAGCAGCTATCCCACTCTTGTTCATGAAAGTTTGTCCTCAAAGATTATTTTAAATTGTTTTCTATTGATAAGCACCAGTATAATTTTGTCTTCTGCCAATATCTGTGAATATTTGGCATTTTTAGTATTTAATATCCAAAAGAAAAGTGTACTGCCATCTTCATATCTTCATATGTGTTTTACACTGCATAGGTAGGCACATTTATTTTGAGAAGAATTAAAAACATAAAATGCTTAAAATGTGCAAATGCATATAGTTCTTTACTGAGTTTCCAAATCTGAAAACAGAATTTGCAGTATGTTGTTTGCCTTGAATTTGCAAGTGTTTTTTCATATATGCTGAGTGGTGATATATATCAAGCTAGGACTGAATATGTAGATTACTTGTTGAATGTAACTTAATTATAGAGAACACAATTCCTATTATGCAGTACAGATATACTATTTGTGTTTCCCTATTACAGCGTAATGACTGGAATGTTGTTTATATTTGCCTCTCTTTCAGATACAATTTTTTGTTTATTTATTGCTTGTGGCAGAGTCCAGGTTGTGGTGGTTCTCTGAGATTTAGGGTTTCCTTTCAGAAATTCAAACTTATCTCTAAATAACCTTCTCTCACAGCTTTGCCACTAATTTTCATGACATCAGGCCTGGACCCAGTGTAGTAATTTACAATGAAATTACATTGTTTTAGTCTACTAAAGCAGTAAACAACTTCTTTCACTACTGTATGGTAAGAAACAGTCACAAACATGGAACAATTAAAGTTTGCTTTGAAATTTATGTCCTGTGTATCAGCAGAATTACTATTTTAGTCTTCCATAATAACCTTATTTCTGATTCTAGCTAGTTTTGCTTACAGACTCCTGAGCATAAGCTGATAGTGCTTTCTCTGATGTTTTCCTTGATTGCTTTGACTGATTACCTGCTTCACTGTTCAGTACAACTTTTTCCTCAAAATATAGGAACTGTCTCTGTATCTCCACTCATTTCATATGCTTTCAGGCCTGGAACATGATACTTGTCAAGCTAAGCTCATTTTCTATTGCAGAATATTTGATAAATGTCAACATTTCATACAGGTTCCTATCTCTATTAGTAATCACTGGTGTATTTGTTTTTACTGTTCTGAAAGGAAATACATGTTTTTGCCAGTTTTGCTCACATCATCTGTCTGCGGCTGCTATTAGACTTTATTTCATGCTGCCTAGATATTGTATTTTCCTTTCAGGTCTGCTTTTAGCTTGGTCTTACAAAAAGTCAGTAGTTGAAATCCTGGTCCCTGAACACTTTTGTCCACACTGATGAAAGGTTTTCTCACTGTCACTTACCAGTTTACCTGAATTTACCTTGCCACAGGTCCACTCTGTCTTCACCTTTATGCCTTCCGTCAAGGACCGGATTTCCAAAGCGGTAGGGACTTCTTCCTCTGTTCACTCTCCTTTGGGACTCAGCCCTCACCTGAGTACTCGTGTCCCCCCTGCTCCCAAATGCATCCAAAGTCCAAGCAGTTCTTTGTCCAACACAAGACAATATTGGACCCAGGGCTGCAGGGGATTTTTAAAACAGTCTGTTGGTCTGCTTGTGTATGTAAGGATAACTTACGCAAGTGTCATTTTCTAGTATGTGATCTGTATGCCTTTTTGCAGTTAGCATGTGAACTTATTCAGAAACATTTTCAGGGTCTCCAGGTTTTCAACAAAACTTTTACAAATTTGTTAAACCATCCAGTGGTCATCCACTTTCTATTTTCACCTATCTATCTGATTGATTTTTATAACGCCTCAGACAACAGCAGATTTCCAGTAAAAGCAAACTGGGTCACATCATTTATTTCACTCGTTTCCTCAAGACCACTTACTGGTTTCCTTCCTCAGATTGTTTTATTTTTAATCATATTAGAGGTTGGGATTTTTCCCCCTTTTTTAGCCTGCATTCTCTAATCACAGCATTCTATATATTTATGTCTATATATATATATATACAGAGAGAGATATAAGATATTCATATAATAAGAAAGATAATATATATGAGACAAAATATATCTTATTTATATTTTGGATAAGATGTATCATATATGTACTTATATTATGTATATAAGATATATTTTATATCTTGATGCCCAAGATAATTATAGATATCAGCACTTTTTGTGTGAAGTTGAACTCTAAGCCCTCAGGCCTCCCTAAGTCCTGAGGCATACTGAAAATGATAATAACCCATGGTTTGTTTTGCCATATTACTTAATTAATCCAGCTTCTCTAGAATTGCATTCTTCTTTCACTTGATATTAAACCAACTTGTCAATCGTAATTGCAGAGCTCCTTTTTCCCTTTTTGTCTTGTTCATACTGGTTCTACTGAGTCTTCTCCTTGTATTCTATCTCTTTATTTCAGTCATTTTTAGTCTAAAGGAAATGCATGGTATAAAGGGTTGAAATAAAAAAAATGGCTAGCAAGTTTATGAAATAATAATTGTAGTTCATATAGAAACTTAATTAATATATCAAAACATTTTAATTATAAATATTGTAAAAGTTATATCTGTGGAACTGTAATAAAAGTTGTCCACTTGCACAATAGTGTATAGGTTGCATGTTATATGGATAATTCTGACACATCTAATAAATAACTTCCAGTTTTAAATAAATTCCCACTCTGCTGTGTTAAAGATGTGTCAATCTGTTAAAATGGGCTCACAGTGCAACTCTGACACATACACAGGAAAATAAGTACTTCTGAGGAATATCAGGTAACATTCAGTACTTGCAAAGTTGCTTCTTTCTTTGTGCACAAGCACACAAAGCTCCTTTTTAAAAAGTAGGTTCATAGCTTTCTTGTCTTCATTTAATTTTGCATTCCCTCTTCCATTGACACTGAACAGGAAAATATATGCAGAAGGTGATACAAAGAAAACGTGAGCAATGTAGTAACAAAATAATGTAAATGAATAACATTTCTCCCTCAGCACTTAAACCACAAGGAGAAGAACTATCTGACCCTGATATTCCTGCCCTTCTGGGAGACGTGACCTTTCTGTCATCATTTGTGTTGCTTTGCCCACCAGACATTCCAGAATGGAGGGCTGTGAGCAGCTCCCTTATAGTCCACGTAAGTTCAGCCTTTGTCATAACTGGGAGTGGGATCAGACCTAAATGAACAGGCAGACCTATAGCCACACAGTTTTGCCAGCTAGAGACCATAAATGAGCCTCAGCTTTTCCTGTCATTTTCCCAGAATCATCCCCGTTTTCATTTCTTCTTGAAAGACGTGGTCCTCACATGTCTTTTCTCTTTAAGTCCCTATCTGTCTCAAGTTTTACACCAGTAAATTTTTGTTCATTTCCCAGGAAGCCAAAACCTAAAAGTTACTGAATCAATGCTAACACATGATCTGCTCTTCTTCTTTATCTCTCTGTGCATTTGTTTTTATTATTTTCTCGAGCGTATTTAGTGTTGCAGTCTCTGTGTGGAGTATTATATTTTTTAAATAATGCAATATTGCTGACAGGGTTTGCATGATGGAATCATTGATATTGATGTGACAGCCTTGATGTCTCTCTGCTTATTATTATGAAGTATGTCTGCTGTGATGCAGAAAGCAGTATTCTTGATCCCCTCTTCACTCTACATGATTAGCTGTCCTGCCCTAAAACAAAACCTTAATTCACTCTGAATAGTGACAGTGATCTTGACAATCATTAACACTCATCCTCAGTGTGAAATCCATTCACAGACTTTTTCTTTCATTCCCATTTTTATGAGGCAATAATCCAGTCCAGGTGGATACCTCCAGCACGCACTTGAATCATCCGTCACCCAGACAAACTGCAGGCAGCCAGAGTACCCCAGCAGCGCAGAGTAAGCATGCCTCCACGAGGCACCAGGGGACAGCGGTAGGGATGAGAAACAGAGACTTAAGCATCAGTAAAAGGAGAGAGCACTGTAAACTGAAGTACTAGCGTTATCCAAAGTGAGTTTTCTTAACATTTCTCAGGTGCTGTGTCTCAGCTACAGCTCAGAGCAGTTGCATCTAGTGAGAGAAATTTCCTTCTGTCTCAGGTCAGATCCTCTGGGAGTAGTACAGTTGTCTTTTGGGAGCGGTTCTGATCCTGATCCCTCTGAAACAGCCCTTCCATCCAGGACAGAGCATGAGAAGGCAGTGGATGCTAACCAGGAGAGGAGTGACAGCCCAGAGTAAAGGGTTCTGCATCCTCTTATCTGTCTTCTGAGTCATCTAGTCCAACCATCTCCTCCAACAGCACCAGTTTTCATTTAATACTTTCACTGCTGCCGTCTCAGTCTTTGAATGCTATTCATTTCCTTGGGTGTGGAAATAGGATGAAATTCTTAAGGGACTTATGCAGCTGGAGTCCCCACAACTGTCTTGACAACTGCTTAAAGAACGAACAGAAAGAGTCTGAGGCTGTCCTTGCCAGCTTCCAAAGATGATGAACTATGCCATACGCACAGTTCCTGCACAAGAAGTTATAATAAATCAGGCTAGTAGCCTCATGTCTGAAGAAGACTGTCTCAGCCTGAGAGTGCAAATATCATTTCGATGCCAAGTTTTTAAGCTATGTTTCAAAGTTACTGCCAGTGAATAAGCTGCTGCACTCCATTCCCAGCCTCCCTGTTCAAAAAATAAATTATAAATGCATGTACTTAGCTGAGTTTTAGAACAAATTAAAACAAGTTTACAGGCAGAATTTTCTTTTTCCACCTGAAAGAAGGATCACCTTCCACTCTGCAGACCTCTAAGGCACATTGTACACCCAGAACACAGAACCTAAAAATGAACCTCCGTGCATTGCTCTTCCATTCTCTGACAAGTTCATGCTCCTAAAACAAATTTAGCCTATTTTAATAAAACCTTCTTTGCTGCTTCAGGGCTATGGGATTAGTGGCCACAGAAAGACAGAGCTAGGAAGGAAGGCCACGTCGTAATAGTCAGGAGAGTTGCATTGAGGAGCCTACCAACAGCAGCTAGCTGTGTACACAAATATATTTTCTTAAAATTTCCCACTGGTGCAATGGTCTTCTTGTAGCTCTGCCTGCTTGTCAATGGCTAGGTTTTCTGAGCTGCTCAGAACTACCCAACTAAAACTCCAGAGGCCTGTGCTGTGCCAATCACTACTACCAGCAAAGATCTATTGCAGAGATGGCAAGGCAGTCACATCATTTTAGAAAAGGGACAGTAGAGAGGAGAGCACTGCCTCTGCCACACAGCCCAAGTGGCTCTTCCCAGACTGTCTGAGAGCTCCTTTTGGTACCTATTTTAAAGCTCTGTCTATGCACGGTTCCAGCAACAATAGTTACTAAATAGCTCAATGGACCCACCTGGTTTGTGCCTATCAATTTACAATCAAAATTGTTCTTATTTAAGGAACAATTCCTGATGCTGCTAGAGTACAATGAGTTTCTCTACACCAAAATAAATTACTTTTAGGTTGTTTTGCCAATCTAAAAGTCACACAGATGCTGCATATGTGTAGTCTAAACACATACTTCTATTAAACATCTGGTTTGCATGTTCTTTTTAATAGCATGGAAGTTAGCCATGTTTCATAAGGTTTTAAATGTCCAATACAGTATTCCTTTATTTTGTTTCCATGTATTTCTTGTTACTGTGAATTACATGTGGAAATAAGACAGCTCTTTGACGCAGCTTGGAAATGTTGTTTACCTAGTTAAATTCATAACAGCATGAAGAAGGCTGGGTGATTCTGGGTCTGAGAGAATGATATGAAACCATCCACTTCTAGATATCACTTAAGTTATCCTTACATACACAAGTAGACCAGCAGACTGTTTTAAAAATCCACTACCAGAATTGGATTGATATCTAGAGTACAGAGTAGTACTGACCAATTTACTCAACTCATCATCCCCTGAACTTAATTACACTTTGAAGTATTAATTCCTAATCACATGGAATTACTTTTGCTCATTTTTAGTCTACCAAAAGCTAAGGATTAATTGGCATTTTCATTTTAAAATGTAAGCAGGTATAAAACACAAAAGCAGTGTTACAATGACAGGGTAGCCAACTTGGTAAAACCTGCATGGTTAACTAGTCCTACTGCTCAGAAGTTTGTCCACATTATCACTTTGTTGCCTTATCAAATCCAGCTCTTTTCCACCATCTTTAAGTCAGATATAGCATGCATTTTTAGATGGTTTTGTTTTCTTTACTATATAGTTGCAACGCAACGTCTGTCCTCTGGCTCTTTGATGGCCAGTGTAAGCAGCCTTGGTTCACCTCTCAGCTAGCAGGAAACCGTATCAGCAATCAGACAAATGAGCAGATTTTCAATCTCAGCAGACAGACCCCAAGTGTACAAGGAAAATGAATTCTGGAGAGGCTTCTTCAAAGCTTATGGTTGACTCACATTGGCAAGGCCAAGCACATTGTTGTACTTCTGCTATAGAGAAAGAGGGCTTCAGTCTCTCAGCTATCAACCAGCCAGCAGGTTTTTCCAGCTCTGCTTTCGCTGCAAACTACAAAAGACTGTAAGGATGGTGCAGTCATGGTTTGATAATTTTTTATGCCAAGAAACTTTGGAAGAAAATGGTTTTAAAAATCAATCTCTATCATGTCTCTTTGCTAAGAGTTCTCAAACAAGAGAAAGCACAGCAAAACATTATAAGCATGTGCCAAATGGTGTTATATTTAAAAAACAAGAGAATTAAAAGTAAGTATATCTTACTCCAAACATCACTGGTGCAATCTGCAGTAAGAGACAACATAACTTTCATATGATTGAATGTAATTTTTCTACTGGCAAAACCACCTCTATGTCAGCTATAGGCACAGGCAGCAAGGGAAGACTGTCCATGATAGCAGTTCCAGAAACAGGCTAAGAAATTATTGCACTAGCAGCAATTAGTAAAGGAAAAAGGGTAACTGTTTCTCCCTGAGAAATGTTACATGGCAATTTAGAAAGCAATACAACATGTGATAAAAATATCATTTTTAATCATACGTAATACTTGTAAATCACCAGCTGTATTCATTCTAAGCATTTCTTTTCTGAAGCTTAGTTTTTAAACAGTCTAGTGGGGAAAGACAAAAGACAGCTGATCCCTGCTTCTAATTCTGTCATATTAACCAAGTCTTTGTCTCCCTCCTGTGTTCACAGCCTATAGCTAACATGAATTTGAGAGAAATGTGAATGAGGATCTCTTTCAAATACTTACAGGCACTGTTTTAAACTCTTTTTTTTCAAGTCATATGCAAAGCAACACGAGTATTTCTCAGAAAAGTAAATACTTCTTAGATAAAGGGTAGTTCACATCTGATAAAAGCAGGTCATAAAAAAAATTGCAAACTAGACTGAACAAAATCAATGCAGTCCCTTTGTGATTCATGATTGATTTTTTTTCCCCTGCTAAAATACTGTATGTAACATCTCTTGGTAACCTGCAATATAGTATTTCGCAAAAACTTATCCAAGATCTCTAAACCTTTCGTTTAACTGCCAGACTGCTGAATTTACATGATTTCATCAAGAAATGACTTTCAAAAGCATTAGCCTTGGGAGGGAGAGAAATGATTAGTGCACAGATGAAACATACCATTAAATCTTAAACTAATCAATTATTAAATTCTGCAATATCTTAGTAAAGTTGCCTGTTTTTATTTCCAAAGGGAATATATGGAGCTAAGGTGGATGTATCATACATTTTGGATGCACATATACATCTATGCCTCAACTCATTAAATAGCGTAGGACGCCTTTAAAAGGAAGATATTAGTACATGGGAAAGACCCTCAAACACATCATATAAGATCTACCCTTTTATTTTTCATTTACTTTTCCTTTTTCTCATATTTGTAGTGGTCAACAACTGTCTGTGTGAAACACCTAGTATGCAGTTTGTTGCTATATTTTTAAGTTTTCTGGTGCTGAATATGTTCCCCTTTTTAAGGGAATCTGTAGAGCAGAGCCTTTCTCTTTCTCTGTAAGGGAACAAATTTCCTGTTTAAATCAAGTCACATTCCTTGAAGGCACAGCACCTCACACAGAAACATGTGAACCTCCAGGACAGGAGAAAAAGCATTTCCAAATAATATACATATATGAAACCTTAGAGTTTTGTATAACTCTTAGATGTTTGTAGAAGAATGTTCCCAATATTTCCAACAAAAAATATGACACACACCGAGAGCTACTATGCATTCATTGGGGGGGGGGGGCGGGGGAGGCGGCGTGGGGAAGCAATGGCCATCATGTTCATCAAATGGAAGTCTGGAATAAACTCACAACATTTCAGCTGTTGAATTACATGACTCTTACTTGCTATAAGCCCATCCCATCAGCAATGGCTTGTAATCTTCCATTTGTCTTTGCTGCTAGCTACCTGTACCTTTCCCAAAGGAGAATGAAGACCTTAGGCCAAATCCTTTTCTTATATATGCTTTAGCCACATACACCTGAAAGTTGGGCCTGGTAGATTCCTTTCAATAAACTGCAGTAGATGATCCAATCCTAGCAGTATTTAAAGCATTAAAAAATACCTTTTTTAATGAAAAGAATCTCTTTTGTAGCCCTTTTGTAGAGCTTTGATATATTTGCTATCATTTCTTTTCCCATTTCCTGCATCCCCTAAAGGTCAGAAGAATCTTCCGGCTAATTCTTGATTTGTTTCGGTAAAGTAAGTAGGAATTGAACAACAAGATCTTTAGGCAAAGAATATTTTAATTTAGCCATCAGTGGGCAAATAATTTTGTATTACATGGCAAATAGTTATCTAAACCAATTTACACACTCTTACTATTATTGTGAGTGACTTGGAGGACATTAAATCATTATAAACCTTTTGAGGATTATACCCTAAAATGCTACCTGATGCTTATGTTTTTGACCCAATGGAGGGCTCAAAATTTTATTCTTTTTCTAACTCTCAGTTGCTCTAATAGAAAATATTAGCAGTTCTCAAACCCTTCCATTCTTTCCATTACAAGAACTCTCTCTTACTCAGCAGTCTGTGATCTGATTTTCCATAAACCTCTACTTCCATTGACTTCAGCAGGATAGCACACAGCTCTCTGAAGTTGTAACCCATCACCTTGTTATGTTCTTACCATTACTATTTAAAGGAGAAATGAAACAGTGCTGTAAGTTTTATTGCTTTGAAAATCCCTCGAACAGGGGGATAGAGAGAACATTGAAGTATTCCTTATAATAACCTTGTCTTACCTAGCTAAAGAGAAAGGCAGTATAGCAGAGCTAGAATGAAGTTTCTTCACAGAGCTTCTCCAGCAGTTATCCTCTTTGCCATAACTGCATTTGAATATTTTCTGTCTCCCTAAATCTGCTTTCCTCCTTCTACATCTTCTTTTATTCAGACAGCAAATGCAACCACAAGGAGTTGTAAGTAGGATTTGTAGCCCAGCCTGAGGGGGCTGAATGATAGGCAGGTCACAGGAAGACAGATACTGAGGGGGTGATTTGTCTGTGTGATGAGGAAGAGCACCCACACTGCTGTCACATACTCTTTCTAATGCAATGTGATAGAATGATCTTGGGCCAAAGTGTAGAGTCAAGTCAAATTCTCTTTGACCTTCAGTGAGGATTTTGCTTAAGTGTTGAAGTACTTAGCCCACAACACAATAGTCTCCAGTAGGAACATTACCGAAAATGAGTTTTGAAATGGCAGTAATATTGGTGCTTTTTTTGGCATTAGATGCTGCACGAATTCAGCTGCAGTTAGACTAGCCAAGCTTTCAATTACTGCAGACACCATAGTGGAAAGAAGACCAGCATGTGGGCAGTAATTTTCATTGTTTGTTTTACTTCTGCATCCTTTGATAGCCAGCTGGTGATGGATGGGAAGCAGTGGAATGATGCAGCCTCCCTCTTCTGAAAGCTGTTTTGTACAGCAATCCAGATACTAATAAAACCCTGTGAAATACCACATTTTTACGAACTGCTAAAGTGATATGACTGTTATATGCTGATAATGATAAATTGAAGGAGTAATTGGAAATAATTTATTACCCTTTTCCTTGAAAGAAAATTACTCATATGGCTAAATGCTACCAGTATATTATGAAAATGAAGTCATTCTCTTCCCAGGCCATTCTTCTTACAGCTAGAAACCATGTCTGCTATTTTTGCATCTTTCATTGCTGTCCAATTCTGAACTCCATGCAAAAAGGACCGCTCTTTCTCTTCTTTTTGTGGCACACAGAATGCTATGATTTAAATATTCTGACAGACATAATAGCACCAAAATATTTTTGTAACCTAAGGAGATTAAAAGGAAATATTTCTTTATATAGCACATAATGATACAGCATAATTTCCTGAACAGGTCACTGATCCAAGATAGCAGTGCAACAAATATCTCACTGAGAAAAAAAAAAATCTAAATTAATTAAAGATGTAGAAAGAGAGAGTTATCTGAATAATTAAAAAGTCATCCTTAGTTATATGAAGCAAGATTGGCATACAAGAGCTCATCTTCAGCCCTCATTTCTGGAAACACATCAAATATTCCCTGTTTGGGATGAGAAGGAAATTCATTAGATCATTAGTCATCCAGTGGAACAATTCACACCAGCAAAATTTGGCTTCTGTCAAATTTGTGATTGCAGAGATGTAATAGATACACAAATAGCATGGAATATCCTTCAAAGAGCCAAAGGAAAGGTTTTGATGGCCATATGCCTATTGACAGTGGCATGAGCTCCTGAGCATTCTTTTTTATAGGAAATGTTTAATTGCTCTTTATTGAGCAGAACCTTTCCTTCTGCTTGTAAAAGAAATTATTGCTTTTCCCCTCTGGTTCAGTCAGAGGAAGTTAATAGTCCCAGTTTCCTCTGGCAGCAGAGACAGGGAGTGGAAAACTATCATAAACAGGGTTTATTGCCCAAATTACAATCCAGTTCCTAACCAGCCTTCTCTGTTCAGATTGCCCTCCTGGCATTTTGGTGATTTTCTGACTTATTTTCCGGTTCACAAAGACAGTTCTCTGATATTTAAAAATGTAATGTGCTTTTTTTTATAGTATTCACAATATATTGCTGTAAATTCTTAAGTGCACTGCGATATGTGTATTTATTAACTTCATGACACCCGTCAAAGTGCTTCTCAGCAAAGGTGATTCTTCCATGTGCAGCAAAACCTATGTTCACATACTCAAAATAAAGCAGTTCCTTCTCTGCCCTTGTGGTGTTCCTCTCACTGTAATGTCTAAGTACTATTATTAAGGCACATGTATAAAAAAAAATTATTGTGCATAATAATATTGTGTGTATAATAATAATTATTATGCACATGCTTGCAAATTTTTAAGGTAAAAAAATGAATACAGTTCTGTATATGTAATAATCATTCTTACTGTAACATCATAAATGCACATAGAGATTTGCTGTAAAAAGAGTAAAATCACTGTTTTATAGTGCTAACAAAGCAGTCTAATGTAATGACCATGTGTAGCTGGTATTATGGTTGGAACACACCATGGAATGAGGAGACTTAAAGAAGTTTTAAGATGGATTTTCTCTAATTATTTAGCACTTTAGAAACAAGAGAAGTGTGATACAAAACAAAAATTAACAATTGTGTTACTCTGAAGGGGAGATTTCAGGAAGGGAGATTTTGAGACTGCATACTTGAAAACTTCTTTGCTATTACACTTCATAGTTAGGTTCCAGATTTTCTAAGCAGATAGATATGAAGCAGACACTAACTCAGAGTGAGATACAGCAGCAAGAAATGTAAAAGCCAAATTCTTACGAGGACAAGGAAATCAATAAAAACACTGTATAAACTCAACCAGTATATTATATTGTCATAGATGGTCAGCAGTAACAAAACTCTACCAAGATCACAGGCTTGAAATGTGACCAAGTCTCACCGTGAATTCCAAATGCCATTACTGCCTTTCTATTCAACAAGTCTCCAAAATTTTGCATCATTTTAAAAAGCCAGGATATGCAGAAGATTATCTCAAATTGGGAAGTGGGAGAAAACAGTGATTCTTTTTAAATGTACCACCTACCCCCTAAGCCTCTCTAGCATCCAAATACTTCCAGTTCTGTCAGGCCACTTCCCTGATGCTGTACTCTGTAATTCAGAATGGTGATCTTTTAAATTTAAGAGTATTGTATAAACATGAATATGGCAATTCTGAAAACATTTACTATAGCTGCATTACGATTTTTACATTTTATGTTGATATTTTTGTACTCTAAATATAAATAGCTAGGGATATATTGCATCTTTTAATTGTTCCATGAACATAAAGAAGCTTCTGAAAAGCATTTGGATGTTGAAGGAAGAAATAAAAATATTTGGTGTAGAGATAACCTCTAGTTTGGTTATGGTTAAGGATTCATACAAAAGTGTACATATACACAAGTATCCATGTCTTTATAAGAGGTGTTGCAACAGACACAATAAAAACATTGTGAACCATCAGGATGATTTATTGGAATGTTTAATTAATATTTATAGAGCACTTCAATATCATTGGCTACAGCATGCTGCAGGAGTGAATTAGAAATTGACAGTAGCAAGTGACAGAGAACTGGATAATCAGAGGATAAAAGATTAGTCTTCCAAGGGTTGCTTATTTTTAGCTATTATGATGAGTAGAGTTGTTAAAAATAAATATAACATTTCTAAACGGCAGAGAGTGCTTTGAAGTACAGAATTTTGTTTAAGTCCAGTTTCAGCCTTGCTTTACTCTTTCCTTACTGTGTCAGCACTCTCTTCAGCTCAGAAACTCATTTCTTAAAGGGTGAGATACAGAATAATAATGCAAAAGACTGGAGCTGATGATAAATCCCTTAACATTTTTATTTCATGTTATTACTGTGATATACAACAGGTGGCTTCCTGAGTCAGGTACCATGCTCTTTAGGGACCATGGTACACATACAGATTCTCCAGAAGGGCTGACCCACTCCCCAGTTTCTGCCTGGGAATTAGAGGCTCTTCCACAACATCAGTAACAGCTGCACCCCAAACACCCTACAACAGTTACATCAATCTGTGAGAGGAAAAGCATTTTAAATTAGCCCTGCTGAGCAGCACCACTTTCAAGGGAGCTCTCCGTATAATAAAAGCCATCAGACATAAAATTTGTAGCTCTGTGTCTTCAGCAATCAAGTGCTATCATTTCCTGTTGACAGCAGAGCAAGGGATTAGTAGCCTCTTCAAAGAAAATCAAACAGACATCCCTCAAGTAGTATGTGAAAGTAAAATTGAGAGCTGGGTTGCTGTATGTAGTAGTTGCTTATTTCAACCATTCCTGCAGTGGGAAAGAAAAAAGGGACTTTGAGCCCAAACCAGAACCTTATAACAGCGACAGAGCAGCTGCTTCAGCATTCCTATTCCAATATGTCATGTTAAGACCTTCAGTCTTTATTTCAACCTGACTAAATCCTGAGTGCCTTCTCCAAGTGACAGTGAAAGCCATAGGCCTGCTAGGAGCAGCCATCATTTATTGAGAAGCCAAGGAGTACCAGCCATTGTAAAAGCAAATAAAAGATTAATCCCTGTGTCCTACAAATCTTACATGGAAAGAGAGACATAACTGAGGAGTAAAATGAGGGATCCGTTCATAGACTAGAGAATCTAGGCTGAAATGGCAAGGTTACGTTCCCTGTGCTGGTTGTATGTACACCTCATGGCTTTGAAGGTGACTCTGGCCTTGCACCAGATGCTCCCTGTCACCAAAGCTCCACCTTTGTTCACTTTCGCAGGTCCTCTCAGCACTAAACCCAGAGCCAACAAGTAAATTTCCTGAATTCATTCTGCTCTTTGGCTAATTATTAGTTCTTTTCTGGGCAATACATGGGTATTAAACATCACTAGCTGTGAAGGCCTTGTATTTGGACTACAGGTAGATGACAGGATGACTTGGAAATCAGAGCCTAACATGTGAAGGAGCATGGTACAAAGTGGACACCTGCAGAGCACCCCATAGGACAAAACTGCACCCCAGTTTTTCACATCTCACCATCTGAGCATAACTCTCACTCCTTCAGCCCCATCTTATGCCTCCTCCACTCCTGAAAAAATACACTGGCGCTCCATGCACCTGCAATGCCAGCATCTGATAATTCTCTCATGTCACAAGCCTGAGAAACAGAAGGATAACCTGAGGTTGGGGGCTCACTTCTTCTTAAGAGGAGACATCCCCTGGAGCAGCCCAGTACCTCGCTACCTGCTGTGATACCTGAGCTCCCTACTCCGGTCTGGGATCCAACAGACTGGCATTATGGCAAACTCAGTAGCCTGTAGATCTGTTGACAGGTTTTAGAAAGGCAGACTATGTGCCAAAAGCCCTACTTTGTACCATTACTTTACACACACTTGTTAATGCGACCTTTATTTTTTAAGTGAAACAAATTCAAAACAGATTAATCTGATCCCTCAGCCACATAGGTACCATGTGTTGGATGAGAAGATAACTGGTTTTGAGTTCCAAGAGCCAGATAAACTCAATTCATACCCTCTTATTCCCAAACCAAAAGGAGGTGTGTGGTTTAAAAAAATAAGATATTACAAAGTATGCTTTAATGGGCTATTAACAGAGGCATAGCATAACTGTGTGGCAGACAGCCTTTACTTTCTATCACGAAACACTGCATTAATGACCAATTAAAGAATCCCCTGAACTAGCTCATTTGCTGATAGAGTTAAGCTTTTAAACCACATTTTAGAAACCTAAGTTGTTATCTTGCAGCATATTGGAGAATAATGTGCAGCAGAAAAATCTATGGCAGTAGTAATAATAAGACAGTAAAGTCCACAGCCATTCACTCAGTTACACTTCAAGCAGTACTAAACACCACCTCAGGAAAATCAGATCTGGAGGATTAAACACTTCCATTAAAGCAAATGACAGAAGCAGTGCAGCTGTGGGTAACAGGGGCACCACAGTGCAGGCTGCTGGAGAGGGCTATCTGTTATAAGGAAGGGACTGAAATAACTTTCAGTGAGTGCAATAAAAGACACAACCTTTTCCAAAGCCTGCTTCACTGATTATGGATATCACCTTACACCAATGCCCATATGCTTAGCCTCAAGAGTCTGGGTGATTCCAGGCTATATTGTCAATTATTGCCCAGGTGGAAGGGCACAAGATGGGCATCACAGCTTAGATGTAGGACACAGAGACTCATCCACCTCTCCACAAAACAATGGCAGGCTCAGCCATAAATGGCTCTCAGCTGGCAAGCTGAGCTACCTGCCCTTTGGCCCCAAGTAGCTTATCCCTAATTGTCACAGATTAAGAGAGAAAGAGGAAAGCAAAAGGAGAAATGCATTCTTCAGTCCCTTTTAAAAGCAAAAGAATAATCAGGTCATTCACTCTGCATCTCTTGCCAAAAGTCACACCATTAAGGCTGCGGGGCTACAGACTTCTACAGACCAGGTTTCTTACAGGAGGGCCCTCAGCCTACTGCTATGTAGTGGGTGGGCTGTGGGAAGCACCCTGGGTGGAGCCTCCCTTGTTCTCACAGTGGCCTCTTGACTGATGAGAGACACCTGCCATCTTAACGCAGCTCTGCAAAGGAAGATATTTAAACTTTCATCCTTTAACGCAGAGCCTTACCATCTCAGCTTGCTCATCAGCATCCAGCTTGTGAGCACCTGGCCCACCGGTCAGCAGCAGCAATGGCATTGGTTGACATTGGTGCCCAAGCCCTGACTTCTCACCCTCCCCACTTGTCCCTTCTCCTTTGCACTTCTCCATCAGTCTCCATGTTCCCACACTGCAGCCACCTAGCCTTCAATTTCCCACACCATTTTGATCTATCCCCCTGCAAATGGCAGACTCACTGGAGACCCGAGCCACCAAAACCAACTGCCTACTAACCATGTGTAGGTGTGATGTCTGAAAGATTTGTAGCATGACCAAGTTCAGTAGGGAGCTCAAGCACTTCATTATAAGGACTCTTCAAACTCCTGCTCCAGAATATGGGAACTCACCAGTTAAGTAACTCTGGTCATCTCTTCTTCCTCATTGCCAACAAATCTACCTTCTTTCTGGAACTCAGAAACAGCTGAACTATTTCCCTGGATTTTTTTTCCTGGAAGATCAGCTTGAGGCAGTTATTTAGGAAGGAAAATGTCTGCCTACAAATTTTAGCAAAAGTACAAGCTAGTGAATGTGGGCTTTTAATAAAATAGGAAGTTTCAGGGAAGCTTGGTACCGTTGATGCAACCATTTCAGTTGTAATCACCACTGTTTTGTGGGGTGGTGAGAATTACTTCAGAGGAGCTTTAAAAATGTGTTTCCCTGTGAATGGTTTTGTTATTTAGCAGTGGATAGATACATGGAAAGTAGAACAATCCCATTCATGGGGCATTTTCTCTACAAGGATCACTTTCCAAGTGGGTTACAAAGGCAGACACCCACTACTGGAATCAGAGGTTTGCCTGTGCTCTTCATATAGCAAAGGGAGTTTGTGTGGCCATTAAACGACATTGCAGAGTATATCTGCTACATAGTGCATGGTGCTCTCCCCGCCAGGGCTCGAGGGTCCACATTTTGTAACACACCCAACCTCAGCCAACTAAAAGGCAATGATTGAAACGACAGACACTTTTTATTCTTGTGTTGCCCTTGTCTCTGCTACTATTCCCAGCTCCTTTCTCTGACTCCCTGAACTTCCTTTGCCCAGAATATTGTCTCAGTGTGAATCCAAACTACCTCTGTCTTCAATATCTGTTATTGAATAGTATTTTTGTAATAAGATGATAAACCAGTGCACCATATTTTGTTACAAGCAGCACAGCTGGAATTTATAGTGTGTTTCATATTAATTGCCCCTCAACTATTGGAAATGACTTTTCCTTCTCCTTTCCACCAGCATGGGACACATATCAGGCAACCAGCCAAATTCTGATTGAGTTGCTCTCCCTTCGTTAATCCTTATGTATCCCACACGATAGACAAAACAGTGGCATTGGCAGCGTTAAAAGCAGCTGCACAGTTTCTGAGAGCATTGTCATCTCTCTGATGAACTGTAGAGTATCCTGAAATATACTGTAACTGATAGTGTATCACCTTCAATCAGCTAACCTGGCTGACTGAAGGTTTGAATGGGGAAAGAGATTCAAGAAGTGCCATGACTCAGAATATGCCTGGAATAGTGCATACCAAGGCCCACTGCCAGTGAGGTCTCTGGCTTAACTACTATAACTTTACATCTTGTTGCTATAACTAACAATCTGACATCAGTTCTTCTTAATAGCAGTGTAAAACAGGAGTAATCTCAATCATTTAAATGAGAAGCAGTAATGGAATGAGGGTCATAAAATCCCCTTTTAGCCTACATTTTTAACAGTAATTATATTATTTTCAGAGAATAATCACTACTTTCTAAAAACTGAGCTTTTAATACTATTGCAAGATTTTAATCTAGGGACTAGAATTTTTGAGGCTTCATTTTAGACTACAGAATACCCCTTACAGATAAAAAAATCATAAGGTAAGCATCACTTTAAGAATAAACTCGAAGCAGCCCCCACACTCATTCCATAAGCTCCCTTAGATCACAGGTTTTTCAAGTGGGGTGCATGATGTATATAATGTGTAAAAGAGCCTAAAAATACTCTGAACACAGTCAGTCAGACATGTAACAGCCTATTCACCGCTCTTTAAATCCTTAAATTAAATCAATTTCTCTTTCATGGTTCCATGCTGCAGTATCAGGAAATCATGATTTCTCAGAGATGTACTGCAACTTGCCCTCGATCGCCTGTAAGGAGCAGAAACTTTCCCATTTGTGAGCCAGAATGGTAAACTGAGGCAGGAGATTTAGGCCTTGCAAGTCACATCAGAGCTGCAGCCATCTCTGATGATGCCTTGGTTCAAGTAAAATACTGCTTATCTGGCTTTTCACTCTTGTGCAACTTGCAAACTGTTTCTGTTTTGCATTCTTGGATCTCATCTCTACATGGACCTGAATCATGCTAAGCTATTTATAGTCCACAGAATAGATTTCTTCCTGACCTGAACTACAATTTGCCCAGCAAAGTGCAAGTTTGTTAAGCCTTGCAACATGCTAATGCATTCACTGACCTTTTGTGATCTTTGCCTTTGAGTTGAACCTTCCAGATTTACTCACACCTAAGCATTGATCATTTGCTTTTACACTGAATAGGGCCCTGTCCCAATGTCTTTTGCACACAGCGGCACACAGAGTGCTAGCAAGCACTGTGAGACACTTCAGTACAGAGCGAGGAGACGTGCGATGTTATGAACCGCTGATCCCCTTCTGCCCTTGTGGTTCTTTCACATCAATATCTCCTGAGACGTAGAGAACTTCCCAGCCTTTCACATTTTCTAAATGGCTGTCCTGTTTGTTTGGCTTAATCTGAAATAAAAGACATCTGACTGAAATACAAGGTTATTCTTTGTGTGTAAAAGACATAATAAGGCGCCTTTCACATTCTCTGGGGGTTAACGCAAAGGATAATGAGTATCAGCACTCCAGATTGTTTATGCTCTCTTAGGAGCATCTTCCTCTGTGAATATAGTTTTATTATTCTACAAAGGCATATACTTCCTGTCTACTTCTGATTCAGCCTTATTCCAGAACTAAACCTCTTAACAAGATGCCTTTGTGCAAAATCCCTTTCACAGAGATGGGGAGAGCCACACAAAGCATGTGCTGCTTCGTATCGCATCCCCAGACATCAGATCCTTTAAGTAAATTCCTCAATGCCTTTCATTCTGCGTGAGCATTCTTAATAAAATAAGCTCCACATTTTCTGTCATCAGGAATGAGAATCTTAAATTAAATTAATTGTCTAAATAAACACAATTTTTATGAAAGTGAGAACTGGAAGCAAATATACTGGGCCCAACAGTCTTCTGATGCTCTTCATTTTGCTTCAGTAAGGATTTAGCAATGCTCAGCAGCATTTTGGCTCAATATTTGCAGGTGTTATTTCAGTATTGTTCAGCCAAGGCTATTCTGATCTGTGAACTGCACCTGTTATTCATTTATCCACTTCTCAGCATAGATTGTCAATCATGTTAAGCTTCTACCATTTTGCAACATGCAGAACAGATTTGCTGGTGGTGTAAATCTTGAACTACGATTTACACTAACCTTACTGCAAAATAAAAGATTTGTTTCATCACAGAGTGATTTGGGTTGGAAGAGACCTTCAAAGATCATTTAGTTCCAACCCCCCTGCCATGGGCAGGGACATCTTTCACTACATCAGGTTGCTTGAAGCCCCCTCCAACCTGACCTTGAACACTTCCAGAGATGGGGCACCCACAACTTCTCTGGGCAACCTGTCCCAGTGTCTCACCACCCTCATCATAAAATATTTCTCCCTTATGTCCAATCTAAGCCTATGCTTTCCAGTTTAAAACAGTTACCCCTTCTCCTATCACTACAGGTCCCAATAAAAAGTCTCTATCCACCTTTCTTATAAGCCCTGTTTGTATACTGAAAGGCTGCAATAACGTCTCCCTGGAGCTTTCTCTTCTCCAGGCTGAACAACCCCAACTCTCTTGGCCTTTCCTCATAGGAGAGGGGTTCCAGCCATCTGATCATGTTTGTGGCCCTCCTCTGGACCCACTCCAACGGGTCCATGGCTTTCCTGTACTAGGAAACCCAGAGCTGGAGGCAGTACTCCAGGTGGGGTCTCACGAGAGCATCATTTCATACATGACTCATACATATGTTGTTTTTTTTTTTTTTTGTCAGAGTTTAACATCTTGAAAGCAATATCCATGGAAGAACTGCAGAATTGTTTCTATATTGGATAAGTAAATCACATTTGAATGTATACGTAAAATCATGGGAATCAACATGACCAGAACACAAATTAAAACTTCACAGAAACAAGGGTACCCAATATTCACCTATGTGGTATCTTTTAAAACTTGAAGGATCTGTGGCTGATTTTTAGGATGCATTCCCTCACATGTGTAGATGTCCTGATTTCAGCTGGGATAGAGTTAATTTTCTTCTTAGTAGCTGGTATAGTGCTGTGTTTTGGATTTAGGATGAGAATAATGTTGATAACACACTGATGTTTTGGTTGTTGGTGAGCAGAGTTTACACCAGTCAAGGACTTTTCAGCTTCTCGTGCTCTGCCAGGTGCACAAGAAGCTGGGAGGGGGCACAGCTGGGACAGCTGACCCAGACTGGCCAGGGGGCTATTCCATACCATATGACATCATGCTCAGTATATAAACTGGGGGAAGAAGAAGGAAGGAGGGGATGTTCAGTGTGATGGCGTTTGTCTTCCCAAGTAACCGTCACATGTGATGGAGCCCTGCTTTCCTGGGGATGGCTGGACACCTGCCTGCCCATGGCAAGTAGTGAACGAACTCCTTGCTTTGCTTTGCTTGCATGCACAGCTTTTGCTTTCCCTATTAAACTGTCTTTATCTCAACCCTCGAGTTTTCTCACTTTTACCCTTCCGATTCTCTCCCCCATCCCACCCGGGGGGAGTGAGCGAGCGGCTGTGTGGTGCTTAGTTGCCAGCTGCAGTTAAACCACGACAGTAGAAAATAGGGTTTTTTTCATTCAGGTGTGGCTCAGGGTATCTACCAACCAGTAGCGAGGAATCAGACCAAACAAAACTTGGCGGAGAGCTAGTATCAGAATCCCAGATATGTGGTTGCCTTCTCTGTGCCAAATGTAGTAGGGTCAGAAGTAGGATTCTGACTTACTGTACCTACATAAATTTGTGTATTTTGCATGAAAAGGCTAAAGGTTTGCTGGTGGATTATTTCTAACTTACTGAAATGTATGCTTAACTGCCAGTTAAAGATTCTGGCTAGTGCTGTCAAACAAGCAATTTCCTTTCAAAATAATGCTGTAATTAAAACCACTGCTAGAGGGCATTTGGAACACAATGGAACTGCTTCTCCGACTGTAAAAAAGATGTAAAGTAATTGAACAGAGAATTCTGTTCATCTGCAGTTATCATTACAATATGGACCAAGTAAATGACACATTGCGGGTACATTGCGTGGCTGTGCGTGCAAAGTGAGAGTGGTAGTTCTACCCTCACATTTAACTGACATTCATAGGTGTGTTCTGCCACGCTTCCCCCTCTAGCCACATTTTTGCTACACCTCTCATGGCGACATTAGTAGTCATGGAGCCATAAAATAAGCAGTACCACTCCTGGATGAGGAGGGCAGGGAAGCAAGGCAGAGGGCTACCTCTTAAAGTGATTCTAACTCGTACACCAATAGGTAAAATGGCTGCTCCAAAATAACAACTTTAGCTTGTTTTATCCTCTTAATATTTTTCTTCTGTTTCTATTCGTCTCCTTTAGTTTTACACAACTTTAATTACAAAGCCTTGCAATATATCCTCCTATTCACCAGCTGTCACCCTGCATTTACTTTGCACATACTTCACCACAAACTTGGTCCAATGCTTTCTATGGAAGTCACAGAGCACATAGCTCTGCTGTCAATGTCTATCACCCCTTCTCTTGCCACACCACAGGACACCTCACACCACCAAAGCAATGGCCTGTCTTACCTCAAACTACTTCACATCACCAGCCAGATTTAGGGAATTGAAGACAAGCTTCCACAGAATCAGAATCATAGAATGCTTTGGGATGGAAGGGACCTTTAAAGGTCATCTAGTTCAACCCCCCTGCAATTGGCAGGGACATCTTCAACTACATCAGGTTGCTCAGAGCCCCATCCAGCCTGGCCTTGAATGTTGCCAAGGATGGGGCATCTACCACCTCCCTGGGCAACCCGTTCCAGTGTTTCACTACCCTCATGGTAAAAAATCTCTTCCTTATGTCTAGTCTGAATCTACCCTCTTTTAGTTTAAAACCATTACCTCTTGTCCTATCGCTATTGGCCCTGCTAAAAAGTCTGTCCCCATCTTTCTTAGAAGCCCCCTTTAAGTATTGAAAGGGCGCAGTAAGGTGTCCCCACAACCTTCTCCTCTCCAGGCTGAACAACCCCAGCTCTTTCAGCCTTTCCTCATAGCAGAGGTGTTCCATCCCTCTGATCATTTTTGTGGCCCTCCTCTGGACCCCCTCCAACAGGTCCATGTCCTTCCTGTGCTGAGGACCCCAGAGCTGGACACAGCACTCCAGGTGGGGTCTCACCAGAGCAGAGTATAGGGGCAGAATCACCTCCCTCGACCTGCTGGCCACGCTTCTTTTGATGCAGCCCAGGATACGGTTGGCCTTCTGGGCTGCAAGAGCACATTGCCGGCTCATGTCCAGCTTTTCGTCTATCGGTACCCCCAAGTCCTTCTCAGCAGGGCTGCTCTCAGTCCCTTCATCCCCCAGCCTGTACTGATACTAGGGACTGTCCCAACCCAGGTGCACTTGTCCTTGTTGAACCTCATGAGGTTCACACAGGCCCATTTCTCCAGCTTATCCAGACCCCTCTGAATGGCATCCCCTCCCTCAGGCGTGTCGACTGTGACACTCAGCTTGGCGTCATCTGCAAACTTGCTGAGGGTGCACTCGATCCCGCTGTCTATGTCACTGATGAAGATATTGAGCATCACTGGCAGACCCCTGAGGGACACCACTCATCACTGATCTCCATCTGGACATCGAGCCATTGACCACTACCCTCTGGATGCGACCACCCAGCCAATTCCTTATCCACCAAACAGTCCACCCATCCAATCCATATCCTTCCTATTTAGAGAGAAGGATGTTGTGGGGGACCATGTCAAAGGCCTTACAGAAGTCCAGACAGATGACATCTGTAGCTCTTTGCTCATCCACTGATACAGTTACTCCACCATAGAAGGCCACTAGCTTGGTCAGGCAGGACTTGCCCTTGGTGAAGCCGTGCTGACTGTCCTGAATCACCTCCCTGTCCTCCGTGTGCCTTAGCATAGATTGCAGGAGGATCTGTTCCATGATCTTCCCAGGCACAGAGGTGAGGCTGACAGGTCGGTAATTCCCAGGGTCCTCCTTTTTACCCTTTTTAAAAATGGCGGCAATATTTCCCCTTCTTTCAGTCCCCAGGGACTTCACCTGACTGCCATAACTTTTCAAATGTCATGGAGGGTGGCTTAGCAACTACATCAGCCAGTTCCCTCAGGACTCTGGGATGTATCTCATCAGGACCCATAGACTTACATATGTTCAGGTTCTTCAGGTGGTCGCAAACCTGATCTTCTCTTACAGTGGGAGGACCTCTGCCCTCCTGATCCCTGTCAAATGGCCCATTGACTCAGGAGGTGTGAGGAGAAAGGCTGCCAGTGAAGACTGAGGCAAAGAAGTTGTTGAGTACCTCAGCCTTCTCATCTGTTGTTACCAGCTCACCACTCCTGCTCATCAGAGGGGGTATGCTTTCTTTAACCTTCCTTTTCTGGTTAATGTACCCATAGACGCCCTTCTTATTATTCTTTCCGTCCCTTGCCAGGTTCAGCTCCAGCTCAGCCTTGGCCTTCCTGATCCCATCCTTACACAACTGGGCAGTGTCCCTGTACTCTTCCCACGATACCAGTCCCTTCTTCCACTGCCTGTGCAATCTCTTCTTGCCCTTTAGTTTGACCCACAGGTCATGGCTCAGCCATGCCGGCCTCTTCCCTTCCTTGCCTGCTTTCCTGCACCTGGGGATCGAGAGCTCTTGTGGCCTATGGAAAGCATCCTTGAAGACCTGCCAGCTCTGTTCTGCTCCCTTGTCCCTGAGGGCCATTTCCCAGGGGGTCCTGTTGATTAACTCCTTGAAGAGCTGCAAGTTTGCTTTCCTAAAATTCAGGGTCCTGATTATACTCTTCACCCAACCCTTACCTCTCCGGACTGTGAACTCTGTATGTGATCACTGCAGCTGAGGCTGCCTCCAATCCTGACATCACCAATGAGCTCGCTTACATTGGGGACCACCAGGTCCAGTAATGCATCCCCTCTGGTAGGGCTGTCTCGTACCTGGCTTAGGAGGAGTTACAGTTTAGGTGTCCGAAATATCTCCACAGCCAAAACCTTTAATTTCAGTCCTGACAGAGGGACCGGACCTGACAGAGTACTGGGACATGAGGTGAAGCACAATCACAGCTGAGACAAGCATTAACACCTGCCTAACACTAAGGCAGGAGGTCTGTTTTCACAACAAAAATGTGTCCAAAAGCAGCATGATTCGGGCTGCCCTGGTATGGAAGAAAAGCCACAAGCCAGTGTGACCCTACACCAGCAGGGCAGTGCCAGCCCAGACCTAAGTTCTCCAGCTTTTATAATTCTTTAGTTCTGGTTTGCCCAGCTACAAAACCTAGCAACAGAGTTTGAAAGTTTCATACAGTTTGTTTCAAGTCCAAAAACTACAGCTCACACTACCAAAAAATATTTATTCGGTTATACAGCAAGAAGTGTTTGTTACTATTATCACTAGTTTTAGCAATATGTCTCTCAGATGTCTTCAGTTTACATCATGGAACTAAAAGAATCATAGTCAAATTTGTTCATTATATTACAAGTTTTAAGCAGTTTAATGGTAATTTCTCTTAGAATAGTTTAGCAAACTTCAACCTTTCTCCTATGATTTCTTCATATTTTTTTTTTGTAATTAATCCATTTACTAAAATACTCAATTTCTGGTTTTTATGCATAGTGCAAAGGTAGGAGATTGAATTCAAGTTTTCTGGGATTTCAGAAACTGTACAGCTTTTGTTTTTGTCACATCAGGTACACATTTATTCCTTAGTTACTTTAAAAAATAAATACATCTTCACAAGCTACCAGCTCTTCTATATATCTCCTTGCATCTCTTTGATCATGCTCCTCCAACCATTGAATAATCCATTGGTAATTATAACTTCTTAGCTTCTTTAGCCTAAAAGGGACCAATTTATCACAGACTGTCATGAATCCTGTTTTTAAATTATCAAGAGTCCAATTACCAACAGGAATGGCGATACCTCTTTCCAATTAAAGTGACTGATTTCATGTAAAACCTTGTAACATTTCACTTTTTAATTAGGTACATCCTTATCAAATACAAAGATGTTCACCCTCATTTTATCTTCTATCCAGAGAATGAAATACAGCAAACACTAATCATACACCAATATAGTGCCAGACCTAATAATGCTTTCAGCGTACTTTGACAACTGCTAATCCACCAGTGTACGATGTCTTTTATTCCTGTTTCATTCCAAACGTTTACTTGAAAGTCAAGAATAGGCTTAAACTTTTTACATCCAAACATCCTCAGGTACATCTAAAAATATTAAGCCAGTTACAAGCTGAAAAGAAAAACAGGATTAAACAGAAATAGGAAAAAAAATATGAAAATACAGAGTGTCAGCTGACACAGGGTCAGGACTGTCCACACTGCTGTCCATATGAATCATTTCTCTCCACTAGAATTACTAAATAAGCATGAAGCAATCCAGACTTCTAATTCTTATTTAATTCTTTTGTGCCTGGCTTAGAGATGGTATCACAACTGCCATGGAAAGACCCTATGGTTGACACCTGACAGGAGTCTCCTGGGACAGGGTACCTTCCTGATCTACAGTTCTCACCAGGGCCAAAGCACTCCTCACTGTGCAGGGCAGGAACAGAGGGAATGCACAACCTCCTCAGCAGCTTTCTCTTTTCAGGCCAGGCCTGGGAAAGACGGTGGCCAGGGCATTTTATACTACAAACTAAAGAGAATGCTAGCAACTGCTTTTGTGAAATCAAACACAAAAGCTAAGAGATGTAATAGAGACAACTCACTGGGAGAGGAATTGAAAGCACTGTTCATTCAAAAGAGCTCATCTTACAATTCCCTCTCTATATGCACAAACTCAGATGAGATCAGTGTTCCACTTCTACTTTTCAACACCTTTGAATGCCTCAGGAGTATTCATATCACTCCAAGAAAAGCCCTACTTCCAAACACTGCAGTTATTGACCCAGCTTGGAAGTGCTGACATAAGGGAAACAGATCCAGACTTTCAGCAACCTCTTGCTGAAATTCTTCCTACTAATCTGATGAGGGGAAATAAGATTTCTGTCCACCATGGCTCAATACCCTGATTACACCTTTCAGGGATGATGCTTGGAAGGGCAGAACCATTGCATGGATGAGTCTGAAACAAATCTCAAATAACTAATTCATTCAGCACATGCTCCAGTCTTCCCAGCATTCCTGCATCCCCCTCACATGATATTCAAGCAATCACTGACTGCTAATGCAGTCTTCACTCTGCATTTTGCTTTTACATGATTTTTGCCTTTCTGGGTTAAAAAAAAAAAAAGTTTTTAATTGACAAGATGTTAGGCACAATTCAGAAGCAGCAGAGGTTCGCTGTTGAGTTCATGAATCAGCTGCATTCAGCAGTGCAAGCTTTTTTGTAATCACGCATAAAACTGTGCCTGCTAAGGGGAATGCAAGGCTATTACAAAATAGAAAGGTTTACCAGCTTCTGGAAAGAGGGAGAAGCCACAGCTACTGTTGAAAACAAGCACACAAAATTCAGAGGAAGTAGAATTTTAGAAAGTTATCAGAAAGACTATTTTCAGAAAGAAATAAAACATAAATGAGGGAAGCTTGGTTTTTAGGGAAAAGGATTATTACTGGAATTTAAAATTCTAACACACATTATGCATGACTCCTTATCCTTCTGAAAGTGACAAAAACAAAAGCTTCAGACACAGAGGTACTTCACAGCATGCTGTGATTAAGTTTTATTTTCTTTACCCAATTTGTTTAATTACTTTGAGTTACATTAAGTTGACAAAAATCTCAAAACAGTAGTCATAAAATGATGACTTTTCAGATAGGAATGTAAATCAACCCTAGCATAAATCCACTGACTTGCTGTGAGGTTCCCTCAAGAAAGGGACAGGCCATCATTATTAAATTGTTACCACTGTACTGGTGTTACATAAACGTAAAAAATCCCAATCCTGTGCCAAAGAGTTTACAGTCTGAAACCAGCTGTAGTAATGCTAAACACTATGATACTAGCAGGTAGCTTCTACATAAGTTAAAATAGGAAGCTAGTGTCACTGGCAGTACTGGTCATTGGAGTAAATTCACAAGCTGAGAAGGAAAAGTAACTCAAGGGTACTATAATAGAAGATCTGCTGAAGATCTTTGCATAACCATGGTTCCTTCTCTAGCCCAGAGTATCAAAGTCTGGAATAAGCCAGAAGGATCAAGTGAGAAAGTTGGACCAAATGTGTGATGTAGTGTCAGGAAAATGCAGAGAAGTCAAGACTTGTATTTACTGCAGCTGGGCAAAGCCCCATGTACAAAAGGCTACAGAACTGAAGCAATGAAAAGGCAGAGACAATACTGGAGCAATTAGAGAGGGAAAACACGTGAGAAGCACCAGATAAGAAAGTCTGCTGCACTTTGGGCTAGGAAGTCAGTGCAGAGAAAGTCACAGGTCCATTGAGTGGAATACAGCAATCTAGTTTCGCATAAGGTTAACAAATTAAAAAAGTTTTTGGCAGGAGCAAATATGCACACTGCAAAATAAGAATATAAAATTAATAACCTAGATAAGTTTAATATACAAAATGCATAGAGAAATAAACAACATCTTATAAATTGATTTAATTACAGACTCATGCATCTTAGCTTTAAACCAATAAATGATGATACAAAAAAGGCCCAGTCCTACAGAGACTTTAACCACAATGGGTATTGCTACATGGAACTTATGATAGTATTTCAAGCATGGGAGCAGAAGTCTGAAGGCAAGGTCCTCAAGTTAAGAACACAGATATTAACTCCTAAATACTGCTGGTGGTATACTGCTGGAATATATCTGATAAACCAACTAGATCTCCTTAGAGAACAGTTAACAGTAGTTCTAGCTTCACTGTGCAGTTAGAGTATTTGTAAAGCGTTACAGAAAGCTTATGACAAATTTTGCCTCCTGACGTTTACTGAAAACAAGGCATTGCAGAAGTCATTTGTGACTAGAAGCAAGAAACAGACTCAGATCCACAGCATCTTACAATACTACTCATGTTTTTACCTACACGTTAAGAATACTGTTTTGCAAATTTTGGAACCAATCTTGATCAGTCTTGGGGATCCTCACCTTCAGTGAAGCCAAGGCTGCCAAGTCATTGCAAGATTGGGCCTCAATCCCCTCTAGTTAACTAAAATAGCTCTACAAACTAAAAGAAAATAAAACTTGTGTGCTACAGCTGTGCAGTACCACAGTAACTTTCAAACCCTTTAGCTTTTATTTCATAGATGTGCAGCATGGCTCTAGCCCATGGGCACTTATGACTGATGCATCTGCATGAAGCTTCTCATGAATGTTGCAAGCTTCTGAACATCTTCTACAGTCACCGCATTATATAGAGAGGCACGGATTCCTCCCACAGATCTGCATTGAAAAGAGGAGAGAAGAAAAACTTACAAAGGTTTTGTAAATTCTAAAAAAGACATTAATAACATTCACAGACATTTAAACCTACTTCTACTCCACAAAAAAAAAAAAAAAAAAAAATCACATTTTATGTGAATGAGATGCAACATTTAATTCTTCAAGGCAAGGCTGCAATCTAGAGAAGCTCAGTATTTATTAGTTATTTACAGCTATCTTTTTAATCCCACCAACACCAGTGAACATGGGAAGGAACTCTTGCAACCAGGTAGTCAAGCCATGTAATGAAAGGCTTTACACAATGACAGAATCTGACCTCAAGAGTCACATTCTTTGGCATTTGCACAGAGCCAGATTTACCAAAGTGGAGAAGAAAGCAGAATTAAGGAGAAAGCTCTCTGAGCCCCACCACACCTAAGCAGTAGTTGAGCCACCAGCAGTCTCTGATTATTGTCACTAGACTGCTATTCCCAAGCGATGCCAAACTAATATGAGGAACAGCTTGTGAGTGAGAGAGGCTGGTAAGTCAACGTACAGTGCCTGCTGCTGTATCACTGTAGTAACAGCTTATTCTGCACAGGAAAGGGACTCATCTAACTAATACTTACCGATGCCCTTTCAGAGAAATCATGTTAAGTTCCACAGCTTTCTCAAGAAATTTCTTTTCCAATGCTTCATCACCCTTGATACTGCCAATACGGAAAGGGACATTCATCCTGCTTCGGTTCTTTTTCTCCACTGGACATCTAGAAAAGTTGCAGAATGTAATGATTAACCCATTTTGTGCTAAATTTACATTTGCAGCTATATACAAATGTAAACTTATACATTTATATATACATATATATACAAAATATATACACAATTATACATATATATACAAAATTTCAGAAAGTGAGTAATTGCATCTGTTTAGCACTGAAGTCATTCCTCCCTAATTGAAAAGATCATTACTTTCTGCGTAAGCTGGCAACCTTCCCTTTTTAACCAAGCATAATAACAGAAACAGTAAGTGGAAGACTTATTAACCCCTCCTGACACACTCAAAACTGCCCAGAGGAATGCATGGGAGGCTTGTAAACAGACCTAATTTAAAAAAACATAATAAAAACCACCACCCCACCCACAACAGTCACAGTTACATTCCCCAGGGTAAGTGAGGTTAGTTACAGTGAACTTTGACTACGTCTCAAGCAGTTTCTTCTCTTTATCTTCAAAGACTGACACACTTTTTTCTACTCAGCTAGTCCAAGTGCTACCAGAATAGAGCTTGACTCAGCTAAACAGAGCTAAAGGAATTATAAGAACATAGCACAAGGAAATTTCCATGGACATAACTTCTGTTAGTGGTTTCAGTCCACCTTCTACATTAGTATTATTCAAAATCATAAACATCAAGTAGAAAAGAGGTATCTCTAGAACAAATCTTGCATTACACACATGGCCACAACATATATGAGGTGCTTCACAGCTCTAATCACTTAAAATTATCTTTAATCTAAAGTAGAAAATTCAAGATACCTTTAAAGCAAAATTTCTCTTCAATTATTTTGTGAAGGTAAGAACGGAGGCGGAGGGGGATTTAAATACTTTTCTGTAGTGCTTCTAGTTACAAAGGAGATATGAAGCCTCCAGATTTATTCTTTCCTAAGGCTGTGATGTAGATTCTTTCAGGGATTCATTAGCAATAAGCTTTCTCATAAACTGCATGTAAATTTCATACCTATTATTAGTCTATTTGACAAAGAATGGGTATCATTCTTTTTTAGTTCCTCCCTTGCTCCTTTTACAGATGTCTCCATTAAGAAGAAAAAAAAAAAATCAATCATAATATCTGCCTATGCAAATTTTATGCTTCAGATACAACCAGGAAAACATGCTTCAAAAAGGTCTATGCTTGTAAGCATTCCCGTATCTGAATAACTGTAGCTACGCTATAATTTTTAGAAGATCCAGTTGCTATTAGGCAATCCGATGTAACTCAGTGCACAGACTTTGGAAAGCAAACTGCAAATAGCACACAGCATTTTGTGGAAGAAAGTCTCCATTTGCTAAATGGCTTGTCACACTGCTTACCCAGTGAAGCATGCCACAGATTAGGTGGCACATTTAAGCTGGGAAGGCAGCTTCAGATAAATCTTCCTTTTAGTCATAGATACAATAAAAAAAAAAATCCACATTCTTAACTGTATTGCTTAGTAAGATGCATACAGCTCAGTTAGTGAAGCTTGCTTTGCCTTCCCAATTGACTATTTACCATCCCATCTGCACTGCATTTCCCACTCACAGCCTCACAGACCAGCTTGCCAGAAAACAGATTTCTGTTTGTCACAAAATGTTTTTTCAAGGCTTCATTTGCTTACTGAGGTTCATGAAAAACCCTCAGGATTTCAGTAGAGCAGGATCACAATCCTGATCGTGACAATGCTAAAGGCAAAGCTGTTCTCATTAACTAAATGGATAAGCAGAATGTATTAAATATTATGATGAAACTATATCCCTGCCAATTAAGTCTGCAGCCAGCTTTAATTTAAAATCCAAATTTAATTTGCCCTATCCTAACTTTGATTTGAAAGTTAATTAGGTCCCACAACTGTTGATTTTATACTGAAGGTGAAGGAAAATATTTTGCAGTTTCATAGTCAAATACTAGTTTTTGAGATTGGCAAGTATCAGAATTATTCCAAATTACAACATCAGCTTTTAACTATACATATTTTGGGTCCTGTGAGCTCAAAAGTACGTTGCAACAATATGTAAAAATCAGAGGGTTAAATCTACTTTGGAAAACCATCACAAATAACTGACGAAAACAAACTGTACATAAAGAAAATTTATTACATTTTGACTACATCTAAGTCTGATCTTCCTCTTTCTATTTCAGGAAGTGTTTCAGAACTTCATATGATTAGCTAATAAAAATGCTCTGCTTGACAGAGAAAAAGCAGAGTCTTTGACGACTGAAAGAGATGGTAGGAAGAATATCATGCAAAAGTGGCCTCGGCAACTTCTTACAAGCCACTTTCTCTGTTTTGGCTAGTATTTTCCCAAGAGATTCCGTAAGCATACAAACCAGAATCTGTATACCTGTGTTTTGTATACTCTTCTCCTAGGCTCCTGCATTTTAAGTTTAGAACGTATGTTATTAATATGCTTCACAACTGATCTGTATAGGGTAACTTGAAATAACTTCGCACTGGAATGAAACTCATCCTTGGATAGTTATCAAGTGAATGGTTTGCACAAATAATTCCTGTAGGATTCTTCAAGATTTCTATATACTGAAAAGGTAACTTTTAAGATTCTGATTGCAGCATATTTTTGAAGTTATTCACATGTTTGGCTCTGCAACAGATATTGAAACCAAAGGGAAAAGCATAGCAACTTACACATAGAATCCATTAGATTTGTCTATAATATCATAAATCATTCGTGATTTGATTAAACTAAGTTTATCCATAGCTGCAGCTCCACCGTTATTCTTTATCCATTCCAGTACCAATCCCATGATATAAATACTGCAAGAGGAAAGAACACTTTTCAGTCAGATTATTTAAAAAAACAAACAAACAAACAAACAAAACAGAAAAAGTGACAGTCCTGTTTAATAGTTCACAAAATGTTTCAGCAACAAAAATGTTATGTTTGGATTTAGGGTGTTTGAGATTAACAACTCAGAATCTGGACTATTTTACAAATTATGACAATTCTAATCAGGCAATGTTTTTGGATGCAGATGAAGTATCCCGAAATTCAAATGCTACACAAATCTGTTAGACCAAACCTAAACCTTTGTACCACAGAAGGTCAAGTCCTGCAGGTTTCCTGCAGCCCTGCAGGGCTCCCAAGGACATCTCCATACATGCTGTATGGACTGCCAGTTCAGTGACCACACAACTGCCTGTCAAGTCCTAGAAAGAGCCTGTTTGCACAACAGCTACTAGCATCCACCTTGTGCAGCTGCCCTAGCAAAGATGCAGGGGTGAATCTCAAACGTATGTACATTAACAATGCCAGAAATCCAATCCCTTTTTCACAAACATTAAATAAAAACTATAATCCCATTTCTGTCTAAAAAGACCTTTTTCCCCATGTGAACAGTGAAGTTTGGTGAAACAAATAATGATGTATTACACTTAATTATTCATTACCATTCAAGTTCTAAGTAGAGATCTGGAAGCCTACTGGCATCACGTGGCTTGGGACCAAGTATTTCAATGCCAGTTACTAAGTGCAACATAAAAAATCCCCCAGGCCTTTTGCTACAAAACTCAGCTTGTTCAAGTTCAGGCATTTCCCACGACTACAACACTTTACATAATAAACTGTTCACAAGTTTTTATGGCATACTTCCAACAAGTTTGCTTTTATTAATCCCTTCATTACAGATTCCAAGGGAGTGTTCAGAGAACATTACCCTATGAGTTTCTCTAACACAAATCCAGCAGGAGGTTGTTTTAAACTTTGCTACTTTTAATTTCTCAGGGGATGCCAGTGTCAAATCTTTGAACACTGCAGAAAGACTGCAGAATAGCCGAGGTTACAAACTGCCTTTTGTACAAAGCACCTTATAGCTTTGAGAGCACAATCTTGCCACACTTATGACAGCATGCTGTCAACTACCCCAGTGTAAAGGATTTAAGTGAAGTATAGCCTAGGCCCTGCCCAAATAGACAGGGCCACATTCACCTCTTGCCCTCGCTTCCTCGAGTGAAACTTCTTGGACAAGTAAGGTTTAAAGTCAGCCTTAGAGTCATTCACAAAAGCCAGCCAGCTGAAATCTTTTATCCTTCTTTCATGTCAGTCAAAATAATGTTTCTGGAGAAATTTTGAATGCAAAATAAACCCTTGGAGCTTGAAAATGGAATTTTTATAGCAAATTCATTGTTAATTTGAGCAAAGCAGATTAGGTTCAAAAAGTCAAGCTCTGTAGCACCAAGAGGTTAAAGCCATTAGCATCACCTTAATTTAATTTAACATCCTGCTGAAGTAGCTTTTGCAAATTCAGTTAATATTTCCTGCCTGTTTGCCAGCAAACCATTAGAGAGTGCAAGGAAAAGAGCAGAGAAAGAACTAAGAAGCTTTGCCAGTTCCTTACAAAAACTGGTACAGGCATTTAGATCCAAGCCAAACAGATGTGCACCCTGCCAACATTTCAGTCTGTGTTACATTCTGGATTCTGGAGTGTACTCCAGTGTGGGTCTGTAGCATGGAGTGAAATCAGGCAAGACAGGGATCAGAAAGGAGAAAGACTGTTAGTTCAACTTTTATTTTCTGCTCCCTTAATCTCCCACTACCCTGTTAATGTTACTGACAGATACCGAGTTACAGTTAAGCAGCACTTTCTTTTCAGAAGTTCTTTGCAGTGACTAAAATAAAGCTGCAGAATTTAATTTGTTTTGCTTTTCAAACCAGAGGAGCAACACTGTGATCAGTGCTGAGATTAAGTAGAACTGTGGTTTTTCAAATGGAAATAGCTTTGTACTTGGAAAACATGAATGGCTGGATTTAAAACCTGGCCTGTGCAAGTACACAGTGTCCAAAACATTGTGTGTGACTTGGTAGTCAGGCAAATAATCGATCATGAAATAGAGGTTTTATCAATCACTGGGGAAAAAAAAAGACACACATACTGCCCATGTTACAAAGCTACATTCAGAAAGAAGACAAAAATCTGGAAACACTGTAAGACTAATTCTTGTCTTAGACACCAGCCCTAAGAATACTGGGTATACTCGGCTGATAGGGCAGACAGGCTGACAGCAAGGGTACATCATACAGCACTACCTGCTTTACAGTATGCATACTCCTTGGGAAAATTAGCTGTGCATTCTAAAGTCTGGAATAAACATATGTTCACAAGTTTTACTGTTCTTTTGATAAATTAAAAGAACTGCCTCTATGTCATTGCAATAGTACACCTCATAGTGAGAATCAGCAAATTCAGAGATACAATTAGTATCACATAAAATACTACTGAATTTAAGTAAACAATGGCATTAAGGTAGGCTTTATACGCAGGACTCACTGTACTTTATGCCTATACAGTGCATTTGATATCTGTTGGACAACATTAGGCAAGTTAAGTTTGCCAATTCTGGCGTGTACAAAAAACCTGTAATTGCTGAGATTAAACATCAACAATATAAGATTGCATTATGAAATTATCTGAATCAAAAGGAAACCTTATCTTTAAAAGTTGAAATCATTATTTTCAAAGTAATTACAAAAACTTTGGGAAAAAAGGATACCTGGTTTGAAGATTTTCTTTTTTAAAATAACGATTTTAGTGGACATCGGTATAAAAGTGCTCCAGATTAAGAACAGGCAGATACTACTGGCTCAACACCTAAATATTCCAGTAGCAAAGCAACATTTCAGTAGCTATCAGAAGCTAGGAGATAGTAATTTTAAAAGAGCAAGCTGTAGTCTGTTCTGCTTCTTGTATACATGAAATCACCATGTACCTGCCAATTTTATCATCTTAATTGCTAGCAATCATTATGAAGCCAGACCAATTTTATGTTTGGATGCAAAGTCAAACACTGAGGCGGTACTTGAAGAAACATGGAAAGTTGTTCTAGAGAATAAAGCAAAGCAATGAGTAAAATGCCTTTTAAAAAAAAATATATTTTCTAGGGATAGGGATCTGGAGGTTCAAATGCTGAGAACTACCTCAGGAAGAAATTAAATCAAATCTGTACTGAGTGTTCAAGAAGCAAGACTAAGTGCCAAATCACCTACTTGCAATGACAGAAGCATCACCACTGAATTGACTAGAGTTGTGTTCATGTAAGTCAGAATTAGATCCTGAAATTTGTACAACGGCATTATGACATATAATACTTAGTTCTAAAAATACTATATCCTTTATGGTTGAGTCCCACTAGGCAACATCAAAGCCTACTACAGTCACACGGCTGGACACTTCCCATGTTTTCACAGGAATCATGTGAAACACTCCAAAGTATCAGTGACTTGAAGGCAAATACTCAACTTCTGAAACTTTACTCAATATGAGCAGCAGATGGCAGTGCAGTAGCTTTCTGAATAAGAGATACTAAATGGCCGGGTAAGGTACCTGTAGCATGGTGGAGTGTTATACAAAGAGCCATTCATTGCTTGTGTTTTGTAATCCAGTACCACGGGGCATTCTTTCAGTGCAAATCCCAGCAAGTCCTCACGTACTATTACAACAGTAACTCCAGCACAGCCAACATTCTTCTGAGCACCAGCAAAAATCACGCCAAACTTTAACAGAAAGGAGAAAAGCAGGACTTGCTACATGCATTCACTAGTAGATCTTATAACTGAGTAATACACCAGTATCATTATACAACAGGCATACAACTCAGCTGAACAGCTTGGAGAACGTATTGAAAATGAGCAAGTTGTAGGTCAAAGAGTTAGGAGAAGTTCTGATCTTAAAGTACAGTTACAGGTACAGTTGTTATCCCATGTATATCTATTATCAGAACCATGTATCTTCATTCAACCGAGGAAGATCATCACAACAAATTTCACAATGATTTGCTAAATATTTATTTAGTAGCCACAAATAATTCTCAAGGCAGCCTGTCCCCATTTCACACTACTCCAAGCAAATTTACTAAAAATAAATTCATACATAGATCACAGTATTTTCAACCAATCTGGTATTTCAGAACAGACATCATATAATCCACCTGTTCAAGAGGCAGATCAGGAAAGGCTAAGATGAATGCACTAACAATTGCCCCTTTTTTTTTGCTACACACAGGTAAGAAAGGTCAAACATGCTGCTTCACTCGTCAGTAACACTTCCCTAGCATAACACACTTCACAAACATAAGTACTATGGTCTGCCTCTGTATTATCTATGAAACAGACGCAGTAATGGTGAGGCACGGGAAGCTTCGGCAGCTTAAGAGAGTTACAGATTTTCCATGTAAGAGGCAGGATCAAAAATTCTGATCCATTGTACCCTGCTACAGCCATATACACTATCTACAGACTAAATATGATTCAGAAGATATCTTTTTCAGCTACAGCATCAGTGAAGACTACACAGTAGACAAATAATCTTGGACAGCTATTAACATGAACAATTTCAACGTAGTTCAATATGTTTTTAACAAAAAAAGGACAACAGATAGACATTGAAATCTCAAACTTTAAATTTCAACATTTGTATCCACCATCAGGTACCCAATTAACAAAATAAGATTTCCTTAATTTCACTGCTCAGCATCTCCAGCCATCCAGACATTTCAAAGTGCCTAATTATATGCACTCAAGTTTGAAAATGCTTTGCGCAGCCACTGTGTCCAATACTGTACCTTGGAAACATCCACAGGTCTGGACAGGAAGTTTGATGACATATCACAAACCAAGACTGCTCCTTTGACATCAGGTACAAAGTCAAACTCCACACCATGAACAGTCTCATTAGCACAGTAATAGACATAAGATGCATCTGGATTAAGATTCCAAGTGCTTGGGTCAGGAATGTCTGAGATAGACAAAAAAGAAAACCAAAGGTCACTGGAGACAATTTTCCTGGCATGCAATTTTACTTGAACATGGGACTTCAGTGCAAACCCAGAACGATTTTGCAGTATAAAGTATTAATTATCTTGTTACCAGGAAGATATAATTTATCTGCAAAGGAAAATACACCAGTGCATTCCCAAAATTCTGTGGTGAGCCATCATAAAGCTGGCAAACACCCTTCTGGTTTTTGGCCCTTATTCCTCAAGGGATTTTCATCGGCTTTGCAATCCCAGACTACAAACTACTGCCCTATGGGTCCAAAAGAGCGCTTCAGAGGAGTTCAGGCACTGATGCCTTTGGAACCACTGAAGCATCCAAATTCCCACTGGCAAAGTTCTCCAAAGCTATGTTTCTGTGCATGCCCAGAAGAATTTCGGTCCTGTCCATGCTGAACACAAGGTTACCTACCTACCTGCCTCCCATTTAAGCTTTGCAACTGATTTACAAAACTAGGATTTCCTCTGTCAACAGGCAATATACCGGCATGCCCTGACAGCACAGAACAGGTTTTGCACAGAACAAATGGTTGCTCTTCCTTTCTTCTCTCCTCCCAAACATGAGGGGGAAGAAGTGCTGTTATTGCCTCCACCATTATTTACTGCCTCTCCCCTTAACTACAGCTGCCAAATGGTAAATACACTCCCCTAGACTGGGAAGTTGTAGGTTCAATTCCTCGCTGTGCCTCAGAGGATATAAACTTATCTTCCAAATTAGTGCCCTAATCACCAGTTAATACATAAACTCACGTGGGGATATTCTTTGTCTTTCCTGTTGCCACTCTTCCCAGTTCAAATGCTATAATTTGGACCAGAGGGAAGAAAAGTAAGCATGACTAGCAGCAGTAGAAACCAGAACTCACATGCCCCTGCTCCAGTAGTTAATTATGTATATCCAGTGAGAAATTATACACTTAAAATGTTCTTGAAACAGACTCTCATAAAAATTCCCAATGCCCCAATTACAGTTAACCTTTTTCTTCCCTCTACACTGCGGTCATTCAGATTATGTCATGTCCAGTAATAAGCTTCAAGAGGAGTCAAAAATGCCTCTTCTATTCCAGAGCCAACTGCTTGTTATGACACCTGGGTGGGGAAGATAAGTATCTGGGAACCCTTGAAAGAAGGTAACAGAATGCAGGTCTCCCATCTCCTGGGCCAACAAGGTTAAGATCCCAGGCATGCTTCTGCATTTCAGAGCAATCTCATTATTGAGTTTACCTGAAACTGAAATACCTCGCAATATTCCTGCAAATAGCTTAAGAACTCAGTCAAATAACAAAAAAAAAAAAAAAAAAAAAATCAAGACAGCCCAGACCATTTCCCTACTGATACACATTTGCTTCTTGCCACTTATTTTCACGATACTTTTCTAGTGTAGACCGTTAAGCCGTCTAACAGATCTCCCAGCAATGAACATGGAGAGATGTGGCAGGCGATCTTTTGAGTGCTGGGCAGTCAACTCTGTAACCAGTTAATATTCAATAACCTTACAGCTGAGTTGTACCAATTTTTAGAGTGATTCAAAAAGCTAAGCATTCACATGGATGGATGTAATCATCAACTTACTTGTATAGGTTCCTAGTTTTGGATGAACAATATTAACTTTGGCATACTTCTCTGCTTCTTTAGCTGCTTTTGCTGACCAAGCCCCAGTAACCACATAATCTGCATGTCTTCCCTCCTTTAAACCGATGAGATTAAGTGGCACTGCACTGAACTGACCAGATCCACCTCCTTGGAGGAACATAACTTTGTAGTTTTCTGGTATATTTCTGCATGCAAGAAAAAAACATTTATATTATTCCCAGAAGACACAGGATGTATACTACTTGGTATTATGCATTTAACAGCAACTGAGGAAGAACACTGTCATTTTAGAAGACTCTTTGCCAAGAGGTTAGACCAAATCCTATTAACTTACCACAGCACTGGTCTTGAATAACAACTTAAGCATTAAGAGAAATGCTATACATTTTACTGATAAAAATTTGCTGAAAACAAGCTTTTTTCCCCTTGGACAGCATTAAACAAATTCACTCTTGAGTAGCTCTACTATCATAGTACAGACAAACTTGAAAGATGTTCTAGCAGAATAAGTGTTCACTTGTAATTTTGTGTATTGCTAGCTTCATGCCTTTTCTGTCAGTCTAAGAACTTCACACCAAAGTACTCACAGTAGAATTCAGCTTTGAGACCCTTTAATTTGCAAGTGCAACTGTACAGTAAATTGTACTTGCAGAGCAAGTGCCATAAGGAGTTTTTCATACAGTCACAAAAATTACTTGTTCAAATTATTCATTAAAATCCCTCTGACAATAATTCTGGCTGTGACTGCGAGTCAATGTTTTATATGAAATGACCATCATTATTAACTACCATGAGAACATTAATTCTAACACACAATATATTTATTTCAAACTTTTAAAAATGTGTAACACTACAAATAGAAAAAGGGCTCCTGAGCAGTGATTCCAAAACACATCCATAGAGTTTACATTAGTAAATCAGACTGATGAGTAATGTACAGATCACGTCTATACCACTAGAGAACTGAGTTCTATTGTTTCTACTTATTCTTGAAGAAAGTTACTGCCCTTCATGAATTCTATGAAGGTGGCAAAAATTAAAATTTCAGAAGACAGAAAACTACTCAGTGTATAGTAAACACATGAAAAGCATCTTAACCTAATAAAAGCCCTTTGTCACATTCAAATAAATCAGCATCAGACAGACAAAAGACCAATGCCCTCTCCGAGATTATTACTTTACCAGACACAGTATCTAAACAAAAAAACCAACCACACAAACAGATGTTTTCAAGGAAAGCTCTCCACATTAGTCATTATTGGTGCAACTAGCACAAGCATAAAGCAAAAATAAGCAGGAAGTAATTCACTTACAGCAATTCACGCAAGAGATTTTCAGCTGTATTTAAAATTTTTGTGAAATCTGAGGTCCGATGGCTCATTTCTTTGGTGGAAAGGAAAGAAAAAATAACATGAAACAAAACAGTAATAAAAGAATGCAATTTAAAAATTGTATTAAGCTTTAAACCCTTTATACTACAGACCAAAAATGCCTGAAGGCTCCCATACCCAGTTCCAACTCCTATTTTTTTTTTTGCTGAGACTTCCTAAATACCCCCACAAGACTTACACCTCCAGTCTTGTCCAGATCCAGGCAAATCCAGTTCATTCACATTTGGCATCCACATGACCTTACTACCCCCAAGAACAACTACATCTGCATGAAAAAATACTCCCTAGAAAGGTGTAAGTTTTCCCCACTTTAAGAATGTTCTCTGCTACTAGTGCTGTAGCAAGTATAGCGTAAGGTACAGGGGTCTGTTTTGTTCTTCTATTTTTAACAAGGCTTCTTCATGCAGTAATCCTAATTAAATGTTAAGGACACTTAATATTAATTCCTTTTATTAAATCCATATTCTTTCTTCCTTTTATAAGAGTGTACAATTTAAACATGAATCCCAATCCTGCAGAGACTGCTGCACATTCTACTTTTACCAACTAAACAGTTTCACAGGACTAGCAAAACACTGACCATCTTCTTGCATAAAATTCATGTGCAACTGGGGCTGAAAAGCCAGTCAGCTACCCTATGGCACAGAAGACACTTCCTCCTTATGACAGGAGGACGTGGCCTTCCTAATGGGAAGAATGCTGTACATCAAATACATCTGAAGCGTTTTGCTACATAGTATATAAGATACTATATATGGTATCTATATACATACATATACACACACATACACATACATGTATACATATATAGTATTCTATAGATATATATAAAATCTTTTTTATATATTGCCTGTATATATACATATATACACACACATCCCTGCCCAAAGATCCAAAAGTTCTAATGTTTTACATATGATTAGTTATCTTTTTTGCCTCTAGGCCTTTGTTTTGGATCACTAAACATCTGGCTATGTATAATTTTATGGTCTCCTGATGAATAGTAGAAAAGCAGTATGAAAAAGTATTCTTTGTACATACATGTTACCAGAATAAGGTATTAGAAAAGGAGCTGAAATACCAAGATCTAAAACTCTTATTAAACAATTTGGTTAAACATCTGCATTCTGAAAAAATATAGTATTTTTAAAGTCTTACCAAGAACACTGATACCGAGTCCTTTGTAGTCCACTAGTTCTTTCTGTGCTTCTAATAATACCTAACAAAAGAAAAAATCCACAAATAAGTTAAGGAAATTTTCCACTATCTGGAGTCTCTGATGCATCATGCGTATGCCAGCTGCTTCATACTGCAATAACCTGACACTTGTCAAGTGAGATTAACAGAAGTATAGTTACCAGTATAATTTAGTTGTATCTAGTAGCCGAAGGCTTTTCATAAGGCAGCGTAATTAAATCATATGCTTGCTATGGAGACCATGTTTTATGTTATTATCTCAACAGTTACATTTCCAGATTCCAGAATGATTTCTAGGAGTTGGACAGAACTCCCAGCCTTTTACTAAACACTTAATGTTTGCATGTGTAATCTTGCTAATCAAGCATCTTAAATCCCCGCCCCCATCCCTCCACCCTGTGTTCTTTCACTTGACTTGTACAAATAGGACAACCAAGGTACTGAAGAAAACAAAGAAAAAATACCAGCTTGGCGAACTGGATACCTTAAACTGACGCAACAGGACAAGGCCTGGTTTCACAGAATGAAGTCCTGCACTTTTTGAAGATGAGCCTTCTCTATGTTATTGAAAGTTAAGAAAGAAATGAAGTAAAATTTTGAGACAACAGAAAAATGCAGGTCACTCCTAAGAGCCCTAATGAGGTAATCTGCTGCTTCAACCTCCCATTTTTCTTTCTTCTCCCACAGCTCTCGCATATCAACAAAGTGGAATTAGATTCTAACCACTGGATTTGCAGCTTCCGATTTCAGTAGAGTCTTGTGTGAGAGCCAGAACATTCTTAGTTTGTCCTAAAGGAAGCAGAAGGAGAGGGAGCCCCAGTAGAAAAGCCACCAAAACAAATGCTGCATGCATGTGCCCCAGGATCTGCCAAGAAAGCCCATGCTCTGGACGGTTGCAGGAACAAGAAATCTACCTTGCTGATGGGGTATCTGCATGGCCTGTCAACTGTAACAGCTGGTCACCAAGAGGTCAACCAGAAACAACTGTGCTGTTTTTGATGTCAGAGATTGTGAAGTTTTAACCACCGTGTTTCACGTGCAAACTTATTCATGCCAGAGCAGGGGGAAGAAAAGTCAAAGGGAACACACAGGCTATTAGAAAGGGCTTGCTAAACTGTTTGATAAAATCCCATTCTGTTAGTAACATTCTTTCTCTGACAATCTGCACATGCCTTACAACAGATATTTATGAAGTGCTTTATAATAGCCATGAAGAGCTCTGTCCACCTTCTTGCTTCAGTGAGTTCGAGCACTTCATATGCAGCATCAGCTCACAATCAAAGTGAAACAACCGAGGTGATACAGTAGTCCATTTAAGAGTACTGCATTTTCAAGAGGGGAAAACAGATTAATAACACGGAGTTCAGCTATGCTCTTCTCAAACTCTAAATCCAGTTCTCTCTGCTGGAGAGTTGGATACCACAGCAGTTCTAACAAGAGCCCCTTTTGGAGCCAAGGGTTCAAGGCAGAATAACAAATTTCTCTGCACATCATCTACAAAGGACATTTCCATGAGAAGAGAGAAGGGAAAAAAAAAAAAAAAAAAAGCTGCTGTACAGCATATTTGTTTACCAAAAGAAAATTGTTAAAGAAATAACACATGAAATAATGAAGAAAACTATGAAGGAAACTAAGAAAACAAAAAATTTCCACAACACGTTAACTCTTCAGTTGAAAGTCAGATGCGTACAATTTGGCAGAAACCACCCCCTCTCCATATGTAACTGGATCTATGGCTGCTGATGCAACTTTCCAGAGGGTTGAGTCTACACCACGCTCATTATCGTTTTTTAAATAAAGACTTCTCAGGGAATTACCATGTCATTTATCAGCTGACAAATAACATACTCGGCATAGCTACCCTTGCGCATCTGAGGACTTACTCTCCATCCCCAGAGTGATACAGCCCTTGACGAGCGACCAGATGACCAGATTCAGAATAAACTCTGGGAGAGCAATCCTGAAACCACGTTAGGGTGCGCTTCCAAAAAAACGAACCTACCAGGGCATTTAAGCGGGTGGGGAGGGGGAGGAGAAATGAGGTTTCGTTGCGATGCGGGTAATTATTGTCATTACTGTTTACTCGTGCTTCCCCAGCCCTCGCTTTGCAGTCGGCGCCCGCGGAAGCCCCCGGAGAGCGGGGCTGGGAGGCAGAGGGCGCCGCGACGCCCCCTCAGCCCGCCGGCAGAGCCACCTGCCCCCGCCAGCACGGCTCCCCCCGCAGCGCCGGGAGGACGAGGACACCCACGGCCGCCCGCCCTCCGCAGTGCCCCAGCCGGCGCCGGGAAAGGCCCCCCCCCCGGCCCCTACTCACGGAGCGCGGCAGCTTCGCCGGCCCGGCCCCGAAGTTCGCCACCTGCCGCCCGCCCTCCATGATGTCGCCGCCGCTGCCCACCCGCCGCGCCGGCGGCCCCCGCCGATATAAACCCCCCGCCGCCGGCCCGCCGATTGGCTCCTGTCACACACACCCAGGGGGCGGGGCTGCGGCCGGCCCGCCCCGCCCATTGGCCCCCTCCGCCAGCGCCCCGGCCGCCTATTGGCAGCGCGGCCACGAGGAGGCAGCGTGATCGGGCGGGCGGCGGCGCGGGGCGGAGCGCGGAGCGCCACCGCCTCGCCGGGGGCCTCCCCGCGGCCGGAGGGAGCGGGGCGGCCGGGGCGGCTCCGCTCGCCCGCAGGAGCCGAAAATGATGGGTTCCGGGGAAGGACTCAAAGCGATGAAAGGGGTTTAAACCTGCCTCGCATTTGGAAAGCCTCAGTGAACCTTGCCACGGTCTCATGGCACGTACAGCCATAGGTGGGTGGGTCGGTAGGCAGGTAGGCAGATGGGTAGATAGAAAGAAAGAATGCAGGCATGCATGCATGTCCTACGGTAACTTTACTGTGTTTTTTCCCCACGCAGTTGCTGCTGCAGAGCTGGGACGCTTGTTCCAAAAGTAATCTGTATGAATGCATGAGAAATTAAAAAATAGCAATCCGTAGTTACTATGGCTTTCAGGTGATATTTCATCTTGAAAGAGGTGGTTTCACAGGACCCAAATGTCTTCATATTTTGTGTGAAATGCTCTCCTCTTAGAGAAGCAGGACCCCTACCTTCTCTAATGCAAGAAGTATCTGCGTGTTGTGCCCTGCTACCCCAAACAGCCCATTGCAGGCAAATTGCCATTTGGATTTCACAGAAAGGGAATAAAATTAATTTCACGGAATGGATAGCAGAGCTGGGACTTGCCTTGCCAAATCCTAGGCGCATAACCCTAAATACTAGACCATTCTTCCCACAGATACCTTGTTGTAAGTTCATTGATAACATAGAGTTAATACAATTAAACTGTCGTACCTGAAGGAAAGGCTTCAGCTCATCCAATTTCTTCTAAGTGTTCTAGTGAGAGACATACTGCCTTACAATCAGTTTTCAGAAGTGATTTGAAAGGCAGTAGCAAAAAATCAATTTTGACAAAACAAGCTCTTAAGTATGATGGAAAACAGATGGGCTTTATGGAGTCCCATAATTTTCAAACATCGTGGACGAGATTCATGGTTCTTACAGGCAGCTGCATAAAGCACAGCTCTTGAACACCTTAGTCTGCCCAGTGTGACCCATAATGCTGACTCTACTTGAGTCCCATGCATGGTCACCAAGTTTATCACCAACATTAATCATCTGTCTACCAAATCTGCATTTTTTTCAGAAATGAAAGTGTTGATTATTTTGTGAATACTGAGATTTATATAAAACGTCATTTTTCATTACAAATTATTTCACTGAAGAAACACTGACTACTTGAATTTGACCTCAAGCCAGGTCATACCTAGAACGATAAAAAGAATTTACAGTTTACAGCCTGATCTGGTATTCAGTTAATAAATTTTAATCCTATGCAAGTTATTTTGTTTAAAAGTTTGTAAAAGGAGACAGTGGCTTTAAAGCAAAGATAGCCTTCATTTCAGTACTGGCTATAGCATAAGAAAAAGCCACCAAACTTGCTTTCAGACACCAGAACCCTCCTCAGTTCTAAAGAGATCATAGCAAACTTCACAGACATTACAATCCAGATACATTCTCTTCAAAACAATGTATTTTTAAAGTATGTCTCAGGCCACAACACCCAGAACAACTACATTACTTCTAATTATTAAAATTAGTTCTAATTAAATAGAAGCCTCAACTGAGATGCTCAGGAACAACATAGATGTGACTACAATATAATTATTTTTACTAGAGTCTCAAATAGAAACACGCTTAAGAGATACGGGCTTTTCGTACGGGCTTTTCCCAAGTACCAAACCCAGACTACCTACGTCTGGCCCAGAGAGGCAGCTTTGAACTCCAGCCTGTTAGGATAAAAGTACCCTGGGTAGGAAGGGGTAGTGGACGCAGTCAGAAATAGTTTAGGTTGGCGATTCAGGACAGGAAGCCTGGCCACTACTACGGGAAGTGCTTCGACATCCGAGCAGGATCAGTCTTGAATCCTAACTGTGTGGCACAAACCACAGGGCAAATTAAAACTTTGGAGCTAAAAGTGTGATTCAGACCTCTGGCACAAAGAGCTAGAACACAAGAATAGAAACTAGGCAAGCTGCTGCTGGTATCGGCTCAGAGCATGGGGAGTAAATATCAGGTACTGTAGTTTTTCAGTTCAGGAAAGTCCCATCCTGACCAGAAGGGTCAAAAATAGCAGCTCCCATGAGGTTAGAGGACAACTGTGCTGGAAGCCTTGCCACCCAGAGCTCTAGAAAATCTATTTCACATTGTGCATTGATGTGGAGTAAATAAAATTGACAAGGACGTACAAACCAGAAAGTTTCCTGGACCACAATAGTCCATTTTTGCTACATGCAAGGGATTATTATGCTTTTACAATTGGAGAGAATGAAGAGGAATAGCAAAGGTCACGTTGGAGTTTCGTTTCTATTGAACTGAGATTTCTTCTATTTTAATATTTTGCTATCAGCAATTATGATTTAATATTTTTATTACATCAAACCCCATAAATTTATTATATTAATATTCATAGTCACTCAATATAAAATACAAGCTTTCAAAACCATGACTTCCAAGAATGCTTCTGGCTTCCAGCATTTGACAGAGAACCTAACCCTTCGACTGCCACAAATCCCTGCAGACGAACGTGAATTTGCATAATTAACACAAACGCAGAGAATGCTCTATTTACTATGATGCATAACTGGGAAACCGAAACAAAATTAAAAAAAACACAACAAAACAGAGAAAGTGTAATATTTAAATAAACTTTTAGAGTTTTCAGTGAACTTTTATACGGTTCATCATGACTTCATGTTGTGCTGGACAGAAAAACCTTCATCGACTACTGCTGGAAAAGAATCAGCTCACTCAAGGAGAGCAAGCGCACACGAGTTCTCTGTCTGGTACAATAATGGACAAACTGACGTCATTATTAAAAGACAAATAATGCTGACTACATAGCAACCTGGCACCTGTTTCAGAAGGCAGATGGGACGTCTGGTCCAGCAAACGAGCGAGACTAGCCAATTTTGGTGGGAATTAAAACAAGATGCAGGTAGTTCAGACAAGGGTTTGGGGTTATTTTGTTTTTCAGAGATCTTGCTCCAAATATTGCAATTATGAAGTCTGAAAAGTAATTCTCAGGAAGCCCAAACGAAGATAGAAAAAATGCTTTAGTTTTATAAGTAAACAGTAACATGTTCTCTAGCACATAGCTGGCCTATTGATTTCAGGCTTTTATGTCAAACAAGAACACAGACAAATATGTAAAACATTAACTAATAGCAAGAGGTTGAAACAGTTTATATCCAAACTCAGGGTAAAATGGTTTCAAAATCACTTAAAATGTATGTATATATAAACAATTTTTTTTTTACTTTTTATTAAAATATTCTTAAATATATTTTTATACACAAAATATTTTTTATTTATATATACAAAGTATTCTTTGGAAATACGTTTTTAAATCTTTAGTAAAAACCTTGAAACTTCTGAAATATTCATGATGACAGCCTTAAAAAATACTTTTCCCCCCTAGTGACTTATATCCATTATCTCCATTGACTTCATATCCAACATTCAACTTTATATATATAAAGTATGCACTCCAGATTCTCACAGTAAGAGTGCTACACAACAGCACCAGTGACAAGATGGAGAATCCTTTGTGCTTCTGATTTAAAAAAAAAGTGGTTAAGTACTGAAAAAAATATGCCCATCTAAGTCATATACTGCCTGCTCAGTTTTGTGTTAAATGATGATTTTTGACATAACTCATACTTTAAAAGCAAGTACTAGTAGTATCTAACATAAAAGGTATTTATGCCACCTGCTTATAGGCATAGAATACATAAACTGTTTTAAGTTCTTTATGGTATTTTTAGGGACAAATAACAGATTTATAATTCCTAACCTCACAAATCTGAACACTTTTGAATTTATAATTTTATCCACCATTTCACAATGATTAATTTAGAGTTTTAGTTTTAAAAAGGGAACATATAGCATTTTAATGCTGAAGAAACTGATTGCATGTAGTTGTTCAATCAAATCAAAATCAGAGGCAAAGACTCATGACTGAAGCAATAGACCTCAAATGTTTGGGAGAATATCTAAAAAATTGCATAGATTAATATATTACCTGCTATTATTCTGAAGTGACGAAGTCTGTATAAACAATGTACTTTTGTTGTGCAATTACTTGTGCAATATTGCAACAGCTAAGATAATCTTGTGCTATTTGCTCAGTAGAAAATTTCCATTTGAGGATTCATGAGTTTCTTCATCATTGTCAAGCAACTGGAGTCAGGAATTTCTACAGATCTTCTGTGTTCCAGAACTCTCATGACAGATGACAGAGTAAAAAGAAAGCTACACAGCTTTTTTCCCCCCAGTTCTGCCCAAATCATCTTGCCTCATTCCTGTATGTGAAAAGTATCTTCCGTTGCTCAATCACCTTCTGTCCCCTTCATTCTGCAAATGGAATACACATTGCCAAGAAGAAAAAAGTTCCATATCAAACAGGTTAAAATATTATGATCATTCAAAATCTCAGCTAACACTGTAAATAGTGAAATAAAAGCAAAATATTTAAATTTTATCTTTTTTAAAAAGGCAGCTTTTCATGACCACTGCACAATGTGATGAGTTTTCAACATATGAACGTCTCATAAAGATAAACATTGTATGTCAGATTCTACTACCCAGTCTCCCAGAGTTCGCTACTGCAATTTCAGAAATTTCTTTTAAAGCAAAATTGACACAAGCACGTGCATGTGCAAAAAGTCATAGAAGAAGCTATTTTAAGGAAATAAAATTGACTGGTTCATTCAAAAGCAAAATTCCCTCCCATTGTTGAACCAAAGGACCTAGGCTTAAACCCTTGACTAAAACAGTTTAGGTTGTTTCATTCTTCCAAATGCAAATTTTATGTTGCTTAAAAACACTTTCCCTAAAATTTTCTTAAATGTTTAACATCTTCCTCATCTATACAACCCTTGCTAATAAGTTTAATTTTACAGAACTCCCACTTATATACAAAACAGTAGTTAGTGAAGGAAACTAATAATTATTTAATCACTATATTAGGCTCTTGACTGATTGCCTTCTCATGGCATTCAGGCAAGTGTACAAATATAAAAATACTGCTTTATTTTTCAGGACGATACTGAAGTGCATCTTCTTATTATTCATTGTGCAAAACAATATGATTTTCTGTGCCACATAAGGCAAACCAAAATCTATGTTACTCTGTGCCACAGTTCAGAAGATGCAAATCAGCTGCCTGTGCAAAAGGAAAGGAACAAGAAACTGGGGGGCAAACCCCAGGAGTTATAAGACAAAGATATTCTTTCAGCTTTATGTTCTCACATTTCTCTAGGTCCTCAGAGCAACCTGATTGAGTTGGACTAGACAACCCCTCTCGGTCCCTTCCAACATGTATTATTCTATGATCTGCAGTCATAGCGATAAGGAAGAATGACTGTATTTAAATATTTCTTTTAGAGATGCTTCTGGGCTCATTTCCAATCTGAAACTTCCGCTACCTTTGGGAATGTCATACCCACACCTTGTTAGGCATGAATTGATGTTTGCCCTAAACCCATTTTTTTCCACTTCCATTGCAACACACTGGAAATAAATGAAAAGCAAAATTTGTACTCAAATTAATTTTATTAGCTCAAAACAGTTTACACTCTATAACGAGATCTGTGATACACAATAAAATCCATACGCCAGGAATCCTTTGTGTGTAGTACAAACTGAAGGGTACCGTTCTACCAGTGCATCACATGTTTTCAAAATAAAAATCTAGTGACAAGTGATGCAAACATGAAACAGGAATACTAAACAGCATGCAATGCTTTAAAAGTTTACAAAGTCTACATTACTTTACAAAAAATTCACAAACTACACCAAGGCATCCAAAATTTATTTTTAATCTTGCAAGTGTAAACAACAGTTTAAACATTTTAGAACCATTTCAAATGCTGGTCACACTTTGGATACTTTCCTGTCTTTCAGAGCCAGATCCTACAGTATCAGTTCCAGACCGGTTTACTGTCTGCAGTCTACTTCGGTCTCCTCTTGCTCCATCATTTGGAATTGCCATTTCATTTGCTGTAGGAATGTATTTCTTTGAGGAACAACTTTTGCTTTTATCACCAGAAGCACCACTGGATATTCTGCTACCATTACTTTTAATATGTACACTAGAATCGGAAAATGAATGCGGACTGGTAACCACTTGCCTTGCTGAGTGATGTCCTTTTGCGTGTTCATTTTGTTTGACTCTCCTCTCAGAGAACGCTGGAGTACTATTTCGAGGCTTATCCTCTTTATTTTGGTTAATTGTTTGAACTTCATTTTCCTTCCAGGAGCCTGGCTGGTACTGTTGCCCTGCAGTCTGAAGTTCTTGTGTTTCTCTAAGAGCAGAGAAGGCATTACTCACAGCCATCTGGGATTGAAATGTGCCAGGAAGAGAAACTTGGATGTCCCCAGCTTTGTTCTGAAATAAGAGAATGAAGATACTGATGCAACTAGAGAAAAAAATCCAGTATTGCCAACTGCCAAATACTGAAATCTGCATAGCAAAATAAAGTCTTTACATAATATAGAAAAGATTCAGAGACAATAGCAATCACACAAGCTTTACTACCTTTCAAAGCAAGCAGGTTTCAGAAGATTGCTAGGGTGATAATGACACAGAGCAGGCATATTACAGTTTCACATCTAGCTTCAACGTTATACTACAGACATGTGTCAGTTATACTGAAGCAGCCAAAGCCTAATCTTGTCTATCATTCTGAAATACCTGCAATTCATTACGTTTGCTCACAGTGCACAGTAGTGTGATCCTCATAGTCTATCCCACAATACCTAGCTGCTACAAGAATTGAAATTAACCAATACTAGGAGATAAGTATGAGAGTAGTTTAAGTATTAGTTGAAGCTTTTTGTAAGCATCCTTTGCCATGTATACTTAAAAAACACTGTAAGCTTAGGCTTCTAAATGTAGGTGAATTAGAAAAACAATGATTCAAACAAACTGCATGAACAAGTTAATGTGCCAGTGCAGAAGAAAACCATAACAAATGTCAAAGAACCTATAACGAGAATTACTCTATTACTCTGAATAATTTTAGCAGATTCAAACTGCAAAACTGGAAATTGCTTTGCACACCATTAGAAAAAACCCAACACTTTTCACCATTATGTTTTAGAAGCTCCTGGTGTTCTTGAGGAATTTGGAACACTTAATAAGGAAGACATTGGGTATAAAAAACATACTGGAATGCAGAACGATTCTTAGCGTGACATTTTCATCCAACTTGGACAATGTGGTACGCTGCCAGTATCTTAATGTTTAATTGCTTTAAAAACGTAAGCCTGGTCTTTTTTTTTTTTTTTTTTTTAAGGGAACTTTAGTACCTCCCTTGAAAAATCCAGAAGGCTTTCTATTTATTGACTTCAGAGTAGAAACTAAAACCTTATGTTGTTAATATTGCAAATTTGTAGTTCCCTGAAATTCATGGCATGGCCCATGTAGAAATCTAACAGGACTGGACACATACACTACAATCACTTAAGAAAATTCTTGCTTTTCAATAGGCAAATTGTACTACCCTCTATTACCAGACTAAGTTTTTTAAAACCACTGTACATCATTATCAAATGTTTCTAAAACACCTAGTCATGGTATTTTCCATTTCTAATGGATGCATACCACTGTTGGAACTTCATATTTCAGAATAAGAAACAACATAATTACCACCAACACCTTCTTTCGAACATTACAAAATACTATGGTTTCTGTTTCAAATGGTAATCACTTAAAAAGCTTACATTAATCATTGAATGACGATGATCTGTATAGATACAGCTACAGCAAAACATGGATCATTCAGTAATTCAGTCAGAGGGGGATAACGGCCAAAAAGTACATTAAATAGCGTCAAATACATTGCCACTAGCATTCCCTCTATAGACTTACTTTGCTATTCTGGGTATGTTCTTGTCTTTCTTCTTCAAAAGACTTCTCCTTTAGCATGTTAGCAGGCTTACTGAGAGTAGAATTCATTTGTGGATGCCCCAAAAGACCAAAATCTGACTGGTCTATCCCAGCTAATACAGCAAGTTGTCCAAGTCTGTAAAATAAAGTTTATTAGAAAATGACACAATTCTTACCCTGTGAAAGGTCTAAACATTCAAAACCAGAAGAAGAAACAGAATCTGTTTGAAGTTTTGAAGATAGTTTTCCCATTATTTTCTGAGAAGCCCAAAATAGCTTAATAAAGATGAAAACAAGTAGCTAAAGCTATTTTCCTATCTTTGCACAAATTAGCCTGCCAGTTCAAAACTGTCACTCTTCACCCAGTGTTATGAGGCTAAGAATGAAGTCCTCCAGTGAGCATTGATCTCAGAGCAGGATGCTGGCAAGCAGATTCCCCATCAGGCAGAACAAAGATTAAAACTCTGTCATTCAAGCACAAGATTGCTGCACATCTCCCAAACTAGCATAATCTCTAACAGCCAAATCCAATTACATGCTTCACAAACACAGTCATGTTGTTTCACCTGCCAGCTTACAAGCTGGCCAAACCTACCACTTGGGTGTTTTAAGCCTCAATAAGAAGTGAGAAGTTGCAGCCATCAATTCATAGCACAGCGTTAAACAGAAGCTTATTGAGAACAGCCGTTTTTGTGACTGGGATTCTCTAACTTTCAGAGCAGCTCCCTATTATCACAAATAGATGTAGAACCCATCTGAAAAATTTATTTTTTATGTAGTGAGAGAGCATTTTTTCCTTACTCCGAAGTCTGAGATTCATTCTTAAAGTAATGGCAACTCTACCAATTGATTGGCACAAAATTAGAACATGGCCTCAGGGTGAACTTTACATTAAGTTACATTATTACAATTTGGAGGTGGATGGAAGCAGGAGGCAGGGAGGGCAAGTAAAATCTTCTGTAGTCTTCTCTGAACATGCAGAGCAGACTACAATACATCTTTGCATCATTCCTTCATTCTCCTGGAGCAGACTGCCATGCCTGGCTACATAAGCTTTACAAAATAGGTTTGAGAACTCAAGCTGAAATTCTTTGACAAATGGGAAGGATGAACTGTCCTCTGAAAAACTGCCTGGTACAGCGGTAGAGCCTTAAGACAAACTTTAAAAAATACTTTCTGAAATATTTCAAGTAATAACAAATAATCCAGAATTTAAGTACTGAGGCCAGATTCATCCATCTAGATTTCTGTATTTCAATTAGTAAAAGGGGGTCCAAGGCAACAGGACACTTTCTGAAGCCAGTTCAACTGCATTTTGAGCCTTTTGCATTATGGGAATGCTAAGAGCCACAGGTGATCCAATAAAGACTTGGAAACATGCTTTAATAGAAGCTTTCTTCTCTTTTGGAATGGGCTTCTTGAAAGCCTTTCCCAAGGACAGATTCAGCTGGACAGTGCTTGGATCATGTTTTTCCCACTGAGAAAAGATTAAGCACTAGGTACATACAGTTCATTTTTCTTCTTTTGCTCTTTGCAGGTACAGTCCTAGAGATCTGGGGGAAGGAGGCAGCATACTTCATTGGGAAGATAATTTTGGAAAGAAATCTCAGCAGAAAAGGTAAGACTTAAGTAAAGTGACAACCTACCCAGCATCTTTAAGGAGATCTAAAAAAGCATGAAACTTTTGGAAAGAGTTCTCAATGCTGCCTAGAACACCTTCATCTTCCAAAATCATGTTGGTTACTGAGTGTGCATGAAGAGCCTCAGACAGGGAGATATTTAGATTCCTTAATCTTGCATTTTCAATTTCCAGCTGGGGGGGGCGGGGGGGAGAGAGAGAGAAAAAAGGTAAAATAATTTCTATCATTGCCAGTTAAAAAAAAAAAAAACAAACAAAAAAACCAAAACCAACCAAACAAACCCAAAAAAAACCAAACCCCACTTTTGCAAGCCTATAGAGCGGTCTCGCAAAGAGAAGTACCCAAAACAACTGACATAGAGTTTCCTGTACCAGAAATATTGAGGGCACTGTTACACTGAGCCCTGTGCGGGTTTGTTTATCCAGAGCTGCAATCCTACGCTACCATAGTGAAACTGCTGCAGGCACACAAAACTGCTGGCACAGCACTGTCTTCAGTATGCACAGAATGTTGTGGAGCAAGTGCAAGCAAAAAAATTAGCTTTCATATCATGTTATTTTGCATGTATTATATGACACATTAACACCAAAGAATTTATTCTACTAATAAAAACCTTAATGAAGGCCCATGCTCTCCTTATATTCACCCCTCTGTATCAGAGGGAATGCATACTACTGTATCTCTCCCCTGCACTGTGCATCCCAAAATTGAAAGTTTAAGATGATCTGATTTTTCTTCACATTGAACATTAATCAAATCAATGACAAACTGAAAGTTGAATGATAATTGTAGGATATACAGGGTTTTGTGTTTGAGGGAAACATTAACTCGGACACTCATTTAAGATTACAGCTATGCAATCACTGCTACCACAGGCTTTCCTTCTTTCATCTTTTACGAGAGAAGGACAAAAAATTATAGATCTGTGTAGCACACCATAGCTGTTAAACTAACATCAAAATAAACAATTTTAGAGATTACTGCTACTTATTTTATCCTTCTCGTGAGACAAGGTGCTAGGTCCAAGCAATCTAGCATGACAGAGAAAGATTTGTTGCAGTGGGTATTTAGCTTAAAAAGTATTTTAAGTATTCAAACAACAGATACCCAGCAGAGCCCACTGGTGCACCTCACATTGCAGGAGGATGGGAATGGCCGCACTGGAGGACTACAATGAACTTTGTAGAGTCCTTTGTGGATATCTGCTCCGTGTACCGTGGGGTACCACTTGTTGCTCAAGTTCCAAAAGGTACCACCACTTCCATTCCACTCCAGATCACATTGAAGAACAAAATCCATTCATTTACATTATCTAACACTCAACTCTATTACAATAAATTCTGCTTATTGATGCAAAAGGATCCTTTTAGGTCAGCAACAATGGATGGAGGGGAAATAGATCTCACAATTTAACTGTGACAAGTTGTTAGCTCAGTTCTGTCATACTGCAAAACTGCTTTGCAACAACTGACGGCTATGGCCAACATGCTACGCAGAAAACCATCTGACATTTTTATTGCCTTCAGAAACAAAACTTGAAAATCGAAGGGACAGAATAAGCCAAATTAAACAACATTTGCAACAAACAGCTTTTCAGCACAAGTCATGATAAAGAAGGTGGAAAACCTCAAAGAACTATCCATCTTCTGCAAATGGCAAACAGATTTAATCACTTTCTCAAGAAAAACCAAACATCTGGATGCCCCAGATCATAAGTAATACACCAAATGAATGAAACACATTGAAAGAGTAGCTTGACCTGAAGTTCAAGGCTCTGGAATAGGATCAGGAGAACAAACACACATTACTAAATGCAGATTTCATCACTGCCCTCAGGCTAGTAAATGATCAAATGACTTTGAACTGAAACTCTGGAAGCTACCACATTAGAGGTCATCATTGATAATTACTCCTAATTAAACAAGTGGATAGTTTGACTGGTGCCTCCTTTAAAAGTAAAGACGTTTAACAATTAAGTGTCATTACCTCCATTATCCGTTCCTCAGCCTTTACTCTGGCTCTTTGTTCTTCCTTTAATTTTTCTGTGCATTCTTCTAGCTCCAACTATCAAAACACAGATAAACTATCTGAAATTTATCTCAAAATGTCAGATCAACATGCAATATTATACAAAAACTCAACATGTCCAATTAACAACTCACGCACGGCATTCCAAGCAATAACATATCTTCTACAAAAATACATGACAGAGGTCTACCAGTACATAACTCTAGGATGCAAAAAATTAACACAGGAAAGTGAAAATAAGTGTGATTCACTTAACAGATTTGCAGTATAGCAATAGATAACACAAGATTATAGTACAAGTCTCTTGGGGTTATGACATTACCATCAGGAATATATGTGCTTCTCTACTTCTTCCTTCGCCTTTTCAAACCTCACTTTTAACTAAATATGTCTACCTCATCAAGCGCTCAAATTGGGCTCTAAAAAAAAAAAATCCTTAGTAGCCATACCTAGATTTTCCGAATGTATTCTTCATCCAGGATTTTATTCCTTATTATAGCAGTAGGAATAAAAAATTTTGAACTGTAAGAACTGTACTCTTTCCAATTGGTTTCACTTAGTTCTTCAGCAGAAAAATTAAGTTTTTCACAATCCCAAACTGTTTCAGTCAGTTAAGCAGCTTATTGTTGAATTAACAACAACAAAACCAAACCCAAACATCTAACAAATATAATCTAGTCTTATTCATGACATGCCTACACTTACAGTTTAACTTTTAGTTCTAAGTAGTGAATCTCTCAGTTTCAGTGAACAGTAGTCAGGATGTGATAAGCAATCACCACATTTTCTTGTATCATAGTGGAGCATTATCATCTTTAATTACAGCATCTGAAGTGGAAGAACAAATAGGAATTTTTCTTCTTGCATGCTGTGCTGGTTTTGGCTGGGGTAGAGCGAATTTTCTTCATAGCAGCTAGTATGGAGCTATGTTTTGGATTTGTGCTGGAAACAGTGTTGATAACGCAGGGATGTTTTAGTTACTGCTGAGCAGTGCTTACACAGAGTCGAGGCCTTTTCTGCTTCTCACCCCACCCCACCAGCGAGTAGGCTGGGGGTGCACAAGAAGTTGTGAGGGGACACAGCTGGGACAGCTGACCCCAACTGACCAAAGGGCTATTCCATACCATATGACGTCATGCTCAGCAATATAAAGCTGGGGAAGGAAGAAGGAAGGAGGGGATGTTCAGTGTGATGGCGTTTGTCTTCCCAAGTAACCGTCACATGTGATGGAGCCCTGCTTTCCTGGAGATGGCTGAACACCTGCCTGCCGATGGGAAGCAGTCAATGAATTGTTTTGCTTTGCTTGCATGCACGGGTTTTGCTTTACCTATTAAACTGTCTTTATCTCAACCCACGAGTTTTCTCACTTTTACTCTTCTGATTGTCTCCCCCATCCCAGCGGGGCGGGGAGTGAATGAGTGGCTGAGTGGTCCTTAGTTGCTGGCTGGGGTTAAACCACGACACATGCCTTAGCAGTCTTCTGGTTCCAAAAGTGAAAACTGTTAAAATTATCAAGCTGCTCTATTTTTCAGAGGGTAACCTATATGAATTAACAGTATCAAAGCTTCTTAATTTCTCTATACACCTTGTATACAGGCATATATATGTAACACAGGACACTGCTTTTTGTACACACCTTATCAATCAGTTCTACAGAGGAGCAAAGACCCAAATAGTACTGAAATCCTTTGTTTATTATCAAAAGCTTATTCAAGAGCATACTACTGCACTTCATACAAGCACTCAATTGAGAAGACTGGTGTGCAACAGAATGTATAGTAAAAATAATCCTTCTACAAATGCAAAGAGGTCTTCACAGGTCTTGCAGAATGCGAGGGACTTTTGCATCTGATTCAAAGATGCAGGTTCTAAAATACTCTAGATATAGCCCTCCCAGGACAACCACTCAGAGTGAAGATTATGGGTCTGTCACTACTGTCCAGTGATGTCCACTCCTAACATCCCTAGACTAGCATCAACCAAGCTAATCCTGAAACTAGAAAGCTAGTCATATCTTTATCATTTGAACCCATGAGAAAGACTCTCAGAGGTCAGAAGGTATAGGAAAACCACATTTCAAAGACAGTATTTGGGAAGAGATTTAACAGTATCTAACTGCCATGATGTAACAAAATCGCCTCCAAGCATGGTGTTGGGGGGAAATCTCTAAGGAGAACCCTCAACAAATACCAATTGTGTGGAAATAATAGGAGCTAGAAATCAAACATATTTGTCACCATTAAATTACAAGGACATGTATGCGTTATTCTTTGACGTGCTTTTGAGAAATTCACTAGCTTACACAATCCTCTAGTCTTTGTGTAGAAAAAAAAATTAAAATACATCAGAGAGCTAAATGTAATCCAAACTACAAGACTGACCCTTCTAGTAGTGTAGTCCACAAAGACAGCACCAACAGCCTTTAAGATGAAGTTGAATAGCAAATATCTCTGTAGCCCTCAGAATTACTGTATGCAATATGACTACTCAACACTAGACAAAGGTATAAAACTGAAGTTTAGAAACTAAAAATATAAAAAAACTTTAGTTACTAATTACCCATGTTTTTCTACTTGATTATATTGTTGTCCTTATTTTTAAAAAAAGACTTATAGTGCAATCTCTATGTCTACATAATTCACACAGTATTAATGTGTAGAGCTACCCTGCTAGCTACATTAAGGGTGAAGTTCACCATTTATATCCTTAGTTAAAATTTCAAACTCTGGGAGTTTCCTCAACTACATTCTTCATCAGAAGCGATTCTGACATTTCAGATTCCCTCTAGTGGAAAGTAAGAATATTTATCAGTTTTTATTTTTCATTTCAGAAATTAAGCTTTTTGTTAGCCAAGGGATTTTCTTAAAAAATGAAAACACAACTGATATTGTTTCACTAAGTAGTGCACGTAAAGCTACTTTTTGAGCAGAAGGATGCAGAGAAGTTCTCAAGGACTTGCATACTGAAGTGAAAGTCTGGTCATTTAGTCATGTGAAGGGATGTTTGGAGAGCTTCTTTGGCACAGTGGCAGTTTAAGGAGTTCCCACCTCTTACTGTTTATTCCCTCTCTGCAATCCCATCACTGTTGTAGCACAGCTGGTTGACCCACTTTACTGAAAGGCGGTGCCAAGGCCTGCTACAGCCAAATACACTGGATTACTTTTCAGCTAGATCAGTTCCTCAAGTCAGCTCCCCGCTCAAGCAGCTCTGCAGTAACAGCTGTTTAATGACAATACCTAAGCCCAATTAATGCAGATAAAAAGGGTCCTCCACTTCCCCTCTCACATTATCAGCCATAGACTTCTGCCCCTTACCGTGCTCCAGTTCTGGAACGTACTCAATCACATAAGCCAATGTGAGTGATTCATCTTAATGACTAAAAACTAATCTAGTAAAATACCACAGAATCACAGACCGGTTGAGGTTGGAAGGGACCTCTGGAGGTCATCTGGTCCAACCCCTTGCCCAAGCAGGGCCACCTACAACAAGCTGCCCAGGACTCTGTCTAGATGTTTTTTAGTATCTCCAAGGATGGAGACTTCACAACCTCCCTGCACAACCTGTGCCAGCGCTGTCACCCTCACAGTAAAAGTGTTTCCTGATGTTCACAGGGAACCTCCGGTGTTTCAGTTTGTGCCCATTGCCCCTTGTTCTGTCACTGGGTGCCACTGGAAAGAGCCTGGCTCTGTTCTCTTTGCACCCTCCCTTCAGTTATTTGTATGCATTAATACGATCCCCCCTGAGCCTTTTCTCTAGGCTGAACAGTTGCAGCTCTCTCAGCCTTTCCACATAGGAGAGATGCTCCAGTCCCTTAACCATCCATGTGGCTCTTCGCTGGACTCTCTCCAGCATGCCTATGTCTCTCTTGCACTGGGGAGCCCAGAACTGGACACAGTACTCCAGGTGCGGCCTCAGCAGTGCTGAATACAGGGGAAGGATCATCTCCCTCAGCCTGCCGGTAACATTCCTCCTAATGTAGTCCAGGATGCCATTCACCTTCTTTGCTGCAAGGGCACAATGCTGGCTTATGTTCAACTTGGTGTCCACCATGACCCCCAAGGACCTCTTCTTCAAGGCTGCTTTCCAGATGGTCTGCCCTCAGCATACATGGGTGCATGGGGTTGTTCTTCCCCAGGTGCAGGACTTCTTGCACTTCTCCTTGTTGAACTACATGAGTTTTCTCCACATCAGCCAAGTTGAATCAACTTGCCTTATGATCAGATAAACATGAAAAAAGACACAAGAGAGAAAAAGACTGAAGAAAGATATGGAAAAGCACTAAGGGACGGGGGGAAAACAGACCTCACAATTCAATGGTGACAAGTTATTAGTTTGGTTCTGCCATAATGTGAAACCATGCTTTGCATCAAGGCAACAAAAAGGATGGCTGAGGCACAGAAACCGTTTGAGACTGCTTAAACAGTGCTGTCAGATATGCAACCATGGCCTAAAAAAGTATTTTGGTTTTCAAATTCAGAAAATCAGAAAAACCTGGACCTTTACAAGCACAGGAAATTTAGAACCAATTTTGGGGTAGGTTCCTAAAATTTGTAGTTTTACCTCCAAGAAAGCTCAAATTAATCACAAATTATCCCTTCCTTAGAGTTGCTCTACACGTAATACTACAGGTAACACTGACAACAGAGGTCAGTATGACAACCCTTCCCCAACGCACAAAACAGTCTGCCCCTACAGTGTGTCCTGAAAGTAATATTCCTCCCTCTCCAAACACCAAGAATAAATACATCAAGTCTTTCCTGAAAGCACTGTACTTGCTGCATAGAAGTTTTTGGCACAATACACACGTCACATGGAATTTCATGATTCCAGACACAACGAGAGTGTTGAAGCCACTGCACAGCATGATGTCAACATATTGCACACAAACAGCAATATGAAATCACCTACAAAGAAGAAAGCCACTATACAACTTTAAATCCCAGCAACATGTGAAAACCTTGAAAATCTTCCTGAACAAAAAGTTCTAGAGAGAAAAAGGGTAGGCCTAAAGAAAAAGTATACATCAGCTGAAAAAAAGGGCGGGTAGTAATTTAAGCAGTATTTTTACAGTCCTTTTGCCTTCTACAGTAACTCTAAGCCACCCTAACTCTCCCATTACACATAGATCTGCAACATGTTAAGTTTCAACTTCACTTTGCTTACATAAAGACAGCTATATGGCCTTAATATTTATACATGTGAACAGTTCATTTACCCAGTGTGGTGCTCTATGACAACCACCACCAAAACCAGACTGACTATAGGTCTTATTTTTCGCAGTATTCATTTGGAGGCAGTGCAAATTCTCCAACAAAATCCAAATCCTAACACGTCAGAAACAACCCAGTTATTCTGCATGAGGTTTTTACTTTATAATAGTGCTAGATTACCTCAGCAGCCTTACTGAGCCACTGAAACACACCCTTTGTTTTCCCTTCTTTTTACAAGAACATTCCCTGTCAAGACATTTGCAGCAATAGTCAGTCTCGCTACTGCTGGTTTTTCAGAACTATAAAAGAAGTAGAGGGAATAATAAAAAGCAAATGAAAAAAGTTTTTTACCAAGCTCAGTTATAAAATGGAGCTTTAACATACTTTCATTTTTTTTTTTATTATTTTTACACAACAATCATTACAATATTTTAGCTCTTAGAAATAATACTAAATTACATTTATAAAGGAAATACTTGGAAGGAAATACTACAGGCAATAACACTGATCAAAAGATTTATGAACCACGATTCAAGACTGGAACAGAGGAATTACCCATATTGCAGCTGTGTGTATTAAGTGAGGTTTTTCCTTATTATGGCCCTGATTTGACAATATGCTTATAGCGTACACATCTTCATTAGAACTATTCAGAGACTGGAAATACAGTGCATATTTGACACACATCTTTTGAAACGGAAGCCTGTGTGACATAATGCAGGATAATTAAACTTCTTCAGAAGTTTTGCTCCATGACTGGTTATGAGCCTAATACTTTTCTGAATAAAACATGGTTTAATTGATATAATTTGCCTTTATGGAGCTCAAGACACAGAACATGCTTCTTACCTGTAATTGTTGATACTTTGCTACGTTAATCTTATCTAATGATATTGCCAAATCAGGATGACGGATAACATCATCTAAATCTTCTGTGTCTTCGGTTTCAGATGTAGAAGCACTTTCTACTGTCACTTTCACAGGAATACCTGTCTAATTACATCAGAAAAGAAAAATACACCCACTCACAGCATTACACTGTGCAATAAAAATCAAAGATTAAACAGTACCAAAAACTTAACTGGAATTGATCATTTCCCAGAGTCCCTTACAATACAGATACATTGTCCAGCTATGCAATTTTGAAATAAATTTGCATAAAACAATATAAAAAAAAATCGTATGTATGCACATATTGGGTATAAGTGGCAAGGTGCTGGCAGCGGGGGCTGCAGGGTGGCCCCTGTGCGGAGGGGCCGGGGCTGCCCTGGGCCAGACAAAGCCGTTTCCAGCCAGCTCCAACCGACCCACCGCAGGGCACGGCTGGGCCGCGCAGCCAAGGTGGCGGCACCTCGGGGAAAGCCTGTTTAGGAAAGGGCAAAAAATGCCAGAGGGGGAGAAGAAGAGGGAACAAAGAGTGAGAAAGAGCAGAGGGAACACCAGGGCTTGGAGGAGGAGGAGGAGGTGCTCCCTGGTGGAGCTGAAGCCCACACTCCACCCCAGGGAAGACCCCATGCCAGAGCAGAGGGATGGGCCGAAGCAGCTGAGGCCCGTGGGCAGCCTGTGCTGGAGCAGGTTTTGCCAAAGGGCTGCAGCCCATGGGAAGCCTACGCCAGAGCAGGGGATAAGTGTGCTGGCTTCAGCACCCACCAGACCCTTCTGTGAGCCAATTAAATTCACTAGTACGTACTAACTTCTCCAGCTTTTCTCGGGGCGGGGGAGGGGGGAAGGGAGAGGGAGGAGATGTAAATGAGATGCAAAGGAGAAGAAAGAGGGGATTTTTTTTTCCCCTGCTGGTATGTTTATTACGGCGGTTCACAGATGGGTTCAAAGACAAGTATGTAGTCCACAAGCAAAAGGAGAAAAGAGAGGAAGGGGGGAACAGAACCTTTCAGAGAAAAATGCTGTTAATTCTCCTTACTGCCTCTAGAGGGATTGTGCCCTTACTCAAACCCAGCTTGCTCATAAGGCTAAGAAACCAAAACATAGTGATACAGAAATGGGAATAAACTAAGTATCAAAGACGTTTCAACCAAATGCTGATGTAAACTATTATTTTGCACTCCTGTGAGAGACTTTAAAAGTACGTTCCAGTCTTAACTATTAGACAATAAGATTCTGTTGAGAATACTTTCATCTTTTTTTCAGGCATTCATCTACTAAATGAACCATCATATGAGAGAGAGAGAGTACCTGAATCTTCACTGGTAATTCTTCAGTACTATCCACTGGCCCCCCTCTAAAGGTAGAAAAAAGCACTTTTCAGAAAAGTAAGTTTATATAATGTCACCATTGCTACTTCCATTTCCAAACACAGGATTCTAGAACAGGTGAAGCAGTAAGAATAACAGCAGCATCAGACACTACACTGTATCCCTTTAACACCCATTACATCCTCATTTTGTTCTATTAGTACTCCTACTTAATCATGAATTAGAGCAACATTACTTGATGCTAACGATAATATTTTCAATAGGCATCTTGGCTTAGTTAATTATTATGAACTAAAGTTAACAGAAGAACTTGGTGTTCAGCATTTTGAAAAACAAGTTTAATAAAAATAGTTATGATAGAGCATTAAGTAATTTTTTGTTTAAATATTTATATAGCCTCCATTTTGAGAGGCCAAGGTCTAGAGAATACCTTAAAAAAAAAACAAAACAAAACAAAAACTGTTTCAAAAGGAAGAATGATAATAATATTATGGCTTCCATGTGTAACATTTTTTTTTTAAATTTTACTTCACAGGGCTTAGATAACCACAATAATTATGTTGGCATTGGGGGAGATCGAGAAGAAAGAAGAGGTGGAAAAAATACCTAGGCACCTCGAACTGGATGCCAGATCAACTATACTACAAGCTTAGAAAACTAAATTGCATCTTCAGCTATGGTAAGTCTGATATATCATCAGTAACAAGACAACAAGCAAGCAAGGTGGGTTTGGTTGTGGGTTTGTTTTTTTTTGCTACTCCTGGATATTCTCATGGCCATCAAATGATATCTTTTTGTGTATTTTAAAAACTTACTGGAATAGAATTTATGTAACATCCTCAAAATTTATATAAATAGAAAAAATTATGGATGCAATATGAAATTCTGTGTGTAACTTCCCAACATGTATTTTTAAAAACTAACACTGCTCCCTACTACATTATCATGCAGGTTTTATGCTTTATTATTTTCCTTTGTACTATGAAAACCTCACCTGCATCTCTTTGCACGTTCTGCAGTCCGCCAAGGAAGGAAGCCTTTTGTGCCCGGTGGTAGTGGTTTTGGTGAGTAACTATCTTTCACAGATGTATTTTTTTTCCCAGGGCTTACAGACTTTTTAGAGGTTAATCCTGTATTGAACAGCAAGAATAGGAGAAAAGATAATTCATTATACCTAATTATTTACATATAAATTTACAGCTTACTGTTCGTAAGTAAAATCTCCTATATAATAGAAGAGACTGTAGGAAATCTGGCTTTCAGTCTGATTTTGCTAAAGTGTTCAAAAAATTTTGTTTTGCTTCTCAAAAAGAGGGGTGGACAGCTTATCTTCTTGCGATTATAAGCTGGTATACTTAACTTTATGTTAGGTTGATCTAACTAAGACACGCTGTTATGCAAAAAAGGAAGCAAAGTTTTGTAGCTTAAGACGTTTATTCACATTACTAATTTCAGATACTTAACTGCACTGTCTCAAGTGGGAGCTTCAGACAGTCCACGTAGACAATAAGGCTATCTATGTGCTTCAAATTGCCCTCTAGTGGCTTTCGTGTGTAGAACGTTGGGTTTGTAACTGGCAAAATGCTTGAAGCTAAAGCTGGTACTCCTGTTGATCGCTTCTACAGAACACCAGCATTGTCTTCACTTAAGAGGAATGAATAATGAAAAGTCATGTTCACTAGTCCAGTCTTTTGTTGCCGTTTAAATGGTATAGAAATGCGTAACTGTGGTAACAGAATTCCAAATTTCAGTTTGTTCTCAGCAAGTAAACAGGATAGAGTATTTTTCACCCCCGACTCCCTCCCTCTCTTTAAAAACAACAAAAAACACCCCCACCCACCCCCAAAACCCTAAAAACGCAACTATAAGTCACGCATTTTCTTCTTCCATCACCCTGATCACCACAGTTTATTTATACAAAGACTTCAATTTGATTTATGCTTACCTCTCTGCTTCCAGATAACTAGAGCAAAGATGAAAGACAGCCAAATGTATTACAGCAAAGTTTTTAGTAACTTATTGAAAAAATTTAGTGTATTGCAGCTATCAGTACTTAATTATAAAGATTCAAGATACCTATGTTATTTTAAACATACTATTTATAATAGGTTTACATGAAGTTAAAAAAAAATAAATTTTAGAACATTTTGTACATCAGTAAAAAACGCATGCTTGTTTGTTCTGGAAGAGGACAGTCTGCTACACAAAGGTTACATCATCAGAAGAACTAGGCAACTAGGAAGCTTGGTGGTAGTAGGAAGTGAAAGCTTGTGGAGAGGATGCACTCAGAATAAATACGTGCAACGCTTCCACATATTTAAGTCAGCATATCCTACCATTTTTCCAGTCACATATCTAGCAGCACTAAAAACAAGAGCAAGTTTCCTACAGAAACCACCGATGGTAGAAGACACATTACTGAATTAAGAATAAATGGAATTTTTATTTGAAGACAAGTATTCTACAGAACACTAACATTTAGACACATTGTATATTTTATAATCAAAGCTCTTACACATTAGAAGATTATTTTGTAGACAAAATTTACTATAGTCAGAGGAAATAAAGACAGTATTACCAATACGAATAGTAGCTTTTCCTTTTCGACCACTTCCTAGGACAATAGTTCTTTTCTTTGGTCTAGTTTTCAAAGCATCCTTGGAAGATGGAGACATCAGCCACTTATACTGGAATTTTTTTTTTTTTTTAAAGAGAGACAAATTGTTTTAGTAACTGATATTTAAAGAAGTGCTCATTTAAGATTAGAGGGGTTTTTGTCAGATACATGGAGAACACTGCTAGTTACAGAAAACTTAATAATAAACTGTAAAATTAAGGAAAAACAAAAATCCCACAAAGCTCCAATTCAAACACAGATTCAATGCAAGTCTGAGTGCCACATTACCAGAAAGTGTTCCCAGAACACCACTATAATACCCCATCCAATATTTTCCTTTCTCCTGTGCAAAACGCTTCTCCTTTTATAGTAAAAGAAATGGCATTAACCCTATAAAAAGGCAACTCTGGCTTTTGCTTTTCATTCTCAGAAAGCTGGCTTGCTAGGAATGACTGGCTTAGGCCAAAGTTCTCCAGAGTAATAAAAGCTTCCCTAACATGATTTTGTATTACCAATAGTTAGTATTTTTAAAAAATATGAAGTTTAATTTTCACTGTCTGTGATGAAAATTCATCCTTACACAGCAAAAGCCTCGAAACCAAAATTAAGACATAGTGATAATCAAAGGCAATTGCTGTACTTCAAACTTCGCTTCCTTACAGCAACAGCTCTATTCTTAAAGGTTCCCCTTTCCCCAATAAAAGTTTTATTATTCCAGGTAGATATTCTTAAGTTACACTGTCACTTATTTTTCAGCGTGCACCAAGCTACAGTTCGTACAAAGTCTAGTGCTGAAGCAGCTGTCAAAGGAAATGCAGTTGACACAAAGCGTATCTCAGACAGCCCTAAACCTCACATCAGAGTACCAGGAACGGTATGCCAAATTTACTCCCACCTAATGCACAGGGAAGCTTAAAATGCCATTACTGTGCTCCATCTAGTTTAGTCCAAGAAAAACTTCTTTTTTTAACACTGTGGACTCAAATAATCCTGCATAAGTTTTACTGGGTCTACACCTGGATCTAGCTCCTGAAACAAGTGAATTATTCATTTTAAACTAAAAAATAGACAGAAAGAGTAAAATTACATTGTAAACTTCCAAGAGCAAGAGTATCTTAATTTTGTTTTACTACACACATAAAAAAGCAGCTATACTAGGTTAAACCTAAAGCTCATCTAGCCCAGTAGGCTGTCTCTTGTCTAGCTGCCTGCTGCGGTTGTACAACATCCAAGTATAAAGACAGCAAACATATTAAGACACTGTTGAAAAATGACCAAGTCCTTGAGCTGAGACTATGAATGCAACTTGTTTTATAGACACCTTCAGTGGATTTTTCCTTTAAGTTACACCCAATCACAACAACAATTGCAATCCACTATATTAGCTAGACAGGGCTGCTAGGATAATACAAATTTCCTCTGTTTTAGCTGCCCATCAAATTTAAACGGATCAATTAGCAGTAGGCAGCTCTTCTTGCAAACTTGAAAACGCAACCCAAAAGGCAAGCACCTACGTGCTATTGAAAAGCAAAGAGTAACAACCAGGTTTTATGCAGAACAGGATGGAAGGGCTGCTGTGACTGGTATGCAGTAAGCAAGTGGTGACAGTACATTACAGGCTATTTGTGGCAGCCAAGACATGACCTTTTGTAGTTATGATGGCTTATTATTATGAGGCCATTCAAAAGCCCACCAAACTTCCCTTTGTAAAGCAACACAGCAGCACCTCAGCATATTTTCTGCATAAGCAAAATCATGGAGTTGACACAACAGGTGCCATGATGAGATGGTACAGAATGCAGCTCTGCCACTTCTCAGATAGAAACAAATTCGACACTTTACTGAGTTTTACTCATAAGAATTATGACAATTAGCCTTTGGCAGAATAAAAAGCTGAAGCCAGAGGCAGTACTGGGGATGATAATCCATTCAACTCTTTAGTTATCTGTGGGTGAGATACGGTATGAGTTAGGCCACTTGCTGCAAGAGTAAGCGACAGATTAGTTTCACAGAGAAAATTACATCTTACACTTTGTGTTCAAGAAGTATCTATAGATAGGCTAAACTTAGTCCAATTGATTCTTCATTTTCTACCAATATGAAATCCAGATCTCTAGAAACCACAATAAGTAAAATTTAAAAAAAAAAATCCCTACTAAATTAAATAATTTCCAAGATAGATAACCATGTTTTCTCCACTACAAAAAATGGGCCAGCACATCCTTTTAAAACCTCACAGGTTTGGCAACAGTGCACAGATGACAAAAGGAAGCAATGTAGATGTTAACTGACTGCATTCTGTTTAACAAGCTTAAGCTACAAGAAACAAACATTACTTCTTTAAATTTGTAACCTTTGTCTATAATGGATCCTCCATAAAAAAAAATTCACGGAAAATCTGAAAAATAACTGAAATTTTTGTATTATGCTAAAATGTGTTAAAAATGAAAAGAACCAGACTGTTAGTTACATCCAGAATTTAGAGTATGTCATTAGGACTCTCACAAATACACTCTTAAATTGTTTTTACTTGTAGGTTGTTCTTTTTAAATTGTATGGCTGAATTTTGATGATTGACAGAATGAAGAAGCAGGCCTTGCAGTTCTTTCTGCAACAGAGCTTAATGGCCAACTGTCTTCACTAATACCTCTGACAATTTACTAATTTATTCCCTGAGTTTTGACTCCTTAAAAAAAAACAACAAAAAACCCCACAAAACACACCACCAACACCCACACACAATACAACAAAACAAAACCCCACATGGCTGCCTTTCAATATAGAGCACATCAAGACACTAGCTCAAAGAAACTCAACTGTTTTTCTCTTCGTAATATCCAGGCTTCTATAACTGAGCTCAAGAACAACTGTAAATCCTAGATTAGGGTAGTAAATGTTTCAGTTTCAAAAGAATACCAACCTCAACATCAAAAGTTTGTGTTCGTCTTGATAAACAGGTGGATTACCCCTTTTTGAGTGTCTGCACTGATCCCATGATAAACAGCAAGTATTATTTACAACAGCCTACTCACAGAGCTTACGAAATAAAGCATCTAGGCTGTTTTCACTTGCAGAAGAAGCAAAGTTACTTAGCAAGCTGGTGGTCAATCCTTTTTCATTCGTATTGTTAACGAGGTATGCAGAATTACTGACGTCATCAATAAGACTTAAGACACTGCACTACCTGGATGAATATCAAACAAATGTCTTGAGTTGTGTTAGCTCATAGTATATGGGAGATTCCCCAGAGTTGCTTCTCTTCACAGTTCAACTTTCCAATCATCTTGAGCATCTCCAGGCAGATGCTACTCTCACGTGATCCCTGCAACACTTTGCAAGTGTTGACTGCATCTGCCAAGGAGAATACCATGTTGCTGCTAGTGTTTGTAGTTTTTCCCTTCATAGTGTTTTTTCAAACTGCTTAAGAGTCAGACTTCTGTTTATAACTAGAATAGCCGTTTTATATTCATTCTGAACAAAGTTGTCCCTTAAAAAAAATAAAAGCAATGGCAGCTACAAAGAAAACCCCAAACTCACTCCAAAATGCCGAACACATACCTCCAAATTAGCACTATTTCCATTCATAAGAACTCTTTCAATAACATTTTTCATCATAGCGTGATCTAGAATGAATTAAGATATCGTATTAAGAATTTCCTGTATGAGACAAGTATTTATGCAAACAAACAGATCACTGAATAAGCAGTACACATTACCTACCCTGCTCCCTTCCCCCATTTTAAAAATGTTTAACAAAATACCGTTACAGGTTTTTTCCTTAAAAGTAATTTATTTTTCCGCCCAGAGTTACTGAAGCAAAACAAAACAAAACAAAACAACCCAAAACAAAACTAAACCACAAAGAGGACAAAGGTAGATATAGATACATACCAACCAATGGATTTTTTCTTATGTCAAGTACCACTAATGTTCTATTAGTTTGAAGAGCATCTAATAATGACTTTGCTCCTTCATTGGATATTCCACACTGCTGCAAATCAAGTGCTAAAATGTTTAAGGAAGTAAAAAAAAAAAAATTCAGTGGCGTAACCTGTAAGTCAATATCTAATACAATTAATGCACACCTGCTGAAAACCTTTCATAGAACATGAAGCATGAGAAAAGAGGACATGACAATAACAGCCATGTGTAAAAACAACAATATTACTTTCAGAGAAGATGACTAGAAATTTAAATCAGTATTATAGATCAACATTAAGAAATAACTGCTAAACAACTGCAAAAGAAAGAATATAAAAATCACCATTCTTGACAATTCCTAGTAGATATAATATTCCCAGGCACCAATTAATTCAACTGCCCAAGGTAACATTGTATGTACAAACAGACAACTTATGCCTAAAAAGTCTGAGTCTGCTTCCACAGGTTCACTGCTTGCAGGTGTCAGTAAGTTACATGGTTGCCATGAAATAGTACTATCATGGCTTTGGCATTTATTTCATGCTGTGCACACACAGTATCACAGAATGGCTGAGGTTGGAAGGGACCGCTGGTGGTCATCTTGCCAAACCCCCCTGCTCAAGCAGGCTCACTTAAAGCCACTTGCCCCGCATCATGTCCAGACAGCTCCTAAAGACCTCTAAGGACGAAGACTCTACAACCACTGTGGGCAACCTGTGCCCGTGTTTGGTCACCCTCACAGCAAGAAAGTGTTTCCTCATGTTCAGGAGGAATCTCCAGTGTTTCAGTCTGTGCCCACTTCCTCTTGCCCTGTCACCAGGCACCACTGGAAAGAGCCTGGCTCCACCTTCTTTACGTCCCTTCAGATACTTTTATGCCTTGATGAGACCCGCCCTGAGCCTCCTCTTCTCCAGGCTAAACAGTCGCAGCTCCCTCAGCCTCTCTTGAAATGAGAGTTGCTCTAGTCCCTTCATCATTTTAGTGGCCCTTTGCTGGACTCTCTCCAATAGCGCCAGCTCTCTCCTGTACAGGGGAGCCAAGGTCTGGTCTCACCAGTGCTAAGCAGAGGGGAAAAATCGCCTCCCTCAACCTGCTCGCAAGTCTCTGCCAAATGCAGCCCAGGATACCATTAGCCTTCTTTGCCGTAAAGGCACTTTGCTGGCTCATGGTCAGCTTGTTGTCCACCAGGACCTTCAGGACCCTTTCTGCAAAGCTGCTTTCCAGTCACACAGCCTCCAACATGTTCTGGTGCATGGAATTATTCCTGCCCAGGTGCAAGACTTTGCACTTCCTTTTGTTGAACTTCATGAGGTTCCCATCAGCCCGTTTCTCCAGCCTGCTGAGGTCCCTCTGGATGGCAGCACGTCCCCACCTTCCCAGGGACCGAAGTATGGCTGACTGGCCTGTTGTTCCCCAGGCCCTTCTTCCCAGCCTTCTTGTAGACAGGAGTGACACTTGCTATCCTCCAGTCCTCAGGCACCCCTCCCAGTCACCATGATCCTTCAAAGATTATTGACAGTGGCTTCAAAATGACATCGGACAGCTCCCTCAGCACTTGCGGATGCGTCCCATCAGGGCCTATGGACTTCCGTATGTCCAGTTTGCTTAAGTATTCTCTAATCTGATTCCCTTCCATCAGTATGCGCATTATCTGTACACCTGGCTCAAACTATAAAACAATTTCAACAGGTATTTACTTACACAACCACATTAGTCATTTTGTACAGATATACTGTAGAGCAAATTACTTCTCCAAAATAATAGAGGACAATACTAGATGGCACAATAATATTCGGAGACTTTGACAATTCAAAAGAGGAAGAGAAATTTCTTTTTAAAGAAGATTACTCTTTCCTAGCTAAATAGTGAGTTACTCTTCTAGCTAAATTTGCTGTAACTGACAATTTTAAGTTTTCTCCTGCCACTGCTATATCTTAAGAGTCAGTATTTCACAATACCTTTTAGCCAAAGGTCCTCCCCTAGACAGTCTGCAAAGGCACTTGCTCCTCTATCTCCAACAAGCATGTTGCAGTTGAAAGTAATCCGCCTCAAGCCGGACATATAGTCAAGTTCAGGTCTCCTGTAACGTAGGCTTTCAGCCCAAGCTTCACCATGTCTTTTCATTGCCTGGTGCTTTGCAAACAAAGCAGCTGTTACCAAGTGCAAAGGCAAAGCCATTGCTGATGATGAGAAGCTCACAAGTTATCTTTGTAACTGATGTTTAATAGCTTGAGTGCTGATATAAGAAACACAGTTACACCATTTCTGAGTTCAAGAAATACAAGTAATTTTTAAACATTACAGCTAAGTCACGTTTGTTCGGATCATCCAATTTGCAATGCAAATTATTAAATATGGCTACAAAACATCTTATTACCTTCTTTTTGCAGACAGACGCTGTCAACGCATCTTGAATAGGAAACACACACTAGGAAATTATGTGCTTTCATGCAAATCAATGTTAACATTAATTAGAATAGTGTACTAGTCACAAGCTTACTAATCAGTTAATTAGTAGCTTCTGAACTGTAAACTCAATTATTCTTACCCAATGCTTAAGAATACTTAAGACATTTTTCAAAATTTGTGACAATGAAAGAAGCGTTCCCCAAAACAGGTGTCAGACATTTACAGCCCTAATCCTCATTTTAAAAAAATACATCAGTCTGAACTGTTATTTGTTTAACTGATGTTTACTAAGAAACACCATATTTAAATCCCACACCAGTAAACTAAGCTACTTTTGGCATACAAAGTCACACATTTCAGAAGAAGTATTCACATGCTTAACTTGAGTATTCACATATGCTGCTCACAACGTGCTGTAATGGATTTAGAGCTTGAAGGTAAAAGAAAAAAAAATCACACGTATTTAAGTTCTTGTGAACATTTGGTTCTAAGACAGGTGATTAAATTACCTTTAATACATTCGCTATATGTTCTGCTCCTTGCCAGGTGAGGCTACATCCTGTGAAGTTTACATATCTGATAGTAGCTGAATTCTTTATACTCTGACAGATTGCTGAAGAAAACAAAAGCATGCATGTTATCTATACACACCACAGCCAGATTATCAGAGCACACTTTTTCACTGCCATATTAAGAAGCTGAATCAGCTTTAACAGGCAAAAGCCTTGACAAAGAACCAGTGTTGAAATACAATGTATATTTTAAATACTTTTAAGGTGTTCTAAGACTGTATATTTCTAGCCCAACTGTTTAGCAAAGACTATCTGAACAAGCTAGAAAATATTTTATTCCAGTTTACTTATGTAAACATGAACAAAACAAGAAGGAGTTAACCTGATATGACTGTTGTTTTAAATAAAAGTATAAACATCATTATAAAGTAGTATGACTATTTGCTAGCATGAAATGAAGAAATTGAAGTCTTCCAATGTTGTTAAGTCATGTAGAATAAAGTGGAGATTGTTATTTTAATCACTATAGACAAATCTAAAACAGGAATAGAAATACTGAAAAACTTAGTTACCTATTTAAAGGACTAAAAAAAGAGAGAAGTATATTTGCACATTTTTGGTTCTGAACTTACTTTCTAATCCTCCATCTCCAATTGGACAGTGGGCTAAAGAGACACTCTCCAGAGATGAAGCTGTGGCCAAGCCCTTCAGAATAAAAACAATGTTTGTTAACTGGCTTGAAAAGCAAAAATACAAACAAAGAAAAGACCAAGTCACCCAAACTGCTCAGAACTCTTTGTGCTCCCTACAAAAAACTCTAGGGGGTTCAGAGGAAGGTCAAAACAAGTGAACCTTAAAGCTCAGTTTAAGCTGGTTCACTTCTTTAGCATTGGAGGAGCCATAGCCTATGGGCGACAAGCAGCAACCTCCTTTCCTAGAAGCCACTCACGAGCGAACTGGAGAGTGTTCCCATAACACATCTTGGAAGACTGGTTTTAATCTCCTTGGTGTCACACAACTTTCCTTCTGTTATGCACATGCACAGTAGTTTCAGTCACAAGCATAGGTTATATGCCCTAAACACATGGCAGAGATGTTACTAAGAACTTTGTAACACGCCTTGATGAATCAGGGCAAGAGAAGGTTACGTGATTTTGACAGGTTCAGCAAGATTAGGTTATACTAAATGTCTCAGCAGAATCATTCATACGATGGGTAACTCAAAGATATCAGAAGAGGAACATCCTTATCTGTGACAAACATTTATAAAATTTAGTTGCTATTTCTCTATGTTCTAAGCATATTTTCCATTTATTTGTACACTGATATATTCTCACCTTTGTTAAAAGTATTAGATCTCTCTCCCTCAGAAGCAAACCCTGCAGTTCTAAATTTTTTATTACATCTGATATACTGAGACAGCCTTTGACAGCTTTGCATAGTTGGCCAGTCAAGTCTTTTGATCGAATTGCTGGAATTCTCCTTCTAAAGTAAGTCTTATATCTCTCAACACCTAGTGAACAACAAAAATTACACATCAGTAAAATCCAGTCCCTATTGACTTAAAAGCAATCATAATCACACCTTGCTTTTTTGCTGCTTTCCTTAAATAGAATTGAAGAAATTCCTTTGGTATTACAATTCCTCCCCCCACATATTCAATCACACTCAAGTTTTATGCAACGAATTCTAACATGCATACATCAATCTACTTATCTTTTATAGCCATCACTACAAACCTGATTCTCCAAGACCTTGTTGATGAAAACTTCTTATTCCAATAGAAGTCAGAGTCTTATTATGCCTCATAGCATTCAGAAGTGGTGCCCAATCAGCAGCTTTGATGCGATCTACAGTTAGATCAAGAGCACCCTGAATCAGGTTAGCCTTCACAGCTTTCAGTGGGACAGAGCCTTGAAGAGCACAAAGATGTTCATAATGCGAGTAGAAATCCAGCATGCACTGCCTTCTTATTTTGACTGACTCAATCATTTCTTTTAGGTGATAAATGTCTCTCTAAAATAGGGGAAGGGAAAAAAAAAAAAGATATAAACTTTTTCCAATGTGTAATTGATTTTGCAACACAGTCTAAATTCAACATGCATACCCAAAACATGAGTATGTTCATGGATATTGTATAGCATGTACATGTCTTTGATGTGGCTGCTAAAACACTGATGTCTTGTGATGCTCACCACCTGTGTAAGTACAGATGAATGAATAAGGGGGTGAAAAAAACCAACCAACAAACCTGTGTTTTTATTCTTCCACACAAATAGGTATACCCAAAACACAAAGAGGTATACCCAAAACACAAAAGGCCTAGTGTTCAGGCACTAACTCCCATAAAGTTCTTGTTTTCCTCTTAAAATTTAATTTTGTAGTATCAGGGTGTACAGGGCATAGACTCCTGAAAGCCCTGGACACTCCCTGACCCACCATCAAGGGATACAAATGACTATTCCATAGAGAGCTAGTTGTGAGCTTCTCTGCTACTTCAATCAAAAGTCTAAATTCCCATAATACAGAATAAAACAAGGGTTTTCCTAAATATTTTTGCTACTGCATACCTTATATACTTATCCCGGTATATTTAGGAAAGCACTTTTCAGGCATAAGTTTTTGTTACATATTAGTACCCATGTAGCAAAACAGTACTAACTCCCAAGTAGAATCTCTAAATACTGCTATGGCACAGCTATTAAGAGTAATTAATTCCATGGTCTCAATAGGAATATTTGTCAGCTTATTTAGAGGACCCATTTACTTATTTATTACTCAAGACATCATTAAGTATCCCACATGTGGTATCAAACACTGTTTACATTGCGAACATTTTTTCATATTGTTAAAGACTAGGAAGCTTCAGCTGACCTTCTGAAACACTTTGTATGTCAACATGGGACAAGAATTACTGGATATGTACAAGCACATGAGGACAGTACTTTGTAAGAATACAATTTAGAAAAAAATAACCACATTATTAGTATTTGGGTGACTGAAACTGTAACAATAGTAGGAATAGAAACTCTAATAACAGTTTCTCTACGCCCTTTTCTTTCTTTTATTTTAGCTCTGATTTACTAGCATTAGATAACGACCACACTGTGGCCACAGGAACAGAAATGACTAAATTATAATCCAACACCTCAGCTTCAGAAAGTGACCATCAACTGTAAAGCATCACTGGCTTCAGGTGATGTATCAATGCACAACATATTAGTCTTTTATCTCCAAAGCTTAAGCAACATTCTGTCACAGTGGCTTTCATTGCAACACCTGAACACCGCACCTCTATCTAACTGAAGTAAAGAAAGGAGCTCCTAGCCCTAGCACTGGAGTTTAACTCACTTGCAGGTAGAAAGGAAAAGTGCCAAGCTGATCAGACCCACAACAACTTCCAACTGATAAACAACTATGTAAACTAGAACTCTTCTGCATGCAAGTTAGTGCATCTGACACAACCCTAGAATATCCTGACTGGCTCTGAGGATGTACACAGGGTACAATTATTTACTATCTCTTTCCATATAGGAGCAAGAAGACATCAGATGGTACTAGCTGCTGGCAAATTAAAGTAAAATAAAGAAACAAAGCACATAGTAAAACTGAGGAAGCTATAAGGTTATAGCGACTCGAAAAACAGCTGGGCACATCTATAGGGGGGCAAAAACATTCCATACAAGACCACTGCCCACAGAAACAACGGCCATGCCCTACACCCGGAACTGCGAGGCACACGCAGGAAGCTTAACTGCGCGCGTACTCTCCGCTTACACACTTTATTAAGCACGGCCTGGTGGTCTGCTGGGGATAAACACATTTTATTTGACCTGCTGGACCACTGCATTCCAGTGTGTAATACAGCACCCACCTAACATACGCAAATAAACAACTCTGGTTATAACTGGGGTAAAACAGGTTTTTATGTTTCACCCACTCAGTATTGCCACCAACTCAGGGAACTACTTCAGTGCTCCGCTTCCCCAACAACGTACACTGTTAAACCGACATCAACTGCAGACCGCCGTTCGCCATCAGCCACGGGGACATGACAGCAGTCGCTCCCTCCCGCCCCGCACTCCCCCCCCCCCCCCCCACCGGCCCGGACAGTCCCACCTTCCGGGCAGGGCCACCAGCCCCCTGCCCGCTCCCATCGCGGCACCGACACGACCGCGCGGGAGTTACCCGCCTTCCCCTCCGTGCCCCGGCCCCGGCCCCGGCCCCGAAGCCCGCGATCCGCCGCTGAAGCGCGGCGCCGGCGGCCCCCTCGCACCCCCTGCCGAGCCCGCCGGCCGCCGCCAGCCGTTACGGCAGCCGCCCACCTCCGCTCGGGCCTCAGCCGGTCACGCGCCCGCGGCCGTTTCCCTGGGATCCCCACCGCCGCTGGCCCGCCCGCCGCCACGTGGCGCGCCGGGCTGCCCCCCGATTGGCTGCCACCCCTCCGGCCTCCTGCCTTCATACATTCAAAATGGCCGCGCCCGGCCGCCGCGCTCCCGTGCCCCGCCTCGCCAGTTGCGCTTCGGGAGGGCTCTCGCTCGCTGGCCAGGGCGGGAGGTCGGTCCCGGCAGCCGCCTCGGCTCCGGTGCGGTCGCGGCGGGGGGCCGGGAGGCCTGCCCGTCCTCGGAGCCCTACCGCCCCGCTCCTGCCTCCTCCCGCGGCCGCGGGTGCTGGTATCCGAGCGCAGCCCCGCGACGGGGTGAGCAGGCCGGGCGCAGGCCGCCGGCGGGAGCTGGGCTCCCGCGGTCCCGGCAGCCCCCGGCCCCAGCCACGCACCTTGCGGGTGTGCGGCCCGCCAGGCCGACCGGCAGCCGAGGGATCGGCAAGGTGCGGTGAGCTGTTCTAGGCGTTGCTGCCGCATAAACGCTTCCCTGCTGAGGGCAGGGTAAGTTTAGTAGGTTCCTTTCTCCCTGGTCCCCACACGAGCATAGTGTGTCTTTAGAGCAGAGCCAGACAGGAGAGATCTAAAACAGGTTATTAGACAAATATTCTACCGCTAAATGGACACTACTGTTCCCTAAATAAAAACTTTAAATGCAGTGCTAGAAGAAACGAAACATACTGTCCTTGAGTATGTCGTTATAGACACTGTGTAGCTTTACTGTCAGCAAAGCAGATGTATAGTGAGCTGTACAGATAAACATTTTGAATTACAGCAGTAGCTGCAGTCAGCTGGTCTCAGCAGTCTGAGGGGGAGTAAAGAAGTTCCTCTTCCACAGCTGCATGTCTCATTAGTTTGCTAGGTTAGTTCACAAAGACGTGACTTCAATTCAGATCAGAGAGTTCTCACTAACGTTCAGCGGAGAGCATTACAAGGTGTGCTATTTCAGGCAAAATGGCTCAAATGTAGTCCATGCACTGATCCTAGAATTTGTTGTTCATTTGTGGACAGGGACATCAACTACTTAAGAAAATTATTACTGTAAATTGACAACTAAGAGTGATTTGGTTATTTAAAAAGTTATGATTCTAGTCTGCTTGTAGACCGCGGGATTTAAACTCTAAAGCTGAGCAAACTCCAGAGAAATTAAACAGGTTAAGGCCCCTAGAACACTGTGAGAACACTATGTTCACATGGATGCAATATTACACACTGTCTTTAACTAACATCAGAAGCAACTGAAGTAGCCTGAGTGCTATAATCAAGTCCAGAATGAGAATTGTTTCAGTAAGTCTGAGGTCACCATCCGTACAAGTTGTTTCATCATGACATTTTGTGAATCGAACACAAAAGACAAGGGACGTAGGGCCACAACCAGCTAAATGGCAACAGCAGTCTTTCATTTCTTGACTGCATGACAAAATATTTCCAGTGCTTGTCATACCTCTGGATGCCACAGACTAAAGCAAAGAAAAATTTAAATATTCTCAAGAATCTTTACTTTTTAAGATTTGCTGTTTGTGCTACTTAATTAAATCAGTTTTTAACAGGTAGGGAGTTAATGAGCAGGGACTACTTCACTGCTAGTCCACATGCATTTGTAATTTTCTCTTTGATTAATATGTCCATAACAACTTTTGTACTTTTTTAAAATTCCTTTACCCACCTTATTTCTCTGGACAGTCTTTTCACCCAGTCAGGATTTTGCTCTTGTATAGCATGACATCTGCAAACCATCTTTTATCTACAAATCAAAGGTGTAAGATGATAACCACATCTTCTAAAATCACTTAGGGGTGGAATGCCCCTATTTCCTTTGGAAAATTAATCTAACATGCTTGATATGATATTTCAGAAGCAGTAACTTGGAATTCTATGCATTTTAAGCTATGAAAAATAGAAAGCATCTGTGAAGATTCCAGGAGGGCCAGACTTGGTGTTTGCCCACATTATATATTGGAGACCCTCCAGCCTTGCATTTTGTTGTCAATTTCAATGTCAATTATGCTGTCCACTGTAGAGACTGGGATTTCAAGATGAATTTTGAATCACAGCAGCACTGTCACTGCCATCTAAATGAAGCAAGAAGCTTATCTGTATGCAATTGATTAGTCATGTGTTATGCATCAAGAATAAGCCTGAAATAAAAGCAAGATGAAGAGTGATTAGACTGTTAATATAGCTCTTGTTATTTTGTGGCATGTCAAAGCTATTATCCATATTCTTTATCAGATATAGCCTTGAAACAATCACACTAGATCTCTAAAACTGCACGCTGCATAGATCATAATTAAGTTATAATTAAAAGGGCATTTGTCTTGCCAGTAAATAGACATCTCCAAAGCTGAAATTCATAATATTGCAGAGAACCTGCTGCAAGTTGCTCCCTACCAAATTTTGTTTACTTTAAAAAATTACGCTGAGCATCCGCTTCCTCAGCATTTAATTAATTGGTTTTGCTTTGCATTCTATTTACTCCTCTAAAGTTTACACCTTTTTTTTTTTTTACATCTTTTTTTTTTAAATCAAATTTTGGTACACATGACACAGATCTACCAAAAGGGCTGGGTACTGAGGAAGTGTAAAAAGTGTTCTGTGTATATGAATCATTGTGTAGGCTCTAAATTCAGGCTTTATGCTGTGATACGTGTAATGATGAACATACAGTTGATACCCCATTCTGCATTCCAGTCTTTAATTTGTAGGGTTTTCACAGCCTACAGACTAAAGTAATCCTCTTTTATGGCCACTGTGTACTTTGAAAATAACACAAAGGTTTGGATCATTGATCAGTTGTAAAAAATTTAATAATATATTATCATCCAAGAATTGTTCTAGATTTCCAGGAAAAAAAAACATATGGGCAAGCTATGACCACTTAAATCTGAACCACAGTATTATGTGAACGGGGTATATACTACACTGTCTCTTATTTTGCAAATGATAAAAAAGACATATTATCTTCCTGTCATTCAAAAGTATTCCACAGTCTTTTGTGGTCACAGACTTCCAGATAGTTACACTAGTCTCATATATTCAATGTAGAAAGAACAGAAGACAGAAAATAAATGTATTAGATCATCGAAGTTTGCCACAGTTGAGACTTAACAATACTTATTCATGACACTGGAAAAAGAGGCTGATTTACACTATTAGTGATTGACAAGATACTAATAAAATGCATTTTTAATAGCTTTTCTTCATTTCTTGCATTTAGTCATTGGTGTATATAGAAGCCCAGCTCACTCAGCAATAATGAGACCTTTTTTTGTTTCTTAGTAACTATCTATACAGTTAAAATAGTATTTAAATATTTTTAAGCATGTAATATATATGACATGCTTGTCAAAACATATATTTTAGGGTACTCAGGTCTTGGGAGTAAGCCATTTTGCTATATTTCTTTTATTCATGTTCAGTCATTGCCTGCATAGCACTTCTGACAGTATTCTGACGAATTTATGAAAGCTATTTACTTGTCTTATTAAAGCATTAAAAAATGAGACTTTGAATTTTTACTGTAGTATTCTATGTTTTCTCTTTGGCTAGATTTCTCATTTTTATGTAAAATGTCCTATATTTTGTAATTGTGACTATAACCATGTCCTGGTTTCAGCTGGGATAGAGTTAATTTTCTTCCTAGTAGCTGGTATAGTGCTGTGTTCTGGATTTAGGATGAAAATAACGTGATAACACACTGATGTTTTAGTTGTTGCTAAGTAGTGCTTACACCATCAAGGACTTTTCAGCTTCCCATGCCCTGCCAGCGAGAAGCTGGGAGGGGGCACAGCCAGGACAGATGACTCAGACTGGCCAAAGGGATATTTCATACCATATGACGTCATGGTCAGTGTATGGATGGGGCTGGGCATCAGTTGGCGGGTGGTGAGCAATTGTATCGTGCATCACTTGCTTTGTATATATTACTACTGCTACTACTACTACTATTTTACTTTATTTTACTTTGTTATTAAACTGTTCTTATCTCAACCCACGAGTTTCTCACTTTTACCCTTCCAATTCTCTCCCCCATCCCACCGGGGGGTGGGAGGGTGAGCAAGCGGCTGTGTGGTGCTTAGCTCCTGGCTGGGGTTAAACCACGACAAACCATTACTTGCTTTTCCTGTCAGAGTCAGTTCCCATTACTGTTTTAGATCTTAAAAAATATGAAATGATTTGGTGAGATAGATACCAGATGTCTCTGCTCTAGAGAATAGTCCCAAAACAGACCTAATTCTGTCACTTTGGCAAATTATGTCCTCTTCACCAGTCATCATTTTGCTGAATTTGTTCAACTCATTCTTGTTCTCACTGTTTTTTTCCTGTATCTTTCTAGGCCATATGCTCTTTGTATTTGTTTGTTTGTTTGTGTAATGTATACTAATTCTAATTTTTGATCTGATTTAACACTGCAAGCATTTGTCACTCTCACACCATAGCCAATGTTAGCTTTCTTAGAGGCATCAGGGAGAAAAAAAAGGGCTGTGCACTCTACCCTGTCAGTGGGTGGGCAGGAGATATGTTCTCTCGGCTTTATGAGGACGTCTGGCAGGTATCCTACTTGGTTGGTGTTCTTTCACATTATCCCTTACTGCACAGTACATGTTAAAGGAACAACTTAACATTTTGTCCCTTTTTTTTTTTTTCTAAACTTCTGTATCTAGCCTTTTAAAGTCTGCTTCCACAACTAAATAGCTAGCAATTTTCCTCTATTCTGCAGAATGCCAGCTGGCATTGCATGCTAAGTGGCAAAAGGACAAACACAAAATTTCCAAAACTATTTGAAAAAGTTTTAAGAGCTGCTGCTAGGGAAGTTCTTCATAGCTTTTGTCCAGAAGCCTGAGAGGATACTTTGTTGCTAGGTGGCAATGTTCCTCAAGCAGAGATGTATTGGTAGAGCCTGTAAAGCTTTTGCATAAAGCAAGGAGGAAATAATTACTTCATTGTGTCATCATTAGACAGCTTTATCATATTTTTCTGGGAAGCTCATGATTGCATAATGACAAGTGCGCAGTGTTATTTATTACTTGCATTATACTGTAACAGGACATGGCACTTGAACACACACAAAACGTGTAAATTAAACCACCAAATCTCAATGTCTAACTCAGGGCAGTCCAAAGGCATGTCAAGTCAAAAAAAATGAGTCATTGTTTGTGAATTTTCACAGTAAGGCACACTGAGAAACCCAAAGAGGTCTAAAACTTGGTATAAAGAAAGAAGTTCTTCTGATAATAAGCAATTGCACAAAAACTCTTGAAACATGGCAGGGGCACTGGAGACTGAAGCAGTGGTAAGGAGATACGCTTTGGACAGGCTGAAAGGAAAGGAGAAAGTTGGCCAAGATGGAAGAATGAAATACTTATGGACTAAGGAGAAAAAAAAAAAAAAAACAACACTGAGAGTGCAAGGGTAAATATTCTTTGTTTTAGAAATCTTGAGCTGGATATAGGCCAAATACATTCAGTTCTTTTCTTTCTGCAATAGCCAGCCATGCCAGCCATTCCATGGATTAGCACTCCTTTTAGTAGACCGGGAGCTCCAAGTCCATGTGATGAAGCCTGAATGCAAAGGAGTTGTTCTTCAGTAGAAATAGGATTTTTTTCCGTTTGTCTACCACTGCCTTGCTTTTTGTTCTCAAAAGCTAGGCTTCTAGCCTGCAGTATAATTTTGTTGTTCCTTTTTGTCTCACTGTCAGATATGTACAGAAAGCCTTTTCTCTCTTTTTGTCTCTCCTTCTCATTCACTGTCTCCCTTTTTAATTTTTTTTTTCTTTATTTTCTATTTTTCAAAATTGCTGTTTAACAAAATCAACCATCTTGGTACAAAAGTCTTAGAAAATAAATCATTATTCCCCCAACAGTTGTACTGAAAACTATCTAAGCCATATATTGCTATAACTTTAACAAGAAGCCACAACAAAAAAATCACCCAGAAAATTAAATGCCCCAAAGTTAGGAAATGGCTAAATAATGAGTGTGGAGGATATAGAAAGAAAGTATGAACAAAAATAGCAACATCATTCACTACGTGTTGATATATATGATATATATACACTATATATATAATATTGTATATAGGATAAAATATATAACGTATGTATAATTATACACAATTGTATATATAAGAATATAAATTAAACATGTAAAATAATATATGTGAAATAACATTTTTTTTTTCTGTTGAAACAGATAGTTAAGTAGGTAAAATTTATGATATAATGAATGTATAAGAAAATAATGCACTTTTAGTTAACTGTTCTTGACCTTAATTTCTCTCCTAGGTTGGGAACAATTTCCTAGGCTTCATTGCACAGAATTAGTCATGCTGTTTTGATTCACTACACAGACCTGCACAGCCTGAGCTGCCAGCGTAAGTTACAGTAACAGTAGTAATTACTATATACTAATTTTGAAATATATAGTAGTTTTGAATATCAATGCTGAAGAAGGATGGAAAACACGTTTTTTCATCAGGGTAGCTTTCAGATATGCTTTCTATCTGCTGATGAAACATATGGATTACAATGGACTTAATCACATAGAATTAAATGGTTGAAAGCAGGAATATTGTCTATCCTCATTCCAGCTGTGTAATATTAATGTATAAGATGGTATTGCAAGGGGATCCTAATGCCTGAAGAACACAGAATTTTCCAGATAAAACATCTCCCAAGAGGCATAGACAGGAACCAAGACACCCAGGTATCTACCGTACTTGGCACTGCTGCTGAACAGCCAGAAATTCCCTCTGGATGCCTGCGCACCTTGGCCTGAAGAAGATCGGGCAGAGGCAGCTAGCAGCACAGGATGAGGCAGAATATGGTTCTTGCATAGCTTTCATTACCAGACCTGTAGTTAGCTACACAGGGTGAGAGAGCTAAATATCATTGGATTAAGTCAATGAAATTGAATTAATTCATCAAATATTTACCGAATAATTACAATAATAAATGTATTTCTTCTGTTCAGCTTTCCATCATCACTAGTTTAATAATTTCTGACATTTTACTCAATATATAATGACTTCTTATTTTCTGTTAATGGCAAGTCCCCATGTGACATTAAATGAAGCTTGCTCAGACTCAGAATTTTGGCATACTTGCGTAGTTTTTGTGCCTTTGAATTTGAGAAATTTTCTAACAGGGTAATCCATAGGCTATTTTTTATTTCTAGATACAAGTTTCTTTCAGGTGAAGCTTGCCAATTTCCACAAGAGAGTAAATTCTCAAGGTAAATTATTCTTTTAAAGATAAACATTTGTGCCGTTTTTACAGGGCTTTTAAATTATACATTAAGTATCTTAAGTAACATATTTTTTATTTTGAATATTCTTTTTAGGATCTTCCTAAAACACGTTTTGCACCTGTCATCTGAGAAAAATGCTTTGCTACTTCATTATACGTATGAATGGCTCCCAAAATACGCAAGCCCTAAGCACCAAAACCACAGAAATTCACTCAGCTTCATTAACAGCTAGTGAAGGCACTGAATCAGGCACTGAGTTTCCTAAAATGCAAATAAGAAATTTCTAACTTCCTAAAAGTTATAAAAATATAAAAAGAAAAGGAAAGAAAGTTTGATAATTTTGTAATGCCAAAAAGAAAAATTTAAGTTTACCAAGAACCTTTTATGTTTTACAAAGCCAGTTTTATTTCTCAATAAAAAGGCGTTTAACTTCTATGACGTGTAAGACATACAAGCAATAAAAGAATGAACTTGCATACTTTTAACCCAAACTTAATAAATTACAGACTATACTGTAATGACAAGGACAGTATTACTTCCAAATACATTACTTAGAGAATGCTCAAATCTTCAGAACGCAAGATTAATTTCACTTCATCACAGAAGGATACCACAGGAAGAATGATTTTTTAGCACCTGTCTCTGAGAAAAGTAGACCTCAAGAGTGATTGTACTGTGCAAGACAGTATTTTGAGGAAAGAAAGTGACATATTTAAATGTTACTTCTTTTTTATGTAATGATCTGTGGCATTTGTATAAATTAATTTGAAAATTTTGATATTTTAATTCTTCGTTTGCCTTTACTAAAAAGACAGTGCACTTAAAGTATGATTATTTTAGTTAATCATAATGGAAAAAGTTCGCTACATTTTTATAGTGTGATGTGAAGTTTGGTTCTCTATTTAAAAGCACTTAAAGAACAATACAAAAATTGTTGCACATGAAAAGATTTCAGGCTTTACAATGAGGACTTTTTCGGAACACGTCACACAAAAATAAGAACTATGATACCACTAAATTTCAACATATTTGAGACAAATTTAGAAGAGTCAGCAACATTACTGCTATCAAGAACGATTTTTTTTTGCCAACAAACCATAGCGAGGCTATATAATTTAAAGCTAGATTCAATTTTTCAACAAATTAAGCTCCATTTTCAGAACTAGGTAAGGTTAGATAAATAATGGAAGGATAACACTTTAGGAATAGAATTTCAAAAATAACAAAGCACATATAAAGCAAAACCTAACTCTATTTCAGACAGTCTACTTGAACTTCTAAAATTGTTGTCTGAGTTTTCAGAACTGTCAGAGATCAAATATTTTATTGCTTATAAACGAAAGAAAATTTCTATTCAGAAGTTAATAAGAATCAACAAATGTTCATCCCTCAAGCTGAGAATACAACAAATGTCCTTCTTGTTCAGACCAGGCATCTCTCTAGCCCAATATTTATTCCTCTACAGTGGCTCACGGAACTATTGTGTAGGCAGGAAAGCCTGGCCCTTTTCTGTGGTCCACTCCACTTGTACTCTTCCAGCATCCACAGCTGGTTTACTAGCCATGTTGGGGAGGACATTCACACCTTGTCCTTTTGCTGACCATTATTGACCTGTCACCCAGTACTCTGTGTAATTCATTTTTTGAAGTTGCTCATGTTGTCTGCCTCTACAAGCTTTTGGGCAGCAAGTTCCACAAGTTCAACACCTGCTATGTAAGAACTTTTATTTTTTACACAAAATCTCCAGGTTGTTTCATAAAATGTCCCTTAGTTCTGCAAATGTGGGATTTAGTACGTAACAGTTCTGCATACACTTGGGCAACCACCTTCATGATTTTTTAAACCACAATCATATCCTCAATATCAGGCTTATCTTCTCCAAACTGCATTCCTGGCCCTTCTAATTTGTTCTTGCAAAGAAGGTGTTCCACCGCATGACTGTTTCAGTTGCCCTTCTCTGAGCTTTCTCTAACTCCAGTACATCCTTCTTGAGATGCAGAAAACAAAACCGGACATGGTACCCACAACCCACGTGCTCACCAAGGTTTTGACCGCAAGGAGATACCTCTGACCTGTTTTCAGCACCCTTTCAGTGATTGCCAACATCCTGTTGTATTTTCAGCTGCTAATGTGCACTGGGCCAATGATTTCAAAGAGGTTCAGTAATGACTCCCAGAATGGCCTCCTGAGTTGTGAGTTAAGCATTATAAAAGCATTTAATTGTGTACTTAGTGTATCTCTCATTCTGAGCAGAATCATGTTTTCAGTGCTGAATTTTCCTATGCTTCCTCAGTCAAAAAGAATAAAAGCCCATGAGTACCAATTTTAAAGCAGAGCACAGAATAGGAAATACCTCTTCTGTAGTAGCCTGCATCCTTGGCCTACGCTTCATAGAAAGACATTCGTGTGAGTTCAGCAGTACTGGTTTTGCAAAAGGAAAAAAAAAAAAAGACAGCAGAAAAAGCTTTTTAGTATAAAAAGAAACAGTTTTCTTCATATAAAAATTAATTTTCCTGTTATTGCTTCTTCCTCCAAGGGAGATTTACCTTCTTTTTATTTGCCGTGAATCTTTGACATTATGCTGGATGCTGCTTCAGAGGTCAGACAGCACTACTTAGGACATCCATCTAATATGTGTAACTATTTAAAAGAGCCTGAAACAACACTGTTTTGCATTCACTTGGCTAGATGAAGCAGTTGGGATGAAGTAGAAAATTAAGGAAGAATTTTAACATTATTGTTCAAGAGCCTCAGAGGAGTGAAGTTTTTCAGAGACAAAAGCTGGTATTGTTAGTACTTCACATGTATTCAATACAACCCAAATTTAAAAACTGAACACAAAACAGATAAGGAGGCTTCATCTGTTACAGTAAGAAAACTTGCATGACTTACTAAAGAGTCTGCAATTCTGCTTGAACTTTCTCAAAATGATAATTGTATAGGAAATTGGAAGACTGGGACTTTAGCAATTAACTGCAGTGTATATATGGTTGATGGCATTTAGAAAACACTAAGAGAAACATCCAATTTTCCCAAAACAGTACTATTTTTCCCAATTGTAGCCAAGGACAAACGCATTTTCACAACAGTGACATATAAAGACACAGTAACATTTGCCTGAGTCAGAAAAAATAGTAGTCTGGCAGCCAGCCAGTCTTAGGCTCATTGAAAAATGTTAAAGCACAAAATCCAGCATCACAATCAGTGCATGTGGAAGTAGGGGAGGGGTGGAATGAAGGAGTAGGAGTATAGAAATATGAGTCTAGGAGTATACAAATATACGAGTATGGAATATGCTGTCCTAGTTCTGAGATAGTATTTGTGTGATGGTACCTAAGAATTGCCTATATAAATATTTTTGATCAACAAGTAAATAATTTTTTTCCCTGGATTTCACTGCCAATTATGTCTCAATCTGGAAGTAGACTGTTCTTTTCTCACAGATTTTTCCACTGTTCTCCTGAACATCATTTCATGCCCTTTCCTCCTGCTTGCAGCTCCAACAACCTATTTCAATTTTCTCTAGAGAAGTCATAAATAAATAACTGTACTGGCAGAGAAAAGAATCTAACAGGAATGGTGTTTCTGTGTGTTCTCCAACATGCCAAGTAACAAGCAACAGGACAAGAGGAAATGGCCTCAGGTTGCACCAGGGCAGGTTTAGATTGGATATGAGGAAAAATTTCTTCTGAAAGGGTAGTCAAGCACTAGAACAGGCTGCCCAGGGAAGTGGTTGAGTCCCTGTCCCAGGAGGTATTTAAAAGATGGGTAGATGTGGCACTTAGGGACATGGTTTAGTGACAGACTGCCAGGTTTACGGTTGGACTTGATGATCTTAAAGGTCTTTTCCAACCTAAGCAATTCTATGATTCTATGATACTATGTGTTAACTGCTCAATATAAATTCACTATACGAATATATACCTGTAGTGTTTTTTATGTTACTGTATTAACAGATGACTTCGTTTACATTACTGAGTACCAACTGGTAGTCTACAAATTCAGACCCCCTACCCACAAGGAACACTGTAGATACAAACCATGCTGACACTGCGTCTGATGCAGTTTGAAGGTATAATGACATACTGATGCAAGAATTCTTAGCTGTTATTTTATTTAGTTGTTGTATATAGTGCCTGCTCATTTTACATTATCACCTGAAAAGTCTAATAAAGAGGTAAGTTTTACTGCGGCATGTGGCCTAATGCATGATGCTGTATGTGGTGGGTTGACCTTGGCTGGCTGCCAGACGCCCACCCAGATGCTCTTTCTCTCCTCCTCAACAGGACAAGGGGAGACAAAATAAGAAGAAAAAGCTCGTAGGCTGAGATAAAGACAGGGTGATCACTTACCAGTTACCATCATGCGCAAAACAGATTCAACTTGGGGAAGATTAATTCGCTGCCAATTACAAATAGAGTACGATGGTGAGAATCAAAGACAAAAACCAAAACCACTTTCCTACCCACCCGCAGGCTCAACGTCACTCCTTCACTCCCAACTCTTCTACCTCCTCCACCCCCAAGTGGCACAGGGGGAGTGAGGAATGGGGGTTGCAGTCAGTCCACAACAGCTCCTCTCTCCTGCTCCTTCCTCCTCACGCTATTCCCCTACTCTGGCACAGGGTCCCTCCCATAGGATACAGTCCTTCAGAAACTCCTCCAGCCTGGGTCCTCCCATGTGGTACAGCCCATCAGGAACAGACTGCTGCAGCGTGGGTCTCCCACAGGCCACAGCTCCTGCCAAGAGCCTGCTCCTGCGTGGGCTCTCCACGGGCTGCAGCTTCCCTCAGGGCACGTCCACCTGCTGCGGCGTGGGGTCCTCCATGGGCTGCAGGGTGGGTATCTGCTCCACCTTGGACCTCCATAGGCTGCAGGGTGGTTATCTGCTCCACCTTGGACCTCCACGGACTGCAGGGGTACAACCTGCTCCACCATGGTCTTTACCAGTGGCTGCAGGGGAACCTCTGCTCCAGCACCCGGAGCACCTCCTCCCCTCCTTCTCCACTGACCTGGGTGTCTGCAGGGCTGTTTCTCCCACGTTTTCCTCAATTCTCTCACGGCTGCCGTGCAGCATTTTTTGCCCTTTCCTAAACAGGCTTTCCCCGAGGTGCCGCCACCTTGGCTGCGGGGCCCAGCCGCGCCCTGCGGTGGGTCGGTTGGAGCCGGCTGGAACCGGCTGTGTCCGGCCCGGGGCAGCCCCGGCCCCTCTGCACGGGGGCCACCCTCCAGCCCCCGCTGCCAGTGCCTGGGCGCTGTACCCATACGCCATACCATAGCCCCTGCCTCACGGAATGAAGTGGCACACAAAGAGGAAAATTTATATGGACGATTATCAGGATAATGTAAGGCACGCGTGCTTCTCAGTCTTGAAAGGTTTTACTCTGAAAACTAAGCACAAATTAATTTTTTTTTTTTTAACTGGCCGTATGTTCTTAAAGATAACTGTTATTATCTGAATAACAGGGGCAAATGGATACCTGCACAAGCAGTGTTCCCAGAGACAATATACAGCAATTACTAACGATAATGTAATTCTCTATGAAAGGACAGGCTAACTGAGAACGCAGCTACTGCCCACTGTATTTCTAGCCAGGTCAGAAGAGCAAAGTAAACTTAAAAATACAATGAATTAACAATATATAAAGTAAATAGCAGTAACAGCCTGATTTTTTATATTAAATGATCTTGACAACAAGGTACGTACAGTTGCCATCAGCTAGTTCTAAAAGATCACACTGCTAATGACTCAGTGAGTGCATACCCAGAACAGTACAAGACGAGAATATCGTGCACCAAGTACTAAATAGAAGCTAGATGTTTTTCAAGTGATTGTTTCATAAAAAAAAAAAAAAAAAAAAAAAAAAAACCAACCATAAAACAAAGCTGGGAAACACCACGTAGAGACAGCATGCAATCCTGGGAAGAGTGGGAGAGTAGTAAAGCAGGAATGAAGCAAAGCACCTGGAAAGTGGTTCCAGTGAGATGGCTCGTCCCGGACAGGTAGCTAACAGGGCCTCTTCCACTGTCACAGCAGGACCTCCTTGTGAAGACTACTTGTGACGCTCACTGACCCAAGATCAGCTGCTCTAATCTGAGTGTTTCAAAACCTGCTGAGGAAGCCCAAGAGAAGGCATGCCTATTTGGAGCCATATTTCCTCAATAATAGTCTTCCATTGTATTTCAGCCTTTCTTTACTGTTAGGTTTTCTTTCTGGGCTTTACTACTAGAGCTAATTGAGAGACTAGCACTGAATTTTGTGGCAAATCAAGAGCTTTAACATGCAGGATGATGCTTATTTATCAGACAGGTGACAATAACTGTTCAACTTTTTGTGAGGTCTGGTAATGAGAGAGATTCCTTTTTTTGACTCAAATTGATCAAAGTTATTATTCATTTTGATGCTGCTACTATGATTTACTAGGAAAAAGAATGCCTTCCTGTACCACCAAAGAAAGAATACAAGTGCTATTGAAATCAGTTTGTTCACTGTGTTCACACATTTTCCTGAACAACGGAAAGCTGCAGAATTGGGGATTTACCCAATATTTGTCCAATATTGGATATCTAATGCTATTGATCCAAATAACTATCTTTCAATTGAGAAAATATGTTAGAAGACAAATACAAGTTAAAAGTTATGAGAAAGTACCTTAGAAATGGATCCAAAAGAATGTTCTGGACAGGTATCTGGAGCAGAGAGTCCTGACGAATCCCCATATCCCCTATGTGGCGATCAAGCGGCCCATAAAAAAACACATTTAGGCTAGAACCTCAAAGAAAGCCACCAGCCATTCAAGCAGACAGAAACTGGAATCTGCTTCCAGCAGTGGAGGCGAAAATGATTTCTTATGAATTGGAGCTTCATGTATTTATGAAAGGGGTTACACTGAATCCCCAACAGCAACAGAAGCCTACACTGTGATCCAGTGAGTCATGATCCTGGGAAATAACCCAAATGTACATCACTATCTCTGTTTCTTTATATTCAGAATTATTCTTAGGAAAAAAGGTACTTTCAGATGAAGCTTTACTATCTGCTTTTTAAACCATCCAACTGACATTTTCTCTATGTAGACTCTTTTTTTTTCACAGTACAGTTAGTGTTAAGACCCGCAGTCAGGTATTTCAGTTCTCCAATATCTAGACATGAGATGAACTGTTAGGAAGACAAGCCAAGCCAAGCCTTTTTGCTTCAGCTTTTAGCTTTGCAGCCTGTACTTACTTAGCAAAACACTTAAAAAATCATTTCACTTCTGTGCATATATGTAGATCTATTTGAGCCAAGTGGATTCTACAGCTAAGTGCTTTACAATTTTCACGTCATAGCTCATACTTCTTATATTTATGAAGGGACACAAAAAATGGAATAAGTGAGATTAAGAATAGCAGGTTGTTGCTGTATCATATGCAATAAAATACTTTTTTTTTATACTGAACTCCTCACACACATTTACATATTAATATTTAAAAACAAGTTTGTACTGCTATTCATTATTTATTGCTACTTAAGGAGTAGATAGTCAGGATTTCTAAGCAGAGATATTGATTAGACTTCGCTCTTAGCAGGAGAAAAAACACATTCAGTTTATGGCCTGCATTAATGTAGTTTATCAATTAAAGGCTCCATTTTTTGGGGTAGAGAACATGTTCTGAACATTTCTTAAACTCTGAAATATTAAACCGTTCATGCTAATTCAGATAACGGGAAAGGCACTATTGGTTGAGCAACCTGTTTTCCCAGTCTTCAAAATAATATTTTTATTGCAAAGGTAAACCTTGATTTCAAATGTTGTCTCATGAAACAAAACCTCTTGTAAGTCTCTGTGAGGCTTTAATCAGAAGGTAATCCAGCACACTTGAATGCCTTTGTAATTTTGCTGAATTTTACATCTAAGTATCACACTGACTAGTCACAGTTCATAAAAATTTGTCTGGTGGCACGTGGCCGCAAAAGTCTGTGTGTAAAAGTAAACTTATCTCTATGATCTTTACTGTACTTCTTGAATAAGAAACTGAAATTAAGCCTCTAGAAGTGTTTTTAAAAACTGGTCATTGCGAAGAGTATTGCACAGAATGCACCTACTGAATATGCTCCTTCAAAAGAGAGAGTTGTTAGAGGTTGTGAGGGCAGCAGGTGCTAAAAGGAAATCCAAAAATGGACACGCAGAAGCAAAACAGATCTTAAATGCTGACCAGGGAAACAATGTCCTCAATCAAACAAGTCATATTTGCTTAGTAATAAGGGAGCTGCTAACTGATGGTGATGTTTTACTAAGGGTGATGCATTTATAATGGCTGAAAGAGTTACTCTGTTCCTATTTGCAGCATGGCTGAAGTTTTCTCTGAATTCAGTTCGTACTCCTCTTGAGGTGGTATACGTGAGTACAGAGAGGGCTTTGCCATGGCAGAGAGAAGAAAATGTACCTGTTGAGAGACCTTGTATTGTTGACATATCTATATTAGGACACAGGGCTTCTCTTACGTATTTCTCTTACAACTACTACCAATTAGGACTGGAATCCCTATGTTCTAGACACTAAATAGAATTACAGAAAAAAGGAAATGCACTCCTAAACTGTTGATTGCTGCCTATCCACATGCATTACAAAGCAGGTCTGGTACTAACGCATGAAACGATGCAACATGAACCAAGCGGCCAAATGGGGCAACGAAGACAAAAATGGAATGTAATGGGAGATTAAGCAAACCGTAGTAACTAGGGTCTACAGTTTATAACACAGAACTCTAGTAACAAACAGTACTCTCAGCTCACTGTGAGAACTGGCTGTTCTCAGCATGGTCAGCTGTTTAAGTAGTGTATCTGATGTAAGCCTCAAGGAAGAGGTCGATAAAGCTTTTGTGGAGACTGTGGAGCTGTTTTTTTCCATTCATAAAAGGAAGAAAGAGAGGGATAACATTCATAAAGGTAAAAGAAAAAAGATTAACTCAGTACTTTAGCAGCAGGGAAATGGAATTAAAACTACAATTAAATTGTATTTTATGTGATGCAGGGGACAGAAAAATTGTGACTGATCTGAGGTTAAAAACAAATGTCTTCATGAATCTTGGGAGAGCTCTCTCTCTAATAAGACCACAAAGCGGGAGCAAAAATCAACCATTTTGGTTTAGCTGGTTTCTTTTTTCATTAAGTAGCACAAATGACTAAACGAGCAACACGATCACTTTGAAAAGAGTGCAAGAAGATGCTGTATTGGAAGCCTTGCGGAAGGCAGTGTACTTGAAGAGTCAGTGATCCTGAACAGGCCGTGTCTGCTCCACTGGGACTTGTACTTGAGAAGCCCGTATGTTATCAATATGATCTGTAAACTGTAATACATATTTGGGAAAGGTAAGCCACATGTGGATCAAGGGGTGGAATGTATCGATCCTGACTGGGAGACCACTGCACACCTCAGCTAACCTGGGCAGGCACTGCATGGCCAGCGTGGCCCTCAGGCTGGGCTGTGCCGTGCCGCACACCTCCCTCAGCCGTGGGACGGACGCAGCCCACGCACGGTGCTGGAGGAGCAGCTTCTGCTCGGCACCACGATTACACCTCCTGTGTGGCCCTTGCCCTTATCTAACAGTGCACAAGTTGTCATGAGAACATCCTTTAGGCACAGAGTTGTTTTGTTGCAAGGAAATTACACGCTGCCTCGAATGACCGAAAGGGAGAGTTTCTCTATACAGACAGGATCTGCTCTGCGCACCATGCCATGGGAAAATCCATCAGGGCTCTGTTGGATGCCGCATGGACATGGGATGCCCAGCATCTGAAGGGATCTAATATGTTACTATCTATACTCCTCTCCTTTGTCTTTTTGAAGCAGTTATCTTATTAAGGCATTTGTTGTTGGGCCTTTCTTATTGAGATCCAGAGAGATCCCTGCACCAGCTCGCTCTCACCCCACCCCTACCCCAGTGCAGACCAGATGGTATTTGGTGTTATGTGGCATTTGCTGAACTATTTCTTGGATGTCAGAATGGTAAAAAAGGAAGGTGATTTCATTAGAATAATTTTGAACTCCACAGAGAAACTTAAGCATAAATACCAATATAGAAGATATACTAGAGAATTTTACCTCATTTTTTTTGTGTATAATACTATCACCTTACGGTTACTATGAAGAGTCTACCAGAAACTTTATGAGGATGTTGAGATAACATCATAACAATACTTGAGATAACCAGCACATCAGTATTTTGCAGCTGTTAAAATAATGAAAGCACAGAACCCCAAATAAAGTTCAGCCTATGTGCAAAGATAGGCTAACATCGTTTTCTTCTGGAAAAATTAAGTCTTATTTAACAAAGAATATGCTAATAAACAGACAAAAGTGCTTTGATCATGAGTGCTGATGATGATCTTGAACTCAGAAATTATGTTATAAACAAATCTGGCCACTATGAGATTAAAAAGTTAGATTTGGTGAAATGTATTTGTAATGTGAATAAGCATATGGATCAGACTTCTAATTCTTGGAGTGCTCTTTGTTACTTACCGTGACAATAACGTAAAGGACCTCAAAAAGTAGATTTGCGAATAGTCAATGTATTAGAAATTGCAGTATGTGGGAGTTGCCCAACCACTTGTCTGAAAAAATAATAAATCATGCTTTTTTGAAAGCCATCTGGGAAAGTAAATTAACTTCATCGCTTGTATGAATACACCAATATTTACTGATTTGTGTGATCCACAAACTTCAGACCAAGATTTAGATTATTTTCAGAGAACTGATTCTACGGACTGATGGAAATTTATTCTCATTTAAGCTGAAAAATGATTGAACCAAGTGCTACAAAAACCAGTCACAATTAGCACACTAATATTTGTTGTCTCAAATAAAAGGAAAATCTTGCAAGCTTTTAAAAAATCTCTAATTCCATAAAATGTTTTCTACCTCTGACTCCCTGTTTGATTCTACAATATAATTACTTCGTCACTGTGGAGTTAGATGCAAAGAACTGACTAGTGGGTAGATCTCTCCACCTTTACAGCACATCACAAAAGTGAACTCACATATTATAAAGGGAAGTCCCCAACTAATTTTTAATTTTCTCGTTTTTATCTCTGCAACTTCCTGTAATAGTGCACCATAATTATATTAAATGCCTAAATGAACAGTTTAATTATTTCTTCATCTCCAGAACCCCTGGTAGTATTTGAACTGTCTCAACAAGGATTTTCATTTCACTGATGTTCACCTGTGACAAATGTATGGGCTTAGAGCTTAGCTTCTGAAAGAATTTTCTATGGAGACAAATATTTCTAGTCACGTGAAATTTTTAGCTAAATTCGACCCTAAGATTATGACATATTCGTCGAAGATGTTGATGAAATAACTAGCCTTTCAGCAAAAACCACAAAACTGAGTTTAGGTCATGGAAATTAACAATTTTGAATATTTTAAAATACTAAATGCTGCTCTTCTAATTCAATGACTACTGAATTTTTATTCAAGCAAATTTGATCCAAAAGACAATGTCTATGCTTATTCATATATCAGAACAGATAGATAAGTAACTTTCTTCTGCCGTTTGTCTCTATAGCTTCTTTTGATATCATCCAACATATATGTAGAGTGCCATTCATCTCTTTAAACCCTTACTTGTTTTGTTTTGATTTAATTACATTTAGAGTCTAACCATTAAATCGTTTATTAAGTTAAAGTTCTTATTTAGTCAAGGGAAACAAAGTGTGACATTTTAGAAAAAGATTCAGTTGAGTCTGACTAAGTGCCTGGTATTAAGTAAAAAAATGAAAAATAAAAAAATTTAGCTTCAGAATTTTCTCTTTGAAATATACACCAAACATTTTTTCTGAATGATGTTGATCTACTAAGCTTTGTACACTGCCTGCTTAACACACTGGATAGCACTTTTTATTTACCAAATGAAAAAGAAAGCTAAGTGTCACTGATAACATATTATAAAAGATTTATTTTTATTGCATGTGGTTTTATATTTCATAAATAATTTCTAATGACAACAGCGATGTTTTGGATTTGAAAAACTGCAATTACCCTTGTTATTTCACTGTACTTTAGAACTGATAAGTTTTCTCATAATCTGGTGTTGCTGGAAGAAAAGGAACAATAACACAACTTATACATGTTATATTCTTTACATTTGTGGAGAGGCAAAGTCTGTAGGAAAAGATAACATCTTTCATTACAACATCTGACACATGTAGCTGAAAAAGGTAAGTTTTGGACTTATAATGTAAGTTTGACCATGCTGCAGATTATACTGCTTTTTTAAAGACAATGTAATACAGGGCTTTATATAATAAATAATAAAGTTGTCAGTAGTTGGTTCAGTAAAGCAAATACATACTGTGATCTTCTTTACAACAGCTTAAAGATAAAATAACGCTGACACAGCAACTTCACTACTGCCTGCATTACTTCCTGTCTTTACCCATAATTTACACACTGAAGCGCTCGATTAATAAAAAGATAAACAGTCAAGAAATGAGTAAAACAAAGAAAATTGAATAGAAAAAGTCAGTGTCTTAAAGGTAAAGTGCTATACAATGCTATATCATGGGTTTTCCCCACCTTTAAAGATTCTAAATTTAAATTCAACTTGCATGTTATTTTGGTAAGATGATACATTTCTGTCCTCATGTTTCTCCATCCATTGTTTGGTTACTTCCAACAAAAAAAAAAAGCCTAAAACCTAGTTGTGATGCATAAAATCTTGAATTGGTATCAGGATCATTGGTATGCATGCCAGAACACATTCAGGATAATTCTGAGTCATGCTTAGGCCCTTTTTCCATGTGCCAGCTCATTTGAGGTCATTAAAAATAGAATACGTATTTGAATCAAGAACATCAGGAAGTGAAGGGGAAGGGCAGCCATTCATAATTACCTGAAACAGGCTAATAGCAACACTGCCATTTCTGTGCAAAGAAATGAAGTATGATGTCTCTTATAGGCACTGAATTAATTCTTAGAGTATGTCTTAAGCTTTTTCCAAGCAAACTGCAAAACTACAACACAAATGGTGTGCAATGCACTGTTGAACTACGCCTTAAAAGGGGAACATTAAAAGCCACTTGTCTGATGCATTTAGATTTCCAGGCTCCTAAGGGGTATTTTTCCCATGAAAAGCACTGCTTCTTGGTACATCGTGCAAGAAACTATATAAGGAGCCAAATTCTGTTTTTCAGAATATCCACAGGGTTTCTCCTTCACCAGTTTTAGCCATTTATTTGTATTCTAGGTTAAAAATGAGCCATAAGCAAATACTTCCAAAGTTTAGTGGTCACCAAACAGCCAAGAAAAGAAAGTAAGGCTTTATATGTAGGAAAAGATGTAGATGCATTCATGTAACGTTCTGTGCATTTGCTAAGAAAACAGATGTTCAAATATGACATCTGCCTCAGTTCCCTCCTAGAGCTTTTGGAGGAATAAACTGTATCTTACCCTGAACTGAACCTAAAGGCTCGTTCTGGTTGTCTTTTCATCCACAATACATGCAGAAACAACAGTATCACCCATATAAGTCATCAGCTTCCTTCTGATATCTGTGTGCTTGTATTTGTTGCAATTTACACTTATGGGTCCTGAACTTGAAGGGTCTGTCATATGAACAACATTCCAGTGTACCCTCTACAAAGTGCAATTGCATTACAACCAAATGAAATGCATTTGACTCTCCAGCAGTGAATCACTGGCTAACTTTTCTTTATTTCAACATTATGTTCAAATTCTAGACTGGGTTTCTGTGGGAATAAATGAGATGGTGTTTTACTTTGATGAGATGCAGCTGTGCCCTTGAGGCTTGTTACAGACAGGTTCACAGGAATGCAGCTGTGGCCTTGAGGCTTGTTACAAACAAGTTTGTGAAACTTAGAGGCAGAAAAATAAGGATGAGATTGGATACATCCCTGAAAGAGGAATTCGCGTGCACCAACTTGAAGAACCAATGGGTAACGCTGAGGGGACGTGTGGACACAAGACAGTAGCCAATGACATGGGTTTTGCTTGCTCATGAGCACTAGATCATATTATAAAAGGGATAGATTGTAAAAAAAGTGTTGTCATCATTGTCTTCTTCGCTTGTCTTCTTCGCTTGTCTTCGCCTGAACTCATACACGGAGTCAGTGATTAATTGCCACAGGTTTCCAACTATTCTGAAACATGACAGACTTCTGCCTCCACGCATAAAATCTCCTTTGACCGCTGAGACTGGCTAGTCAATCCTTACTTTGGTAATAAACTGACAAAACAAACGCGGAGGGGGGAAGAGAGGGAGAACCAAAAAGCCCTTCCCAAATTTAAGAAATACAGCTAATAAAACTAAAATTTAAGTAATGCCAGAAAATTAAAAAGTCCCAGGAAAATGTCGTACCTGGAATCCTGTCTGAGGCTAACAGCTAAGCAGGATTCACAGAAAAAACGCACATTTCTGCCAATCCCTGTTCATGCCAAAGCACAAGCTACTTCTGAAAATATTTATGGAGATAAGCAATTCTAGGGAAATGCAACTCTGTTAAAGAGTTTCTTCAGAGGAATCCATGGTATCCCTGTAATACAATACTGGTGTGACAAGGCTCCCGAGTGTCTCTGATTTCATGTGAGTGTGCATCCAGATAAAAACATACGGGGTAACGAAGGGAGAAGAAAGAGAGTGTCCCTGGTTAGCAACATCCAGTGCAACATGTACACTCCCGGGCACACAACTCAACAGCACCTTTTCATTTCTTATCTGTGTGTCTTTTTGGCTCTTCCATGTATCTGTGAAAAAAGACATCAGTGCTGCACACAGAGAGAAATACTGGCTTGCCTGAAGGCAAAGGAAGTCTCTGTCGGTGTTTGTTATTTAAATTTCTCTTTTCTTTCTCTGATTTTCCACCTTGCAATACCAAAAATATAGCCATGTTAATTTCTTGTTGACTGTTTAGCTGTGTGAGGTAGCTAAGCATTCCTTTTGGAGGAATAAACTCTACCTTGTTCTGAGTCAAACCCTGTGGCTCAGTCTAATTGTTTGATTTCTATCCAAAGCTTCTGTAGAGAGAACAGCATTACTGGCTTATAAAGTAATCAGCATTGTTCAGGCATCCATGTGCACACACATGTTCTCAGATTATTATCGCAAACCAGAGATTATCGTAAGCATTTACAATTATCAACATGTCATGAATTCTTAGAATAATTCCTTATAGCAAAAAGAAACCGTCATAAGAAGATGTACCTTTTTCCTTTAGCATCTAGGACTTTCTTCATGAACATGTAAACGTAACAAGATTAACTGTATGCATGCACAAACATTAAATCCTATCTTTGCACAGGGAACTTGGAAAACTGTTAAATGCCAAAGTATACTTGCTCATGAACATTACGCTATAAATGCCAAAAAAACTGAGAATACTAAATACTTGGAAGACAAATTAAATACAGTTCTCTCCACTGTTAGTAGCACATTGCCAGAAACTGAAAAATGGTACTTCTTTATTGCTAAAATTTTTCTTTTACCTGACTGACGTTTTACTCGGAACAAAATTGAGGTTTTCCAGTTATCTGTATGCTGTGGAACAGCAGGGGGAGCTCAATGCTTTTTTCCTGGTAAATCTCACAGAATCATGACTAGTTTCTTAGCATCAGCAGATATTAACGGAAAAAGTTTTCTGCCATAAATGCAAGAGGTTTGAATAGACAATGTGATTCAAAAGATAGCTAGTATCCAACCAAAAATTTAACCACTGATTCTTCTGAAAATTTCCCAATCTCTTCAAAGTTGTGGATCCATTAAAAATTCTTTACTCTGCAGTAAAAACATTAACTTCTTGCAATCTCTTTCAACATATAACCACCAAAGCAAAAACAAAATTTCAGAGTATTTTTATTTACAGTCTATGTAAGGTAATGTAAAGCCACAATTCAAAATATAACCAGATTAGGAAGCAGGCTAACAGAAACACAGCACCCTGACAGCCTGCTTCAGTTATTATACCCACACCAGGGCAATAAATGGGTTTTATCCAAATACGTATTTAAACCATCTTAGCACTCTATACAACTCGCTACATATGTCCAAAGCCGCATTTTGTAAGGGTTGAAAAGTCTCTTTTCTCTGCCTCTTCAGACAAATGAAACCAGTCACGTTATCCTTTTCCCTACTGATGAATTTCCATAATTCCCTCAAATATTATTATAGATTCACTGATCTTCCTTAAGAGAATAGAGCACTATCTAAGTTCAATGTTAAGTGCAGAGGAATTTGACTAATACACAGCAATCACTGTACTACTACCATTAGCTGTTCATCTCAGGCATGAGAATTTTTTCCATTTCTGACTAAATTCAGGTTCACAAATCATCCCATACTGGCTTAGGCAACATACTATCTTGCTATCTTATGGTTATAACTGAAGTTATAACTATAGTTATAAACTGAGGCTTACAATACAACCCACATTCTTAACTTCAGTATGTAACTGAGTGCCTCAGTTCCTGCAGAAGGATCAAATGGAAGCCAATTATTTGCCACCTTCTAACTCAGTTTTCTCCACTATTTTAAATACATTTGCAGGAATCCTACTCTCCTCGAGTATTTGTGATGGCAAGCTTTTCTAATGGATCCTCACTTGAAGATAGAAAGATACCTCCATTGTCACTGTACTTCCACTTAAAGGAAGACATTGATTAGTCGTTGTCTTAAGATCCTTCTCTGCACTCACTTTAAAACAATAAACACTGGAAACAGTCTCCTGATGGACTTCTGTTATCATTTTATAAAATTATATATAGCAATAAAAACAATTTAATTGCCCATCTGAAAATGCAATTGACCAGGTCATCATTTTTATCCTTATGTCAGTTATCACTCAGACATTTCCTTTCATTTTTCATTAAGAGATTTGGTAGTAATGTGCAAAAGAGATTTGGTAGTAATGTGCAAAAGAAATTGATGCTTCTATTAGTACAAGATATAAAGCATACACAAAGTACACGATCCATTACTGAAGCTTCCAAATTCTTGCAGTGAATTTGTGTTTGAATTGCGTGATGAACAACAGTGTAATTCCATGCAAGATGATGGAGTTACAATACTATGAAACTTGAATGAAATCAGAATTAGATAGCATATAACCAAGAGCAGACTGTGGGAGAAGAGCAGACGTTAGAATAGGAAAAGAATGCTTGAGGTCTTAGATAAATAATCCAAACATCTAATGTCATTAACACTTACAACCCAGCAACGCATGCGATGTCCTACTGACTGCAAATGAACTACACATTATACAAAGTCTCCATAGGTCAATAAGTATGCATGATGAAATAGCTAAGAGTAACTTATTTTGGAGTTGCATAAAAATAGAAACCCCTTAAAGAATAAAAGCTGCCTTGTAAAAAATAATGCCAATTCAAGAACCTCAAAGAAAAATATGCTTGAATGTGAAAAACATAAGAAATAAGCATAAAAGGTATCTTGACAGAAACGGCAGTATTCCTATGCTGCCAAAATACAGATTTGTAATTTAGGTCACAGAGGTGGAGGAATAGTATCCCACAGACGAGATCCTGGGAGGAACACCTTACCACAGGCTTTGCTGAAACTTTTGGGAGGAGATTTTAATCTATGTAGTTAACAAATAATAAAAATACAAATACAATAGCCTGGATACATAATTGGCATCCATTTAATGATAAAAACAGTAAATAAACAATAGGACAAAAGTCATCACAGAGACAGCAGGTGCTAATATTGAATACTTAAGTATCTCTTTTTACTGAGCTGCGGTAGTACTGTGATATGAACTCATACTCTACCAATCTAATGATGTAATTTCTGTCATATGGCTATGTCAAATGTTTGTTTTTTTTTTCCCAGGGCTGGAATGATCCTCTTCCACAAGACTAGTGCAGACCACATGGGAACAGTTGGCTGATGCAGCTGATCCAGCGACTTATTACCACAGAAAGGGTGGTCTAGACCACCCTGTGCCTACTGGCCATTTCCCTTGAGCAGGCTCGAAGGGTCATCTGAACCTTTGGGAAGCCAATGCAATTCTTTAAACTAACAGCAAACTAACTCATGGGGAAAAAAAAAAAAACAAACCAAAAACAAACACAAAAAAACCAATAAAATAGGAACAGTTCCATGCAGAGTTAAGCAGTTAAATCAGCCTGTGAGGGCCAGGGCTGGCAAAAGAGAGGTCTGAGAGCGAGATGATGCAGTGCAGGGGAGGGAACTCCAGGGTGATGGAGGGCAGAAGTCTCCCTCTGCCTCTTCTGCCCCACTTGCCTGCACCATGAGCACCAGGGCCCGCTGCCCACAGCGGCCATCTCGCCCCCAGGCCTGCTGCCCACAGCGGCCACCTCGCCCACGGGGCCTGCTGCCCACAGCGGCCACCTCGCCCACGGGGCCTGCTGCCCACAGCGGCCACCTCGCCCACGGGGCCTGCTGCCCACAGCGGCCATCTCGCCCACGGGGCCTGCAGCCCACAGCGGCCATCTCGCCCACGGGGCCTGCAGCCCACAGCGGCCATCTCGCCCACGGGGCCTGCAGCCCACAGCGGCCATCTCGCCCCCAGGCCTGCTGCCCACAGCGGCCACCTCGCCCACGGGGCCTGCAGCCCACAGCGGCCACCTCGCCCACGGGGCCTGCAGCCCACAGCGGCCATCTCGCCCACGGGGCCTGCAGCCCACAGCGGCCATCTCGCCCACGGGGCCTGCAGCCCACAGCGGCCATCTCGCCCCCAGGCCTGCTGCCCACAGCGGCCATCTCTCACCGACAAAGCGTGCTGCTGCCAGGAGCCATCTCACCCACAGCGCCTAGCAGGGGGCCTCTGAGTCCCTCCTGTCCCTGCAGTTGCCATGGCACCTTCCCTCCCCTTCGGCCTCCCTCTGCCGCCTCCAGCCGGAGGAAGAACAAGCTCTGGGCAAGACTCCATCCAGCCCCGAGCTCAACCTACCGCTCGGCAGCACAAACATCTGGGGTGAAGCGGCAAGCCACGAGGTGTTACTTTACGGAGGATTTTCTCTCGCCCCCGAAGGGTGCTTTCTGGAAGCGGCCGCCTGGCACTGGAAGGCGGGCGTCTCGACGCGCCCCGTTTCGCGGCGGGGCAGCCCCAGCGCTGCGCTGGGGGCCGGGCAGCCCCAGGGGGGCCGCTCCCCGCGCAGCGGCAGGGAGCTGCGGCCCTCGCCGCGCCGGGGACAGGCGCCGAAACGCCGCGACGCTGACATCACCGGCGTCCCCGACCGCGGGCCGGAGGGAAAAGCCACCATTTCCGCCCCGCGCCGCCCGCGCGCTGCCCCCAGCCTCCGCGTCCCCGGGCCGCGGCTGCGCGGCCTCGCCGGCAGGGCGCCTTCCGGCCGGCAGGGGGCGCCGCCGCCGCGCCGCGGGGCGGGAGCACCCCGGCCACGGCCAGGGGAGGCCGGGGCGCGGCGCGGCCCCCCGGGCCCTGCCGGAACGGTCGCGCTGTCCGTGCGGGCGGGCGGGGGACGTTGCGGCGGGAGATGAGCCTTCCTCGAGAAGGGGGCTCCGCCGTTAGTTTTGCAGGCACGCGTGCTTACGCGCACCGACCGTCCTCCCTCGGTGCGCTCCGTGGAGGCAGGGAGGGGCGCAGGGTGCCGCCCGGCTGTGCGCGCCGCGCGCCAGGCCGCGCCGGGCCGCAACGCCCGCCGGTCGCTCCGCTGCCACTTCATTTCGCTTTCCGCCTGGCGTCGCCGGGCGGGGGTAGCGTGTCGCACCCGCACCGGCGGCGGTGGGCCGGAGTTCCCGCCGGAATGCCTCGGCTCTGGCAAACGCCTGAAACTAAGCGTCAATAAAGGCGACTCGTAAAGAAAAAGGAGTCTCTGGTGCTTGAGACGGCGAAGGAAAAGACGAAACAACGCTGAGGCTGTTGATAGCCTGCTGTATTGTGCTGTAACGGGGATGGTGCGTGCGGCAGCGATGCTACACGTACCGTGCTTCTCCGCAGAACACCCCTCCGCTGATGCCGTAGAAAAAAACCAGGATCAAGAGAGCATTTGAAGAACAAAAGAATATCGGAACAATTCTTGCGCTTTTTCAGTAAAAAAGTCACCAGTAAGAGCCTCGATATGCAAATAGTTGAAATAAAATTTTAAAATTTCGCATAAACCAAATGAGCAAATGTTTTTTTTAATCCTTCCCTGGTCATTAGTCTGTACCTTAGGACCTTGGCAAACAGCTTTTGCTTTGAAATACGTAACACTGGGAAACGTTCAGAAGGTGATTTGTCAAAACAACACATACTGGAACAAGCTGATTATATCAGTTGAAGGAAATTGCGAATACTGGATGTTATTCATTTAACACTAGAGAACCAGCAGATACGATTTCTTTGTTGTTCTAAAAAAAAAAAAAAAACAACACCCAAACAAAAACCTGATTAGGATGGCATGCTGGAAGGATAATTTGCTCTACTCAGACATACTCAGGGCCTCTAAATTAACTGAAAGTACTCGCAAACAAGACTGAGATGTACTTGTGCATAGCACCATGAAAACATCTTCCTAATGCACAACGGCAATCAAAAAGCACTTGCAAGATAATCCATTGCTGAAGATGGGATGCTGAGTAACTATGAAAATCCTGGGATGTTGCTACACAGGATCTGCTGTTTTACTGTCATGTGAGCGCCAAGTTCAGATACTGCTTGGAATCTGTGGAAACATCACAGAAAACGTACCCGAAGCAGAAGAGACAGAGGAGAGTGACAATAAATATCTTCAGTCATATGGAAGGAAGAAATTAAAAACTGGGATAGATTAGTGCAAAGAATAATGCAGAAATGATAAAACAGAGCGGTGGTTTCCCAATCTTTGCTGGCTTCTGAGGAAGCATACTGAAGATGCAGGGTGTTTAATATCATGCTTTGCTCCCTCGGTCCGTCTCACTTTTAATTTCCTGTGGCAGTAAGCAACATTAAAACGTCTCACAGGCAACGGGGTTGCTACGAGCCACGGGCTGGATACTACTTGGATAGAGGAATATGAGATTATTAATGCTACAGGGGAGGCTTATCAGGAAGTATCTATCCAGGATTAGGTAACAGCATGGATAGTATCTATGGATAATAATTATCTGTATGGGCATTAATGGTGTCTCTCATTTACTGATCATTCTTATTAGGATAAAATATTTATAAAGGATGTTTAGTGTTTCAAAACAAAAGGCAACCATTATGGAGATGAGGGCTGGGAAGAAATTTCCTCATAGGTTTATTATCATGTAATTGTCCGTAATGGGGGTTCTTCTGACTTCCACTAAGTCACAAAGCAAATGGGTAAAACAGTGTGTAATGGCTATCTGCTGATGCCAGATTCAGGACTAGATGGATCACCCATTAAAAACCTGAAGGTATTTATTCAGTGGAGACTTAAAATCCAACGATGTCAATGGGAGCGGTACATACAGGTTAAATTTGCGGTCCCTGGGGTGTCTTTTCTCGTTAAAAATGCAAAATTAAATGACAGTTCTGCATTTGAGGTACACACTGTGTTCATGCCTTCTACACTGAGCATATAAAAGAGTTGGTTAAGAAAGTTGAGTCAGACTTCGTCTACTGGGGAATGTTACAACACTGTCTGAGGTAGGTAGTTCTCAATAGAACCGCTGTGCCCACAGTTTGTGGGGGAATTTTGATACAGTTCACCCAAAGGTCGCAAATTCATCAACCCATTCATACCCTTTCTTTAGCCATGATGCCAGAAGATGGTTGCTGCGGACTTGAACTCCGTGTACCGGTGTTCTAGGCGCAAAGCAGTTGCACATCCATCGAGTATCTCTCGTGACCTGTACCACGCATCCATCTTCACCCTTTTGGACCACGGCTTTTAGAAGAAAACTCTGGTATGTTGAGAATTAATTTAATGAAGAAATTTTTTCCCTCCCGTTCATTACTTATTCACATTTTTGTGTAAGCCCTCCCTGTAATTCAATCTTTAGAAGTCTTTATTGGATTTAATATTAATGCATTAATCTGGGACCAAAAGATAGATAGAAAAATAGATATACCTACATACATACAGATTTTAAAATAGAGAAGACGGTTTGAATGAAATATAGTTTTTTATTAATAACTAGGATTACACAATTTTGACTAAAACTCATGTGTTAATTTACTGGAATAAAGAAATGTAATTATAACAAAGATTCCAAGTTGTATTAACTGGTTTTTTACATTATACATAAAAATACTATAGAGATCTATGTGGAAATCATGCATTTTTTTAAAGTAATGAAAACATTTTTTCATGCTCTAAAAATTGATTGACTGTATTGTTCTCCTGATTATTTTATTCTCATTTTTTAATTCCCTGTAGTCTCACGCCTCGTGGCGGACCCTACTTAATTCATATTGTCAGTACATACAAAGAGTTTTAAGAAAGAGCACACGAATTTCAAAACAGATGTCAGGAGGCGCTGGAAAGGACGTCACACCCCAAGCTAGAAGACGGTCAGCGATGCGCTCCCCTGCCCACTTCACAGGGTAGTACAAGTTTCCCAGCGGATTTCGCAGCATTCCCAGATACAAATAGTTCAATATGGAGGTGGGCAAACGAAGGGCGGGTGTGGGAATTTTGCAAGGAGTTTACGGATCCGCAGAAACTAGAAGCTGCGTCAACAGGTCCCGTCCCGTTGGGTGCCATCAGCCTGGGGGCTACTGGAGGCCGCGTCAGGACAGCCCTGCTGGGACTGGGACTGAGGGCGAGCCAGGCCTGGGCTGGGGCGAGGGGCGGCGGTTACCCGCGCTGGCTGCCCGGGGGTCACGCCAGCGCGATGTGAAACGCAGTGAGCGCTACCGGTTCCTTCCAGCGAGGCGGGAAGCGTCCCGTCGCTCCCCCCTGCCGACGACGGAACCCGGCGGGCAGGGCGGCAGGGCTGCGGGCGTAAAACCGCCGGAGCGCCCGGTGGCCTGCGCGGCTCCGGCTCTGCGCTGCCACCCCGGCTGAAGGTGGGGAAGGCCCTTCTCCCTCCCTCTCCCTGCCCTCCCGCCAGCTGCCACATTGCCCCCCGCCGCCCACCCAAGTCACCTCTTCTAGGAGGGGCACGGCACAACAATGCGTGTCCCCGACTAAAAAACAAAGGAAGCGAAAGCAAACACAGCGCCCGGCGTTAGGGAAAGCTCTGCCCCCCAGGACGAACCCGAGCGGGCTGCGTTCCTCGCGGCCATTTGGTGTGAGAAACCACCCGGTCTCTCCCCCACCTCCCCTCCCCTCCCCTGCCCTCCGCCACCGCCGCAGGGCGGGCGGGGGCGGCCTCGGGGCGCCGGGCCCGGCTGGGGGCGGGGGGCGGCCTCCCGGGGGGGGGCCCGGCTCCCCCGGCCGCTCGCCCCCGGCGTGCGGCGGCGCGGGGGGAGAGCGGGAGAGACGGTCCGCCATATTTCTGCCTCACCACGCCCGCGGAGCCGAGCCATTGAAAAGCCGGGCGAGCCCGGCCCCTGCCTGCCTGCTTGCCTCCTCTTCCTCCCCGGCGGCTCCCCGCCACCCGCCCTCTCTCCCTCTCTCTCTCTCTCGCCCTTACTAGCAGGGCAGGGGCGAGCGGCGGCAGCTCTCCGGCCACGGCTCTGCCCGCCAGAGGGGCCAGCGGCCGCCCCGCCGGGAAAGGAGGGTCGGCCGTGAGGACGCTCTTCCCGCCGCCGGGCGCCCGCGCCCACCCCGCAGGAGCCGGGCTGCCGCTGCAGGGGACGGGGAGCGGCGGGGAAATGTGTGCGCGGAGGGGGGGAGGGATTAGCGGGCATTAGCATTTCCACAGGGGGTGGGGTGGTCGCGTCGGAGGGCGGCGGGGGTGTCGGCCGCCAGGGACACTCGGGGACCGCGTTGGCTGCGGGCGGCGGCGAGGGAAGGGGAGCGAGAGGGCGAGGGGCGGCGGCGGCGAGCGGCTCGGGTCGGCTCGGCTCGGCTGGGTAGCGCTGTTGCCGCCGCGGTGGATGTTTCCATGTTGTTTGGTGCATGATTTAGAGGAGAGGAGGAGTTGGCAGCGGCGGGTGTCAGCGGCAGGGAGCGGGGATCCGCGCCGCCAGCGGCCCTGCCTCTTTCTCCTCGCCCCTGTGTGGTATCGAGGTAGCCGCCTGCGCTTGCCCTGCGGCGCCCGGCGGGGGCTGCCGGGCAGAGAGCGCCTGTGCCCCCCGGGGCCGGTGCGGCGGCGGCGGGGTGCGTGTGTGTGTGTGTGCGTGCGTGCGGTTTTAGGGGGGGTGGGGGTTGTGTCTGAACCAGTTAGGAAGAATGACTCTGGAGTCCATCATGGCGTGCTGCCTGAGCGAGGAAGCCAAGGAAGCCCGGCGGATCAACGACGAGATCGAGCGGCAGCTGCGCCGGGACAAGCGGGACGCCCGCCGGGAGCTGAAGCTGCTGCTGCTGGGTGAGTGCGGGCCGCCGCCGCCCGGCTCGGCCCGGCCGCTTCGCCTCGCCTGGGTGCGGGCTGCCGCCGGCGCGCACGCCCCAGGTGCCGCCGGGGCCGCAGCCCGGGCATCGCCGCCGCCGCCCCGGCTCCCTCCGGCCGGCGCGTTACATGGCGGGGCCGGGGCAGCCGGCGGCGGGGCCGGGGCGGCGGCGGGGCCGGCTGGGCTGCCCCCGGGCGCTCGCCGCCTCCGCCGCGGGGAGCCGCCGGCCGTGCCCCCGCCGCGGCGGGGCGTCTGTGCCCGCCCGCGGGCATCGCCGGCGGCGGGGCGAGCGGCCGCGGCTCCCGCGGGTGGGCTCGGTGTGGAGGGCGAGCGGCCTTCCAAAATGGAGAGGGGAAGGATGGCGGGTGAGTGAGGGGGTGCGGGGCGGGGGGGGGGGGGGGGGCGATGTCGGCGGCCGTGCGTGTGGGGCGCGATGGCAGGAAAGCGGATTAGCGAAGGGACTGGCGGGGGGGGGGGTTGCCGTGCGGGTGGATGGTGGCGGGTTCGGTATCTGCATTGTTCCGGGAAGGTTGTTGGCTCACGGGTTGCGTTTTTTAGTGTGATTTTTATTTAATGAGGTAGACTGGGATCAGGGGCTTGTGCTCAGATTGTGGACTGGTTTTTAGAGAGGAAAAGGAGCCGTCAAGCCCCAGATGCACACGCGAAGCTGAGGAGTAACCTGAAGTATGCCGGAGGATGACAGGATCTTTAATACCTTTGGAATCCACCCACTGGTCAGGAAATAAAATCTATTGTATCATTTCTCTGTCATTAAAGCAGGTTGTTATTGTGGAGCCGCAAGTTTGCAGAGGCCGTGTGTATCTAAGGGAAATTCGGCTTGTGTTAAAATAAGCCTTTTGAATTAAAATACGTCTGTCTGTATCCAGTGTGCTCTACTATGTTGTGTCGCTCCCGTGGTAATACGGCTTCTGCCCGGGAGTCGCAGGCCTTGAAATACATCTCCACCGCTGTCTGGTGTGTGGATGAGTGGGGATGTTCCAAGTGGATGCGGGATGTTTATGCTGAAGATTTTTGTCTTGGGTCATGTATATGAAAGTAGTGATTTATACTGCGGGGGGAGTAAACTGCCTTCTCAATGAGGTAAGGAATGTTGAAAGGAAAAGTCGGAATACATTTTAGTGCTGCCATATGAATATGCTATTTCTTGCAGCTTGTCTTCTGGATGTGGAGAAAGGTGTTAGGATCCTTAACTGGTGTGGAAGAGGAGTGATGGGGACAGATGCAGCATTTCCAGTAATAATGTTCTGTCTCATTTTGGCCTGATTTTGGTTGACAGAAGTGCATGTTGGGACTATTTCAGAATTCACAAAGAAGATAAAATAGGGGATAGATAGCTTGCCTTTGCTTAATTTTATGGCTGTTTAAGTATAATTACTTAATGATAGACATTAGTTTCACAAGAGGTAGTTGGCGAATTTGACTTGTTACTCAGGTCCAAATTGTTTCTGTATTTTCCTGATTTTTCTTGCAGTCATGCTAGAGGCTTCTCCCAGGTTTTCAAAGATGTATGAAATTTACTGAATGAGACCAATATGTATTACCCAGAGAAGGAATTCAGAGATCCGCTTCTACAGTCAGTAGTGCAGCGCTTGTACTGCTTTGCAAGGTCTTCCCCACCGGTAACGCGAAGTGTAGGGGTAGGCGGTGGTAGATTGGGGTCCAGTTGTGGCATCGCTTTGGACCAAATGGATGCAGTGACTTGAGGGAGAACAGGGGAGAAGCCAACCCTTAGAAAGTGTTGGGGAAAACTCTCTTGAGTGCCTGTGTGAAAGATTTTTGCATTCATCAGCATCAGTGCAAACCAAGAGTTCTGACACGCCTGTGAAGGCGTAAGCGCGATGTACTAGAGACCGAGAGGGGTGAACATTTGGCTGCTCATACTTAACAGCGTATCTGTATACTTGGCTAATGAAACCAGTACAGAAATTGTTACTGTGCACGCATTTTTGGTCTTTTGCATTGTCAACCTCTGTCATATGTTTGACTTGAAAGTGTGTGTGCATGTGCAGCTGTTTGGATTAACACTTAATGATCTCATCTTGTAAAATGCAGTATAGTGGTGAACCACTGTTGGAGTCGTGGGATTAGGTAGAGATTCAAGTTCTGATTTATAAACACATTTTGAGGAAAACATTTTTTTATTAGTGGGTTTATTTTAGGTATCTGACAGCACTTTTTTTTTAGTCACTCTCACTGCTTCCCCAGCATAGGCAGTTGCTTGGTTATTTTGGTTATTAAATTTGTGTTGTTTGTGTGGGTCATTCACAAGGTTATGAGACAGACGAAATAATTTTGGAATAGAAAAGTAGTCATTAAAAACTGAGGCTGGCAGCACACAAAACATCTGAAATTGTTTAATCTTTTTTTTTTTTTTTTTAAATGGAACAGACCTTTACTGTCCCATTACATGTCTTTCCCCCTCAAAACTTAAATTACTAGTGTTGCTTAGTTTTATTTTATGAAAACATAGGCAAACGTGGTTTTGTTTTGTTGTTTCCTTTTTTTCAGAAGTGCCAAGTTCTCAGTCCCACTTTGTAAAGTATTATGGGACTTAAAAGCCTAAGAGGGTTAAAGGCTCTTGAATATGGGACGGAGGCATATCCTTTGGCTCATAAGGAGAGTACTACTGCAGTTTAAGCTGAGCCATGTTAATTGACCATGCATGTTCTTCAGACTTGTTGCAAGTGCAAAGTGAAAGGTATTATTAACTCAAAGGGTTTTAAGGCACAAAGTGTATCTATGCTAGGTTGTTTATACTTGTTTAAAAATTAGACGGACATACGTACAAATGCACATATGTAGCAAATATAAAGAAAAAAACAACATTTTTGGCTACGAAGTTTTTTTCCCCCTTAACTTGTGGAAGATACAGTGCTTCCTTGCAAGTGAGTTAATTTCCTCCTAAATGTTACTGTGTGACACATGCACACTGTGCTCGGTACACCCTTTTTGTGTATTAATGATGATATCTTTTTACTTTTCATGGGGTCAGAGTTTAAAATGCTAAGTCATTTATGGGAAACTTTTACTGCATGCTAAGATTATTTTTAAGTATTAGTTTAAAAAGAAACCATCTCTGTGATTAGACATTAAAATACCACTTTTAGATACCTTTTTGTAGGTCATTGCTTAATTTTTTGGAACATATCAGAACAGGATAAAGTAGGGGTTTTTTACCATTGTAATTCTGAAAAGCCAGAATTCAGAAAAAAGCACTGAAGCGTATTACAAAGACATAGTAGTAGTTCGGCTAGCACAACTTGGCTGTAATGTTTAAGGCACTTTGGAACAAATTCAGTCTTCCACTGAATTTGTTTTTAATCTCATGTATTTTCCAAATTCTTCTGGATTTCATTACTGCTGAACACTTTGTAAAACTGTATGATTGTTCTCCAGAGCTTACAGTTGTTAACATCCATCCATTGTTTGCTGTTAGCTGTAAAAACACTTACATTGTTTTTATAATTGGAAAAAAAAGAGGTGTTTTAATGTTTCATATTGGTACATGTCAAACAAAATGTACCGTATTCTGCATGCTTGTATTTTAAGCATGTATGTACATACTTATTGTTAAGTAGTAAGAGCCATGTGCTCTAGTTCTTATGTATATCATTTTGCCTGTCGTCGGTGGAAATTTTGCATGGTCTCAGACCAAGCAGCATTTGGGCTTGGGTGATAGATTGTAGCCATAGACCTTCAATCCTGGACATCCTCTGCCTGTACACTCTCTATATATTTATATTATACACTATTTTCTCAGTGGGAAATGCCTTGAGTATCTAAGAAAATAATCTGGCAGTATCATGCTAAGGTGGCTAGCTATGCCTGCATATCTATAAACCTTGGCCAAATTAAGTACTGGAGGTGTGCGACAGTGTTTGTTATTTTGTGGCATATTTCTTGGTATTGTGTCATGTGCAAACCATCTCTTTTTAAGGGGTAGGTGTTTCTTACGTTTGAGATAGCAGATGTGTCAGTGAAGAGAGTTGCCTGATAGGAGTGTCCTTTTATTCTCTATGCGTTACCGACGGAAACAGGTGGAAGATAAGCCGTTTGAATTGGTGTGAATGGCAACCAGTCTTACGTGGAAAGACACTTTTGAACATAAGGTGAATATCCAGCAAGCATGCAGGATATATATGCATTTATTTTCTTACACCTGTGTCAGCTGGATTAAAGATTTACATGCAGAACTTAGTGAATTAGCAAAGACTTTGACTTTCTGTAGATAAGTTGAAGTGGGTCCATTAAGCCAACAACGGAGTACACTGGCTTTATATATCTTCTTCTTCAGCTAGAGAAACAAGCAAGCTTCCTTATTTTTCCTGTGACTTCTATTTGTATCGGTCTGTCCTTCTCACACTGAACACTTTCAAATAATTTTAGGTAGTTACCACAGTACATACTTACAACTGTAAAATGAACAAACAGTTAATGTACATTTGATATGTATTGTAACTAGATTGGTAAATATCTCTTATTTAGCAGAAGCTGTTTCTAAGGAAATATAATTTTATTCTGGATGCAAACCACCTTTATAGATTCTTATATAGACATGTATGTCCATATATAAAATTAACTTTTTTTTTTTTGAGAAAAACACAAATCATCATCTGGATGTGATAACATATGAAGAACATATATTTAGAATATATTTAAGAACATACTTATTTACTTATTTTTAGTGCATCACAAAGGGATATTTTGTTTGCAGCCATTAAAAAGGGGTTGTTGCTGGTTTCATTTTACTTCTTTGGAAGTGATCTACACCCACTGAAGTTAATGAGAACTAGCTGAGAGCCTGAATAGTCAAAGAATTCTGACTAATTTAATTTTATTCGTATGTCAGAGCCAAGTGACCCCAAATTTGTATCTTACGTTGGCGAACAATGTTGAATTACTGCAGGAGGGAAAAGTATATGGTGAGCAGAAGAAACTCTTGAGAATGGACATTTGAGTGTATGCTGCAAAGTTAAGAAATAATAATTCTGCTTTTTTAGCCACTTCAAATTATTTTTGTTGGTCTGTAATCACAATGGCAGTTTCACAGGGGAGGGCATTTCTTTTGAAATAATATGACAATCTCTGCAAAATTAATCCCAGGAAGGTGTGAAATAACATCATAAGGTAGATGTGTGATTAATGGTAACTAGCTTTGTTGCAATAATAAAATATTTCAAACACCAAGCATTTTTTCTTGCCCTGCTGGATGGTAAAAGGCTCGGGAAAAATCTGTTCTTGCACTCAAATATTACTGTGTGTGAACAGCTGTTATTAATAAAATTATGGAAGTTTTTCAGCATTCACCTTTTATTTACTCTAATTATAAAACCTTTGACTGGCAGGAACGAAGAGCAGGAAAGCAGTACAAAACCAAGGCAGAATTATAATGTAGGAAATACTAGGAAGCTGTATGTGGTGTTAGCATCGAAGAAGGAAGCATGCAGCAGGCTTTAAGTATTGTTAACTCTGCAGAGAAGTTAGATGCATGAGCACTGGAGGGCACGAGTCTAAGATATACCACAGTTTTAGAAGTCAAAAGTTTTGAAAGTTACTGGGGGAGTTCCAGGAACAGCACAAACGTTTTTTCAAGCTAAATTAAAGATTAAATCTTAAATGTTCTGAAAGCACATTGTTCCCTCAATAAGTAACGATACAGAGACTAAACTGAAGGGTGATTGTCTACAGATTTTTGTCCTTTGTGGGTTTTCAAAGGACAAATGGCATGGAATAATCAAACTACTTAATTTGTACACTATGCTTAGTGTGTAACAGTACTGTAGAGTTTTATCCCAGAACCCCTGTGCAGATGCTGTTGCCAACAGAAAAGTGCTGCTGTTGATTTCATTCCGCATTTGAGAAGGTGGTGTGGCTATTCCAGAAACAAAAATAAACCTGACCAAACAAGATTCCTCCTTTGTTGATCCATTCAGGCAGAATCATCCAGCAGACTACTGATACGAACGATTCGGTTTAGGCGAGCCCCACCGTGCTGGTTCAGTTTGTCTTCCTCTGAAGAGGAGGTGGTGTGCAATATGTGCATAGCTTGAATGAAAAAACAGAACGTCAGAAAGTTTCTGAAAGTGGAAGCCCCTGGTGAATCAGTAAATTGAAAAGATAGAGGCTGGATCACTGTTGCCCTCACACAGCTAAGCTGTGTATCAACACCTTCATCTTGGAGCTATGTTGTTTGTAAATTAGGTTGACCTAACTTAGGTTGACCTGTGTGTGGAAGAAGCATCTGTTAGGAATGGGACTAGACAGTTTTGTCTAGTGCCTGGGTCTGGGTCTGGTTTTGTCTCAGAGCAATTAGATGGATTGAATATCTACTCAAGGTCTGTCCTCATTGATTATCTATGGCTTTTGTTTTGTATGTAGGAGGATGCTGTGGTGGTCCTTGGTGAAATGCTTTGGGACTCAGTCCCAGCTGTCAAAAGTCTGTTGAAGGAGGATTGGTTTTTTCCCCAAGGGAAATTGTGGAAAGGGCAGGCAGCATTTGAAATATGTTATATTCCTTCCACCACCACCCCACCACCCCCCCACAAACCAAATCTTCTCTCCTCTGAAGAGATCAGTGCAGTCAGGTCCTTAACTCTTTTGAAATTAACTGAAATACAGTTCTAATCTTGGTAAGTATCATCAAAAGTGGATCAGAAGGGCTTTTTCCAGATGGGCTTAGCCACCTTCAAGTTAAATCCAAGGTAAGAGCTCAGGTTCACTATTCTGTAGGAATTTGGTGTAATTGGATGCGATGGAAACCCGACCTGTTAGATTCTTTCAGTAAACAGGAACTGAGAGTTTAGAAATTACTGGTTTAGTTATGATGTAGCCATGAAATCATCCAAAAGAAATCCTCTTCTTGGTCATAGTTTTATAAACTGAGATACTATGTAATGAATGTCGTAGGTACGTTTTGAAATTCTCCATTAGGTAAAAATATGTTAAATTTCACAGTATTTGCTCTTATGGCACAGGATATACGTTACTGCCTCATCTTGTTAGTATGTCTGTCACTGTACATGAGCTATACGCTCACTGGCTGCTAGCATACCGCTTCTTGGTCCTTGGCTAGTTCATTGCTCTACAAGCTGCAAACTCAGAAGAAACAAGATAATCTTTGGCAAGAATCCTTGTACTAAGTGAGAACATTTATGTAAGTCAAGGAAATTTCCTCTTCTCTTCTTGTTCTATAAACCCATCACAGGCGAGTTTTTAACTCTTTAAGTCTTCAATGTTAATGTTAATTATCTTGCTCATCTTAGAGAATGTTGGAAAAGAATGCTGAAAGCTATTGCAGCCCATGTTTCTGGGTGAATAGAGTCAGCCAGAAAGTCAAACAGAAGATTTCTGTAGCAGCAACTGCTAACTTATATGGCCAGAAAAACTCAAATGCATGGAAGTTGGCAAAGACGCCATCATTCCTTGTGCTTTTAGGAACTGATCTGGCTTGGGAAACTGAAGATCAAGTATGGAACATTTATTTTATTCTGATACTGGATTTAGTAAGCACTGTATGTGCCAGTTCATCTCATAGAGCAGTAAAAGCAATGGAAATTAAATGCTGAAAACGCATGTATCTTCAACAGGTTCCTATATAGGTATCCAGGTGCTTGGATGATTTGATGTTTGCCCTTTTGGAGTGTGTTGTCTAGATGGCATTGAAACCAACATTTATGTTGACAGTGAAAACCTTTTAAAGGTGGTTTGCAAAAAGGAACAATTTAAAAAAAAATAAACAAACCCCCAAAACACTCCTTTGTTACAGGCATAATTTGCTTTAAGTCAGTTGATCTTTTGGGAGAGAAAATAATGATTCTTATAGTACTTCTCACTTCTACTTTTTTTGTTTGCTTGTAAAAAGGAAATAATATTAGCCTAGAAACTGAGACACTGTATGGTTGTGCTGGGGGAAGAAAGCCCAAAGAATAAAACACATGGTCTTACACATATATTTAAATAGCTGTGGTTAAATTCTCTTTTGCTCCTTTTCATTTCATGTTTGTGTTTTCATGGAACCTGACACTTCGAATTATTTTCAAAAAGGGTGACAATCTTCATGCCAATTTAATCTCTTCTGTCCCGAGACTGCCAGTTTTTATTAGGGGTGGTTATGATGTATGCACCTGGTCATCATTAACAATGACGAGATCAGTAGCTTATCTCAGAGTGCAGGCCACCAGGCAGCTGCCTGATTGACTTTTGAACACTGCTGACCTGGCCTGTTATTGAAAGAGAGATTTAGAGATCAAAGTCCCTGTATTTCATTACCATTCCACTAATCCAGCAAGTCTCATTTTAAGTGAATTTTTGTGTGGGGATTTTCATCTGGGAAGTTATAGGTGTTGGACGTCATGCCAAAAAGATTTAATGTAAAACCCCCACAAGAAACACTTCTGATGTGTGAAACTTTTTTTAATCCCCCAAGATGGGGAAACTTCTTTGGCAGTGCTAAAACTCAAGCCAAACTCAGGCTATAACTTAGCCTTTATGATAATGGAACAGATCGTCTTGGAAGATATGTCAAAACATATGCAAGACAGGGAGGTGATTAGAGACAGCCAATGTGGCTTCACCAAGGACAAATTGTGCCTGACTAATCTAGTGGCCTTCTACGATGGAGTAACTATATCAGTAGACAAAGGAAGTGCTACAGATGTCATCTATATAGGCTTCTGTAAGGCCTTTGGTATGGTCCCACACAACATTCTTACTGCTAAATTGGAGAGAGATGGATTTGATAGATGGACTGTTAGATGGATACGGAATTGGCTTGATGGCTGCATCCAAAGCATTATGGTCAGTAGCTCAGTGTCCCAGTGGAAATGAGTAATGAGCAGTGTCCATCAAGGGACTGTACTGTTTAATATCTTCATTATGACACAGACAGTGGGATTGAGTTGCATCCTCAGCACATTTCTAAATGACACCAAGCTGAGAGGTGCTGTTGGTACACTTAAGGGAAGGGATGCCATCCAGAGGGACCTTCACAGGCTTGAGGAGTAGGCCCATGCGAACCTCATGAAGTCCAACAAGGCCACGTGCAAGGTCCTGCACCTGGGTTGCAGCAATCGCCAACGTCAGTAGAGGCTGGCGGATAAATGGAATGAGGGCAGCCCTGTGGAGAAGGACTTGCAGGTACTGATGGAAGAAAAATTGGACATAAGCTGGCAGTGTGCACTTGCAGCCCAGAAAGCCAGTTGTATCCTGGGCTGCATCAAAAGCCAACTGTATTTTGGACTGCATCAAAAGAAGCATGGCAGCAGATCGAGGGAGGTGATTCTGCCCCTCAACTCTGCTCATGTGAGACCCCACCTGGAGTACTGCATCCAGCTTTGGGGTCCTCAGCACAGGAAGGACATGGACCTGTTGGAGGGGGTCCAGAGGAGGGCCACAAAAATTATCAGAGGGATGGAACACCTCTGCTATGAGGAAAGGCTGAGAAAGTTGGGGTGGTTCAGTCTGGAGAAGAGAAGGCTCCAGGGAGACCTTACTGTGGCCTTTCAATATACAAGCAAGGTGTTTAAGAAAGACAGAGAGACTTTTTAACCAGAGCCTGTAGTGACAGGACAAGGGGCAATGGTTTTAAACTGAAAGAGGGTAGATTTAGATTGGACATAAGGGAGAAATTTTTTATGATAAGGGTGGTGAGACGCTGGAACTGGTTGACCCATTGCTGGAAGTGTTGAAAGTCGTGTTGGATGGGGTTTTGAGCAACCTGATGTAGTGAAAGATATCCCTGCCTGTGGTAGGGGGCTTGGACTAGATGATCTTTGAAGATCCCTTGCAACCCAAACTATTCTTTGATTCTATGGAGTGCTTTGGTAATAAGTAATTTCCCAGAATTGAAGATGTTATACCTCTTCCCAACCTGACTGGTGGATGGAACAATGCTTTATTTATTTTTTTCCTTTGAAGACACACCTAAACATACTTTTCTTTTTCTTGGTGAGAAGAGAATGTTGAGAAGAAATAGCGTGATATCTTTCTTACTGTCTTCAGTTTCCTCATGGTCTCTGTTTGTCTCAGCATTGAAATGGTAAATAAACTAAAGGAAATAAACATTTACGCTGATGCATGAAAAGATGGATTTCACTTAGATGACTGTTTCTCCTGGTTTAGCAGCTGATTTCGTATAAAGGCAGAACGGACAATTTAGGAGTAAATTTGCTTTCATCAAAATGTAAAATGGAGTATTTTCTATAAACAGGACTAAGAGATTCACTGGAATTACTGAATTTGAGTAAATTGACTAATAGCATGTTTGATCTAATTCTGATGTTAGCATCAGTACTATTTTACTTGTAAAGAGGGCTTGGCTTGTGATCTTTTAAGCCTGGGTTTTAATACCATCTGTGATCATAGGAATCTAGAAACATTCTTTGTCCAAAGTAATTTTTGTTCTCTTGGGGTTTATTTACTTAATTCCATTCATTCTTGCTTCTTATCTGCAAGACATGATAATAATGATTTCTGATTTGCTGTGGGTTTTTTCTGTGTTTGGCTGTACAACAGAGTAATACACTACTATTAATTATTAAATTTAGTTAAGGTTAAGAACTAGACTTACGATAATCTCTAAATATTTTAGCCTTTGAACCAAAACCAGATAAACAACGTGAACAGAATTTGCTAATAGCTTAATTGTGGCTGCACTCTCACTGGCAAATGCAAACCTCTGACATTGAACAGTGAAGTTAATATGTACGCCTTTAAATTGTTTCCCTTAAAAAAATTTCTGACACAAGCATTCTCTGGGTAATGGCATTCTTGTGCCTGTATATATATATTTTTTTTTTTTTTTTTTTTAATTTACAACCAGGTTAGGTTTTTTAGTGCAGTTTTCATTTGGTTATTCTCTGAAAATACTTTGGCTGAATCTTTTGATATACAGAGTTTTTTTGTCTACAATTTCATGTAGTAAAGTGAGGAGCATAGTATTTAAATTCTTACATTGCATTTTTTTGTCTGTGGGATTTTCCCACTAAATAATATAAAACCAGTAAAACAGGAGAAGATACATGGCTTTTGTTGTTTAAAAAGGCAAAAGATGTTCTTTTTATTGGTAATTATGCAATGTTACTGTATGTATGACTTGTCAAGCTGTTAGGGCACATTCTTATGTTAGCATAGCTTAAAAAAAGCAAAAAAACCCCACCATGACAGTACTTTGTAATGGCTTCGCTTTATATTTTAGTTGTTTGTATCTCCAAGGAGTGATGATATTTTCTGGAACAATCCATAGCTGGAGAAACAGGTCATCACCTTCCATGCCTGTTTTATTTGTCTTGTTTACATGATACCAAGCTACTTCGTCATAGTAGCAGCAATTCTCTAATACCTTCCTATGTCTTTGCAAGGTTTTTTATGTGCACAGAGAGCCAAAACTCTGGGAAGTGGTCAGAACAGAGCCATAAGCAAGACAAATGTTTATTTGTTGATTTAGTATATCTGTTTTCTTTAAAACAATATTTCAGCCTACCAATCTAGACCGTAGTTTGGGTATAGTGACATTAATTGTATATATCACTGTGCTCATAGCTCTCAGGCTTGCTTGTGTGGTTTTTTTTGGAGCGGGGGGGGGTGTCTCTTTTTTGGGGGTGGGGTGTTTTTTGAACCAAAATACATGGCTGTTCCACAAAATGCCAGCAACCTGTCTGATAACCTGTTTAGTTATTGTGGAATTTATTTTCTGACATTAGATGAAGTGTAAGAAATAAAATAACTACACTGCTCATGGTTTAAATTGATCATCTTCTTGAACATTACATTTATTAACAACTTAAAGGACAAGAACAAAATATTCCAATATCCCCTGTTTGTGGCTCAGTCTGGATGGTTTATAGTTCAATCCTAACTCCATAACTGTAGGGTGGATTTTCTGATCCTTTAATCATTCTCGTAGCTGTCTTTTGACTCCTTTCCAACTCTTCAACATCATTTCTGAAGTACAGACAATGAGAATTGAACACTGATGTGTATATACTTTGTATTACAAGTACGGGAGTAACATTTCTTTTCTGCTAGTTGGGATATCACTGTTGAGGTACGTTCAAGGAGTGCAACAGCCTTCTGAGCTGTGACAGTAAAATATTGGTGTTTAGATGGCTATCTGCTGTAACTCAAATACTCTCCTAAGTAATTGCTTTTCAGGGTTGGTTCACTCATTGTTTAAGAAGCTTACATTTAACAGTATTCAGATGCACGGTCTCTGCCTGGTTTTGGTTTACACATTATTCTAATTACTTTTCAGCATCGTATCCTCTTCTTAGTTTACCAGTCCACAGCTTTTGTGTCACCCACAAGTACTGTCAGTAATAATTTTATGTTCTTATTCTATCTCATATTTTAAGTTTCTTACCCTGATCTTAATATCGCTTGGATCCTGTTTGGAAGACAGCTGTCTGTTGAGGACTTTCGCCTACGTAATTTAATACTTACTGTTTAAACAACTGTTATTTAATGCATGCTCTGTTGGTTTGTTGTGTGTCACCAAATCAGTTGCTTAGCAGATGCCTAGTTCCTCAATACCACTGACTTCGTACAGCAAACCATCTGCAATGTTGTGACTGCATAGGTCTTGGTATGCAGTCTCTTTCCCTCACACCTTTCCCATCCTTTGTGTTTTTGGGGTAATATTTCAAGATTTACAAGGCAGGATGTCTTCCTAGCCAGTCCTTCTAAAACTCTTTCATAAGGGGTGTCTGGACCTGCCAAGTGACAGTGCTCTCACTTTAGTAAATTCTCTGTAATGTTTATCTTTAGTGGGTGCTACAGTGGAAACTCTTTCATTGTCATTGCAAATGTGGTCTCCGTTTCCCTAAAAATCAAAACAGAAATATTTGCAAATTATGTATGGTTTTCCCTTGTTAATAAATGTTAAGTGTTCTACCACAGCAGCTTAGTGAGGAACCAATGTGGTTTTAAGTGTTTCGTCATTAAAAAAAAAAAAAAAAAGTGAGGCCTCATGTTGAGCCCTGGAGTTCTTAATTTGACTCTTTGTATTAACAATTTGTGAAATTTCCCAAATTTTTGGTTTACCTATTCCAATTTTCTCCTTTTATCTCCCCTCCTATCCAGGCTGGATTATTTTTCATTTTTCTTTGTTTTGTAGAATTGAGGCTGTCTAGGCTATTTCATAAAATGTTCTGAAATTACTTCCAGTTGTTCTTGTTTTAAATCTAAATCCAGTTATTTACACTTGTAATTCAGTCAGCTTTTGCTGAAGTAGCTCTCATGAAACACAACATACCTATAATGTACCTCTACTACTGGTGTTGGACTTCTTTTGTTTACACATAGCAAATGGTATCAAGTCGTAATCACATGCTCCCACAGTTACTTTGGCCTGTAGTTCTGCCACATGTTCTTTTTCTTAAGAATTATTTCTGTGTGGTGCTTTTCTGGTTTAAAAATCACAATTTGTAAACTTCCAGAAATACAAAGGTAATTTCCTTGAGACCTTCAGCATCAGTTACATGGCCCTGGGAGATCATACCTCCTTCCTTTCTCATTAAAGTGTTCGAGGAGCCCCGCTTTGTTGTCTGCCATATTAGCTGTGACTTCGTCATCTGCCACGGCACCAGCTTTTCTGTAAATTTTTCACTATTAGAGTTTAAACCAAAAATATTAAAGATCACTGGCTGTAAGCCAATCACTGAACTTTCACTTGTGTAAATCTTTGCTTCAGTTACACCTCCCTCTTCAAATCTACATCCATATATTAGTGATTCTTTGTGTTTATCACCTAGGCATCTAGAACGTCTGTACAAACAGTTCAATTTCTCCATTTAATTTGATTGTTCATTTAACTTTAATCTTACTTTGATTTTTTTGCTGAATAAGTGCACTTCCCCATCCCCCCATTCTTCACTTTCAATAGTGCAATGATACTCTGACCTCTCTGGCCAGCCTGCCGTTCTGCATGTTTTTCCCCCTTTTCTAACAATGAAAACTGTCTAAACTCTGCAACTCCCATCTTCCACAGAAATCCATTGACTCGTCGCCAGAATGAAACTGTCATGTATTCTTTACCTGTCCAGGAGTTCACCTCTAGGTTGTTCTGTTTTCTTCTGCTGTGGAGCAGAAATGTTGTTCAAACTGAGTGTCAGGATAACAAGTGTGGGGTGTTTAGGTATTTATAATTTGCAAGATTCAGAGTAATTTGTCTCATGGAGTATACTTTAGACACGTGTACAATTTTGCTGTCATTATTTCTGTTAAATACAGTTAAGGAAGCCCCTTGATCTATTTGCAGGGACTTGCTTGCATCCAAATAGAGTGCAGTCTAATGGAATAGCTATCGCAGCTGTCTGCCTCAGGGTACCTGCAGGCTTCTCCTGTGTACCGCTTGCACAGTGGTCATGGCTCATCCACCTTATGAGTACTGTATGACTCTACGCCAGTGCTTTTGTGTAAAGGTCAATGCTTGGTGAATGCTGGCAGCAGCTGCTTAGCACTTCTGTGAAATATGAAAACAGCTTCAGGTTGCATCCTTGAGAAACTCTGGCTTTAGAGGCCTGCTGTAAGGAGTTCTGCATCTTCTGCAGAGGGACTGGTCTATCCTTAGAAGCTGAGTGCTCCTTGTTATCAAGGAGGAAGTGGATATTCCAGGACTTAAAGAGTCAGTAATGCTTACAGGATACCTTCTCACACTTACAATTATCTAGCTTTCAGACTTTCATGGACAGACTTAATCTTACCAAGATGAGGATTTGAGGCTCATGGGACTACTACTTACTTGTGGGCCTGCGTTGTCTTATGTAACTGTGGAGGCCAGCAGGTTTTTGCATATTTTTCAGACTAACACAGCTGAAGCATGGTCAGGACTTGACTCTGCACTGACACAGATGCAGCCTGAGCTTCTGTATTCCCTGGAAAAAAGTTTCTTCATCTAGTAGAGCACTTAGACCTCTTCTCATTCTGCCTGGTGGGTAGTGAGTTTGAGGTTAGACTTCCCAGTACAAGAGATGGAGGCATGGAGGAGCTTCTGGAGACAGTCCAGCAAAAGGTGCCTAAGGTGATGAAGGGACTTGAATATGTCTCCTATGAGGAAAGGCTGAGAGTGCTGGGAGTGTTCAGCCTGCAGAAGAGAAGGCTTGGGGAGGGATCTTATCAACTTACATAAGTACCTGAAGGGAGGGTGCAAAGAGGACAGAGCCAGCCTCTTTTCAGTGATTCCCAGTGACAGGGCAATGGGCACAAGCTGAAACACGGGAGGTTCCCTCTGAACATAAGGCAACACTTTTTCACAGTGAGGGTGACTGAACACTGCTACAGGTTGCCTAGGGAGGTTGTGGAGTCTCCCTCCTTAAGAGATACTACAAAAAACATCTAGACAGAGTCCTGGGCAGCTTGTTGTAGGTGGCCGTGCTTCAGCAAGGGGATTGGACCAGGTGACCTCCAGAGGTCCCTTCCAACCTCAACCAGTCTGTGATTCTGTGAAATACAGTGATTGTGCTGCAGTATCATCTTGCAGATATAGATCAGCTGTGTCACCAGTTTACCAAGACCTTTAGCGTGGGGGGAATCCCATTGGATTCACATTTCACTATGCTGCCATTCACTTATCAGTTGCTTATGGGTGTACAAAGAATCATTTCGTAGACACTCATGGGCCACTGTGACCGGGTACCTGAGGGAGAATCAGTGTAAACCTTAGTTCTGCGTTTCGGAGGTTCTTCCAGCGGCAGTATGCCAGCATGCTTCTTGGGGAGTCGCTGCCTTTGCTGCCTAAGTCTGTGTGGTAGGGAAGACAGCAGGGTAGCTTGCTACCCTGGGCTGTGGGCTGTGTTGGATAGTATAGGGCTGTCTTTCAGCTGATCCATGAACATATACAGGAGTGAGGCAGGCTGTAGCTGCAAGCAGTTGATTGTAGGCTAAGGGGCCTCCAGGCCTGATCCGGTATCAGTACCCCCAGTGATGTCAACATTATTATGCAAAGTAGGGCAGTTGTGGTTTGAGAGATTTGGCAGATCATTATAAACTGAGTAGACACAGCAGGGCTGAAACCCTCCAGCTTGGGTACACACACTCTGGGAATGTCCTAACATCATATGTGAAGTACGTGCGTGATGCTAGCTATGCATGTAAGCCCAGGCCAGTACCAAAACTTCCTGATAAGTGACACTTGGGTGCGGTCACGGACTCAGTTGTTTTGCCCAGTGTTCAGAGATGCCCTGTCTAGTGCCAGCAAATTCCTTTTGCGCAAGACAAATTATTTATAGATAAAAAAAAGAGCAACAGAGGGAAAAAATACTCTATTCTCCTCCCCTCTCAACATGCATCACTAACAGAAGCATGCTGCAAAGTCATGAGATCATTTGCAAAGATGAGGGTTAATCCTCACTGTGTACATTCATGAAAGAGAGATATGTAAAAGACCGATGGCTTTCTATAAAGGTACTGTGCACCAAATATGTGTATTCTAAAATACATCCAAATAACTGTTTTAAACAGTTACTCTGTCCAGTCGAGGTTACTCTGATGTCAGGTGAAAAGGGCGGGGGGTGAGGAAGAAGCGCACAGGCTGCCAGTCTGTAGCCCTGCCATGCTCAGGCCAAGTGCTGGAGTGGTAGAGCCGGCGGCTCCTGCCTTGGCTCCTGGGAGAGACCAAAGCTGGCAGGACTTTGTTCTGGAGTAAGCGGATGCCTGGTAGAGGGGCTGGTGGCTTCTCTTAGGGGACTTGTGGGGATGGTGAGGAGGGACACAGGCTTAGGTGCAGACGAGCACCCACTTCCAAAAGAACAGGTAGTCCTACTCCCACTGCTTTGTTGCTTTCTTTAGAAACCCCCCTCCTAGCTAGTGTTTGAAGGTAAGCATGTACCCTATAGCTGACTGGTGTAGTGCACCATGTCTCCAATGTCCCATCTGCAGTACCCTAAAGCATTTACTGCCTTGGTGTCACTGATGACTCTGTTGTCTGAGAGAGTGAAGTGTGAGGCTGTGATGCACGCCTTAGCTCTGCCTGTGTTTTCTGTGCTACAGGGAAGAATGAAGGTATTGGTGTGGTCTTAAGGTAAAACATCTCATGCGGTTCAATTTGGGGGAGACGGGACATTTGTCAGGCTGCCCTGGCATGGGAACCTTGGCCCATCAGTAAGTCTCTTCTAATGTAAAACTGCTGCTAAGTGCTCCTGTGGTAACTAGGCAGTGAAATCCTTGAGGAGGGCTGGACCTCAGCAAGTAAGAGCCATCAGGTAGTCATGCTTGGCTCTTCACTGTTATTTTCTAAAAATGGACTTGTATTTTTTCCTTTTTTCATAACCCTGTGTGGATTTTTTTGTTTTGATTTGGTTTGGTTTTTTTTTTAAGTCTTCTTCTGAGCCCTCAACCTGTAGAATTTCTTTGCATCTTGACCTGAAAAAGCAAATTATGGCAAGTTGTTTCCCAGGCTTTCCTGAAATGATTCCAGTAATGGCTATTAGTTGAGTCAGCTGTTTGGGGCTATACTATTTTCTTTTCTTTCTTTGTGAAAACCAGTAAATGAAAGGAAGGCAAAAGCTATTTGAATGCTGGGTTATCTTTCTGTCTGTCCTTTCTTAGTAGCCTACTTTAAATGTACTAAGGCCTTTGCTTCCTACAAAGATTTGTCTTTTGGTCTTACGTCTCTCCCTGCAGAATAAGGTATGTTAAAAAAAAAAAAACAAAAAACAACAAACAACAAAATGGTTTGAAAAACCACCAAACAAACAAAAAAAACCAAACAAAAACCCAAACAAAAAAAAAATCCCCAACCACCCAAACCCCAGAAAACAAAACCCCTTCTATGTTATGGAACAGAAGTGGAGAAAACCTTAGAGCTTTTGGTGTGTACTCTTCCGGCAGCTGAGCATAGTGAGCTGCTTAATTTTCCAGTGTATCTTGCTCTGTGATGAAGTACCTTGGAATAGTTCAGGTTTCCTTCATTGAGAAGACTGTAATGAGGAAGTCTAGAAATTTATTTTTGTATTTAGGTTTGCAGTTGTAAACGGAAGTGTTTACCTTCCTACCATTCTCCCTTCTGACTCAGTTGCCTTACTAATGAATCCCTTTCCACAGAGGGGGACAATGATTCTCTCCGCAAGTCTTTTTGAAGCAGAAGACCTTCTTGACCAATTGATAATGCAAATTCCAAAGTTTATTGCTGTCACAGTAATCTTGTTCTGAATTTCAGGCAGCTCTTGTAAGTCCATCAGCAAGCAAGGTAGATAGTTTTTGTGGTAATGCAGCTTATTGCAATTCTATGTTGTGATATAAATGTCACCTAGGAGTGTTTCCTCTTTTTCTTAAGCTTATGGTATCTCTGTAACAGTAAGTATTGTGAGCCTTCTTTTCTTCCCAGTAATCTCATTGTAATTATAGTTCTAAGAGTTCAGCATTCAGAAGAATGCTGGAAATGACACCAGGCTTTATTCCTGGATCAATTAATGAATCCACACTCACCATTATTTCTCAAACAAAATGATGATTCAGGCTGATCTAGGTTTTGCATTTGTGTGGTGGTTTGGTTGTTTTTTTTTTTTCATTTGCTTTGTAGTGTTTTTGATGCTGTAAATTACCAGAGAATGACTGCATCTTACAAACTTTGCTATTTTTCTGTGATCCATTTAAAATAATAATTACAGTTTGGATCCTGCTGCATAATTCTGTTTCTAAATGATACGGAGTTTGCCTTCAACTGAGGACTTTGTGGATCATTATCTTACCTTCACACAATAGTTTTTCTATTTGGAAAAGTGTCATACTGAAACTACATTTTCAAGTAGGGTAAGGAGAGAGGCAGGAGATGTTACTCTCATAGGTGATGCTGTTCCCCCTCTAGCGCATCACCCAGTTTACAGACTGAGATGGAAAAGAGACTGAGGTACCAAAGCTACCAAAGAGGCAGGTTTTAGTTTACATTGGACTGGAAATGCTTGCCTAGGAGTAGTAAAATTTTCATGTCTTATCCAATACTCCACTAAATATCTGAACGAAGCTTCATATTTAAATATCTTTGGAACATCTTCGTGTTACAATTCCATAAGAAGCGACTATTTATAGAAGTTTCTTTTCATTCTTTTCTATCTCATGCAGTCAGGTACTGATAGTTTTGGTGGCACCAATAGTTCATTTGTTCCGAAAAATCTTATTGTGAGATATATTTGAATGTGCTGTTAGATATGGTGTAAACTATGCAGTCATACTGGTATTTTGAAGTAATTTTGACTAATATTTTTGAATGTGTATATGAAAGATCCTGTCACTCTTTCCTCTACACGTCTGTTTAAAGGCACCGAAATTCAGTATTTTATTCGTAGTACGTCTAGCTTCCTTAGCTATTGGTTTCTCGTACTGCAGCTCTCAGCAGACTTGCACACCCGACTGCATATGTTCATCCTCATCATGCTACACCGTGTAGGTGAGGAATCTGTTTGGAGGGATTGCAGGATTCCTGGAGAGAACTGGGTCCTCCGCCAGCGAGCACTTCAGTGCCTAACTTACTTGCCCATTGATCTGATTTAGAATCCCAGGCAGAACAGGATGAGTGAGTAAGCACATGTGTAAATAGGCAGAACTGGCAGGATTGGAAGCTGAGACTGCCTTTTGATCAATGATGAGAACGTGATTGGTTTTGTTGGCTTTATCTGATGACCCTTCCCGCTTTTCAACGCGTGGATGGAAGATACACGGCAGTGTAGGCTGACAGTGAGTTATCTTTCTTGAGAGGTTGAAGTTGGGAGTTTGAGCTGAATTGGCCAAACAAGAGAAATTAATTAAAAGTTTTTCCATGTCCTGCATAACTTTGTGAAACAGTAAGCTGTTTTAAGTAGAAGGGGTTATTTCCTCCTCTGGTTGTATTTTGAAGCAGAGAAAATGTCTTCACACTTTATGCCAGGCTTGCTCTGGTAGACTGACTCATCAGATGAGCCCCTCTGGGAGGTAAAGAGATGTTTAGTTTACAGACTCCATCAGCACTTACAAACCGTGGCAACCACTCCTTGGTTTTGCCAACAGCAGGGTGCTTTTGAGTAAGTCAGAAGCAAAATCCTAAACAGCTGGGCTACTTAAATGTCAAAAAATGAGGAAGTACAGATTTTGCTCAGTAGAAATAGAGAGCAGCAGAACACAGATGTAAAATCTTTGCAGTTGTGGAGTTGGGCCTAAATTCCAAGTCATTCTTCTCATGTTGATGTAAAGGGGACATGTCTCACAGCCATCCACAAAAGCCCCACTGAGGACGATCAGTGAGATGCCCACAAAGAGCAGTGGAGTACACACTGGTAACCTGAGTCAAAACCGTAGTTCAGAGCCCTAGTTTTCAGGTAGGAAGTATGTTCTCATCGCGTACCTAACGGATGAGCTTTTGTAATAGCATGTGCATTGCCCTGTCATCTTCTGCCTCAGCTTCAGGAATCCACAAATTCAAATTCACAATAGGCTATGGCTGTACTGCCAAGCCTGGCAGTTAAGGAACTCCAGAAGCTTAAATACAGTGCCAAAGATACATGGAAGATAGTAATTAACAAAAAAGTAAATACCCATAAATTCCTTACATTATCTTTAGTTCTGTTAAGCAAGAATAAGTAAGTAGGAGATGCACGAAACAGTGGCAGGTACTTGTTGCTTCTATTGTGTGTAGCAATGACTTTGAGGATTCAGTTAACTTTTCATGGGATTTTTTTTGGATCCTGATTGATAAATATTGTATAACCTTTTATGGCCTGGAAAACCTTTTACTATATAAAGTGGCAGACTTAACAGAACAGCATCCTAACTAAAGTCAACGCATGTACTTTGAGTGGGCATGTCAGATTATTATTAACTTTTATGAAACAAACCTGCTATGATCAGAGTGGCTTATTCAATTGGAGCGAAGTTTTCCTGTAGAGAAACCAAGGACATTCTGGATTGATTCTTGTTTTCACACTGCTCACTTTTTGGATGATAAGAGCACAAGAGTATTTGTAATAACAGGGAATAGTTATGTAGCACTGCACATTTTCAGAGTGCTGCACACCCACTAGCTAATCAGTCACTCTGTCACCTCCGCAAGGGAGGAAGTAGTTAATTATTATTATCCCTGTGATCGTAGGTGGGGGAGTGGAGACAAAGGCTATGTCTAAGTTAGCAAATAGTGTGAATGGGAGAGTGGGTCGGTAGGGCAAAACAGTAGGTGCTGAGAACCTGATGTCCGTGTTCCAGGGTTTTGGTTTTGGGTTTGTTTTTTGTTGTTTTTTTGGTTGGTTTTTTTTTTTTTTTTTTTGCTTTAAACCAGGTCTAGTCTGATCCCGGGGACTAAATGCCTGGCTGTGGCTAGAATGCATTAGGTGTGGTCCTTAACTTCCATTTTTACTGGTTTCATTCTAGAGGAATCCAGCTTCTCACTTGGAGACATTTTAGTGATTGTGAAGGAGAGCACAGTGAGCAAGGGAGACAAGAAGGTTTGTTTCAAAAGTGTTCTCCTGAACTTAGCTTAAAGACTAGCGTGTGTCTACCCAGAGGGTTGCTCTGGGAAGTGGTTTCAGGTGGGAGTTTTGCTATGCCTACAGGTTAGTTGTTTAGCCTGGAGAAAAGGAGGCTTCTTATCACTCTCTACAGCTACCTGAAAGGAGGTTGTAGTAAGGTGGGGATTGGTCTCTTTTCCCAGGTAACAAGTGACAGGATGAGAGGAAATGGCCTCAAGTTGCACCAGGGGAGGTTTAGGTTGGATATTAGGAAAAATTTCTTCACCAAAAGGGTAGTCAGGCATTGGAACAGGCTGCCCAGGGAAGTGGTTGAGTCCCCATCCCTGGAGGTATTTAAAAGATGGGTAGACGTGGTGCTTGATGACATGGTTTAGTGGTGGACTTGGCAGTGTTAGGTTTACAGTTGGACTCGATGATCTTAAAGGTCTTTTCCAACCTAAATGATTCTATGATTCTACGATTTTCAGAGCTGCTAAGCACAACTAAACTGGAAAAAGGCTTATGTTTGCAGGAGTCTCCAAATAACATTTTCTATACATGGAACAAAAACTTGGCCCTGGTGGTTGGCTACTACTTTGTACAAAAGTGGTGAAACTGGCATTTCATCTCAGGAATTTTTCCTCGCTGTTAGTGCTGAGAGATAATGAAATATTAATCCTTTGAAATAGATTGATTTAGGTTTAGAAACATCTTCTAATTCAGTCTGATTTTCATGAAGAACATGAGCTACTTACTCTCTTTCTGTATATCAGTGCCAGCAGGAATTTAAAGTCATTAGTTTGTTATATGAAAAAACTTAGAATATACTGTCCTCTTTATGGTATTTTTTTTTTATTTTAAATTGTCTGAACCATTAATGATATTTCACTTGTCCTTTGCTTCGCTTTCCATGTTGGACCCTGCAGAAAGTTTATATTGCAATATAATTAATTGATTAGAGAAGTGTTTATTCTTTGATTAGGCATTGTCAAAACTCTTTGCTTATTATTTGTCTTTGTTAACATCTAAATTCCCAGTCTTTTTTGTTTGATTTGACTTTTTTTTTTTTCAGTTAATGGTTACAGCTACTGTCAATTCACAACAGTGTTCTTCAATGGAAGCATCAGAAAAACAGAAGATAATGATAACAAATGTTTCTGATCTTAAAAAAAGGAATTGAGCTGGGAAGAATGCAAACAACCTTCCAGGCTGTCCTTTTGTCAGGAAAAAATGAAAGATAGCTTTCCTTCTACCTCTTTGTATGTGCAAGTATATTCATACAGCCTTTAAAATAACTTTGACGTGTGCAGCGTGTGTAGCTGCACGTCAGTGTCGTTACAAGGAGAGGTCCGATGCTGGGCTTCCCCATGTGTCAGTTCTGTGTCTACCAAAATGACCCTGACTTGAATTTTTTCATGCTCCAAGTGAGCCAGATGCCTTTAACTTGATGTACAATTATCTTTTACACATTTCTCAGAAGGTTTTTGGCCACCAATAAAAATGGAAAAGAAAATTTTAATTTAATAAAGAGACGGGAAGCTTTTGATCAGGGGGTTGATAGAGTACATTTAAAGTGTTGGAGAAGTAAGTCTCAGAAATTATCATACACTAATTAGGAGGAAAAAATGAGTCTTAGTTCATCAGTTGAGTTTGTAAGGGAGCAAGCTATTACACTGTAATGTTACAAGAGTCAAGTACTGCCCTAATTGTGATCTTATGCGATACTGAAAGCAAAAAGCTCCTGACCTTATCTAGGCTATAGTTGACCACCATGGATGTTGTATTATTCTTGGTAAGAAGAAAAATAGTTATTTATTAAGTAAGATGAAGACAAGAAAGCAAAACATGTAAAAGCTCTTGAGACAGGATTGGACTTGGAGCTAGATAGTCTGCTAGCTGAATTCACAGGACGTGGAAATATAAAACATTAACTTTATTGTCCAGCTTCACAGACAAAGAGAATCACAGACTGTCTCTCATGGCCTCGCAGAAAATTAATAAATATATCATAAATTTGATTAGAAAGATGATCAGTTCAAGTAAACAAATCATAGTGTAATTATATGATGCATTAGCTTCTAACTAAGATTGCCAGTAAAATACATTAAAAAGACTCATCTATTCATGTAGCATTATGTTAGCAATCCTTCCTTGCAAAAGCCAAGACAACATTTTTGTTCAATAACAGCCTGTTCTGTGATTGTACAGTCTCAAGTCATGTGTGCAGTATTGCTGGCAGGATGCATGTGAACCAACTGCCCCACACCAGTAGTTGGCATAAAGGAATTGCCTCTTTGCCCTAGGAGGTCATGTTGGTGATTTAGTAGCTGTGCATAGTGAACTGCTGTTGCGGTATGAAAATACCCAGTGCTATAGGTGCTTCAAACAGGATCTCTCTGATTTGACATAGAAATGAGCTCATTACAGTGTATCAGTGTGTTATGTACTTAGGTTCATTGATACTGAGGTCCTAATGAGATTCCAGATGGAATGGTTAAACCATTTGCTGTTCTGCAGAGCGCTGGGTTGGTAAGCTTTGAAACGCTTTACACAAGGTTATTTATTGCATAAAATAGTGCAATAAAGAAGGTGGGAAACTGAAACAAAGGTTATATTTGCCAAAACCTACTTACCAAGTCAAAAACGGTGCCAGAAGTAGAACATATTACCTGGATCCCAGTCCAGTTCCTTTTCCAGTGAGCCTTTGTGGTTCACAAATCAAAGAAAATAATTTATGGCTAGTTAGTGAATTGCAGGCTTGCTGCTTCATCCTAGCTCCAAGTTGCACAATCCCTGGCTACAGCAAAGCTCCAGGGCATCTCCTTCCCTACACACTTGATCTAGATGGCATTTCCCAGCATGAGAGACGCATTAGTAGTCCACACACAAAAACTTAGGAAGCCACTGTCCCTTCTGCTTTCTTTAACCTGTAGAGCTTCTGCAGCGGTCAGTGTTTGTGCTTGTCTGTTATGCTTATTCAGAATACGAGCGCATTTCAGCAGTGATACGATTCAACCCAGGACTATGTCTGTAAAAGGCCCTTGGGTGAAGGCCAGCGTCCCAAAGAAACCTCATATTTTCTCATTGGTAATTCATAAGCGTTCTACCTGGAATAGCCCAAAGCGAACACAGCTTAGAACAGTTCAGTGTGTGCTGAATGTAATTTTGTCCTTTTCAAAGTGTAGGTACTTCAACATGTTAGGGCATATTAATCTGGACTCTTGCAGAGGCAGCCCAGGAATAATCAGTAGACCAGTTAATTGCCGTGCAAGTGGCTGCAGCCCATGAATGTTCTTACAGGGCCCACTCACATGCTCAGAGTAAAAGTAGTGTACATACATGCTGTAGTCTCTGTGCACATGCTTAGTAAACCCAGTGCTTTCTGGGAGTGCCAGGCTTGCTGCCTGGCTGCATTGTGGTTGTGGAGAAAGCCCAGTGATTTTATAAATGTGTCAGGCATGTGGGCTGTATACAGACCTGGTAAATGACAGCCTCTGGAAAGTTCTGCTTTAACTGCTTATTTGCCATAGTTCCTTCCCTGCAGCAGGGAAACGTCATCGCCAGCAACCCTGTACCAGCAGATAGTAGATGGCCTTCCAACATAAAGTTTGTCTTCTGCTGATCTGCAGAAATAGGGATGGTTGCATTTCAATCTTGCTAGTTCAGGAAATACCTGTGCAAGGGAAGAGAAGAATCTAAGGCACTTCTCTTAGGCTTTAGACCGCAATATTTAGAGCTATAAAAATGTAGAACTTTTTTGAAATTTCACATACCTTCCAGAGTTAATTAAATACTAGATTGCCTGCAGTCATCTATTGTTTGAGAGCAAAATGTTTGAGTAATTGGAAGCTGGTATACAGGATAGAGTACAAATCACTGCATCTGCACTTATTTTGTCACAGATTGTTGTCACAGCATCTGTGTTTTACTGAAGACAGCTAATGCACTTCCTAGTGGAGGGTGTATGGTCAAGAGGGAGTATGTGTGGTCATGGAGGGCCAGTAAGCAGAGTTTTAAATAAATCCAAATGGCACTGTGTGGAGATGAAGGTTGAATGGAGTAGCTTGTCTGCCCGGAGGCTATTCTCAATACTGACTTCTGTTTTTAAAAAATCATAAAGATGCAAAGCAGCAGTCTAGCTAACATTTTATTAACTGTGATTTGAAATGGATAGCTCATGTAGAAAAATGTTGTGTGGATTTTTTTTTTTTTTAATTCAGTAAAATCTAGCATGCAGCTGAGGATAGGGGAAAAAAAACCAAACAAACAAGAAAAAGAGCCTTGAAATTGGTTCTAATTGGCACTTACTTACTGGTTAAGTACCAATAGCCTTTAAAAGTAATGCAGGAAAATGTCATTGACACCTATTCTTTTTGATTGTTTAGAAATAAGTAAACAGTTTTCTGTAATGAAAATTAACAACAATAATATAAACACATTGGTGAGGAACTGTTCTGAGGACTGCTAAATCACATACAACAGGTGTAACCACACTGGGCTCAAATTGTTCTTGTTCAAGTAAATGTATGTTTCACCTCTGCGTTGAGAAGGAATGAGATCATGACCTGCACACCTGGTTTTGTGATGTGATGAAATACCTTGCAAAGAATTGTTTCTCAAACCAAGTTAAGCATTAGAACAGGTTGTTAATAAACTTGTAACAATAGAGCTGTACTAAAGTAAATGTAGGGAATTAGCAGAAAATGAAGTGTTCTGCTGCTTTCGTTTGATAGTTTAATTTAAAAATATAGTGGTTACTAGAAAACTATAGAGTGAACTATTTAAATAAATTTATCTTCGTTTGTTGGTATGCTATAATATAGATAAAGTCACTTTTTAGGACAGTGTTTTAACATGTTTAATCTTCTCATTAACTACTGAGTCCAGCAGGATTTACTGAAATAAAGGAGGACTAATAAATCAGTTTGATAAAGCTTGATATTTGCACATAACTGAAGGTACCCGTGGAAAAAACACTGTGGAGCAGCTGATGTGTGGTAACCGCTCACACCTTGGTAACTCTGACTCCTTTCTCCCATATTAAAAACTATTTAGGTACTTAGGTTACTAAGTGATGGGCAGAGAATTTTTGAAAGCATCTAGTGCTCCTTATTCCTTATTTTTCAAGAATGCCTCTAAAATGTTTAAAATACATGTTGCAGTATACTCTCTTTATGTCTACTCTCAGTGTTTTACCCTCATGCATATTAATAAGGCCATAGTTTGCAGTAATCTGTTGGGACTACTTAAAGAGTAAGGATGGCAAAATAAAATCCTTAATAAGGATCACAGAAAAAAGGGTTTATGATTAATCTTTCCTGAGGTCATTATCACTTTCTTTAATTTCTTCTTCCGTGCTGTTCTGTAATTTAATTTTTTTGAAGTGTGACTGTGTCTTTTCTTTACTACTGATATTAGTGGAATCAGTATACAAGGAGATAACAAAGTTGGCAGGGGGGGCAAGGGGGGACTTTTGTTTGTTTGTTTGTTTTTGGGGTTTTGTTTGTTTCCTGAAAATGGCCTGAACATACCTTGGGTCTGCTTAGCTGCAACAAGGTTTACAATTGATTGTAGTTCTGGTAGTGGGATGTTAGTATTTTGACCCTAAGCTGCACAGTGTAAAAATCCATATTTTTATGCAAATACAGTGTGAGTTTTCTCTTGCAAACTCAGATTGCAGAAATAACTTTGCATTCAAGACTCAGAAATTTGTCTTTTCAGGATTTTCACATTTTGGAAGTTTCTTATTAAAGTGTAGGAAACTCACTCTTATTTTCTGACTTTCCAAGTTATTTTGTTGGAGGGGAAAAAAAAAAAAAGTACTTAGCAGGCTGAAGTAAAGCTATATGATGCCCGAGAAAAGTGCTAGTCTCTGAGAACTTGTGCAGGAGTCTTTAAAATGTGGGCTTTTTCATCTTTAGAAAACAGATGAAACTGTGAAGTACAGAAAGCTGTGAAGATGGCATGAGAAAACTTGATCATCAGATTTTAAAGCTCATCTCAGATGACAGTCAAAAAGGATTGATATTTATCTGAATAGAAACATTCATTTTAAATTTTGTATCAGGGGCTAACACGGGGCATCCGGGATTCACTCATCTGTTGTCTTCTTTTCACGCATTTCTACAGTTTTATTGTTTGTCTGCCACAGTGAGAAGGTAGTCTTTAACTGCATAGTTTGGTCAACTAAATTGCTTTACCAGAGTTGACAAACGTACTGTTGTTTACTAGATAACATTTTTCGTGAACAGCTACAAATTGGAGACCATACCCATAACACTTCAGTTGTCTTTATGGGACTGTTCCCATGCACCAGGCATTAGAGGACCAGTCTCTGTCCTCTGGCCATAAATGTCAGAACACTGTGTAGATCATGTTAAAAGAGAAAATCAACTGCAGCTTCTTCGTGGCTAATATTTTTGAGGATGTAACTGCTAATTAGCGTAAGGTGTGGATGATACTGGATGTGCATGCATGATTCAGCAGCTTCTGTGTACTTACCTGGGAGGGTGCAGTGGTTAATTTTTTACTAATGTGCAAAGGCTTCCAGTGGTGTTTGGGTCTGTAGGGCAATAGTGTTGGAGCAACTGGGCTTTTTCTTCCATTTCTTCTATGACAGGTGAGACAGCTGGGGTCAGTAAAGTGTCCCAAAAACTGGCAGCTGACCAGAGGAAAAAGGAGGATAGTTCACAACGACCTGGCTATCGCATCATCTTCTGCTTCCCATCCCTCTTGAAAACAAAATTTTGCAAAGCGTGGAATAAGATTGGTCACTGCTGCTGATAAGAGTGGCATCCTAATCCTTTTTCAGTCACCTCTCGCTCTCCAATATGACGGCAGCCAAATGGGTCCGTGTTGCTTATGCTTGAAGGCTTGGCACAGACCTTAAAACGCACCAGAAATATATGCTGTGCCTTGACCTTTGTAGGGAACTGTCTTGCCTACTTCTGGTCCGTGAGTGGAAAAGGGCCTTCTTCCTCGTACTCCCTCAGCAAGGGCAGAGCCGTGCCTGTGCCCAGGGGAGCTGGCTGGCAGCTTGCACCGGTTGTTGCAGGTGGAGGTGGCTTCTTCCACATGCAGCTCTCCTCTCCTGGCTTGCAGGGTGCAGAGACCTGCAGGGATAGGTTGGACAGCTGCTGGTGGTGGGTTCACGAGAAGTCCTGTCCGAAGGGCGTGCACAGTCACCGGTGGCAACACCTCCGTCTTTGGTGGTGATTTTGCAAATTCTGCAGGATGATGTCAAAAGCTCTATGAAGGGGTCTGTTGGTCAGAAATTGTGAAGTTAGTGGGGGAAATAGTGTTTGTCTCAATACTTTTTCTTGTGTTGAAAAATGCTAGCATTTTCAACATTTATACTCTCCATAAAATGAACTACTGTTAAATGAGATTGAAGTCCTTTAGGGCAATGGTGGTGTTATGCTGGTTTTTCATACATTGAAAAGATCTAGGTTATTTTTTAATTATTGTAAGCTATGATCTGTAATTTGTTTCTTCCTTCTTTCCTTCCTCCTAGAGCAAACCTGAGAATGAAGAAAACATTTTTAATAACTTCTGTTGCATTTCCAGAGTTTTCCGTGGTACATTTTCAGGCCGTCCAATTCTATATAGGAGGGAATTAGACACTGCAGTTTATCAAAAAAAGTCTTAATTTTTAACTTGAAAATTCACAGAATTTCAGATCAAACGTTTCCTCTGCATGTTCACAGACAGGGGCCTCTTTACAGTTGCGGGCCTGGTGTAACTCTAAGCTACTTTTTTTCTTTGTTACTGTGTTTTTACTGCAAGGGTATAAAAAGAGCAATGCAAAAGTAGAAGTAAATACAGAGGTGCCAAATATAATCACCTTTCAGCATCATGCCATTGTGGTTGCTGGAAATAAATCCTTCTTTAGCTTTGGACGGTTAACTGCTGTGGTTTGTGCTGACAGCTGGATGTGTGCTTGGTTGTTCGGTTGTTTTTTTTAGCTGAACTGAAATTATAATACAAAAAATGTATAAAGAATGTTGACTTGTGTGGATAACATTTTAATAGCCTAAAATGTAAACTAAAAATTTGGACTGAAACACTTTTCATTTCACTATTGTGCAAAGGAATGATGTGTGAAATAAATGTTTGCTTCCTGGAAGTAAAAGTTTCCTCTAGAAAGAAAAAAAAAAAAGGCTAACAGAAACTACAAGTTGTTCCCCCTACCACCTTGCCCCTGTGTGAGCTGCAACTGTGTTATGGTTCTTTGCCCTGACAGTTAAATTCATATATATTTTGGTGTACAAAATCAGAATAGGAACAGATTCTCAGCGTAAGCATGTTCTTTAGTATCTTGCCTCATAGCACTGAAAATGGCTAGAAATAGATTCAGTGTAATCTCTGTGAAACTAGACGCAAGTATAACTAGTGAAAAGCAGAATTATGTGAATGCCTGTAAAACGAAAACCCAGCGCCATAGAAAACTTAATTACCCAGGGTCTTAAGTGAATTTAGAACTTTCTCTCAGATGTGGAGGTAAACCAGGATTTATAATGCCAATAACTTACTTATATGCCAATGAACAGCATGTGGACTTTCATTAAACAGGAAGCCACATGTCATTTCAGGAGAGGTCAGAGCGACGAAGAGACTCTAGGAGAGAAAGCAAGTGGCTTTTTCTAAGGTACATAGCCGGTAGTACCTGTTACTGGCTGGAGTTGATGTTTTTTGAGTAAAACTGTAGCTGTAACTCAAAATGCATTTAGTTCGTGCATTTCTTAAGATTCCTTCTAATGCTGTAAAAGTATCCAGCAAACAGGTAATTTTTATGAGAGGCAGCCAGACACATTGCTTATCCACAATTGCCATTGTGTTCTGATTGATATTATCTTTTCATTTTTTTATTATCTTCATAAATAGAAAGCAGTTATTTATTAATCTAGCCATTCTTGGTTGACATTTTGTGTGTGTGTGTGCGCGTGTGCGTAAAGTAAATCAAAAAACTCTCAGAGGAGGTAATAACCTGGTATAGACAAGGTTACATAATCAGGTCTAAATAAATATGTACCTGTAGCCTATAACAAAGTAATCATGAAGAGGATCAGCAATTTCTCTTGATAAGGACATGAGAGTCCTGGAGCCATCAGTTTTGACTTGTCTGAGGTGCAGTTGGGAAGTGTTTTGCTTTGAGTTGCTGAAGTGGCTCAGCTGAGCAGGTCACTGGTATCGGAGCTGGACTCAAGCTGGTCCTCCCGAAGAGGCATGAACAGTGCATGCTGGCCACGCACAGCGTGGTGCCCCACCGTGCCGCCTCCTGACCTCTTCTCTGCTGGAGAAGCAGAACATTAAAATGTTACTCTCTTCAGCCATAGGAAATCGATGCTTTAAGTGTCATGGCGTGCTAGTACGCTGTGCTGTTAGAAATGCAACTGCAAAATGATGTGACTGGATGCTTTGACCAGTAAAATCTGCATGCTTGTCCCTGGTGTCTTCTCATATCGTGTTTTTAGTGACCCAGTAGTAGTTTTTGTCCTTCACGTCCCCCCAGGCTTAAAATTCTTCAACTTTTCAATTATTTTCATGAGCAAGTGCTGCATCTGCAAAGAACGTTGCATTTCTGTAATCGTGTAGTTAGCATGAAAATACCTGTGTGGTGTAATGTATAAGGCTAGCAAGGATGTCCTCTCAGAACTTAGCTATTCAATTTACTTTCTATTTTTTTCTTAATAAAAACCAGGGATTTTTTTTATGGAGAATCTAATTATAATTTTTTTAATTATAAAGTTGTTCTTTGGTAATACTACCCTTGACCTGATTTCTTAAACTCGGAGAGTGCCAGCGGTGTATTTGTGTCTATAGAGTCTTCATCACTCTGTGTGTGCGTGTGCGTGCACATGAAGGTATGCACATAGGTATATTTACATCAAAATAAGCAAGGAACATGATTAAAATATGAACTTGTTCAAGCTTTCTTTTATTAATATTATTCAAATCTTGTTAGATTTGAAATGGTTGAAACTAGATGTGGGCTGTCTTTCCTGAGATGCGGTAATATAGGAGTTTTGTCTCTCCTATCCAGCTAACGAGCTGACTGGCCCTCGTCCCCTCTCCTTGCATGGTGAAAAGGTTTGCAGAGGAGCTAGCTTCATTTTGGAGGAGCTGCTAAATTAGCGTATGGCTCCTTGCAGTGACTGAAAAGACATAAATTGCAAGAGGACAGCAAAAAATAAATAGCTAGTGACTCTCTCCAGGGGAAGTAGCAGTTAAAAAGCACTCTCAAGTTAAGGACGATCTGCCATAAGCTGCAGGAAATGTGCCACAATATCTGGAACTGTGCTTCCCTCGGGGTGGATTTGTAACGCGCTCGGCCTTGGAGCCAGCCTGGGTTTCGCTCTGTGTGTGTGTGTGTGCGTGCGTGTGTGTATGCACACACCCATGCCCGTGTGCCTGTGTGCTGAGAAACACACAAAGCTGTGAGTGATGCTGTAAACGTAGGAACGAGGGGAACACAAATCCAACACTTGAACCTCTCAAATTATTTGAGGGATGAAAATAAAAATGGAGTTAACATGTTTTCATTGTATTGCTGCTGTGCCAAGGCTCCTTATCGTGGGCTGTCAGCTCTGCTGGGCTCCGTGTGTGTCCTGGGGGAGAAGGGATGAAGGAACACTGCTTGCTGTAAGGGACAGGTCTTTTGGGGACAGAGCTTCTCTCAGCGTTGCTTAATATCCTCTGAGAAACTTTCACGTTGAAGGCGGCTGTCAGGAGGAGCAGGCCTGGGCTGTGCACAGCCCTGCCTGGCTGTGGGACGAAGGCCGGTGGGGAGGAGCCCTGCCCCCATAGGTGAAGGGGAAGGGGAAGGCACCTCCCAGGCCTTCTCATGGCTGCTGATTCAAAAGTGGTATCTGCCTTGGCCTTGTCCTCCCACCACCCCCCAGCTCACCGCCTGTTCGCTCCCCCGGTGGTGGTGATGTCTGCTGAAGCTCCCTGCCCTGTTCTGTTTTCTAGTAGGATGTTTCTTCTTTGTTCCTTATAAAATACCTGAACCACCCCCACCCCAAGTTTAATGCTGTGATCAGCTGTAATGACATTGAGGCCAGCCCCAGACCGAGCGGCTGGGGTGGCGGTGCGTGGGAGGGAGATGGGTGCTCATTCAAGGGGTAGGTATGAGTGGGCCTGAAGCCGGGTGGGTGTGGGTTTGGATTGCGACCACCTCTTAGGTCTCCCTGAGGAAGGAGGAGGAATGTGGAGGCATCCCCTTCGCACTGCTGTGAGGGAAAAAGCTTAAATACGAGATGAAAATACTTACTGTAGGACTTCATGTTTAGCTTACACCGTTAAGACAGTATTGCCTTTATGGTGCTCTAAAGATGGGTTTTCTTTGGAAACCAGGGAAGATACACAATGTGTAATACATGTTGCAAGGCATATTGTTTTAAAAATAATGCGTTACCCTGCCAGATTCCTCACTGCAGTCAGCGCAGGATTCTGCTTGCAAGACCCTGCACTTTGTTTGGGCTTGCTTGTTTGTAGTTGGACTGAAGTAAAAATTACATTATTATTTTAGTGCTAGGGGTATATTTGAGGCTTGAAAGCATCCTTCTGTCTCGGGTCTAGTGCTGGCTGGGAAACTGTCTGACAGGTATCTGCATACTGACATTTGATACATAGCTCCATTATGTGTCTAATGGAAGTTTGATAATGATACTAGTAAGTTGATGCTTGTCTAATTACGTGTTCAGAAACAGCTGTCATGCTATCTTATTAGTACAGAGGACGTGGAGCACTCTGAAGCATAAACAGCAAAAAAGCATGAGCAGAAGAGGCCAAGGGGACAGCTTGGGTGTCTTCCTCAGGAGTACATAACCTAACACAGTGAGATGTCAAATAGCTTCATGGAAAAAGTATTCCTAACTCTTCATCTGGTAGAGGAACCAGCACAATCTGCTTTTATTTCTAAATCCATACGAAAATGTTCTTTCTTTGGCATGAATGAAGGACACATAAGAAGGTTGAAAACCAAAGGGTTTTTTGGTCGTTCATTTGTTTTGGTTTGTTCCCCCCCCGGAAAGAGTGCTCCATGATATCTAGGCTAAAGCCCAGAATTCAAGTGAATATCTTTTCTGGAAGTGGCCAACCATTTTTAGGAAAAAATGTACCAAAACACTAAGAAGCACTTGCTGTTCATAGTCTTTAATGTAAGACAGTGATATTTAGCAATATCAGAAATGCTGTTTGACATAAATATTGCATCATAACAGAAGTGCTACTATTCCTGTGACTTTTGTTTTCAGTGAAGATACATTTATACTAGTTTGGTATAGCAAAACAACTAACTTTGAAGTATTTTCACATTCTAAGAAACAAAATGCTCTGCTGTATCCTCTAAGCTCCTGGATGGAGCCCTTTTGTATGAGTGGTAGGTCAAAAGTTTATGTCAGGCTTTCAAAATAGAGCTCACAAACATAAAATAGGCTAAATATTATTTCAATAAAAAGCCCTTGGAAAGCACTTTTTAATGCTTTTGCACTTAGTTGTTGTTAACATACTGTTAAAAATTAACAAATTACATGACATACTGTTTTTTATCGGCATTTCTGATGGACACAAACGCACATCAGGTCTACTCTCCAGGTATTACAGTACTTCTTTAAAACAAATTAGAAAATAGATCACAAAAATTCTAACCACACCTCATGAAAGCAGAACATGTAAAGTATAAGGCTTTGTGTGCATGGTAAGTACAGCTATTGTTTTGTAGATATGTTCTTGTACATGATAGTTATGTTTGGTAATAGAAAATGTCAAGAGATCCAGATTTTGCTTTTGCAGCTGTAATGATGGCAATTTCATTCGGGTGGAAGAATGTTAGTCCATAGAGAGAGGGAAGAAAAACCCAACAAAAAAACTCTCTTGCTCTATCTTGGACATGAAGATCACCTTTTCTAAAGATGTGTAGTAAAGGTATCTTATTCCCTCCCATGGTAAAAGTAAAGGAGAAATATTATGATTTTGAATGCTAACAGTATTTGTCCTTGCTTTTGATTAATCAAAGAAAAGTGGTTTATACTGTAGTGAAATGGTATGTCTCAGAGTTGCTAGGAATAGGAATTATGTCTGCCTGTTCATAATCCCTCTGAGTAACAGAAAATGAAAGAGACTTGAAAGGAATTTAAACAATGAACTTCCTCATATGAAGTACGCAAAGCGTTCTGAAACATCAGCTTGAAGAGTAGATGATATTATTTAATTTTACAAATGTATGTAAAAATAGAAAATGCAACACTATTAAAATAAGTAATTACAGATTTTTATAATGCATTGATATTATCTAAATTATTTGCCATCAAGCCGTCTTGATGCTTTAGATAACATTGTTTTGTAATAAGCCTTAAATCAATCACATGGTGATTTCTTTCTCCACGCCCCTCTTATTTGAGGTATTGAGTATTAGCCAACTTCTAAACTTTTTTTTTTAAACATGGTTGTGTTTTTTCCCAACTTTATTTTAAAACCTTTTATTAGATAGGCTTACTTAATGGCAAAAGTAGTTCCTTTTCACCTACATTTTATGTAAGTATCTTCCTTGATAAAGTTTAGACCTAACTCAAGCCTTATCCTGCGATGTGGGAAACTGAGGTCTCATACTGAAATTCAGCTCCTGGAGACCTGCAGGGCATGTAGGGTTATATGGTCCGTCACAGCCCCCAGCATTTTCATGTGCAGAGGTGGAGGACCATAGGTGGAATGTAAAAGAAAGTTAGATGGTTTAACCCCAATCCCATTCTTTAACCAAATAGTAGTTAAGTTAGTTTTCACTGGAAATCAGGTGGCAGTCAGCATATTACTACCATTTTCTATTAATAAATAGCTTACAAAAAACATACATGTTGGCTTAGAGGTAGTTGTATATGATACTGATGTCCTCAAAGAAGATATATATTAAAATAGTAAGAGAAAATAAAAGGTTAGGTGAGGAGGATATTGGTTTATCTACCTGGATTTTTGTATCAGTCTTGTTACTTGGGTGAAAACCAAGCACCTTTGGGAACAGTGATCAACTCTGACACATTTGTGCCTTGGAGTTGACTTAAGTGAGTCTGCTTTCCAACGCTATATTCTGCCCTCAGATGTGGGTATAAAAACCCATTTAAAATCAATTACACACAAGTTTCTGAAGACAGATTTGTTCTTTCCTCTGTGCAAGGAAGGTAAGAATTTGCATTGTACTGTCTTTCATTAATGCTGGTGTTTGCTTCTGGTTTTGTTCACACTTTTTCCATGGAAGAACAGCATGCAACAGACTGATTTTCAACAGTTGCTGCCAGGTAGAGTTGTGAGTAGCATGACGAAAATATTTTTCAGGGTGAAACTTCAATTGTGGCGCTTTTTCTGCACAGATGAGCTCTTCAGTCTGAATTTGTTGAAGTTGCTCCAAACCATATAAAATGGAGAGCTAAGGATAGACTGTAAAGCATTGTTTCTGTTCAGGGAGTCCCAAGTCTATCAGAGGCATCCTTTCAAGAAGAGGGAGGAGAAGGTCACACAGGGTGGAGTCCTGTCCTCTTCTGAACCCATTTACAAAGCTCTGTGAAATCTTGAGGAGGTAATTTTCCTCTGTGGAGGCAGCCAGTTTATGTCTTCTCTTGCTTTCTTGCCTCTGAATTATACCCATACCATAAGAAGATAGCTCTAGAATTGTGAAAATTATCCAATTATAGCTTGAAAAGATAAGGAAGTGGTTCTGCTTGGAAGGGTAGGTTTTTTGGGGGGAAGGGTGGGTTGTTGGCGGGGGGGGGAGTGTTTGGTTTTGGGGGTTGTTTGTTTTTTTGTTTTTTTTTTCAGAATAGAAGGTAGAGAGAGGAAGATGCTGACTTCCAATAATGGGTTCTGCCTGGCTGCATAGTAGTACAGTGTGGTTTTAATTATCTGACACAAAGCTATATTTGATTAACTAGATTTCTCGTAAAGGAGTTTGAGAGGTTCTGTTTCAGTAAAAAGCTTGAATTAATATTCATTTCAGAAGCTGCAGAACATCAGCTGAATTTTAAATTTTAATTCTATCTTCCCAGTTGTCAGCAATTCAGTGTCTGTCTTAGGCTTTATTGTAGTAGTCACTTGGACTGTGTTAATTGTGTCACTGGTACAATGAGGATGAGTATTAGGTTTATTTCTTTGAGTTTAGTGGCTGCACTAGAGTGACAAGCAAAGATTATGATCTGCTCAAACACAACCAGATTATATTTAAAATGAAATTTGTAATTTTGCTTTAGAAAGCATTTAGAGTAATGTCTACATAATGGGAGGTTTTCTTTCCCGTTTTTTAAGGAAGTGAGAGAATTCAGCTTCCATACTGCGCGGAGTGCTGTGGAGAAGTTGATTAGTACAATATGATATTTATGCATATAATAATCAACAAGAGGAAAAAAAAAATCATTCTTAGATAAAGATGGTTGATACAGCTTTTATTGTCTAGTTTAGGTAAGGAAAAGATGCAACAGTTTTAGTAATATTTTGTAATAGATAACATTTGCTTAGTTTTTCATAAACATTTAAGACATTCAAGACTATTCTTGAAACAATTCACTCTAGATTGATGTGGATGTTTCATGCTACTTATTTGATGTAATTTCCCACGTCCTGGGCTGTACTCATAAAATTCTACCTGTTCTTTCTTTGGAAGGAATCTTTACTTATCTTGCCAGGCTCTTTTTTGTTGTTACGTGAGTCATTCATGAAATGATATTTTGTTTTCCTTCATAGAATATTGATAGTCATCTTAACTAAATGTTTATAAATCACTAAAGTGATAACAGAGGAGATCATTTAGTGAATGGCAAAATGATTATATGCTTCCTTTTTTGAAAGCAAGTGGAATATGCAGATGTGGATTGTGAACAAAATAATTAAGACGATGATTATGTAGTGATTTTAAATTAAAGAGATTCTGTTAGTGGAGCAAATACTTGGCAATAGAACAGCATGTACACCTCTCCCATGATTTTTATTAATGGATCTTAATTTAAACCTGTGCTTTGTTAAATCTCAAAGGTTATCACTCAAGTTCTCTCCTAACTTAGCTTTTTGTAGTTATTCCATTCAGTTTTTAATGTAAATACAAAATGGTGTGCTATTGGTGTAGGAACAGCAGCAGGAGACCTTAGCTCCCTTTCTGGCTTGTTTTGTTGCCTTGCTTGCAACTTCAGGTGCATTCCTGTTCCATCGTCTTTTCTGTTAGTCTAACTGAAATGCCATCGAAAATGTTTCCTAACATCAAGTGACTGTTGTGACGTGTAATCTATTAATGTTAATTAAGGAGTTTGATAATCCCAGAAGGAGGATACTAAAGTATTACTGTTCATTTTATGGAAAATATAAATATGCCTACTATATTCATTATCAGGGCTCATAATATTTCCTCACAAAAATTCTTCTCCTGTCTCTGAATGAATTGTCATTTAAATTCTTTGGTGTTATACCTCAGTTTTTATGACCAAGGTGAAAATGGTCAATTACAAAAATTAATCTGTAATTGTATAAAATGATTGGAGCTATAGGTTGGTACGTAGGTATCTTTCAAGAGGTATGATACAGAGAGAGAATATGTCACGGAGATAATATTTGTTAAGCAATGGAAAAAAAGTTGCATAGAGTAGTAGGAATCCTCAGAAAGGAGTGCTGGGCGATAGCTGTACCAGCTTGAAGCTGAGGGACAACTCTCTAATTATGGCCCCTGTTGACAGAGGTGATGGTCAAGGCTGTAGAGGTAAGGATTCATTCGTAAGGTGTCACGGTGAGGAACCTGTCTGTGTAGGTGCTCGGCCACGTCAGATCGGCAGAGCTGTTTGTTTGGGAGCCTGCTTGTTTCACTAGCCTCGCTGCCGCCTTGTGATGGAGAAGAGATAACTCTAGTTCTGCTCCAGAACTTGCATAGAGGTGTTAGGGGGTGAGCTGGGGAGCTTCACCTCCACCTCAGGGGGTTTCGCTGCAGGCTTTACCAGCCTGACGTCCCTGCTGACAGCGGCCTTCAACAGCAAGCCTGAAAGCCGCTGTTCCAAGTGGTAGGACAGACTGGCTCCTTTGCTTCAGCTCCTGGGATGATCTCACGCATTCTGTAATACATTTTGGATATTTTGGCACCTGCAAAGCCAAGCCAGTCCAAGGCCTGAATTCTGCACAGTTTTTATGTTTTCATATAAGGCCATACTTGGTTTCAGCAGAAATGTGATCCTGCTGCATTCCACTGCTGGAACAGCAACAAAAGAAACCATATTTTTTGTTTTCTCTATAGCTGAATTAGTAGTAGCAGAGAGGACATAAAACTCTCTTCCAAGTGAAATAGAACTTTATAGTTGAAATCAAATATTTTTCTTCTCGTGTCACCTCTCTATTACTGTGTTAGCTCTTACTCATAGGAGTTACTCTACTCCTTAACACCTGATGAGGTTGATTTCTGCACTTTTCGTTAAATCTGTGAGACAGTGCACAACAGACTGCTTTTTCTGGTAAATGTTTGATGAAACAGTGTAGGTATAGTAATACTGCAAGTAGAAAAATGGTCAGCAGATAGAAGTGTGAGGCTGTGCCCAGTCTGCACAGGATGTTGACTCCACTCTGACCCATGAATCTTCACTTTCCAGGTATCTCTGGGCTTCTTTCTGCCATTGAGTCCCAAGCTAAAAGCCAGTCTTCTGCGAATGCACACACTGTTGATTTAACGGTTCTCAGTAAATGTATGTGGATAGTGACTAACAGGGTAGTGGATTTCAATGCTGCTTTTTTGTTGTTAAACAAAGTAGTGGATTCCAGTGTGTGTGGTTGGTTGGTTGGTTGTTTTTTTTCTCAAATGTTAATAATGTCCTTTTCTATCTAATTTAAATACAGAATTTCAAACAGTAAAATATAGCCTTTTTTCCCCTTGCCTTTTCATAGATTGAACTTAAGAATAAACACAGAGTGTCAGGCGTAGTTTAGCAGCATTTCTTGTCTTAACAGATGCCAGTGCGGATTTTGCTTAGACAATGGCATCTTTGTTGTTTTAGTTTAAAAACAGCCTTGTGTTTAATCACTCAAGATATTATACTTAAGATTTATTTAAGTTAACAATGCAGGGATACGCAAAAACAAGTACAGGTATGTGCTGCACACCCATGTGAAAGAGAAGTTTGTCAGCCTAGGTTTCTAGTTTTGAACTATTTTTAAATCAGTCTCCTATGTCTTCCTTGTCGGCCACCACGTGAGTTTTGAAGCCACTCTGCCAGTAGCTGCACTGTCACCTATTTAAAATGATCCATGTTTTAAGTTTTTCCGTAAATTTTACAGGGCAAGGAATGTTGTGTTTCAACATTTTGTAGTTTCATTTTTGCAGGATGTGCACCAGAAGTAATAGTAATAATACAATAAATTATGCACGATATGTATGTATGCGTGTGCAAGCACACGCGTAAGGGATTACTGCTTCATTTAAGCAACCTGACTTCCTTCCTGGTTCTGCTTTTGGAGATAACACTGCTGGGGGGACTTTCAGATCTCTGGTTGTAGACTTCTTGATGATGCAGTAATATTTGTTGCTGTTACCATTTGAAGAAAAAAATTTGGAGAGGTCTTCAGAGATTTGCCAGGTTGTAAGATGATAAGCTCTTACGAGTTTTGATAATACTCTATGCCACAGTTGAATGGGAATTCATCACTATTTGAGCCATTTCTTTACTGCTTTTAGAAGACAGTTAATTCTTTTCATTCATCAGTTGTTGTTTTTTTTTAATTTGGAAAGAAATTTTTTTTAAAAAAAGGTCAAATGACCAACCATACTATGTGCTTGAATCAGGAAGTTCGGTTTGTTTTTTTTTTTCCAGTCACACCATTGACTTCTCTCCAAAGTACCACCCAAGGGTTATATGAGGATCATGGGTTTTTTTTGAAAGTCGCTGTTTTTAAAAGATAAGGAGAGAGGATGGTGGTAGTAGTAGTAGTACTATTGAGATTCTGATATGTTGTGTGGCCTTCAACTGTCTTCTGACAGATGAGAAGACACTATTCATCTGGCTTCAGAGAACTGATCCAAGTCTTGACTAATTTAAATGTGCAATGGCAGCCAGCAGAAAATTGATCTCGGTATAGTTGTATCCCACCTTGGTCCATCCTGTTGATCTGCTCCATTGCCATTTCACCTTTGCTCTCTCCTTGTATCAGCTAGATGTATCAGCGTGATGATCAGCATCATTCCTGGGATGATGGTGGTAGAAGCAGTGGTTAGCAGAAGCTGTAAGGCATTCAGATCCTCCCAGGACACGTGGATTTTTCTTTTTTTTTTTTTTTTTTTTAATCCACTTTAAAGTTTCCTTCTTTTCACCAGCTGAAACAGAAACCACAGTCCTGTTCAGCCTGTTGTCCAGTGATGGTTTTGTTTATTATGGTGATAGATAAGATTTTAGGCATGTATTGCCAAGTTGTATTTCTTAATTTGCTCTGTAATGTATGAGGCTGTAGAAAGCACAGTTGGTGGCGTATCAGTCAATGTCTTGATCTTCTTATAATGCCAGTCATGGGATTTTAAACGCCAAAAAATATATAAAAATAATCAAATCTAGGTTTGACTCAGTGCTGTAACAGTGGTAGTTTAAAATCCCACTCCTGACCAGGAATAATGCTGTAATGATTGCAGATTTACTTAGCTAACCCTGGTAATTCATTACGCCAAATTTTTCCCTGTTTCTCTGATAGTAAATAACATTGCTTGTTTTCTTTCCAATTATTATAGTTTGGGGAGGAGTATCCGAGAAAATCTCTAGTGACATGCTTGTAAATGGTGTGCTGTCACTATTAAGTAGTTGTCACATAAACAGGACTTTTTTTGCACAAAGATTTGATGCCACTGTTTAAAAAAAAAAAAAAAAACAAACTTGACATTTTCTTTGCCTGCTTTTCTTGTCAGCAACAATATAAAAATATTTACTTTCTGTCATTGATTGTAACAATCTAAGAGGAACCATCACTGTGAAGTTTTTGTGAGTTCCTGTATATTGTGCTGAAAACAAACATTTTCACTTCTTAGTAGTTTTGGGGCATTCCTGTAAATTTTATTATTATCTGTCATTTGTATTCTTGTATCCTATTTTCGTGCATTCTGTGCTGCAAATTTTCCATGGTTTCCTTTTGCACCAGGATGCTTTTCAACACTTTGCCCCTGCGCATGTCACGCTTCATGCAGTTAAGGAGGACTATAAATGTCATCGTTGCCGCTGGCTTAACCAGAAAAATAGTCTGTGGGCAGACACAAGAAAGTAGCTTTAAGCATTGACCTGGGGAGGGACAGACTTGAGGAAACTTTGAGATGACCTTGAAAAAGAGAGAGATACCATTTTCATATATATATATATGGGCAGTTATACAAATTTTATATGTAAATACAATGCATATAGTGTGTGTGTATCTATTTGTCTTTAGACCTCCAACTATAATTTGTTACTAGTCTTTGACTGATGAAGTCTTAGTACAGCGACACCCAGTTACAGAACCATAAAACTGAGTAAGATGCAGACTTACATTTTAGATTCTTTTGGGTTTTAATTTTGTTTTCCTACATATTATGGTTTTTGTAGATTCAAGGTGTAAATAATTTGAAATACTGTCTTCTCAACGTGATGCAGATTGCTTTTCCACCGTTTTCTTGTGTGTAATTATCATGTGTGATATCAATTGCTACCTACACTCCCAATAAAGAATTGAAAGAATTAGAAGCTTCAAGTTTTAAAACAGAGTAGATAATACAAGCATGTTCTTCATATCTCTATGCTAAATTTGCTTAAGGGGACTTTGAAGGAATCTGGATTCCCATGTAGGGAAGTATCAGGACTAAACCTGGAAGTCACTTTCTGTTCCATTGATTCAGAGGCATTTGGTGGAAATTATTTTCTTACACATCAGTTAAAATGGAATCTGTAGTGAAAGAGTTAATCGTGTCAAAAAGGCATCTCGTAACCATTCTGTGCTTCATAGGTTCATGTTGAACAGATTTTTGTACTACATGTGACGTATCTTGCAGAAAAGCTGGACAGTATTTGCAGAATTACTAAAAAATATGTGATGTGGCACTTTGTTTTACTTTATATGTAAGGGCATAACTCTGCTTCATAGGTTTCAGAAAAAGAGAAAAACTGTGGTGGTCTTAAGGGTAGTCTAAACTATTTTTTACTATGTAATAGTTCTATACTGCCTAGGTTTGTAGTTTAGTACAGTCTTAAGGGAAGTAATGTTTTCTCCTCACTGGTAGATTGCAGAAATGTAAAGATCTCACCTCTGATTCTGGTGAACTGGCAGACAGGCAGATACCATTGACCCAGTACAACATCACCCTTTCTGCAAAGACCCATGCCTGGGTAGCATGAATTCTTCAGGTTGTGTGGCACAAGTTCAGCCTGGTGGCTAGGCAGTGGCCTCTGCACGGAGCGCTGTGCTGCTGACCACAGCGCAGGCTGAGGATCCCCGTGAAGGCTGAGGGTGGAAGCAGGCTTGGTCTCACTTTTCAGCTTCAGAGCACGTTCTTCTTCATTGTAATAGTAACCACTTTCTCCCCAGAGAAAGTAAAATTGGTTGGTATGTAACATCATGCTTGATTTTCTGGGAATGTGTGTGTAAGGAAGACGTGTTAGAAGTTTGTTTTGTGAGTGCGGGAAATGGGACTGAAGGTTTCAAAATGATGCTCATGGTAAAGGCAAAACCTTTTAGAGGCTTTCAGCTTGCAGTGTGTGCTATCTCAGAAATGCTTAAGGGTCGCTGCTTTAACCTTGCACTGCGCTGCTGTGAAACACACTTCTCTGACAAGACACCTAAAACATTGTGTAAGGGGTGTAAGGCTGCCTTTGTCCTGGGACACGAGAATTATGGCATGAGGCATGAAAGCTTTACAGCAATGATTAAAATAAAACCCAGGCTGAAAGGCTGGAAAGTTCAGCGCTGAGCAGTGCACCCTGGTGCACGCATTTTGTTTCCTGCAAGGCTGAGTAGCTGGGTGAACACAAGGTTTATGTGGCTGCGCAACTGTTCATTTCAAATTTCAGCTCCTCCTTTTAAGCAAACACAGGAGTAATATAGATAAGCTCTTCTGGTCACAGAGGATGAGCTCACTGAATTGGAGCAAAGGAAAAATCTTGTGTGATGTATCCTGTGTGAAATTTCCAACAAGCAGATCTTAACTTTAAATTGACGAATACTCAGAAATGTTCATTAATGAACTACTTCTAGTACAAAGTACAAAGACGCGAAGAAATTTAAAGGAAGGAAGGAACGACTGCCCATTAATGAATATGAGCCAAATTTTAATTAACACTGATATCGCATGTTTCTGAGGTTAAAGTTTGCAGGGCTGTAATTGTTACACTACTTGCTTTATTAAAAAAAACCAAAACACCACACCAAGAAACCAAACCAAAACACAAACATGTCTATTTATTGTACACTGCCTACCATAATGTCCTGAAGGTTGACCAAGGAAGATACATTTTTTTTTTTTCTTAAGTCCTGAATTTTTGTGATAAAATGTCTCTTAGTAATTACCTGAAGTTAGATGCTTTGGGAAATTCTATCTTCAAGAATGGAAGATCTTTACATATGTAGTCATACATTATATGTATATTTTGGAGTTTTGTTTTACTCATTAGTTTAGTTGTCAAATCAAAATGCAAATTTTAATTCAGTGGTACTTCAGTTGCTACTGATGCTACTTTTCGACACTGCACTGGGTCTTCTAGTTACCTTGCAAGCACCACTTGACGCTGTTCAGCCCTGCATGAAAAAAGTGATCATCATTGTGCAAAAAAAGTCATGTTTGTGTCCAGTGGCTAAAGTATATCCTTCTTATTTGTCTTGCAGGCACAGGAGAGAGTGGCAAAAGCACGTTTATCAAGCAGATGAGAATCATTCATGGATCAGGTTACTCTGATGAAGATAAAAGGGGCTTTACAAAACTGGTGTACCAGAATATATTTACAGCAATGCAGGCCATGATCAGAGCCATGGATACTCTCAAAATCCCATACAAGTATGAACATAACAAGGTGAGATTTTTGTTTATTTCTGCAGCTGAAGGTTTTCCTCTTTTTATTTTAGGAAATATACTGAAGGTCTCCAAAAAATCATGTCACACACATTATACTGAAAGTTCAGAAGAAGAAGGCATCTTCCAGTCTTGCCTTTAGTTCACTGCCGTTTTTACTGCTTCGACAACACAAAGGTGCCGCTTTTAACAAGAGAGCTCCTCTTAACAAGATGCCTGGGGGGGTTGGCACAGGGCAGAGGTTTAATGGCAGGCTGCTGTTTGGCTGTCACTTTAGTTACCCCTTGTCTTTTCCTCCTCTGGCCAGAGCACAGTTAAGCCATTCTTCTGATCTATAGCAGAACCTTACTGCTTAAGGTTTGCCGTGTACATGTGAGAAAAAATCAAATTATTAGAAAAATAGGTAAGGATACCTGTTTGTGCGTGAACATGTTGCGAAATAAAATTTTCGACATGAGACCTTAAAACAGTCAGATTCTTTTGAGATGGATACTGTTACTGAAATTCAAAAGGACAAAATACATTTGAAATCTTTAAAAGGTTCATCTCTGACTAGCCTGACTTCTTTCCCTTTTTCTTTATATTTAAATTTAAAAAAAATAATAATCTAAGCATTCATGAAGGCGAATGAAATGTTTAATATTTACTTAAATACCTGGTAAGACACAGGATTACCTGGCTATAACTCCCACTTCTTGTCACAGGAGCAGTACGACTTTGTTTGATAACAGTTCCTGAGAACTTGTCCTGATTTTTCACTGTTGAGCCACTATCAGCAACTTTGTCAGGCAGAGAGTTTAAGATCTCTCACAAGTGGAGGACTCACCTTTCTTTCAATCTTGTGAAAGAGTATTTAATGATGATTTAGTAATCCTGGATGAAAACAATACTTTAGTAATCCTGGATGAAAATAATACTTTCTCTGATGAATTACTCAAAAGTTCTTTTATTTTTTTTTTTTTTTAATATCAGAAACTATCAAAGAGCAGGGACATTTATGATAAAGAAGTAAGCTTCCGTTAACTGGGGAAGGCAGGATGAAATAAACTTGTGTTAAGATGAAAATCTTTTGCGTCTATGTATATGAAGTTTAATTATTAGCATTGAACTGCTGTATGTTTGAAGGCATCTAATTCAGAAGTTGGAACGATAAAGCTTATTACCAGGTTAAAGAAGCTTTGTTTCTCCATTTGCATGTAATGTTGCAATAACCAGAGTCTTGCAGGAGCCTGGGTTTGTGCAGTGGAAAGTCAGGAGGATCCTGTCTGTCAAAATCCATATTGTTAACCTTCTTTAATGGTGGGTGGGTTTTTTTGTGCACATGGAAAAGTTTTTTAAAAACTTGTCCTAGTTGGTAAAAAGAGACTGTTGAACTTCCTAGTCTGACTGTGTGCTGAAGCTGTCTAGTTTTCCCTCATCCCTCACGAATCAAAATCAAATGTGTAGTTAGTATTGAAAAGAAAACTGGTTTTGTATGTGTATTTCAGCCTTTTGGCTCCAAGTTTTTGCTGTGTGCAAAGCATACAGCATACTGACCTCAAAAGTTAGTTGATTGTAAAGCGCAATCATTTTTTTCTTCAAAATTGGTATTGATTGTCACTTTGCCTTCATATCTAAAAATCCTAATTGTAAATTAGGAAGTTTTTTCCTTGTATTATACTGTGGAGTATATGTTCTGTAGTTATTTTTTAAGTTAGAGTGCTGAATTTATATAGTTTTTTTATATAGTTGGAGTGGGTCGGTTAGGTTTGGCATAGCTGTATACACACAGCCAGAGCTGTTCACTTTCTCTATATAAAAATAACTTTCCTGAAAGTGGGAGTCTGTCTTTGTGCTCAGCTCCTTCACAAGCATTCCCATCAGTTTCTAATAGTGCTACGTGCAGAGTGAAATAGAAGTCGCCAACTGACAGGGTCTCAAGGCAATTCCTGTATTAATGCCTTCGGAAATGCAAGGGAAACCAAACTTTGGTACAGCATCGTCCCAGAGTAGAGAAGATTGCAGGCTACTACACTTTAAAGCAGTGAATACCAATCAATTGGTTAATCTGCTCTTTTTTTTTTTTAAAGGCCGTTGAAAACAAACTTATTAGCCTAGCAGTCTAGAAAACACAGGAAGGGCACTTCCTATTAATTTGAGTCTCCTATCAGGAAGTCCTATCTCTGGAGAGAATATCTCAAAGTTTGAGTAATAACATATTTTTAGCACAGTAGTTGTTTTGCACAATAGTTTAGAAAACTGCAGCTCAGGCTGGTATTGATGTGGTTGGGCCTAAAGAAAAGTGACCATTTTTCTGTCAAATTCTTCATGTTCTGTGATAGACTTTGGGGCTACGATAGAAATACTTTTCTCTTACTATACCAATTTTCTTACCATTAGCTGGGAATTATTAAAATTGGAGTTTCAAATCTCTGAATGCTGCTGGAATTTGAAGTGTTCTCATATCAAAAAATTAGTTAAGTAGGTAGTTTGGTCTTTGTGTGGTGTACAACATTGCAACAACATTTAGGTTGGGTTATTTTAATATAGTCAATGTAGCAAGTGACAAGTTTGAAGTTTAGCAAGTTAGTTCTTGTGGAGTTGTGTTGGCTTCATAGTCACCAATATAACTAAAGAGGCAGAGACTGAAATGTATTGTCCTATATTATAATAAACTGTTTCGAAAGATTTATTACCAGAGTAGTGAAAGTTGATTGAGAAATGTAACTATTAGTGTTTAGAATGTAATATCTCAGAACTGATGGTAGAGCATAATAACATGAGACATTTCTTTTTCGTGTTAAACTTCAGAATATGAGCTCTAATGAGGTTTAAGATAATGGGTGAGGGTGATCTCTTCTCTTAGGAATTTGTCTGTCATAGGAAATGGTGGCTTATGGACTGGTTTTTAGTTTCCTTTTGGGTAAATGTTATTGTGCTTCCGTTACTTATTTTTTTAACTAGAAGTTGTGAAGTTTTCATATGGCTCTTGAATTTTAGAGTAAGAGGTATTTTATGAAATATGGGAACGCCTAAGTTTTTTATAGAAATGTTCATAAGCAATTCTCAAAATTGCCTGTCTTTGCAAAATTTTGTGAGTGTACAGTACTAACTCATGCAACCACAGATATTCAAATGCACATTTTAGAAAAACTAAAATACAGGTTTATGTTTTTTACGATTTGTCTTTTTAGAAAGCTGAAATGTGTATCCATGCTTCCGTGATTCCTTTCAAATACTGAAATAAAAAGACCATTCATTTAATCGTCTAAATTCTCACATTCCCAGTGTTTTTCCTAATGGCTTAGGAGGCTTTCCTTTAGATAATGTAGTGTTCATTTCTCCTTTCCTATCCTTTTCTTTTTTTTACATGTCTAATATTGCTGAAGATGAGGAGTATACATGGGTCGCTTCCCCCCCCCCCCCCGCTTTGTCATTAAGAAATTCTACCAAATCTATTACTATACTAAACAGTGACTACCACTGTTAACCTATACTATTCCCGTTCACCGTAACTTCAAAAAGACAAGTTGCCTCTCTGCTCTAGCAGACAGTATCAGGAAGGTGTCGCTCCATGGTGATTAACAGGCAGGAAATCTTACTTGAATCCTATGCCCGTAATTTCCTGTGAGACTTCTTAAATATAACAAGATAACTAATGTGAGTAAGGGTAACAGAACAGGCTACCAGAAAGTTTTTAAAGAGGCTGAAAACATAAAAGCAAGTTTTATTGTAGACCTAGACATTTGCTATTAAGTTTCTAAGAGTGTTTTCTGCTGAAGTTGTTGCTGTATTTATGCCTATTCCCTTTGGGGAATGTTTTGCAGTAAAAATAAGTAGATATTGGAAATGCTTTCAAAGTCCAAAATCTTACTGGCATTATCTTCAAGTCCACGTTTACCTTGTTAGCAAGTCAGATAAATCCAGTGGAGCAAACAAATAAAAACACAGACGGAAGTAGGGCAACAGGAGTAGGTACGAGTCAGATTGTATAAATTTTTATACCTGGTAAACAGTTGGGGGTGTTAAGTGTTCTAGATCTCTTTGGTGAAATTTGACGTTGAACAAACCGAGCTTGGAGGAAGGGGCCTCCTGCAGACACTTCACCTGATACGCAAAGAGTGTGAAGGACTGAAACCAGAGCACAAGCGTGCAAACACTGGGAGGGTTATTGATTGTCAGGTGATGCAGAATGTGTGGGATTTCTGGCTTTTTTGGGGGGAGGGGGCGTATGTTTTGGGGTTTTGTTGTTTTGTGTTTTTTAAAAAGCAAGAATGATGTTCTTGGGATGGTGAAATGAAATGCTTGTTGGTTTGGAACAGGGATAATCAAGTGGCTCTTCAAGCAGAAACCCAAATGGTGCCATCTGCACAAGCAGTATTCTGCAGCATCTCAAACCTGGAGCAGAGGGATTAAAGCTGGTTACAAGAAAGAGATTTATACTAATAGTGTTAGTTAGTATTTAATGTATTGTAGTGCTCAGTTAGTATTTAAGTACTCTCAGATATTCTTCTCCAAGCACTCAAAAACAAAGAAAAGTTAACCAATAAATAGGAGCCTTGCCAGAAGAGTTAAATGCTTCGAATACCGGGAAGCTCCAGATGCGTTACTTTGGCAAGAAACAGATTGCTGCAGAGCTGGCCAACATGGAAGAAAGTATAGTTAGATTTAAAATATCATGGTCTTTTAACAACATGTATTCAGATACAGGAACTGAAGATAGCTTTTTTTTTTTTCAGGAGCCATAATGTGAAGTAAAACCCGTCTCCCTGGTAGCTGTGTTTCCTCCTGTGGGAACATTGATCAGTGAGCTGTAGGGGCTCCAGTAGAGCCATGAACAATTGCCTTGTGAGCGCTTCGTAGAGAGTCCTTCATGGGGACTTTGACAATCCTAACCAGATCTCAGCCTCTCCCCAGCTGTCTTTCTTGTCTTTTTCAGTCTCCTTCTGTCAGTCATTTACTCCTTTCATGCCCTGCCTTTCTCTCTGGCACCTCTCCAGTCTTGCGTACATTTGACCTCGGCAGGTCTTCACTTACCGGTGGCCTTAACCATTTTGTCCTACTCTCTGCTGTTTTCTTTCTCCTCCTTTGAATAAAATTCTTAAAAACCTCCCAAAACCCCATAGGTGTAATAATTTACATCCTGTCCTCTTTCTACCAGTTCACTCATTTGCTTGCTCTCTGTTTAGAGCAGAGATCTCTTGTATTTTTCTGACTTGCTCCAATGGATTTGTAAGTTGCTTGTTTCCTCTGTTATATTCTGCTTAACTGTTTCATACTTTACCTCAAAAGAAGTATGAGTTCTAGATATTTTTCCAAGTGTGGGGAAAAAATGATTGTGTATCAGAAGTAAGCTAGACAAGCAGGGTTGAATGTTCCCATGAAGAGCTGAGAATATCTTTATTTAAAATAAACATACAGATAAATGAACACTTTTCCCCAGTAAAATAATAGGTAATTTCACCAATATGAAATGAGGTAACTGTCTTAGCCTGTAGTTCAACATAAATTTGAAAACTAAATTTTAGCTATTCTTTTGGCAGAGCAATAAGTTTTCTTCCTTCCTCTTTTTACATTTCATTTTAAGTGAAGCTTTTTATTTTTTTTTAAATACAACATTTTAAGTGATTAACTGCCCTTTGCTAATGGGAAGTGATAAGTCATATACAAAAGCACTCATGTGGGGTGTGATGTCTGTGATCTTTCTAGTTCCACCATTTTACTGTTTCTGCTAGTGTGGAGAATGAATGGGTGGTAATAATGCTGGCAGATTCTTGTAGATTTTGTGATCACTCATACACTGGATAAAGGACCATAAATATGAGAAAACAGACCTCTAGCTTCTTTTTGTTTCCTGTCTTACTGACTGTTTTACTTCAGATATATTTGTTGCTTACTTATTTTGCTTGCAGAGCATATTGTGTGTCTGAAAGGAAATATTCACGTGAGTGTGCTCTCTGTCAGTGAAAACGTGAAATATGCTCAGGGCAACTTTTGTATGAAATAGGAGTTTGGCGTTTATTTTAAGGTAATAAGATTTCATACTCTTGGAAGGTTCTGGCTTTCTCTATAATTAACAACAGTTATGTAAATATAGGTATTTATACAATATAATTTTATACAGAAAATACATAAATATTTTCCTCTAGGAAATACTTGTATATCATTATGTTTAACAGTAATAGCTTCCTAATTATTTCATTCATTTCTACAGAAGAATGCTAAGATTATCCAGCATGTATTTCTGAAGTAATTTCAGATTGAAATATTTGTCATATTTTCCTCTGAAACTTTATGAAAATATTTCCTTCCTACAGGAAACTTTTCTGGGGAACTCGGATCCAGTTATGTTTTGGTTATATTATGTAGAATGACTAAAAATTCTTGAAATCTCATGTCTTCATTGTTCATTTCTAGTAACACACTAAAAGTTGCTTGAAATAAGATTTACTGCAATGGATTAAGAAATCTTCAGCTAAAATGGATGATATTTTTCTGCGGGTTTTGTCAGTCTCTTGTTTAGTTTGCACTTCTGTGTGGTAAAAGTTATAACATCTGAGATGCAAGAAGGTTTTGTCTTGTAATAAAATTCAACTTTGGCTTAGCAAATAGGCTAATGTTAAGCAAAGGAGTTGTTTCAAAATAACAAACCAGAAACCCCCCCCCCCCTTTTTTTTCTTCCCAAGGATAATTTGTTTTGTATTGTGAGATGTGTTGCCTGACAGAGCTATTCACATCATTTCTTTGATTCCCTACTTTTTCTGAAAGCTTATTCTGCTCTTTTTTTTCCTCCCTGGTTAAAGTAGGCATAAAGTCCGCTCATGAAGAGTCCATGACATATTCACGCTTCATCAGTCCAGTCACATGCCTACCTGTTTTCAGACTATGGGCCTGTGTAGCTCTACTCTTAGACTTTGTATTCACTTTGGGTGACTACATAGAGGTGAGGCATAAGGCAAGAGTCCAGTGTTTTGCTTCTGGAAGAGGAGGTTTGCAAAGGGAAATCTAAGCATGACATTAGTTGTGTTATGTTTTAATTTTTTCCTAATAGCTTTTATAACAGTGAAACACAAGGCTGCGGTTGCGTGCTTCAGCTTTGGCAAAAGAGTGTACAGATCTTGACTGTAGATTGTTTAATGTTACGGTGGACCTAAGATACTGGGTAGGTAGGAAAGTCGTTTATTGTGAGCAAGTCACTTCTGTGAACAGGCTCAAGCATGACAAAAGAGAGCTTAATACTGGGTTGGAGGGGTTGTAACTACCAAGAGTTGCTTTTAATCCTTCCTAACGTTTCTCTGCCTCTCACGTGTCTCCCCATTTCCTTAGTCCCTATCATATATAAGAGTTTGTGGGTACTTGGGTGGGGCAAGTGATACTGTGAAAAAGCTGTTACAATTAAGTTTTTTTTCTTGTTAATTAAGGTTGTTTCATGATGATGACCTTCCATTTTTCCTAATGTCACCTATCGGCTAGAGCTAAAATTTGGCTTGTTCTTCAGCTGTTAACCTTCTAAGCCAATTTGTCGATACAGTGTAATAATAGGTTGCATGTACAGGTTTTGCTAGTTTGGAGTGTTACTTGAAAATTTCCGAAATGGAAATTGTCCCCTGAGTCGCTTGTGTTTGGAGGTGCTCTCTATTTTTAGTTTGTTGGTTGTGTTGGTGTTTTTTTTTTTTTGTTTGGTAAACTGTGACCACTGGTTTGAGAACTTAAGCCCTCTGTACATATCGTTGGCTGTACAAGCAGGTAGATGACTGCTCTTGATGTGTGAAGATGTTCTTTGCATCTGGTCTCCAGTCTTTATCCAGCTATTTTTTTCAACCATAAACAAATTGCTGCCAATTGTACAGGTTAGATGAAAAGGTAACTGCCTATCACCAGAACAGGAGGAAGCCTTGGGCACACCTGCCTCCCTCCTGGACTCCAGCACAGCTGTATGCTGGGTGGAGAAACGGTGGGGATGTGCCACAGAGCAAAAGCTATTGACATAGTCATTAGGTAAGCCTCATAAATCCTATCATGGCTTTTGGGGTTAATTACACCACTTCATGGCTATTTTGATGTTTGTTTCTGTTTATCCAAAGAACAGAAAAACAGAGGGATGGGATTTAATGTTGAGTCATTATCTAGTCTGTATCTATTTGTAATCTACAGAGATCTTACTCTGCATGTTGTAGAAGAAAAAAATCATCTTGATTGTGGAAAGTCTGACTGCAGACGTGTTTTTCTAACTGTACCATTTGTGGGGCTACCTTACGTCATATTGCATTTGTGAAGAGCTTTAGAACAAAGTGGGAATTAAATTTTTCATGTATGCCCTTGTATTAGTGCCTATTTAGTTGATTATGATTATTTTTGAGGTAGCCTAGTAGTTTCTTCTTTACTGCTGGTTCTACTCAACTTGGTGCTTGGAACTGGAGAAACATGGTAGCACCCATTACTCAAGGCTCCTTCAAGGATCATTTAAAGCAGAAATCTGCTGAGTACAAGACAGACATTCAGTAGTTTTTACACCCACAAGATTCACAAAGTATTGCCTCAGACTACACTGGCAACTTGTAGTTGTGCGGAAACAGGATCTGTGCCCCAGGTAAGAATTTTAAGAGTTCTTCTGATATAATAGCACTTTTCTGCAGTTTTTATTGTTTCTGAACTGAGTGTAGATGCAAAGGTAGTATCAGTTACCAGCCTACTTTTTCAGTAACAGAAGAGAATATATAGTTTGGATTGGAAGAGGGGGTTTTTGTTGCTTTTGTTTTTAACTGTTTGTTTATTTTTATTAAGGGCACCAATCAAGATGATATTCCTTGAAAACGTACATTTCTGTGTCTTAAGCCATAACAGCATATGTACAAATATAGTTCGAGAATAAAACTAAGGCCAGACTAATTCATTGTGTCAGCCTCTGAAAGCTAAACTCACTTCTTAAAGGCACCCATCACAGTCAAATAGGAAGAATCTTGTGCAATTTTAAGCTCTTAAGAGGGTAGACTTTTCTTTTTTTTTTTTCTTTTAAAATTTTTTTTCCTTCTTTTTCTTTTTTTTCTACCCTCACTCATAAACCCATGTAATCAGATAAAACTGTGGTTTCTGGGGCAGAATATTTTTAGAAACTTTTAGTGTACATTTTTATATGATTCCTTTGACGCTATGCATTTTTTTAAAGCTGCTTTCATTCAGACTCTGGATTGAAAAAGGACTTCTTGAAAGCTGAAATTTTTTGCAGTAAAGCTTTAATTACTTTTTCTCATAAACCTAGAAGTTTATGGGTTTCCTTCAGTTATTTTTCCTCCTTTCTTTTACTTTCTCTGTTGCTTGAACTTTTAAATACTGCCCTGACCTTTGAAAAGTTGAATGAGTAAAAATGAAGGATTGAAAATAAAGCCATTCAAAACAGTGCAAAAACATACCGGATATTATAAATTCTCTTGCAGCCAGTAGTCTGCAAATAAAAAGAAGGGCATGGGACAGAATGAAATGTGGTGACATTTTTCAAAAATATTTTATGGATTTTTTTAATTTAGATGTGCAGTAACAATTTGGGGAAGAAATTAACTTCAATACTTACGCTGTTTTTTGAAAAAGCTGGAGTTTTTTCAACCACTTGCCACTTCGTAAGCAGCTTCTGAAAAGTCTTCTGCAGTAAAAGAAGCTAAGTGGTTCTTTGATGATGATGGATGAGCCATCGGTATTGGACTGAGACATGACTAAAAGACATGAAGAACGTTCGATTGGTGCATGTGTGTATTGTGGTGTTTGCAGCATAAAATGGATTTTTATTAAAGAATGTTGGAGTCACTTGTCTGATTCAAACTTGCTCATAAGGGAAGGTGTTTAAGGATACATACGAGGAAATTGAGGAAGGCACGAATGGACAGATCTTCTCAGAAGTTGCAAAGGAGCCTGCACACTGAGAGTAAGTGAGGTATTTCTGCAAGGGAGAAGATAGACCGTGTAGGGGGCTTCTAGAGTATGGTCAGGAAGTTTCTAAGGACGCTTTTGCGATTTAGAGGGGCTACGTCTATTTGTGTAGGCTTGTTAGTTTTTAGAAGCGTGTTCTTTTAGAATTCATGTAATGATACTGTGTTGTATATAGTTCATTTACTGCTTGCAACCCAAGTCTTCCTGCTTTTAGAGAGGAATCTAAATATCTGTTGGCATTTTTCCAAGCTAAGTCTTGGAATTTTTTAGTTTCACCTGTGGGTAGTTCTAGTGCCACTGACTGGCAAAACAAAGTGTGCGACCTCATTATTAGACTCATTGTGAAAGGCCTCATTTCAACCCAAAAGTTCTTCAGCAGGGCAGTATTTATAAATAAAGCCATCCTAATCAGAGAGGGGCATGGCACTACAGCCTTGTAGCTCACGTCCTGCTTGTGTGATAAAACAATGACTTGCACTGGCTGCCCTTGCCGTAGCAGAGTACTCATTCACTGCATTGCAAAATGTTTCAAACAGCAACTCCCTCCTGTGAAAAATTACATAACTTTTCCTCATCTCTGTTGCAGAAGAGAAATGTACATTTTAAAGAAGTAGATTTTTGAGGATCTAATATTAATGATTGAGGGAAGATGTAGCTTGCTTGCTCCATCGTTTCCTGATTCCAGTGGTGTGTGTGTGCTCTTACTGGTATGTTTCTGCCTATCTGTCCCTTTTTGGGCGCTCGTCATCTTTTGTGGTCTTCCTGTAGAGGTTCCTGTGCACTGCTGTCTGATGATACCATATGAATCAGCAATGTGGGTGGTGTTTTGCCCCTCTGACAAAGAAGAAAACTGCAAATACAATATTTTTAATTTTTCTTCATTGAAGTCAGTACTATTCAGAGGGTTACTTCCTTAACTCGCATTGGGATGCATTTCTGTGATCCAGTAGGTCTTTTTTGATTTATCATTTACTGACTAGGATATGCAGTAGAAAACAACCTTTTATAAATGCATCCCAAGCAGATGTTATAACTGCCTGGGTGCACTGAAACAGACACCATCTACAGAAACCTTGCCAAAATAAAATGCAATCAAATTCTGGCTGGTCAACATTTTAATGCAATTTTTCATTGTGTCCTGCATTACTGGTCTAAACTACATGAGAATTAGATCTTACGAATTCTTCCCTCTTGGGAAAGGAATGAAAATTAGATTTCTCAAAGAAGCTACCAAAATGAGAGGAAATTTAAATAAATATGCCTTGGAGGGAGTTTGGTAGAAACGTATATGAAGGGAGTGATATAGCTAATATGTAGGTTGAGTTGTCAAGAACCTACTTTTAAAGTAAGGGTTAATCCCTGAAGATAGTTTTGTTTAGTAATGCTTCTCTGGTGTTGGTCTCATGAAGTCATTATTCTTTGAACATGACATAGTTATTTCTCAATAGCGCACCAAATAAGCTTTTTCTCTAAACACCTTTTTTTTTTTTTTTTTTTTTTAAACGTTCTAGATTTGGTGATTAGATCTCTTTCTTCATGTTAAGGTTTTTTTCCCCCCCCCCCCCCCTTTTTTTTTTCTTCTTTCACCTTGGGTATTCTCCCTATCAGATCTTGTTCAATTGTATTCTGCTGAAGAGTGTAAGAGGAGGATAATAAGAACTGTTATACTGCTGTGTTTTTTACCCGGTTGCCATATTCCTTTTGAACTTCTAGACTTTTTGAAATTTGATGAGTTTCCCAGGAGAGTCTTAGTTTTCTCTAGCAGTATGGATCATGGTATTAATCAGATGGGATCATTTGACATAGCTTCATACAGCTGGACAAAATGCGGTTAAGATGGCTGTGGAGTACAGACTTCCTGATGTAGTTGCATTTTCCAGCACCCACTTTGCAGAGACGGAGTTATACCAGCTGCAGAGTACCAGGGAATTCTACTACAGTGCTTGTTAAAACTTAAGTATTTCCAAGTGGCTGAGGAACCGAACAGAAAACAATGCCATAATTTTTGGTCTGCAGTTGGCGGTATGGCACAAAATACAAAACATCCCTTCTGTAAGCTACATGAAAAGAAGGGACAGTAACTATCTCTTCCTTACGATGAGCAAAAATGTAATGCATGCTTTTACTATGAAGTAATTTTGTCTTAGAAACTGGAGTTCATAGATAGTTTGAAAGGCTGAATAAAAATGTACTTAACCAGAACGCTACTGCACCCAAAATTCAGACATCTGTATTCGTCTGCATCTCCTAATTATGCCTCACTGCATCAGCAGATGAATGTAATGAAAGTAACAAGGATAAATCTTCGCTGTTAGGATATGTTATGGGTGCCAGCTCTGTTACAGTTTATAAATAAAATCAGTAACTGAGCAAAGCATTTTCCTCTGCACTTCATAGAATTTTTTCTCCTAGCACAACCAATTATAGAATAAGGGAAAGGCTCGCGCCCTTTAAAATGCTTCTTCTGTTTTGGGGAAGTCTTGCCATTCTGAGTGTTAGTCTGTGCTGTCTATCATCTTCTTACAGCATCTTGCTATCTGGAGAGCTGTGCCTTCAGAGACCAATGGGTAGGCCTGAAATATTAATAACTAGACTTTAAAATGAAGAACAGTGCTGGAAAAAGTGCTCAAAGCTGTTGTTGGGAGATGATTCAAAGGTAGAGCTTTTCCTCCCCCCCTTCCCAGCCTGCTGGACCGTGGCTCCACCCAGCCTCTGCCCCAGGCTCTGCACCCCTTGCCCCATTTGCAGCAGCTGTCCCAGGATGACCCTGCATCTGGTTTACAGCACAGAGTCAAGAATGAAGAGCAGCAGTAGCATGCCCAGCACGTGCCGCTGTGGATCACCGTGAGCTGCACAGTCTCTTTGGGCTAGGTTCTCTCACCCGTGTGGGTGAACTGCGGTAGGCTGTAGGGATCCTGTCTCCAGTCCATCTCACTTTCACTGGCTCATGCAGCCACAAGAAAGTCAGCTTTACCAGAAGTGTTGAATATGCTTCCTAAATCTGCGTAATTTGATATAAATATCCTATAGTAGTGTCTTGATTTGTTTTACGTGCTTAATTTATTTAATTTTAATAGCTAGCATAGCTGCCAATAAGTAAATTGGAGTAGCATATCTAAGGACCTAAATATGGATCTTGGATAGGATCCCACAGCATTTAAATTAATGTTATTTATTTTAAATTTAGAAAACGTTAAGAAAATGAATTTGAGTATGGCAATTGTCTCTTTCTTTTCCTCTTTTTGTCCTCTGTATGAAACAAAACTGTTCCTCCCTTTATAACATCATTGTACCAAAGTGTTAATCATACTAGTTTGGGGTTGCTTCAAAACCTGTATGATTGCAGAAGTGAATACTGGAATCATGTGTTTGTGGCTCAGTGCCTTGTGCCACTGTGCAGGCAAACAGAAATACATGCTCTGCATACGTGGGAGCTGGTTCAGATAATCGTCTGCAGGGTTTTTGGACATATGCTACGCATGCTCAGCCTTGGGATCTCCACACCTACCTCCAGTCCCGTGCAGTATTCATGTTGTGAGTGTACAAAGATGTGATTAGACCACCATGGGCTTTGATGAAGTATGGAAAGCAGAGTAGTATCTGCCAGATCCATTAGCAGGCTGATGAAAGTTAGGTCAGCCTGGAGGATGTTCTCACTTAACTTGGAGTAGTGCCTCAAACTAAAAGCTTCAACAGTCAGGAGGGTATAAAGATAATATATCACGACCTTATGCTTAACTCTTTCTTCTCCCTGCCGCCTCGCCCCACTCCATCCCGCCACCCCCCACCACCCCACCAGCTTTATTAAGTGTGTTGAGTGTGTATTGCTTGGCCGGCTTTCTGGGTTTGACCTCAGACCTCACATGCAACAATAAAACATTCTAGAAAATGTCAGTGAGTCAATACCAGACCCATTTTGGGAGTAATTTTTAACGTACATTTATTCACTGGCTTCTCAGATACTACAGGTAGTTAAATATGCCTTCCGCTGGTTAAAACAAGGAACAAAGTATTTCCCTAAGCTAAATCAGAAAGTGGTCTACCTGTTGATATTACTCATTTATCACCAAAACCAGGATAGAAAAATGCCTTTTTTTTTCCTGGTAAAAAATGATGTACGCTTTCATCTTTGTTTTGAGATTGAAGGTATAAACTGTTACCTGTCTCTTCTCACTAGTCTCTGAATGGGAATTGCACACATTATCAGGGGGATTTTTATTGGTTTGGTTTTTTGTTTTTTTTTTTTTTTTTTTTTAATGGTGTCAAAGTTACTTTTAAGAAGTGAAATTCCATATTCTGGATATGAAACAGCAGTGATTTAACTACAATTCAACTTGTAAGTAAGGCAATTTTTAAAGAACTTTGCTTCAAAAATACTTTTATTTTAATATTGGCTATATAAAATAGATGCAGCTTCAACAAATGCAGTTTTTCCCTGAAGAGTCAAAAGACAAGCTGCAATAAATTTCCTTTAATCTCATGAAATTAATGCTGCCACTTCTGCCATCAGTTCTTTTAAATATTTAAAAAGAAAAATCTCTACTCTTTACTGAAATATGTCTGATGGCATTTTAAAGCTTTTTTTTTTTTTTTAATACGTTGCTAATTGTACTAGCAGTTTCTAGACACAGGGAGGGGCTTTTGATGTCAATGTTTTTATTCCTAAATCTGGATTCAACAAGAGGACGTATAGCTGGGCTTGTAATTCTGCTTTCAGTGACTCTCTTTTTTTTTTTTTTTTTTCTTTTTCTGTTAGGGTTAGCAAATCCGTCTTCTGTGAGAAGTTGTAACAAATGAGGCTTAATTTCGGAAATTGCAGGATTGTGCATCATAAATTTGTAATAAATAAATGCTAATGCTTTCCGTCATCATCCTATTTTTTCCCTGCATTACCACCTCTTCTCCTCTTTTTAATGCCCTTAACTTGCTTTTTAACCTTCCACCATCACTATATGAAAACAGAAGGTTTTTCCAACTGAATAGAAGTCAGGCACAACAATTAGGAAGGCAAAGCTTATTTGCCTCATCTTCCAGCTCTTCTAATTGAATGCTGTTAACAGAAGTGGATTTGTGCCTGGTAGATGACAGTGAAAGCACAATGAGACTTCTGAGAAGATGGCTCTTTTCAGTTGCACCGCCAGGCCAGCCTTGCTCCAGAAAGAGTCTGACTCAGCTAACCAGTGTTTTCCTCCACCCCCTCTGTCTTGTCAGTGTTGTTAGGCAGCGTGTATTTATAGGGCATGTGACTTCCATACAGAGAGTACGCTCGCACAAACATCATCTGTAGTCCATAGGTCAGCTAAGCTGGACGCACTGACAGAGTGGGGTGCGCAAGGCAAGCAGACTAAGCTGCTTCTGTTAGGAAAAAAGCTTGGCTCAAGAAACACCCATTTTTTGTGTCTTTAATCTGCAATTACCTACTCATCATTTATGGTTCTTTTTAACCAACACCCAGGCCAGCAGCCTGTGGTTCAGCTGCCATGTGATTTGCATGCAGTTAACAGGAATGGGTAGTTTACCCCCGAGCTCTTTCTCTCATGGAAACCCCTTTGCCTCTGATTTTATACAGATTATCTCCTGTAGGAGGTATGCTTGGCAGTTAGGTAGTATTTAGCCACTCATCCAGGAGCCACAGTACCTGCATATCAGATTAGACAGAGATGGTGAAAGGCTTTGCTACTCATTTTCCTCAACAGAGCAATAAAGATGAAAGATGTAGTTGAAATAGTAACCAAAAATGTAAGTGCTCTTTCCATTTATTCACTCGGCAGGCATCTCCCTCTTGGCACCAAGTATCCTTCCAAACATGCTTTACGAGTCTAGTGGAAGTTCTCATGTAAAAAACTTCTTGAAAAAACTGCATTAAGCAAGTATTCGAAGAAATCTTTAAACTTTGTAGTACAAATTGAACTAGATCTGGCCTATAATTATTTTTCTGTTTCTTCCCCAAGGGCATTTATGACTCAGCATTAATTATGATGAGTCCAGTGGTTGTCCTCTTAATCATGTTGATCAGCACTTGCTCAGACTAATACCAGATCATTCATGTAAGAATTCATGACCATGAATGAAGGTTGCATAATTGGGCTCAACATATTTGAAAAGTTTAAAAGGCAGGTCTCTAGCTGATTGTCTTCCTCTCCAAAGTGTGGGACTCATTAAAGCCCTCCCCTTAGGGGACTAATGCATCTTTTCTATGCTTGGTGTTAAGGCTGAGTCTCAATCCACAATATGCAGAGTGCTGTCAGTAATAAAATCTCTGTTCAAGAAACTTGTGGATTTATTTATTTCTATAGTGTGCGTTTATAATATAGGAGCCAATTAAAATTAGGCTTCAGGCTGTGCCTCAGTAAGTAATTTCATGAGCTGGATGAACAGTTTTGTAAGACACAGTTTGCCCATTTTCTGAGGCTTTTCTTTGTTAAGCCCGTGAGGAGCAAGAACGGTTAATGTTGCTGAGTATCTTACTCACTGAAATGGAAAATAAAGGGGAAACAAATATCCAGAGAAACATTGCCAATAGTAAGTAACTGAAATTCAGTTAGTGTTGTCTTTTGACAGTGGAATATTCTGTGACTTTTCTTTGACTTAGTATATTTAATGTTTTTTTTTCCTTAATCATATAAATCCATGGCATGGTCCTTATGCTTGTGCTACCTTACTCTCTCTTTTCCCTTGTTTCTACTACCTGTGAGGGGAGAAAAAAAGATAAGCATCTCAAATCATGTTGCCTGAACTGATTAATATTAGTCCTCTTCCAAGGATGTAACTGCTGAAATAGCTTCCCTTTTAATTAAGGGGTAAAAAAAAGGGGGGGGGAGGGGCAGATGTTTACTAACAGGATCGTTTTTTTTTTTAAAGTCTGTATAGACAGCAACTCTTTATGGGGATCCTTCCCCAGAAACATATTGTTTCAGGAATAATACTCATGTCCTTGGGTTTAGGTTTGGATACTTGATGGCGAGCTAACTAGGAATAACTACTGTGACTTAACGCATAGCTGTGTTGTTGATGAGTCACTGTCTAGTTAAGTGTGTTCTTTTTTTATCTGTTTCATTCATTACTTTTCCATCTCCTAACTGTGAAATGAAAACTTATTGTAGACCTTGATTGAATTAAATCTTATAATGATGAGTAAAGTGTATAATTTCAGTATGGTGATACCTTTTTTTGTTGTTGTTGTTTCTGTTGTTGCTCCTGGGGCTCAAAATAAACGGTGAATCTGTGCAGCCAGTAGCTGAAGTAAGTGGGAGGGATTTGCTGGTTACCGGGCAAAGTCACACACTTTCTGGCGGTTGATATAACTTCCATGTCACAGTCATTCACCTACCAGTTCATTTTGACTCTTTGTCTATTCCGCTTAGCAGGGAGACTAAACCTAATGAGCCAGAACTAAACAAAATAATAATTACAAGAGAAGAAAAAACCAAACACAAATCTACAATGGGCAATACTTTTCTTTGTAAAGTCTTGGAGCACCCAGTGAATAGCTGCTGGAGAAGGAAAGGTGGTATTCTCGTAGTTATTTGTTATATATTTTAAAGGTGCTAGACTGGAATTTCTGGGACTCCCCTTTATACTAAGCTCTGATTATAAAGTGATAGCCTCTACAGTCCAGCTCAATGTAGGAAGAGAAGAAGGAGCCTTTATTTCAAAAGCCTCTGTGTTTATGAGTCTCTTGATGGGTGTCTCAGGCCATGTTTTAGGTTTTCCTCCTCCTTAAGAACTCAAGTCTAGAAGAACAACAGTTCTGCATTTCATAACTTCCCTTAAGCATTAGCAGCAGAATACAATTAGCATAGTATTTTAATTGTATGACCACTGCTGAAAAAAATAATGGTGAGGCTGATCGTAAACTTGTGAATTCCTTCTGTTGGTGTTTGACAGAGCTATGAACAGCAGCACGAGCAACTCAGCTTTCTGGCCATTAACTCAGGAAGACAGCACTGTTCCAATATGCGTGCGAGTCATGCTTGTTATCTCTGTAAATACAAAAGGAGGCAGCAAGCAAAGTAATAGTACTTCACTTAGAGCTCAAGTTGTTCATGAAACAGCCTTGAAAACTGAACCAAAACAAGCAGCTCAGGAGATTTATGGAAGTGGCTGATCCTTGTTATAAACCAAGCAGGTTTTCACCATAATACACGGGCACTGTGACGTAAATAGTGAGGTACAGTCATGCAGGGGTTGGGGGTGGGGGGGCCTTTCCATTGTTCCTCTGATTCAATTGCTTTTATAACAGAACAAGTCCGTGCAAGTGTCTGTGCCTAATATATTGCTAGTGTCAATGAAACCGCTTCTCGACCACTTTCCATTCACTGTAAATACAGTAGGCAGAAGATGCTTCGTCAAGGACGCTTCATCAATTACCTCCTTAGTTCACAAACTCCATCTGCTTTTCTGTAAGCTCTACTTGCTCTGTGTTCTAGATTCAAATAAGCCTTTAGATGCCAGGCTCTCCTCATTTCGGTGAGAAGCAAGGAGCCCTATAGAAATCAAAAGCAGGGTGTTTTGAATCTGGGCTCTGGTATTTGTGATGCTGATGTGAGAGGCAGTAACGTGGAGGACAAGGCAGTGACCTGTGTGAGCGTTAGGTGTGAGACAGCACTGAAGGGGATCCACTGCAGCAGTCTGTAATTTTTTTACTTCTTAGCTTGACAACAATGTAGTAAATCATTGCAAACAGTTAGGCAGAGGTCAGAAAACTCCATACAGGTGGCCAAACAGTCATGAGGCTATAATAACAGCTGTTTTCATGACTGAAATGGGTTATAATGGTCACCTATTAGGGTAAGGTCTGTCTCAGTGGGTCTGGAGGACTATACTGTTCCTTGATTATCCTGTTTTGCTAACACTGATTAATAGTGGTCTTAGGAAGTTTTATAATGTTTGTCTTTATTAGTATAGACATTCATGTGCATTTTTAAAAGGGAATGTAGTACTGCAGTTTTTGCAGTTCTTTCATAAAAAGCTATTTTGAAAAGCTATTTTGAAAAAATGTATCAATGACTGTGTACCTTCAGATAAATCTTTTTGTGGGAATATTTTTTTTTTTCCACACTGCTTTAAATATTTGTGGTTAAAGTAATTTTGGAACAGACTGGATAAAACCATGCCAGTCCTAAATGACCTGTGCTAAAATAATTTTGTATTAACTTGTTTCTAAATGTGTCACAATTATAATAAAAAAATCACCATCTTGGATGGTATCAGTTAAAAGCATAGAGAAAGTTTTCAGCACTGTATGCTGTATGAGAAAGACAATAATGAAAATAAAGTTAGGACCAAATTCCAGTTAATGTAAAAAACTGTATGTTGGGCTACACAGGAAAATAACATGCCAGAGTCTTCATATATTAAAGCATGCATGATTTGTAGTAGTGCTTAGGGAATTTATGAGTAAATGTTCAGGAAGTAAGAAAAAAAACATTAGTTCATATAAATTAAGGCGTAAAATTCAGGAGAAGATTTCAGAATCTGTTAACTTCTACGCAATTCAGCAGCCATATGCACTAAACTCACTCCTGTTCAGAGCCTCATGAAAATAAGCATAGTGTATATTATAGTATGTTTTGAAATGCTAACTAAAAAGAGAAAAAAAAAGGGTAAAGGGTATAATTAGAAGTCTTACAGGAGTTTGTGGGCTTGTACTGTACAATACTGTAACTTTGCTCAGCAGTGTCACTAGACATCGTCCCCTGTGCCGTCGCCCCGTGCCCTGTCCTGTCAGGTCCCCAGCCTGCCTGGTAGTGGAGTAGAAATACACACAGTAATCTATTCGTGTCCTCTTGCTGATCGTTAGATTGTTGTTGAGTACGCACATGGGTAATAGGGCTAGTATTATCCTCACGCTGGTTTTCAGCCAAATAGCAGTCTATATACTTAACAAAGCAAAAATTAAGTTTATCTGTGATTCTCCAAAATGCCAAAAATAAAAGGAGTGAGAAGGCAAGGAAAAAAAAGTTTTTTGTACAAATGGCCTTCAGTTTTTATTCAAATAACATATTGCAAACTGATCCAAACTATGTATACAGGTCAAAGAAAACATACAGCTTGACAACACTTAACAGTGTTTCCGTTTGGCTTTATTGTTGGTCTTGTGGTGTTTAATCATATGGAAGTATGCTTCCTAGTTGGTAGGCACGGGAAGTAGTCTGGGGAAGAACTCCTGCTGGAATGCAGCAGGTGTTGTCCTTGCACTGTTTCACTAAATCTTTTTTTAAAACCAGAACCAACAAACACATGCAGTGCTCTGTCCCCCTCAGAAATGTCCTGTCTGGAGCTAGGGGCTATGTTGGCATGTCTTAGTCTGCCGAGATTTGAAGCTTCTGTGGACAATCTGCTGCTCTAAAATGACAGAAGTTTCTTGTTCCTGTGCCTTGGCTTTACCGTGGTACAAAACATGAATAAGCACTTAGTAGATTTAAAACATAGATGGATTGAACTATGTTTCATTAATTTCCAGTGTATTCAGAATTACCCTCAGATAACTTAGATTTAGTAATATATGAAAGATACTTAATATATCCATAAAACCTCACATTTACAGTCAGCATGGCTGAACAGGATCTTACTGAATATATAAACTATCTTAATAAATCTTCTGAAATAAAAAGACATAGTTCCAAGTATGTAGGCTTTTTCTGGTAAAGTGTATGCTCAAATTTTTTATAAGATTGGACTATAGATGCGTTAGAATATATGTGAAGATCATAATGATTTTTTTTTCCATGTCTTTGAAATCAGATAATTTAGAAGTGTAGGATTTTTTTGGTTTATTAGGTTGTGTTTGAGGAGATTCTAATCTCCCAGGGAGGTGCTGGAAACCCCTCATTTCTAAGGTTCAAATATATGAAGAGTTTGAAAACATACTACAAACAACAATCTTCAACACAGACGTAGATAAATTTCTTACACTTCCTAATTTTCTCTTTCAAGTTTGGTGATAAAAAAAGAGTAAGGTTTTGTGCTGTAATAGTATAGCACAGCAGTCTTGTATCAGTTACACGTGCATTTACTCGGCGGATTTCTATTTTCCCTATTCTGAAGTTGCACACACCGCTGGAAGCTGGAGTGTTCATAGGTCGTATGGGGACTAACAAACTGTTCCACAAGTTTGGGCAGCACCTTGCAAGATCTTGGAAGGCTACAGGGGCAGAGGGTGAGAATGCAAGAGGAAATACTCAGAGCAATGGAAAATATGTGAAATACTGGAAAGGAATAATACAGAGGAAAAGCAGAGGTTGCAAAAATACAGTAGTTGCAATTTGTGTTACAGCAGCATGTGATGTAATGCTACTTAGTTTTTTCTCTTCACTGATTTAAAAAGACTTTTGTATTAAAAATGTTCCTTTTGGTAAATAGATCTAAAAGGTGATCACACTAACTTCATTGATATTTATCTAGAATTCATTTATGTTAGTTGCAGAGTTCCATAGCCATTTATTCCTAATAGTATTCTCAAAAGGATAATAAAAAAATAAAGGAAATATTATCAGATATGGAATACAGTTCTCAGCTTCAGGCTTTTTTTGTTGGTTGGTTGTTGTTTTGGTTTTGTGGTTTTGCTGTTGTGTGTTTTTTTTTTCTCAGAATTCATGGTCTCCTCATTCTTCTGCAAGACCTTTAATGATCTGCTTTCCACCTGTCAAGGTGTTGCTATTGTTTGTTTCTTTTCTTGTTGACAGCAGACTTCTTCATGTGTCTCCAGAGGCTTTAAAGCAAGAACCGTTAGCCTGTACATAGTTTAGGAATCAGGATATTTCTCTCATTTTTCTCATGCTGCCAGAAGATATCCTTCAATAGTAAGGAAGGACTCTGTTTCATCTGCTGAATTACCAAAAGTCAAGTAGGAATTGTTTTAGGTTTTCTTTTTCTCCCCCTGCCCCCCCCCCCCCTTCTCCCCATCAAAACCATGGATGCAGTCTAGCCCTTCTGCCCTTCCCTGAGGGATTTCATTCTAACAGGAATTTATACCTGGTTTTATTCTTCCACTGATGTTTCAGAAAATTAAATCTCAGGAAAAAAAAACCCACAGCATTTCAGACAATTTAATTTAGGATTGTAAAACTGTTGCAGTTTTTTAATGTTGTGTTCAGAAGTTGCTTAGATCATACCTAGTATGCTAAATAAGCTTATCTTTGTGCTGTCATGTTTAGTTGTGCAGGTTTAACGTCTGCCTGCAGTAAGATTAACAAGTACCAAATAACTGGAACTGTAAAAAAATTTCTTCATAGTTTATTTGTCCAGCCTGGAGATTTGCCCTAAATGCTTACTGTACAGAAAGCCTAATATATTTGTTATTGACATTTAGCAACTGTGATAAGCACTAAGATGCATAGCATTTTTTTCCAGTTTTTGAAATCACGATGCAATGCAACAAACACTAAAGGAGTGATATTCTGTTTTGCATCGTCTGTTTTTTCACTTACTTTAAATTTAAACTTAATTTCAGTTACTGCATCGTAATGGCTATGTATTCCCAAGTGCAAAACCCTGCAGTTTTCATCATGAATCTGAAAATAGGGAAGTATTTGAATCAATTCTTATGAAGATTATTTGAAATAAAACATTGCTTTAAATGGTCACTGCTTGGAGAAGGAAAAAAAACTTTTATCTCTTCTGGGGAATCTAAATTCAATAGTAAAGGAACAACAAGCACTTCCAGTTTCAACAGCAGAGCATGTTCAGCCAAGAAATGTAATGCAGGAAACCAAAAGTAGCAATATCTGTGCCAGTGAATCCTGTCCCATTTATGCGACTTTTGTACATATACACACACACACCCCTCTTTTTGCTGAGCTTTAAGCCGAGACGACTCATTAACTCTAAGTTGTATCAGCTGTTTACTGAAAGTTTACAAGAAGAGAAATGTTGATACGATTAGATCATTTCTTCTGAAACCTTGAGTATCTCCCACAGAACCATCTGTCAGATTACGATTGAAAAAAATTTTGAAAGGAATTTTGTGTGACTTTTCATATGTTTTGATGAAGCTAGTGGAAAGTTTGTTTCAGCCTTAATTATAATCAAATTACTGTCTTTGTCTGGTTCTTTATTTCTGTTCCGCACCTTTCCCAGTGGTTTTGTTTGGGTTTTGTGGTTTTAGTTTTTTTCTGCCCCTTGTCCAGGCTAGCAAGTTTATTTTGTGTTATTTGCAAATAAGTTTGGAGGGCGGATGGGGGGAAAAGCTTTGTAAATCCAGATTAATCTAAAAGGAAGTCAAATGGAAGTGCACCTAATTATATATAATATATATAATGCTAGCCTGAACTGGCACCTTTTTGTGCTTGAAATTCTCAAGCAGCTCTTTTCAAGCCATCTCTTTCCGGCCTTTCCCCCCACCCTTGTTTTCTCTTTCCTTAAAACTTAAACCTTCTGTCAAACTTGTTGTGTCCTCACTTTAGAGTGTTACTGGTGTAAAGTCCAGGCTTGACATGCATGCAAGAACATCTGAACTCAGAAGATGAAATACAACGTGTTCTCCTGATAATCTTCCTAATTATCTAGCTCAGAACCAGAAAATAGTTCATTGGGAGCACTTTTATTGCTGGGTTGCAGGGAAGTAGGGAAGAGTTTAGCTCCTTGAATGGGACTTCTTAATAGAGCTTCTCCATAATGTTGTGTATAGTTTGGGATAGAAAAACTGCTTTGCTTTGTTTACATTTCTCATTTTAATTGCATCTCCTATGTAAGAGTTCTTCAGAGTGAGTTGATGAGTTATGCAGGAGCACAAAACTACTGGTAGAATAAACTGAGAAGTATGCAAGGAGTTACGTAAGGAAGTCCAAACTGATGTTATTTCCTTTAGCTTCCCGCTGAGAATATGTGTCCTTGCTTACTATGTATGAAGAAGTTGTGGCTGTTTGAAAACTTCCGTAAATTTTTCTTTATCCACTTGCAGTTTTGTCTTCTGAAGTAGTGAAGCGCCTCCCCGTTTATTTCTTTCTGCTTATGCTTAATATTTCTTCAAATGCATTGGATAAGCAGTATTGTAAAGCCTTACTACACTAGTGCCTGTACAGTAATTCCAAGTTATTTCACTTTTGGTTTCCATTAAAACAGAAAATTATGTGTAGCTCTCAGAGTTGTTAGCCTTTGGACATCTGCCTTTTTTGAGGGAAAAAATGTAATTGAAACAGAAGACGACTCCCTGTGCATGCTGTTTCTTATTGTTCTCTTGCTGGAATAACTTAAAATACATAGTAAAAGGAACAGATCACTTAATTCATTATTTTAATTTAAATTCAAATGTTAATGATACTGAAAACTAAAGCTCAGATATAATTATCTCAGAGCACTGTGTATGTCCTCTTCCAATGATTATAAACTGCATATGGCCAAAGATGTGAGGTTGTAGAAATAACTCTTGCTCACAAATTTGCAGACAAATAACATTTAAAAAAATTCGATATGGGAGACCTGGAAGTATGTGAAAAACTTTGAGTTCAGTACTCTCTTAAGATGATGCCATGCATGAAGCCATAATTTTTTTTTAGTGGTTTGAAATTCTTACTACCGTATTGCAGCCTTGCAAAATATAACTGATGTGCAATTTGAATGAATTTACTTTGTTTCAAAATAGTGTTCATCATCATTTACAGTTCCAATAAGCTGGAGGGTAAATTTACATCTGGTCCTTGTAGCTGTACTAAGCGCATTCAACATATATGGACATAGCATGTTCATTTCTCAGATTTTTTTTTTTCCTAACAACATGATTTTCTCCTTATTTGCATATAACATTTGATCTCTGTTGATTTGCTATTTCTGAGCCCAGTGGCTGTTGTCCTTCTAATTTATGGATCCAGCACTAGTGGTGATGTCTGTTGTCAACATTTTTTACTTTCTCTTGCTTTAGATACATGCTGAGAAGCAAAACGCATGCTACAGTCTGCTTATTCTCTTCTAGCTCTAAAAATAAATACCGTATTTTATAACAAAGCAGGTATATTTTTATCTGTTTACTATTTAAATTATACTTAACACTTCTCTTACTCTTGAAGAAGTTAATAGAACTGTATTAACAAGGAATTAGTCTTATAGATTTTTCCCTTTTCTGTATAATTCATGTTTTCCCTAGAAAAAAATGCTTTTTACATCTTCAGTATGTTTTGTTTCTGTGATGCAGTGTTCTGCTGAAGTAATGTTGAAGGAATACACCCTTTTTTGTATTTTCTTAGTGTTTGTTTTTCTTACTATTCCATCCAAGATGAGGCTATAAATTTGTTTTCCACTATAACTTTACATCTCACCCTGATTTAATTGTTTCATAAAGTTATCCAGAATCCATTTTTGTGGATTGCAGTATATACCTTTCGATGACCTAATATGAACTAAAGCATAAATATTAACTGTGTTGAAGACCAACCTCTTAGTTGGCATGTGTTTCATATGCAGCAGAATTCAGATAGACTAATAGCGGAGTAGATCCCCTTTAATGGAAAGATTTACTTGGTGTATAATGACCTCTCTTTAACTTTTAGCTTCAGATACACAGTAGATATTTCATACTTCCAGAATGACTATGAACACTTAAAATCCGTTTGACAGAAGGGATTCTGAATTCATACCATTCATATGTCTGTCGTTTACTAGCCTGGAGTAATATTCATCAAAAGGCGGTACTTATTTGATGATGTAGGGCAAGGTTTTGTGTAAGAGGCCAGTGAAGGCTGGAAAATCCTGACAAATCCACAGTGGTTTCAGTGAATCTACACTGATTTATATCAGTTGGATTCTGCATTCAACAATTACAGGTTACTATTTATAAGATAACTTAGTACTTTAGCAAGTTTTGGAAGGAATGTATTTTTATTTTCTAAAATACTGTACTTCAGCATAAGTGAGAATATTTTTCTTTAATTGCCCAAAGAAACTTCAATAGAATTGCAACTTCTCAATGAAAAGAAACCTTTTGATTTTAAAATGTATTTTTCTACTTAGTGTTTTACTTTGATTGTCACAATATATGCTGCACTAATGATGTTTCCTACATAACAGATGTTGTAATGCATATAAACAGTATAGCACTATTTCTTCCAGCCAAGCCAGGCAACAGTGACTTAAGTGTCTCATGTAATTGGTAATGTGATGCAAGACATCACTGCTGCCACCAAAGGCTTGCTTTCTAGGAAGGTAGTTCTGGAGTTAATTGTACTTCCATTTTGCAGTTTTATTATGGGGCTAGTATGCCCTGTCTTGAAAATATTCTTTAATATATTTAAAACTCACCAAATAGGGCTATCTGATAAGGAAAGAAACAGTGTCAGAAAAATGAGACTGGGGTGGAGAGAATCCTCAACTCATCCAGCAGTGTCTACATTTTTAGAGATGTTTTTCAACTGTATTTTAGTAAGATACACATATATGGTCAAATCTCAATACTGCTGAATGGTTACAGAAAGCTACAAATCACTTAATCACCCTCCTTCTTTATTGTTTAATGTACCACAAAAGGTGTTTGTGGCATATGTAGGGGCAAAATCTTGTTTCAGTTGCAGAACTTTTTAAGACATCCCAGAAACTACTATGAGCACCTCTACTTTATTTCCTTCAATAAATAACATCTGGAAGAGAGATTTAAAGTTCTTTAGACTCATACTGATGAAAAAGGAAAAAGTTTGTCTTAAATAAGTATGTTTTGCTTCTAACTAAAACCATTCTATTGAACTATAAGTTATGCTGTAATCTTCTAATATAACAAATGCAATAAATCTCCATTTAAAGATTTCAGTGTCTCAAAAATAAATGTTTAGATTTTAGAAGTGGAATAAATACATAACTGTTGTTCTTTATTTAGTGAAGTAGGAGCAATATTGGCGTAACAACGGATCTCACTTAAAAAATTGCAAGCACAATAACTGAGATTGATTTATACAGCAGGTCTTTAGCCTCGATCAGCTCTAGAAAGAGAGTTTCTATTATGCATACAAAAAAGATGAGTGGTAAATCTCTTCATTTGGATATTGTTGTAGTTTAGATGTTGGAGATCAGCTAAGGATTGCGCATTTTGAATACATTTCAGTCTGTACTAAAATACTGTAAAATATTTTACAACATAAGCAGCCCAATTACATTTCTAGAAGAAATCTGTGGGTTTTTCTGTTGCCATGTGAAGCCAGCATTTCTAGCAGATATGTCATCAGCAAAACCAAATGAAGGATATGGATACCACAGAAGTTTCTTAGTATTTGGCGCATTAATGTTCCATACAGTCATTTTTGCGTTTTTCTTTCTCTGTTGTCATTGGGTGGGCAAGGATTGCTGCAATGGAGGTGGCTGCAGAGGCTCACAGTACACCAAATATTCCTGGTTACCCGCTCCTCCCATAATTTTCCACAGCGAAAGAGAGTTTGGGGTGCTTTGTACTGTTGACCTCCCCTACTTGCAAACCTCCTACCTGCGGCCTCCTGTTTGGTTGATTCTCCTTGCGGAGAATCTAACTCAGGAGTATATGTAGTCCCCTGCGTGATAAATCTAAATGACCTCATTTAGCTACAAACTCATGAACATTTATTGTAACGTGCTTCCCTAGAGAAGTAAACCTAGCACCTTGAAAATTGCAGTAGTCCACCTTATTCTCAAGAGGCCAAAAATCACCCAGAAGGCTTTTCTGATCTCTCATTCCTGGGCCAAGTAATTGAGAAAATTATAACTAACTATCTCCATTAACACGTCATCTGTGAACATCTCAAATGCCCCACAGTCAGGGTTCAAACTAGGGCAGAGCTGACAGATGAGCTGGGGAGCGGGAGGTCCGGATACAAGCCAAGTCTCCATTCTAATAGAGCCTTCCCCTCCCCCCCCCTTTTTTGGTAACTTTTAAGAGCAGACCTAGTTTGCAAAGTGAATTAGGCTGATCTGAATGAAGGACTATTTACTGAATGAGTATGTCTACTCTTCAGTTAATTCCCCTGAGTGTTTATGTGTTTACATATGGAGAAGCCATTGGTTGGTAATGGGTGGCACCTAAAATGTGCTGTAATACTGAAAGAGATTTTTTAAAGTGGAAGAAAAATACAAGAACCACTTAGTTTATTCTTAAAATAGATTTATTAAAAATTATCGTCCAGTACTGTATTTCTCACTGTTCACAAAAGCGTGCACAGAAATAAAAAAATTAATAGAAAAATAAATTCTGTTCCATAAGCAATAGCCTAAATTCATATAAAAATTAATCAGTGAGTGTAACTGCAACAAGCACAGCACTTAACTAGAGCTGTAGCTGTGGTATAAAACAGCCTGTGTAATGTCCAGAAAGAAACTCAAAGCAATTATTTCAAACCCAGTTCCTCAAGAACTGCATGATTGCATGCGGCTTTGGAATCCAGCAAAGCTTGTGAGTCAGTAAAAGCTCTCAGACTGCCAAAGAATGAGCTCAATTTAAATCTCCGTTTCTTATGCCCAGAAAAGAAAGTGGCTATTCCCATATAAGTCTCTCTTTTTTTTTTTTTTTTTTTTTTTTTTTCCTTTTCTCTTTTTAATATGATAAACCTATGCTCTGGGCCATAAAAGCTAGCTGGCTTCCAAGCTTTCTGAAAGAACCCAGAACAGTTTAACATCTTGAAAGAAAATAAAGGCATAAATGGCTGGCTCTTAAACTGTGTTCCAGCAGAAGGTGAAAGAGTGTTAATTTTGCAGTGCAGTAACAAGTAAAGTTTCTATTTGTTTTTTTTTTTGTTGTTGTTTTTTTTTTCTTCCTGAAAGGGGGGCAAATTTATCAACCTATCCACAAGGCCTCGGCAAACAAAACAGTTAAAAATTACAGAGTGTTAATCAGAGCTATCTGTATACAATTATTTGTGTATATCTGAATAAGTCTTAAGTGCTTAATGTGGGATAAAAGTGAAGAAAGAAGTAATGGCTAGTAGAAGGTTGTCCTGGGATAAAAAATAACAGGAGCATGGTGTGGGTGAAAAATATGAACAATTCTGATAAGGATTCAGTGGTGAAAGGTACATGAACGATGAGTTCATGGGTTTTTTTTCTCTACAGCTTTGAATTTTGGTGGTTTGTCTGTTTAATAGTTCTGATTTCAGAAGTTTTCTGTCTGACTCCAAAGTAGCCAGAAGGCTGTCTTCCTCCAGCAGCCTACCATTGCCTTAACACAATTACATATGTTTTCTTGGTAATTTTTCATGGCGAAGTCTTACTTTTGCCAGCTGAGTAGTATTAGTGATAGCTTAGACATTAATCTCCAGGGTAAGTGTGATACAGGCAAGGTGATCTATTCTGAATGCGTGATCACTAATTTCAGCTTTTAATTAAAGACGTGATTTTTTTCTGTATAGATCAGAACAGTGAACTCATAGGTTCTAGTTAGAAGATGGAGAATGCCCTTTCACCCATTTTACATGATATCCAGGAAAGCGATTTTTATCTCAAAGGTTTTTGCGTGGCTCTTTTTTCCCCCTTTCATTATTTTTTTCCTGATCATCGTCTTTAGACTATAAATGTGCGGATTTCTGTTAAGCCAATAAATGCAGTTCACTTTAAGGTCGTGCTTCAAGTCATTGGAGCTGCTATCTCTCTTCCTTTGGGCCTTTTGGAGGTACTCTAGTGCACCTGTTGAGACGTGATGTACCACCCTGAGTGTCTTAGGTCCTCTTCCACACCATTTCCTCTATGTGCTGTTTTCTAATGTAGCTCCATGTTTCCATTTGCACTACAAGTTTTGAAGTATTTCCAGCTACACCATTTTAAAGCAGTGAAGCACATATGCTGTGTCTGGCATTTATTCTCAGTGTTAAATCTTGCTCTTCTGCTTTTCCTTATGTCCATTCTCTTCCTGTGTGTTCACCACTTCCCGAAGCCTTGTTTTCTCTTCCAGGGTCACTGGTGCAGTACTGACTTTGATGATACTGTACCAAAAAACCCAGAAAGCCTCATTCAGATACGTGGTGTCCAGAGCAAGTGATTTCCATGGCATATGACTCCTGAAAATAAAAAATTAAGATTTGTACAAATGCAGGAAGATCAGCCTGTTTTGAATTTGGAGAACTGTCCCCAATATTGTAGCTTGAACAGAGGGTAAAAACTGTTTCGTTACCTATGGTATACCTAACACAGTGACTCGTTAGAATTGGTGTAGATCTGAATTACCTTTCAGTAAAATATATTCCTATACTAATTTTATTACTTTTAGGTCATACTGAGTTACTTGTTTCTCACTTAGTTGTATATCTGTGTGTGATGTTAGCTTGCGACTGTGTAACCAAATTGATGATGCTTATGTCTTGATAATCATCTGAATTGAATATTTATGATCTCTTTGGCAAGCAGCTTTCTGTTTTTTATTTAGAACTAAGTAAACCTGTTTGTTTAGTATAAAGAGTAAAGATCCAATGTGTGCAGTATCGTTGTCAGAAGTTTTAAGTAAGTGTTAAGATGGGAACTGTAATGGTGATGTTGCTTTTGGTTTAGGGTTGGTTTCAGTCTTCTTAGAAAGACAATCTAAAGGCAATGGAAGGAGGAATGGAAAAAGGAAGATTTCTTTTCATTCATAAATTATGTTTTCATTTATCAGCCTGCTTCCTGATTTCTTTTCTGCCGTTATTAACCTCGCCAGATTCTTCAGTTTCAGCTTTTCTTTTGCAGCCTGACTCAGACAACATACTTCAGGGATTACCAAATGTAGTCCACAGTAAAATTCAATCCCCAGTATTCTGCAAAAGCAATTCACAATTTAATTATGAAAGTGTAGAATGTATAGGCATGCCCAGCTTCTTCTGTTGTCTAGAAACTGTTAAGCATCTCCTCCGTCGTTACGCCGGTTATGAGGGGCAGCTGTCTCCTGCTTTGTTTGATTCCATTTGTGTATGGCTCACAAACTCATGGCAAGCTGCCACTACGACACTTGGATGAGTAGTTTGGTTTCTTCCAGAGTGCTTGTTCTGCTTGTTGCTTGTTCCAACATCTTTATTTACTCATGTTGGAAGGAAAGACCAGCATTAATCTGGGCAAAGCCTTTTGATGAAGAGAAAAGGGCTACTTATACCATCTGTCTTCAGTTTTTTCAGGGGTGGGAACCCCTAGCAGCCTTTAAGGTTGAGCAGTCAAGTTTGTGTGTTGATGGTGGGTACTGTTGGTACATCACTTGACCATTTAATACTGAAACTGGACTTATCTGTAATGTGGTGCTGAGAGGGTTGTACATGAAAACAGTCAATATGGTGGTGCCTTTACCATGACAAATAATAATAAAAAAATACATAGCCATATGGTTAGAGCTGTGTTTTTCAGGTATTGTTATTAAATAATAAATTCTTTAACTCACCCACTGAATCTCTGGATAAAAGTGGGGAGGCCAGTATAGCAGCAACAGTTTAAATATCCTTCTAAAAATGCTGTTCTAGGAATGTTTGTAATACTTCCCTGGGCTTCAGGATATACAGCCTTCTTTGTATAATTGTAATCCTAGGACAGCAGGAGATGGCACTACCCACAGGATATTGTCTTTAAAGATGTCATTTCCTTTTTCATCTCTTCCCTCTTGTTGCCATCACTACTTTTTTTTTTTTTTTTTTTTTTTTTTTGGTGGCGCATGCAACAGGAAAATGCACTCAGTAGCTGTACTTTGTATTAACAAAAGTAGATTTGTTGTAAATTAAGGCCACTGAATTCACAGTAATCCTCACAGAAGGATTGCAGGGCATTTTTAACATACAAAACCTGTAATTAGGAAACACAGCCTTTCGAACCACTTACCATGATTCATCAAATATATATGGTGGTTAGATTTCCAGTATGGTCTAATACTAGGACAAAGAAAGGAGAACAACACAACTTCCAGATCTTTGTAAGACCCTGATGCAGTTTACCTAATTTATCTGGTTCATGTAGGTATAGTGACTTCTGGAGTGCTCATACAGTACAGACTACAGGAGTTATTCTCCTTTAGATTTCAGTAGAGAGATGAGGCTGCTAAACAGTTTAAAAGAGAATTCTTTTTTGTTGTGTATTCCCTCTTTTTTTTTTCACCTCTTCTCACTTACTTTCTTGACATGGAAGTATTAGTGCCAGAACAAAGACATTGCCATTGATGCTGTCAGATGTAGAAGTGAAGAAGGTTGGGTACATTTTGAGGTTGATAACAACCTTTTTTTTTTTTTTTTTTTTTTTTTATTTTGAGCAGAGGCTTTGCTTACAATTACAGCAGTGGAGTTGCAGGGAGGTACCGTATGTAAGATGTATCAAGACTTAGAAACAGAATTTGTGGGTTTCCATTAATAAATTATATGGGACAAGAACACATGTCTGAAGCATTCAGACACCAACCACAAATGTGTGCTTGCCTTAATTTGATGACACTGCTTGTCAAACCTTTGGTCTTTATGGGACCAGAATATGATTTCTAATTAAACTTCTGTTTCCTCCTCAAGAGCCTCCATTTTAACAAACTTAGTTAACTTTTCCTCACTATCATGTTTTCCAAATGGCATGCATATAGCCTGCTGGCCAGAACTGAAGCAGTGTTTGTGACCCTCAGCACTATGCAGTACTTGTGACATTGTGGTGCGGGAGGCTGAGATGCCTTCTGCAGAGCAGCAGCCACAGAAGTGTGCACAGGCAGAGCCTCCTGTTCTTATCCAAACTGTTTTGTTCTTTAGTTTTTTTTTCCTGTCTCTTTTTTTCCTGATTCTCAGGAGGAAACACTGCAAACACTTCTGGCTTTTTGCTGCTTAAATTGAAAACAGGGTGACCTACAAAGAGCAAAAGACTTGCTGACCTCAAACTAGTATCTTACTTTTTTCTGTTATAGAATGGCATGATTTTACTGCTATATGATTAGCGGTTTGTGAAATGTAAATGTTATTGCTAATCCAAATTTGCCTTTAGAAAAATAGTTCTTCTGATGGTGAATTACTGGGGCCTCTGGATGTACCGGTAGCTTTCTCAGTCATAGAGTTCCTAACTAAGGAAGACTTTTCTGTATTGTGAGCTGAATTTTGAAAAATAATGAGGAAGACTATTTGCACTTTGAGATCAAAGAAGAAGAGGACTGATTACTGCATGGAAAAATCTCATAGCAGAATTTGATATCCTATTTTCTAAGATTTTTTTTAAGTTAAAGCCGTATACTAAGATGTAAAACAGTTCAGTATGCAGCATTTTAACAGTTACAGCAACTAGTGTGCTATAGAAGTAAATTACTGAAAGGAAGAAGATGCAGGGGAAACAGCACTGAATCTTCTGGAAATGATGAGTTCTGGGGTTTCTTTGTCCCGTGCCACAAATAAGACCAAGTTTAGTATTTTCTTTGAACAGTACTGTGAATTTCTTAGCTTTCCATTAAGTGATTTTTTATTATTTTATTATACAGTTAAAAATAATTCACCAGTGTGACACCAGGGCAGTGAATTACTCAGCTACTGTAAATCCATTATAATCCACAGACAGTGGATTTTGGTTATAAACAATTTTGACAGCATGGCAGAGATTGCAACTGATAGTACTTCTGTAGAATAGCAGGTGCTCCAACATCGTAATGTTGATGTCTGAACCACTCTATGATTGTATTTTGATCATAAAATTCAGACTTTATCATAAGGGACATGCCATGCTACATCCCACAACTACACGGTTAGCATGCATCGTTAAGTGTCCCCTCTGTCTGCTCAGTGTTGTCCTTTTTAACTAAATCTGTCATTTAAATCAGTCATTTGAAAATACATATTAGTTATAGCATGAGAATAATAGTGTGAAGGAAAGTGCACCAGCATACAAAGGAGGTGGCAGAGCCATGTTCTTACCACCTATTCTCCAACTTTCCAGCCTTCTAAAATTTTACCCTCTTCTGATAACATTTCCAAGTAGGATTTGTGATCATGCCAATTAGGGAAGAGTGTCTTGTCCCACACAAGTCTCCTACTGCTTTGTATGTTAGACTGCAGAGGTTGTTTAAGGACAGCAGTGGTCGCATACCTAAATGCACAGACTGCCAGGCGCTGACTGTGGCACGGGCTGATGGGTCCCTAACCATCGTTGCACATTAGAGTGACTGTGGGGCTGCAGTGCTTTTGCAGAAGATTTAGTGATAGCACTTCCAAAGAAAGTGTTGGGTGACTGCAAAACCAGCATAAAGCTTCTTCTAATTCCTCCCCTCAGCTGTGCTCTCTTTAGTTTGATTAATAATGCCCTGGCCTACCTACAAACATGCAGAAGTGTTCCTGGTCTGAGATGTGGTCTGTAGGTGGGGTGATCACATGAAATCAAAGTACTATAATTATCCAGTGAAGCTAAATATTATTCACGTTTAATCCAATTTGTGGTTCATTTTAGGCCAGAATTCTGAATTAAAATACTTATCTACCCGGTCCAAAAAGGAATTAGGGTCATTTTCATATTGAGAGGGAATTTAAAGCCCACTGAAGCAAACAGAAGTCTTGATGATAACATCAGTTGGTACTTGGTCACAGCAATAGCATTTGCTGGCTTTTTCAACAAAATCCTTTCTTGTTTCTTAAGGTGAATTAATGATATCTTCTGTTTTAAAGACTAATTACAGATTATTTTTGGTAACCGTCTAGTTCAGTCTTAATACCAGCATTTGTGTTAATACTGTAATTCCAATTCAAAATGTTTGTTTGTGTGTGTGTGGTAGATGCATGCTGATTTCCTAAGTAGTTGCCTGTCTCTGATAGTACTTGTGAACAGGGTAGATAAGGCCTATTAATAAGTGTTTTTTCTGGATAGCAGAATGTAACACAAACAGCCCATCTTTTCTACACACCAACAGCTTCCCTAAATTAACTTGATAGATTTATCTGGAATTTGAAGATTTTCTGGAAAACTGTCCTGGGCATTTCGGAAAAAAAATACTGAGGAGGTAGATTTGGAAATTTGTGGCTAAGTAGAACCTGTTGACTCCAGGAGACTTGATGTGATACGTCAGTATGCAGCTGTTGACTGTCCCTAGACCTTCATCTCCTTGCTGTGTCCTGGAGAATCTCCAGAGTAATTTGCACAGCAGGATTAGGTGACTGACTATGGAAACCTTGCTGTACTAATAATGAGGATACACAATATTTCTTAATAGACTGTGTTGTCACTTTTCTACCCATCTTATTCAGTTCCCAGAAGCTTTTTCCAGGTACAATTTAATCAAAATTAATTCAAAAAAGCCCTCAGTTTTGCTTTCCTTCACATAGATTTAACTGTTACTGAAAACATGGGCTTTTACAAACTGTTTAGATTACTAAAAACATACTACAAGCAAGCAAACAAACAAAACCCTTCAAAAACCTATTTCCCCTTATTTGATGACTAATGGTACATTTATAAGGACCATGTCTTATTTTGGCTAATGTCTTGGGAGGATAATCCATTTGTGCTTTGGCAGATAAATAAGCCTTCCCAAATGGTTGTTAAAAAGCCTGCTGTGACCTCTCCCTGTAAATACTGAATAGTTAGTAAGCAAAATTTAATCATTTAAAAATACATATTAATTAGGTTGTCAGACTATGAATCAATTTTACACACACCAGACAGCAAGGGAAGAAGCTTTTCAAGCTCTTATTTGTATAAAACTTGATTCTATGATTTCTGTATAGGAAAGATGTTGTGTTTTATTGGTTTTTCTTCCTCCTTCCTAATGATAGAAGTTGGCAGCATGTTTCAGGAGACTGGTATTTTGCCTGAAGCCTTGATAGAGGAGTCAGCAGTGCTTTGCCATCCTTCTTTAAATAAGCTCTCCTTGGCATCTGATTTGAACCAGCAGAAATACAGTATATTTCTAGGAATGAGAAGATTGTACTTAATTTATAAAGAAGCTATCACTTTTTTAGGTCACACATGGCATAAAACTTTTTTTTAATTGTCCCTCAAGGCATGTTTCAAATAGTAATTCATCACCGTGGTATAATATGTCTGTGGCTTCTCTAGAGAAAATAATGTTGGGTTGCTATCTTTAACATCTTGGGGCTAAATTCATTCTTGTGTGACCCTGTTCTAAACAACAGCTTTTCATGTGAGATTACATTTTGCCCCCTTACTTCAGTCCTGCTAGTTCATTACTCTAGGCATGAAGGGATTAACAAAAGCACCCAAAAGGAGTAGGTGATAGGGTATCATGTAGCTTTGCATGCCTAGGATAAGTCTGAAGCTCATTTTCAGAGTTTGCATCCAAGAAATGAGGTAATTGTTTAGAAAGACAATCTTCTTGGTTGGACAACACACAAATGCAACCACTTAAGTTAGTTGCAATTTTTGCAGAGGAAAATTCCTGCTGGAATCATTCATTATTTTGAAAGGGACCCTCCCAGTCCTCTGATACTTCTAGAAATACCAGTTTGAAATAACTGCCTTTGCTGTTATCCGTTAGTCAGCAGAGGGCACTCTCCTCCTTTAGAAATAGGAGAAAATGTGGATCAAAAATACAGAGGCGAAATGCTTTTCTTTGCAGTGCCTTTTTTTTTTTTTTTTTAACTTGCGAATTATAATTATGAAATTTGATATGATGGAATTCTGTACATGATTCTTTTTCATGTAATACTTCCTCTTCTGAACTGAAACAGAGAGGGCATGACATGATTCCCTTAAAAAGAACCTGCTGTTTGTTTCCATGTGCCTGTCCTATGTTCACTGTAGGTTCTTCCCTAGATTGTAAATGCAGTAAAACTTTCACAGTTCCTTTGTGTAGACAAGTGGAAGAGGTGGCTGAATTTCTGCACTGCCTGAATCGACTGGCCGCAACCTCTACTCTGTGAAGAGGCATACAGTCTTTTCAGTTCTAGCTATTTGAATCCATGAAGCCAAGCAAAGCTGTTATTCCTCTGTTCCTTAAAAACATCTATAGTGCAAGACTCATTCAGGCTCTGTACAGGAGTGAGGCTGAGCACTCTGTGCATCTGTATGCTTCTTAAGAATTCACATACTGAAACATTGCCCTTTATTTTTTTTTAATGCACTTACTGTTGTAGTGCAATGGTTGACTGAGGTAGTGGATTCTTGCAGGATTGTGAAGTAAACCCAGTTATTTCGCTTGAAAATGGAATGAAAATTTCAGCATGTCCATGTTTGCATAACATTCTCTTCCATAAATTCAGCTGTACCACTACACAAAAATATTGTGGAAAAAATTTCCATTATTTGCAATACTGTTATTGAGCACAGTTTTTCAAAACAGGCGCTAGGACATGAAACCTGCTATAAAGCTCTTAAAGCCTGTGATGCATGTGTAGCAGGAGAAGGACTAGTTAAAAATTTCAGTGATTTATCCTAGCTTCTTGGGAAGTCACTGTAGAGAAACTTGCAGTTGAATTGTCTCTCTTTTTTTTTTTTTTTTTTTTTTTTAACCCCTTCTGGTTTCCAGATCCTTTTGGTTTTTTAAAATTGTTTTTCTGTGGGCAAAGCAGGTGGAAGATGCTTTTCAGGAGAGATTGTGAGATGGCACTTTTGATTTGTTACCGTGTGGTCCAATACTTTGAATACTGTTTCCTGATGACAAGCTTGTCAGGCACATGCTATTGAACCCTATGCATGATGAGGAACTGTGGTGAAATGGAAAATGCATCCCTGACTCTGGGGTTGGCATTGTTCTCTGCTCACTGCTGTTAAAAACGGCTCTAACTCTGCCCCAGTTTATGCCAGCTGAACATAGAGAGTTCTTTCCCAGATGCAAGTACACCCCCTCCCACCTCTGTATTTATTGCATGTAAGCTCGATACAGTAGTTTTAGTGACACTTATCTGGAGCTTCAACTGGAGTAACACTAAGAAGCAGTCCAGTAGTTCAGATTTTTGCTGTGTGTATAGGAAAGGGTTTAGCTAGCTCAAGAAACAATGGTATATTTTCTCATGTGTGTGTACGATAATTATTTGTAGGATTACTGTACAATATTTGTTTGAAGATACCAGATTAAAAGTGGTTCTCAGAAAAAAAAAAAAAAAAAAGGAAAGAAAAGCCTAGGACATGGATATGTTTCTGAAAACGTGATTGTATATACATGCTTGAATGTGTTTTCGAAAGCATTTGTTGATAATACTATCTATAGATACAGCAGTAATTCGGGTAATTCATGTTAGCTACAAAAACTGTTATGAAGGGAGATTTTATTGCCAATTCTTGCTTACGCTGATTCAAATCTGAAATGTTTTTGTTAGTTTCTGTTATTGCAGATTCGAGTTAAATTTGAAAATAGGTTTTATCACTAGAAAAAGATTTTAGCCACTTGGGTTTGTTAATTATTAATTGTGAGGACTTCCCAAGGATGTAAATTGTTGCTAGTGTCTATGTCCAAGACAAAAAGTTTGGATTTAGTTTTATGTTCAGATTAGCAATGTTAGAACTCAAATGCGAAAATTTTCTTTGAACTATTTCAAAATTTCAGTAGATGTCTTCCACTACTTCCATGAGAATCTTAAGGATTTATCTGAACCAAGGTGTGAATACCAGAATTTTGACACCCGCTGAAAACCTTTGAAAATTTGCCAGTAAAAGTAACATTTGGAAAACAAGTCAAACCATGACATTCTGGGACTATTTCATTTTTACTAGTAGTAAAGTAACATTGCAATCCAGTGCTCTGGATCTCTCTTTACTTACATGGCCTTTATTTTACTTGTTGCTCTGTTTTCTTCAAAGCAGAATTAAGCAAAGCCTGGCAAACAAACTGAACTTGCTGAATTAATGTGATACGGTCCTAATCACGTAGTTAAATATATATAAATGAATTCTGTAATTAAAGGAATGGAAGCTATTGTTCACAATTAGAATATAATTGCATGTACATTTTAAAAGAAAGTATTTTAGCAGAAGTGAATGTAATCGAGTAGGATGTTTAGGCAGATTATCTTGAGCAATTTCAGGGCAGAATATCTAGCCTCCCAACAAGGCAAAAACAATTATTTGGAGGTGAATTGCTAAAGCAGTTGGAAAGGACATGGTAGTTGGCTAATCCATAAAGAGGTTTCTGAAAGTCAGCAGTAGAATTTTCCCAGCTCTGCAAAATAAAAGTGTTGTCCAGAGAATGAAGCGGTTTCTGTTTCTGGGATCTGCAACAGCAAAAATGACAGATTTTTACAGCATGTGTCAGGAAAGTATTCACTAGCTACACAATTTCAGGACCAGTGTGTAAAAATTTCAGCTAGGGTGCTGCATTTATTACCAGCAGGAGATGTGAAAGTGCCTAATTTATATAATCTGTTGCAAATGTAACATGCCACACACTCAAGAGTAAATACTAAATATGATTTTTTCCTTTGGAATAGGTTTTTGCAACCTGCTGTTCAGTTTTTGGACATTGATGTCATATTTCAGCTCAGCTTTCCTAGCCATGGCAAGATTTGAAGAGGGTAACAGCCTGTGCAGTCATGCATATAACTGTGCAAGCAAAGTTATAATGCTTGAAATGATCTGACCCCATAAAAATGTTACCTAAGAAAGAAAGTAGCCAAAAGTCCCCTAGAAGTCTTGAGGACCTGCCTGAAGAGTTAGGGCTATGAAACTTTTAAAAGAGAGGATAAAACAGCATATCATTTTTGTTTAACAGATCTGATACTATATAGAGCATATTTTATTTTATATCTAAAAAAGAAGCAACTAGATTTAGTGAAAAAAGATAAGGCGAGAATGAATAACTAAAATCTGAAGTTTCTGTTTCTCTCTTTCACCTCTATCATCAGAGAGAACATAGGGTAATTGAGAAGATATTATCTCCTATGGAGGTTAGATCTTGTGTAGCCAAGAAAGGGTGTGAGAAGTTCGCCCTGTCCCAGTGACAGGTCTTTTTGGGTTTAGCTGTTCTTCCTTCTCAGGCCAGGAGCACAGAGAATAAAAGACGCTTAGAAATCACTGTGATGTTAGTAATTAAATGTAGTCAAATAATTTCAAAGATCAGAACACATTTCAATTTCATTTTGCTTTTGAAAAGCAAATTTATACCTGTCATTTTCATCATCTGAAGTCTCTGAAATGCCACTGTATCTGAAATGGCATTATACGTCTGGTAAATTGCTTGTGTACCAGACTTAGGCAAAGTATTGGAGATACTTTGGTAATTAAGACTTCCATGACAGAGAACAAATGCTCCGGCATACTACAATTATGTGTCCCCATCTAGACAACCTGGAGCTGTAAGATTTTTGAGCAGGTCCTCAGAAATCGCATACAATTTCCCGTCTTCATGGAAAGGTTTGCCTGCAGAGCTACCCTTTGCTTATTCCGTATCTTACTTCTTGGTGAAATATTGCTTCTTAACAGATTTGTTGCAGATCATTAAAGGATGACTTTAGTGATGAGATGTCAGCGAGGGTTGTGTAATGTTATAATCATAGTGTGTAACATGTATGCACAGTTTTCATTTGAGAGTTTGTGTTGTGTTGCAAATGTTTGATCAGTGAGGGCATTACTGAGGTGATTATAGAGTCCACCTCACAATTTAGCCCATTTGGGCAGAGAGATGCCAAGATTGTTGGAATATATTACGTCAGGAGTATAGTAAAGCTTACTGATAGTATATGATGTAGTATATTGGTGATATTACATGTCTCATTATGGACTAGAACTCTCTGTGTGTGTGCTTAATTGCAAAGAAGTCGCTCTGCATAAATTAGTCTGAAATTCTAATGGATTTCAGTTCACCGAATTGAGGTTTCACCCTTTCACTGTGAAAGAATGAAGAAGCTGTTATACGACCTTATTTCTCCCTTTGTGCCTGCGTAGTTGTGTATATCTCCACGTTGTAAGTGGAGCCGTGGTGAGAAAGGTGCTGCTCTTAACAGGTTTTGTGAGGCTCTGGCTGCCTTATGTGTACATGACTATAGCACATACTGACTTACAGCTGCAGCATTCTCACTCTTTAAGTGTTACAATACACATCTTTAGTTTACCCATTGAAGTTCAACCTCCCAGAAACCACTGGGATTATTGAAAGTTGCTATGGCATTATCTTTCTGTAGTTGAGACTTGGGAATACGTAGGTGAAATAAATATGTCTTGGTATGTTTTAACAAAATGTAAAACACTCTGAATTAGAGATGTTTAATGTAATTGTGGCATGATTGTTAGGCAAGAACATATAAGGCTTGTGTTTATGAACACTTACAGTTGCATCTGCATTTTAATATAATAATATAAATACAAGAAGGTTGCATGGTAGAATGGGCAGGGAACTGTTTAGCTATCAATTAAATTATAAACATTTTGGATCAGTAGCTATTTCAAATCTCTGTTCTGAGATTTTCCATAATTTTTTGGATGTTATAATTTTGGACATTTGCACGTATAAATCTTGGAAACAAACTTAATAAATATGCTGTCCAGGTAGGTCCCAGCTTTTTAAAAATAACTACCATAGAAAAATTGAACTTGCTTCATGAATGAGATTGAAACTTTAGCCTTCATTCGTATTTTTTATATTATATGGTATGATCCAATACGGTAGTTCTTTACTGTACTTTGCCTTCATTGTCCGTCAGTCCATTAAAATGAGCTCAGTCTTTTGGGGGCTTCACAAAAGAGCCACCGTTGGCAGGCATTTGGCAGCAAGCAGCTCACTTATTTCTTAAAGTTTCTGCTGTTTAATCTGTCTGTTTTAGACTGTCAGCTAGGTCTGAAATCCTATTGCAGAGTTTTTCTGAGAGAAATTTCAGACTTGATAGCAGTTTCTGACTCGTAATTCAGTTCAGTAACGGGACAACAGTAGCCTGTGGCAACATCAGACTTTTGGGGTGTTTACCCCCTCTACTCCATTCCCTAGGTGGTACCTGCTCTTCGTAGGAGAGGGACATGTAAATAAATAAGCTAAAAAAACAAAGAAAAAATGTGGTCTGTGCCTTTTCCTGTAACATCCTTATGCATCCACGGTTTGGAGAGACTTCACTGACCCTGCATGTTTATCATGAATCAGGCAATTGAAAAATATGCTGCGCTTTTTGGCTCTTTTATCCTTCCATTTTCTACAGGGTCGTGAATTGTCCAGGAGAAGATAACAGGCCAGTCTTCTGACTTCCAAGATTTTGGGATGCTCTGTGGGCATTCTTGCTTCGTACAAAGGCTACAAAAGAGAGAAAGCAGCATTACTATTTTATGCCTTTTTGGGTGATAAAGCTTTTCCTCAAGTGTCCTGATTTCAGCTGGGATAGAGTTAATTTTCTTCTTAGTAGCTGGTATAGTGCTGTGTTTTGGATTTAGGATGAGAATAATGTTGATAACACACTGATGTTTTGGTTCTTGCTGAGCAGAGTTTACACCAGTCAAGGACTTTTCAGCTTCTCGTGCTCTGCCAGGTGCACAAGAAGATGGGAGGGGGCACAGCTGGGACAGCTGACCCAGACTGGCCAGGGGGCTATTCCATACCATATGACATCATGCTCAGTATATAAACTGGGGGAAGAAGAAGGAAGGAGGGGATGTTCAGTGTGATGGCGTTTGTCTTCCCGAGTAACCGTCACATGTGATGGAGCCCTGCTTTCCTGGGGATGGCTGGACACCTGCCTGCCCATGGCAAGTAGTGAACGAACTCCTTGCTTTGCTTTGCTTGCATGCACAGCTTTTGCTTTCCCTATTAAACTGTCTTTATCTCAACCCTCGAGTTTTCTCACTTTTACCCTTCCGATTCTCTCCCCCATCCCACCCGGGGGGAGTGAGCGAGCAGCTGCGTGGTGCTTAGTTGCTGGCTGGGGGTGAACTACAACATCAAGACATCTGGCTAATGTTTCATTCTGAAGACTGATGCTGCTTTACAGAAGAAAGATGACTGATTTAGTTCCTTTTATAACTGGAAAGATGAAATGCATATTTGGCATGAAGTGTTTTTTTTTCCTGAGTTTATTCAGCTAACTGCTATTGTTCCCATAGTTAACCACTGTGGTAATTCAGTAAAACATTACTTTGAGTAAATTAGTAAAACCCAGCTTAATTTAAATGTACAAAAATAGCTAAAGAAAGCAAGTACTTTGTAGTAGTGTAACGTCAACTCATTGAGAGAAAGGAAGTCTTGTGCAAATCCTAACCACGATTAATGTAGTCCTACAGTGTCAGAGACCAGAGTCTTGAAAGTGTGAACCTTTTTCTTAATAATAGTGCTGAATTACAAGAACTTTTTCAGCAATGATGTTTGCCTCTTGAAGTAGATTGTGTAGGATTCCAAGTACCTTTGGGATTCCCATCATTTTCATATTACTGCAAAAAATCATTTAAGAAATACTTTTCCTTAAGTCTTAAATCCATTCCTTCCTCATCCTGGCAATATTGGGATGTGAAAGTAATGTGGCTTCATTGGGTTTTCTCATGTGACCAATGTCAATGCACATTTTTCATATGTGGTGTGGTTAGGCAGAATGAATGTCATATCTTCACCTTATCTGCTGCAAGATGTATCGTTCTACTGCATTTTGGTTAAAGGGAGTGATAAGAATACATAATTCTGCCTCAGAATTACCCTCTTTCCCATGCTGGAGACATGTTGTTCTAAAACAATTCTCTTAAAATTTAATAGTACACTTAAATAGCACATTATAGCAAAATTAAAAAATTCTGTGGAGCAGAGAAGAACCAAAACAGTAAAACAAACAAAAGGAAAAAATAAATACTATTAGCAAGATAAAAGGCAGTGTCTTTGGTTCGGTAGGAGAAGCTTCCTGGGTCTTGCACGGATTTTTATTTTTCCTCCAAACCCTTTTAAGGACAACTTGTACATTAGGAAACTGGGCCTGAATTATTTGGCTGTAGGAGACTATGCTAAATCTATGAAGCCTGTTACTTGAAGGAAAATTTTCTTCAAATAATCACGGAGGCATTTCACTAAATTGAAGGGCCAGTTTAGACAAAGTGTATTTTTTTACTTGGGGATGCGTAAAGATGTGTGAGTGTGTGTTTGTGTGTGAGCGTCTGAGTAACATGGTGTGGTACGCCATTTAACGCTCCTGTGACATGTGATGTAGACCCATCAGGTTTTGTATTCTGTTGGTAACATCATTAGAAATACTTACAGAAGAGTTGTTACCATTTGAAGGTAACAATTACTTTCTCCTACAGGACTGAATCTTAGTCTCAAATGTAATAATAATCTAGTGGTAATTGCTGTTAATAGAACACTAATATGATTACACTTCCACTATTAGAAATTATTGACCCGTGTGTTGTAATGATTTTATGTAACTGCACTTAGTGGTACTTAGGACCTTTTGTGAAGTGTTTTGAGATCTTTAGGTTAAAATACGATGTTATATAATACACAAATCCAAAAGTCAGTATTTGTTTTTGAGAGATACGAATTCAGGAAGATTTTTGTCGTATTAAATGCAGAGTTATCAATTCTTTTACCAGAGTTTTCTTGTAAATTACTCTGCTTAGAATTACTACGAACAAAATTAGGGTGAATGTCCAAAACTTAGCCTTCTTCATAAAGGAAGAAATAGCAAAGACTTTTAACAGTTGAAGTTACCTAAGATCACTGCAAGACTGATTCATTTTACTTCATTTGCCTCTTCATCCTTTTGGCAGAGAGGAAGTGGCTTGTGGATGCTTCATTTCTCTTTTTCTCCATGTTTTTCTATTTTCTCCTTTGTTTTGAAAACCTGTTTTGTTCTGTAGAGGTTGATTGCCAGAAGCATTTGCTGAATAAGTTGTTCCAGTTGATGGAAATATTGCAATAGGTATGGGGTTTTGAGAGGGAAGGGGTGAATAGTAATAAAAGTGGTAATTCAGTGGTGTTTCATGAAGGAAAACTGTATTTTTATATACTTAATTTTCTAACTCAGCTAACTTTCTAACAGTTATCACATTGGGTAAATTAGTCATCAGAGAGGAAGATAACTTTTTGTTCTTCTGCCTGACATCAGAAGAATCTTATTTTGTTGCTATCAAAACCTCTTGTTTATAAAAAGAGGATTGGAAACTTCAGGACAGAATAGTAGCAAAGTACAGAGTACTGGTGCGGCCTCACCAGTGCCGAGTACAGGGGCACTATCACCTCCCTCGTCCTGCTGGCCACACTATTTCCAATACAACCCACGATGCCATTGGCCCAAAGAGTTGTGGTGAACAGAGTTAATTCCAGCTGGCGGCCGGTCACAAGTGGTGTTCTCCAGGGCTCAGTATTGGGGCCAGTTCTGTTCAATATCTTTATCAATGATCTGGATGAGGGGATCAAGTGCACCCTCAGTAAGTTTGCAGATGACACCAAGTTGGCCAGGAGTGTTGATCTGCTGGAGGGTAGGAAGGCTCTACAGAGGGACCTGGACAGGCTGGATCGATGGGCCGAGGCCAACTGTATGAGGTTCAACAAGGCTCAGTGCTGGGTCCTGCACTTGGGTCACAACAACCCCATGCAATGCTACAGGCTGGGGGAGGAGTGGCTGGAGAGCTGCCTGGTGGAAAAACACCTGGGGGTGTTGGTTGACATCCAGCTGAATATGAGCCAGCAGTGGGCTCAGGTAGTGAAGAAAGCCAATGGCATCCTGGCCTGTATCAAGAATAATGCGGCCAGCAGGACCAGGGAGGTGATAGTGCCCCTGTACTCGACACTGGGGAGGCCGCACCTCAAATCCTGTGTTCAGTTTTGGGTCCCTCACTACAAGGACATCGAGGTGCTGGAGCGTGTCCAGAGGAGGGCAGCGAAGCTGGTGAAGGGTCTAGAGCACAAGTCTTACAAGGAGCGGCTGAGGGAGCTGGGGTTGTTCAGCCTGGAGAAGAGGAGGCTGAGGGGAGACCTTATTGCTCTCTACAACTACCTGAAAGGAGGTTGTAGCGAGGTGGGGGTCAGTCTCCCAAGTAACAAATGACAAGAGGAAATGGCATCAAGTTGCAGCACGGGAGGTTTAGATTGGATATTAGGAAAACTTTTTTCACCAAAGGGTAGTGAGGCATTGGAACAGGCTGCCTAGGGGAGTGGTTGAGTCCCCATCCCTGGGGGTATTTAAAAGACACATAGATGTTGTGCTTAGGGACATGGTGTAGTGGTGGACTTGGCAGTTCTAGGTTAACGGTTGGACTTAATGATCTTAAAGGTCTTTTCCAACCTAAACAATTCTATGATTTTATGATTCTGTTAACCTTTGTCAGCAACTGAAGGATGATTAGCATTGCACCAAGGCTTTTTTCAGCAATTCCTAGTGCACTTTATTAATTTAAATACAGTTCCTTGGTATAGCACAGCATGAAACCTCCTCCCTGTTTACCCTAGTCCATTCTATGCTCTACAGTTGCTCAAGGGAAACAACATCCGCTTTGCAGTCCTCTTACAAACTATTTTTTGTGGGCTGCTATGTAAAAACACTTCTCTACCTTGGACTGATTACCAGTCAGAAGGTGCTGCTTTCTGACATGTTAAGGAACACATCCCCCAGCTGAGTAATTTTCAAGACAGTGAAATAGACTAGTATTACCCTCCTTGAATGTTATACCTGCTTTAAATATCTGCAGGTTTGCAGGAGTCTCCAAAGCAGCATATCTTGCTATACAACCCAGTAAGGTAAGGTATTTGTATGAAGCACACTTGTAGATTACAACCCACCGGAGTCTGAATCTGTAAATGACTCATGTTGTTGAGTTGGCATAAATAATCATTTCTGCTTTTAAGCTGCGTTATCAAGAATTCTACACCACCATCCCCCAAAAGAGACAAATCCACGGGCATGATGATGTGTTTGTAAGAACTTCTGTTCAGCTCCTGGTCTCCTTGGATCTGATCACATGCCATTGCTCTCAATTTTGCAATCAATGTAAATTATACTATCCAGACTAGTATCACTGTGCTTGATCCTTTAGTTAGCAACAGCCACGCACTACAGCTACAGGCTTTTTCTGATTGGTTTGGGAAATCCTTTTACAAAACAGAAGTTCCCTTCCGTGTGAGAGAATTCTTTAAATGGGCACCTTAAAATGAGCTAGTCCACAGAGACCATTGATAGGAACAACCTTGCCTGCTGTGTCTCAAGCATATTGCTTACTCCTGTGGATTTAAGATCCCAGAGGAATTTAATTTGAAATAGACTCTGCATTTCTGCCTGATCTCCCTCATATAAATAATTCTGGTAGGTTGGAGTGCTAATTTGGGAAAATTACAGATACTATATCAAAAGGAATATAAAAATACGAACCTTTTTCCATGCTTGCTACATTGATTGTAGCCACTGTTGTAAGGCTGCAAATGGCTGATGCCCATACAGAGAATACGAGACCAGATCCATTGACCAGCCCAATTAGTCCCTAAGAAGCATCAGAGCTTTCAAAAAATTATGAAGATAATAAGTAGAAAACTGACATGATGAAGCCTAGAGATTAAAAAAATATACTTACTATTAATGGATTGTGCCCAAAAGAATATTGCCAGAAAGACCAGCATAAAACTGTAACGCTGTTCAGGCTCAGAATTACTTTTTAACACTGTCAATAGTTTTCTGAGGGGAATGAGGAAGGAGAAATTATATCTGTTTTGGTATGTCCTCAGGCTCAGATTTCCTGTTTTCAGAATCCAATACTATTCCCACAAATTCCGGTTTTCTTATTCTGGGATCATATTTTAAATACTTGCAGAACTCAGTGAAGAAGTTCTTAAGTTTAGGAGAGGTGTGATTTGCTAAAAAGAATTGAATGAGTGTTTGTAAGATTTCTGGCAAATAATGTGGAAATTGTTTACAAGTATTCTTATATTCCCAGAAGGCCATGGGAAATGTTGACTGCTGATGTCAAAAGTGTATTGGACTGAGAAGTCATCTACACCACCTAGATTTTGTTTGTGGAACATTACAGCTGAACTAGTAGTTACATCTTAATGACCAGTTTGAATTTGGTGTAATGACCAGTTTGAATTTGGTGTTAACTTACAGAATCCTTAAGTTTTGTCTGTCATTTGGGGATTTTTCTTTTGTTTCAATATTTTGATAATGAATATTGGTATTCCCAAAGAGAGCACTCTAAGAAGGTACAATTTTCTCAGGGGCAACAAGCTTGACTTTTTTCTGTTTGTCCTTCCAAATAATGTGGATTTTTGGGTAAAGTGAGAGGATTAGTAAAGACTAAGAAGTACTCAGTAACGATTATAGTCGCATAAACTGGATTAATGATGAGTCCTCAAATTTTTTTCATGTTTGAATGCTAACATCAAAAGTTATGTTCCAAATTTGCTATTTATATTAGTGGAAGGAAACTAAAGCTGGTAATTAAGAGTAGTGACACCACACATCATGCATGATTGATTCTTCTGCATTAAATTTATGCTTCTCCATCTCACAAGGTTTCACTAAAATTACTTTTGACTTGTACCAGGGCAAATGAGAGAAAAATTAAGTCAATAGATGAGATCTTGTGTTTTTGTCTCTGCCACCAGCAATTAGAAGCCAGCAAAAGATGTTGCCTGACAAAGAGTCTCAAAGAAAGAAAAATCGTTTTCTACAGGAAAGTATGGTACCTCTGGGAACAAGAAGGCATAGCTGAGGATTAATAAAGATTTGAAATCTATGTGAAGGGGCATTACCTTTTTAAGACAAACAGCACTGATGTGAAGAGCTGTATATCATTATGGTACAAGCTGTCATGAGTCTGCCCCAGCAAACCCCAGGGAAGCAGAAGCAGTGTTCACTGGGGAAATACTGTTTCTTTTTAAAAAGTTGAATCAATTTTTTGATGGATGCAACTTCTTGGCATATATCATAGTTTAATTTGTAAGTTTTATCACCTAGTGCAATGTCATATTAGTTGTATGGCAGAACATACAGAACTGATAAATAAAACAATGCAAGATCTTGGACAACTTTGTAGTAATAAGTCTAGACAGGTAACTGAATAAAGTAATTGCCTTTAAGATTTTCTCTTCTACCAGTTGCAGAATACTTGAGCACCTGTTAGAGAATGTTTAGGGAACTGTTGGAGAAATACCTCAGTTACGATGGATTTCAAATGAAAGCTTTTGAATAGTAAGTTAGTCTTTTAGCTCTGTTAGCATTTTGATATCAGTTGGCTGTAATTTCAGAGCTCAAGTACCAAAAAAAGAAAAAACCAATATCTGAATATATTCTTTTATCAGTTTGTCAAAAGCAGTGGGAAAATATTCAGGGCATCATTCTTTTGGAAATACACAAAGGCAATAGAATATAGAACTGAGCTTGATAAGATAGAAGATAATTAAGAAAAAAAAATACTACCCTGTTTCACAAGAATGTTAGCTTGTGTTTAGTAGAGTACCATTTCTTGTTATTTGCTGTGAGAAGGTAGGGACTCTGCATGATTTGTCCAGACATTTTGGGGATGCGTGGACATGACCCAGAAGAAAATACCCTTTGTTAGAACTTTGGAGATTTGGGTTCTGGTAACAGGGAACATGTGGTCTTCTTATCTCTAAGACACACATTTTTCACATTGAACTTGGAGGTTTTTCTTCCCTCTTGAATAAACAACAGTTGCAGGTATAATATTTTGTTAAGTAATGAGTAGTAGCATCATTCTCCTGGACTGTCTAAAAAGGGGGGGTGGGGATTTTATGTGTGTAAACAGAGGATAAATTTATTAAAAAATAAAAAGAACACTCATTTCAGTATACCTTCACCTCACTTAAAATGGATAGAGATTTGTGTCCTCAGCTCAAATGCAGACTAGATATGAGGGTTGACTCCCTCAGGTTTTTTTGCTTGACCAAGTTTTCATCTCTTGTCTTCTCTGTGTGTGTGCGGTTTGCATGTGTATATATCTCTACAGAGATACATACATTCATGTATTTGTTACTGAAGTGTGTGCATAATACTTCCAGGACAAATTAGAAATCATTCTGCTGTATTTCTGTGGTAGTTCTGACTCCATAAGCGTTAACTACATTTTAAGTATTTAGGAGGGTGATGGATTTATTAGGGATTATTTCCTATTAGCAACTCGCAATTTTAGACATTACTTTTTGAGACTCTCCGTAATTTATAGTACAAATTGAAACTAGAGACAATTTCTAATAATCTTGCTTTTCTTTTTTAGTAATAACTTCTGTTACATTTGTGGTAACATTAAGAAGTTTTTTTATCAATCTCTTTGAAAAGCGAATTCCTTCCCTCCTTTCCATTCTCTCAGCTACCATCAGAGTCTAAATCCATCAAGCTGTTTAATTGAGTCATCATTTAAAAAGCATGTTTTATATACTTAAGATTGTACCCAAAAAATTAAAAATGAAACCTTTCTTTAAAATGAGCTTAATTAAATACACATTTTAATGTGAATGCTTCATCCATTTCATCTAAATAATACTGTATTGGAGTAAGCATAGTCTGAAATAAGGGCCCATATGTACATTTATTTATCCACTTCCTGTCATAATACCATATTTACCACTATTTGTCTTTGTTTGAACACAGTGTATCATCACTCATTCATAATTTACTCAGTACTCTTATTTCTTCTCATTCATTCACGGTTTACTTTAAGGTCTTCCCCAATAAATCAACATTACTGTTTCCTTCCTACACCATCACTAAGTTTGTTCACGTGAATAGAGATTTTGGTAAAACATCCATCTTTGACTATTTTGGGATTTTACTGTCTTTTCTATATTTATGTTGTCCCAGTTGCTAATGAGTGGTTCACTTGGTAGAATGGATGGTAGGTATTCTGTTTAACAGTGTCTTTTAGCATGAAAGGTAAATAATATGCTGATCCATGTTGAGATCTATATACTTTCCATAAAAAAGTGCAGTTTTTTTCTGTTCTTCCTCACTTCTGGAACTCCCTATAACAGTTGTCTCCTTTTTCCATCTTCACAACCTTCTTTGTTGTACTTGGTTTTTCAAATTGCATATATGTGTTGGTGATATGGCCAATATGAAAAAATATTCCTATTAATCATGTTCACTGTATAGGAGCTATCTGCAAACATTGAAAACAAAGTAAATTTTACTGTTGTGTTTGTTTTGAATTAGGCTCATGCACAGTTAGTTCGAGAAGTCGATGTAGAGAAGGTGTCAACTTTTGAGAACCCGTATGTAGATGCAATAAGAAGCTTATGGAATGACCCTGGAATTCAGGAGTGTTATGATAGACGACGGGAGTATCAATTGTCAGATTCAACTAAATAGTAAGTACATGGTGGCTACGAACAGCTATACGTCATATTCTGTTTCTAGCAAAATAATTTTTACTTTTTAGCTTCTTATACTATATGTCTGTGTACATGTTTGTATGCATATGGAGCACAAACGTACCTGAATATACACTTACTAAATTGAATTCAGAGGATACTTTAAGGAGTGGAGTACATCAAGTTTAGGATTATATCTGTGTTTGTTTCACAGAATGACAGTCTGTGATCATTTGAAGTCTTAAAGTAAGATTCTGACTAATCAGTTAGTCACTGATGGTTTTGTTTTCTTTTGTTATATCTGTTCAAGTCCTTACTCTCCTCTGACATACACTCACAAATGCAAGCTGGACAACAATAATTCCGTGTAGTATCACAGTAGTGAATACTGGGAAGTGCAGTCAAGGTAGACCTCCATACAATTCATAAAAGTTATAATGCACCAGAACTCCTATTTTCCCAGGTTGTCCCCTTTTCCCTCACTGATTGCTTTTGCAGTCCTGGTGGTGAGGTAGACAGTACTAAGCAAGGGTTCTTGTGTTTTATTGAGCTGCCTTGCTTTTATGGAAACAAAACCTAAACTTTAAAGAACAAGGGTGCCAGGAAGACAACAGGAAAAGCACCTTAAGTTAAACCTTGTTTGTTATAGATCAACAGTAATAAAAATGCATATGTGACTAAACTATGTCTGAAATGTTATGCCTTTAGTTTCTTGGGGCAGGAATCTGATAAAATAGCACTGTGAAATTGAACATTGGAATCTGAGGACTGTCTGAAGATTGACTCCATGAAATTCAGTTATTCTTGAGTAATGTAGCATATAGCTCAGATAAAATTTCTCATCTGTTGTCAAAGACATTGATGACGGTAAGGGATGATTGCCTTTTGATGTTGACCAACATTAAAAAACACAGCATAGTTAGTTATTAAAGCTGTGGCAAAAACCTCCGTGGTCTCCACATCAATGTTTGTATCAGCCATGAAAATTTTTCTGGGGATAACATTCCAATCTCCATTTGTCAGGTGTACATGAATGGAAGCCTCTTACTGAGGAAAGCATGGAAGAACAAAAGGCACCATGAAGCTCCCATTAACCTCATTGGAGCAGGGCTGTAGACATGGGATGACATTTATCTGCACAGTAGTCTGAGGATTCTTATCTAGCATAACACTGTATATGTGATTTAGTCAAGACAAACTTATTAGTATCTTTCTGATGCAAAATTTAGGCAGCTGAAGAGCTACAGATGCATGATGTAGGTCTTCCCAGATTTGCTCTGATGCTATCACCACACCATGTTCTTGTCCTGCTATATTTGCCCCATGCATAGGGTTCCTGTTGTCCTATGCAGCTTGCTGTCCTGTGGAGATGGTCACCTTCCCAACCTATCACTTTTATCATTTGCATATGCATATTTTGGTGCAGAGTGGTGGAAAGCACAGTGGCATCTCTGTTGTTTTGTTTGGATTCTCAGTGTCCCCAAAGATACCATACTGTGTTTTGGTTTTTAGTGGTAAGAAAACAAATAAAGTATTATTACATAAAGTGAAAAACTTCAGGGTGCATAAATGGTGAAAAGAAAATTCAGAGACAAGTTACTGACAATATACTTTAATATTGTTTCCATACTGAAATGAGCAGCAAGCGTAAGTAGAAGGTGAAGCAGAGCTTGTCTTATACTTTGAATTTCTTGTATTTGTAGGTCCTAACTTTGTTTCCACAACAGATGTGATACTGTTTTTAAAGTTGAAATAAATGTATGTATTTCATGTGCTTACCTTAGAGGATAAAAATAGAATTACTTACTCTCCAAAGTAGGAAATAATCATCAGATGCTGCTTCAGATCAGATTTTGCTGAATACCATAGTTTTGACCTAGTTCTAATTAAATTGTCACCATAGTGGATCTTTTGAGTAGTATTAAAAATAGTAGAGAATAATTCATTAAGTAGCTATAGAAGCGAATTGCTAGTACATTACCTTGCAAAAGGTAAATGTACTAGTTGATTGGTTATTTTTCAAGCTCAACATGTTTAGCAATTTAACCTGAGTTCAATGACTTTAACCTATTATAGTTCATACTATGGATTTCTGCAAAATCTGTTTTAAATTAGAATTGTGAATGACAGTATATGAGTCTTCAGAAGAGCCTCTTGTATATGTATGCTTGCAAGTAGAGTTTTTTCAGGTATGCAAGACCCTTAAAAGCAATTAGCAGAAACCAAAGAAACATTTTTTCAAAAATACAGTGTGTATGTTTAGCAATGAAACACACAAAAACAATTTAAATCCCTGTCACAAAGCAAGAAAACAAAATTCTTAAAACTGACTACTGGGGTTCACAAGGCAGTAAGACAGAAATAAGCACCCAGTGCCCACTGACTTGCTGAGTCTTAGTAATTTCTTCTGACTTGATGCATAAACCAAAATGGTTTGTTGTCCACCAGATCTCTTGTAAGCATATGTGTCAATGTCACACGTGTTCTTCATTTGTCCCTTGCATGAGCCTCCCATCTTCTCAATAGTTTTCCCCTCTGTTTTTGTAGTAGTAGTATTTTCAGTCTGTTCCCTGTATTGCCTTTTTTTGCCCGTCACTGTTATTACACATTGTGTTCCTAAATCTCTTCCTCTATGTTGTCTGTTTCTTTTATTGTTTCTAAATTCTGTTTCTGGTTTCTAATATATCCTGTGTGTTTCTAGACTTTCACTTTCTGTCTTCTTTTGACCTGCTTTGTCATTGGTAGCTACGCTTTTGATGTTTTTATACCCACTGCTAATATCCTGGAAGAATACATCAGATACGTGTTTACCAGAAGGAGTGAGGGTAGGGTCTAAGAAAAAAATGTCCTGCATTGTGGGAGTTGATTTGAACCTCTTGGGAGGCTCAGCAAATAACATTCCATTCTCTTCCCTTGCCATTGGATGCTCCAAAGTTTGGGTGTTCATGTTGTTTTTAAAAACAATTTCTAGACTTCTCTGTGGTAAAGTCAAGAGCACATCAGGTAAATAGAGATTATTCACTTCCCACAGACATTACCGGGTGACTAGACCACTTACTTACCACTAAACCACTTCCCTTTAAGATAACTGCTCACGGTGTGAGACAGATGTAAACCAACACCATACTGTGGATTGCGTCAAGTAGTAGCTGTGTGAGATGAGATCATTCAATATGTACGGTACAAGGTGTCAAGACCTTAACCCAAATGTAAACAGGTTACCAGTCAACAGTTTCTTTATATCATGGCTTTTCAAAGCCTGAAGAAAGGAGAGGCAGCAGTCTTAATGTTGCCGGTAAGAGAGACAGTTGCCATAAGTGACATTTAACATTTATGTGACAACTTGCAGAATTTGTGTTGCAACTAAAATTTGTGGAGATTCATCACATTTTTCCCGAATATGACACTAAGGGCTTTCCCTTCGTGAAGAAAAGTAGGAAGTGTTTAGAACTGGAAGGTGTCCCAGAGCCTTGCTGAAAAACTTCATCTTTCTTGGGCCCCATGACATGGAAGTAGTATGTAATTGTGTACCTCCAACCAAGGACTTTCTAGTTCCTACACAAGCACTGAGGATATCTGTTTAGTTTCCCTTCCATGGCTGTGTTTTTGAACACTTCAGATAATTAAATACAATTTTCCTTCATGTTCCTACCCCACGGTGTTAGCTATGCCAGTAGGTATTTAATACCCCACTTTTTTATTATTTAATGTACTGCTTTATTAGTCATACATGCCATGGCATTCTCATACATACATGAGAGTCCTTCAGGCTTTTGTTTCTGCATTTACAGAAACATACCTTTAACATCTTAGGTCCTGCAGTTATACAGCTGTGCATATACCTGTCAACATGTGAGTTGAGTTAGCTGGACAGTTAGTACAGAAGTGAAGATTCTAGTATTTCACCATGTAATAAGAGACGTCTTCAGAATATCACTGATTGTTGACAGGGAAGAAAGAGATCAGTCCTAATGATGTCTGCTCGTTAAAGTTCATGTTCCACCTTTTGTGAAACCATTGCATGAATTGTAGTGCTTTGGTCATCTAGTAATTTTTGTATGACAGTATTCCCTCTGAGTTTGAAGTTTTTCGTAAGTTCAGCTGAACAATTAATTCCTTCATACCTGTCTGTTAAAAATAACATTTTCCTTCCATGTTTGACATCTGAAACAAGTGCATTTCAGTGGAATTACTGTGTGCTACATAGGATGTGCTTAGGGGCACACAAGGGGAGAGATTAGTGTATGAATCTAGTTTTTACTACAGCAGTTTACTCTGTCTGCTGGTATTGCCTCTAGCGATCAGAACATTAATTTTTTTTATTTCATAAAGCTCTGGGGAATTCTTAGGGCATCATGGGTCTGTGTGAGCCTTTCAGAAGGACTAACGTTGTCCTAAATTGAGACCTGCTATGTGGCTGGCACTGGTATAGCAAATTATGAAAAACTGCCTATGTGGTATCTGTGTAACAGTCATTTGTTGGGGGTGAGAAAGCCATATTCTCATAATTTCTAAGATACATAAGCACATAATTATTTAATAAACATTTTAATATTGTTCATTGGTTCTTTCTTCCCTTCATTTGTAAAAATGTACTTGAAGGTTATGAAGCTATATTTGGAGGCAATATGTGTTGCAGAATGGTAGATCCTGCTTTTATGTATTCACAATTTACACAGACTTACTTGTGTAAGGTTTGCAGTAAGATAAAAACAGCAAATAAAAATGAAAGTCAGAAGATTAAGATCAAGTACTAGCAGCAGAACCATGCTAACCCTATCTTATGCCGTAGATGTAGTCCCCAAATATAAAAGGAAGGTCTGAAGAAAGATGGGACGTGAAGTCTGCTGCATACCAAAGCACTGCATCCTATAGAAAAGCTGAAGATTATGCAACAGAACTAGGGAAATTCAGAAAGGGGAGTGGGGTTATATAAAGCAGTATACAGTATGTATTTCTTTCAGGATCCTTTTTTTCATGCAGTACTGAACATGTTTTTAATATCTGTATAATTTTTAAACCACATTTCCTATTAAGAAAAGTTTGCACAAGCATTTTTTTTATTTAATGACTTGCTTTTTTTAGCCTTTGCTAAGGCTGGCTTTTAGCCATGTAGGAAATTGAGGGAGACAGCTACGTAGGATTTGGGTGGGATAAGGATAAAAAGAACACAGTGCAGACTTCTTCCTACTTCACTGCAAAGATCTTAGGTTTACTGTCTTGTCTTTAGATTAAGATTAGATAGTTCTGGAAACTGGTAAACATGCCTCAACTTTTCACCAGTGGTGCAGAGGCTCAGAAATGCAAACCTCTACAGAAATTCTGCAAACACGGCCAATATTTGTTTACAGTTAGCTTTGTTCACGGCTCATGTTTGTACACTGAAAATTTATACCATTTACTGTTCTGCTGCATGTTAGCAAAGAGGACACTTGTGTCAGTTATTCTGGCACCTCTGTGAGGTAGGAAAAATCTTGCTACAGCAACTTTAACATTTTGCATATGTGGAGTTGAAAGACAAGCAAGTTGTATGCGTTTTCAAAAGTGCAGAAAAAGGCTTTTCCCTTTCAAAGCTTGTTTTCCAGTACATGGTCAAAATTAGTGCTAGTATGGGGTAGTCTCATTAGCCAGTTCAGAGTTTTGCAATACAAACAAACCCCCACTCCCCCACCCCCCAACCACACCAAACCCCAACAACAGTATGGAGGGTAGCCCCACCCAGTTCCAGAATAGCCAGGCTGCAAAGGACAGAGATATAGTAAATCTTATTAAATAGTTTGCCTAATTAGCCTTAGTCATAGACTTTGGTTAAGGGTTTATTTTTACTTGCACCACCACGGTACGTGTATGAGAGAAAGCATTTTGTAGAGGGTCGTACCTATGAACTATCCTAACTTCGAGGAAAATACTTTTTGTTTTGCGTTAAACCTGAGAGCTTTTGAGTTGAAAAGATGTAAATGTTTATGGTTACTATCATTCCTGGAAAAAGTCAGCCATGTGGTATCTGTCTTACATGTGGTTGAACACAATGAGAACATTTGCATATGAAATGTTGCTGGTAAGCCTTGCTTTTATAGCTGTGGTTACACTGAAATCGCCCAACAAACTTTCTGTTAAACAACAAACTTTGTAGTTTCTTGGGGTTTGTCCCTTCCCTCTTCCCCTGTACTCTCATTCTCCCCATATAGATTAAGAAACAGTCATCTTAGCTGGCAGGGTGATAAGAAGTCATCGTTACTGGTTTTGGACTGACCCGTTTATCAGTGCCAATAATTACCTCTGTCTCAACATGTTTGGTTTGGTTTTGTTTTAGAGATTTCTCTTGGAGTGTTTCTGGTGTGGTGCCAGGCAGATCCCTTCCCTCAGCACTGTGTTTCAGAGGCGCTCTGCCCTCCCCAGGGACTTCTCCCATGCTCACAAGGTCTCTCAGGTGGACTCCTTCTAAGCACAGAGTTAGTGTGCTAGTGAATTCAGCACCTTGCTACATAATTTTTGCCTGCTGAGTTTGGGAAGAGTTACTAGGCAGTACTGATGAATATAGAGCAATCTCATTTTTAACCTCAGAAAGGGAAACGAGTGTTATAGATTGATGAAGGCTGTAGCTTTTCTACCTTTGTCTGCCCATGCCTTAATGCCTTCTCTTGATTAATTGAGCTATACACTAAACTTACTTTAAAGTTACAGAAATTCATCTTATGGAATTATTCCTGAGAAAATGCTGCTTTATCACCTGATTACTTGGAATGAAAATCTGACCTCAAAGATGCTGGAAAATAGTAGCTCATGGCTGGAGGAGGGTGTTTGTTTGAAGTACCTTGCCCCATGTTTCTTCATGTTGAAGGTGCTTCAAGACCTCATTCACTGAAAGTGAATTCAAATAAGTTTTGATGGTCTGCATTTGTTAGGTGATGTAGCTCTGGGAAATGAATTAAGGCTAAATGTTGAGCTACTTGTTCATGGTGACAGGTGTTATATTTACCTTCTTCAAGAAGGTTATTGGTTAAAACAACTCTGGTCTGTTTGTTACGGTTAGGAGTCTCACTTCTTTGCGTGATTTCTATGTAGGAAAGGCATGTAGGAAGGTACAGAGCCAGTCAGTCTACTCCCATGATCCCACAGCTGCTGTTTATTTTGAAATGTGGACAAACAGTACCTTGGAAACATGCTCTCTTTCAAGGGCTTCCCTGAAGCTGGCTGCAGGCTTGAACCTTGTCATAGGTGATGTAAAGTGCATTAAAAATAAGTACTTCTCTCTTGGCGCTGACTGGGAAACAAAAGGCTTCCTCCGCTTCTGGTCAGCGTGCAGATCACAAGCGTGCTGCGAGATGGTGGCAGTTTCTCCTGACATCAAGGGAGGGCCACTGCCAGCAGCTCATTACATACGCATCACCTCGGTAATGCACCTTCTGCCTGTCGCTATAGCAACCCTCTGGAAAATTACCTCAGCAGCCACTAAAATTCATTTTTACAAAACTAATTACAGGTATAATTAACTTTTTAAACTTGGTCTGTACTATAAATTTACTCAAACCTATGTGGTTTGGCTATTTTTTTTTTTATAGTAATTTTACGCAATTTTGCCTTGTTTGTTCCTTTGTATAATGCATAGCTGAGTAGGTACTGTTTGAGTGAGAGGCCATATAGCTACAGTGTGTCTCATTGCAGTAAGACATTTCTTAGTAGGTGGTAAAAATAAACTCAGAGTGCCATATAGTTGAGACCTAAATGGCTTGCACAGTTGCTGCTACCCATACAGCTGAATTCCCTGTGGTCACACTGGTCTTTACACCGTTTTGGACTAGCTTTCAGGACAATTGCCAGGGTATTTCCAATATCCGTGTCGTTATTATGATTTTAAATTTTTTAAAGTTAATAAACTGAGGAAACATCTGGTTTGGGCAACTGTTGGCACATTCTTTTTGTGGAAGTTCATGTTTATGACAAGTCTTGTGGTTTGTGTGCAAGAGTGCATGTATAGCCATTTCTAGTATATGCTGAAGAGTTAGTTGGATTGCAAAGGCTGATTGCAGTATTTGTGCATACATTTTGAGTTAGGCATTTATCCTAAAATACCCTGTGCATATCTCTTACATTCTTAAATTCTTTTGTACGTGCACAGGATTTGTTTGCTCAGGTGAGTGATATATTTGTCAGTACTTTGTTTAGGGCTGCATTAGATAAGTGCTTTAAAGCCATGGTGAATCATTTTTTTAATAAGCAGATATACAAAAAAGTCGATAAAAATCTTCATTTTCTTTCACTCCTCACCCATCTGAATTCAGAGACTTGAGGCATTTAACATAGCCCTGGCTTCATGAGTCCTCTTTTGGTTGCAGATAAGCCAGTGGAGGAAGTAACTCCACCCTGCTTTCCTGCTGGAACTTGTGGACTTCCCACACCCCAGGCTGTATCCATCAAATAAACTAGCTTAATTTGAACAATTTCAATAGTGTTTCTTCACTATTCCAAATAATTTTGACAGAAATGTGTTATCAAGCCATTGCACAAGCGGAAGAGCTGGCAGCTGGGGATGGGCAGAGGTGCAGCTAGAGTGGGGCTTGAGCCAGCACAGTTGAAGGTGGAAAAGAATTGGCATTAGCTAGCACATTTTGATGTTTTTATTCAAAGTTGCTGCTTGCTAAATTAAAAATAAATAAATTGTTAGTTTAAGAAGCTGTAGGATGCTTAAAGCCTATGCATGCTGTGCTGCATTCCCCTGGTGATCATAGAGTTTTTTAAACCCCAGCTTTCATGTGGGGAAAAAAAGTTAAATTTCCAGCCCTTTTGGTATGAGGAAGATTTGAAAATATAAGTCTTCATTGTGACAGTGAATTAAACTATGATAAACCAAATAAATGAAATTCTAAATTTTCAGTGTTACAGGAACAGCTATAGTAGTAATATGTGAAAGTTGTGTATGCTGGTAGTTTGTCTTTAAATATTAATGGTGTTATTCCAGTTGTCTTTTCTTTTTATGTAAATTGTCACCTGTATTCATTTACATATTCCTGCTCAGCATTTTGCAATAGTGAGTCAACCCAACAAAACAGCTACTCAGAAAAATCACATTGTCAGCCCACCGCTCCTGATGCAATGCAAAAATCTCTTCTTGTGCTTGGAGAAGAGAAAATGTCTTGGGGTTTGTCTGTGTAGTACTGTAGACATAGAAATATAGTGTTAGGCAATTAATACAGAAGTCATGATAAAGTATTGAGCATAAGCGTGTTGATTTGCTTCCACTGGTATTTTAGGAAGATTGCACCTGACTGATGAGAGGTGATTCACTTCTGCAATATATCACAAATCTTCAGGTGTGATATAAAGCCGTGGGTACAATGGAGAAGACCTTGATGTCAATCCCGATGATACACATTTTTACCCAAATAGATTTTTTTTAATTAATTGTGTTACTTTGTTTTAGAGGTTACATGAATTTTAAGAGAGACTTAGGGAGTTTTTAGTGATTTTAGAGTATCTTGAAGGGAACTTTGTGTTGCTGCTGCAGGCAAAGCTTTCAGTTTGATTTTCAGAAACATGTTTAATCCCCTTGAAGTTGTTAGCAGAATGTGAGGTTACATATCCTCATATGGTAACAGGAGTTCTAACTGATCTGCAGAACTGTTGAAGTCAGTAGGAGAAAATATCTACTCCTTTGCTTCAGAGCAACAATGCACAAACTTCATTAAAATCTGAATTCCAGCACAAGTAATTCTTCAGAAGAAATGGCTGGTTTAAAAAAAAAAAAAATCAAGCCTTAAAAGAAATTTTTTTTTATTTACTTAAAAAGAATTTAATTGACTATTTGCTGTATGCTCACAGCATGAAAATAGCAATAATAAAAGATGTAAAAGTAAGGTTGTGCAACAAAGAACTGGTTCATTTTCATTTAAATAAATGGATACAATAATATGTTTATTTATTATGTTTTTAGTTAGAAGGAAAAGTGGTAGGGGCTAAATGTCATTTGAAAATAAAAAATGCGGGACGTATTGTAAATTGCTTTTGTTGGACAGTAGATTCTGGTTGTGATTTGTCAGTATCACAAAGATTTTAAAGGATTTTGTTCATGATACCTGATTTTTTGGGATTTTTTCCTGTGACGTACTCTTAACTTGTTTTGGCACTGCTCCTTGATTCTGTGTTTGAATGTATAATTTAGGACACTTCTTAGAGAGCCCAACATCCTTTGATCTGTCAACTGAAGAAATGTAGGGAGAGAAACAGGACTCCATAAGGATGCATAAGGACTCTTCTGTGGACTGTATAGGCTCTGTAAGGTGCTACGGGTGAAATGAGTGAGAAGGTTGCTGTTTAGTAACTGAATGAGTAGAGCTTGAGCAGAACTGAATGAAGATGAGGAAAAGATAAAGTATTTTTTAAGGATAAATTAATGCTTCTGGAACTTAATGACATAAGTGATATGCATTAGGACAAAAAAAATTTCTCATCTGCCTGTTTAATGGTTTCCAGTAACACAAATGGGTATTAACTATTTAGTAATATCCCTTTGCATTACTGCCTTTCTACAATCAGCCAGATGTGCATTACAGCGTATCTTAGTAACATGTCTACTGTGCTGATGGTGCAGAGGTGCGGTAACCAGGCTCACTTTGGCTGAAGCTTGCCAAAGGAATGCAGCAAGACAATTGTGTAAATGGGCCACCCAGCAATTTATTCAGTTAAAATTCTTCTCTCGTGAATACCACTGTAGCATGTAATGACCCACAATGCTTGTTTGTACCCTTCCAAAATACAGTCACAAAACAAAACCAAAACCAATTTTTTGGGGGGTGAGAGGGAAAAAGAAGCTAGTTCAGGGTCTCGGTCAGTTTCTTATTGTTGTGGTTATGGATTTCATTCACTTATACTTTTTTTTTTTCACCAACAAACTGATGATGTGCTTGTCCATTCTGCTTTTTGTGTAAAACACCTGAGGGCAGATGAAGTGCTCAGAATCTCAAGCTTTTTTCTTGTTGGCAGAAACTGACCAGTGTTCTCAGAAAATATTTTCATAGTAGTAGCTTCTAAATTATCTGAGATATATAGTTCAATAGATCTTTCTAACTATATGTAACTTTCTCACACTTGATGTTTACTATCGGATTAATCTTTCATGAGTAAAATCATAGTGAGAGAGGTTTGATAATGTTTTTGGCTCCCTCCCAGACCTAACAAATTAATTCTTCTGTATTTTTGTTGTAAGCTAGAAATCAAACTGCTTTGTTTCTGTCTTTGTTTAGGATAACTTGCTCTCACTATTTCATTAAGAAATCATTCAGAGCATCTAGAAGTCGTCTAATTATTTCTTGTGTGCGTTTATTTAAAAAGAGCACCTTCACTAATAACTGCAAGGAAAAGAACATGTTCAGAGCTTAGTGATACTTCATCATCATTCGATAAATTACAAGACAATTGCTCTCCTCCCCTAGAATGAATGAGGGCATCCGTAGGTTAATTTATCTTCTCAGTGGCTAACTCTAGGTTACTCTTGTTCTGGGATGTAACCAAATGCCCAAGAACTTCATTTTCTGCAGCAGTCGTTCTCCCAGACGTCTACCATGGGGAGCGCAAAAGCTGCCTGGTGCACTGATTTCATGAGATGTTCAGCTCCCGACCCAAACAGCCTATCACGCACACATTGGTACACTCCTTTTTTGAAGCATCTCTTTTGTGAGAATTAATTGAAACCTTCAGTACACTGGTGCTATATGGCTGAAACCCACCATTAAGCAATAGCAGAAGGTTTTGTGTTGTAGTTAATGAACCTTTACAAGCAATTTTATTGCAATTTCAGGTTATTTGCTAACTGACTGGCGTGTATTTCATGTACTGCAGGCTTATTAACTTAAATCAGAAGTTTCAGTGTGAATGCAGGACACTTTCAGGTGCCAGAGATCCCACTAAGTAATCAGTGCTGCCTTCTGATAACAAGACCCAGAGCGTTTTTTAATTTGTCAGTGGGCGAGTTTTTCCTTTTTTAATTTTTTTTAATTTAATCTCCAAACAGTACCATTTATCCACCTATCATTTTATAACTGATAATGATCTATTCTACAGCAGTTCACTGTTCCTTGGGAGATTCATGTTTGTCTATCCATGTATCTGTGCAGACACTAGAGAATGAATATCAAGAAATGTATTACATATTCAAATAAAACTGTGCAATTTTGTTTCTCACACATTTTATAATATTTGTCTCTAAATTGCCTAGAATTACATAATTGCAAACTTTGAATCTCTGATGAATTTACATGTGAAAGCCAAGCAAACTTGTATGAAAAAAAACAGAATAATTATGCTACCCTTCTGTAGAATTTACTTGAAGCTATGAAAGTGTACAGGAAGGGAAGATGGAGCACATTTTTATACTTTGCCCCTCTTTTATGCCAATAATGCTCTTTTTTCTGTTGTACTTCTTCCTACCCCACAACCCATTTCCATTCCCAAGTCTTCCTTTCTCTTTTACTCAGTGGGATGATGTTGTCACTGTCTTGCATTCCTGTTGTTTCTCCCTGTCTACAGCTATCTTAACGACTTGGACCGCATAGCAGATTCCACCTATCTGCCAACTCAGCAAGATGTGCTCAGAGTTCGAGTCCCAACAACAGGGATCATTGAATATCCATTCGACTTACAAAGTGTCATTTTCAGGTACAGAAAAAGTTTTAACACCCACTTGCTTTGTTTCTTTTTTTTTTTTTCTTTTACATTAGTAATACCATATGTAGGATATTGGTTAAAAATGCATAAAAAGCTATTATTCTATGTTTTTAAAATTTGAGCTTGGTCATTATATTTTCGTGTAATTGTCCACATATAACAAGCAGCAAGATGTCAAAAGGATGAAAGAAAATTAGGTTTGTCTTTTTCTGAAGGTAGTTATAGAAAAACCTGCAATTCATCTTTTCCATAATAAATATCAAAGTTTCACTATCAATAATAATCTGAAAATACAATCATGTGTCCTCGTAATTCATGTAAATTATTGAATACAAAGCTACCACTTGTGTAGTTAATTTTTAGAGAGAAATTACTCCCCTTTAGAGAGCAGTCACCCTACTTGTGTGCAAGTACTGTTGTTTAAAAAATAACTATGCAATTGCAAATTAGACACCTGTGTTTAGTTACGCTGGGACACAGGATGAAGCGGGAATACAGTGCAAGCAAATTTGAGTTTCAATTTTGGGTGTTCAAAATTTTAGTAGATACATACTGTATTCTATTTGTCCTCTTAAAATGGGGCAGCTTTAACAAGTTGGGAATATTGACTCTGGTAATTTGGAGGGAAAAAGGCAGCCCACCAAGCCTAGTCTGTTCACATGTATTTCTGCTGAATACACAGGGCATACATTGCTGAATCATGGCTCATGAGACCTTTGTACCTCAGAAATCGGAGGGTTTTGAGACCTACAATAATTTAATTTCAGAAAATACATCAGACTTAAAAGCAAATATGATTAGCTGTCTACGTACAACAGATTCCATTAAATATCAATGGAAAAAATCATTAAGAAAAACAAAGCAAACTGTGTTTTCTGCGAAATTCTTGAATTTTGCCATTGTGTGTGTGCTTGTGTGTTTATCTTCTATGGTATTCATGGAGTTGATGTGGATGTTAATTTTGCAGAATGGTGGATGTAGGAGGCCAACGATCAGAAAGAAGAAAATGGATACATTGCTTTGAAAACGTCACATCTATCATGTTCCTTGTAGCTCTTAGTGAATATGATCAAGTGCTTGTGGAGTCAGATAATGAGGTAAGGAAACATCAGCAAAAAGCACCAGTTTCTAAAGAAAAAATAACTTCACTTGTCCGATCCCAGGTGTTTTCCAAATGTGTCTACCAGCAGTCATACGCAACTGCACCCACTGGAGTAAGAAGCACTACAGGGATCAAGAGGGGAGGAGTGGATCAGTCTTCAAATATGGCAAAGCTGATCCGCTCCATGGAGGATTCAAAGAAATATATCTATTTTGTGTTGAACGGGAATACAGTTGAATACAGAGAAATGTTCTTAGTGTAGCTATTTGTGCAGTTAGTATTATGTAGAAGAGCCACAAAAATAGGAAGTGGAAATTAAGATAAAATTTATAGATTCTTTGCTAGAACAGACCCTGAAGTAGTAAACTTCATTCCTTTGACTTAAAACATAGGATGTATATTGTATTTTTATTTCAAAAAATAACAGACGTAAGAATGGATGAGTTGAGGGGGCAAAGCACACATCCAGTATTTTGAATGCTGTTGTACAGAGTAGGGAAGATTATTTAATGTTTAGATTTTTTTGTCTTTTCTGAGGACTATTTTAAGTTCTTCCTCAAACTTTTATGAGTTACTGACTGTCATATGCAAGTCTTCTAACACATACTTAGAAAAGTTAGGTGAAAAAAAGAAAACATTTGAATGTTCTTCATGGCTGCATCCATGTTGATTTCCCTGTTTAAGAGAATGGTTGACATAACAAGGTAAAACAGGTGTCCCTAGACGTTCATGTTTGTATGCTGAGCTTTCTTCAGGATTCATTTTTTAATAAAGTGTGGGAGCCCTGAAAGCTTTTACATTTGTAGTCTTTCCATAAAAGAAAAATATTGTTACGTTAGTTATATAATCAACTATATCATTTAAAGCTGAATTTACAAAAATGATGATGTAATCTGCACCAACTTCATCTCTTGTAATGTTGGAAGCTAGACACATGTAGATAAAAAGTTAACTCAGGCAGACTTGGCTCATTTCCAGCCAAGCCGGAAATGTCTGGTTCTGTCTTTTTCTGTTTGCATTATTCTTTTGTAGCCACAAAGTCAACACAGAAGTATTAAGCATTTTAATTATATAAGTCACAACAAAATGTGTTGGAAATCACACAAAGAAAAATCAGTTACAATAATTTTCAAACGCTATTCTAACTATCCAAAATAAGCTTCCAAACTTCCTTATGTTAGCTATTTATCACTATGTTTTCATATCATATTTCTCACAGGGAGAAGTTCTTGTAGGAACTGTCTCATAGGGAGAGGTTTACTGGACTCTGGTTCCCTATTAAGTGTATCCTGTTCTAGTTAGGTGGCTTGCTCAGACCCTTGCTGTGGTTTGTCAAATAACTTCAGCGTGTAGATCATGACTTAGAGCATCCCTACTGTAGAAGACGGAGCAGTATCTTCCTAGGTTGAATCATTTGGAGTATACAATCTTGCTCTGTGTTCTTGTAAGCTAAAAGGGTTCACGTGTTGTGAGCTGAATAGAACATGTGACTGAAGCTTTCCTTTATGTTTTGGGCTCTCCAATGACTGAAGTGATGCCTGAAGTTGTGATAACTTTTCTATAACTACTTCTCAACTATTATGAAAAAGATCACTTTATTCATAAAGCATATTTTTATTTTTCAAGTTTTCACTTTCGAAACACTTCGTGGAGGCAAAAGCTGTAAAACTTCTCATTGTCTTGCAAGTGGTTCCTCCACTTCGCTGCTGATCTATTTGTGTTTCTTATTAACAACAGTGGAAAACTTCTGAAGCTTTTTGTCTTTCACTTTAAAATATGGTCATAACTTTAATTCAAATGAGTTTTTGTTTTCCAGCAGCCTTAGGCCTGTGTTACTGTAGCTCTGGGATGGATCCAGACTGTCTTAGAGCTAAGCACTTACCTGGGCAGCTTAGTTTTGGCTTTCGGCAAGCTGTAGCCTGTCTGTCTAGATTTTGTTGGTATACCAGAGCATGGCTTTCTTCCCTTCCTTTTCCCTTCCCTCCCATCTCTAAACATTGCAGTCCCAGGATGCATGGGAGAAGAATGGGTTTATTTATTCTGCATAAAGCAAAGCGTAGTTTGCCTGAACGTGGGTATGGCAGAAATATGGGGATTGGTTTTAAATGTGTTAGTTGACACCTTGAATTAAGAAATTCACCCCCCAAAATATTTTTGTTCTTCACTGAGGTGTGACAAGCTCAGTAGGTGTCCTGGTTTCAGCTGGGATAGAGTTAATTTTCTTAGCCGGTAGAGTGTTATGTTTTGGATTTAGGATGAGAATAATGTTGATAACACACTGATGTTTTGGTTCTTGCTGAGCAGAGTTTACACTAGTCAAGGACTTTTTAGCTTCTCGTGCTCTGCCAGGTGCAGAGGGGCTATTCCGTACCGCATGGCATCATGCTCAGTATAGAAGCTGGGGGAAGAAGAAGGAAGGGGGGGACATTCTGAGCAATGGCATTTGTCTTCCCAAGTAACCGTCACATGTGATGGAGCCCTGCTGTCCTGGGGATGGCTGGACACCTGCCTGCCCATGGGAAGTAGTGAATGAACTCCTTGCTTTGCTTTGCTTGCATGTGCGGCTTTTGCTTTGCCTATTAAACTGTCTTTATCTCAACCCATGAGTTTTCTCACTTTTACCCTTCTGATTCTCTCCCCCATCCCACCTGGGGGGAGTGAGCGAGCGGCTGCGTGGTGCTTAGTTGCTGGCTGGGGTTAAACCATGACAGTAGGGAAGACAGTAATTTAACTTGGAGGCTTTGGTAATCAGCCAAGAGATACTTTTTCGCACTTACCTTTAAATTGTGAAACAGTATTAAAATTTTAACACCAAAGTGAGAGAGTGTGTGTAAATGCCCTACTTTCCTCGTATGTATGCCAACAGTGTGAAACTATGATAGAATCTAATCCTTCTTTGATCTGTGTGCCTCTTACTGAAATTAAAAGATCTGACTCGACAACTTGCAGTGTTCTGCTACTCCCTTTGCATTGCTTTCATGGCCTGATTAAACAGTATGATTTTTGTAAGGTGGCCTACTTTCTTTTTCTAATTAGTCCACTGCATGTTATTGCCTGAAGTCTCTCCTCGTAGTATGTTTTTACAAAGGAAACTGTACTTTTTAATCATCTGTGGCATTCTTTTTAGTTAATACATTTTTTCATTAATGTCATTTTCATGTGTAAACGTAAATCTGTAAGAATTATTATTTGCTATTTGGTGCATGTGTGTTTATATGACCATCATTATGAAACTGGTTTTAGAGCCCTTAAGACTCTTGATTTGTGTTTCGAAATATAGTGCCTGATAGACTCTCAGTTGTAAATCCGTTTCTTCCCTTGTTTAGCTTATTAAAGAGAAATACATTCAGATTATAAATCAGATGAGCCTATACTGAGTGCAGAGGGTTTGCTAGTGTCTCTCAAGGGCTTTTACTCACTGGGTATATATGGGATTGAGCTGGGAACTGTTGCTGTCTTCTTGCCCTTGGAGGAGTTAAGTATTAAAAGTTCTGAGGAATATATTATAACTACTCTGTAAGGAGACATCATACATAGAAAATAAGATGAGTGTTCAGACTGCCTGGTATTCTGAGTCCTGTGTAGGATGACTCTTAAATTATATATCCATGAAATTGCACTCCCATGACAAATATCTGCAGCTAAAGAGTTGGGGGCTTCAATCCTGAAGAAAAGCACGCATGGCTGCCCAACTTATTTTAACTATGATTCCTTTAACAGGCAATACTCAGAAACAGTGTTATCTCTCCTCTCTTAAGTATATGTCTAGATTGTACATAGCTAAGCATCTGATTTTGATGCATAAATACAAAATGAGAAGAATTGGTAAGGACAGTGTATTTAAACATATGTTTCAAAAATTTCAGATGATGTACAGTTTTGAAATGCCTTTCTTTTCTTAAATACATGTAAAAGGAGAGATAGCCAAGTGTTCCAAATTCTGCCCTTAATAAAACAGTAAGTCTGTCTGGATTCATTGGTGGAAATGAGGACAAAATTTGATCCAGAGGACATAATATACTAATTACATTAATAGTACTGTAAATTAAGTAAATCATCCCTCAGTCTGATATGATGTGACGAAGGAGAACATGTTATAAGTTAAATTATCAGATGTTTGACCTTTTCACTTTCTCAGAAAAGTCTGAAAGAATTAGAGGTGAGATAAAAAATGAAGGAATCATCTCTCTGGTAAATTCATTTATGATGTATTATGTTCTCTAGGTCAGGCTTTTGCTCTGAATTGTACCAGCAGATCTAGAGAAATTCGCAGTTTTATCAAAAAGCACACTTTAGAACTTCCCATTTTTAAAATCAACTTGTTTTCTTAAATAAAGACCCTTTTCTAGATAAAGTGTATTAATCCATATTCCAGGATAGGCTGCATTTAAGTATGTGTCACAGGTAGCTCTTCTAAACATATAAAATCTCATGGTCTCAGTGCAATAAATGCAAAAACGAGTTCCAGCTTTATAAGAGAAACGGTAACCACTTGCAGTTATGGAAGGACTAGAGACATCACAGTATACCTGTAAAACCTGGTTTCATAAAAAAGAGGTTTTCATAATCTTTGCAGAGCTTGTTAAGTACTGGGAAATGAAAGGATGGTATTTATTGATGCTTGTACATATTTTTCTTCCACATTAGCACACTGAAAGTCTTAAGGTGTATACAATTTCATAGAGCTTGTATAGGTCTGTGGCAGTTACAAAAATGTAGGCTTTTTATAGGTAGAGATCTTTCTTTTCCTGTGTTCCCAGAGGAAAAACAGAAAAGGCAGGATACAATTTCCTCAGTTCAGCTGAATTAATGGATTAATAGGCTAAGGAAAATTTTGAGATTTTCTAAACTATCAAAAAGCAAATACTATCATATCATCAGAGGCTGGAAAGCTACAGAGGCATTAGACATCATAAAGTATTCATTGATAAAAGGTAATTTTTAGAAGTAAATCAGTATAAGTGTTCTGAACATCCATTACACAAAATAAATTGGGGGAAAAATGCCATTTTAGATTATTTTGGTCAGAGCTGATACATTTTGGTTTAAAAAAAAAAAACAAAAAAAATACAATTGTAAAATGTGAACTTTTAATAGGATTGGAGGTAAATATGGTTAATATTTATAATTAATATTCCTTCTACTTTGACTTTTGAGTAAGGAATTTCACTAATGCCCAGCATTATAAATACATACTATGTATCCTATATATATACAAGTATCTTATATATGCATCTCTATGCCTTAGAAAAACAATGGGGTTTTTTTCAGTATTTTACTTGTTAAGCAATTTATTTTCATTGATGGATGAAACAACTTATAAAAGAATAACGGAATTGTCTCTTCCTTTGTTAAAATAATAACATTAATATAACTTTAAAAACTTGTATTTCATAGGTGGTTTATTTGCTGGGTTTTCACTGACCTTGAATAACAAAGCAAATAGAACCAGTTTTACTGTTAAGGTCTAATTCACTTATATATCCTATCCAGACAGGTCATTTGCAACCCTTCTAAGAGGTTTATTAAGAACCATTATTGGTTCTTTTTAGTCAGAAAAGGAGGAGATTCTTGTCAAGCACAGCACTGCTCTTTTTTAAAAAAGCCTTTGTTTTAAAGCTTTTTTTAAACTTTTGTCTGTTTTTTAAAAGCTTGTACTATGTCTTAATGAATTTGATTTAGCTGCAGCCGAAATTGTTAGTTTTAACGTAATAATTTGTAACTGAATTTCTCTTAGACCAGTACTTCCTTCCCTTCCCTTTCATCATCAGAGTTGTCATCCACTTTGCATTAAAGTTTTACAGAAAGTACCACCTCCTTATAATTCATGTATTTACAGGTTTGATCCCAGATTGCAGTTCTTGCTGAAATTGTTTGTAATGTATGAAGCAGGCTGGAATGGCTTAAGAATTCTTAGTTTTTAAAATAATAGCAAAATTGATCCCTTGGGTTAAGAAATCCTAGACACATGCCTTCAAGCTATGTCTGATATTGCCATTACTTCCTGTGTGTCCTTTTATGCATGTTAAACTATTCTCTAGGATCTATCTTTTCTGTGATATTGACAAAGGCCATATTGCTCAACGGACATCCACAAAAATGATGCCATAAAGATAATTTTCCCAGCTTCTTGCTTTTGCCTGGTGTTCATCTGTCCAGTGGCTTTCACTTCCTTACCACATGGAAGCAAATGGTTTGTCTGCTTTAAGGGCCTGCATCATCTAACCTGGTAGGATAACCAGATTGAATCTTTTTTGTGCCAGTCTTGATCAGTCATTTTTAAAATATTCCAACAAATACTTTGGCATGTGTTACCGTTCTCCTCATTCTGAACAGAAAGAGTTCCACAGAAACTTGCTTAAATCTGCCCCATTGCTGCTGTGTAATGTGCAGTGGTGTAGCAGCCAGAGTTGCGTGAAGACTGCTGCTTGCACTGTTCAGAATTCTGCTGCTATAACTTGATGCTCTCTCATTCTGTGTTCAGCATCCTGTTGTCTTACAGATTTATCCTGAGTTTATAAACTTTTAAAGCAGTGGCTGTTACTTAGGAGCGAAGTGCAGCTGTGATCCCCCATCAAGTCTTCTAGGTTTCTGAAATGTAGAGTAGCAGGTTCATTTACCAGTAAGCAGACATTTGCATGGCAATAGCAGTAGGGAAGCATAACATTTTTATTTTGAGATGCAAACCGAACCAGTAGATCTGGAAGTGACTCAAGCAATGTTTCCAAAAGCCATTGCACAAACCTTGCAAGAATTCAAGGGGGTACTCAATCAAGTGGAACAGGAGAGATGGAAGGAAGAACGGATGTGTGACTGGTGGAGTCCCTTTTGGAAGCAGTGTGGAGCTAAATAATCTGTCAAGAAAGTTGTTCTTAAAAATGCTTTGTCCAAAGCATTACCACCAGAGGATCATTCAAACTGTCTAGTGACTTAATAGTCTGTATATACAGTGGCCCTCAGTAAAACTGTGTTCAGCTTGGTATTCATAGATCACGAGGGCTGAAAGATGATAGCTACATATGAGTGAGTGAAGTAGAATTGGTTGCTTAGAGGGGTAGGATCTTCATCCTGGAGAGAGACGTTCGGAGCTTGACTGGACACAGCAATGAGCAACCTGATCTAGTGACAGTTAGTCCTGCTGGGAGCAAGGAGTTGGACCAGATGACTTCCCTAGGTCCTTTCCAACATAAATTCTTCTGTGATTCTAAGTAGAAGAATCAGTTTCACAACTGAAAGGAGATTTTGTTTGTTTGTTTCTCTGTGGATCATCTTTGTGGTCATGCTATAAAGTTTTGCCATAGCTTCTTTAAAACCCTCAAGAACCCTACTTTATTTGGTGGTAGATATTTGAATTAATGTAGTTACCTTCATAGTACTTAATTTACACTGAAGAACTGTCTTGTGATTTTAAGCAGGATCTTTAGAAAATTTGGGCTTCAGTACCTCAGCCACAACTGCAAATTGAAACTGAAGGAACTTTGTAGGGCGGGTTTCTGCAATGTTTCTGTGCTTCAGGTACTGAATAAAGGTACTGTGCAAGGATGTCAGTTTCTTTGATTGATGGAAAATTTTATTATTCTTAGGTTGTCCCAAGTAGAAAGGATCAACATTGCTTGGTTTGTTAAAAAATATTCCAGTTAAAGTCTAATGTATTAAAATTACATTAAAATAATTACATGAAACCCAGGATAGGTATTTTTATTGTGAAGTCATTTGTGTGTGCATACAGGTATGTAGATGCAGGTATACATGCTCATGTTTTGAATCTAGACAAAATACAGCTGCAAAATACATGAGTATCCACAGCCAAGATGGAACTTCTGTAGTGTTCGTCAGTGTGATCTGTTAACGGGTGACAAATTGGTACAATGTCCCAGTTGCACTGTCTTTTGATGTGGGAGAAAAATAAGAAACGGCACGAGGCCACAGAGTTCCAAATACTTTCACTCTTTATGGAGGCAATTATCTGAAGCACGTATTTCATTTTTTCCATCAGAACTGTCTTGCTGTTCACATCTGGGCATGCTTCCACTTCTCTTCCAGCACTTTGTGTTCTTTATTCGCAGGCTAGTCCTACATGGCTTAGCATGAAGGCTGAAAGAAAACAACGTTGAGATCAGAGCACTTCTCTTTTTCTGCATCGTGAAGAAACATAATATTTCAGTTGTCTGTTTTTCTCATCAACACTCAGCAATCCAGAACAATTGAGCATAGGGCAGAGTGATAATATGAACTCCCAGATAGAATTAAAATCCTCAAATGGTCTTCGTAATTATTTAACAATATTATTTCCATGGGAAATGAAATCTCCAGATCTCATTGTTTATTTGGAAACTAGAGAAAATAACACATTAACCACCTGTGCCAAACCTTGTTGGTGTATGTATTGTATCTGTTCGTACCTGTTCACACATATGTGTATGTATTTTCTTTTTGGTTGCTGGATAAAGAACCTTTTGAATGTAAATTATCAGTACTGGGAAGCATTTGGATAAGGAAGAGCCAGAACCCCTCTCTCTTTTGTTAAAGTGGGTGGTTCATAATGGAGATGGGAGGTTGAATGACTGTGAACCTGCTTGCAGAGGCTGCCAGAAATGCTGCTGGTAAATGTTGCTATTGGCAGCAATTGCTGGCAAAGATAACTGCCACTTATTTTTTTTATAACCAGTGTGAAAGCTGTCCAGAAAAGGGCCTTTTTCAATGACAATTTAATTTTAAAATATTTTCACCCGTTTTTCTAAAAAATATGCAGGTATTCATGAAAAACTGATTATTCTGGCATTCATGTTATTTCATCAAAATTAATTTATCAGCCAATTTTTTTATTTAAAAAAATATTTGACAGCGATGTTTGGACCATGTTTTTTGAACACTGTTTGGACGACTTTTTTTTTTGGACAGTATTTTTGTGCTTTGATGGTTGTTGAACACATTGATTTGATGGATTTCAGCTGTCATCTTGTTCATCTGTCCCTCTGCTGGGTACATAAAATTGCCATATATTTGCAAGTGCAGTGTTGCAAATTTAAGTTGTCGGAGAGGTGAGAGTTCTCCTCCCGGGTGATTTAAAAATACAGTTCTTATCTACACATATGTCTTCGCAGTCATCATAGAATCATAGAATGCTTTGGGATGGAAGAGACCTTTAAAGGTCATCTAGTCCATCCCCTCTGCAATTGGCTAGGACATCTACAACTAGATCAGGTTGCTCAGAGCCCCATCCAGCCTGGCCTTGAATGTTGCCAAGGATGGGGCATCTACCACCTCCCTGGGCAACCCGTTCCAGTGTTTCACTACCCTCATGGTAAAAAATCTCTTCCTTATATCTAGTCTGATATAAGGTTTTTAGTTTAAAACCATTACCCCTTGTCCTATCGCTGTTGGCCCTGCTAAAAAGTCTGTCCCCATCTTTCTTAGAAGCCCCCTTTAAGTATTGAAAGGGCGCAGTAAGGTGTCCCCGCAGCCTTCTCTTCTCCAGGCTGAACAACCCCAGCTCTTTCAGCCTTTCCTCATAGCAGAGCTGTTCCATCCCTCTGATCATTTTTGTGGCCCTCCTCTGGACCCTCTCCAACAGGTCCATGTCCTGCTTGTACTGAGGACTCCAGAGCTGGACGCAGTGCTCCAGGTGGGGTCTCACCAGAGCAGAGGGGCAGAATCACCTCCCTCGACCTGCTGGCCACTCTTCTTTTGATGCAGCCCAGGATACGGTTGGCTTTCTGGGCTGCGAGAGCACATTGCCGGCTCATGTCCAGTTTTTCATCTATCAGTACCCCCAAGTCCTTCTTGGCAGGGTTGCTCTCAATCCCTGCACCCACCAGCCTGTACTGATACCGGGGATTGCCCCAACCCAGGTGCAGGACCTGGCACTTGGCCTTGTTGAACCTCATGAGGTTCACACAGGCCCATTTCTCCAGCCTGTCCAGGTCCCTCTGGATGGCATCCCCTCCCTCAGGCGTGTTGACTGTGCCACTCAGCTTGGTGTCATCTGCAAACTTGCTGAGGGTGCGCTTGATTCCGCTGTCTCTGTCATTGATGAATGTCCTCTACCGGCAGCTTTTTTTGTCAGGCTAGTTTGCAGAAAGATTCAAGACCAGTGAAGAAAATAAAGGAATTATTCCTGAGCTCTGTGTTTGAAGTTGTCTCTTACTGCATTTGAGTTATTCATCAAAATATTTGTAAACAACCATTGCAGCTTTTTCATAGATGGTTAGTTACAGCAGTATAGCTGCAAGATTATGCTTCATACTGGTGGCAAAAATCTGAAGTGCTTCCAGTTTTGATGCTGTATTTACTTTTTTACATAGTGGAGGACTCTGCACTTACCTCCCACTTCCCGATTTCCTCTGTTATTTCCCAGCTTTCATGTAGCAGCTCTATTAGATTTCTAGCCAAGGAATACACTGTAGGTCTTTCTGTCCAGCCAGCCAGTGCTTCTACTTAAATAATTGCTGGAAGTCTTATTTGGCGAATGGATACATTCCTTATTAATGCAGACTTTCACACAAAAACCATTCACATGCACAAGATTTTGTCGGGTAAAATAATAGTCCATTACTGTGATACTAAACAACTTCTGAAATATTAACACCTGTGTTTTTTTCTGAAGCTCTCTTGCGTCAGTGCCTCCTCTTCTACAATTATTGTCTCTGAATGCCCTCTCACTCAAATAAACATTTGGTACCAGGATAAACATAGTCATATATACAGTGCAAGTTGTTGACTGAAAAAATGCATCTTGTTTACCTCCTCATCACCTTCTCTCTCAGCAAAATTCAGTCCATCAAAATCTGTAAAATCCGAATTTTGTTAACAGACACTATCTAACAATTTTTAAGACAAAAATTAATTATTACATTTTTCATACAATATGTAAGTTACAGTATGCCCACTAGGTGCCACTCTAGACAATTGTAAAGACAGTAATGGGTGAAACTCCACTCACTACTGCTTCTGTATTGTTTCAGATTAATATTGTACTTCGTCTTTTCTGGCAAAGCACTATGTTTGTTAGCTGGGAAGTGCTGCTTTTCCTTCACAGGGTACCAGCTGATACAGCTTTTAAATGCTATTTTAGCATTCTTCAGATATTTCTCAGGATTTGACTTCTTAGAGTCAAGTGCTTATAAATTATGCCAATTCTGTTATTTCTGTAATTGCAGGAGTAATTGCATATTTTTGCACAGCAACAGATAGCAAAGAGAATTTCAATATGTAAATTCAAACTAGAAATCCATCATTTTAACATGAAAACTGAAAGCATAGGATTAAAAAAAAAAGTGGAAGGAAGTATACTCTTTTTTAATCTATTAAAAAAAGAGGAAGACTAAGAGTTTGCATTTGGATAAAAATGTGAGGAAACATGGTTTTTATGTCTAGTTATATTTGTGTTAGTATTTAACGGTCACAGAAAAACTTGTCAGCGTAAAATCTTTTATATAGTAAGAGCTACATGGTAGAAAGAAATTTCGTTTTATTTTTATTTATGTTTTATAAAAACATGTTTCTAGTCATACAACTGGACAGTCCCATGATTCATGAATAAGTACAGTGGTTTTTCTTGGTGTTTAATTAGAAATTGGAATAATCTTGTCCAAGATTATATGATCTGTTTATAGTTAATTTTCTATTCACTTGTGGGTTTGACTGCCATATTTTTTGTTCTGTGTTTCATGATGGTATTTTTACGTTGGACTGGTGACTGTGTCGGGTTGTGTGGAGGATGGGAGAATTTTATGCTGGCATCTGTATATCATAACAAGAAAAATGGAGTAATGGCTGGAGATATCAATATGTCTTTATGCAATTCAGGACTGACTGCAGACAAAAGCAGAGCAGGGAAGTTGCCCAGGCCAACAGATCTTGGGGGATGGTGAAAAAAGTGATCCCGCTGCTCATTTTACTTATGCCAGCTGCCTGCAAAGCCAGAGAGGCCACGATAAGCTGTTGCTGCTGTCGGAGTGGGGTTGCTGTGAACAGTTGGCATCGCTGCTGAGAATGGCTGTCAGCTACTGAGAAACCTTGAGCCAGCTCCAGCTGCACATTTCTGTACATTAGTTATTCGCAAGTTTCTTTATGCAGCCTTTTCTACAGAGGCTGAAAGAAAATTTTTCTGGAAGCAATTTGGTGAGGTAGAGCTGGCTCATAAAATCAGATCTAGTGTTTGAACAAACTACTAAATACTGCCTGCTCTTACGTAAGAAAAAGTGCATCCTGTTAATGGCAAGTGTTTTTCAGAACAGTGAGTAATTCAACAATTTTGTCTTGTCAAAATTTTTTAATTCAAGTGATTAAAAATATTATGGCAGTAATGTTGCATATATATTTAATAAAGGAAAATGGTGAGCATGCAATGATATGAGCTATCATTAGCAACAGAAAACCCGTTTAAGAGAAATTTTAGAGAATAATACAGTGTATTGGTGGAGAAACTACGTCTGGAACAAAAATAGTTTTATCTGCTATTACATCCGTAAAAGCTGATTTGCTCTTAGACATTGGAGGAACAGAGAGATGAAAGACCGCAGAAGGTTAAGCAGAGATTGATTAGTCAAAAAATGAATTGCTTCATATTTTTTGATTAATCCTTGAATCATTCTAAAACGAAATAGTGAAGCCATGTTAGAATGTTTAATCTATTACAGTGAACTCAGGACCTATATTGCTTTATCTGCTCAAGCAGATAAAATCTACTTAAAAATCTCTAGGCCATCTTTCAATTCCTGCAAAACATCTGTAGTGACAAAATACCAGAATGTCTGTTCACCATCCTTAGTACAATTCCATTCCATTTCCTTCTGAAATAATTGTAAAGGATTTATAAACACGATTTCATGATCACATAAACTGTTGGGAAAGGCATGAAGGGCCCAGAGCCCATACTGTATGAAAATAGGCTGAGGGACCTGAGCTTGTTTAGTCTAGCAAAGGGAACATTAATACTTCCCAACAAATATTTGAAGAGTTGCAAGTGTGCCATGGAGCCGAACTTTTGTAGGTAGACAATATAGTAAATTGTGGCTTGGGAAGTTCAGGTGGTATATTTGGAAACACCTTTCCCTTGGGTGTTAGTTTAGCAGTGGGACAGGGAAACCAGAGAGGTATTGAGATCTCTGTCTGTAGAGGCTTTCAAGGCTTGCCAAGACAAAGCCATCGCTGACCTGCTCCCATGTTGTCAGTAGTCCTACTTGAGTGAAAGACTAAACTAGAGGAACTCTAGAAATGCATTCCAACCAACATTTCAGAGTAAATATTCCACAACCATTTCAGTGGTGTTTCAGTGGAAGATGTGTGACAGTCACTGCGAGTACTTACAGCTGTTTACATTTAAACAAATTACACATGGGGTTGTTACTCGTTCATGTTGTATGGTGCTTAATGATATCAGCAGTGCAGCAGCATCCCTGCTAATGTGTATGTACATAATCATGCTCTCTACGTTCTCTTCAGTTATAATAGTAACTGCTGTCATCTAATTGTAGTGTTTTTAGCACTGGTAGACCTAGCCCTTACTCAGAAGCCATCCAAGTAGCCAGACGCTGAATGTGTATTGGGTAGGAGCAATATTATTGTTATATGAAGTCTGATTTTGGAACTAAACTGTAAATGACTGTTTCCAATTTTATAATGAGTAGTTTCTGGTGAAACAAAGGCAAAATTTATCTCCAAATACAAGCATCCCAATGTCTTAGTGCAGAGAATGTAGAAGGTTGCCTCTTGGGAAGAGCTACTTAGAAATGGAAGAGCATATGATGATACTTTCTTACTGCTTTCCTAACAGAGCATCTGACAGCACGATCTTGACTTAAGCCTAATGATAAGCAAAGGAGTAGCTTTGCAGAAGTACATTCATATTTATAGTTAGAATTGCTGAATCCAGCTTCTTTATATGTTAATAACATAGGAAATCAGTTCTTCTCTCAATGTTCATCTTCAGAGCTTGCGTTGGATATTTATCAGCTACCCCCACGTAAGTTGACTGCACTTGCTCTTCATTATAACTATCCTGAGTTCTATAGTGACAAACGTAACAAAAACAGTCCTTAAATTCAAAATCCAGATAGCAGTGTTTTCCTAGGAAGTCTGTCACTTTCTATTAGTGTTGAAGCTATAACCTTTCATGTCTGTGCTTCTTTTGTTGTGCTTTTGCCTTCTTTTAAATTTTTCTGACTCTCCTCTGTTAGAACAGAAACTATGAAAAGCAAATGGTTTGATTCAATATGTGGGACAGTTTCAAAAGGAGAAGCCAGAGGCTAGTTGTTTTTCATAATGATACATATTGATTTCAAGTTTACAGTGCTGGCTTTTGGGACAGTTTTTTAAAAGTGCTAAGAGCTTATTTAATGAGATCCTGGCTACCTTCCTCTTAAGGACAGGGAAAAGGAAAAAGCCAGTGAGATTTCCCATAATTCAGGCAACGGGTAAGCATTTTTATTTACTTGCTAAGGAAGGGCTCAGTTATGGAAAAACTGCTCACTTGAAGGTGGGAGTTACAGGGATGGAACAGAAGAAATAGACCCTTTAGGTTTTATTATGTTACGACTACACACCAAGAGAAGATACAGCTATGGTCAACATACAGTGAGTATCTGTCTTCTCTTTAGGGCATGTTAAGTGCTTTGTTTTCTTACATTTTGATAGTATTGTCTATACTATAAGTGTAGTTCGTGGTATTAAGAAGAGGCAGAAAAAAATAGTAAAAAAACCCAACCTGAGTGTGAAGTTAGGTTGTCTATTTACTAGTTTTTTTCCCCCGCCCCGAGTCCCCTTGAGTCCGTCCCCCCAGCTATGATATTAGGTCTATGCATAATAAAGTTATAAAAGAACTGAAACAAAAACCCAAAACCCAGAGTTAACATTCAATTACGGATTTTGGGTTTCCTTGGTTTGATCTTTAGATGTCAAAATGATGATGTTATTTTGACATATGACTGCAATAACAGCCCTGTAATTTATGATGCTGTCAGATACAGCTAACATTTTTCATTCAGAGGATTCCCATGGACAATAGAAATGCTAAAATAAGCAAGATCTGTGGGAAGAGGCAATAATTTTATTAGACCAGCTGATAGAATCACAGAAAACAGACAACATCTTGTGGACAATTCCTTCATGACATCGTTGCATCAAAGATTAAGGCTTTCTTCCAGTGAAATAGCATTGACCATAGCAGTCATTTAGTAATATGTACATAATGTTATGTATGTCATGCAATGAACTGACAAGGAATTTTCTTAATTAATATCTTTATGAGGCTTTGCAAGATGCTTGTTAAATATATGAATGATATGAAATCTGCATTGAATCCCTGGAATTGACTGATCTGTCCTTTTAAAGTTCTAGCAGTACCATCTTATTACATACGTCTTTTGTGAATGCGTATTTGTCTGTGGAGCATTGCAATGTGATTTACATTCAGAGAAGATAACTGGTGATCTCCTAAGTCTTTTTTCCATGCTTCTGTTGTAAGGGCAGAATATAGCATTGTGTGGTCTTTTCCTTGAGAAGGATCATGGAAATTCATAGACCTGTCAATTATCTATCTTAAGGAGAGTGACCTTTTTCTTAACTGATCTGGACAGCTTGTCATCTTTGCCACCTCGTTAGAAAATGTGTCTGCAGCATTCCTGATGTCTTCATCCTTGCTGTTTACTTCATCCTGCAGAGGGAGGTGCAGTAAGGGCCATTCTGTAGTGATGTACACTCTGAAATAATCCCTATGCTGAGACCATAGAATTATGGAATCATAGAATTGTCAAGGTTGGAAAAGACCCTTAAGATCATCGAGTCCAACCGTCAACCTATCACTGCCAAGTCCACCACTAAACCATGTCCTCGAGCACCACGTCTACCCATCTTTTAAATACCTCCAGCGATGGAGACTCAGCCACTGCCCTGGGCAGCCTGTTCCAGTGCTTGACCACCCTCTTGGTGAAGAAGTTTTTCCTAATGTCTAACCTAAACCTCCCCTGGCGCAGCTTGAGGCCATTTCCTCTCGTTCTATCACTCGTTACTAGGGAGAAGAGACTGAACCCCACCTCACTACAACCTCCTTTCAGGTAGTTGTAGAGAGCAATAAGGTCTCCCCTCAGCCTCCTCTTCTCCAGGCTAAACAACCCCAGTTCCCTCAGCCGCTCCTCATAGGACTTGTGCTCTAGACCCTTCACCAGCTTCGCTGCCCTCCTCTGGACACGCTGCAGCACCTCCATGTCCTTCTTGTAGTGAGGGGCCCAAAACTGAACACAGTACTCGAGGTGCGGCCTCACCAGTGCCGAGTACAGGGGCTCTATCACCTCCCTGGTCCTGCTGGCTGCACTATTCTTGATACAAGCCAGGATGCCATTGGCCCTCTTGGCCACCTGAGCACACTGCTGGCTCATGTTCAGGCGGCTGTCAACCAACACCCCCAGGTCCTTTTCTGCCAGGCAGCTCTCCAGCCACTCCTCCCCCAGCCTGTAGCATTGCATAGATATAGTTATATAGATATAGTTAGATATAATTGCATAGATATAGTTATAGTTAGATATAGTTGCATAGAGATAGTTAACTGTTCCTCAGAGCTACCATGTAGTTCACGAGACTTTACTGTCTTACCTTCCCAGTGTTCTCAGCTGGCACGACTTTACAGGGCAAGATCCTCATACCATAAGAAATAGTTCTACTTCAGTGGGCTCTGGCAATGTAATGTGCATTTTTTGTCATTTCCCACAATTCTCTGACTTCCAGTTAATTTTGTTTAGGACTGGATAATTTAATACAAAATCAGCAAGGGCAACAGTCTACTGCTGTTGCGTCTGTAAAGCCTGTTCTCCCAGAATCAGGAACAGATTCAGATTTAGCCTGGCTCTTCCTGAAAATATAGTTAACTGGATATCTTCTGGAGGCAAGTGGCTTCGGTATGAAATGAAGCTTTGACTATACTAAAGAACACAGTGAAGTAAATGAGGCTGGGATAATCTGGTAGTGTTTTATTGACTTCTGTTACTGACATCCTGAACTATGTATTTTTTCTAAAGCAGCTGAGCGTTCCTTACAGTTGCAATAGACTGCACATATTGACTACTCCTATAAACTTCTCAAGGCTGTAGTTGTTTTCTTTGATATAACACTATTTTTTCTGAAGCAGCTCTTTTACACTTCCTTCTTAGTAGTATCATTTTTTGGCATCCCAGATTGGTTTTGAATTAATTGAACTATCTTTGAAATCATGGAAACCTGTTTCACCTCTGATCTGTCTGTTGAATGGTATCCTTAGTAAATATCTTGTCAAGGAGACGTTTAAATCAGATGCCTCAAATCAAGTCTGAAAGGACTTGAGAAAGATTTATAAATTCATGATAGGAAAAAAAGTGACTCTGTGGAATGGAACTCATATTCTACGGAATTCATAATTAATATATAATACAAGACATACTCTTCTTACATTAAAGACACAATATTTTGTTCTTTATTGTGTATGTCTCCTGGTATTTTTATGATACGCAGCACTTACAGAGTTAATATTTAGCTGATAGGATGCCAGAAATTGTTTTAGGCATGATATCAAAGTAGCTCTAGTCAGCATGCCTTTTTTGCTTCATCTTGTTTGGCATCCCTTTCAAACAGAAAATGAAAATGTGCTCTGGGTCTAATAACAATGTTTGCAAACCACAGTTTTCTTGAGCTTTCCTGGAGGAAGGGTCATAAATTTATCCAAACTAATTTATTTATTTTGTCTTTGCAATTCTGTGTTATGTATATGGAAAAAAATGAGCATTATAGATGAAAATATTGCAGCCCTCTTGAATGGTCTTTGTGAAAAACAGGAACACTTTAGAGAATTAATTTCTTTGTGTTTTCTGTGCACATTTCTTACTGAGACGTTTTCATTAGCTTATAAATTTACTGTGCAAAAACACTGCTAATTGAGTCATGACGCTGTTTCACCTTCTGAGTGTCACATTAGAAGATACCGAGTGTTAATGAGTTTAGGTAAATATTTATAATTTAAACAACAGTTTGTAAGTCTACATTGCTTTCTCTTTTTCATCAGCTGTAAAAGTGAAAACTATCCTGTGTAGTTCCCATTGCCCTTCTGTAAGGCCTTGTTTAGAGAAGTCTATGTAGAATGTTGAGAAGAGCATGGTCTGATTAATAATTAGTCTAAGGACTTAGGTTTTATGCTCAGCTCTGTTGATATTTCAGTTTTTCTCCTTTCTGAATGAAATCCTGGCACCATTGAAATCAATGTGAGTCATAAGAACTGACTGCGAGAAAGCAAAAGTTTTACTCCTCTGCATTAGTTTCTCATTCTATAAATTCAGCTATTTATTTTCAGCCACCACTCAAGCATGCAGTGGAGTTTTATAAACTGCCTGAAGATCCTGTGGTGACCTAAGAGACCAAACCGTCAACTTCTACAAAATGGAATTTTTTTAGGGCTTGTTTTTTGTTTTTTTTTATTTTTTTTGTGGATTCTGTTTGTTTTGGGTTTTTTTTGAGTTCCTTTACTTCATGCTTATATTGGTCTCTTTAAAATGCAAATTAATGCAAGTAAAGATACACTTATTGATACACTTACTACACTTAAAGATACACATATTATAAATATCTTAGTTATCTGACAGATTGTTGTATGGCTCAGCACCAGCAGAATCTGCAGGATTCACCTCCTTGATCTTGTTCTCTGGAGCGCTGTTTGGTGGTGAAACAGGTTTTTTCAGGGGGCTGCAGCTTTAAATAATAATAATAATAATAATAAAAAGAGTAAGTTAATTCCTTTGCTTTGAACTCAATTTGTTCTGACTCTGTGTTAACCACGTCATGTCAGCCTAGCAGTTCTTCAGAACTGTATCAAATCATAACATAATTTTACAGTGACAGAAAAGTGTTACAAATAGAACTCTAGGCTTTACTTACATTTCAGCTATAATGCAAAGTGGTTTTCAGGAGCAGTTAAGCAGTTAAAGTAAAGGCTAACCCAATGATGTTAGAAACAAATTTAGCAACTTACAGATTTTTAAGATTTTATGTCATAAGCCTTTGGTGTTGACGAAATGTTCTCGGGTTCTAGATTCACTTGCTACTATTTTAAAGCTGATCCCTTTCTAAGAATTATCTAACTCTACATTTAAAGTTTGTGAAAGGCCTATAAAATAAATAATATTCTTAAACCTTGAACTGGTTATTATGTCTTGTTGTGGTATACTTGTCCTTACCATGAATCGTACGAATCAATACCCACCAGTTTGTTGGCTGGTCAGAACTGTGTATACTCAGACTTCACAAATGTACCTGTTACAGCTTTCATGTTCATGGCCTGTGTTTTAAAGAATACTTACACTTGAGCAGTTGAATTTGCAAAAGGAAAATGCCTATTTATTTAATTAACTGCTTACTTATTAATAGTAATTTAATTACTTGAACCTTACCTTATTGGTAGGAAGGTGCAAAACATGGAATGGATCCATTTACCAAATAAAGTGAAATTGCATGAGTTTATTTAAGAAAAAAAATTAAAAATTATTTTCATGACCACCAAAATTCCACTCTCTTTTTTTATTCCAGAATCGAATGGAAGAAAGCAAAGCACTCTTTAGGACAATTATCACATATCCATGGTTCCAGAACTCTTCAGTCATTCTGTTCTTAAATAAAAAAGATCTCTTAGAGGAGAAAATTATGTACTCCCATCTAGTTGATTATTTTCCAGAGTATGATGGTAAGTATAATGACACCGGAGCTCATGCTCTGTTTACGCTGCAGTAATGACAAATTATAATAGCCTTGTCCAAATGCTAGGCAGATAGATTCTTTGATATATTTTGCTCTTTAAAAAAAAAAAAGGTGCTTTGCCATTTTTAATCATCTAAATTTTTAAAATATGATTGAACTCCTGTGGGATTTTTTTAGACTGCTAGGATTTCATTTTATACTGTACTTAATTGTGGATAGAATGGCAGAACCTTTCATGGGAAATTGGTGACTTTTAGATGAGTATTGTCATATTAGCAATGAACCACATTCTGTCCTTTTTCATAAGTTGGGGTGAGGGTTTAAACTGAAGTATAAAAGCTAAAAAAAAAAAAAAAAAAAAAAAAAGCATTCCTCATTCCTTGCTTTCACACATTATCTCCCATGCTCTTTTTTTTGAGGTTTGGTTTTGTGTAAGGCTGAATATCTGAGGGCAAGTCTCATAAGCTCTCTGTGGCACCCAGACAAACCAGTAGCACTTCTTCCACCCTTTTATTGTACCTCTCTTTTCCTTTGTTTTAATTTTACGTTATTTATATGTGAAGCTTAATGTGCGTGTCCATAAAAAAATTGTGTGGATTGTACAGCTGTTTCTACTGAAACTGTACTTTCGGAAAGTTCTCCTGAGATAAAAAGCTAAGTATTTTGAGGTAACTGAGTGGAAGCTGTGGTAACAGAGAAAAATCAAACCCATATAATAACAGGTCTAAAGAACTAAATGCTCCTATTTTTAAAAAAAGAAAATCATCTTTGTCCTACCAGGGAGTGAATAGCACATTTGAAAGCAGAATAAAAGACTAAATCTCTCATGTTCAAATATGGAGAGTAATAATAGGAAAAATTTACATTTTGTTTCCTGTTTAAGGGGAAGGAAACAGTGAACAGCCTGCAGTATCAGACTGTATTATTTATGAGTCACTGTAAGTTTAGTTTCATAGTGCTATGCAGAAGAGAACTGGCAGTTGAATAGAAATATGCTCATTCTTTTGAGTTTACTTCATAGGACAATTTCCCTAGATGACATCCTGAAGGTGAGAACAGTATTCTCTGTTATCACCACTCAAGTGACAATCAAGCCTGTGTTAAATGCTTGTCCAGAAAAAACAGACAAAACTCAACCACTCAGCTCAGAGAAACCGTATTTCTCCTGTCCTTTGCCATTGGTGAGGGAAAAAAAGATTATGGACTGGTAGGGCTGTTGGAGTCAAGACCTGGAAGTCTTCAAGAGTCTTTGTCTCTTAATTGTGCAGATCTTGCTGGTCTTAACTCCACAGACAAGGTTATGGTTTGATTTGATTTCTTCTGGTGGCAGGATAGGATCTGTGGCTTGCAGAGGTCACCATGTGGTCCCCTCTTCTGTCCCAGCACACTGGGGACATTGGAGGTGGGAGAATTTGAGGAAGAGATCAGAATTCGGTATTTTTCTGCTGGATCACTTCTCCCATTTGTTTTCCTGCACAAGGGAGAAAGTAGCATAGGGATGAGACCTGCTAGCCAGGATAGCAAATTGGACTGATTAAATTAAGCTAGGTGGTTCTGCTGCACAGTGTATTGTAACAGCATTGGAAGGGGGACTGAGGCATGCTCAGGGGTCTGTGTATTGCATGAAGGCATCCCTGCACGGCTAGTACTAGAAGACTGACTCACAGACTGGAATGAAGAGCTGGGGGAGGGAGAGAGGACAAAGACAAAAAGCGGCCATAGTTGGGAGGAAAAGAAGAGAAAAATATTAATGTAGTACTTCTTATAGAGATCTTGAATGTATCATGTAGAGACAGTCTTCAAAAACTGCTGATGAGGGAGCAGTGGACAAGAAACTGACTGCTTTATATGGCAGCTCTTTTCCAAGTCTCCATACTATTTAGATCACAACCACTTTGCAGTCTGAATTTAACACTGACTCATTCAATTTTTTTTCTAAATTCCTGAGGTCATAAACATTCTTTCTAACCTCAATTTTCCATACTTGAACTTCAGTCAAATGAAAATTTAAATTACGTGATAGTCAGTAGAGGTGTGATTTGGTACGCAAATTTGTATACAGGCTTTGAATAGTGCAGCAGATTTTGAGAGCATGCTGTGTCTAGCTACTGTGAAACTGTTTAACAAAATTCTAGGAAGTTGTTTAAAACAGTAAGTGGTTTATTTTGAAGAAATCATTGTCTTTGGAAGTCTAAGAGTTTTCTTCACAAATATTGCAAATTTATTTGTGGCAGTGTGAGACTTATTGTTGTTGCTGTTCTATAGAGTCTGGGTGACCAAGCCAAAGGCTAGACCCTGTTGTGTTTTAGAAGCTGTAGAAATGTTGAACAGTTCTCTGTCCTGCTTCAGAGAGCTTATGATCTGTTTATGTGCCTAAATCTCAGGAAATGTGTAATCTGTATATGTGTATGTATGTACATATATCTACATACATGTTCATATGCATACACCCATATGTTCCAGAATCTTACTCCCCCTCCACATGGCTCGGCAGCACACCAGAAAGTATGTGATTTCTCTTCCCCACATTCCCTACCTGAGTTTTATGTAGTTACCCAAATTGGAAATGTTAGCAATTGTAAGCTTGAAGTATTAAAAATAAGGTTTATTTTCCAGTTGTTGAAAAATACGTGGGCATGGGCTAACCCCCGAAGTACAGATTTCGTAACTACTGAAGGACAGAGCTCCATAAAACAGCTGAGCACTGGTATTTATATTGCCATGTAACTAGACCAGGACTAATGAAGAGAAAAGGAGGAGGAGGCAGCACAGAAAACGTGCATTCTGTAGAAACCCACATTCCAGAAGCTTGAGAGCAAGGGAATAATGGCCTTCAGAAATGGCACTGGAATAATGGAACAGAGTTCTACATCTTGTGGCTAATGTTCCTGCTTCTGCACTGTTCTTTTGGCTGTGAGCGTGAATGAATCCTCGCTGTTCCAGGCTGGAAGTCATTACTTTACCTTCTGTCTTCAGTAAAGCTGAACACGTGGTTTGGTTACATAGACTCTGCATCCTTCTGAGAATTACAACCTTAATTTAGATCTGATAGGATCATTATCATACATAATTTAGATAACATGGGCCTTTTGCAATCAAACAGCTTCAGCTGGAGAGCATGTGTACTTTATTACCACTAAAGTAAATAAAGTTCTGTTGGTGATAGTGTTAGACCAGTTCAGGATATAACTTCATTATGCTACCTACTAAAATCCTCAAAAAACTACTAAATGTTGCAGTGCTAAAAGAAGTTAAGTATAATTTATATATAGTAGGTGTAGACTGAACATTGACCAATTCTATTAACGTTTTCAAAGATTAATTAGTATAGCTAATTTTTTGTTTTTCATTACATGCAGTTATAAATCACCTGTTTTAAATGTTATCTTACCAAAGAACGAGGATAGTCAGGAGGAAAAGGGCAACTTTGACATGATAGCTCTGACTCGATGAACTTCTAAAATTTCCTTCCATCTTTATTTTCATAGTTCCTACCAGGAAGAAAGTAGCCACTGTATGATACTATTGATTAGTAAAAAGTTCCCTGTCTTCTCTTACATGAGGACCACAGACTGACTTTTCTTGTTTTGTGTTAAAGAAGTTCAAATACTGAATCGACTTTAAGAAAACTGACTTTCTCTTCTTAATCATCAGGACCACAACGGGATGCACAAGCGGCACGAGAGTTCATCCTGAAGATGTTTGTAGACCTGAATCCAGACAGTGACAAAATTATCTACTCCCACTTCACATGCGCTACAGACACAGAGAATATCCGCTTCGTCTTTGCTGCTGTCAAGGACACAATCCTACAGTTAAACCTGAAGGAGTACAACCTGGTCTAACTGTGCCTAGGAGGCCCTCCAAAACCAACTTTGCGTGATTAAAGATATACAAGAGGGACTGTATTATCTGTGAAAACAATTTGCATAATACTAATTTATTGCCGGCCTGGACTCTGTGAATGTCCACAGAGTTTGTAGTTAATATTATGATTTTATTTAAACAATATGGAGGAAAACCAAAAGATGCTGAAGTACATTCACAGCACATTTCCTCATTTTTTAGGCAAAACCTTGTGACTCAATGTGTTTTAAATTCTCAGTCATACATTTACAAAAGATAGCAGTTTTTTGCTATTGAAGCAAAATCAAGCTGGTTTCCTCTTTCCCTGACCCTTTCTCTCTCCCTCCTTCCCCTCCCCCCTTATCTTTTACAAGGTACAATGGCCTTTTTTTCCCAGTTGCATTCCTGGGTGAAATATTTTCTGTTGAGTGATTTGGTCAGGAAAATACTATCATCAGAACTGAAGTCATCAGTCATTCTAATTTTACAGTATGTACTTTCTCTGAAGGATCAAAAGTATTGATACTGTGATTTTTAGATTCTTGACATGAGTGTCTTAATTCTGTCTTCACTTTTGGGACTAGAATATTGGGATTGCAAAATAAAATTACAGTTGTCTAAGGATATTAAATTTAACCATATTTTCACAGTTCAGAAAGGTGCAGAGAAGACAGTAATGAAAAAATTAAGACACAACCTGGGATGTATGTGGAATATCTTAGAATCTCTTAATTGCCATGTGCCATTTTTTTCTCTCTTCTTTTATTCACAAATGCCAAATAGAAATGTTATAGACACTACATTTTCCCCAGTGGCTACAGCCTGAAACAGTGGGTTTTTTTCAGTTGCGTGGGTTTTTTTTTCTTAAGTTAGAGCTTTTCTAAGTGTTCTTTTTCCACAGTAGAAAGATTATTTTTATTGTATAAAATTAATGTTGCCAAATCTGGCTTTTTATAAAACCAATGCTCTTGAAACATAAAATACTGATTGAAATGCCAAACTGATGGGTTGGGAACTGACCTGATTGAGTCAACTGCCAAATGATGAACAAACAGTTTCAGCTCATATGTTCCCTTTTTTGGAAAGTGTTCCATTTTCTATTGCCAAAACCAACAGTGTGAGTGAATATGCTACGAGGTGCACCATGCACACGCATGTGGTCTACTAATTTAAAGACAGTTTAAATCTCTTCTTATGTCAGGTATGGCATGAGATTGTTTTCTGTAATAATATCAAGGCACCTTTAGTTGTATAACAAGAAACTATTGATGAGAGATGACTTTCAGGAACCTTTCTTGATAAGGTTGCTTGTTAACTAACTGATTCACAGACATTTGATAGGCTTTCATGAAAAATAGCCTCTCTCAATGTTCTTTAGAAAAGATTTATTAATGTAAATGAAGCAGTGAGAAAATCATTCTTGAAATTTAAATGTGCAATTTTTTAACAACAAAAATGCAGCACACATTGATGAGCCTTTATTCTGCAGCTTAGGTTGAAAGGTGTTTTTTGACCAGGTGCATGATTGCTAGCAAGCTACAGAAAACTCAGAGTTCAGACATGTAATTGGATTGATTATCTGCAATGCCAAGTAGCACTAGAGTGCACTTAACACAGAAATTGCTGCCTCATAGCAGCGGATGGGAGGTGGAAAAAAATAATGGCTTATTAGTTGATTACCAAAGTTAACAATAAATACTAATGAGACGTTTTTCATCCTTAACCCTCCCAGCTCCAAAACAACAATATTAAGAACAGTTGCTATTTTTTGCCCCCTCTCAAAACACCTTGTAATTTAAAACTGGTTGTAGGTATAGTGCAATTATGAATGCTATAATCATTGTACATACATCTATATATATATATGGCAGCATCCATATTGGCTTTGTAATCATTAATTTTTGGCAAATTGAATGTGCTGTATTGATATGTATCTATGTAATTGTATTGTATGTCTTATAGCTAATTCACATTTTAAATAATGTTATTTTATTTACTTTTTTAAGAGAGAAGAATGTAAATTTTGTCAGTTTATTTCTGACTAGGGATTTGTTGTTGTTTTTTATTTACAAAACAAAAAAAAATACTATAGTACAGAGCGGTACTAGCATCGTGCTGTATAAAATCATTTGCACATTCCTGAACAGAAGTAAATTGGAGACACCCAGACAGAGGCCATTCAAAACAATGCTTAAATCATGTCAGGGCTTTATACAGGTGTAGAAACCAGTCTTACTAGAAGAATTTATGCCATTATATCTAGGATTGGAACATAAGCTTTTAAATATAAATTTAATTTACATTTGGCAGATTCACGTTAGGTTACTTTTACTTTTCTAATAGGCTTTATTAGAAAAGCAAATCTAGAGATATTTCAAGCCATTGTGCGTAAGTACTAATGGGTATATGTTGTTGCCCTAAAAATGCCATGAAAAAGTACGGAACGTCAGATCAATCCAACAGTCTTTCAGAAACTGCAGAAACCTTAGATATAACAACAACAACCAAAAAGTCACTATTGTTAATGATTTTAAGGCGTTAAAGCATTTTATTTAATAAAGCTAAAGCAGGTAGATCTAGGCTATAAAAAGTTACACTGACATTTTGAATAGGGGATCAGAGCAGTGACTCTTACATACAGCATTACAGAATTGGTCCTGATCTTGCTATAAATGCAACAGAGCTTCTGTTTTCACAGTTCCACTGTTGATAATATCCCTTCTTTTAACCTGGGAATACATTGCCCATGCTGGATTCAGTGCTATGAATGGAACTGTGGCCAAAAAAGAAAAAGGAAAAAAAAAAAAAAAAAAAAGGACAGACAGTGGTGTCTAACAAAGGTTTGGGGTTGTTTGTTTTTTGTTTTTTTTTTTTTTAATTTGCCTTGTTTTGTTACGGGATATTGGGTGGGGGAGAAGGAAATGTGGTTCTGAGTTTTGTATAAAAACAAAACAAAAGTTTACTCATGCTTTATAGTTACATTGTGATTGCAAATTTTTCAAGAGTGTGTGCCACTGGGCTACTTCTGGTATATATTAGGTAAGTTGAACCTGTGGCAATGTTTAGATCATTTGAGCATGTTCTGAAAAAAAAAAAAAATATTCGGCATGCCAAGGCAAGCTTTACATGAATCACCTAACACAGCATTGCAGTGTGACAGTTTACAAAAACATTTCCTTTTTAAATGACACAGCTGTTCCCACTTGCAGTATGTTCCATAGTGGTGGTGGTGGTGGTGTTGCTGTTGTTTTAATTGGTGGTTTCTGCGATGCCTTATAGTGCTTGAGTCCAGAAGTTTGTGCCTCTAACTTGAAGCTGAAGGCAAAAACATCAAGATAGAAACCCATTTAACTTTGCCAAAATTATGTGATTTCTTTGAATGTCATAAATGGGGGAGGAGGGAAGGAAAACGTCTTGGGAACCTGTGTATTCTAGATGTTCACTAGCACAAGAAAGCTGTAATATGTGTTTTACAGAAACCTTAAACTTGCCTTTTTCACAAATCAACTGGCACTGTCCTTACATATATAGGATGATGCAGCTATAAGGGCAGTTTACTTTTTATAATTCAGACTCTTTTGATTGTCAAAGTGTATGGACTGTAATTTTTAATCATACTGCCACATGATTGTGAATCGCTTTTTTAAGTTTGAAAGTGGAGAAGAGACTTTTTATGCTGGATATCCGTCAGAATTGACTGTGTGATTTGCAAAAACTCTAAATGGGGGGAAAAGGGCTGCATATAAAGACATTGCTAGACTCCCAGCCTTTGGTTATAAGGTGCAGAGACTTTCAGGTTACTCAACTTCATGACCCTTTCCTTATTATATGTTCTTCACAAAAGAATTAAATATTAGGAGAAAAGAAAGACATGTTAACCCACATGAAAAAATAAAATTTACCTAGTTAATTTATTATACGTGCTGCTGTTCTTGGAGGTCTGTGCATGGTTATCCTGCAGGCTATTACATTAGTGAACTAGTGTTAATATGCATAGCATATTAACAAGGCCTACAAATGACCTACCTCTAGCTAAGAGACCAGTAAATTAAATATGCTTTGGAGAGACCATCCTAAGTTAGGAAATTAAAATGTCCTGGTGTAGGTAATTAATTACGGTATTTTAGAAATTCACACTTTTGTAAATACGGTCCCTCTTTTGACTTAAACCATAAATTCTAAAATTCAGTATGCATTAAACAACTGAAGCCATCTGTCCCTGTCCACTTTATTAGTTTAGTAGAGATCTTGCAAAACTATACGTTCAGTTTGAGAAGAGGAGCTACTGGTATTTCCTCTTTTTTGGCTTTTGGTTACCCATAACATTTCCAGTTTTATCAGTCAAACCAGAAACATTTCAATGTAGTCAACAACACATTGAGGGTCACTATTCAGCTATGTGAAGGGATTTTACTCTAAGTTTCACTCAAGCTTTTTCACAGTAGCCATGCTGCAGGAAAGAAAGGAATAGAGGGAGATTTTGAAGACAGTGTGAAAAATACAAAGTCAGACAGATCAATCTTACTGTAAGTCTGTTGGTTTGGGTTTTTTTCTCTCAAAATACAGTCTAAGCTGAAGTCTGTTGCTGGATTCCTCATTTACCATGCTGCAGGAAATCCTTATTTGACCAATTTTTTTTTTTTTTTGGGGGGGGGGGGAGGGGTGTCAGATACATTTTTAAACTTGCAGTATTTAAAAATAAAGATCATATTTGCTGTTCTTAAAGTGTCATTTAAATGCATGTATTGTGTGTTGTTTGAGGGACAGAAATAGTGTTTTTGGAAAAAAAACTCATATTGTACAGATACTGCCCCTCAAAAGTGTTGCTGGTTAAAAATACAATATTTTTGGCCATAACTTCGTACTATAGTATCTTCATTCCTTGAAATTTAGCTTTTCCGAAATATTATTTGGACTTATTGTTCTCCCAAAATGCTTCTTATTATGATAAATGTTGGATAGATGTATTACTCCATTATTACTTTTTAATTATATGCATTCTGTCCTCATTGTCTAAATATTAAAATTTCCAGAATATCTATTACAGGCAGAACTTTCAAAACATTTAAGGATTGTTACAGTGGAGACAGTAATTTGACAGTATTATTAAAAGATTTTTTTGGCTTGTGTACTATGGAAACTCGGAAGCATGGGGGAAAACAAATATCTCACTTTCAGAATTTGTAGATGGCAAGGTGAATTTCTTAGGCATTTTGGCTGATTGCAGTAGTACTGCAAGAGCAGACTTTCTTTGATCTTTTTGTTTGCCTGTATGATGATGGAATAATGGAAAGATGCCTACGTGTTGCTTTTCAGTAGTCTAGCTCATATCTGGTCAACAATCAGTGGATCTCAAATCTCCATTACTGAAGGAACAGAATTTTGGGCCAGTTGCAAAAATGAGTTTGTTCTCTATTATGTGATCACAACAGTTTAAGTAAGGTTCTTGGAGTCAAACAGTTTGCCTAAGCAAGGATTTGAGTGAATAGTTCCTGATTTTTCTTTCCTGTTGCAGAATGTAAGGGAGAGGGATCAGTGGGGAAGGATTTATTTTATCTTTATGTCTCACTGAAGATAACGTCAACAAAAATACACTGTCAGTGGTGTTATTTAGATATGTGAAATAGATGTAGAAACTGCATCTGTGTGATAAATTCTGCATAGCTGTGATAAAACCTTACATCACATACTATGATCATATCACCCGATTGCCAACTGCTTTGTAGGATACTGTCCCAAACATCTAGGAGTTCCAAAGAGTTTGTAGACCACCACAAAATACACAGTTGTCAGCTCCTCAGGAACGCATCTGGTGTCAGTATCTGGTATCAAGGCAGCTGACCCCCTCTCGTGCTACCAAAGGGAACTACCCTCCAAGACCTCAGTTCCTGGCTCTCAGCTGCATGGGCTTTTCCCTCTCCCTTATGTCAGCCCTGCCACCTGGCCAGCCAATAAACTGGGTGAAAAACACCCACTCATTTTTGCTCTTCTTGCTTGGCTGGTTTAGTAGACTAATTTTCAGGGATTTCAGCCAATTTGGCTAATCAACGGTTCAGACAAGCTCTAAGCTGATTAAATGGAAGAGGTAGAATTGTGTGGCCAAAAGGCTTAGAAGTCGGGGAAAAAAGTAACACTCCCCTCCCTTTAAAACCTAGTCCTGAACACTGTAAGTATCTAAAACCTTCATTTTATGCACTTCATGGGCTATTAGTTCTTGTTGCTTGGAAAGATTGCTCTTTTCACTTTGAAAGGTCTTGATTGCACTTTTATCCTGGGGAAAAAAAAAAAATACAGGACAAGGAAAACTCTTTTCTGCTCCCCTTTAAGAATAACGTATTTGTGTATATATTGACTAAACCCAGCTGTAGTCAGACTGAAGCCAACAAGTCACACTTGGTGATAGGGATGGAGAAATACAAGAATTGGGCTTTCACTCATCTCACAGGAAAAAAAATGGTTCTTGTTCATTTCCAGTAAGATCTTAAAAAAAAATAAAAATCCATCTTAAGGTATTTAAAATGCCTTGTCGTTGTGCATGATGTTCAAGGTTTACCGTGTCCTTGTCCAAGGCACTCCTTCCTTCTCCATTGACACTTGTCTATCACACTGATTGCTTTCTGCCATCTAAAGAAAATATTTTTACAGTACTGCTTTATGTATGTACACTCTGGAATACTTTCTGATCCTTGTGAATTAAATGTAAATTGGTCTGCTAAAATTGAACAATTGATGAAGTGTAATACAGCTGAAGAAGACCGCACTTTTTGCTTAATCTTATTTCATGTTCCTCTTGCCATCTTGTTCTGATTATTTTTCTGTATCTTTCCTTTATCCTGTTTGCCATAAAGAGAAGGTTCCTTGACATATCAGAGTCAGTTCTGGTAATGATTACAGAATTGATCATACTGGCTAAATTAAAGACAAATTGTGAATAAGAATAGCTTCAGAAAGTTCCTGTAATTGGGGCCAGATCCAATTAGCATTGTGGACAGGCATTTCAGAAAACAAAACTATAACACTATAGCTGTAATACAGTCAACTGAAGGATACAGTAGGATAATGTGGGCCAAATTGGGCCAAAATACCCATTTTAATATGTCATTTTGCATTGTCAATACAGAACTGTGTTTGCCAAGATGTGACTGAAAATTTGCTTTTTTTCCTACAGTCCTGTATGAGGTGGTTAATGCAATGGTCAGACTAGCACTCAACTGAAGAGATGCATTAATTCAACAATAAGTTCAAATGTATTCTTGCAGAGATAAGTTATTACATAAGATTACTTTATATGATGCTAACAAAAAACACGACTTGCATGCAGTAAACATTTAAGATATTGCACTTTTATACATTTATTATAAAGAGGAATCACTCTCTCCCTAAAAATAAAATTCCATTTATCTCAAGATGAAGTATCTGGAGTCTCTTAACAACTGTCAGTTAACTGTGCACACAAGTGTGATTATTGTATACTAGAGGTTAATCGATTTTTATCACATGCTGTAGAATATTTGGTTCATTCTAAATGCTGATTTTGGAAAGGCAGAACAATGTTTTGTATCAATATCTTGATTGCTACTTTTCTCAGCATGTCTTAGGAGAACTTCACAGTTACTGATAGGACCTGATTTATTTTAGCTCAAGAAATGGACTGCAATGTAAAATCCTTTTTCTCCAGGTACTGTAGAACTTCACTGTTTTATCTAACTTTACTGAAGTTAAGCAACCTGAGTGTAATTGAGAGGCAAAAGGCCGGATATAAACGTAATCAAATTGGATAATTCCCTCACATAATAATCTTTTAAGAAATACAAATCAATAATAAAACATAAATCAATAATATCACTATAATTAAGCTGATGGAGCTATTCCTCTTGAATTGCAACAGGCTATTGTGGTACTGAGAAGAATCAGTTTTCCTCATCTTATATATGTAATCATCATATTCAGATTCTTTACCAGATCTCAGAAGTGTTCAAATGATGCTATGACTAATATTTGTAAAAACAGCTTAATTGATTTTCAGTATTATTTAATATGGTCTAGAAATTGTTTGCATCTCTTGTAGGAAAGTATAGAAATGGTGGCATAAGTGGAAGATTCCTACAGTTATGGATTAAACAATTTTCTTTTGATATATATTCACATTCATACATGCTGATTTTATTTCTGCTAATATGAAACAAAAGCAACTACACTGAAGATAGCAAAATGTAATTCTCAATTTAAAACCAGAAGAGTAAAACAGTATATAGCTCTGGAAGGCGAATATAGGACTCATCCTAGATGATGGTGTAAATGAGCACAACAATTTTCATAAGCAGAGAAAAGCTTAAGTAAACTAAGAAACCATTTTGTAATCATTTAGGTGAGTGTTGACTTGTTCAAGGCTAATAGGAAAATAAAAACGGGGTACAAGATACTTTGTTAGCATATCTCTAAGAGACTTTAAACATTTGTCACAAAAATTACAAAGTAATGCGGGTTAAGAGTTCTTTCTCCCTTACTCTGGTGTTCAACACTTGAGTAATACATACTATTGCAGAGCGCTCAAAATTAATGACACTTCCAAATTGCAGCAGAGGGGAACAGTGTAATGCTGCAAGGCATAGAAGGCTAACCTTACATACCCAATCAAGTAAGTGAAACTGATTTTGCTAGTTGACCTGCAAAATATGTGTAATTCAATTATCTGCTATGTCTTAGCATTATAAAATGTTACTGTGACTTCATTAGCCTAGCAGATGATTTTTTAATTCTTCACTCTTCAGTCATTCTAATGGTAGTATGAAAGAACAGTTGTCTTACGCGAGGCTACAAAACCAGAAGGTGAATTCCTTTTCCCAGCTCTCCAGCGCTTAATGTCCTGATTTGCTGTCTTAGAGAGCCACGAGTACGGCCTTTATTTAGTCATCTATTGCACAGCAAGCAAAAAGACAGGTCTCTGCCACCAGAAATTAATGAAATGGCAGACAAGTTTAGCTGCTGCAGACGTCATCTTCTGCAATCTATTCATACTACTTTAGTCTTTGCTTTCAATAATGCTGTGCCCGATACGTTTTAGTAGAAGGAAAATAGATTTGCTTGTCTGCCTCGAGGTCTTCGAGTAAAAATTTGACTCCACTGGGATCTATGAAAAAGAAAGCTGCTTCTTAGAGGAGGCTTCTGTTAGAGCTGATCACCTGAAATTTCCCAACATTTACTTGCTAGTTTAAGTTCGGTAAGTAACAGAGGTTGAAGCATTAGTGTAAAGAAAGCATGCATTTCTACCACCAACAGCAGTCTGTCTTGAGCCGACTGACTCAGGCTGACATGGCATTATTTAAAATGCTCATGGTTACATGGAAATTCCCACATGGTACACTGCTGTCACTGTGACCCGCTGTGCCACCTGTGAACCCAGGGTCCCAGAGGGTGGGAATTTTAACAAAGTCTTAGCGTCTGATGTTTCTGCATTCAAAGCAAGAGCAGTTCTGCTGTTCCTTTAGTGGAACAGAGTTTCTCTACCACAGAGATACCTTATTCACTTTCTGCTTTTTTCCTCTCCTTCTCTCTTATTTTTATTGAAAAAAAATAACTTTCAAGGGAACCAGGAAGGCTAATGACATACTACACTCACATTCCAGACAACAGTTTTCAGCAGTCTTGTTTGAGCCCACAAGACACCAAGAGGTTTAGGAATATGACCACTGGCTATTAATTTTGAGTCTGTAATTACAACATTAAGCCTGTAACATCTGGTGAGATTTGATATGTAGATACCCCTTGTTCTTTAGGAAGATGCCTTTACTGATACAGTAAAAGGTGATTTCAAGTTTAGGATTTCTCAAGTGGCCAGAAAAGAAGTAATTGATGATAGATGGCCATTAACAGTGTACTGTGATCTACAGTGAGAACAAGCAGGACAGTAGACTGCGAAGTATCCACACACTGAAGTTACTGATGCAGGAGGAGGGGACTTTCTTTTTGTGGAAAACTAATTCAGTAACTATGCTTAGGCCAAAAGTACAAAGAGAAAATAGGAATGTGGAAATCATCATACCACTTAATGAAAATTCTTTTGAAAAAACAAAAAGGTAAAATCTGAGGCATTTTGCCAAGACTTCGAGGCTGTCATTAAAGAAAACTCAAGTTCAGAATGTATCTGTACAACTATATACTACTTTTAGTTATAAATGCAGGAGCTGTGACACTTAGGAAATGGCATATATAAATAATGACATAAAGCATTTAACACACGGCCAATGCCAGGCCACACAATTTTACATCCTTCATCACAGACAGGTCCAAACACTTCGAAGTATATTTGTCTATATGTGCATACACATTTCTATTGGCACAGCAAGCATATCAAGCATTTTATGATGTCTGAGAGCACCATAGTCTTACAGATAATGCTTACCTGCTTAAAGAATCTCCAGAAAGCCATTGTAAAACCATTGTAATTTCATAGATTCTAATGAAAACTAGAAGTCTTGTTTTGTTTTGTTGGGGTTTTTTGTTTTGTTTTGTTTTTTCCTTTAAATTAAACAAAAGTTTATTTTTAAGGTGTTTTCTGCAAGAGCCTGAGTTTCTTGATATGTCTAAGAACAGCAATGGTTGGTCTAGTGGCTGAAGGGTATTAGGTTTTCACAGAATACAATGATGATGAGAAAATCCTGGATGCTGAAGTAGTGTGTGGTCAAGAGACCAGAAGTACTTTGTGAATGTCTGAAAACAGAAATAGTCGGAACATATATATTTCCCAGATCTTTTTGTATATTTCATCATTTAAACCTCATCATTTGGGATTTTAAAAGTTTCAGATGTCCTTCTCAATGTCTTTGGTGTTAACACTACATGTATTGATTTTTAGCTTTTAATTTTTTAGAACTATACTGAATGAATTTGGAACTAGTTGATCAATCATTTTTTAAGTAACAACATATATTTATTAGCATTTACTACAAAATCACATTTGTGTTCAAAGAAAAATGTTAATAGAATGGGAATTATTTATCCACCAAAGAAATAAAGGAAGGCTTTTTTTTTATCATCTAGCACAGTAAACACTGTCACAGTGATTACTGTAAAAACAAACAAGCACTTAAGAGATTCTAGAAGTCATGTAATTCCCATGCATGACTTGCCATTGACAAAGGGTTTGCACCTTTCCCAGACTTAAGTGTTAGTTACAGGGTCACAGCACATCTGAATATCAAATTCAGATGAACAAAATAAAACATAGTCTCTATTTCTTGATTGAATTTCCATCCTCCCTGGACTAGCGTTCAAGCAAACGACTTGCATTTGTATCATTTGTAGTAGTGAGTGCTGAAATTCTGTCACATAAGTGCCTTGACGTTGACTTCATAAGCCAACCCTCACTGTTGCTTAACCTCAGGACAAGCACCATTTTTGGCCTATGGGAGCTAATGGAGAATATTACAGTTCTAGGATTAGTGGTGGGTCTCTGAAGAGCATCTGTTGACCTTGGGCCTTTGCTTCCCTCTTTGTTGGGGTACAAATCTAAACATCTAGTCCCGAGTCCAGGATTTGAGGACTGCAATTCATTATGATTATCCAAGGAGTCTGGAGATCAATACTTGCAAACCTGCTACAGTTTCACAGTGAGTGAACCAGTAAGCAGATAGCTTTACAGAAGTGTAGTCCATTTTGTTTACAGAGAAAACACATTGTAAAAAATTAAATAGCCTACACACCTGCTAATGAGTGATCCACAAAAGCCCCTGACCATCACTGTACATAACTGGCTTCTCATAAGATTCTTAGCAATTTATATTTACCAAATTCCAATACTAAAGGTATTTTCTAATTTCTGCTGGAACTGTGTGGACTGCTTTGTTGTGGATGAATGTTTGTACTTTAAGTACCAAAATGACTTAATGCCTATGAAAGGTAAATTAAACATGCTGTTACAGAGCTTATTTTGGGCCTTGCCCTCCTCTCTGGTACTCTTTTTCACAAATTTTCCCTGTGCTCAGTGGGCACAAATTAAATGTTGTGTAATTTTAAAATTTCACTAGTAGGTTGCAAGTGAATGGTATGTCAATCACTTTTCCAAGGTGGTCAGCTATGAGGATGAAGGAAAATCATGTCAGAAATATGGAGGTCGTTTTCTTCCTGGCAGAAATATTAACTATATAAACCACCAAAGATGCTAACAATGTAGGAGTTAATGAAGCATCTATTTCTCATAAATAGATCAAGATAGGCATTTTTTGGTAAACTTAGCAATAGGTATTTTGATCAAATTTGTTATTTAAAAAGAACATCTCTATTTCATTAGCAGTGTGCTCAGGTGGCCAAGAAGGCCAATGGCATCCTGGCTTGTATCAAGAATAGTGCAGCCAGCAGGACCAGGGAGGTGATAGTGCCCCTGTACTCGGCACTGGTGAGGCTGCACCTCGAGTACTGTGTTCAGTTTTGGGCCCCTCACTACAAGAAGGACATGGAGGTGCTGCAGCGTGTCCAGAGGAGGGCAGCGAAGCTGGTGAAGGGTCTAGAGCACAAGTCCTATGAGGAGCGGCTGAGGGAACTGGGGTTGTTTAGCCTGGAGAAGAGGAGGCTGAGGGGTTGCTCTCTACAACTACCTGAAAGGAGGTTGTAGTGAGGTGGGGTTCAGTCTCTTCTCCCTAGTAACGAGTGATAGAACGAGAGGAAATGGCCTCAAGCTGCGCCAGGGGAGGTTTAGGTTAGACATTAGGAAAAACTTCTTCACCAAGAGGGTGGTCAAGCACTGGAACAGGCTGCCCAGGGCAGTGGCTGAGTCTCCATCGCTGGAGGTATTTAAAAGATGGGTAGACGTGGTGCTCGAGGACATGGTTTAGTGGTGGACTTGGCAGTGATAGGTTGACGGTTGGACTCGATGATCTTAAGGGTCTTTTCCAACCTTGACGATTCCATGATTCTATGATTCTATGATATGTTGTTATAAGGACAGAATATTAAAAATCTATACATTTTAATAGATCTAGAGCATCATTCATGTCAAAGAACCTGTCCTTCTGCGCAGTCACCCTTGCATGTTTTTCTGATATCTGCTTGAGTCTTCTGAAAATGATTGATGGATTAAACACTCCCATAGAGATCCACTCTGTTTAAAATTAATTTAAGACAATTCCCTGTTTCCTCAGTTCCTAAAACCTGTCACTTCCTTATGTGGTCCCATTTTGAGGCTGCATAGACTACAGGAGTATCTTACCTGTACAGCGGGTGTATTGGTGCAGTGTTTCTGTGCAGTCTGCCTGTGAATGGATCTGACTGACTGGCTAACTAACTGACTACAACTTCCTATCTTCTGAAAGACTTTCTTCGCTTGTCAGTAGCACTGTGTAATTCTATACTGAGTTCCAGAGGGGGAGGAATGCTGAAGATGGCTTTAGCTAATTGGGAACCAATAAAAAAGCCTCCTTCATGTCACGGTGCACACCACTTTCTCGTTAGAACTGTCGCACACCGTTAGCTGTCAAAGTCTGAATCTTTGTGGTCTCAGAGGTATAAAATTCAGCCTACATCCCAGTATTCTGATACATGGCAAAAACAATCTGGTGAATGCCATACAAGCCTTTACTTCGCCAGCTGCCCCTAAGTTAATACTCTTGATGATCCTAAACTGCTGCCATTTGACACAGAAAGGTTATGCTTTTCAGCGTCTTTATCTTGCGTTGTGTAGCTTCATGAGTCACTGTATTTGCTTTGTCCAGTGAGGAGTGCCTCAGCTGCTGAAACAGGGTTCTGCTAGGCAGACCAACCTGGGAAAGTGGACTTATTTTTCAACTTAGTGTATTTCTTAGTGACCATCTTTCCAGAGGTCTCAACTGCAGTGACCTTAGGGCATTTTATTGACCTTGAAAGAGCAATTACCTAACTAAGGCACATCTGGCAGCCAGAAAAGGGGTATTCTAAGTTGCATAACATTAAGTTTCTTTCCTGAAGAATCCTTTTCAGTAGATTTATCTTTTTCCTCCCTCTGTAAGCCTTGCACTCCATGAATAATCACACATCGAAAGGTTAAAATTCCAGTACAATTTTTTTTTTCCATCTTGCATATGGCTAAGACCGCCAGATAGTCTCTATGGCTGTTCATGTTAATTCGCTAAACTTTTAAAGATAAAGATATTTCTGAAAGGAGAATGTCTAATTTGATGGTGATTGGTATCACGATAACCAGACTGTTAGTGTAGTTTTATGACAGTAATTAGAGTATACACTCTACAGTGCTTCAGGTGAGTACATCAGTAACCCTGCTAAAGAACATCTTAATTTTGAACACCTGTGCATCATCTCCCGTAACACTGCTCTCACAAATACCAGGTGCTGCAGCGTTGGGGACGTTCTGTCTGTTGCATCCCACAAAGCAGTCCCTGGTGGACATCCAGTCTGAGGGACACTGAAAACCTATCTTCAAGTTATTATCCACATGAGAGAGGTGATTTCTTGAAGTGGCTCAATGTGACTGTCTATGTGATTATGCTACAAGAAAAATGGTACTTTGCCAGCAATCAGAGATATTCAGCTTATGAAGAACATACATACATGCATGTTTAACCCTCCCTCCATCAATATATGATGTGTGCCATCCTTTGTACAAACCAGAAGGCAAATGAGGTGGGGTGGGATGTGTGCATGGCCTGTAGGTATAGTTTCAACCAAAACTTCTCTACCCATGTGTTAATAAGTTTGTGGACAACACATCACAAACTGCAATTTCATTGCCTCCCAAGCCCTGGGTCACTGAACTAATTTTTTTCATTTTTAGGTAACTTAGCATAATAAAACTGTGTATGTTTCAGGTTTATGTAGTACCCATTTCTACTTGGATTCAGATCTTTTAAATGAACGTTTAAAGTTTGCAAGCAGAAGGCGTAGGGAAAACTAGGGTCAAGTTTTTTGCTCTAACATCACTATTCTTGTGAAATGCAAGTGAATTCTACAAGTTAATAGGGGAAGGGTTTCTCATCCATGATAGATCAGGACCTGGAACTCTAATATAGGTCTTTATTCAGCAAAGTACCTGATGTCACAAATGTATTTAGTTTATCTGCAGTACTCGAAAAGTCACACTCACAAGGAAATGTGTCAGAGAATGTTAAGAGAAAGAGGTATGTTAATAAGAATCTCACAGGGAAGTTCATTATGTAAAATATAGATTGAGTGCTAGTGGTCTCCTAATTCTAGCACTGACATGACAAATTGATTTATACACCAAGACTTTGTGTAGGTGTAATAAATACTGTGATAAAATGCTTTACCACTTCAGACTTTTCACACATCTGTGTTTCATTCTGACCTGTTTCTTCACCGCTGATGAGTCCTCTGTCAGACCTGGATACGTCTTCTGATTATCTGTCCATCTCAATTCTTCCAACCCTTTGAAAACAAATTTCAAGTTTCTGAATGCCACCATGGCAATATATTTTGCCTACTGACACTAGCGGAAAGCAGTTGTTGCAGAATTAGAATGAGTCAAGAGCATGGACACAGACCCTGGGAGAATGCCATAAACCACATTCACAATGGTTAGATTTGTTGACTTTATGGATTTTAAAATTGGTGTTGGACAGAGTTAGTGAAAGGCTTACTGGCATGAAAAATTTCCAGAAACTGAAAGCCTACAATTCTGAATAGAAAAAAAACCAGACTTGATTACAGCTCAACATAATACTTTCCTTCCAAGGAATAGAAAAAAAATCACTTTTGGTTATAAGTCTATAATTTTTAAAAGTTCTGCTTAGTTTACAGTATAAATAATTTCAGAAAGCCAATAGCATCCTGGGCTGCATCAGAAGCGGCATGGCCAGCAGGTCCAGGGAGGTGATTCTCCCCCTCTAATCCACTCTCATGAGACCCCACCTGGAGTACTGTGTTCAGCTCTGGGGTCCTCAGTACAAGAAGGACATGGACCTGTTGGAGCGGGTCCAAGAGGAGGGCCACAAAAATGATCAGAGGGATGGAACACTTCCCCTGTGAAGACAGGCTGAGAGAACTGGGGCTGTTTAGCCTAGAGAAGAGAAAGCTCTGGGGAGACCTTTTAGTGGCCTTCCAGTACTTAAAGGAGGCCTACAGGAGAGATGGAGAGGGACTCTTTATCAGGGAGTGTAGTGATAGGATGAGGGGTAACAGCTTTAAACTGAAAGAGGGTAGATTTAGATTAGATATTAGGAAGAAATTCTTTACTGTGAGGGTGGCGAGGCACTGGAACAGGTTGCCCGGAGAAGTTGTGGGTGCTCCCTCCCTGGAAGTGTTCAAGGCCAGGCTGGATGGGGCTTTGAGCAACCTGGTCTAGTGGAAGGTGTCCCTGCCCATGGCAGGGGGGTTGGAAGCAGATGATCTTTAAGGTCCCTTCCAACACAAACCATTCTATGATTCTATGATTCTGTGATAACTGAGTAGTAGGAATAGGTGTAACTTTAGAAGTGGTAGGTCAACACAAGAGATACAAAACAGTAGTGATAATTCTGAAATGGCATAGTTCAAATATTTTATATACAGTATTATAGGAGAAAGGCCTCTTTCCTCCATGCTTTCCTCCATGCTTCTGCATTAAAATTAGTCTTCCCCTTTCAGATCCCTTTTAGTCAAACCCAGGATAGGACCAGAATTACATTAATGGTATTCATGGTAGCAGACTTACAAACTGTACTGTGGAGTTCATTAGTGGGAACTTGAAGATGGTGAAGTCTACCGAGCAGTGGCTTTGAGCTCTTAAGTGGAGACACAGGCAAAATAGGCAGCATGTTCTCATGGCTAGACATGAGGCTGTCTTTGACAAGTACGCAGTCGATGTTTTCTGTAATGAACAACTTTTTTGTAATATAGAAAATATTTAACTTCTGTCTGGATGGACACTCATGCTGAGTGGCACAAAGACATTAAGGAGACACTAGCATGTTCTCCTAATTTTATTTTGATTATACATTTCTTTAAATGCATTATGTTTTGTTTATAGCCTGGCTTTGTATAATTCTATGGACAGAAAGAGTTGTTTCCCACAATGCATATAAATATATATATATCACTATCAAAAATACCTGTCCATAATTGGCCTGAGAGCCTCAAAGGAGTACTCTGGTAACTGCCAAATCTTCCTTGAGCCTCTTCCCAGACAAAACGGTGATTTGTAACACAGGCTTTTGTGTAATCAGCGTAAAAAAATGTGAGGGAAGAGCCAAGAGCATTGTGCATATTATTCTACTATTTTATGAAACATATGTTGGTCACAATTAGATGTAGTTTAAATCTGATTTATGTTTGAGGGAAAGCAATTTAAATATGACTTCTATTTATTTCATTACTGATCATATTAACCATGATAATTATCTATTTCAAAATGTTACAGGTGGAACTTAGAATCACTTGGCATTGCTGTTAATTTACCAGTTATCACTCAATCTGATATCACATAAGTTTCTGCAGCTTTGGCTACCATTTTTGATAATCCAGTTCCCTCCCAGCTGAATACATTTTTTTAACTTGAGGTAAAGTAGCCTATTTTCTCCTGAAATAAACCAATATGGACAGGACTTGGCATTGCTGTTGATTTTATCAGCAGCTCTCATGTTTTCCATGGTACAAAATAATCAATGTGTATTCTAATCACTTTTATCTATTTTAATTTTTTAAGTAACATATCATGTGACATATTTTTCTTTCACATATCATGTCTAATTCTTGTTGAATATTTACTTCAAATATTTTCAGAAACTTTGTTACTAATTTCCGAGATCATTTTTTTGCTTTACTGGTTTCAACGGAAGGAATCCAAAAGCCTATCTTCATTAATGTTTCTCAGTCTTGTGATAATTAAAATGGGTAGGCAATTATCTATTTCCACTGTCTGGTTTGCAGAACTTCATATATTGAATGTTTGATCTTAAATGCATCAACGGTCTTCTAGAGGCTGTATATTCATAAAAGGCAGTATTCATTTTTGACAAAATCTGTTTACAGCTGTTGAACCATACTGTAAGCTCTAGGCCTTTTCCTTTCATCTTGATACTGTCAACCACATTAATTCATGCTTACTACTTTCCATATAACTCATGTGCTAAAGACAGGATTTCAATTCTTTTCCTAATATTTTATGTGGTTTTGATTCAATGGACATAGACATGATTTTGTTTTGTTCCTAATCTGTTTCTTGAGTCTTTGAAAATACTATTGGGATAGAATTTAAATCCTGCTGTGGTAAAAAAAATAAATCAGTATTTCCTTTGACTCTGGTTGCAGCTTAGATTTTGCCAAAAATTCAGTCACTCAACAATTCAGACTCTATTTATTTCAGCTATCCCTATTTGATTCCTCTAAATGCTCTTCTTTACCCTTATCCACAAATCGAATTTTGTGTTTTAACAGTAGCTTTCAGAGCTCTTCATTTAATATGGTTTACAACTTATATATGTTGATTTTTGTAACTTGGCTTATAAGTGATGGAGTGGTTTACAGGAATGGAGCAGATGATAGAGATGATTACTACCTCTACTCTAAAAAGAGTACACAAACGAGGCTGCTTGGCATTCTTAGTTGAACATACCTTTTCTCTGTCTTTAATACCTGATAACTTAAAGCTTTGAGGATCTTAATTGAACCAATGCATTAACTAAAAAAAGAACCAAAGCTGGCAGAATTAGAAAGGGAGGTAGGAAGGATGTTATAAACCACTGAATTAAACAAGAATACAAGTAATTACTCCTAAATCTCCTGGCAGCAATGTGTTAGAAGATCATGTTCTGGGGAATATGAACCTAGCCAGTAAGAAACCATAATTTCTTTTTCTAAAAATTATAAGCAGAAACTTTCAAAACACAAAATCTTTGCATGCATTCTAAAGTAGCTTTTTTAAAAACTGAATTATGATGAAGATTAGTTATCAGACCAGAAGCCAGTTACTGCAAAGAAACTTGTAATAAAAACCTTATTAGAATCATGGAATCATTTAGGCTCGAAAAGACCCTCAAGATCATCAAGTCCAACCGTTAGCCTAACACTGCCAAGTTCACCACTAAACCATGTCATCAAGCACCACATCTACCCGTCTTTTAAATACCTCCAAGGATGGGGACCCAACCACTTCCCTGGGCAGCCTATTCCAGTGCCTGACAACCCTTTCAGGGAAGAAATTTTTCCTAATATCCAATCTAAACCTCCCCTGGTGCAACTTGAGGCCATTTCCTCTTCTCCTATCCTTACTTGGCAGAAGAGACCGACCCCCACCTCGCTACAACCTCCTTTCAGGTAGTTGTAGCGAGACCATAAGGTCTCCCCTCAGCCTCCTCTTCTCCAGACTAAACAACTCCAGTTCCCTGCATTTGTTATAGGCAAGAGAGAAGAGTTCCTGCAATTAATCTACATACCTGATGATACTTTGAAAGTGCTAATTTACCAAAGCTAGGGAAAATGATGTGTGATGTATGGAATAAAAATAAGCACAGAGTACTGCAAAGAAAAACTACAATCTTTAAGTAATATATTAGATCAAGAAGAAAAGATTCAGTAACAAAACAGATTTGGCTAAAAGTTCATCTTGACTCAGTAGCAAAGGGAAGGGAATGGAAATGCAACATACAGAAAAAATTAAAAAGCTAGTCACAAATCATAGGAATTGAAAGGTAAGGAGTACAGAAAATGTTAAAGGGAAGTTTAAATACCAACGGCTCTTAAGGATAAGGTGACACTAAAAAGGCAGATATTTTAAAGTACATTAGAATATATTAGCAATGTTACAGATCCTACATGGTTTTCCCAAATGGTAAAACATGATGATGAAGAACTCCTGAAGCAGGCATACCAGATGCTGATATCTGGTATATGTCTGAAGGGAACATAGCGAGGTGCTGTCACGTGAGCATGATTAAATACTTTCTAATCCATTAGTAACTAGAGATAATTGTGAATAATACTGAGCAGGAATTAAAACAGGCCCAGATAACTTGCAGCCAAAAATTCTGAGGAGGTCTTGTTCTGTTTGATGTGAAATTTTAATAAATCATGAACTCCAAGAGAAATACCAGAAGACTGGAACAGTGCTGCTGTTGTGCTACTATCAGTTGTACTTCATTTAATTAAACACTGGCATCAGTCAGCACAAGTAAACACCCTGATAAATTTTCAAAAACATTTGCCTGAATGTTACTGAATGCTTTATGATAAACTGAAGAACAGGATGAGAAGTGATATAATCAGGCTTCCTGTTCCAGCTCTGCGATAGCTGTGGTGTGATCCAGTGGAAATGGATTCATTTCTGTCTTGCCTTTCACATAGGGGTGGTGGAACACAAGGAGTAAAAAGAGTCCATCCAAACAGGCTTTTGTGGGAGGTAAGGCATTAATTTTAGTGAAGTTTAGACTACGTGATAAAAGATAATATAAAAATGCAAAACTTTATTGTATTTGCCTGCAACAGAAACATGTATTTTTTCCAAAACATCTTTTACTCCAGTATGTTTTTAAGTCCCTCTTTGAACCTGCAGCTATTTAATGTGTGTATCAGCACTGTAAAAATACTTGAACCTGACAGAATTTGAAGACTGCTGTTAGGACTCATCGTTGTAACAGGAGATGGTGGGTTTAATTCCTCCATAGATACTGAAACATTTATGTAACATTAATTCTAATTCGTGGTTTTAATAGTAAAAATATGGGATATCTTTCCTCATACAACAGGATTGCAGGCTTGTAGTTAAATGTGCATTAGCTCCTTTATTCCTGCACACCATAAGCCTTTACAAAACAGAACATTAGTAAATCTTAACACCAGCACGCATGTGTGGAGTTACTCAGGAAAATTTTCCTATGTGGTCAAGCCTTTAGGATTTAAGAGAGGAGTCTTTCTCTTATCCTCCAATTTACAAGAATTCCTTTGCTTCCTCATTTGCTCATCTTCCTTAATGTCTTTTTTATTTCTCTCATGAGATAAGGTACGCCAGCAGTTTTATTCTACTCCCATCATTTTTTGTTTGTTTGCAGCATTAGGATAGTGGGTAACTTCACATTGCAAAGACGAGATCAGCCTACCATGCAATTAAATTGGCAAAATTTGGCCATGGTAAGTCTCAGTTATCTGTTAGAAAGAACCCTTAGCTGCTGCTGCTGGTTGTTTCCAAAGTACTCCTACTGCAAGGACCAGTTTTGCCTTTTGAGAGTTAGACTGGTTTGTGATTTGTGTCCAATTAATTGTTCACTTTCTAAGTGCTATTTTAATTGGTATCATTTAATCCAGACATTTCTGTTAAGAGTATATTAAATCATGTGTACTTGGAAGGTGGTTGAATCTGGGATATTTTTCACTGCACCAGTATTTGGGGTCATTAAACCTGTCAAACTTGTTCGGGCCAGTAAGAAAGTTTCTCTGAGTCCCTTCCTTTTAAGGAGCGCCGCTACTGAGCACTGACATGCACAAAGTACACAGAGTGCCAAAGAAAATAAACAAGTCAGCTGGAGTGAAACTTTATCACTGTGTAAAATAACAAAACAAATAGAAACTAAACCACCCACCCTAAAGAGAAAGCCACACATGATTGTTAGTGCAAAACTGAGTTTATTTTAATCTTCCAATTTTGAAACATGCATAACATTTGAGGTCTGTTTCTCTTTCAATCTCTGTATCCTACCTAGCTGTTTACTCCTAAGAAAAATGGATATAAACCACTACCAAATAAAAATCCTGTATCCATTTTTCACAGGTTAAAATGATCATGCTCTATGAAGGCCCAGAAAAAAACAGATTTCTCATTTTTTCAGTACATCTTGAGTGAATGACAGCAGGATTTCCAATGCCCTTCTACCACTGCTCTCACTCATATTAGGTAAGAACATATTCTTAGCTAGAAATAGTTAAGAAAAAGTGTATACGTAATTTAGGAGTAAAACTGAAATATTATTGGTATCAGGTATTCTGCCTTGAAGTTCTCTCTCCATCTCAACAATACCCCAAAAGCCACTGTGAGCCATTGGAAAAAAAACCCACCACTTTTAAAAATAGCAAAACTGAAGTGGCTTCCCGCATTGAACCTGCATTGATACATTTTTGCTCATGTTTTTTCTAAAGCATGATCTGCCCCACTTTTATACTCATTACCTTTTTTTATTCAACCAACTACTTCCATTTAAAGCACACAATAAAATACGAGGTTATGAAACATCTACAAGTTCCTTCTACTGTAGCTGTTCTCCAGGTCCCTACCTCTACCCAAAACCACAATATCCACTCTCTTCCTGGTTGCTACAGAGCACTGTTTCTTGGTCTTTTTAGTTGATACCCTCCTGATTTGAAAATGACGTTCACTCTCAAGGAAGCATAATAACAATGAAAACCTGATCAGCAGTAAACAGCAGTATATGATTTTGTGTGGCTTGGCCCTTGAAGAGTAACAATGGGCAAGCAGAAGAAAGAGGGAAGTACCTGTAGGGGTTTTATATTTGGTTACAAGATATTCACTAAAAATGACTTCTGACTGTCCTCTGTGAGGTCAAACCTAACTACCACCCCACTTAAGAAAAAGGAGTGATTTAAAACTTTTCCTACCTACATGCGAGCACAGCTTTTTCAGCTACTTTTCAGCAACGTGGGCATGTCAGATAATCAGACATTTGAGTTCTATGCATTTTTACATCACAGCTTTTTAAAAACCCCAAACCTACCCTTAGCAAAACATATACTTTGTTTAGCTGAGTGCAGGACTTCCACCACTGATGCTTATTTATATTATAACTCGCTCAGAACTGAATCTTTTTTCTGAAATCTTATCTGCTCTTAAGAAAAACTGTACTGACACCAACCTTTTACCTACCCCTTAGTTTTTGGCAGCCTTCTCAGGATTGTTAGGGAGTTCATATGCCTGCATCTGTGGGAGCAGGCACATCTGGTTAATGGTGGATCAGCCAGAGGAGTTAAAGGGAAATGTGCTGCGTGCTAATAACTGGTCTAGAAAATACCACTAAGTCTTCATGTTCTGCACAGGCTCTTGGAATCTAACTCTTCATAAAGCCTAGAGGCTGCTACAGACAAAAGTGGCTGCCCGGTACTTTGAGTGGCTGTATTTCTCTTCAGCTGCACCAAGAGAGATGTAGCAGCATTTTGGATAAACAAAGCCCTGAGGAGCTCAGCAGAAAATATCGATAGCCTTGTAACCGGCACAATTCTATTACTCAGCTACAGGATAATCAAACCGTAAGCAGTGCAAGTTTATTCAAGATAGCAACAAGTAAGCTGGAAAAAATAGCACTGGTGATTGGAAGAAAGCTTAAGAATATCACATATATGTTAGTTCCAGGAATAAATTGCCCAAAGGATTTCCTACATTATACTAACTTGTTCTTAGATGAGGAAATAGGTGAAATAAAGTGTAATACATTAGGAAGAGTTCTTCAGCCTGTTAAAAAAATTACAGGTAGGGAACTCCACAGTCACTAAGAAATTGTTTTGAACTTGACTGCGTTATGGCACAAAAAACCCCCTCGTCTAGAAGCCTAACCCTGCTGCCCATAAGAGATGGGAATCTGTGTAGCTTCCCTTTTCCTCTCCCTTCCTTTGGCTGTTGCATTATGATGCTTTCTTGTTGTTGTTGCTAAAGAATCACTGATGAGGAATTGTGACCCTCCTCCACTGAAAAAGGAGTTTTTATTGACACTTCTTAAGTGAACCGATGTACTTCTGTGGAACCATGGAGGAAAAACTCATATAGTACAATCCTGAAAACTCTTCTGTAGATGCTTGTTTTTGCTTTTGAATAATGCTAATAAAGGTAAGAGATATACAGTAAGAACAAATTTGGACTTTGAATTTTTTCCTTGGAGAGCCAACCCTAATGTGGGAACAGAGATATGATGTGAATTTTCAAAGTTGTTAGCATAGTGGGAATTGTACTGCTGTGTACACCATTCTGTAGTTCACCAAAAAAACCCCGATTCTGACACTTATCTCAAACTGTATGTACTGGTCATCAAATACTATTAGACAACGCAAATATTTACTTGCACTAGCAATGAATAACATTATTCAGAGAACAGCCACCTTTGTATGAAACACCAGGATCAGCAAATTCAGAGGATCCTGACTTCTTTAAAACCTGCCTGCATTCTTTCTTATGTCAGGAAGATATTCTGAAAAGTTACTAGCATTAAAAAGTATAAAAATATTTAGCTTTCATACTATGAAGCAACTGCTTTATAATTACTTACTCTCATACATTTAATTGGTAAAAGTGGAGACAATTGTTTTCCATGGACCTAGAAATACTAAGCTTTGATTTAAAAACATATTTTACATTCACAATATAAATACATGCAACTGCCTATGGGGAGGAAACCAACAAATCAACCACTTATGCTTGTTTAAAGAAATATTTGCTCATCTTTCTATTTTCTAATGGTTTCACCTACCACTGTTGCATAAACTTTGAGTCAAAAGCTTGTTGCTTGTTATTAAATGCATTTAAAACTCTGCAAGTTCAAAAGTTCAAGTATCATTACAAGGTTTATTTTCTTTAGAATAAACCAGTAGAGAAAAAAATGATAGGAGGATGACAAAGAAAAGAATCAAACTCTAAGCAAACTTTGAAAACATGCACAGAGAAAGTAAAGCTGAGAAAAAAAAAAAATTAATGCATACACAGTGTTATTATAAACCTGAGGATCTAGCTCCTGTGCAATAAATGTTTCTCCCTCCCCCCCAAAAAAAACCCCAAACAAACAAAAAAACACCAGAAAAAAAATGCTTTCTGCACCTGAAATAACCTGGAAAAGAGACTTAAAAATCATGTGCTGATTTTGCAGACCTTCAGTAGAGTTAGAAGGTCATAAACATTATATTCTCCACTGTTTGCAAACTTGTAAATGAGTGTCAAGCTCTGGGACACTGGGTACGATGTAGTGTTACATTAGCAGGTGTGCCCTAAGACAGCTATGGAGATGATTCTGCCCAGAGAACAGAAGCGGCTGAACTGAAAAAAAAAGCCCTGAAGCCATGGGATCTCTCGCCTGAAGGAGTTCCCACCTCGACTACCCTCAGCATACAGTTTTATTTGTAATTTTAGCACAAGTGAATACATAACTCTTTGGTGCTACGGTAGTCGAGCAGCTTGCTTGCAGTTCCATGTCCTCAAAGGAGACGGTGATAATTGCTCCGTAATAAGTCAGCTTTTTCTATATTAAGGAACAGCAAACATGTCTTTTGTAATAATGCTGCTAATTGCTGCCTCCCTGTATGACCGCAGACCTTGAACTACTTGTAGCAGGCAGAAGCAACGCAAGTGTTGCGTCACCACGCGACACGGTCGGCGCCCGGGACATCGGCGGGGCGCCTGCAGCAGCCTTGTGTCAATGCTTTACAGCTGCTCTGAAGTTTTACTACTGCAGGCAGGCATGCCTTAGATGTGAAAGATCTTCCAGGACTGTATTCCTTACAAAACACAAGCCAGGAAGTTAAATGCTAGATTCAGCTATGGAAGCGAGGTGTGAAATACAGCTAATTAGAAAAAACCCTCCAAAATGAAAGCCCGTCGACGCCAAAGGCAGGCACGTCCCCCCCCGCTTTCACAGCTTCCACCCTTGTTGAGAAGCAAAGTTGTTAGGTGGGAAAAAGCAAAGAAAGCCCGAGGTACGGGGCTTGACAACACCGGCCGCAGGCAGCCGCGGCGCGGAGCCCGGGGAGCCGCAGCTCCGTGCTGCCGGCCAGCCTCCCCTTCCCCTTTGGTTTGTTGGGTTTTTGTTTTGGTTTGGTTTGGGTTTTTTAGTTATTTTGGGGGCTTTTGTGTGTGTGAGAGTGTTTTTTGTTTCGTTTTGAAGCAGCCGGCTCCCTCCGCCTCCCGCCCCGCCAGGCCCCGGCGCGCCGCAGGCTGCCGGGCGCCCCTCTCCGCCCCCCAGGCTCCCAGCGCCGCGGGAGGAGGATCCTTCCCGCCCCGCCGGAGCAGCGGCCCGGCCGCGCCTGCGGCCGTTACCCGGCGAGAGGAGGCGGCACCTGCCCGACCCGGCCCCGCGGCCCCTCCGGCGGCGGGAGGGGAGGCGGCAGCCCCTTGCCGCGGCGGGGGGGACGGCTTTCCTCCGCTCCGCTCCGGCGGCGGGAGCCGGGGGCGCCGGTGGCCATGGCCGGCTGCTGCCTCTCCGCCGAGGAGAAGGAGTCGCAGCGCATCAGCGCGGAGATCGAGCGGCAGCTGCGCCGGGACAAGCGGGACGCCCGCCGGGAGCTGAAGCTGCTGCTGCTGGGTGAGTGCGGGCCGCCGCCGCCGAGCTGCCCGCCCCGGGGCGGGGAGACACCGCGTCCCGGCCGGGGTCTGCTGCTCCGGCGGCCTGCTGGCCGCTGCCGGCAGCGGCTCGTTTAAAGTTTCGGCCGGCGGTACCTGCGTGCGGCAGGGCTGGGGGGGGGGGGGCGGCAGATTTTTCTAGCCCGGTGCGCGTAGGGTTGCTGCCTGGGGGGTTTCTGTCGAGAGAAACCAACCCAACCCAGATGTGGCCAGGCAGCGTGAGGAGGCCATGGTGTTCCACACGGCGATGCTGTGGTAAGGCAATGGTGAGTGACAGGTAACTGCAGGCTGCGGAAACGGCGTTTACGTGCCTTACCCCGACGCCTGGCCTGTCCCGTGTCCCGGAGAGCAGGGTGGTGCTGGGCGCTGGTGTCCCCAGCACCGTGCGGAAGGCCCGCCGGTGAGGAGCGGGGAGAGGCTGCGCCAGCCTGCCGGGCCCTGCCGGCGTGCCCCTGTCCGGAGCGTCGCTCCTGGGGCATCGTTTCCTACATCACCCACTTGGCGTTTTCAGTGAGCGCTGTTTCACTGGTGGTAATTCAGCTTGGCGGAGGTGTCGGTGACCGCTCTAGTGCAGATGAAGTTGACAGCTTTAAGCTGTCTCTAGCTGTTGCTGCTCCACGCAGGGGCTGAACACACCCTCGGTGGAGTTCCTGCTGCTCTGATACCGGCTTGGGGGGGAAACAGCCCACAGCAGTGGCTGAAAGAAAACAAGAAACATCTGATACGAAGTCTTAGCCAAAGGTGAAGCAACCTTAATCTAGGAAAGATTTATTTTTCTGCGATGGCTGTGTGTGCCCAAACAGCTCAATGCAGCAGCTCTCAGGTGTCCAAGCTCCCAGTGTGGGAACAGCTTCTCTTGCTATAACCAGCACCCAGAAAAGAGGTCTGTGTCTGCAGTGCTGTAAGTCGGCGAGCTAGTGCTACCATCTACCAGTGCACATACTCCCTTGCTAGAGACTCTGCCTTCGTCTCTGCTGGAGACGGGTCAAGATACAGCAGCTTGCATAAGGTACCTCACCAAATAACCAACCAGGCCTCAAACAGTAAGTTTTTAGGAAGAGTGAACAAAACTGTAGGTCAGAAACTAAGTTTAAACAGGCTGCTCGCAATGTTGAATTACAAAATGATTTTAACGTGGAACTGATTTAAAAAAAATGAAAGCCCAGAATAGTGACTCACCCTCAGTGCCATATGTCTGGTTTGCTATTGCCTTTGCCTATTACCTGTGTAGAAATCTGTGGTTGACTGATGCAACAGTCTAAACTGACGTCTGCTGGATTTTGCAGTGAATATTTATAAGAAATAAGAATTGTCTGTTAAAAACTCCTCTAGTGCAATGTTTTATCTGTGCTGCTGATGACTTAAAAGATTGGAAAGGAACTTTTGTTCCAGTTTACTTTGCTTCAGTATAATGCCCTACCTTTAAGCAATTTAAATGTTATAATGTCTACTGTTTTCACACTTTCTCCTCTGTTTGCTTTTGAGATATCACACACTGTGCAGTGTTACTTTGCTTTAACTGAAAATACTGTGTGTGTTTTTCTATATTCATTTACTGTTTTTGCCAGGAAAACAGGTGAGCATGAGAACAGTTGGGTTTGTTTTGAAAAATGTGGGACTAACAAAAAAAAAAAAACACAAACCAAAAACCTTACATTATGACTCTATATTTTTTCTTATTGAAATAATTGTAAAACACACCTTCTCCAGCCGTATGCAGCAGTGTATGGCTATGATTGTTGTATGTTGTGCACAACAATTGAAAGAATTGTTGGACGGGTTGGCTGTTTGAATGTAAAGCAGAATATACAAATAATACTTATGATTTGGGGTAAAGCATAATTTTATAGTTTTTTGAACGAGAAATAGCAGATTCTTAGTGTGATTTTAGTAAAGGATACAGGAAAGTAAATGGAAAAATAGAACCTAGTAGGCAAATCATAAGGAGCTGCTCCATCTAGTAACTGAGTTCATAGACCTCATATCAGAGATGAGATGAAATTTTTAACTGAGGGTGGTGTCCTTAGGTAACTCCTGGCTGCATTCCTGTGGACAGCTTGGTCAACATTGTTGAGTCATGGTGTGGAGAGCCCATGGATGACCAGCTCTGAGAGGCTTCGTTCCGGAGTCTGGATTTCTCCAACCCTTGAGTTATTTAGATGAAAACAATTTTCATAGCTATCTCAAAGGAAAGCTTTTGGGTAGACTGAGACTTAGGTTTGATGGAGAAATTAAGAGTGAAATCCCATGTCCCTGTTAGCCATGAAGCCAAATGAGGCTATTGGTTTGTTTTGATGGCAAACCTGTCCACTACAGTATTTGAGTCCAAATTTAAAATTGTAAGCAACTGTAACTAACTTCAAAGGGCAAAAGTAAGTTTGACTACTGTCTGTGTTCGTCTACTGATTCTTGTTGCACCACGATCAGCTTCTCCTTCTTTAAAAAGTACTTTATTTGCTTGTTGTAGTGCAAACCCATTAAGGAAAACCTCAGGTGGAGCAGTAATATTACTCACTCATACAAAAAGACTGCAAACCTGTTAGAGAAGTAGTATGCTTTTAAAGAAGAGACCTTTCAAAAGCACTCATCTGTGGCAGTCCTTGTGGGTCTTGGGGGAATACCAAGCCTTTTTTGAAACTAGCTCTTGCAGTAAACAAACTAAACCTTAGTTCTTACCTAGGTGAGACGTTACCAGTATATGTAATACTGTAAGGAGGGTAACTTGTTTGTGGTAGTAATTAGGATATTTTCTTGAATATGGATGTAACCATGTAGGTCCAGATATTGCAAATGTACTTTAGAGAGTGTAATTTTAAGCATGTAGTTCTGTTCAGTGAAAAGTAAAAATGCATCTTCTTGTCTGGCAAATTTAGCAGTTCCTTTAGTCTTTTACATGATAGGAAAAAAGGTGGCTATTCTGGATTACTGTGATTCCAGCAATGTTTTGTCGTCAAAAAACGTCTTCAAGGAATGATGTGCAAGAGTGGCATAAACATGACTTCCCTCCTTTCCCTAGCCTGTACTCTCAGCTTCCAGCTGCTCCTGTCTCAGGAGCTTCCTGAGCCACACCGAGATTCTGAGTTTTCAGCAACTCTCAGTGGATTCCTCTTCCATGCATCTACCTAGCATCCTTCTGCCATCCACAGCATTTTGAGGCAGGAGATGGTCAGCTAACCTGTGTTCTGTGTCAAAACCCATGTCCTTCAGTTTTCGATTGTCCTGTTCCTCTTATTTTAAACCTCTTAGTATTTGTTTTGAAAGAGACAGCAGGCTGTCAGTGCCTATTCACTCACCCCCATGCTTCTACTGGTTTTACAGACCTATTATATCCCTCTTCAGCCGTCTGTTTTGCAAGTTGCAGCAAATACGTGATTTTTTTTCTTCACTGTGCCCATGCACATGCATGGCAGTAGTGTGCTTATAAAGGGGGCTATAATGTATTTTGAAAGTTTGATTCTTCTTGAGAAATATACTGGGAAATGGGAATGGGTCTTTTTATTATTTTTTTTAAAATATCAATTTTCATTGTTACCCTTGGATATCTGTTCCCTCCTTGCTTTCCTTCTTTTTTTTTTTGCTTTCCTTCTTTTTTTTTTTGCTTTCCTTTTTTTTTTTTTTGCTTTTTTTCTTTTTTTTTTTTGCTTTCTTTCTTTTTTTTTTTCTTTCCTTGTTTTTTTTTTTCTCTTTCCTTCTTTTTTTTTTTTTTTCCGCTTTCCTTCTCCCCCCACCAGCCAAATGGATCAGGGTTTCCCTCTTGACAGTGGTTGCAGACTTTGGATAGAGCTCAGATTGTTCCATAGTACAGAGACCTTTTGCAGAATTGACCCCATTGCAGACATTATGGGGTCCTAAATAAAGACCCCATTAAAATCTCCTAATTAAAAGGGATTTGTTGCTGGGAGAAGTGGGCATTTTTTAAAAAGAAAACCAAACAAAATTAATATAATGGCTAAGACGACAAATGTTTCCTGGTAGCTTGTAAGAGGACATAATAATTTATAAATAAATACTTAAATTGTGATTGTGAATAAAACTTCAGTGTAAAACCTCTAAGCATGGGGAAGATAATGCTGCTTACGAACACACGTAAGCATCAGACTGTGAACTGTGGGGGTAAGCTCAGGTGGTCCTGCTGAAGGCCCAGTGAGGCCATCTCAAGTGGATTTGCTTCCAGTCTGCATCGTTATAATGGCCGGGTGTGGAGAGGATCATGTTTGACAGGCAGAGTTAGTTCTCAGTGATAAGCGACATTCAGATAGACCAGCTGCTCTTTCTAGGGCTTGTGTAGTGGAGAGAGATGCATTTGGGGAGGTAATCCACAACAGTTTTAAGAAATGATACAAAGGTGGTAGGCTGGCAGTACGTTCACTCCTGATTGGAAGTAGTAAAATGTCCAACCAGACAAGACTAAGACAGTGAAATCAGTGGAATAAGATTGCACTTTTGGTAGACATGCTGTTGTAGGCCTTCATTTTCTTTTAAGCACCTGGAAGAGTTTACATTGATCGTATCACACGTGGGTTGTCTGAGAACCACTTTTTTTTTTTCCTTTCTCTCTAATTTTAGGCCACGCTTTGGCAAGGAGAAAGCGCAGAAAATAAAATCAGGCTTTACTGAAAGCTTTGCTATCGTGCATGGGACGCTGTAGTCACTTAACAATTTTCCCATTTAAAACATAAGCCTAACAGAAGAAATCACGATGCTGTAAGACTGAATCACGTGACACTGTCATTCGCTTTGGAGTTTCTAAGACAGTAAAGGAATTGACCAGCACTGCTTTTTGCATTTCTCAGAGAAGTGTCCTGTATTTAGAGAGAGAGTGAGTACGAGCGTGCAGATTTTAACTGGCGGTAGGGAGTCTTGTGGAGGCTCATCTGTTTCTGGGGGCGGGACAATGGTCTGAAATAGGTGATGGAGTCCTTCTGTGGGATCTGTCTTCCCAATTATGCCAAATAAGAATGAGTTTCTAAACATACTCAGCTACAATCTAGTATGAAACAGTCCAGTTTTACATTTTCACTTACAGCCAGGTGTATGGACAGAAGCACTGTATTGAACCAGGAACTTCCATACAGGTAGATGAAGCACTTTGTGGCATTCGTTGCAGTAGCAAGACATCTCTTTGAACCTTTTGTTTCTTTAAAAGAAGTCATTACATTTCTACAGGAAGCACAAATTAATCTCTCTGAGAACAGGAGAGTTCTAGATGTGTCAGCATAGTTAATTTTTTTGATAGCACTGTGTGGTGGTGCGTTCCTTCCGCCCTGCCCTGGACCACCTTACGATCACTGGGACTCCTGTCAAGGCTTGGCCTTTGAGCAATGAGTCTGGCTATCAGGCCCCCCTTGGTCGTACCAGGCACTCTTCCATGGCTGAGCTGGAGAACAAGAATTCCTTGATCTCACCTGGCATAATCAGTCACCCCTTGACAGCTTGGGGTCATATCATTGTGGATCGTAACTCAGGCGGATCAGTACAGGAGGATTGTACATGACCTGCTGAAGTTAATGAGAACTCAGCAATTACCGACCAGAGCTGTGGCCAGAATGGAAATTTACTGATGCCTAAAGTCAATCATCTCACAACCCTATAAACAGCGGTACCACGGGAGACCCTTTGAGCTCTCCTGGACCGCAGCGGGCTGCACCAGTATCTCCCTCTGAGTAGGACGCCTCTCAGAGCTGCGAACTCTTTAAGTTTGCATACGGAGGCCTGGCGACAGGACCTGGGCTGATCTCCAGTGCCCTTCACTCCTTGAGGCTCAATCTTTGCCCATTGAGGCAATCATTTGAAGTGAGTATTTCAGTGAACGCAAGGGGAGCTTTTGATGGGTACCTTTATTTGCGCATACCAAACTCGCGAGGGATTTTAAGAGGTACCTTTATTAGGCCTGTTGTGTGGTTGTGTGTGTGTGTGTGTGTGTATCGTTACAAATATTGAAGTAAGCTTTATTTAATCACTTTGTAGATGCTAGAGTAACCAATGATTAGTCACTACTAAATTCTTGTGATTCTCTTCTTCCTGTGAACAAACCCTAAATTGCTGCTAAATACATACAATCCTTAGCCATAAACTGTTGTCCAAGTCTGAGACTAGGACTGGATCCAGCCACACCTAGGCTCTTCTCTGAGAAGGAGTTTAGAAAGCAAGGGGGTCCATTCTGAACCTTGTGGCTCAACGGGAGGGCTTCCTTTACACCCCTTGTACTTCCTTCTATCTCAATCTCTCCCCCCGCCCCTCTTTCTCTCTCTCTACATATATTCCATTCATTTAATAAGTGATAGAGTGAACCTTGCCATTGAACTTTGCTAAATCACCCTTTTATGAATTTCTATTAAAATCACTATTTGCAAATATCTGTGGTGGTGATTATTTAAGCAACTTAATGGCTCATTTGCTGCACACTGGGCAGACTGGTATTCATGGATGTGATAAAATACAACTTATTATTTTTGAGTAGTGGCATAGGAATAAGAAATGTGTCTATGATGAAACTGATTTGAATGTGCACGAGTCGGAAAGATACAGAGAAAGGAAATATATCCACGTCAGTCTAATGATGGTAGAGTCCATCTTACCAAAGTCCTTAGTAGATCAGTCTGTTAATCTAAACCAGCAGACTGTATAAATTAATCCGAAATAAACATCTTTGGATTTAATATAAGCTCAAAGAGGCAAGATTGAGCATGTAGAGTGAATAGGATTTTTTTCTCAGCACACTAATGGCTTTGCATGTTGGTTTGTCAGTTTTCTGCTGTAGCTCTCACTGAGTTGTAATTACCAGAAACATTTTACTCTTCCATTTTGAATGTGGTTTTTATGCATAATTTTTATTACTGTCAGTAACCAGATCTGTCTGTGGTGAATGAAAGGCTAGTGAAAACCTTAAGGGCTGAGAAAGAGCTGAGTTAATCAGTGAGTGTGACTGTGCCTGAACCCATGTGGGTGTTGAAGGGCACATTCAAGGCATCTTAGCCTGTGCAACTCCATAATTCATTGCAAATACAGACATAAGGTAAACTGCTGCTGTGCCTCAGCTCCTCACTGTTAACGGGCAATAATGGCTCTTGGTTTATATTCCTGGGATATGTGAGCTAGAGGAGTGCTTATATCCTAAGTCATGAGGATGTATCTGATAGTGATTGCTTGCTTTTCTGCAGCCTTCCTTCTCCAAGCTGTCTGCCTGCCTTTGTCAGACATATTTACTGTATCTGTGTTGGCTTCTGTGAACAGATTTTATAAAAAAATGAGGAATCCCTCTGCTTATCTACCTGGTAAATGTGTTCTTTTTTTTTTTTTTTCCTATCTGTTTGAAAATTAATACCAAGAAGAAAGTGTAAAACCACTCTAACTTGAAGAGATGCAAAGAGAGGAGGCTGTCTTAGTTTGAAGAATAGTATTTTGACATGAATGTGGTTAATTCTTGTTCATTTTGTTTTAGTAGTTTGCTAACACAGGATTCCCAAAATTGACTCTAGAGAAAACTGATGCAATGAATGAGTGATGGTTATGCCTTGAGATTCTGATTGTGTACTACGGTTTCTAGGAGTAAATGAGATAATCCATTTCTTCAGAAGCTAATCTGAGCAAATACTTGATACAAATCAATTTCAGTAGCCACAAGCTTCATCGTGATGGGCAGTTGTGGAATATTTATGAACTGTTTGGATTGTACGTGGCTGACTGGCATCATGAAGTCCAGAGACAATGTAAGCATATGTAAGAACAGCTCTATCAGTGTACAAATACATCTTCATTCTTAATTATTTCTGAATCACATTACAGATAGATCAAGGTAGCATCCTTTTTTAATTCAGAAAAACTCAATGTGCTTTAATATTGAGAACCTGATTTTGCAGGGCTGAAGGTAGACTGGTCCCTGGATGAACATGCTGGGTGGCAAAACCAATCACAATTTACAGGAACTAACTCAAACCTTTGCTCAGATTTTTACCCATCATCAGTATGTGTGTCAAGACAGTTAATTTTAGTCAAACTGGATATTATTCCTGAGAAAGGTATGTTGAAGGTATTAAACAATAATTCATGAATTCTCCCCAGGTATCTTTTAATTAAAACAGCCTTTCCACTCATTGAACAGAACAGTTTAAATCTTTCTTTTGACATTATCATTATGCAATTTAAAATGTTTTAAGGATTGTATTAAGATAACATTCCTTTATTTGGAAGTTTAGCAAAATGATCATTAAATGCCAGTGCTTTGTGCCAAAAACATTTTTTGGATATTAGTTGAAAATGCCAGTCATAGTCTAGTATGCTCTGTGGTTCATTTGGGAGAATTTAACTGTTGTGTTTCTGGTTGATGCCATCATTATGAAAACATCAAAGAATTTTTTTTTAAATGTTCAAAGGCATAGGAGTTACTAGACAACTAGTAGTAGTTGTTGTAAGATAAAACAAGCACAGTATTTTGAGGAGGAAGAGGATCACATGGCTTTGTTGCCTTTGGTTTTGTGTTACCTGGTATACAAAACCCATGAAGCATTACTTTGGGAAGGGGGAGATTAGTAGTTAAGAGATGAGGACACAGTCTGTTGAGAATATTTTGCTACCTGTAAGGTCCCCAAAAGGTAATCCACTGAAAGGAATAAAGTGGCATCCCTACAGTTCTTCTATAAAGTGACATTTTACTGTTGACCATTCTGGCTTTTTGGTGAGCCATTGTTTTCCGAGATAGCTACTGTTCATATTCCTTGAAGAAAGCAACAGAACAGAATAAGGGAGAAAATGCAATTGCTTTTGTTTTTGTGACTGCTGTCATAAAGGAAGATAATAGAAATTTTTTTTTATTTTTTTAATTTCATCCCATCTGGCCTTGTTTCCAAAGGATATAATAGCATAATAGGCAAGGCAAAATTAGAATTTTCTGAAATGATTGTTTTACTTAAAAGGGAGGCTAATGAGTAGTATAATGTAATAATCTTTACCCTTCTGAAAGAGAAAGAATGAAGAAATGAACAATTATATTTTTATGATAATGCTATTAAATCTTCTGTTAACTGCTCAGTGATTCTTGTTAGGATTCAGATCACTTTCTTTTACCTTATTGAAAGGGTTAAAAACCACAAGAGCAAGAAAGATGTTGTAAATACCTTAGTCACTTAATTAGATCGGAAGACACCCTGGTGTGATTTAAAGATATTGTGAATACCTTATGGTTTGATGGGATTTAGGGAGTAGCTAGAAGAACAGTTATAAGATAAGGGGGGCTCCGGGGTAATCTCGTTACAGACAACTTGGCCTTGGGAGAACAGATGCACAGAACCATGAAGATAGGAAGACACAGAAGAATGGCAACAATAGCCTTGAAGGACAATGTCTACGTGATCCTAGGACTGAGTTTGCACAGAAGCAAGGGTCAATCAGCGAGCACAGTGAAGAAGACTATGAGCCGTCATCTGAAGACCCCCAAAGACCACTTGAAGACCACCATGAGAGATGACTGTGCATGCAAATTGGATATTTACATATGCTAATAAGTTCCTGGAAATCTCATGTTTATGTAAATGAATTCCCGGAAATCCTATGAATATGTATGATTGTATAGTATATATTCTCTAAAAATTCATTAACTCCTTGGAGCACTTATGGTGGAGAATCCCCAGTGCTGCCCAGCGCTGCAATAAAGGATAGCGCTTAATAGTAACTTCGTTGCTATTGAGTTTCATTTCAGGGACTCTCTGAATACTCCTTTTCTCCCTTGGGGAGATTTGGAATGTGAGGAGAAGCATCCGTGAATTTTTGTATCATTATTTGCTTTGTTGTTCTTTGTATAAGTAACTTTGTTTGCCTAATATTAGTGGAAAGAAGTAAATTGAGTAGTATATCTTTCTGCTTTGAAACTGAAATACAAGCACTAGCTTAAAAGAAGTGCTCAGGGTTCCACAGCACTCCAGTTATACAGGAACACCACATATGAAGTACTGGCCACTGAGCTAACATAAATGAACGTGGAGCTTATACATTGCAAGCTTTGATTTTGAAGTACTGAGGAACTACAAGTTAAAACCAAAGCCTGAATCTTGGTTGAATTTCTCTCTGAGCAGCAGTAGCTGAGTGAACTAAGCAATAAATTGTTTTGTTTGCACAAAACAAACCAAATAGTGCGTGCGTTCATTTTATCTAATTTGCTGTGATTCATACAGTCTTTGCTGTGGCTTCAATACTAACCCTTTCCAAGTGAGTGCCCTGATTGACTGTTCAAATATATTAATAAATTGCCCTGTAATATCACAATCACATTGTGCTCATACAGTGTAACTAGATCTGACAAAATGATGATCTACTGTTTTTTAATGATTTGTGTAATATTGATAAATGTATTTAGCTGGCTAGCTTCCCTGTTACCTCCAGAATAACTTGGTACGAATGAAAGCACCCAAAGAAGGCAAGGACTGCTGTATGCTACTCCTTTACCTTCTTTTCATGGTTTAAGGGTGGCTGTACCACATCTTTATTGATTCATAGCTACTATTAAACACGCTTTCTTGTAAAAAAATATTTAGCAAAATCTGTCATGTGTCACCAAGTCACTTTTTTTTCCCCACTACATAAACAGAGAACCTCTCCAAGTAATAGATGTTGATTTTATGTCTAGGAAGTGCTGATCCATGACAGATTAGTTCTTGGCTTCCACTTGAGTGTGAGAATCATATAAAGCCACTATATAATTTTGTTCCTTCTTGATTTGTAAGAGCAGATGGTCAATTTGAACAAACAAATGCTTCTGAAAGAGTGCTCCTGTTGGAAAGAATAAAACATGAAAACTAAAATATTGTCCTGGGAAATAATTTAGCTCTAGGTTATGCAGAGAAATATTAAATAAAAGTTTTACTTATTATGTTTTCCTTTTCCCTTTTTAATTTCTCTAAATCAGTTCCAGGTCTAATGATTTCCTCCACTGAGGAAAGCAAGTTCGATCATTTTTTATGGGTAGTAGTATGCAAATTGTTGCCGCAAGAACTGTTTGTTTAAAATGTACCTTCAAAGCCCTTGAGATTGATTTTGCCACTTCCTAACGTTGTAAATGTACTGTATTTAATTTAAGCTCTTTAATTTGTCTGGTCATCTAAGCATGCAGCTTCATTTGCAAACATCAAAAAGGGATCAGAACTCATTTGGAATTTGTTCTTCAAAAGTTGTAGATACAGCTTTCTTTGCATGCAGAATGCACATTGTATTATCCAGCATGTTGGAAGTTTACCTTGAGTATGCTACTTTGCTATGGCTTCATTTTGTTTTAATGTATTTAGATATTGCTCTTTTTTTTTTTTTTTTAATAATTTAACTCCTTTGAACTTCATTTAAAAACTGTTGCATGTAGCTGCCTTTGCAAAGTAAGCTTTTGGGTCAATATTATTGAAGGAGAAAATTCTGGAAAAAAATTTTAAACTGTTGTGGGTCAGGCACGGAATATTCTAATTACAGTACTTTACAAATGTATGTGAATATTTTGCACCTCAGTGGTATTAAGAGTTATTTTTAGGCTTGTGTTGGAGGAAGTGATCAACTTGCTGATGTGTCCTGAAGACTCGTTAGCCTAATTGTTTATAAACCTCAACACAGAAAACTTATTCAAAAGATGCTTTTGGGTTTCTGCTCAGAAGGGTTCACTCATATCTGACAGTATGTAATGTTGTGCAGGTTGCCACTTTCAATATGCTAAAAACAAAGTTAAAATTTGATTCAAGTAAATAAAATCTCATTCTGAAATTAAAATCTGATTATAATAAAGCACATGGGAAATCTGAGGAAAGATATTACTGGTAAATAATAGGTGACTACTAATTCATTTTACCCAAGTACTTTCCTATTTTCAGTCAGTAAATTGATTTAGCCTGAGATTTAAAGGGCTCTGAAGAAAGATTTTGATTTCTTCGCTTAGCAAATGACCAAAAAAAAAAAAAAAAGTGAAAAATTAAGTCATATTGATAACTTTATCACTGAAATTTCCATTGTCTATCATATTTAATTCCTGAAACTTAGAAGTAGCTCACGAACTTTTTTTGGTTATGTATTTTAAACTGTGTGTTAAGTGGCCTTTGAGCTGTCTTGTGTCTTAATGGTTTTCTGTAGTTACTATGCTTTGCCTCACATCTGTTGCATGTATAAAATTCTCTGTAAATTTAGGTGAAGATTTTGTACATATAACTTTATTTGCAGTTTTCTTGAAAGAGTAAGCTAACTTTCCAGTATGCCTAGCAGCGTGCAGTTTTCTACCCTTGCCCTTTTCCACTTCTCAGATGTATTGCTTGATGTTTGACTGTTGACTGGATCTCTTTGTTTCTGTCTTAAATAGGGACAGTAATCTGATTTTATTTATCTGAAATATTGTGTCTTTTGAAATCTTCCTATGGAAAGCAGTTTGCAATGTCAGTGTTAAAAGTACCATAAGATACAGTTGAAAAATGAATGTGCCAACATATGGCACCCTTTTATGAAAAAGCTGTAAAATATGAGTTTATTTACATCATAATCGTAGAATGATATTACAATTGCTTGGACGTTCTAGTTTATACTGTTGCGTAGTTAACCCAGAGTGATAATTGCAGCATAGGAAACTTTGAAGTGATTTTTCCATCACTTCTATTTGCAAATTTTTCACTGATATATGGCTTGAAAACAGAGCACAGAGGTGGAGCAGTTTCTACTTAAAACATGTACACTTAAAGCAAGTATTATCAAAAGCAATGTGAAAAAATGTTAAATGGTAAAAACATAATTATGTAGTATTTTCCAGTCTGTTCATGTTTCAGATATGTTGAAGTTATGGGGTTTTGTCCAAAAAAGAAGGAAGAAGGAACAAGATTTGGTAATGTGTTTAGTGTCTTGTTTAAGTTTTGTTTTAGGAAAATTGAGTTTGAGGCCTCTTTAACTCAAGTAGTACAAATTAAGTATACATGCTCTTAAACAAAAATCAAAACATAAAGCTTCGTTAGCTGTGATTTTGCTTTCTCAAATGTCCTTTTAAAAAGGTGTCCTTTTCCAATTGAATGAATAGTTGCTATTTTGTACACAATATTCTTCTAATATTCATACTCTTCTAATAGACTTATCGTATGAAATAACACGGGGATGATTAACTTTCTCTAGATAGCATTCTAAACTGGAAATAGGAAAATAACTGGTGCCTGGAAGTGAATTGCTGCTTTTTTTTCTTGGTGGCTAGGGAGAGTAGGTTTTGCTGTCTGAACAGCGTTTCTTTTGCTGGTAGTAGTGGTGACTGCATATGTATTTTAAGTAAAACTCAAATTAATTTCTTTCAAATATATTTACACTGAACTGATGGATCAAGTTGCTAAGCCACTATCCATCATATCTGAGAAGTTGTGACAGTCCTGTGAAGTGGAAGTGTTCAAGGCCAGGTTGGGTGGGGCTTTGAGCAACCTGATCTAGTGGAAGGTGTCCCTCCCCATGGCAGAGAAGTTGAAACTGGATGATCTTTAAGGTCCCTTCCAACCCAAACCATTCTGTGATTCTATGATCTTCTCTCATTATTATGGAATTTCAAAGTGATTGTATTAGGAAGTTGGATTTAGCTTACAGAGTTATTTTTTGAAACAGTATTCCAACTTGCTAAGAGAAAATTGAATGTGCTTGTAATGAATACTAAATATGAGTTAATAAAATGTCATTAAAGTTCAGGAATACATTAAGATATTTCATCATTGACATTCTGTTGGGTTCCTCAGTAATGTTGCTCCTCAGTACTGAAATAACCATTTCTACAATGAAAGTATTAGTTTAATGATGACACCTTTTTCTCTCTCAAGGTCGAGCTAGAGCTGAGATAGCTTATTGGAGATACCTTCATTTGTCATCTTCAAACTAAAGGTATTCCATGGAATAAAAAATTATTGTAAAATAACATTTAAATAAAAAGGAAGAATGGGTTTCTACATGTATGACATACTCGTAATGTTTTGTGGTTCCACTGCTAGTCCCAGGTCTTCTGTAGTTAATTTCTTTTAAATGTGATTACTTTTCCTACGGCTTGTACTTGTGCCCAGCTTTTGCTGAAAAAGCATTAGAACTTTATGCAGAGCATCTGGGAAATCTCTGTAGTTAGCCATTGGTTGGGAATTGCATGGAACACTAACTGAAAAGCAGAACACTAATTAAATAAAAAGATATGTCACAAAATAAGCCTTTTTTTTAACTTACAAGTAAATACTTTTTGGACCTAAATATTTCCAACATAATTGTGCCAAGCGCTTATCCATAATCATAATATATATTTTAAAAAGGAAATAAGTTCCCAACCTGATATATTTTCTTCGGTAGGAAAGGCCAAACAATTCATTTTGGCCCTTAGGACATATCTATTTCACAATTCCTAGCTTTGTGTTTGAAATGAAAATGTGTTTTGTATAAAAACTTGGCATTCGTTACCGAAGCAGAAAGCTTTTATGCTTAGCTTTGTTTTATTGTTGCTTCACAATCGGAAAGCCACATGGCAGCCTGTGTTTCTTCTGAGGTGGCACCTTCTGTGACACTGTGCTATGTAACCTCCGAGCAGGAGCTGGTCTCTCTTCCTTGACAGACACAAAGGTGTCCTAATTTCCAGCTGAAATTCTTAAATGCTAGCATAATGGATGTCAAGATAAGATGTTTGCAAACCTGTGTTTAGGAGAAGTTCCTGCCAATCCCACAGTGCAGAGTTGCCAGATCCTTACTCTTGATGTGTATCAGTGTACTGTAGGTTTTCCTTTTTTTTTTTTCCCCCACCCGGTTACAGCGCAGTGTGACAGCTGTGTAGATGAAAGCAAGGTTTATTTCACTGGAAGTTTTCACTGGTTACTCAACGTTTTTTTTTCCCCCTTTGGTAACTTTTGCAGTGCCAAGCCTTTTAAATTCTTTCCCAGTGCTTTACCTGCAAGTTCTTGCCATCTGCATGTGTACAGTCACCTCCGAGCACAGCTGTTTTGGCAGGTTGCTGTAAAATGACACCTAAAAAGTCCAGTTCTCATTGATAAGAGAAAGAAGAAAGGCAGTGAACATGTTGCTTAGAATTACGAGCTGACTCGAGCACTGACAGTCTGTCCCCGAGATTAAATCAGTCGTAATTTCCCATGCAAAAGAATTGAGGCCCTATAAAATCTGAGGATGGCAGTTCATTTAGGGTAGAGCTGCCTACAATCCTGTAACTGTATGAGACAGAGATTTCAAACCTCTGGTCACGTTCTGAAATTGTTTACATGGTAAAGCTCTGGATAGGTGAGTTAAAGCCAGTTCTAACAGATTTAGGAATATGTCTTCTATATAATGCCAGTAGGCTCAGTGAAACTTACGGGAATTTAGGTAGGATTCAGGTAACATGAGAGCTTTTTTTACTTCAGGGTCCATTTTTTAAATTAAAATGAATCATTAAATGGCTGTGTTTTTAAAGGACAGCAGCTTCTTAAAGTTTTTCATTTTAACGTAGTCTGCTGTTGTACTCAGTGTAAAGTATGCTATTTAGTACTTTTAAACTTAATGCAGCAGAAATATCTTTTCATGAGATGTACTTATCTCTGTAAAAATAGAAAAATTTAGTTTTAAATTTGAAGTTGTTTTATTTTGCACTGTTGTGTCTTGGTTTTTATTCTTGTTTTTTATCAATGAAGTCTTCAACAATGTTTAATCTGTTAATCACTCACACTTTAAATCCTGCAGTTCTCATCAGCTAATTGTTTTTAATACCTAGATGTTTGAAAATCCCAGTTTAAGTGCTGGGAATGATAAACAAGGGATCTTTCTGGGATTGCATGTTACTCGAGTTTTTTATTTGGCTATGTGGAGAAACAGCTGGTGCTCTGTGAAATGCAGACTAAACAGAGGAACCTGCTTAGTACTTGCAGTCCTTTTATTGCAAATCATGTATGTAAAGTATTTCACGCTTTTGAGCTTGTATCTGAGGTACACACATTAAATACAAAGCAGTATTTCTGGCAAGGGAATGGTGGTACAGTGTTTCATGGGCATGTTTCAAACCTTAATTCAGATGTTTTTTAATTAGGAGCTATGAAACCAGATGAGATAGGGAGATTGTGTATTGATACTATTAGCACCTAACATAAAGAACATGTAGTAGTCTAATCATAGAGTTCTAATGTTTTGCTGCTTTGGAACAGATTAGGACACTGTATATCTCTGCCTTCTAGGGAAAATACTGTGTGTATGACCAAGTATACTGTTGTGTGTCTATTTTTTAATTATTATTTTCTGGGGGAGCTATTGGGCTTTTTGGAGCTCAGCATTTTTCTGCTAGTAACATTTGCTGTAATCAGGCTGTGGTTTTGATCATTTGACAGTTTTCATTAGGGCCAGTCTCAAGGAGATCAGTAAGTAAATTTTGTCCTAACTGCATGATTTGTGTAAGTACACATCTAGCATCTGTTAAAGCAGTTGAATGGCTTCCGCTGTGCTGAGCATGCTTTGGACTTAGAGTGCAGTCCCTAATTAGTATCTGTTTTACCTTACCTTTTCTAGGAGTAATTGTGTGTCTGTATGCTGAAATAAAGTACATATTTTATCACTTTTTGCTTTGTAAAACTCATCTAAGAGTTATCAGTGTTCACATGTGCAATTCAGGGTGATATATGGAGGTATTTTTCCATGCTCATGTGTTACAAATATTTAATTCAAGAATTGTTCTTAAGTGTCAAAAAGACCTTTGGTAACAATAGAAATATTCTCAGAAACTCCTATGAAGGCTGCTTTGATTAGATGAAATAATTGTAACTCAGGTTGCTTAGAAGCTGCAGAAACTCCCTGCCTTAGACTTTAGTATTAGCATGATTTTTCTCAGGACAATTTTGCTTGACTACCTTTTTGAACTGGCTGCTCCTTTATGATGGCTGTTTTTCAATGGGCCACCCATTAAACCATTTCTACCTCCCTGGCAAATGGCTGCAGAAGTAATCTTTACCAAATTTATCTTGTCTCTTAAATTGTTGTTTGGCTATTTATCTGTTACTTCTGCATCTGGAGTAGGGTTTTGTAGTTGTTTCTTCAGTGCTATACATAATGTATATTGGAAAGGTTATCTATAGACTTGTTATATGTAATGCTGCAAACTATAACCTCTAGATCTGAGTTGTAGTCATTTCCTTAGGAGGATTAAAACTCGGCATTTCAGGAACACTGATTTATTCTCCTCTTTGTCTCTTTGATAAGATCCATCCAGCTGTGCTCAGCAGCCACAGGAAAGCAAATATTAACAGGTTGACATATGTTTATATTCTCTGGGGGCCAGGGTATAAAAGATAATTCTTACTATTAGTTCTTCTACTCTTTTTTGGGGAGGACTGGGGGGCATCTATTGCTTTGCCCTTCGAGTTCAAATGTTAATGGTAACTGTTTTGTTTTCAGGTTACAGTGGTTTTGATTAAGCTCATGACCCCAAATCCTGTTAAGTTTTTTCACAGTTTACATGGATGTATATCATTATATTTCAAATGGATTTATATTACTATATTTGCATGTTACTGGATACAGTCAGGTTTTAAAGTCCCTTACGAAATTTCTCATAGTTTCTTCTTATACTTAGAATCTTTTGAGAAGTTCTTCAGCCTCCTGAGTGCCCCAGAAAAACTGTTCCCTTTCATAATATAGCTGTATTTCTTGGCTAAGTGTAAGTTTGCACAACACCCTCTATCTCAGTATTAATCTTAGTATTCACATAATAAATACAAATGTTCCATGAGGGCTTTCAGCTGTTAAAATTAAGCTTAAGAAGGGTTCAGTACCAGTAGCTGGGTTTTGGCTCCTGCTTAGGTTCTTAGTATTAAACTCTTATTCTGTTTCTTAGTTATGCCCTACAAGATCCTAGCTTCTTTGAGGTTTGGCAATGGTTTTAGATAAAACACATTGGATAACTATGTGTTTGGTGTTAGCAGCTGTGGAGCACGGTGTAAGTATAAGGGACCGTTAAGCCTGAAAGGAAGGGTGTGTACAAGTGTTATATAATTTGACATTTTAATTTAGTGATTAGACTTGACATTGTGGCAGTACCTGTTGGGATGTAAATCTAAAATGGTCTATGAAATGGTGAGGGATATTATGGTCATAACTGGTTGCAGATGGTTGGGCAGGCTTGCACCAGTATGTGGTTCTAGCCCCTTAGAGAAACCAGAGTCATTGTCAAGGAACCACAATAGCAAATGACTGTGGCTAATGTCAGATCCTCTGCAAAAGCTCTGGTTTTGATACCTACGTGCCCATAGAGTCTCACTGAAGGACTGTGTGGCATTGTTCAGTGAAGACTAGCCGGGAATTAGTTGCATCTAGTAAGTGATGCCATTCTGGGTCTGATGTGCTGCAGTACTGTATTGGCACCTAGTTCATTAAGTGCAGTGGTGTGGTCCTCTGGGGCTGGGAAAATATTTTGGTCTCAAATCAGAGACTTTGGAGGTAGAGACAGGAGGTTGGAGAGTCATGTTGCTTAGACTCAATTTTATTTTTTTTTTAACAGCTCACTGAAAAGAGCAAAACTAGGAAAGACAGGATTTTCACCAGCCTAAATTAATTCACCTTTTCTTTCCCTTGCTATGCTATAGAATTTTAGTAAGGTGTAGGTCTGGTTCAGACACTTTTCGTAGGTAACCTCACAGAAATGAAGGCATGACAAAAAAGGCACTTGCATATGTACAATTGTATGTTTTGTGTGTATGCATGCACATACATAAACACACACCCCTCAAACAATGGGTACTGGTCTTCGGGGCTTCTCACTTTAAAGCTGTGTATTTAGCTCCAAAGTGATTAACTTCAACAATGTCCTACATTTTCAAAAAGTGGTTGGAGAGCTTGCTTGTGCATAGCAAATAAGTTGCCCCACTGAAACCACAAACAGGCATGGGCTGCTTTTGTGTGTTCTGATGCCAAAGCTTGAACTGCAGTAAGGAGATTACTAGGTTTGTTGTGTGAGAGCAACCTCAGCTCTGGAAGACATGCCTGTGTAATGTCTGAATGACAGGTTATTAATTGAGGCATGGTGGCATTCAAAAATGACTCTGCTACTTCTGAATATGGGGTACTCAGGCAAAACTGTCCCAGTGTGCACGCTTGCTGGATGGTCTCTGCTATCTTGGTATGTTCTCACCAGGTTCAATTACCCCTAGCAGCAACAACTCGCTATCTGAAGAAATGGCATTCCTTGAAGCACCTGTGGATAGATTAAGGGGCTGCTACAGATGAAATAGCAAGAATACCATCATCTACTTTCCTTGGCTATTTAAAAATAACTTGGGAATCATTGCCCACTCTTGTAAAGAGTGAATTTCTTCACTCTTGTAAATGACTAGAAAAGTTTTTAAATTCCTGATGGGAAAATAAAAAACTAGAAACTTTCATTGCTGTGTGTTAAAAATCAGGAAAAAATACTCATTTTGAAAGCAGATTTCGCTAGGATTTATTATTGCTGGTTTCTAAAGCTTTCTATAACTCAATGCAAAGACCATGCTCATCAGCTTGTTCTTGCAATGGAAGATTGTCATGATGTACAAAGCTCGAAGTTGTAAATAATGGCTGTCATCCTATGATGTTAAAGTTTGAAGCTATGTAAGGTATCCCTCAGAGCTTGCTTATATCTATATTAATGTAGCGTGTGTATGGATTTATCCCCATTCACCTCCTCTTTCCCAATAGTATTTAGAAAAGAAAGCTGTGGAGCTGCTGATTCGTGGAGAACAATAAAAGTGGAGGATGAGGACAGTCTTTATAATTGGCAGTTAGGATTAGCATGTAGGGGCTTGGGGCTTTTTTTGTGTTTGTTTTTTTTTTTGACTAGCCACAAAGTTTTGTTTCTGGCCATCCATAATCTTACTGGCACACTCCAAAATGCCTACCTGCTATCTTTTCTGATAGAAAATTAGTACTTTTAGCCTTTTTTGACTAGCAGTAACTAAGTAATACTGCTAATAAAAAAAAAAATCTGTAGGAGATTAATAGAAGATCTGCAATCTGTGGTCCAAAAATCTACACTAAATTTGGATGGTATGCAGAACTGGATGCACAGCAGCTGTGCTTTGATCCCACTCAGCCTCTTGGGAGACTGTTTCCATTTAGTCACCACTCCTTGTCTAGGTAGAATACTATTCTGTCCATTTCCCAGAGCTGTTCAGGACTGGTGGCATTCAGGTTCTTCTCTTGCCCTCTTTGTGGCCCAAATAGCCTTTTCAAGCTCAATATTATTTTGGCTTAATGAAAGTTTTATATGAGGTGCCCCTGCCTCTGGGGACCAGGTTTCAGTCAACTTCCAGATTCTCTCTGCCACATTACTATGTTATTTTGGGCTGTATTTTTATCCACCCAGTCATAGAATCACAGAGTCGTCGAGGTTGGAAGGGATCTCTGGAGATTGTATCGTTCACACCCCTGCTCAAAGCAAGGTCACCTAGAGCAGGCTACTCAGGACTGTGTCCAGTTGGGTTTTGAGTATCCTCCAAAGATACAGACAACCTCCCTGGACAGACTGTTTGCATGTTCATTCACCTTCACGTTAAAAAAAAAATTTCTTATGTTTAAACAGAATTTCTTGTATTCCAATCCATCTCTGTTTCCTCCTGTCTTGTCGTTGGGCACCACTAGAAGAGTCTAGCTCTATCTTCTTTACTCTCACCATCAGATATTTATGCACACTGATAAGCCCCCCTCTGAGACTATTCTTCCCTAGGGGAAACAGTCCTGGCTCTCTCAGCCTCTCCTCATATGGGAGATGCTTCATAGGGCCCCTCCACTGAACTCACTCCAGTATGTCTATATCTCTGTCGCAATTGAGAGCCCAGACCTGGACACTGCAATTCATATGTGTCTCACCAATGCTGATGAGAACGGAAGAATCACCTCCCTCAACCTGCTGGCCTCACTCCTCCTAGTGCAGCTGAGGAGGCTGTTGGCTCATGTTAACTCAGTGTCCACCAGGATCCCCAGGGTCTTTTCTGTCACGCTACTTTCCAGATGGTCAGCCCCCAGCAGGTACTGTTGCCTGGGGTTGTTCTTTCCCAAGTGCAGAACTTCACATTTCCCTTTGCTGAACTGCATGAGGTTCCTGTTGGCCTGCTTGTCCAGCCTCTGAATGGCAGCACAGCCACCTAGTACATCAGTTTGTCCGCTGCTTTCCAAATTGTAGATCTCTCAAAGATATAAGCTAGCCATGTTTAGTAGATTGAGTTTATTTCAGGTAAACCTCAACAGGCATGAGTTCTATGCCATCCCATTCAATACTGGTGAATGTAACAATTTAGAGACACTTCTCCCTTTTCTTGAAGTTCTACCCTTTCTTGCAGTCACCAGTGCCAAACATACTTGTGAGAAGTAACCTAGTAATGCTTAGTAGATGACTTTATCACAAATACATGGCAATGTACTGTTCTTAAAAAGTTATGAATGCCTTCACGGAGTTGAATTGTAGCAAGGAAAACTGCCAACTGTTGAGTTTTAAAATAAAGTAAGAGCCTTAAGAAGTGTATCATACAAATACAAACATGTCTTCTCCTCTCTAGAAAACTTTATTTCACGGGTAGAAACACATCCACAGTTGTCACACCCACTTAAGCCAGAACTAGCAATTACCCCCCAAATGCAATGAGCTGTGATTTTAAGCTTTTCATATAATAAGGAAGGTAAATACATCAGTCTCACTTTGAAAACCATGCGTGCTCAGGAGCACTACCTGGAATGGAGTTTGGGCCATATACCAGGGAACTTCACTGTACTATAGCATAAAACTGACAAACAGAGAGACAAACACACACACACAAGCTCTACTGAAAGTTTTTTTTTAAATCAAGTCAGCTGACTGCTTGTGTAAGTACATGTCCTGTTGGCACAAGCAATGAGTGGTAGAAAAGACACCAGTCCATCAGGAGATCAAACTGGTTTTTTTGTGGGTTTCTATAATCTGTTCTGTTTCAGTTAGATGGATTCTGGCACAACCTAGGCAAAAAGAGATTTTTTTTTTTTTAGAAAAGTTTATTTTACAAAATATTCTATTAAAAACTCTAAAGCCTTTTAAAAAATCCTATTAGATAATCCCCATCACAAATGATTAATGATTTACTTAGCATCTCTGGTTACTGCAGGCAACGCTTGAGTACAGTTAACTTCTATGAAACTTCCCATGTTCTTTGGCAAATTAGCAATGTAAGGAATTGTGTACTCTTGTTAGTTTACACTTTTGTAAGACATATACTCTTAACATATGCTATTGCCAATTACCACACAGGAGATCCCTGGTTCAAGGTGTTTGATGATACTGTAGACTTAAGGAGTTGCTGCATGCTTTCTACTTCCTCAACAGCAGAAAGACTGTAAAGGATTTGGAGATATTTTCGCCCTAGAATGTGAAGTAAGAGAAGAGGATGGCTGGAATGGGATTTTGTCCTTGGTGGTGCATAGATAACAAAATTGGAAGTTAAGACTGAAAGACTGAAATTCAGGTGGCGTTTGCATTTGTCATTCAAAGACTGTGTCAGTAAACCTTGCTCAGTTGGGGTATAACTTAATGATTCAAAGCTATGGGAGATCAAAAAATGACTAAGATGATTGTGGGATCGCCTTTCAGATAGTTATTTCACAGACAATAATATTTGTCTGCTTCATATATGTGTATATAAGGTGGCAAAGTTAGAAGAAATGTGTTGAGAACAATTTTGTATTTTAAAGATGATTTGGTTTCAGATTAACCTTTCGGATAGCAAATTCTTTGTTTAGCAGCAATTTGATAGGCAATCTAATAAAGTTCCTTGGCTTTTGTAAATATTTAAGTACTCTCCTCCTGAAATGGAAATTCATATGTTTTCTCAAAGTTATATATATATAACTGCCTGTAGCAGAGTCCTGCATTCCCTGCATGGGGCCGTGATGGCAGTTGGAATTGCTGTTCCTGCTTTTTGGAAGCAAAAGAAAACATACCTATGGCAACAGCAAATTAGCCTCCTTGTGTTCAGTGGCACAAAGTGCTAATATAAGGTCCAACTAATGCAGGATAATGTCAGAAAATATTTTAGAAAAACAACTTGCTATTTCTTTATTCCAGCAATATATTATTGGATCATACAGGGTGGGAGACTACTTGTGATGTAGAGGTAACTCATGAGTAATTCATGGTAGATTTTTTTTGAAAGTAACTTCAGGCAAGGGTCTAAGTCTCATATAAAGGCAAGAGAACTTAGGGTGCTAAATTGCTCAGATCCTTCAGAAGCAGTTAGGCTCCATCCTCCATGGAGAAAAAAGTGATCCTGGTAGTTAGACTGTTAAATTTTGGTGGGAAACAACCTCTATTTTAATCGAGTGCTTACTGTATCAACCTATATATGTTTATAAGATGACCTGGCAAAACTTTTTTGTAGTTCTGAGGAAGTGTTGATAAATTACTGTTTAGACTAGGCCTCAAATTGATGTTTTGATAAAGTTCAAAGTGTGTGAATGCTGAGTGCTGCTGATCTCCCACTTCTGCTTTTTGTCTCATGAGTAACTTGGGGTTTTGTTTTTGTCCCATGTATCACAGGGCTTTTCCAGATACTCCCACACCTTCCCTTGGGTTTGTGCCAAATACACACGCAAAAGGCTGATGTTCAGCCCTGCGGTCGCCATTGTCATGTCACTGAAGTAGTTTGTATTTCACTGTCAGTGTGCATACCAGAGCAGAGATCCCTTGATGAAATACTTCTTACAGTCAAAGCCGGTCTAACTTTAATTCTAGGAGAGTAAGAATGCCTGCTGTGCGTGAAGTTTTTAATTTTCTTACATAGTGAGGGAGAAGTGCATTATGGCTTCTGATTTCAAGTCTGGTTTCCAAATTCTCTCCTGTCTTCATAGCTGATTTAATTAGTGCAGAGAATGTAAGCAGTGAACATGACGTGAGTTCTTGATTGCGTTTCACCTTGGTTTTGGAAAGATCTGCTCCAAGCAGTGCTGGAAGGACACAGAGGGGCTCTTTTCACAAACCTAACCCTACTTACGGATACAAAGTTTCCTGCCTACATAAAGTTTCTTTCAGACTCTAGCTAGACTTCCTGGTGTGGTGTTTTTTGGTTTTAATCTTTCTATTTGGAAGCACCCTTTTTACAACATCATAATTGTTGTCCATGGTTGAAATTAAAGATGGTTGTCATATGCTGCCAGTCCTATTTTGCCTCTATACCAATAGCATTTGTATCTGTAGCTATGTAAAGAACAACTTTCTCTCCTGCCATGTTAAAAAAATTATTGATGAATTCTTGCAATCTTTTCCTTGTAGCTAAATAGAGCACATTATCATGGTTTTCATAATTCTTCAGTGCAAGTTTGTGTTTCCTCGTAATACTAGATTCCTGTAGGCTTTTCTCTCTGTCGTTAGTTTTAAAACATTTTAAAATAGTCCAGCAGAGTAGGGAAAGCAAGAAACAAGGAGATGAAAGATTGAACACATATTCAAAATAGCTGTATGATGTGGATGGGGAAAGAAGGAGAGGCGTGTAACATTTTAGTGGTGATAGCTTCCAAACATCCTAGGAGCAGGGAGCTACTGCCACACTGGTATGCTAGGCACAGTGGACTTTATATTCTGCTTGGCTCTCACAGACGCGCTAGTGGTGGCTTGCCTTGCCAAGTGGCGAAGTTTTGCTGATCAGCTTTACTAGCCATGTTTCTACACAATGCAGAAGGTGGGTGTTGCTGTCCCTGAACTTGTAGAAAGGGGAAAGGAAGTGTTGAGATTATAGCTTTTTTGGGGTGAAAAAAAAGTGAGGGGGGCATTAGAGGTGCTAAGCAAATTGAAAAGTGGTGTTATGAATGCAGTCATGCATTTGCCACCTTTAATAACTTGTGTGCCTTGTTCATTCTAAATGCTTTAAAAATGTTTAGAAATTGCTAAGTAGCTGCTGTGACAGCCTAAGTTTTTAGTGTAAAAAGTCGTATGCATTCACTGTCCTTAACATGTACAAGCATATGAATTAGCAGCACCGGAGCCGTCCCCTCCATCCTGGCCTTTCCATATGCCGTGGCAGTGACTCCTTGAGCACTGACACTCAGTTTTGACATGTCTGTTGTGACAACGCAGGGAAGGAATTCTGTTTCCCTAATCAAAACCATCTATCGGTTGTTCTGGCTTTTGGAGGCTTCTGCCTTTAGAAGTCAGGTGTGGATTTCAGAAACTACATTAATGACGGTGTTAGTTGTTAGGGGTTTTTTTCTGCTGTTATTGGGAGTGAGGGTATTCAGGATTATAGGGATTTTATGATTAATTTACAATCAGTTTCGAAGTGTTGGGATGAACATTTGTGAAGAAAAACTTTGTCCTACCCCTGAATATAAGAAACAATTGTCTTCGTAACAGTTATCAAAAGGGACTTTAGAGAGCTAGGGCAATTGCTTGAAGGGTCAGGAGCACAGGTGGTGTTTTCCTCCATCCCATCAGTAGCCAGGAGGCATATGGAAAGGAACAGGAAGACCCACCTCATCAACACGTGGCTTGGGGGCTGGTGCCAGCGTCGGAATTTTGGGTTTTTCGACCATGGGGCAGTTTACATGGCACCAGGCCTGCTGGAGACAGATGGGGTTCACCTGTCGCAAAGGGGGAAAAGGATTCTGGCCCAGGAGTTAGCTGGCCTCGCTGAGAGAGCTTTAAACCAGATGCGAAGGGGGAAGGGGATAAAGCCAGTCTTGCTTGGGATGAGCCTAGAGGTAGCATGCCTGTGTTGGTGAAGGGATCTATAGCCCAACTGAAGTGCATTTACACCAATGCACGCAGCATGGGCAATAAACAGGAGGAGCTGGAAGCCACTGTGCGGCAGGAAAACTACGATGTGGTCGCCATCACGGAAACGTGGTGGGATGACTCACATAACTGGAGTGCTGCAATGGATGGCTACAAGCTCTTTAGAAAGGACAGGCTAGGAAGAGAGGGGGAGGGGTAGCCCTGTATGTTAGGGAGTGTTTTGACTGTCTAGAACTCAACGACAGTCATGGTAAGGCTGAGTGCTTATGGGTAAAGATCAGAGGGAAGGCTAACAAGGCAGATATCGTGGTGGGAGTCTGTTACAAACCACCCAACCAGGACGAGGAAACAGACGAAGCATTCTACAAGCGGTTGGCTGAAGTCTCACAATCTCTAGCCGTTGTTCTCATGGGAGACTTCAGCTTACCAGATATCTGCTGGAAATACAACACAGCAGAGAGGAAGCAGTCTAGCAGGTTCCTGGAGTGTGTGGGAGATAACTGCCTGGCGCAGCTGGTAAGCGAGCCAGCCAGGGGAGGTGCCCCGCTGGACCTGCTGTTCACAAACAGAGAGGGCCTGGTGGGCGATGTGGTGGTTGGAGGCTGTCTTGGGCTCAGCGACCATGAAATGATAGAGAGGTAAGGAAACGGGTCAGCAAGACCGCTACCCTGAACTTCAGAAAGGCAGACTTTGGGCTGTTTAGGAGTCTGGTTAACAGAGTCCCTTGGGAGGCAGTCCTGAAGGGCAAAGGAGTCCAGGAAAGCTGGATGTTATTCAAGAAGGAAGTCTTAAAGGCAGAGGAGTAGGCCGTCCCCATGTGCCGTAAGTCGAGCAGGTGGGGGAGAAGACCGGCCTGGCTGAACAGAGAGCTTTGGCTGGAACTCAGGAATAAAAGGAGAGCTTACCACCTTTGGAAGAAGAGGCAGGTGACTCAGGGGAACTACAAGGATGTTGTGAGGTTATGCAGGGAGAAGATCAGAAAGGCGAAGGCGCAGCTGGAACTTAAAACTGGCCACCGCCGTTAAAGACAACAAAAAAACTTTTTACAAATGTATCAGCGACAAAAGGAGGGCCAGGGAGAATCTCCCTCCTTTGTTGGATACAGAAGGTAACCTTGCCACGAAGGATGAGGAGAAGGCAGAGGTACTTAATGCCTTCTTTGCCTCAGTCTTTAATAGTCAAGCTAGTCATCCTTGGGTTTTTCAGGCCCCTGAGCTGGGAGATGGAGATAGGATGCAGAGTGAAGCCGCAGTTGTTGAAGAGGTGGCAGTCACTGACCTGCTCCTCCACCTGAATGCTCACAAGTCCATGGGCCCAGACGGGATCCACCCAAGGATACTGAGGGAGCTGGCAGAGGAGCTGGCCAAGCCACTCTCCATCATTTATCAGCAGTCCTGGTCAACCGGGGAGGTCCCAGATGACTGGAAGCTAGCAAATGTGATGCTTATCTACAAGAAGGGTCGGAAGGAGGATCCCAGGAGCTACAGGCCTGTCAGCCTGACCTCGGTGCTGGGGAAGGTCATGGAGCAGGTCATCTTGAGTGCCATTATGCAGCAAGTGCGGGACAGCCGGGGGATCAGGCCCAGCCAGCATGGGTTTATGAAAGGGAGGTCCTGTTTCACTAACCTGGTCTCCTTCTATGACAAGGTGACCCGCTTAGTGGATGAGGGGAAGGCTGTGGATGTTGTCTACTTGGACTTTAGTAAGGCCTTTGACACTGTCTCCCACAGCATTCTCCTGGAGAAGCTGGCTGCTCACGGCTTGGATGGGTGCACTCTACGCTGGGTTTAAAACTGGCTGGACAGCCAAGCCCAGAGAGTGGTGGTGAATGGAGTCAAATCCAGTTGGCGGCCGGTCGTGAGTGGTGTTCCCCAGGGCTCAGTACTTGGGCCAGTCCTGTTCAATATCTTCATTGATGATCTGGATGAGGGGATTGAGTGCACCCTCAGTAAGTTTGCAGATGACACCAAGTTGGGTGGAAGTGTTGATCTGCTGGAGGGTAGGAAGATCTCTACAGAGGGACCTGGACAGGCTGGACTGATGTGCCAGGGCCAACTGTATGAGATTCAACAAGGCTCAGTGCTGGGTCCTGCACTTGGGTCACAACAACCCCATGCAATGCTACAAGCTTGGGGAGGAGTGGCTGGAGAGCTGCCTGGCGGAAAAGGACCTGGGGGTGTTGGTTGACAGCCACCTGAACATGAGCCAGCAGGGTGCTCAGGTGGCCAAGAGGGCCAATGGCATCCTGGCTTGTATCAGGAATAGTGTGGCCAGCAGGACCAGGGAGGTGATAGTGCCCCTGTACTTGGCTGTGGGGAGGCCGCACGTCGAGTACTGTGTTCAGTTTTGGGCCCCTCACTCCAAGAAGAACATCAAGGTGCTGGAGCGTGTCCAGAGGAGGGCAGTGAAGTTGGTGAAGGGTCTGGAGCACAAGTCTTATGAGGAGCGGCTGAGGGAACCAGGGTTGTTTAGTCTGGAGAAGAGGAGGCTGAGGGGAGACCTTATTGCTCTCTACTACTACCTGAAAGGAGGTTGTAGCAAGGTGCGGGTCGGTCTCTTCTCCCTAGTAACAAGTGATAGGACAAGAGGAAACGGCCTCAAGCTGCGCCAGGGGAAGTTTAGGTTAGACATTAGGAAAAACTTCTTCCCCAAAAGGATGGTAAAGCATTGGAACAGGCTGCCCAGGGAGGTGGTTGAGTCTCCATCCCTGGAGGTATTTAAAGAACGGATAGATACGGTGCTTGAAGACATGGTATAGATGGACTTGGCAGTGCTAGGTTAACGGTTGGACTCGATGATCTTAAGGGTCTTTTCCAACCTTGACGATTCTATGATTCTATGATCAAAGCTAACTCTGTACAGAGTGTAGAAGAGCTGAAACTCAAAGGATGACTCTTGTTGGCATTTACTCGTTTATAGTAGATGAGGCACTTCACTAGTTTGTTTTGGCACTTGCATTTGCACTGGACCCAGTCCTTCCACTAACAACTAACAGAGTATAGTCTAGCAAGACAAGAACATGTATTTGAAATGCTTGTTGTCTGATGGATTTTTTCAGTTTTAAACAAGCTTTTTCTTGTGTTTAATTTTTGTTCCTGCTTGTTACAGTACTTCCTATTACACACACAACAACAAGAATATAAACTGTTACTGGCATCGTTCGGGACATTTTGCAGCAGCAGAAGATTTTCCATTAGGAACCTGTTTCACTGTTTCCTTTTATTTAGTACAAAAAGGGACTTTTAAAATAAATTTCAAAGAATATATGAAGTTTAAATTAAGAGAAGGCATTTCCATGCTGAAAGCTGGTTGTTATCTATTGTGAAGATTGAGAAATTCAGGCAAATTTGGTTCAGAGAAAAAGATTAGAGTGTACGTTTTGTTCTTCCTTAAACACGCCTTTGTTCTGTCATATACATAGTCCCAGTTTAGCATAATGGAATGTGAAGCCTGGGTTATCTTTGAAGCTCGTTTAGCCCACAGAGATTTGCTTACTAGTGCACAGCTACTTCTTCATTGCCAGCTAAGGGAAATGGAGCATACAGCACCCATGGAAAACACAGGTTGCAGGCTGTCTGGCCCAGCCTGCTTCCCTGAAGAAAGGGAAGAAAGAGAAGGGTGTCTGAGGGGAAGGTGGGGCAGGATTAGGAAACTAAATATCAGTGTAGGACTGTTACATGATTTCTTGTCATCTGTGTTGCTGTTACAACAATGAAACAGTCTAAACTTCAGTTTGCTAAAGTCAACAGACAGAATTTGATGACTTTTCAAGAAAGATTCTATTTAGTGTGAATATTGCAGATAAAAATAACTAGCAGATTTAGGTTTTCCAGGAATACCAGTACGTTTGGAAGCTAATACACTTCATCAAAGAAGAAATGGAACGGTTCTTATTGTCTAGTAGGTGAAAAGTACAAGTTAACAGTCATTGGATGAGTTTGGGTGAAAGAGGGAAGTTGAGGGAAAACATCAGAAACTTCAGAATGTGTAGCTCAAATTAGTTCCTTAATATTATTTCTCTTGATTCTTATTATTCTGTTATTAATCTATTATTATATTTTAATCATGAAGGATAATTTAGGAATAAGCAAGACTATTGCAAAGTGGAGGAGCATAGCTGTGCCACTGTATGCAGTTTGCCCAGGCCTACCTATTCTCTGCATGCTTGTCTTAGTCTTCCTGTGTAAAACTGTTAATTACAAACTATGGCAGCTTTATCTTCGTTTGCATTTTCACTGAGCTATTCAGTAATGTGGCCTTTAGATTCTCTTATTCATGTAGGAGTTTTCAATTTTTTAAAAGACAATGAAGAATATTTAAAAATTAAAAGCTACTCTTTGGTGTTGATAATCTTAGATTACTACTGGTTTTTTTTTTCACTTTTTGACTAGCTTTTCTGCATTGTATAGGAAGTTATTCTACTGTAGTGTAACTGCCAGCGTTACAGGCAAAGTAGATTGTTTTGGGGGTTTTTGCTTCTTTTGTTTTTCCTGTGACTAAAGCCAGCTGTAGTCCACCCAGAAAAGAGTTAGAGAGTTTTTCCCGTTCTGTTCTGGGGCTCAGCACAGACTGTTTCCACACTCCCACGGTACTTTTTGCCTCTCACAGAAGTGGTGAGACTCATTGGTTTTGGCTGGGTAGTTTTCTTCTGTCCACTTTCTCATTTACTCTCTGGGAGAGAGGGGGAGATGCATAACCATATAGAAATGAGAAAGGAAATGCCCACTTATCTTTCTAGCCCGTACATTTGAACCTGCTATGCACAAATGCCTTACGCTTTTCAGCACAGAGACCTCTTGGTGCCAAAAAGAATGGAAGTGGGTTGTCCTGAGCTGGGTGGCAGAGCAAGTTTTGAAGGTTTGAGGGTCACCTGTCACAGCAGAGTTCTCCTACTGCCTCAGTGAGGGCAGGAGGATTACTCTGAGAGGATAAAGCTAAACTGAACCAAGGCCACTTTAATTCTGAACACCAGCATTCTGTGTGAAGATTTAGTGTATTTTAGAAGCATTTTCATATTGAACCTACTGCAGTGTACCTTAGCACGTTGGCGGTTTCATTCTCACAGCTTCCATTCTTACATGAGAGATGTTACAACATCCTTCGTTATGGAGGAGGAGAACATCTGGGGTTTGCAAGAAGTGCCCAGCATCCGAAGTGTGGAGGAAGGAATCAAAGGAAGAGGGATCAGCACAAGAGTGAGTGCTAAGCTTTGAAAGATGGTGTCTGGTCTTCAGTTGTGTGCCAGAACTTTTAATTTGTAGTTTTTCATTAACAGTAAGAGTACTGGAGCCCAGATTATTTTGGGGTTTTTTGGTAGCCAAAAAAAGTGCAGTACACTATAAAGAGCTAGAGGGTGATTGCTTGGAAAATTATAGGAAAGGAAGCTGCCCCTTCATGTTTATTCCATAGAACACTGTTGAAACAGGGTTTTTGGGACTGCATCAAGATATACCAAGATATTGATGTTTTCGATGTTTTTTGACTGGGAATGAGCTGGTGAGAATCTAATTTTGCCTGACGCTATGGGCCAAAGTGCAACATTAGAATTGATCAAGGAAGATTATCTACTGAGTATTGGAAAACAAAGCAATAGCAAGGCTGTCCTGTTAGATGTACAGATATATTGTGATCTAGATAGGGCAAAGGAGTTGGCCTTCATCACATGCCTTGGCATACCTTGGTTTTCAATGTATTTTAATTCTAGCAGTTTTATTTGGTGTCTTTTTTACATTACAGTTCTATTTCTTGGGATTAGTAGTAGTTTGTAATATGTGTTTGCCTGAAGGACTGCACAGAAATGTAGCTAGAAACCTACATATCCAAAAAACATAGTCTCAATAAAGAAGAAGGATGAAGAGTGGGAAGAAAAGAATATAACATGGAAATATCTGGTGGGTCTTCACTGTTTATTTATCTGTTGCCTGCTTGGTTTTTTGTGAAGACTGTGTTTCCAAAGGTGCTAGCTAAACTGAGGAAAAACAAAGAGGGGTGTGGAGGAGACTAGAAGGGGGTCAGGAGGGAATGTATGAGAGAGAGTCGAGACTGGGAAGCGATAGAGGGAGGAGGGAGAGAAAGGGGATCTGAGAGACTGTGAAGGGATGAAGGGAGAAAGTGGGCTCAGGAAGAGCACTGTCAGTCACTGTGTATGCTATTTAATTTCTTCTCTTTTTCTTTTACATTTAGAGAGACAGATCTTTCTCTTTCAAATCACATCACTGTATGGTAGAGCCTTGCTGGTAGTAGTTTTTTCAGCTTCTTGATTTCATTTGATATGTGGTGCTAAAACAAAGTTTCTTTCTCAACATTGAAAGAAATCTCTGGATCCTTGTATCACACCTATTTTCAGATCTCTGCCATGTGAACTTCAGAACCAGAAGAACTTCTGGGGGTTTTGCCATTCCATTACTTTTTAATTTGGTGATGAGATGATAAGTTAATTAACTGCAGTATCAACCATTTTATATGATATAAATGAACCTTTGTATTCAACATTAATTGCTAATTACAAAAAAACCCCATAACACTAGCATATGTGTATTATCTTCTTAATAATTATTTGCCCCATTTTGCATCTCTTCATGATGCTCTAGTCACATCAGTTATAGCATGCTTGAAGTGGGAACTTGCTGTCATTTATTTGCCAGTCTGGGATGAGGGTCAGGCAAACTATAAATTCTCATATTGCCCCTGTTTAGCACAGTGTTTCTCAGTCAAAGATGAGTTTACAGACTACCACTTTCTTAAAATATTTACAAACATTTAAGTCTATATCCTGTCCATCACTAGATAGACTAAATTCCCTTTGAAGTGAGTAGGAGCCATCCATGTATGTCAAAGGCAGGATGTGGCCTTTTATGGAGTGAGGTTGCTGTAAAGGGACACGCACATCCTGGGGTTTGTTATGAAAGGACATCTCATGCCTAAGCATGTTTTGTGGACCATCACAGCTTGAAATGAGTCTATGACTGGCTTCCAGTAACGTGTTTACTGGGAATTTTCATGCAATTCTAGATTTGATAATAGCGTGGGTACATTTTTAAGGAGGTAATAAAAATTTGCTGTCTTTTTCTAATGACCCAAGACTCTCCAATACACCTTTTTTTTTTTTTTTTTCCCCCTCCAGGCATGTGGTATTTGTAAATGAGCATGTCCCCAGGCTCAGTACATTAATGTTGTAAGGTTGCCTTTGCTGAAGTCAGTCACCTGCAATGTGCTCAGGAATTGTAGCCACAGCAATAAAAGCACTTGGCAGGAAGCATAGAGGAAGTCTTTGGTTTCTGTGTATGTTGCAGTCAGTTTAAAGTCAGTGGTTGGAGCATATGAATGTCATCTGAAACAGCTAGAGCTGCTTCTAATGGAAGAGCTTTGTATAAATGTGTGTATATATGTAGTTTGTTTCCTATTTTATAACATCGAGCTAGGCTGCAGCCTCTTGTTACTGCTGTCTAGTAATGACATTTTACTGTTCACTAACTGCAACATTCACTACTTTATGGATTAATCTGGAAAAGGTACTTGAACTAAAACAGTAAGATTTTAAAGTAAGGTATTGATCTGAAACAGGACACTGATGCAGGGAAAGACTCAAGAATGATGGATCAGTCATTGCCTTTCTCAGCTGTGTCACAGTGACAAGGCAAGGTTACCGACAGTTATATTTTGTAGGCAAATTTTGCCTCTGCTGTGGTGTCTTTTTGGTGCAAATACAGTGTAAATTTGCCTCATCCTTCTATTTTATAAGTGAAGTTGCCAAAAGCTGGGTTATGATGTGGACTAATGGACATGGCTTGTACACCTAGTGAGATGGCCTTAAGTAGCCAACTTGAGTTTGAAGTGGGTGGCCTCTGTCTGTAGGAAAAGTACATTATTTGGGGAATATTCACTGTCAATTAATTATAAGTAATGTGAGACTATTGTGATTTCTTTTAAAGGAATAACCTCTCATGAACTCTGATTAACAAAACAATATTTTTTCCCCCTACCTGCCGGTGTAATTGGTATTAGTTGTGGCATAAGTTTAAAACTTGAGAACTAGCTAAACCAGTGAATCTGGATCTTCATGGAGTTATTAAGTTCAGGATGAAGACTAAGGAAAGGGACAGATGATTCTCTCTCACTTGAAAGGGAAAGGAGCTCTGGTGAGGGGAGGGTTTACAAATCTTCATTCCTATAGAAATCTGTTGGGACTAAGGTAAGTTGTGCACTTACAGCTTTGTATGATGGTATTTTTCAGAGGATTAATTCAGCTGACTTTAATGAGTTACTCCTGAGTAACATGGTGGAGGAGAAAGAACTGACTTGAAAGGTTTTCAGTTGTGTCCTTGTAGGATAAGAAGCTTTACACATTTGTCTCCCTGGGAGGTTTCATCTGTTAGAGTTTCAGACTCGGCTTTGCATTTGTTGGATATGTAACTTTTCTTTTTCACAGCTACAGAAATTTTCTAGAGCCTTGCTTTAAGCTCTCTATCATTGAAAAAGGTTTTTTTTAACTTTTATCTTTCATTCTGTGTAAATGAGTTGTATGCTTTGTGTAGCATCTCCTTATGTAAATGTATACCTTAAGTTTGATTTATCGGAAGTGTGTAAAGTGAATGATCTTACCGATATGAAAACATTATCCAAGGAGAGCATGATTAAATGATGGCTTGACGGCTAGAAGTAGCCTCATGTTTGCATGCCCTGGCCCTCAATGGGGACCTCAGCCATCCTCATATCAGCTGGAGAGACAACACAGCATGGCATAAGCAATCTAGGAGGTTCCTGGAGAGCATTGGAGACAGCCTCCTGACCCAAGTCATAGAGGAACCAACAAAGAGAAGTGCTTTGCTGGACTTCATACTCACAAACAACGTAGGACATGTTGGTGATGTGGAGGTGGAAGGCAGTCTTGCCTGCAGTGGCCATAGAGCAGAGCTCAAGGTCCTGAGTGGAGAGAACAGGGCAAAAATCAAGATCACAACCCTGCACATCAGGAGAGCAGACTTTGGTCTCTTCAGTGATCTGCTTGAAAGAGCAACATGGGATAAGGCCCTGAAGGGAAGAGGGATGCAAGAAAACTGATTAATACTCAAAGATCACCTCCTTCAAGCTCAAGAGGGATCCATCCCAACAAGCAGGAAGTCAAGCAACAAGCTAGGAGGCCTGCATGGATGGACAAGGAGCTCCTGGCAAAATTCAAATGTAAAAAGAGACTATATAGAAAGTGGAAGCAGGGACAGGTAACTGGGGAGATATATAGAGTTGCTGTCTGAGAATGCAGGGATGAGGTTAGGAAAGCCAAAGCCTAAGTGAAGTTGGGTCTAATGATGGATGTCAAAGTGAACAATAAGGGTTTATATAAGTAGCAAAAGGAAGCCTAGGGAAAATGTGGGCCCATTGCTGAATCGGGCAGGGGCCATGGTGACACAGGACATGGAAAAGGCTGAGGTACTGAATGTCTTCTTTGCCTCAGTCTTTATTAGTAAAGACATCAGAAAAGTCTTCTAGAAATCTAAGGACTCAGAGACCAGGCAGAAAGTGTGGAGCAAGAAAGACATGCCCTTGGTGGAAGAGGATCAGGTTAGAGAATAATTAAGCAAACTGCACATACATAAGTCCATGGGCCCTGGTGAGGCACCCATGAGTACTGAAGGAGCTGGCTGATGTCATTGTGAGGCCACTCTCAATAATCTTTAATCAGTCAAGGCAACTGGGAGAAGTGCCTGAGGACTGTAGGAAAGCAAATGTCACCTCCATCTTCAAGAAGGGCAAGGACCCAGAGAACTACCAGACTGTCAGCCTCCCCTTGATCCTGGGGAGGTGGTGGAGCAGCTAATCCTGGAAACCATTTGCACATTAAGGACAAGAAAATCAACCAAGATGAAGTCATGCTCAACCAACATCATAACCTTCTACGATTAAATGACTAGCTTGGTAGATTAGGGGTGAGCAGTGGATATTATCTACCTAGACTTAAATAAGGTTTTTGACACTGCCATAAGGTCCTGGATGAGCAGGCAGTGAGGTGGATTGAAAACTGACTGCATGGCCAGGTCGAGAGAGTGATATTCAGTGGCACAAAGTCTAGTTGGAGGCCAGTGACTAGCAGTGTACCCCAGGGGTCAATACTGGGTCCAATCCTGTTTAACATCTTCATTAATGATCTGGATGATGGGGCAGAGCATACCCTCAGCAAACTTGCGATGGCACTAAACTGGGAGGAGTGACTGATAAACCAGAGGGTTGTGCTGCCATCCAGACCCCCAGGACCTCGACAAGCTGGAGAAATGGGCTGACAGGAAACTCATACAGTTAAACAAAGGGAAGTGCAAAGTCCTGCACCTGGGGAGGAGCAACCCCAGGCACCAGTTACTGTGGGCTGACTGGCTGGAAAGCAGCTTTGCAGAAAGGACCTGAGGGTCCTGATGGACACAAAGCTGAACATGAGCCAGCAATGCACCATTGCAGCAGCAAAGGCTAATTGTACCCTGGCTGCATTAGGAGGAGTGTTGCCAGCAGGCTGAGGCCACACCTGGAGTGCTGGGTCCAGTTCTGGGCTCCCCAGTACAAGAGAGGAAGAATCACAGAATCATCACGGGAAGTTGTTCCTGAAAAGTTCTTTTGTTTCCTATTTAAAGCCAGTCCAGGTGCTACTGTCGGTCTTATAGGATACACACGCACATGTGCGTGCATACATGTGTGCCTGCATCTTCTGTGATCTCTTTTTTTTTTATAAATTTATTTTAAAAATACTTTTAGTATTAATATTTTCAGCAGTAGCAGATGCTTTTTTTGGGGGAGGTGGTAGCTTTTGCCTGTTAAGCATGTGAACTGTTTTACAAAGCCTCATATCCCATGTGCAAAACCTTGGAGGATTTGACCAGAGGTTGTAAGTTTTGTTTCCAATGCTGATTTTGCTCTGATGCTTTCCTTCAAGGTGTTTGGAATGACTTAGAATAATGGAATCAAGACTAACTTGATCCTGCACTTTTATAGCACAACAGACCAGAATGAGTTATGGAACTTCTGCTTTATATGATTGTTCCTCCCTAAAAATTTATGTGTTTAAGCTTTTTTTGATTTTCTAAGAATCCTGTAATTGAATGGCGTATTTGCAGATATATTGTCACTTCCACCTTTATAGTTACTAGCAGAATTAACATTGAAATAGTGAGTTATGTAGGTGTCATATAAGTGGTGCCAGTGCAGAAGCAGACGTTCAGCTATATGCATAGCACTAGTCCATATGGACTTACAAATCATTTTTTAAAAAGTATGGGTTTTTTTCTCTTTTGATGCTGATTATTAAATATGTTTGGACCTGCTCCCCCTGTTAATTTAACTTTGGAAATTGCAAAACTCTTATTCTTAATCATGTTCCCTGTCATCAGCAGGAGAAAAGTCACCAGAATGTGCTTTTAACATGTGGAATTTTAGAATGAATGAGAGCTGTTTCCCTGGTAACAGATCTGAAAGATGTTTCTGAATCCTACAGAATATGAATGGAGTATCTGAAATAGCTGCTGTTTTTTAGGGGTTTGTTTTTTTGATTGTCATTCCCCCCCTCCCCCCAATTTTTTTCTTTATAGATTTATGGTGGGGTTTTTTGGTATTGTTGGTTAGTAAAAAGCAACAGATAATGCTTCAAAATATTGCCTGGCACAGATACCAAGAATGGTGATTGGTAAATGACCAAGAGAAGTGAAAACACATTTTATTTTTGGGTTACATTTCTATTGAAAAACAAGAACTAACTGTGTATGAGTTGTAGAGATGAAATCTGCTTTGGCTTTCCACCAGGTCATTAAAAACACTGCCTCGTCCTTGCCTCATAATAGTGGAAATGGTTGTGGCTTTGTTTTCATGTAACTATGTGCATTACATTGTGAAGCTAATTTCAGCGTTTAATACAGTACCTCCATGAAAGAAGTTAACAGAATGGGCAGAATAATCCCCCAAGATTGCTGAATGACTCTGAAGATTTTCCTTTCTGATAAACCTCAAAGATTTCCTTTCTCCTGCTTCAGGTCTCCTCCTTGAAGTAAACAGAATTTCATTCTGTACAATTTTTCTGCCTGTGTTGTTCTAAAAACATAATTCTTTGTTGCTCTAACCTTGTCAATTTACAGTAAGTCAGGTTTATTTACTTGAAAGTCATTTTTATGTCCACATTTGCACACTAGCACCGTTTATTTCTATATATCAAACTGTTAATCCTACAGTTACAGAAAGATGTTTCTTTCTGTTAGTCGAACAAGCCTAACAACTGCAATACAAAATATTGCAGGTCCCGTTTAGATATAGTTTGGTTTTTAATGCAAGCAGCAGATCTTCTAATTTAATTACTAAGTGTTGGTATCTTTATTCACGTAATTATTTCTGGCCATGAAACAGATATTTTTCTTAACAGAAATAGCCATTTTTCTGTAAAGAGAGTCAGAAATGTGGCCTGTCATAAAGGTTTGAGAGCAGACGCTTGAGGCTACTGAGTTTTGCAGAGCTGATAAGTCAGCTATAGCTATAAACATGATTCTGTCAGTGAGCCTTTTCTGGTGGCCACTTGTACCTGGTCTAGATTCTGGTCTAAAGATGGCACTGAACGTTACTTTTATGACCATGTACTTTACCTTTTTGTTTTCCTTGTGGCATTTTGACTTCATTGTGTTTACCATGCTTGACAGCGGGGACAACTGGGAAGGTATCTCTTGCTTCTCCTGGGACCAGGGCGCTTGCTCATGCAGATATCCAGTGACTTGGCCCTTATGAGCACCAGAGCTGTTGAGTGAGACACAGCTGCCAGGACAAGAGTGAAACCTGTTGTCATGCAGCAACAGATGAAATATATTTGCTTACTAACTGACCTACATCTATTCATGTATGGCAAGTGGAAGTGAGCACACGGACAGGTCTACACTGTAGTTGAAGGCATCGTTGCCATTTGAGAGCTGATAATAGTGAAGAGCAACCTGGATCTCAGTCATTTGAACTGCTCAAGTGTGGATCCAGGGTTCACAGTAGGCTTTATCACCTCTGCCAAAGCTGCTGTTGTGTTGTTCTTAATAGTGGTAGGATTAGCAAAACTAGTTAGTTAGCTTTGCTCTGTCCTTATTAATTACAGCCTTCTAGTTTTGTTGTGGCTGTATTCACAGTCTGCTCATTGATGTAATTAAGTTGGACAGACAAAGTCCTTAGGAGAATAAGAGAGCACAGAGTTGTGTTGTTTCAGGGCTTTGTTTTTTGTTTGTTTGGTTTGTTTTAATAACTTGTTGGTTTCTCCATAAAGAATTAAGATATTAGACTTGGAAAATAAAGCTGACAGGCAAAGGAGGAGTTAAGGACAAAAGAAACAATGGCCAAAACAGATATAGTGTTTTATTCCTTGAATTAACTGGCAAAATTCCAATATTCCTTTCAATTGAGAAACACTTACTTCTGTGGCAGTCAGTAGTTGAAAGCAGAGGAAAAAAACTGAATGCTTGAAGTGACTGCAAGGAGATAAATACGTGACATTAACTAATGTATTTACATCTCACCTTTTGAGAATATTGTCTTTTGACCTAGTCAGTAGAATGTGTATTCCATATTTGGGCAGTAATGATTCAACATTATTTCCTGAAGGTAAATGCACTAAATGTATTCTGGGCAAGTGCTGAGCACAAATGTCACTGGTTTGGGTTGGGTTGGGGTTTTTTTTACACAAATAGCCTCTTAAAACTTGTTTGTAATAACAGAATTCCAACACCTTGGAGGTATATAGCCACATTTTAAAGCCCCCCATTCTCTAATGCTTCTAGAATGGGTGGCATTAAAGTGTGATTATATATTTCCAAGGTATATAATACATCAATATTATATTGTTCTATTATCTACACTTTCTGTACTACCTGCTTTTTATTACCCCACTACCATTTTTGTTATTCCTAATGTAAAAACTGTACTCCATTTTCTTAAGTCCCACCATCTGATGTCTTAAAACACCAGTGCCAATTTATGTGTCTCCATTTGTTTTCCAACTATTTTAATTAAAAAGACACTCAATCCAAATCTGATTGTGTTTGTAGTTCCATCCTGAAATGCAGTTATCTTTAGCTTAATATCTCACAAGTATGCATGTTGGCACGACTACTCCATATTCAAACTCTTTTTGAAAGCCCTGACACTTTTTAACATGCTGTAAAATGATGCTCTGTCAAGATGTGCTTCAAAAGCCTTGTTTCATTTTAAGCTAATGAGCCCTGAAGATTTTTTTAGATAGCTTATGAGAATGGAGAAACAAAGAGCATGTATTCTTGGATTTGCACAGAGACCCTGTATTCTGGGTTTATGACAAGAGGCACAGCTAGGCATATAAGGAGTTGCTGGAAGGAAGAATACAGAAAGAAGACTGTGCACTCTACTTAAGGTCAGAGTAGGGAGCAGAAAGCTTTTAAATCAACTTGTGTTCAGGATTATGAGAGGTCAAGGGGTAAAGCAGGATGGCTCTGTTTATTACCCGTGTGTTTCATACCACTTTATAGATCACTTGAATAGGCAATTTTTGTTTGCTGTAGGTTGATACAGATTAGATCAAATTGGATAGTAATAAAATATTGACCTTAAATTTCTTAAAAAAATAAATTGGATACATGCAGGCAACAACTCTAGCTTGGATTACAGATGATGATCTCTTCAAACCTGGCCCTATCTACCTTCGGTGTTTGTGGGGCTTGGAAAAAAGCATTTTTCTTTAAAAGCTGAAATTAGATATATAGTGCTTTGATTTTGCTTTTTTTTTAAAACTTAATTTTACAGCATTGTTACATATCCGTGACAGTGAAGTTAACAGTTGCACAATGGTTTTTCTTTAACTCAAACATTGGTAGAGGGCACTGCTGTAATGTGATAGGACTGTTTATTCTGAGTTATATAAAAATTCAGGTCAGCAATTCAAACTCAATTAATCAGAGTGTTTTCCTCTCAAATATAAGGGTTCCACTGACAGTGAAAAAAGTTGTTGGTGGGGTTTGGTTTGGTTTGGTTTTGTTTTTAAACTGAATTGTATTTGAATTGTATTCATGTTGATTTCTTAAAGCTGACATGCCAGGACTGCATTTCTGAGGGCTGTGATATATGATGTAACTATGTAATGCATTTTACTAAAACAAATTCCTCCAGGAATTGTTTTGCATATATTCCAGCATATCTCTATGTTCCATCTCTCTCAAGTAAACCAATACAATGCCAAAATTAAAGAAAGTCCAAACATTTGTTGAAAGAACAGCTATATTAATCTTCTTTTTACAGACAAAAATATTAAATATTTCATATTGCTTCATTAAAAAGTTGCTTCAGCCTTCTTCTGATGAGTGCTATATGTCATGTTACCTGGAGAGCAGAGCTGTGCTAGCAATGTTCTAGAGAATGACTGTTGAACAACATGGGCTTGATTAAGGGGCAGCTACAACTTTGAAAGGAAGTCCACAATGGAGGCTGCGAAATAGGAAAGGAGGTCGTAGAGGAAGAATTGATGACAATGATAAATGTTTCAGAAAAATGGCTGTGATACACGAGTAATACATGATAACACATTACACTTTCCTAGGTTACCTGAGTTATGCTTGTTATTATTATTAATGGTTGGAGCCCTGCAGCTGCATGATCTTTCATTAAAAGATCCTATGGTCTGCTATGGTACTGAGATGCAGTATTGTAAGATGGGCACTCACAGTATTTTCCTGCTTTGTTATATCTGAAGATGTAATGTTCAGAGGAACTGTTTCCTCTTTGTGCTGATACATTTTCGACACCTAGTGGTACTAAGTGTAAATTACTGAAGGTTTGTTAATGGCAAGACTATCCTACTAGCAGTAAATTCTTAGTGAAGAAGTGAAGCAAATCCAATAGCTCAGACAGAATGGAGTTAATTGTTAGAATTCTGAAAAAATTACAGTGAAGGTTTTAAGAAGGAAGTATAACAAGTATTTTTTGTTCCTGTGCCATCCTTCAGTTGAGGAAGAACAAGAAACGGCTGTCCATGACCCTCTCATATAAAAAGCTCTGTGGGATAGAAATGGATTTGTTCAATCACATCACACTGATGCTGAAAAACAGGAAATACAGAGAAAATGAGAGGTGTGGTGGAAATGGAGTTGAGCAATTACAAGAGAAATTTTTCTGCTCATTGTTAGTCAAGTTTGTAAGGGTGACTGAAAGTTGCAGAAGCATATTGCAAGAGTAGGCAGTGAAATGGCAGGTGAAGTTAATTGTAGATCAGTATAAAGTAATGCAGGTGGAGAAATGCACTTTCTCTCTCTTTTAATTACTTACAGCACAGATAACACAATGATACCACTTCATAAATCTAAGTTTTGGCAGCACCTTAGTATTTGAAGTTTTGGTACTCTAGATATATCTCAGACGTAAACAGAAGAGAAAGCTTCAAAAGGGGTCAAAGGGATGATCAAACTATGGAGTGAGAACTCCACCTGAGAACTGAACTGACCTGGTTAGGACTCTTCAATCTACAAAAAGTACAGCCAAAGGTGAATATGTGTGGTGGGTTGACCTTGGCTGACGTCCAGGTGCCCACCAAGCTGCTCTATCACTCCCCCTTCTGAACAGGACAGAGGAGAAAGTATGCTCATGGGTCAAGGTAAGGACAGGGAGATCACTTACCCATTACCATCACAGGCAAAACGGACTTGACTTAGGGAAATTAATTTAATTTATTGCCAATTAATAACAGAAAGATAGTGAGAAAGAACAAATCTTTAAACACCTTCTCCTCACCCCTCCCTTCTTCCCAGGCTCGACTTCACTCCCGACTCTTCTACCTCCTCCCCCTGAGCAGCACAGGGGCATGGGAAATGGGGGTTGTGGTCAGATAGTAACACTTCATCTCTGCTGCTCCTCCCTCCTCGCGCTCTTCCCCTGCGCTAGCCTGCGGTCCATCCCACAGGATAGTCCTTCACAAACTTCTCCAACAGAGGTCTTTTCCACGGGCTGCAGTTCTTCAAAAACTGCTCAGGCATGGGTCCCCCACAGGCCACAGGTCCTGCCAGGAACCTGCTCCCGCATGGGCTCTCCACAGGCGGAAGCTTCCCTCAGGGCATGTCCACCTGCTCCGGCATGGGGTCCTCCATGGGCTACAGTGTATCTGCTCCACCATGGTCCTCAGTGGGCTGCAGGGGGACAGCCTGCCTCACCATGGTCCTCAGTGGGCTGCAGGGGAATCTCTGCTCCAAAGTAGAGAGCAGAGGTGCCTGGACCGGACCACCTTCTCCCCTCCTTCTTCACTGACCTTGGAGTCTGCAGGGCTGTTTCTCTCACATTTCTCTCTCACATACCTGTTGCACAGTTTTTCTTACCTTTTCTTAAATATGTTATCCCAGAGGCGCTACCAACATCGCTGATGGGCTCAGCTTTGGCCGGTGGCGGGTTCCCTCTTGGAGCCAGTGAAATGGGCTCTGACATGGAGGAAGCTTCTGTCATCTTCTCACAGAAGCCAGCCGTGCAGCCCCCCTGCTATCAAAACATTGCCACATAAACCCAATACAATATGATAGAGCTGTACAAAATCAAGAGTGTGTGGAGAAGGGAAGGAGGAAAATTTATTGAATACAAGAAACAGAAATGAAGCTGGTGAGTCCAGGCTCAGAACAAATAACGTGTCATGGGTGATCCAGCTCTGAAACTCCTTACTAAAATGTGTTGAGGCTGCAAAAAGTTTCCATGGCTTTAAGGAAAGACCTGCCCAAGTGCTTGAGAGATACAGTAGGGCTACCGAATAGGTAGCTAATGAACTTTCATTCATGCATTCAACATTCAATTCAACATTCATTCAACATTCAGCTAATGAACTTCTAAGCTAAGTCCTAACTTTTAAGATGCACAGAGGGTCTTCTGGAGGAATTGTCATATATTCTGGCCCCTCTTTTTACTCTTCTTTTGGCCAGCACTTACAAACTTGGTTGGAGACGGGACACTGCCTGAATGGACCCTTGACATGAGTCAGTGCAGACATTTCTCTGTTGTAAGGCTAATAGGAAAGAGCAGAGGAACAAGGCTTACATCCTGAAAAATGTTAGGAAATACACTGTTATGTCCTGTAAATGGGCTTAAAGCAATATGTACATGCAAACTATTATATGAATAATGTAAGTTCAATTATGACTTTACAGTATCCGTTTGTTAGGGCTTTTTGAAATAGAATCAATAATTCCCAGTGTAGCTGACAGCAATGAATGTGTTTTTCATCATTTCAGTTAGCATGTTTTCAATCAGTATTTATATAAGAATCAGTGGAAATGTGAAACTAAGTAATGTGGCGTCATGATGAAATTCTTCTCCAAGTTCGGTATTAGTGCAGGCTTTATTGTTAAGGTGTAAATGGTACATAAGCTTTGTAAAAGTTGTCAGTGTTGAGTAATTTGATCCTTACACAAACAAAGTTTCTTTCTTTTGTACTCATGTACCTTGCTTATTTTGTAATCTGACTTCTACCTACAGGATGCTTAGATTAAACATTGTAGGATGTATTCTGATAAGATACCTATATATATCTTTTACCAAAAAAAACCCTCCCAAACCCAGAAATGCAAATATTTTGACTAAAACAATTCAGATTATAGAGAATGGAAAATTCAGAAATGATACTACAGTTAATGGTGACTCTTAGGCATGCTCAGATAAATTGCACATCCTTATATGTGTATTTACAAATATTTTCAACTGCCAGGATTTGCAAATACAATACTTTTTGTCTCTCCTCTTTCCCCCTCCCCCAGGCACAGGAGAAAGTGGCAAGAGTACGTTCATTAAACAAATGAGGATTATTCATGGATCAGGTTACACAGAAGAAGACAGGAAAGGCTTCACAAAACTGGTTTACCAAAACATATTTACTGCCATGCAAGCCATGATCAGAGCCATGGATACTCTCAAGATACAGTACACATCCAAAGAGAATGAGGTAAGCCAGTACAAAGAAAGTTCTAGTTTCAGCCCATGAAATTTCAGTTTGTACACTAATTATTTGAGTCATAACCTTATACAGGCAGAATCTTAAAAATATATATGTCTTGGGGGGCGTTTGGTGCCCCACCATCTGATTCTACAGAACAATGGGGAGTTCCTAGTGGAAAGAGGGTCAGAGTGAGCGGGGATGGAATGGAGCTGGCTAGGAAGGGAGAATTTTCAAAGTTGCAAGCTGGTAATAAGTACCAAAAAAAAAAATAGGGTTAGACTGTGCATGACAGGAATACACAGACAGAGCTTGGTTTGTCAGTAGAGCTCCAGAATGAGGAATTTTGGGTCTATTGTAGGAGAACAGGAGATCTGCTTGATGCTGGTGTGCTTTGAAACATACCCCCTAGAGCCCTATTATGGATTTGGTAGCAACCTTTATGTACTTAAATAACTTGAAAATGTAGAATGTCTTCTCCAACCGTTTTCTAGTTTCAGTGTATATTATACAATTATGTTTTTGGTTTCAATGCTTAGGATTATAGAACTATACAAAAAAAATTCTGCTTCAGTTAAATCAGTTGCGTCCTTTGCATCCATCTGTTGCATCAGTTGCTCAAGTATCATGAAGAATATGTAAGCAAATAATTAGGTGATATTTGTTTAAATTAAGAGAGTTTTCCAGTTGGCTAAATTTTAGTGTTAAGATAGGGAAGACTGTGTAGGAAGTATCAAGGCAGAAATAATTTGTAGAATTTATGTTTGTTTGAACTGCAGTACTAGATTAAGAAAATACAGTTGATAGCCTACTTTTCATTCAAAAAATATGATTGCATATGAGCTATACAAAAAACAAAATTATGATCCGATTTTTTATTATTTAAGTTGGTTTGTGTTATTTATTCTCCCTAGGGTTCTAAAGAAAAGGGATAGAAAATGTTGTTTAAAAAATAAAGGACTGGGAAATTAAAATTCTTTTATTTTTTTATCACAAAAGAACAAATGGTATCAGCAGAAACAAATTCTGGACTTCAGAGAGCTGAGGTATTAGGGTAATGCTTTCCTACGTAAAAAAAATATTCTGAGGGTTAATAAGCTGTTGTTTGTAAAACACCTTTAGACGCTTAAGAAGGCAGCAGGTACAGAAACAGCAAATATGATTGTGACGAGACTTCATCCTAACTCAGATGTGTATATTTTGAGGAAAAGTGAGACAATCAGAATCTATTTGAAGAAATACATTTGCACTGCCTCTTCCTGAGGTTTTTTTTTGTTGTTGTTTTTTTTTTTCTTTTCTTCCCATTAAGAACAAAATACAAAGACTTAATAAACAGCAAAGTTTTTCTCATTCTGGGCTCTGAGAGCTGAGCTGGATATATTCCCATAACACACTATTCTGGCTAAATTGTATTCTTGATGATAGCTGTGCTGCCAGTGTCTTCAGATTCAGAAGATTATAATGCTATTTTACAGTTGTTGGAGAGAGGCAGAATTTGAGCTTGTGCTTCTTTATTAAAGGTAACAAAGTGCTAAACAATAAGAACACAGTTTGGCAAGCTCAGCTTCAGTGGCATTTAGAAAGCAAAGGCATTTTTGCTTACACATGGAGAAACTCTTGAGAAACATGAAAATAACCACACATTGCCCCAGTCACTTTGCAGGAGACAACTGCCTTTTAGTCTTTCATCTAGGTGATGAATATAATGCAAAGTACTATAAATCTTGTAATTGCCTTTCATTAAAGGATCTTAAGCCTGTAATGAAAAGCAGTTGACAGTAACAGTGATAAACAGAGGAGTTGTGATTCTGCTGTCATAATTGTACTGCAGAGGTGTGTCTGGTGACCATACAGAAATTGTCCAGCGTGCTCCTCCACATGTCAGTATGTCCTTCTTCTCCATGGCATGCCATCTTTTCCCTGAAAAATTTGTTTCCCTCTGGCCCTTTTATTAATTTTTGTTTGTTTGTTTGTTTTTCTTGTATCCAGTTCGTGCTTTGACCAGGTCAGGTTTTCTCCTCTGTGGCCCCTGGAATTCTCTGGCTTCTGAATATCTTCATTTAATATTTTTGTAGCGGAGAACAGATTGTCCCTTCCCTGTAATTGTGACATGTGTGAAAATCCATAACTCGTATATGGACAGAATGTCCAAAAAGGCCTCTTAATCCTCTTAATGTTTGCAAATAAAAGCAAGTTTTATAGAAGGTGTTTAAAGAGGTTTCTTATTGCTATTGTCAACTGCAAGTATTTAAGTAAGTGGTCTGACTTTCTATAGGTACTGCATTGAGATGGGAAGGGGGTTTTGTTTTGTATTCGTTTGAAGTTGCTTGGATGAAGTATTTATCTATATAGTCATGCTTGACCTTTAAATTTAACTGAGCAGGCAATTTTAATCCTAATTTCAGGTGGTCTGTTCTTTGGGATACTTTGTTTCATCCTTACTTTGAAGTAGGAAGGTATCATAGCATGTTTTGGGTGTATTTTAAGCATAAATCCTGCAGATGTTTAGGAACCTAATAATTGAAGGAATTATTATAGTACTATCATAACCCCACAGTTTTGGAATGGATTGTTTGATTTTATTTTTGTTTCTCCTTTTTTTCCTGTTATAACCATTCTATAAAATTTGCTGCTAGAGGTGAACTAGTTGGGCGGGTGGGGAGTGGGGTGGAAGAAATAATATTTATTGTCTATATGTCACTTTCTTCAATGTTGTAGAGTGGAAATTGGTAAATTGAGTGTTGGTGAAGTAGCCAGTTACAGTACAACATTATTTACAGTCTCTGAGGATAGTCTTTTTGTGTGAGGGCTTGAATCAACTACTTTTACAAACACTTCTTTCCATCTGATAATAGAGACTGCCAAAAAGCAAGATGAAAGTTAATGGCAGCCTGTCTCTTGGCTTCTTTGAGAAATTGTGATTGAGTTAATGTGAACATTAAGATAAGTTAATGAAAGAAAGAATGTACATTTGAGGCACAGAGAAATAAAAAAATCAGCTGATAGCTGAGAAGTAGTGACAGCTCTTTTTTGCTGTCCAAACTTTTTTTTAATCAACTTAAAGTCAAAGTGTAGGAAAAGAAAACTTCAAACAGGAGGAGGAAGAAATCAGGTGATGTTGGAGGAATGGGAAATATAGCATGAGTATACATCAGTCTTAAAAGGCAGATTTTAAAATATTTCCTGGTTTCTTGACTCTGCCAGTCAGTCACATCTTGCTGGATTATGTTAGTTTTTGCTGTATTACAAATATGCAGAAGAAACAAGTTGTTTAAGCCTGTCTGAACTGGAGATGCAACAAAGATTTTAAAGTAGTAGTTCACTGTAACTTTTCCCTCATCTTCCAAACTAACATGTATCCTGTATTGCAGGAAAATCACTCTCTTTTCTTTCTTCACTTAAGGCAACATTAGAAATTTCAACTTCCTTGCATTTAAAAAAAAAAAAAAAGTATGCACTTAACCCACTGGGAAGACCTTTTTATATAGCTGTTCAGGATGAGGCTCATAGAATAGGAATTCAGTCCTGTTGTTGTGGGTTGGTTTGTTTTTTAAAATACCCTGGTAAGATGACAGTGCATATGTTTGCAATTAACAACATATCTTTGTAGCAGGATGAACAATTACTTTTTTCCTAAGGAGAAAAACAGAATGCTGTGTAGAAATGCATTTCAGAAAGAGGTCATCATGTTACATCTCCAAAACATTTCTTGCTTTCAATAAGTAGTAACCTAGTGTCTTTCTGTCTTACAAAGTTGTCCTGGTATGAGTGTGTGTCAGCAAAACTAGTATTTTTCTCAGCAAAAGAAGTACTACAATGCCAAATGAATTTTATGGGACAGGTAAGTAACTTATGTCAGAAAAGGAGAATGCAAAAAGGCAAGTACAGTAAGATGAGATTTGGGAATTACTGAAGGAAGCCATGCAGCTGGGACAAATGGAAAACACAGTGAAGAGTAATTATTGGTTGATTTCATTGCATGTTTGCATTTGAAGATGTGGAAAAGGACATAACACAATTCTTTCTTCTCTTCCTTTTTGTATACCTTAGCAGAGAAACCATTGCTTATAGCAGGTGCTTTATTTTAAGAGCAATCTGATGGTATTAATATTACTTCATGCTTTTAGAAGTACTTTTTTATTACAATCAAATTTAACTTTAAAAATGCAGTACTTTGGTAAGTGATTTTCATTGTGCTAGCATTAATGCAGGTGATAAAGGGCTAGAATTTATAGACAGTCTAGATGTATTTTTAGCAGTTTATTTTATAGAGACACTAATTCAAAACATTCCAAAACATATTGCATCCTTCTTCATAACAAACATACTTAATTATGGGCCAATGCACAAACTCTGGGTCTAGGCACTCCTAAATAGAGGTTTCAATTTGATTTTCCAAGGAAATGAGATTTATATGACCAGACTAATTGTATCTGTCTTTGGACCTTCTGTCTGATTTCAGTTCAATTCCACAAAGAGGTTGAACTTAAAAAGCTGAAGTTCTTGGCTTCAGAGAGTTTAGTGCTGCCAGAGGGTTAAAAATAGAGAAAGGAGAAAGCTTCTTCAAGTAACCCAATTGAAGTAAAAGCAAAGAATGAGCAAAGGAGAGGCTTCTTTCGAAGTACCTGTGGGAGGAACTGGCATTCACTCGGTCACAAAATGTGATTTAACTGCCCATGCATGAGCATGTAGCATCATACGATTAGACACTTGGGCACCCAACATCAGACCTTCTGCTGCCTCCCTGGGAGTGCATAGGTTTTTCTTGTAATTTTTTGTTTTTTAAGTTATTTTTTGAGTGAGAACAAGGCCTCATCCTAGAACAAGGAGATTAAGTATCCACTCTGGGGGACTGAAGTTGTGTGCTGCTTTACATGAACAAATATAAAACATGTTAATACTGAATTAACTGCTCTCCACGTGGAAATCAGGAAGGAAATTTTCCACTTCTTAGATGACAGCCTTCCCTGCCACACATGGGATATGCATGTGCTCAGTTGGGACTTTGTGCGTGTTTGTTGATATGAGAATATGTGGGACTTACTGAGGTTGTGTGGGGAGTTTTTGTTTGCTTGTTTTGTGTTGGTTTTGTTTTGATTTTTTACGGTCACATTAATCAGAATGTGTTACTGTATTTAATAATTACCAGGCCCCTAATGGAACTGTTTCCAGTAATACCACTGCCTTGAGTGGTAGAGTTCTTATTCTGGTATGTCATAGTAAAAGTGTGTGCTTATAAACAATAATGGTAGTTACTAATTATTATTAAGAGACCTATGGGAGTACTGTACAGGCCTGTAAATACATCTGGATCATGGCTTCCTTTTACTTTAAAAACTTCTGAGTTTCTCTACCATGCCATCTTGTTGATGAGGGTGAATACTAAGATCTATTTCATTTACTTATACCTGCCAATACTAGAGAGGTTGTCTGTGTCGTTGTTTGCATTGCTCCATTGAATTTAAATAAATGTGACTGGCTAGGTTTAGAGTTGGTTTTTGTTTCTTCCTTTTCTTCTTTGGTAAGTTCAGAATCATGGCCTGCTGGCAGACTTCTTTCCTAAGTAGTTTCTAGACAGACCTAGATGCAGAAGCAATATTGGCACACTTTTGGGTTTTTTTCTTAGCATGCAAGCTCCAACTACCCACTTCCCTGATTTCTAGTGAAAGTGCTGTATTCATTTGTTCTTCAAAATAATTGGCTGTTGGTTAGAAATCTTCAGGTACTTCTTTACCTTTTGAAGTCTCAGAGCTACCAGAAATCTAACAGAGTTTTCCTTCTAACTTATTCATGAATTCATTCCAAGTTTTTTGTCATCTTCTTGTAATTTAGTTCAAGATGGGCGTTCTTTGCTTTGTTTTGTGGGTTTTTTTTTGTGTTTTGGGGTTCTTTTGGGGTTTTTTCCTTTCTGTCAGTAAAATCTTATGTTTGAGTTCTATGTATTTTCATTTTACTTTTGGTCTTATGCACTTGGGGAGATGGTTTAGCTTACCAGAAACAGAGCTAACCATTCCAGTTCTTTCAACTAATTATAACGGCCTCTTGGATGTTTTAGGAAAAAAACGTGAAAAACTGTAACTGGAGCAATATCATAACCAAAGAGCAGAAAGGAGAAAAAAGTATGTTTTAAAAAGCATATACATTTAAGGTTTCTGGCAGAGAACTGAAGGATGGGAAAAAGACTGTGTGTATGTATGGGATTTTTAAGAAAGTTTGGTCAGAACTGTCTTAATTGAGTCTCTAATCTGAGTTGCATTTGTGATAGCAGTGATGTTTAATTTCTTAGGTCTCCTGATCTTCGAGGTAAGTCCATAATTCCTTCTTTAGAAGGAACATATTTTCTCTTAAAATACTGGCAAGTGCACCCATACTTTAAATTCTGTTGTTTTTAAAACAAATTAAATACTGGTGGATACTGGGTTCCTGGTGAGAAAAGTTAAAAGTTTTCTGACCAATAATAGGCCCTATATTTTCATAAAAAGGAAAGTTTGGCCAGAGGTACACCAGTAGATCTACTAAAATCAGGTACTTCTCAGAGCTGATACTCTGTTAGACTTTTTGCAGAAAATGTATCTGTATCTTCTGGAATCATAGAATCATAGAATCATCAAGGTTGGAACCTTAAGATCATCGAGTCCAACCGTTAACCTAGCACTGCCAAGTCCACCATTAAACCATGTCCTCAAGCACCATGTCTATCCATTCTTTAAATACCTCCAGGGATGGAGACTCAACCACCTCCCTGGGCAGCCTGTTCCAATGCCTGACCACCCTTTTGGGGAAGAAGTTTTTCCTAATATCCAACCTAAACTTCCCCTGGTGCAGCGTGAGGCCGTTTCCTCTTGTCCTATCATTTGTTACTTGGGAGAAGACACCGATGCCCACGTCACTACAACCTCCTTTCAGGTAGTAGTAGAGAGCAATAAGGTCTCCCCTCAGCCTCCTCTTCTCCAAACTAAACAACCCCAGTTCCCTCAGCCGCTCCTCATAAGACTTGTGCTCTAGACCCTTCACCAGCTCCGTTGCCCTCCTCTGGACACGCTCCAGCACCTCGATGTCCTTCTTGTAGTGAGGGGCCCAAAACTGAACACAGGATTCGAGGTGCGGCCTCCCCACTGCCAAGTACAGGGAGACAATCACCTCCCTGGTCCTGCTGGCCACACTATTCCTGATACAAGCCAGGATGCCATTGGCCCTCTTGGCCACCTGAGCACCCTGCTGGCTCATGTTCAGGAAGCTGTCAACCAACACCCCCAGATCCTTTTCTGCCAGGCAGCTCTCCAGCCACTCCTCCCCCAGCCTGTAGCGTTGCATGGGGTTGTTGTGACCCAAGTGCAGGACCCGGCACTGAACCTTGTTGAATCTCATGCAGTTGGCCCCGGCCCATCAGTCCAGCCTGTCCAGGTCCCTCTGCAGGGCCTTCCTACCCTCCAGCAGATCAACACTTCCTCCCAACTTGATGTCATCTGCAAACTTACTGAGGGTGCACTCAATCCCCTCATCCAGATCATCAATAAAGATATTGAACAGGACCGGCCCAACACTGAGCCCTGGAGAACACTGCTCGTGACCAGCCGCCAACTGGATTTCATCACCACTCTCTGGGCTCGGCCGTCCAGCCAGTTTTTAACCCAGCGTAGAGTGCACCCATCCAAGCCGTGAGCAGCCAGCTTCTCCAGGAGAATGCTGTGGGAGACAGTGTCAAAGGCCTTACTAAAGTCCAAGCAGACAACATCCACAGCCTTCCCCTCATCCACTAAGCGGGTCACCTTGTCATAGAAGGAGACCAGGTTAGTGAAACAGGATCTCCCTTTCATAAACCCATGCTGGCTGGGCCTGATCCCCCGATTGTCCTGCATGTGCCGTGTGATGGCACTCAGGATGATCTGCTCCATGACCTTCCCCAGCACCGAGGTCAGGCTGACAAGCCTGTAGTTCCCGGGATTCTCCTTCCGACCCTTCTTGTAGATAAGCATCACATTTGCTAGCTTCCAGTCATCTGGGACCTCCCCGGTTGACCAGGACTGCTGATAAATGATGGAGAGTGGCTTGGCCAGCTCCTCTGCCAGCTCCCTCAGTATCCTTGGGTGGATCCCATCTGGGCCCCTGGACTTGTGAGCATCCAGGTGGAGGAGCAGGTCAGTGACTGCCACCTCTTTGACAACTGCGGCTTCATTCTGCATCCTATCTCCATCTCCCAGCTCAGGGGCCTGAAAAACCCAAGGATGACTAGCTTGACTATTAAAGACTGAGGCAAAGAAGGCATTAAGTACCTCTGCCTTCTCCTCATCCTTCGTGGCAAGGTTACCTTCTGTATCCAACAAAGGAGGGAGATTCTCCCTGGCCCTCCTTTTGTCGCTGATACATTTGTAAAAACATTTTTTGTTATCTTTAATGGTGGTGGCCAGTTTTAAGTTCCAGCTGCGCCTTCGCCTTTCTGATCTTCTCCCTGCATAACCTCACAACATCCTTGTAGTTCCCCTGAGTCACCTGCCTCTTCTTCCAAAGGTGGTAAGCTCTCCTTTTATTCCTGAGTTCCAGCCAAAGCTCTCTGTTCAGCCAGGCCGGTCTTCTCCCCCACCTGCTCGACTTACGGCACATGGGGACGGCCTACTCCTCTGCCTTTAAGACTTCCTTCTTGAATAACATCCAGCTTTCCTGGACTCCTTTGCCCTTCAGGACTGCCTCCCAAGGGACTCTGTTAACCAGACTCCTGAACAGCGCAAACTCTGCCTTTCTGAAGTTCAGGGTAGCGGTCTTGCTGACCCGTTTCCTTACCTCTCTATCATTTCATGGTCGCTGAGCCCAAGACAGCCTCCAACCACCACATCGCCCACCAGGCCCTCTCTGTTTGCGAACAGCAGGTCCAGCGGGGCACCTCCCCTGGCTGGCTCGCTTACCAGCTGCGTCAGGCAGTTATCTCCCACACACTCCAGGAACCTGCTAGACTGCTTCCTCTCTGCTGTGTTGTATTTCCAGCAGATATCTGGTAAGCTGAAGTCTCCCATGAGAACAACGGCTAGAGATTGTGAGACTTCAGCCAACCGCTTGTAGAATGCTTCGTCTGTTTCCTCGTCCTGGTTGGGTGGTTTGTAACAGACTCCCACCACGATATCTGCCTTGTTAGCCTTCCCTCTGATCTTTACCCATAAGCACTCAGCCTTATCATGACTGTCATTAAGCTCTAGACAGTCAAAACACTCCCTAACATACAGGGCTACCCCACCACCTCTCCTTCCTTGCCTGTCCCTTCTAAAGAGCTTGTAGCCATCCATTGCAGCACTCTAGTTGTGTGAGTCATCCCACCACGTTTCCGTGATAGTTACCACATCATAGCTTTCCTGCTGCGCAATGGCTTCCAGCTCCTCCTGTTTATTGCCCATGCTGCGTGCATTGGTGTAAATGCACTTCAGTTGGGCTATAGATCTCTTCTCCAGCATAGGCATGCCACCCCTAGGCTCATCCCTAGCAAGCCTGGTTTTATCCCCTTCGCCCTTCGCATCTGGTTTAAAGCTCTGTCAATGCGGCCTGCTAACTGCTGAGCTAGAATCCTTTAATTCATTGAGACTTTTTCTCTTGACATGGCCTTTCATCTAAAATGTTCTAACTTTATAGGTACTATTTCTATGTAGCATTTAACATAACACACAAAAGTACACAAGCACACAGCACGTAAGTAACTGGGCTTGATTTTACGGCATTATGAATGATTGCGCAGAAGGCCTTCAGCCAGCAGTGAATTCATTGTACCTAGTTCTCCTCTTACTTTACAATGTTATAAATCTTTCTGGCATAAACAATACATATAGATAAGAAATGATCTGATGATGAAAAGGAAGGACAGTGGTGATGGGAAAAAATAATTAATGATGTAGAGCTCCGAAGTGAAGATTCCAGACTTAGTTTCGTACTTTGAAGTGAAGGATTGCATATAAGGGCAAATACTAGAAGGATATATAGAAGTGGTTACAATTTTTTGGCTTTTCAGAGCAGAATTTAATGCTCTGCAGACCAAACATCCTTTCTGTTCCCCATACTCCTTCCTTGGTAACAACCGAATAATTCCATTGCCGCCTTTGTGGCTGCAAAAGCATTATTTATTGGCAACTGAAACCAAGGGAAGCTTGGTAAACAAGTCTGCTAATGGTGGAGAAGATGGAGCAGAGTCCAGTTATTCTCAGTGCTGTAGGTTAGAGAGATAAAAAGTGTCAAAACTTTGCTATAGAGGCTGAAACAAGGTCACTGTACAAAGGCTGCTGTGGCTGAATATGTTTTCTCACCCAGGTTCTCTGTCAGAACTTGCTGCTTCTGCATCAGAGTCAGGATGGAAGCATACACCTCTGGCTTCGTTGCCCAAGTTCAATCTGGCAAGTTCACATCTGTAGTTGTCACAACAAAAATAGCCAGAGTTCATCTCTCAGAGCTCTTGGTCAGCAGAATGAGGAGAACATTACTCTAAATCAGAAAGCAACAATAAATTGTCATTTTTTAATGATTGATTTGTCAAAAGCCCTAAGAAAGTAACATTTAAAACAACAGAGAAGTCTGCATTTTTGGATTTGGCATGAGGAGCCAGAGGTTGAATCAATCCTGAGAGGAAGATACTTGAAAATGTGTGTTGCAGCTGGAGCCTTTTGATATCTGCATACAACTGGCTGTATAAAAGACATGTTCTCTGTGTGAAAGGCTGTGTGACTGGTTTTGCTGACAACTTTTTCCAGTTCATGAGGCTTTCTTGTGCGGTTGTCCTTGCATACTTTGCTTTTTATTAAGATGGAAATGAGTGAGTGCATACAGTTGAAAACTCCGAATTCTTAGAAGAAAGACATGCTATTTTATAGAACTACTTACTGTAATATGGGACTAACTCCTTGCAATGGAAAATCTGAGGATTTTTTTAATGGGAAGTTTAATGGGTATTTTTCTAAAGGAAAATTGGCAAATTTCTATGCTGCAATTAAATCTCTTAGTGAACAAGAAGACAAATAAATTAATGGCAGATGAAAAGACCGATTAGTCACAACTCAGCCAAAATCACTTAAATCAGCATCTGCTGTCATGTTAAAAATGAAAAAGCCACTTCAGAAAGGGAAGTGGCTAGAAAACTCCTCTAGGCCTGCTCTCTCCTTAGTGCTAAAGCCTGTGACACATTTTGTGGATTTATGATCTGCTGACAAAATTATTCTTTGGAATGAATTTGCCACAATGAAGAAGTGTTTTTAGTGTTAGTCTGTTTCCTAGCAAATACCATGGTGCCATTTTTTTATTCTTTTTTTTTTTCCTTGAAAAAAAATTGAAATGTGATGCATATTGTTCTTTTCATGAATTTAACTTATATATTCTTACACTGTACGAAGTGGTTCTAAGGACTATTATATTGATGCTGGCCAGCAAGCCTGTGTATCTGACCCTCTTTCTTGGAAGAATACAGGGCATTTTTGGGGGCAGAATATGCTACTCTGTTATTGGATGTCTGTTTGCATGCTGTCAGTTGTTTTTTCTTGCAAGCCATTTCCATATCTCCATGTTTGACTGGGAGATTAATTTAGAGGCATGGAGAAATGCCTGCTGCTGCCTGGAAGCCACACTGCCGACGCAGCAAGGAGGCTCCCCTAGTGCAGCAGGGTTGATGGTGTTATCTATTTGCAAGGGCTGGACAACTCTGAATAGATGTGGTCAGTATCTGTCAAGTAGAGTCTTCAAAGGTCCTGTTTGCTTGTGTAAAATAGGGATTTCAATGGCTTTGACATTTAAACCAGTATTTTTTCACTCATCCATAGAACAATAAGAATACAGTAAATTAAGGCCAGATGAATTTCTGTGTGCAAACCTTGTTCACGCTGCTTCATCAAATTGTGATGGTAGCACTCACTGTGAGTTTAGCTTTCCTGAGAAGAGCAGTGTGTGTGGTAGCAGCGGGAAAAAAAAACTGGGGGTACACAGATCAGCAGCTCATCACAGCAAAGGGAAGCTTGCAACAAACATTTGTACCTTTTAAACGAAAGAGCTTTCTTTTTGTCACTTGATTCTTATCACCTTTATTGAAGCTCTGCAATAGTGTAGAATACATCATGTTTGGATGCAGGATACAGAGGAGAAATCCTGAATTAATTTTTTCAATTCTTGCTATACAGTGAGAATTCCTATTTCTTAGAAGAAAAAATAGTGTATTTTATACACATATTTATTCACTAACTAAATTATGACATTAAAGAGTGTATCTTATGTTTTTGACGTATTTATAGATTGCTACTTGAAAACTGAGGTGAAAAGTTGGCTAATTTGCCCTTAGGCTGGAGTGTATACCAAATTTCAAAGCAGCAACAGAATAAATTTACTATAGGCAATTCACATTAATGAGGAAAAAGATGAGGATGTAAAAAGCTGTAATAACATATGCAACTATTTATGGGTTTAAGGTACTGACTTCAGGTCAGATTTCTTTTCTTCTCTCTAATATAGTCCTTTGAACAGGCTTGGTAAAGCAGTCTTATACTAGAAATTCTGAAGAAAATTCATTCTGATTTGGCAATTAGAATTGTTCTTTTTCCACTTGGTTATTAGGCTTCTTGAATGTACAGGTCTGTCCCTCTGAATCCCTCTCTAGATTTTGTTCTGCATCTTAGAACATACATCCATCTAAATAGGCACATGCACTATTCTAAAGCAGATCAGTATTAATTTACCCAGGAGTCTCTGTTGAAGCTGAGACTGCACGGTAGGCAGTACAATAATATAGAGCAGTTGCATGCTTTATGGCTTGTATGTTTCTTTCTTGTTCCTGCTGTGTTTTCGTATGTGTTTGTGGTGCTGGTATGTCTTCTGTTTTCCTCTTATCTCTTAGTCGTTAACAAAAATCAATCTTAGCTTTCTAGACAAGTCTGAAATTTCTAATACTTTAAAGAATTTTTGTAATTTGCAATAATTTCTGAAAATGTTGGCTGAAACATCTTGTGAAAATTCTTGGGAATTGGTAAGTATTCTTTTAAAACAGAAATCAGAGTGTAAGTGTCCAAGGAAACTGAAGACAGTATAAGTAATAGAATGAGTACAGTGTAACAAATTAGTTGTATGGACTAGTGACTAATGGCCAACATTTTCAAAAGGATGCCTAAAAACTGCATGCATTGCCAAAATGCTCCTCAGACAGGAGCTCCGTAACATAAGCCATAAATGGCATTAATGGCATTATTAATGGAACAATACTGATACTAACAAGCACTCAGCAGTACTTATTTGTCCACATCATTGCAGTGAAAACACTCTGACTATCTTGCAAGCCTTCTGCCACATGTGCTAGATGGCAGCCACCCTGGCAGAATTTCACATAAGCACTTGCATTTGCACATCAGTTTCTGAGGGATTTCAGCACTTCAGTTATGTGTTCAAACCATGTGAGCTACTATGAGCTAAAGCTGGTCTCTGGCAAAAAGTTGGATGGGATGGGCAGCTGATGGCTAATGGAATAAGAGACAGTAGTCAGAAGAAGAGGAAGGTTTCTTAACTCCAGATGACCTCCAGAGGTCTCTTGCAACCTCAACCATTCTGTGATTCTATGAACCCTACAGGGATGGTGATGGATGGGCAGGGGAGAGGGCATGGCCCTTGGAGCAGCATGGGAAGAGATGGTCTGGAAGGTGGGTAGTGCAAAAGAGGTCCAGAGGGGATCTACAGATTTAGTGAGTTTTGTCCCCAGATACCCGAGGGGTTCTTTTGGTATTTGCAGATCTGACCTCCGTAGCTGTGAACCACAAAATCATGTGTCCTTTGTTATTTAAGTGCATGGCAAAGCCAGGAATATCTAGCATTGAGTTTGTTGGTCTTAAAGAGACTTGTTAAGAGATTTACCAAAATACTAGGCTTTTCTCCTTGCTTTTTGATTTGTTTCTTTTGCTTCTACTTAAAGGGACAATTATTGTCTGATGAGCAGAAGCAAGGAGAAGGTAATTACGTAGGGCTGCAGACACCGTGGGTGTCACAAAAAGAAAGTTGTGAAAGGTAAAAACCTATTTCTGCTTTAGTAGTAGAAAAAAATAATTATTAGTAGAAAGACTAGACTGACAAGACTTTGTTATTTCCTCTTTTCCCCCAAGTCAAGAAAAGCAGAAAAACTAAGGGATTTTTCAAGGTTGACCCCTGTGACCACAGGGAATGTTAAAGTATTCTTGTACAGAAAGAAATGGTTGGGATAAGGGGATCTGAAAGCAGTTGGCGAAGCTTAAGATAGAGGTGTAGGAAACCGAAAGAAAACAGGGGAAAATGAACTAGAAAGAGGAGCAGGAATTCTAAAAGTAAATAAAGCTTAATATTGTATAAGCTAATATTTTATTCCTAGTTGTCCTTTGTTAAATTCCTGAGTGTCTGCTTTTCCTTTTGATGCTAGATACGTGCTTTCAATTCCCCTGCTCTGCTGGCTTCTGCTCTGTGTTCCTGCTAGGAACAAATTAAATTAAATACATGGAACATAACACACACTGTGCTGAATTCCAAGAGATAACATTTCTTAGAAGTATCTCAAAAGCTGACTGCTATTTTTCTGTTATGCCATGCAAAAGTGCTATGCCTCAAAAGTGCTTGGCACAAAGATGCATTACAGAATAACACAATGGACTAGAGAGATGGTACTGTGATTATCTGGTCTGATTTCTTGTACGACACAGACCATAGGACTTTCTTGCATTCCAGCTTGGCTGTTTTTCCAAGAGTTATGCTCCAATTCAAAATGAAATAACAATCACTGTAATAGTAAATTCACTTCAATTCTTGGTAAAGTGTTCCAGTGATAAGTTACTGTCATAGGAGTGGATGGAAAGGGAGTCTTGTTCTGTTCCGTGCTACGCTTCCACTTTTGGCATGTGGATATTGTTACATATTTGCTGGTTATCTTGAAAAGTCATCTCTTGCTTTCTGTTCTACACTTCGAGTGGTTGAGTTACTTGTGCTTATTCTCTTTCATCCCTTCATAGTTCCAGCCTTCTCATGAAGGCACATATTAGGCATGGCTCCAGTCCTTTAATCAGGATCAGTTCCAAGCTTCTTTATGGCGTAGGCTAAAATTCAAGAGGCAGGGTGGCTAAGCTAGCTTTTCCCCAAATCTCAATGTGACATGATGCCTGGATTGGAGGGGCACAAGGCAGCTGGGAAACTTTGCTCTCTGCTTTGGTTGGGTGTTCTACAATAAAATAAATATAGCCACAGTGGAGTGCAGGCCAGTGATTTCTGCTACTTCTTTCAGCCTAGCATTCTAGGCAGGAGTCTCTCCCTTGCATAGGTGCAGTTGTCTTGAATGATAAAAGAATGCCTTTCACCATTGTCACAGCTTTTCTATGAGCACTCTCCTGGGTGTTTGGGTAGTAAAGATGAGGGTCAACAATAAAGAATTGCATGAGATAAATAATAAATAAAATGGCAGATGAAATTTGGTGTAAAGAGAGGTTAAGTGTTGCATATAGGGAAAAGAAATCCAAATTTCACACAAAATGACAAACTCTGTTGCTGCTCAAGAGTGATATTTTGGGGTCTTAATAGATCATTCCATGAAAATGTCAATTCAGCACTCAGTAGCAGTCAAAAAAGAAAGTTAAGAATGTTAAGAAAGAAATGGAGATCTCTGTGCCACTGTATAATCCTCAGCTTGCCCAAGCCCTGATTATTGTGTGCAGTTCTGGTTCCCCATTGCTAAAACCATACAGTAGGCCTGGAAAAGGATGAACAAAGTTATGAAATAGTTACCATGAAGACAAGTCACTGAAGACTGGAAAAGAGACAGGTGAGGGGTGGCTATAGTGGTCTACAGAACCTGGAGTAGCATCGAGAGAGTTAGAAGAGGTTGAGCTAGTCTTTATTTCTTCAACATCAAGAACTCTAGAGCATCAAATGAACACAGAAAGCAAAAGGTGGTTCTTCACAGAAAATTAGCCAAGCTTTGGAATTCCTTGCTGTAGGATTGCAGGCAGCATGAGAACCTACTCATGTAGGTTCAAGAGCTCAAGGAGTCATGGTCAAGTTCATGGAAAGGAACTCTCCTGAGGGTTATTAAATATATGGAAACCACATATAGATCACAGCTTCACTGAACTGGAAGTGGCTGAATGCTGGAAGATACACATGAAGCGAAAATACTGTGTGTGCTTGTAGTCTTCCCTAGATGTCCCATTTGGCCACAGCTGAAGACTAGGATGGAAGAATATTTGGTCTGATCCAGCATTGTCCATTGCTTTAGAACTCCAGAATGTATTTGAAATTCCTATTGCGGTGGCATCCACGTCAAAAATGGAGATAAAGTTCTCTGCTACTGCTATGGTTGTGCTTTTAGGTTTTACTATCAAGAGTCATGTTAGCCTTTGTAACCTCAGTGTGGCATTGGAAATTCATGCTCAGCTGTCTCCATAGTCTGATTTCTGAATTGTTTCTCCCTAGAATAGAGTTCTGCCTCTTCCCCCCACCTCCCAGATTGTTGAATTTTCATTTATTTATATGGAAGTGTACACTGTTTGCTTGCATGCCATAGGCAAATAATCTAAATTGCTGCCAGTGAAATACTATCTATTTGTTTTATTGCTTTCTTAGGTTTTATATCGTGTAAACTTGATTAGCTGTCCAAACAGAATGGAACTACGAAAAGAACCAAAAAGACATGTTGAAAAATATATAATCTGTTTAAATGTGGTAATTCTTTGTATATAAAATTTAAAATTGGTTCTAACTAGAGGTTTTATGTAAAATGTGGTTTCAGAATACTGTAGTTTACTATGTATACTAAATTGTAGAAGTTGATTTTTGTTCTATCAAACGTATGTATAACATGAAATTTTGTCTATTTCTGTTGAAAGAGTGTATGAAACTTCTCTGGTACATCTGCAATGGAAGTATCCATACAAACTTAACTTCATCCTCATATTAACTGCAGCAAAATAAAACCCTTCATTAAACAAACATGTATTTTTCCTTAAGAATTCTTGTCACATTCAAGCTATACATGACTTCAGTTTCCATTACTGGTTGTGGAGTTATTTTTTTAACACCGTAATTACAGGCATTGGTATTTGCCTGTATTATCTAAGAAAACATGGAAGAAAATTCATCCAAACCATAATAGGCAAATATTTAATTAAAGATCTCAGGATGTTGTTTACCTTGTATTCTTTACAGATAATTTGGAGTAGTTCTGCTTTGCTAAAGCAAGTTTAGGTTGATAATTTAGTTAATATGCTTAAGCTGAGTGGTGTTTTTTTTTTTTTTACATGTTAAAATCTCATGAGACTCCTCATAAAGAACAGAGATTGCTGAAAGTTCTGGCCAATATTTTGTTTGTCAAGAAAATTAGTTTTACCATGTAGTTATCATAGTGTTTTGTGGAATGCCTAAAGATGTGTCACCACTAGTGTTTCACTTTGGTTGAAGAGTGTATTTTGGAAGAGAATGTCCTTATCATCCCCAGTTGCTGGTCTTTGGTTTGATGTTTGCTTGCATAATGTATTTTAGCTTGTTGAGTGTGTTTAGTCTCATGCTTCAGCCTCACAAAAAAGAACGTCTTTGCAGTCCTTTTGGTCCTCTCTGTTACAAAAGCATATTGACTGAACATGACTGTAAGGATGCATTCAGGAGTACTCATAACAGCTTCAGAGAGAGAAACAAAAACTTGGCAGAGAATAAATTCAAGTTTGATCCTGAGCACTGTTGTTTCCCAATGACTGTAAGGCTAGAAGCTGGACAGTCTGGGTAAATTTAAAGTAACATACCTCCAATTTTGACTCCCAAGGTTGTTGAGAACACTTATTTCTTGGCAGAATTAGGATCTCACAGGAGTGCTCTTAATTGATACGTAGTATTACTCAAGAATAGATATTTCTTTCTTACCTATATTAATTGATGAAGACACATGTCAAAGCTGCATCCTTGTTTTTAGCATGAATACTTTACCAGGGTTCTGGGATTTAGCTAGTACTTGCATGCAGCTTGAAGTATCACACAGAGAGTGTTTTGCCTTCAAATTCTCAGATTATTCTCTCTGAATAATCTAATATTAATGGTTTTATGGTAGCATCATTATATAGCATTGATTCATTTATGTTGTCTAATTATACAATCTCCTGCCATTAAGTTTCTTGTTATATATTGGATGGTGCAGAATAAGTTCAGCTGTTGATGATGTTGGCTAACAATGACATGAATAGCGAATGGTGCTAGCATTCAGCATTGCTGTTCGTGAACCAGCATCCTGTTACACTGAGCTTTATAAAAAAGCTAATTTAGAAGTGTGAGTGATGCCCAGGAAGTTTAAAATCGGCAAGATAAAAGATGTAACACAGACAATAGACAGTTGTGATCAGCATGAGAAACAGTGGCCCTAAATTCATAACGACATCTTAGCTTTGTGAATTTTTGTTAGACATACATCGTGGTACAGAAAGGTTTTCTCAAGAAATTGGAAAGAAAAGAATGAAGGTGATTTCTGGAGGCTTAAGAGGGAGCTCTTTCTAAACTTGCAAGGGACTTCATGGGAGAAAAATATGACGGGGTTGGAACAGGATGGTGTGTAGGCACAGGAGAGAGCAAGGTGAAGTATAGAATTGAGTCACTGGTAAACCTGGGCAGATTAGATAAGTATCAGTGTTTGTGGCATAGAAGATAAAGATAACTCCAGGATAGTGCTAGTTTCTTGTCTTGAGGCAAATTGTAACATCACACGTGCTGGCATGCAATAGTAAGCTGTGTGTCCTGGCCCTCTGGGATCTCTGTTAAACCCTTCAAATGTTCGGTAAACTCCTCACCGAGCAGTTTTCTCTTCTGTGGGCAGAGATGCTGAAGTCATCGAAGTAACCATCTTTGTTAAACGAGTGCTGCAACATGATTTTTCCACTCACCAAAGATTCTGCTGAATCAGAAGCAAATGAAAATGTCCTCTACTTGGGGAATTAGAAACAAATATTTAACACACATTTTCAGGTGATTAAAAGAGAACCTAAATTATAAGGGTACAGGTCTATTCTTTACTGAAGTGACATCCAGTGATGAGACTCGGTGGGATAGTTCATCTGTTCTCCTATCTGATGTGGATTTGGGATTGTCTCCATACCCTTGGGACAAAAACATGAAATTTTGCGCCAAAACCAACAGTGAACACATGTCTGCATTTGCTATTTTGTAAGTGTACAACAGAAAAATGAAACTCTTCTGAATTTTATAAGATGGCTGCTTGGCAACAAGACGCCTGATGCTGTGTACTAGTAAGAATCGTCTGCCTTAGCAGCAAGCTGATGTTACAAGGAATAGAAATGGCAATTCATGAGCTGGTCACAGGCAAACCACTGGTTAGCCTCTCATTTATTTAATGTGAAATACCTTACTTATATCTGATAGATTTTCACTTGTCTTTAGTCAGTTTGAGTTATGTCACTGCAGTCTCTTAAGGGAGGAAATTTTCTTCGTGTGGCACAACTTGTTGAAGGAAGGAGGAGAATGAGAAAGTTGAGTGAGGAGCAAAGTATGCAATTGTACACAGGTAGTGAATTTGTTATTCTTAAAGGCCAAGAAATACTCTGCTGGGGAAAAAGGTCTGATTTTTTGGTGACATTTGTAGTTGCTGTTGCAACTACTTCTTTAATGATGTAAGGAAAAAGGACTTCCGATGACATGGTAAGTTTGTAGATTTGTAATTTATGCTTGTAATTTGGTACTTTTGGTTTTAGTCTTTTCTAATGCAGAAAAGCTTATGACACTACATTTATGAGGCTTTTGACTCTACAGTTGCATACGTTTGGAATCCACACTTGGAAGTGCAGCTTTGTGGTGTTGCTAGTGTTTACATCATAATTTATTAAAAATAAGCAAAATCATAAACCTTCCTCACCTTTTACATCTGTTATTCCTTACGTAGATATCTACTAGTTTAGGAAACAAAATGATTCATTACTTCTACATGGAATGCTATTTTACAGCCTGTCTCTCAGTTTGATACCAGAAACATTTTCATGAGTTAAGCTATATACAATAGTAAGTCTATGCTGAAGATTCTTCTGTATTCACAAGTGTTTAGAAACAAGGAGGGGCTTTCCATAGAAACAGGTAACATGCAAAGAGAGAAAGAATTCAATTATGTTTTATTTAATTTTTAAGGTGATTATCAATAAAATAGATTGAATAGACTAGAATTGATGGCATATATGTAGAACTAGAAAGTCAGTTCTAAAATAATAAGAATAAACAGACCAAGCTACATTTTGTTAGTATTGGTGTGCCTTTTGTGTAGAATAGTAGAATTATATTCTACTATCTGTAGACCATTAATTACTTTTTTCTTTTGCAGCCTTCCATCATAGGGTATTCCTGTGATGAACTGAGGAAGAAAATTACAGGTTTACAATGACTTAAATTACGAATATAATGCCAGAAATAGTTCATAATTGTTTAATATATACCTGACCCTCCTAACACTGAAATAGATTTCTTAACAGGCTTTATGCCTAAGGTTGGCATTTGTTCTGATTGAAGTATTTTATAGATATTGGAAAACCTGGTTTTGAGACACTGTACAAAAAATGGATTTTAAAATTGCTGACTGTTTGGTACTGCTCAGTTTTGTTTTTTGAAGCAGTTCATCTAACAATCTTATTATTCCTTTCATTCACTCTTATCTATACCACTCTACGCTCCCCCCCCCCCCCAAAAAAAAAAAAACAACAAAAAAACCCACAAGGAAGATGTTAAATCTAAACAAACATAGATGTCAGGGTTGAAAATCGTGTCAAGTTTTAGTGAGTGTTAAAGACAGTAATCATTTGTGCTTTTAATATCCCCTGCAACATGCCTATTTTAAATAATGGTAGGAAATGAGTAGAATAAACTAACAAGCAGAAGATCCTGTAAGTATATACATGTGCCTTGTGCTTAGATATAAATTCCTTTCAAATCTCTCAATAATTCTGAAGACGTTTCTTAGGGGTGGGGTTGTTCCTTATTTACTGGTTGCTGGGTTTCTTGCCTCTGTCATTTGCGCAAGTTGTGGAGATGTTGTCTCCAGTGTCTCCACAGAGGCTGTTTTGAATTCCTTGGACTGCTGTTTGGACAGTCTCCATTAGTAGATGTCACTCCGTCTTCCATGCCTCTCAAAATCACAATGAAATTAGATGAAGGGATAGAAGAAATACTTCACTTCCAGTATTAATAGTAGGAAGAGAGTAGTATTTGAAAGGAACAAAAACATCCATATTGACAGTCCTGCTCCCTGTCTATGAATATATTCATTGTCTTCAGTGAAGTTACTTATGGTGGGAAGCCATATCAAAAATATTAACAACTTAAGAGATTTTAGTGGTTTTCTTAAAGTTTTACCATTTGAAAGTCAAATTGTTATGAGATCTTTGCTTTTGTTGTATAGCTATCATGCTGTGTAAAAAACTTGAGAGTATGTCTCAAAATCTGATAAAAAAGACCAAATTTTAAACGTGATATTTAAAATGCAGCCACAGCTTTATGTACAGCTTCTGATTTGTGAAAGTTTGAGCTTGGCAGCAGTGGAAACAGTGTATTTCCCTTTGCAAAGCAGATGTGCACTTCGAACCTGGAGCACTGCATCCAGTTTTAGGTTCCCCGGTACAAGCTAGAGATTGAGAAACTGGAAAAAGTCCAGTGAAGGGCAACCAGATGGTCAGGGACCCGGAGCAGGTGACGTAGGAGGGGAAACTGAGGGAGCAGAGTTAATTGGAAACTAAAGGAGGTTCTACTCGCAAGTCTTCAGCTCCCAAAAAAAGATACAGGTGGTTGTAGAGAAAATGGAGGCAGGCTCTTCCGAGAGGCAGGCTCTTCAGAGAGGTGTACAGTGAATGGCCAAGAGGCAAAAGTGACAAGCTGTAGTGAGGTAGATACTCATTGGAAATATGGGAGAAATCTTCACAGTGAGAGTGGGTAAGTACATGAATGGTGCGCCCAGAGAAACTGTAGAATCTCCCATCCTAGAAGAAAACCTTAAAACTTGCCTGGAGAAGGCACTGAGGAACCTCATCTAATTTTAAGTTAGTTCTGTTTTGAGCAGGGGTCAGAGCTGGTGACGTCCAGCAATCCTTTCCACCTGCCTTATTCTGTAACTGTATGCGCTGGCTTCTTTTTCAGGCTTCTTGATGCTCTGGGACACATGGTGATAGAGAGCATTTGACTTCTGCAGGTGTAGGTGTTTTGTCTTTAGCTTCCACAAAATAGATCAGAGGTGTTGTCGTTTGCTTTCTTAGTCTTTGTAATGAATGTTAGCCACATAAAAACAATCAAAAATAAATTAAAGGGAAGATGAGAAAGTAAGATTACAACCTCTTGTTAAATAGGTCCTAGCATGGACATGACGTTTCTGTGCAGTCTCTTTGATTAGAGGGGTATTTTTTTTAGCTTGCCTGGTTTACTCTTTTCTTCCTAAATACCTGCGCATTTTTCCCTTCATCAAATACATAGGCTTTCAGATTACAGCTGTGCTTCGTACATAGCTTGGAATTGGACTTCTTTGGACTTCACTCTTCAGTTACAAACTCAGAAGAAGAAAACGTAAATCCAGAGTAACTGAGACAATTTTTGAGCTGAGAAATCCAAGCAGGATATATTCCCGTTTTCACTACATTTCCCTACCTGAAAAGTTCCCTATTCAGAGATTAGCCTGACTTGTATCAGGAATAGTGTGGGCAGCAGGACCAGGGAGGTGATAGTGCCCCTGTACTCGACACTGGGGAGGCCGCACCTCGAATCCTGTGTTCAGTTTTGGGCCCCTCACTACAAGAAGGACATCGAGGTGCTGGAGCGTGTCCAGAGAAGGGCAACGGAGTTGGTGAAGGGTCTAGAGCACAAGTCTTATGAGGAGTGGCTGAGGGAGCTGGGGTTGTTTAGCCTGGAGAAGAGGAGGCTGAGGGGAGACCTTATTGCTCTCTACAACTACCTGAAAGGAGGTTGTAGCGAGGTGGGTGTCTCGGTCTCTTCTCCCAAGTAACAAGTGATAGGACGAGAGGAAACGGCCTCAGGTTGCACCAGGGGAGGCATAGATTGGATATTAGGAAAAATTTCTTCACTGAAAGTGTTCTCAAGCATTGGAACAGGCTGCCCAGGGAAGTGGTTGAGTCCTCATCCCTGGGGGTATTTACAAGACGCGTAGATCTGGTGCTTAGGGACATGGTTTAGTGGTGGACTTGGCAGTGTTAGGTTTATGGTTGGACTCGATGATCTTAAAGGTCTTTTCCAACCTTAACGATTCTATGATTCTATTAAGAAGAGAATTTAAAAAAAAATAATGTTTAGAGTGCCAAAGTGTCATTGTATTTGAAGTACAAACTTTTTTTGAGAGGCTTAGTTTTGCACTATAATTTTGCAAGCTAGAATTCTTAACTGAGGAAAATCCTACAACAATTTGTGGTACTGTGACACCACTATTCTATTACACTTGTCAATTGGAATACAAACAAGTGCAGCGTGACTTAAAATTTGCAAGAGAGTTACCCTTTAATTTCTTTTGGAACTGTATGCGACTAAAATTTGTTTACACTTATTAATTCGCAAGGATTTCTCCTGAAGAGTTTCTGGGTTTTCTCCTCGTGAATAAACTTCTGGGTGGTCTGGGAAAGAAGATCAAAACCCTGCAATGTAGCTTTCATTGGAGAAGGCATGCTTGTGTAATGAAAGTCTACCTTGAACAGTCATGAGTAAGTGATTGGACATTAGAAAATGAAAGTCTTTGTTTATATGAATGTTTCAAAACAATTTTGTTTCAGAGACAAAAAAAATCCAAAGAACACTGAGGATAAGGTAATAGTTTCCATTATAACTTTGTAGCTTTGGAGGAAATAATTTGAAATTTGTTTTCCACAGAAACTAAGTGGTCAATCAAACAGAGCTAGCTGAATTCCACTAAAGATCATAAATCCTGTTCTGCCAAATAAAACCAAAAGTCCAACAAGTCCTACTATTGAGCTTTAGGGCCCACAAGTGAGCTTTTAGGGAAAGTCTATAAGAAATAGGGTGTGATTATACTGTTGCCTTACAATGATTCTTTCCAGTGTCTGGATGCAGTGTGAAATGAAGGCCAAAATCAAGACATTCGTAGTTCCACTAATGAATGATCATCTTGATTTTGTTTGTTTGTTTGTTTGTTTTGCTACAGGGACAACTTAAACACATCATAGTGAGCAAGGTATCCTAAACAATCGAGCCTTTCTTGGTGGTGGTGTGGCACTTTGTGTAGAGTAATATAAAACAGCAACATTCACAAGTGCTTAGTACACATCAGAGCAGAGATTAAACTTTAGGTCTCCGTTCTTCAAGTGAGTGCTCTAACCTGCAAATGAGGATGTGGAAGGAATGTCTCTTTTTCCTCTTTTGTTTCTGCTTAAATAACTTTGACTTTAAAAAAACTCTTTCTGTGCTTTTTAGACTGTCACCTGGAAAAGGCAGATGTAGATTCCTGGGCTCCGCTAAATATTTGCTGTTAAAAGAGTGGCATTTGTAAATACTGTTCCACTAGGAGTTCTGTGACTTTAGTGAAGGGTATGGAAGGTGTCCATCTCTCAAATATCCCATCACCTGACTATCAATCAGTGTTTCTGCTCTGCTGGAGAGAAAGGAGGTGGTTTCACATCATGGAAAGGGGAGATTCAGTCCAAGATTATTGTTGGATGAAAAAGCATGAGATCTATTCTGAGGCAAGTTGTGTACAGCTTTATTTATTAGACAGTTGTGGATTTTTATATTTTACCACTACCATGGCTCCCAGTTGAAAAGTATTATGATGTCATCTTCTCATTCTTAAAGCAAGATTGTGTTACCAGTAAGTAATAAATGAGGAGCCGTGAAACCCGGCTATTTGTCCAGCAGAATTCTCTTAACATTTGTAAGGCATTTTCAGTTTTAACACCTTTTTATATCTAAGGCACTAGAGGCAAACAGGATGAGAAAATGGTCTGGACTGTGGACATCAAATCTTTTAAGTACAGAGTATTCTTAGATTAAAAAATTAAATTATAGACACTGAAAATATTGATTGTCATGGTGAAAATACAGTATTCTTCTCCAGTTCTCATAAATGTAAAAAAAAATTATTGTCTTAAAATTCCATGGCACTTATTTTACTGATGTATGTAACAAGTTATTTAGAAAGAAAACAAGGCTTATACTGTCCTATATTTGCAAATATAGTTTTTTAAGCAATAATTTGTAAATAATGACCTCTATCTGTATTACAAGCAATATTTAATTCATCTTAATCTGTAAAACTAAAGGGGTGAAATTTACTATGTGAACTGTAAGACTCTGAGACGACCTTAGAAATTATGAAAACTCGCCAGGTATGGTCTTTGTAAAGTGTTTCCTAAACAGTTTGCTGGGAAGATTTGCAACATCAGAACACAAACCTTCTGTTCCTCCCACAGAGCTAAGTCGTAATAAAATTAGAACCCATACCTAGCATTTTCAAGACCTGTGATAAGGCTGATTTGGGTAAGGAATACACACTCATTCACTCTCCATCTTCTGTCCCAATGTATATAGAGCATTTGGAATAAATTACCAACAGCAGTACATCAGAAGGTGTGATCTAAAAATCTCAGTTCTTTAATTCTTCCATTCATTTTTTATCTCTTAAAGTAACAGCCATCTTCAGGATAGAGGAAAATGGGTTTTCCAACATCCCTTGTCAAAGTAAATCATTAACAAACTGTGCAGGCATTTAAGATGCATCTTCTGTCTTGTCGTATTGTTCTTAACAGGACAGATTTTTCAAGCAATACATCAACTTTGATGCTCAATTGACAGTTTCGTAATATCTAGTATTATCCTCAAGAGATACAAAACCATCAAGGCATTAGTGAAGAAAGCGGGTTTCTGTTTGCTAATGTCTGTACACTTGGATTATTTTTTATTAAAAAAAAAAAAATTGTGATAGGAATTTAAATGTGAGAGCAAGACTCCATTATCCAGTGCCACTGCTGCTAAAGACAGCTGAGAGAGGAATGAATTGTGCAGATGGGAGTTGTGCCATAGCCTAAAGTCTCTTCAGTCAGAGGGTCTCACTACTTAACAAGGCAATGACAGTGAATCTCATTTCTTTGCTTTTGCCTTTCAAAAGTCAAACCCCAAATGCAGAGTGCTCTGCTTCCCCATATTTGAGCAGATGAGAGGAAAGAAAAGGCTGGGCTTTCATGTCTATGGAGTTTAAAAAGCTCAGTGGAAAGTAATGAACAGGAAATGGCTTTCATGAAAATGTGTAATTAATTTCTCAAATAAAGTTTGTTGAGTCTATTCATTACTTACTTAAACTGACAATTTAGTAAATTAAACAGAAGCTGAGAATGCAATACCTTCAGAGCTTGAGGAGAGAAATTGTATTAGCAGAAGTCTTAACAGAAGATTCTCCATATCCCTGTTTAAAAATACAGGGGTATTCTTGAATATAGAAAAATAACGGTAACATTTGCATTTGGCAGTCATTTTCACTTGCTTTTCTGCTGGGTACTGGAATGAATAGTGAATCTGGTGCCCTACATGAGTTGAAGGGGTTAAGGAGGAAGCATTTCAGACTGGTACAAGTCTGAAGCCATGCTCACATGGGCTGTGCTGTGAGGTGTCTGAAGCGTCTTTAGAATGTAATCTCTCCAGGCAGGGACATGTTATGTTTGGCAGCATTCACCTGCCGTACAACATGATGTACCCTTACAATGCTACATAAGATAATATCCAAAGAATTCACTTAGCAAGGAAATTAGACAGCCAGGCAGCTTGGCTCAGTGTGAAAGCAGGCACTTGCAAGGACATTGTCCTTAAAAACAGTCCTCAGTAACGGGTGAACATCAAAAGACGTGGAGTTCATTTTAGTTCAGATAGCAACAGCGTCTAAATTAATTATGTCTGCAAATATGGACTGGAAATCTGGTAAAGCAAATTGTTAGATATTGTTAGATAGCTGGTACTTCCTGTGTTTACATTTTTTTAGAAATTGAAGTCTTGCATTACTTCGCAATGATGGTCAATTTATTGTTTCAAAAAAAGAAGATGGGAGAAGTTTGGAAGGACCAGCCTAGTATGCAGTGCAGTATAACTAAAATGTTAATCCTAAAGCCTGAAATATTAAAGATAATCTCATAAACTAAGATACATTTTGTGGAATCATCTAACATATTTAGACTATTGCCAGTTGAGGCCTAAATGTCCTTAAAGATGCACTTTTACTTAAATAATTCTTTCATATTGCCCTGTATACTGAATTAACAAGAGTATTTAATATGTGAAGTTTTCACCGAGAAGTGGTATCTTCATTTTAAAGCATTTCATGTGATGCCCTTACTCAGAACTGAGGTAAAAAAACAGACAAACGCCAAATCCATCAAGACCCTTTGTCTCTGAATACATTGAAAGCCAGACTCTGAGACAGGGAAAGTGAAAACTCAGAGCCGTCTTTTATTATTTAGAATGGTTATATCAGTCTTGTTCTCAGTAATTTTCTCACTGTTATGCAAATAATCATACTCAGCTCTATTTGATGAAGCTGTTATACACCTTAATGAAGCACACCCAAAAATAACTGTCCACAGTTCAAAACCATTTCTGCAAATAGTTTGCATCCTGTAAGTACATTCATAAGGCTGCAAGTGAGTGAATTCTTGAGGTGTGGTATGACCTGTCAAATACTTTTAGAAATTAAAAAAAAAAAAAAAATAGTAGAGAGTGATGCATGAATGTTGTATGTCATTATTAAGTACTAAGTAATTAAGAAGATGCAGCATTGTGTCCTGAAAAGCATCAGTGGAACTATACTATATTTGCCTCTTTTGTTCCTGTAGCATGTTGCAGAAACTTGAAGTGGCCAGAAATCTCATTTTCTCCAGATGTTCTTAATATGGAGTCTCCAAGGACATGATGTATTTCTTATTATTTTCAAGTTTGATGATCATATGTGTCTTAAGAATGAGACAATATGTGATTTTGTCCAAGGTACCTGCTGACAGCATGTGATGTCACCTGTTTTCTTTATTCAGGTCAGGATTTGTTGCATCAGAAGTAATGAAGTCAGAAGTAAAGTTCACCAGGGATGGGAAACTGTGTACAGAGACCAATCTCATACCAGGAAAGCAATTTGTTTTCAAGAAGGGCTTAATTTATTAGCAGTCTTGGTACTTCAGATGCACAGAGACCAAGCTGCTGCTTTCTCTAGAGCTGTTTGAGAAGAGATAAGTAATAATTTTTGTTTTTCATGTATATATCTTTTTATGAGTCCTGGGAAAGAAAGGCATTTTTTCATTTGAGGTGTTCCTGGTTCTGTCATAAAGTCTATATCATCTGGATCATGTCTCCAGCTGCCTGTGAGGCAGAACCTCTATTCACTAATATAAGAAGTTGGAGCTAGAATGCAGGAACACCAAATTGCTCAATTTTTGCAATTTTGGCATACTGTAAATATCCAGAAATGTTGTTCATACTTATTCACTGCGTAATTTTGTTTGCATGATGCATTCTCATTCTCTATAATACAAAACCAGAAAGTTTCCAGGAGGTTGAGATATTTTCTGGTAGAACTGCAGAAATAATGAGAGGAAATTAATCTTGCAGGATCAGTGTTTACTTCCTCAGAACTTTGTTATCTTAATAGGTGGAAAGGTGCTTGGTTTTGGGATGGGGCAAATCTACTGAACTTCCACCAAACTGTACAGTTTAGACATCCACATTCTTGTCTTTTTTTTACTTTTTTTTTTCTTTTGTGTGTGTTTGTGTGCGTATGCATGTCTTCAGTTGATTGGAGAACCTCTTCATGACCCCAGTAGCTCTTACCTATATGATAGTCACATCTTTAGAAACCTATTTATGTCACTTTTGTCCTACACTTGCCAGTTTCCACTGTAAAAATTCCAGTGTTTTAAATCTGTGCACCTCAGAAGTAAGAAACTTTATGCAAGTTCTGTCTGAAAACCTGTTTTCTTGGAATAATAGTTGAATTTGTTGCTTTGCCAGAAGATCATTCTGTTTCGTCTTAATGCTTGTGTTTTGATTTGTGTTCTTTCCTGACTCTGAATTCACTAATTGAGACTCTTCTCAGCCTAGGAAATCTCAAAGTAGTCTGTATCAACAGGAGTCACACCTCTCCTACCCCTTGAAAGGTTTGCTCTATGTGCAGGGCTGTGCAGAATAGAGATGCAGGCTGTTGGATCTGTGAACCTCATTACTTCCCAGGAAGGAAACCAAAGCATGGATGAATTTCCTATTCTTAGCCAGCTGCATTTTTGTGTTTTGTTTTGATTTGAGATGAACTTTATCTAGTCACAACTTTTTTAACCTGAATTTGCTTCCTTCCTTTCAGGAATCTACACGTATTGTACCTCCAGAAAACTTTATTCATGCTTTTCCTGAGTCACTATAAATCTGAAGAACTCCATTACAGTCACTGGTGGAATATGTGTACAAACCAACCTAATAGCAAAATCCCCCAGTAACTTTCTCTCTAGTTTGAACACTTATAAAGTGAATATCATTATCGGGAAACATGTTTTTTCCTTTGTGGAACTTTTTTTTAATGTATTGTGACTAATTCATAAGGCTTTTCTATTGCTTTATAAGGCTGGAATCAATTTAATAAGTATTAAGTCTGGTTTCTTAAGCAAGAAGTATTCTGTGATCACACTATGTGCAGGGCTGCCTTTCTTCGCCCCTTGTAACTTTTAAACCCATTGACATGTGTCAGCCAAAGTTACAGAGGAGAGAGATCTTAAGGGTACTTAAGTTCTGGCAGGTTTTGTGGTAAAGGTGGCTGGATAAAGGAGAAAATTGTTGTAAGTATATTGGTGTAGGAAAAGGAGGTGGCAAGAAAGTATTGGACAGAAGAGGATATATGAGGCGTATGTGCTTGTGCCTGACCACTGAAGAAGTACGAACGCTGCATCACTGTGGAACCCAGAGGCATACTTTGTTAGCTTTTGTGTGCTTAGAGCTATTCCTCTGATTTAACCTTTAAAGAAATGATAGCTATTAATTCACATCTTCACACTAAACTTGGTTGCCTTTTCTCATAATATACTGTGAGTAAATCAGAAGCTATGTACAGGATTAGCTGGATTAAATTCTGTAGCCCAAATTAGTCTATGTTCCAAGGTTAGATAATCAAAATTATTTATTCAGGAAAGGAGACAATACCTGCTATGGATATATGTTTGTGTATTATTTGAAGGGAATGAAAATTCAGTTTAATTCATTTTTTTAAACACTGCTGGGAAATACAGATAGAGAAGTAATCTCATTAATTTATCATGCCAGTTGACTTAACAGTGGTATGTTACTGCATTACTTACTATATATGGTTGTTCTAGGATGTTCTTTTTTATTAGTATTTGAAACAGCACTGATTGAAAGCTGTGTAACTGCTGGAATTTAGTAGGTCCTGCGTAAGTAAAAGAAAAGTAAGAATGAGGAATGTGAGAATGTGTTCACGTTTTAAAATGTCTTTCTTTTTCCAGTTTTCTGAAAGCCATACTTACACCTGCACATCGCGAACGAAAATAAGATAAAGTTATTTCTAAGTAACTCTGGTAAAAACAGGATACAGGCATATGAAATGGATTCTTTTTATCATCATCTAGTATATGCAATTGAATTAAACTGTAGATTTTGGTATCACAGACAAGTAGACAGATTTTTCCTGAATAGAACCTGTTCCTCAAATAGCTGACATCTTCTTGACATAATCTCTGCTCAAAATCACAGAAAAGGGTGTAATTGGAAAACAGAATAGACTATCTGGAGTAGTCAGAGATGTTTGTGAGGGTAAAGACAATGGAGAAAACATCACAAATATTCGTGTGCAATATTAATAGATAATTTTAGTGCATTACCCACATGTCAAAATACAATGACATTGTATGGTATTGTGTGTGACCCAAATATCTTTGCAGTGTGCCAGGCAATGATGTCTGTCTACTATAGAGTGGAAGAATGAACGAAGAAATAAAGGATGTAACTTGATTTTATCTGGGGATGTTATACTAATAGTTTTTGTTTCTCCCCTCCCCCTGTATACTAGAAATGTTGGAAAATGAGGTTTGGAAGCCACAAATTACACATATGTGTACTGCTGTTATTTATATTTGTACCTGTGAATTTATATGCATACTTCTGTATTTATATGTGTACATGCATACTTTTAGTCCACGTGTATGTAATGCTGCAGAAACAACTCTCTTGTGTTTGAAGAAGTTGACCAGCATTTACATATACATGGATGCACTCTCACACAGAATTTAACAAAAGGCAAATATATAAAGATTAACTGCAAACTGTTTCCTTTTGTGAAGAAGAAAAACATCTTGTGATTTTCTTATGTTTTTTTGAGGGTAATCCATTAAATTTTATATAAGACCTGACTGTGAGGTCTTGTTTTCAATCAGATCATTGCCAAAAATTTTGTGTTGCCAATTATGATCTGGGTGGTGGTTTAGCCTGGTATTTTTACAGTTGTACTGCTTAATCTTGCTTTGCTTACTGCTAGCTGGTGTACTGTTTACTGTTCCTGCTGTTATCATAGATGGGGGGGCTAATAATGATTGAAAAGTTAGAGGAAAAAATTTACTACAGCCTATGGGTGGCAGACAGAATAGGCTTAGTAAGAAAGATACAATCAAAGCTTATGGTAAGTGGTTGGTGCACAGCCAGGATGGTATCAATTAATTATTTTGATTTGCAAAAATTCAATCTTCAACTTAATCTGCTGTTCCTATCCAGTTATCCAAACTACGACCAGGTACCTTTTCATAGCCATAGAACAGTGCACTATTAAAGCTGAATAATGAGAGACTGCAAAATAAGCAATATTTATTTATCTTTAGAATATAATGTCCTAACTCTAAAGGCTTGAGTCATTTAGTTCCCCTGCTCTTTTCACCTTCCTTAATTTTCCTCTTCCAACATGTTCTTTCACTTAGAAATTGAAACCAACCCTCATATACTTAACTTTTGTCTCCTCCTCTGATGGTAATTACGAGATACTAGCAATAGCATCACTGTATACATTTTATGTACAGCTCAGCGAGTTGTTAGCTTCTTCTTCCCTAGTTTTAACGGTGGTTTGTTCATGTTCAGTTCCTCCTGTACCTAAACTTTGTAAACAAAGCAATCACAGGTAATTGTGTAGCTAATTTTAGAAGTCTCTTAGTGTGTACTTTACCTCAATAATAGAGGTTGAGATATGAAAAATACCATACCTCAACGAGGGGAGCTATATGCGGTGCTTGTAATTCAGCAACACTTGGTAGCCTTGCTGGTACCAAGAGGAGATTGACTTAGGCTTTTGGGTTTGCATTTGGGCTTGCATTTGGTTCCAATTCAAAGAACATTCAACAACAGCAACAACAAGCCAACAGAATTGAAATTTACATAATTTCTCAGTAAAACTTAAAATGTTATTTGTTAATCAGTAACTTCTACTAAAATTATATGTGGCCTGGGAATAGCAGCTTCCTATCCCCCTTGTAGTGAATTATAAAATCTTAGGGGTTTTTGTGGGTTTTTTCCCCCTGTTTTATGCATTCTCTTTTTATTTCTTTAGAAACAAACACACCCTGTTCCTTATGTCAAATCTAACTGATGGGACTCTTTCAAAAAATGAGATGAAAATGAATGCAAACATGGGTTTAGTAAAACACAATGACTTCCAAAATATATTACATTATACTCCCCAGAAGTTCAATTTATGGGCCTAACAATTTTATAAAGAAGAGGCAAGTATTGAATTGTATATTTCTACATATTCTGTAGTAAGGTATAATCTATATTTCAGTGGCACTGTAAAAGTAAAAGTGTTTAGAGATGTAAAACATGTTCAGTGATACTCACAACCTTCCTATTCACATAGGATGAAAACTTAAACTTCAGCTGTAGCTAAGTATCTCTTGATAAATAATGTCTTTCTGAAGCAGTATACACCCTTAACTGGCTGTTCTTGCGGCCTGCCAGTGCTGCATAACCACTTTGTGTCCCTTCCTGTGATCCTTTATTTGCTGTGAAGAACCTGCTGTAGCTTCCAAGTATGACTTTTATTGGAGCATTTTGTAGTTTGTTTTGCCCAGCCAAATGAGGAAGGATCTGGGTAATGAAAGTGAGGTGCAAAGACCATAAAATATAAATGCTTAGAAAAATACAATCTTCATTAGTTCTCACAGCACTTTTAAAATTAATAATTCCTGTCTTTCCTTACCACTGGGCGTTTAGGAAACACTTTCACTAGTTATTGCTCCAAAACAGACCACTCTTCTCAGAAAGCTTTTTAAAGGAGTAATAACCTAGGTTATGGTTGAAGAAATAAATATGTATATAAATTCAGGCCTTATAAAAACAAAGAGCTTCATAAGGTAACACATAGAGCTGTTTCTGGGTTCTATTTATCATTTAGTTTCCTAAGAAATATGAAAGAGCTGCAAGGTATCAAATCAAATATAATTTTTTTCCAAGTATGGATATTCACACCCTCCAAAAAGAAGCTGTACTGAAATAATCAGTTCTATACATCACATGTAACAGTTGAAGATAAAATTTATTCATATATCTAAAAAAATGACAGTTGTTGCTTGTGGTGTTATCCATTTCTTGTCTGGCAAAGATTTGTCCTTAATATAAGTTGCATTTAATATTATACTCATTCAGCTGGCATTTGTGCATGTTTCTTGGCACTTTCACGAAAGATGAGAAAGTTGCTTTTACCCAGTGGTATTACTGTGTGAAGTCAAAAAGGCATATTCAAGACCCCTCCTGATTATTTTGTTTCTTTTTGATGAGAACAGATTAGCAATTGAACCTTGAAGTGTTGCTTGTTATATACCATCAGTTGCCCTTTAAATGTAGGATTAAGTTTGATTTCCAGTGGGGAATAATGTAATAGATTTTTAAGAGACTAATAGATTTTTAGTATTCTAAGCAGCTTAGGCACAGGTTTTGAATGTATTTGCCAAACAATTTTGCCACCGTCTTTGTTATACATGATCAGTTTTCTTTCCAGGATCAAAAGGTTTGTTTTTTGGTTTTGTTTCGTGGTGTGGTTTTTGGGTTTTTTTAATGAAACAAGTATATTCTCCTACTTCTGTTGTATTCAAAATTACTTACCCTTATTTTATCATCTGTATTCTTTTCTCTGCATGCACCATGTCATTGAGAAGCAGAGGCCTACCTAAAAAAAATCAGCCTGAAGTAAGGGAACTTCAGAATAGGGATTTTGAATATAAAAATGTTACAGCACTTTTAATGTAACTTTTGCTGTTCCTCCTTATACTGTGTTTAGAGAGAGCATAATGTGCTATACATACGTCAATTAAGAGTGAATTCTGGAACTCATTTGTTGCTTGTATTTCATTGAAAAAAAATTTTATGCCAATAACTGACATTGTTAACATGTGCTTGTGCTGTTTTGCATTTCCCCTCTTTGTTCCTTGGTTTGGTCTGTAATGATTGTAGATTTGTTTTGTTTTGTTTTCTTCTCATGTTAGTGAGCCGTTTCTGTTCTTTCTGTAAAGCACCTACTGCTTATGTATTACAATGCTGCATATTTCCACAATGTCTCTTGGGCTAACTTCTTAGTGGTAAGTGAGAATTCTATAAAATGCCACTCTGGCTTTGAGGGAAATGAAAACTAAATTCCTGGTGTTCTTCTGAATTGCAGAGGAAGGTTTTAAAATATGACCCTGTCCACTTGAAACACTGAGGCCCACTTCTTGCCAAAATCCCAGTATAAAGTTTCATGTTATTTAAACTGCTTTCATGGTGTGCTGTTGGCAGTGGCAAAAGATATTTGTTAAAATGTAAACTTATATTATTACTAACTGTTGACAAGATTTAATAACCCTTTTCTAGAATTCCTAGTGGTGGGATTCTACAGCAAAATAATAAAAGCCCTGTGAGCCTTGTGGGGCATCTTACATCATTCACTTCCCCTTTATAGTGTTTAACCAGAGGAAACAAAGGACATTTAAGCATTTTATCAAATGTCAAACTAGCTTAAACAGCTATAGCAGGTTAGAAAATTTATTTAGCTTTCACAGTTTGTGACAAATTCAAAGGCCACTTATTTGCAGTAATCAGCAAAGATCCTTCAGTGGGTTAGATACAACAATATAATAAAAAGTCCTGATTATCAGAACTGGTTCTTATTATGTACTGGAAGAGCTGTGTATAGAGTTTGGGGGCTTAGTTAATTTTGCCATGGCTTGCAAATTTTCAGTTCATTGGCAATTAATATTTGTGTTGACCATGAATACAATACAGAATATCTGCAACTAAGCTATAGCTAATATCAGTGTTAGACAATCAGTATTACTTAAAACTAGATGTAAAGCAAACAAGCCATTTCCAATTATAATCCTGTTTTACATTAATATGTTCTATCACGTCAACGCAATTTTGTAGAAAAATAATTTACTTCAATCATTATAGTAGTCAGAGGCTGAAATAGCTGGCATTGCTCTGGTTGTTACTTATGAGGAATGTTTGCTGTTAGCAATAAATTGCCACACACACTCACACACACATGCACACGCACTCACACAAAACCCTGTGACACTTGACTTTTAGTTAAAATGCTGATATTTCCCAGTATAAAAAATACAGGACTCTCCTACTGCCCAGTTTGAATGACTTTCTGCTGCTTCTAAGGACATTTTAGAGTGTGTTTCAAGTTTAATCCCCTTTTCCGTCAGATCTTGGCTGGATTATTGTACACTGTCTCCTAAGATTATTCATTACTCATTTATCCTGAAGACTGCATTTTAAGGAAACTGAAATATTCTGTATCTTGCTTTCATGTCATATTATCCACCCATAATTCATACCAAAGACATTTTTTATTAGTAATGTGCCTATTTACTGAGGATGGGGAAGACATACCCATGAAATGATACTAAAATCACTTGGTGCTTTAAGTAATTTTTCACTTCATCGTAGGATTTTTTTTTTTTTAAATACGAGCATGAGACTAGCTGTCAGTGTTGAACTCTATTTGTTGTATATTATGAAATGAAAGATTAATCTGAATTATTTTCCCAAAAAGGATTTTTCCTGATGTCACATGGCACTTGTCCAGATAAGGGGACTGAAGTTTGCAGATGTAGACACTTACGAAATATTTCTTTTCACAACAACCTGATACCAAAGCAAGTTTTGCAGCTACAATTACATGAAGCCCTCTTAGAGGGACCTGCAAAGTTTTATCATGGAATAAAGCCCGAGTCAACCCCAGTCAAAATGCTGTGATGGGTATTTGCATGTCAGTGCCCTTTCTCTTCTCTAGAAAAGGATATCTGTTCTGTGACTTTAGGGAATTGAAGGAAGAGTTACTCATAATCCAAATTATTCTGCACGTCTTTCACAAGATAAGATTGAAAATATGGAGAAAAGTTACTACCAGGACACAGGTTCTCTAACCTCTTGCCTCATATACGGTGCCTAAGTAAAGCATAAATCACAGGTGAAGTAAATCACATTGCTCTAGATCAGCATGAACATTTGATATAATAGTTACAGAACAGAAAAATTTATTCAGTAGACAATATTACCTGTCTTGCTAACTTAGTTATTCTGTGTAAAATTAAGGTAAAAAACCAATATATATTACATTATATCTGTAAAGAATCTACAAGAAATACTAACGAACGGGAATGTTTATACCATGATGCATTTTAAACTATTTTATATTGATTAACAATTGACCGTGTAGCAGTAATTATAACAGTTATGGTTAAAGCTTTTAGCTAATATTTTAAAAAAACAGCTTTAATAAAAATCAGAAGAGTTGTGATTTGGTTTTCTGTAACAGAATACCTGTAAAATCAAAGATAATTCCAATCATGGAGAATTTGCCCAGGTATTATGACTGCCTTGTAAGTCCTTAATATGAAAACTCAGAAAAGTAGTGTATTCAAAACATTTTGGAGACTTACAATATTTAAAATTAATTTGAACTGAGCAAGGAGAAATTGCTTTTGAGGCATTAGGCCCTATGTTACATAGTATTTCAGTTGCCCATAAGAACTTAAAGACCCCATAACCACAAAAGTCTTGTTTTCTGATTGATCTTTTTCTCATTTTGAATGACTAGATTAACAGGTCTACCAGTATTCAAATTTTCCAGTTCAGACCCAAGATTTTGGCACTGGTGAGGCCACACCTCAAATACTGTGTTCAGTTTTGGGCCCCTCACTACAAGAAGGACATCGAGGTGCTGGAGCGTGTCCAGAGGAGGGCAACAAAGCTGGTGAAGGGTCTAGAGCACAAGTCCTATGAGGAACAGCTGAGGGAACTGGGGTTGTTTAGCCTGGAGAAGAGGAGGCTGAGGGGAGACCTTATTGCTCTCTACAACTCCCTGAAAGGAGGTTGTAGTTCGGTGAGGGTCGGTCTCTTTTCCCAAGTAACAAGCAATAGGACAAGAGGAAACGGCCTCAAGTTGTGCCAGGGCAGGTTTAGATTGGATATTAGGAAAAATTTCTTCACTGAAAGGCACTGGAACAGGCTGCCCAGGGAAGTGGTTGAGTGATCATCCCTGGAGGTATTTAAAAGACAGACAGATGCGGTGCTTAGGGACATGGTTTAGTGGTGGACTTGGCATTGCTAGGTTAATGGCTGGACTTGGTGATCTTAAAGGTCTTTTCCAACCTAAACAGTTCTATGATTCTATGATTCACTACCTTGGATCTAAACCAGATCTGTATGCAGTGTTACTATTTGTGACTGTCCCAAGCTTAAATAAGAGGTTAGGAAGAAACCTTATTTCATTTTTAAAGAGGATATAAGTTAAAATCTAGATGATATCTAGCAAAGTACTGGAAAAAGTGTTGGCAGACTGAATGTACAGTAACCAATCTGTTATATTCCAAATACTAAATAAATAAATAAATTTCAATATTAAATGTATTTTAGAACAATACTTTTCCAGACCACTAAAGGTATTAGCAAACATCAGTATATAGCCAGCTGAACAGTTTCAGAAGAGAACACTTCCAATCATAGAATGGGTTGGAATGGACCTTTAAATATCATCCAGTCCAACCCCCCCACCACAGTCAGGGGCATCCTTCATTGGGTCAGGCTGCTCAAAGCCCCATCCAACCTGACCTTCAGTGTTTCCAGGAATGAGGCATCCACAGCTTCTCTGGACAACGTGTTTCAGTGTCTCACCACTCTCTCTCATTGGAAAAATTTTCTCCCTTATGTGCAAGCTAAATCTATTAAATCTATTTAAACTTTCAGTTTAAAATCATTGTGCCGTGTCCTTTCACTACAGGCCCTGGTGAAAAGTCTTTCTCCGCCTTTCTTAGAAGCCCCCTTTAAGTACTGAAAGGCCACAATAAGGTTTCCTCGGAGCCCGCTGTCCTCCAGGCTGAACAACTCGCAACTCTCTCAGATTTTCTTCATAGCAGAGGTGCTCTATCCCTCTGATCATTTTTGTGGCCTTCCTCTGGACCCACTCCAACAGGTCCATGTCTTTCTTGTACTGAGGACCCCAGAACTGGATGCAGTACTCCAGGTGGGGTCTCACCAGAGCAGAGTATAGGGACAGAATCGCCTCCCTCGACCTGCTGGCCACGCTTCTTTTGATGCAGCCCAGGATACGGTTGGCTTTCTGGGCTGCAAGCGCACATTGCCAGCTGATGTCTAATTTTTCATCCACCAGTGTCCCCAAGTCCTTCTCCACAGGGCAGCTCTCAATCCATTCATCTCCCAGTCTGTATTGATGTTGGGGATTGCCCCAGTCCAGGTGCAGGACCTTGGACTTGACCTTGTTGAACTTCATGAGGTTTGCACAGGCCCACTCCTCAAGCCTGTCAAGGTCCCTCTGGATGGTATCCCTTCCCTCAAGCATATCAACTGCATCACTCGCTGCAGAACGGTAGATTCTTTTGTATCCCTTAAAAGCAAAACTTACTTACATTTATCTTTGCAATACCTCTCACACTTAACGGCAGAGATCAAAGAAAAATTATTTCTTTCCATAGAGTAGTACCTTGGCTGTATCTCACTGAGATAGGCGTTAAATAGAAGATGGCTTGTAGGAATTTGATGCTCGCTTGATGACTGTTCATGCTAGGTTAGCCTCTGGTTTGTTCTGAAACAAACCAAACCAACAAACCAACCAAAAGTATCTGTACTAAAGAAAGTACCTAGAATTTTAGAAACATTACCACTGTTATAAATTGGTATTAAAATTTTGTAAGTTTAAAAATAGTAGGTTTACAGCTTCTTCTGACCAATGTCAAGGTCCCCTTTTAAAAAGAAAAGTCACACCTGGATGACAGTAAGCAAGACTTAACTTGTTTAAAACAGTCAGCAGCAGTCATTTGACTTGAAAAGTTAAATTCCAGGATTAAAACTGCATATTTTCTCCTAGGTTCCTTTCTGATGCTTAGTCTCATTGATTAGAAGATCATAATAAATAAAAAGGGGAGAGTGAGTACTGCATGCCGACAGCAATCCTTTCTCACAATAGTGTAACCATTTAATTGATTAGGCGAGTGCTCAGATGATCAAAGAAGTGGAAGTGGATAAAGTGGCAGTGCTGGAAATAAAACAAGTTGAAGCAATCAAGAAGCTCTGGGAAGACCCAGGAATTCAAGAATGCTACGACAGACGAAGGGAGTACCAGCTCTCAGACTCTGCTAAGTAGTAAGTACACTGCATAATTAGAAGGACAAGACAGACTTAATGAAGTTAATCATAGAATCATTTAGGTTGGAAAAGACCTTTAAGATCACCAAGTCCAGCCATTAACCTAACACTGCCAAGTCCACCACTAAACCATGTCCCTAAGCACCATGTCTACCCTTCTTTTAAATACCACCAGGGATGGTCACTCAACCACTTCCCTGGGCAGCCTGTTCCAGTGCTTGACAACCCTTTCAGTGAAGAAGTTTTTCTTAATATCCAACCTAAAGCTCCCCTGGCGCAGCTTGAGGCTGTTTCCTCTTGTCCTATTGCTTGTTACTTGGGAAAAGAGACTGACCCCCACCTTGCTGCAGCCTCCTTTCAGGTAGTTGTAGAGAGCCATAAGGTCTCCCCTCAGCCTCCTCTTCTCCAGGCTAAACAACCCCAGTTCCCTCAGCCGCTCCTCATAAGACTTGTGCTCTAGACCCTTCACCAACTTCGTTGCCCTTCTCTGGACACGCTCCAGCACCTCGATGTCCTTCTTGTAGTGAGGGGTCCAAAACTGAACACAGGATTCGAGGTGTGGCCTCCCCGGTGCCGAGTACAGGGGGACGATCACTTCCCTGGTCCTGCTGGCCACACTGTTTCTGATACAGGCCCGGATGCTCTTGGCCTTCTTGGCCATCTGGGCACACTGCTGGCTCATAATGAAGAGATAGCTTCACTCTGATTTTATTAGTTATACCTGTGTCTCTGTTGGCCTGTTGTACACAACGAATTTTAAGTTGGAATGATGAAACAAACTAATTTTAGTCTTTCTGAACATACTGGAACCACCTTCCCTCCCAGTTCTGAGGTCAACACAGCTGGTACATAACTGAGTCTCCCTTGGGGGAAATAATGAAAAACAGCTGTACAAAATACATTGACAACAAGTGGGCAGGTCAGACAGTTCAGTTACGTGAAAAGCTTAGGGTATAAATAAGAATGAAGATAAGTCTCTCCCCCATTTTTCAAATAATTTAATTGTGAAAAAATGATTGTTTCATGAGAACAGAAAGCTTACATTTCTGTTTCTGCCAAGGTTGAGAAGTAACAAGGTTAAATTTCAGCAAGGAGCATTTAGATAAAGCATTTATAGTAAACTTGAACTCAGAATGGTTACACATAGGCAATCTGTTCCTGTGTGTTAAGCGTTATAATTCTTGACAGATGTTTGTCTGCCTTGTTCTTAAATAATCCTACACTGGAGAAGAAGGCTGCCACTTAATGGTCTACTGTAGCCTCGTTTTCTAAGAAATCAGCCACAATGGAAAATCAGTTTTATTTTAAATTTTATTCAATCTTCCTTTTGCTGTTAATTATGATTAAGATCTCAATAGCAATTTGCTACATTGCTGGAGAGGAGGAATTTTCTTATTTCAAAGAGAAATCTTTTCTGAGTAAGTGATATCATAAAGTGTGAGTTTTTTTGATTTTGGAACCCAAATGTGAGGGATGTTTGGGCAGCAAGGGGAGAATACATGAACACCCTCCTTCTTCTACCAAAGGAAAATGGGGGGAATTAGTGCTTAAATAAAGGAAGGTTTGTGCTACAACCATGTTGTAGGAATTGAATACACCTTATACTTCCTGTATGCCTTGTTAGGATTTTGTATGATCTAATGTTGCCTTCTAGTGTTGGGAAGATAGATTGCAGAGAGGAATACCAGGCACGGGTTCTTTGTGTCTTGCTCATACTGCTCATTTATTGAGGCACATGAATGTCATCCTAGCATTTAATCCCAGCCATGAAAAGCACAAGAGCCTTGTGAAACTGAGGGTAAAGTTAAGAACGTCCACATGGGCAGACGAGAAACTAATCGCATCATCTTTTATATTAAAAATATATGTTTGAAGCATTCATGTTTGCAGAGCTTTTCATTAATTACTTTTCTGAATTCTGTCCAGCAACCTTTCACATTTGTGTGCAATATTAGCATCATGGATGAAGTGATGGGATAGAGTAATGTTGGTAAACATTATGGCTAGAACTGATATTTATATTTGTGTTCAAATCTTAATGCTGGTGTTCATTCTGGGGTAACAGCAAAGATTATTCAATTAAAATTCATCATTTTGGGTGTGGGCTGATTGTCTATAGAACATTCCGGCATCATCTCTTTTGACTAGTTATATTCTGTCTGAAAGGAACATGCAGGTCTCAGTTAAAGGGTTTTATTGTTTTATGCCAGCAACAAATGGGCTAAGGCCATGCACAACTGAATTTCTATTTAGCTGCTTTTGTGGGAACGCTTCTGTGATTGCTAGTTAGTACTTTGGTTTTGAATCTGTGTGATTAATTTATGACAGTGCATTAATCTTGTTTCTGTTGTCTATTTATTTAACTTTCCAGTTATCTTACTGACCTTGATCGTATTGCTATGCCCTCATTTGTGCCAACTCAGCAAGATATTCTTAGAGTCCGAGTGCCAACTACAGGAATTATCGAGTATCCTTTTGATTTAGAAAATATTATATTTAGGTAAGACTGCCTGTCAAATGATTCAGTATACAATTATGAAAGCAGTTGCTGCAAATTTACTTCTAAGGTCCTTTAAGCTTTTGCATTCAATGAGTGTTGTGTTTCCAGCCTTTTTAGTCTCCAAAGTTAAAACAGTAACTTGAGTGTTGTTTCAAAACATTCCTTTTTAAATTTACATTACATGAAAAAAGTTTTTCAATTCAAGCAGCCCAATTGCTGTGTGTTCTGAACTATTAGTTTAATTAAAATTCTTGGATGGGGGGTGCAGAGGTAAGGTGTTTGTAGTTACATGAGTGTTCATATTGGAATGTAGCTTAATTCCATTTAGAGCCAAGAGCTTTCGCCTCCTGACTGTCCCCTAATAGATATGTTAAAGCCCTCAAGGGAGTTTACAACTTTCAGTTAGGGAAGGGAGTTGAACAGATTGAGGGAAGGAAGAGAAAAAAAAATGGAAGGTCACAGCAATAGATACTTCTATTCTTGCCACGCAATATAAAAAAAAAATTATATTCAGTAGAACTGAGAGAAACAAACGTACTTACAAAGTTGAGAGAAAGTCTGAGAAACACTTTAAAATTATGTTATCTGCTACTAGACAAGCTATTGCAACAGGTGGGGTTACTGATTTTCTAAGGGAAAGCATATTTTTTTTTTATTTCAAAATTGCAGAATTCACACTAGCATGATTATAGATGTTCTTCCACCAAATCATCCATTTCATCATGAACAAACACCTGCCTGCAGTTACAACACAGAACCAGAATCCACTCTGATAACCCATGGTCAAACCAGCCTAACTGTGATTTTGCTGTTTGTTTGTTTTTTTCCTGGAAAATTGAATGTTCTAGTGAACATTTTCACCTGGATAAAATGTGAGGGACTGAACTGTCTGCAAAACCATAGGAATTTGATGTGGAAATAAGATATTTGTGAGCATTTTGATTTTTTTGTTTTGAAGAGTGAGATATGACTACACTGGGGTTCTTGGGGGGCAGGGGCCAAGGGAGATTTTGGAGCATGTGTGGAAACAAAATTGAGCGTGCTCACATCTGTCTCTGCTAAAAATTCTACCAACACAGAAAAAAAAAAAAAAAACAGAATTATACTTTGTATTGTGCCTCAGGTAACTTATACACTTGTACTGGGCCTGGCTAGGACAAAGTTAATTTGCTTCATAGCAGCTGATACAGTGCTGGGTTTTAGATTTGTAACCAAAACAGTACTGGTAACATACCAGTGTTTTAGCTTTTGCTGAACAGTGTTTGCACAGCACTTAAGGCCTTCTCAGTTTCCCTGCCCCTCCAGTGAATAGGTTGGGAGGGTGCACAACAGGTTGGGAGGGGACACAGCTGGGCAGATGATCTGAACTAACCAAAGACATATTTCACACCATATGACATCATGCTTAGTGATAGAAGTGAAAAGAGGGGGCTTTAGGGAGGTTGGCCATCTTTTTCTTGGGAACTGGTTAGACATCAGTGTACCTGTGGGAGGTGGTGAGTGATTGCTTTTGCATCACTTGTTTTGTTTTGTTTATCTCTTCTTCCACTTATCCTTCACTTACTAAACAATTATTTTTTTTTAATCTTGACACCCCAAGTTTTCTTGCTTTTACTCTTTCTTTCCTCTCCCCATGTCCACCCACGGTGTGTGTGGGGGGTAGTGAGCAAGCGGCTGTGTTGTACTTAGCTGCTCACTGTGATTAACCCACAACAACACTAAAGAACAGTGAAAGTTGTAGCACTACAGCAAGTGAATCAAGTTGAAATATTAAACAGAACATGCAATGTTAAGATATACTTTTCACAGTTCAAGCTTATCTCAGGTAGGTGATCTCTTATATGGCCTTTGGATATACTTAAAGGATCTTATGAAGTAAGACTAATATGTCTATAAATAACTAATATGTTGACTGTATTTCTCTTTAACAGGATGGTGGATGTAGGTGGCCAAAGGTCAGAAAGAAGGAAGTGGATCCATTGTTTTGAAAGTGTTACTTCCATTATTTTCTTAGTTGCATTAAGTGAATATGATCAAGTCTTGGCAGAATGTGACAATGAGGTAAGGAGCGGGGGTATCTAAGATACAGAAAAAGATGTGTGCTTTTTAAGAAAGACAGCAATCACATGTCTTCATAAAAGCATTTGCAAATACTAGAATTGCATTAAGAAGCTGATCAAGCAGTCCCGAAGTTGTATTAAATTAGAAGCCTGCCTGTAAAAGTGAACTCTACCTTAAAAGGCAAAACATGATTTAAAAATCTTTTAAATCACTTAAGCCATGTGAAATATTTGAGAATGTGAGTATCAACAATATCTCTAAGCAAGTAAAACTACCCCAGTCATCTGTAATTAGTTTGGGTTTGGTTTTGGTTTTTTAAGTCTTGGATGTTTCAAAATTAACCTGTGCATTAATTAAGGAAAATTAAAACAAAATAACTTAGAATTTACCTCCTTCCCAAGGTCACAAAACATAAGATGAGTTCTCCCATCTGTTCTAGAGTCGTCTCATTAACAGTAGCCAGATGTTGTAGAGAAGGATGCAAAAAAGGAAACAGTAGGCAATTAGAATCATAGAATAGAATCATAGAATCGTTTAGTTTGGAAAAGACCTTTAAGATCATCGAGTCCAACCGTTAACCTAGCACTGCCCAGTCCACCACTAAACCATGTCCCTAAGCATCACATCTACATGTCTTCTAAATATCCCCAGGGATGAGAACTCAACCACTTCCCTGGGCAGCCTGTTCCAGTGCCTGACTACCCTTTCGGTGAAGAAATTTCTCCTAATATCCAATCTATGCCTCCCCTGGTGCAACTTGAGGCCATTTCCTCTTGTCCTATCACTTGTTACTTGGGAGAAGAGACCGAGACACCCACCTCGCTACAACCTCCTTTCAGGTAGTTGTAGAGAGCAATAAGGTCTCCCCTCAGCCTCCTCTTCTCCAGGCTAAACAACCCCAGTTCCCTCAGCCGATCCTCATAAGACTTGTGCTCTAGACCCTTCACCAACTTCGTTGCCCTTCTTTGGACACGCTTCAGCACCTCGATGTCCTTCTTGTAGTGAGGGGTCCAAAACTGAACACAGGATTCGAGGTGCAGCCTCACCAGTGTCAAGTACAGGGAGACAATCACCTCCCTGGTCCTGCTAGCCACACTATTCCTGATACAAGCCAGCGTGCTATTGGCCCTCTTGGCCACCTGGGCACAGTGCCGGCTCATATTCAGCTCGTTGTTGACCAACACCCCCAGGTCCTTTTCCGCCAGGCAGCTCTCCAGCCACTCCTCCCCAAGCCTGTAGCATTGCATGGGGTTGTTGTGACCCAAGTGCAGGACCCAGCACTGAGCCTTGTTGCACCTCATACAGTTGGCCTCAGCCTGTTGATCCAGCCTGTCCAGATACCTCTGTAGAGCCTTTCTACCCTCCAGCAGATCGACACTCCCGGCCAAGCTGGTGTCATCTGCAAACTTACTGAGAGTACACTTGATCCCCTTGTCCAGATCATTGATAAAGATATTAAACAGGACTGGCCCTAGTACTGAGCCCTGGGGAAGACCACTTGTGACCAGCCACCAACTGGATTTAACTCCATTCACCATCACTTTCTGGGTTCAGCCATCCAGCCAGTTTTTTACCTAGCGAAGAGTATACTCGTCCAAGCCATGAGCAGCCCGTTTCCCCAGGAGAATGCTGTGGGAAATAGTGTCAAAGGCCTTACTAAAGTCGAGGTAGACAACATCCACAGCCTTTCCCTCATCCACTAAGTGGGTCACCTTGTCATAGAAGATCATGTTAGTCAAGCAGAGCCTGCCTTTCATAAACCCATGCTGACTGGGCCTGATCCTGTGTTTGTCCCATAGTACATGCCACGTGATGGCACTCAGGATGACCTGCTCCATAACTTTCCCCGGCACTGAGGTCAGGCTGACAGGCCTGTAGTTTGCCGGATCCTCCTTCCAGCCCTTCTTGTAGATGGGTGTCACATTTGCTAACTTAAGAAATTAATTAGAGAAAAGCATATTAGTAGAACTGCATTCCTTTTGGTAGTGGTTGCTTTACATCCTGCAGTATGAAGATTCCTTCAATTGTCCTTCAGAAACGTTTAATACCGTTTGAACTCCAAAGTCCCAAAGCCCTTACAGATCACTTTCTCAAGATCTGTTTGAACTGTGAAAAGCATGCCCTGCTTCACTTGCTGAAGTGTCACAACATCCATTGTAGTTGAGATAGAGTTTTCAAAGTTTCCTGTCATCTTTTAATGCATGAACAACTTCAGTAACTTTAATTTTCTTTTTCCTTTCACCATCTTGAACATTTTGTTATGCTCACTTTGGACATTAGGAAATAAATAATGAACTGACTGCTATCACAGGTTTGTCCTCAGGACAAACAGCAATCTCTGAATGTAGTGTTCCTTAGATCTCTCTTGAAATGGACAGACTTTATTACTAGTATAGATGAGTACATATACTCTTGTCCTTTAGCTATGTTACAGTATGTTAATATCAGATATTTGACCCAATATACCCTGCTTCAGTTCTCACTGTGAGGTCAGAAGAGGCTTTCATAAAGCAGCGGTCCATGGCTGCTTACTAACTCATACAAGAATTCAAATAATTCCTATTATTAAGACTTACCTTGATTTCACATGCCATTCATATCAGTGATCCAAACCCAGTGAGTAAAAGGATATAGAACATGTAGAGTAATGATCAACCAATGCATTGCAATTGCGCTTAATAAAAGTAGTTTAAAAAGCTTTCAAAACAACCTTTGTGATCTCTGGCTGATGTGATTTGCCTATGCTACTGTCTAGAGAGTGTAACTTCATATTAATTTTTGTTGTAGAATCGAATGGAAGAAAGCAAGGCCTTATTTAAAACTATCATTACATATCCCTGGTTTCTGAATTCTTCAGTTATTTTGTTTTTAAATAAAAAAGATCTTCTAGAAGAGAAAATCATGTATTCCCATCTAATTAGTTACTTTCCAGAATACACAGGTAAGCATTTATCCCAGACTATCTTCACAAAGCTAAAAGTCATATTTAAACCAGTTAGTTTTTCCTCATTAAATCGAACAGGGAAAGTGGAATTATGCAATATATTTGATATCTATGCTTTTCTACTCTATCCTTTAAAATACAAATTTAAGTTACTCAGTTTTACTGGAACTTTGTTTTTTTACTGGAGCATTGTGGACAGAGTCTTGAGATTTCTTGCAGCCATTCTGTTACCACTGGAGTGGCATGATCGCTATTTATTTATGTGAAGAAGCACCTTTTTAATCTTTGATCTCAAGAGACAAGATACAGGGGGAGCTTGAGGAATACAGCTCTTAACCCAGCTCTTTACATAGTAAAAACCCATAGTATAGTTCTGCATTTGCATTTGCATTATAACTTGTTACCTATATAAAAGTCCAAAGTTAAAAAGCAGCCTGACTAACTTTCCTTAACAAATGTTACTGATACTTAAAGTCGCCAAAAGAATGATGAAAATAATCACAGATGTATTGCATTACTTAATACAGTATTATATTCTGCAAGACATGTATCACGTTGAATCTACAATTAACGATGAAAACAATTATAGTAATTTAATAGCTACAGAGAAAACGCATATCCCTCTCTTGGCCAAAGAGAATGCTGTTTACTCTGTGTCTTTTAGAAAATTTCATTTCTCTCATGGTCTTTGACATACTACAATAATGTAGCAAACTATTAGTATATACTGGGTAATTTCAGTTGTATAGGTTTGTATAAAAAATTTACTTTGACCTGTAACGTTTACAGTTGAAAAAAGCATGCTCAACACATTTTAGGAAGCAGTGTTGTAACGGCTTTTGCTCCACTAACACATGAATGAGGAAATGCCAACAAGGGAGTATGTCTTCATGGCGATTTCACATTTAAATATGAAATTAGCCTGTTAAGACACTGTCCATAGGTTTCTTCCTTGACCCATAACTTTTAACTGTTTGAAACCACTAATTGTGCTTTTGGCTAGGACCTAAACAAGATGTCAAAGCTGCGAGAGACTTCATTTTGAAGCTGTATCAGGATCAGAATCCAGACAAGGAGAAAGTAATCTATTCCCACTTCACTTGTGCCACAGACACAGAAAATATTCGTTTTGTCTTCGCTGCTGTCAAGGACACGATCCTGCAATTAAACCTGAGGGAGTTCAACTTGGTTTAAAGAAAAAACATGGTTGCAGCCACAAAGTGTGGTTTACTCACAGCACAGCCTGTGTTGATAAAAAAAGGTGTCTTTTTAAATACCATTTACAGAAATCGGGGGGGGGGGGGGGATTTATATTTACTGAAGAAGTATGGATTAAGAGAACTGTAAAGGTTGAGTTTCAAAGTTTACTTTTTAACCTATACATTTAAAATATTGTGTTCATATTTCCCATATTAGTTTTGTCTGTGAGTTATTTTTTGACAGCTGTGGGAATATAGTATATTTAGAAGACTGTACATATCTACATTGCTGTATTTTCTTAAGATTTTTTTATTTAGCATTTACAATCATAGCTTATAAAATTTCAAACAGTGATGCCTTAAAAATGACAAGTTAGTGTTATTTTAGGGTGCTAGACATTTTTATATTCTTGCTCTGAGCAATGCAGTTGAAAAACTAGGGTAAACCTATTACACTTTTTAGAAGCATCTCTCAGTAGCCTTGATAGGCCAAACCTGTTAATGTTCTAGGAATCATTACAAAAGATTAATTATTGGTGACCCTTGTGTATCACTGCCTTTTTGTTCAAGTGCCTTACAATAATAAGATACCTTTCACAGTTAAGGAATGACAGATTAAGATCTCATAGGCAGTCCATGGAATTTACTCCTTTCTGAAGGGGAAAAGCATTTCTCAAACAGCAAGGCATTTAGCAAACATTCTCAGCATTCACTGCTGTGGGAGCTCGGAGATCATCCACAGCTGCCTGCGATAAACTAGGCCTTAAATTCCTTCAAGTCATATAACTTGCTTTTTGCACTTTGCTTTTTGCTGTCGTTGAGCTTCACGGGTAGTTTTGCATGGATTGGAGAGCAGTAAAGCCTCTCCTCTAGAAGATTTCCACCCATTTTGCTATCTATATCTCCTTCGCTCCCCTGCCCAACTACAAACCTCTTCACTAAAGAGGTCAGAACCACTAATAGCTCTGTCAGTTCTCCTTCACTGGGTCAAAAATTCTCAGACATTTGAGAAATCTTGAAAAACCTTTTTTACCCATGTGAAATTTGTGGTAGTCACTGGCACTTGATCAGCTAACCCAGCAACACTGGTAAGGAGAGTGTTTTAGTTTTACTGTTATTAGCAGTAATTCAGCCCAAAAGATGTGCTGCGGTTCTCCTGTATTTAAATACATGAAAATTCCAATTTTCCAAGAAGAAATATAGCAATAGTCTTTACTATATCAGCATAAAATAGCAATTTCTGTGCAGCGCAGAAGAAAGTCAGGTTATATTAATTTTTCAGCTTGAGTAGTGTGTATTCAGCCAGGTTGATAGCTCACATTTCAGTCCTGTGAAAAGCACACCCTGACCTTTCACTACCCATAAAAAGTATTTACCAATTCACATATTAAACAGCACAGTTCCCTTTTGCCCAGCAGTACAGAAAAAGTAAAGTATGTCCAGAGCTGGTTTTAGTTGCTAAGGAGAAAACAGCCAGTAACATTTGATTCGTTTGTTCTTTCCTTAGTGTTGGAACAAGCAGTAGAAGCCTGTTCTTGCAATGCTTTAACGTTTGTCTGTGAGGGAAGGACCCTGACCTATACGTTGTGCCCATACTAGTGAACAGCAGTAATCAACACTGAGGGAACAGTGCCGTACACCCTGGGATGAGGCACAGGGTCCGGTGTCAGTTGCTGAACAAGAAGAGGCCAAAGGGGAGTGACAGAAAGCACGGAATAAAACAGCACGTCTATGCGTGTGTCATCGATGTCATCTCTACCCTCCCTCAGAAGTACTGACATCATGACAAGTCCTCAGACCTGCTGTCCTAAACTAACCACTGTTGCTCAAAAAATAATTCAAAAGCATTTCTTGTCATAATATCTGTAGATACTGATACTTTACATTAACTTAGGAACTTCCAGTCACATGAAGACAACAAAAATACTTTTTTTAGGGCAGCAGATTTGATGGAGGAAAGCATATGAAATGCCCAAACACTTGAACTGCTTCATCCAGTTTTGAGCCCCAGGGAACTTCTGGAAAAATGTCTGTTTAAACTCTTAGCAGTTCCATATCTTGAGTCAAGATTTGCTGTTTATGTGCAGAGCACATTGGTGGCATGAATTTGGGAGCCTGGCATTGCTGGAGTACAAGCTTTGCAGATTGTGAGACAGTTACCATTTTACAGGACCCATCGGTACAGGAATGCTTTTCTTTTACACTTCACACTGAACATTTAAAAGCAGTCACAAGGGCAGTTACCAAGACAAACTTCTGCACATAGCTCTCAATATCTGCTTGATGCAATGAGGAATGAAAACCCACAAAGATAAACTGGGAGACATGCAGCAAAAAGAGAATTCAGTTTTTCTCCCTTTCAGCCTATTGGCATCCTACCATATCATGCCTGTTCCGGCAGTCACATTTGTTTCAGCCTTTACTGTATTGATCTGTAGATGATGAGTTAATAAAAATTAATGTCATGGACATTCTTTTACGCCTTGTAGAAGGAGACTTAAAAGCCAATTTACTTGTCCCTTGAAGTATTACAAGAATATTTAGAATTCTTGTTCCAGATTTCCCCTGGAAACAATCAAAACCTCTTTATAAAATGTCTGCTGCGAGTGGAATTTTAGATCCTTAGATCCCGCTCACAGTCACAAAGCAAAAATTGTGACCATGATTGCATTTCTTAGGTCAAATAACAAAGCTCAGGCTCCTAGGTGAGGCATATATGTACTTGCATATACTGGCCAGAAAATTCCAAATTAATCCACTGGTAAGAATAACAACAGGCAAATATTGACTAATAAAGTTATAGGCAGGAAAAAAGATGTCAGCTATCTGCTAATTTGTACAGTTTTAGACAGAAAAGCATAAGGCATTCAAGAATCGCATAACCAAACTATAACAATTTGCATTTCAAGAGAAGATTATGATAAAGACAAGTGTTTTCTGTATGAAAACGTGAAATGCTTTGTAAAATTTTTGATCTGCATAATGAAATAAGTATTGTGATACACATGAAAAACAAATCTAAGTCAGAAACACTTCACACCATATCTGAGACAATTACAAATACAGAATGCATATTAGCAGTATTTTTCACAAACAGTTCCCACATTTAATAAGCCTGTTCTTTTGAAATACATGGTCTCAATTCCTTAAAAAAAATCAGAAAAAAACCAAACCAAACCTTCCACAGTATTGAATTCATTTCCGTAATAATCTGAACACAATAACGAGGGCAGACAGCTCCTTCACCCAGTCTGGTTTTAGTAACATATTTAAGCATAGAACCTAAGACTCTTCCTTGGCAGAAATTGCAGATAAACTGATCAACATAGGAGGAAAAAAAAAAACCAAAACCAACAAACAAACAAACAAACAAACAACTCAGTAATTAACTGTTAGGAACTTTAGCCACCTATATCCTTAGTTCTTGGGAGGTAAATATTTCATTGGTATTGGTTGCTTTAGCTTTTGCTGCATCTTCAGTAAAGATCAATCACTGCAGATGGAGAGGGATCAAGTGGGAGAGTTTAATGCTAGAAGAAAGTACTGTGGAATTGTATGATTTTCTGAAGAAACACTGCACACTCTTGCCTTGTACAGTACTTACATAATTACAAGCAATGCTGTCTTCAGGTAGTTCTTTTCTGGAATTCAAATGTGAAAGGCTCAAGAAGTAAAAAAAAAAAAATCTTGTGAAGAGTTTTGTGGCATATTCTCATTCTTTAAGCTAATACAGTATCAGGAATCATACAAATCAAATATATGCAAATCTATTTAAACATAATGTGGATATGGAGTTATTTACAAACAAGCCACAAGACTTAGCAATCCTATTAAGGTATGTGATGTATTTATTGAAACTGTTTTACATCAGCAGAATAATTAGGAAACTTAGGGTTTGTGGTTCAAATTCAAGAATATGCTGTAAGTATTAACTTTTAACTACCATTACGTAGTAATATTAATGTTTTATTGACTAATGTGTGGTATTTGTTATTTGCAGAAAATAACTCGGAACAAAAGACCTTAGTGATTTGTTTGATATGTGCATGTATTTTGTGAAGTGCTAAAGATAATAAATAGGTAATGGCATATGTACAAAAATTTTTTGGGGAAAAAAAGAGGATTTTGTAAGAATATGGTTATCTGGCAACATCATCTGTTTCTTCAATGCGGCAACAGGAAAAAAAATACTTTAAAGGGAGCTTATACATGTAAATCCAGTTTTTAAAAAATTATCCTTATAATAAACTGATAAAGTCTGTATCCTGCTTTCACTGAGATGGCTGCAACAGAAGCTTGACCTTGTGTTCTCAGAGACAAGTATTTGATTTAATTTGTCAATTTCTACCTACGAAATTCTGAGTAATGGTATTACCTGTTAATTACAGCAGTATATAAAGAAAACAAATAATAATCACATTGCAGCCAAATAAAATTCAGTTTCACTTTATTCAAGGTGACGAAGAGGTTGGAGTGGGGGAGAGGAGTGTGGAAACCAAGAGAGTCATACCATGCAAAGCCATGCAGCTGAACAGAGTGATGCAAACAGTTAAGAGTTACAAATGTTTTAGCAATGTCTGGCATGTTTGATTCTATGTTTGGTTTGTCATTGATTTCTTAGAGGTAATTCTAACCCTTAACAAACTACTACTGAGAACCCAAATGACATTTCTCAAAGGTATGAAGTTTAGGTAACAGTCATCTAGAAGAGAAACTGTTCAGTGCTTCAGTAAAGGCCATGGTATACTTTTAAACACCACAGTGGGCAGACCTAAGTGCCTACATTTTAATTTTTATTGAGATCCCCTTATCTAATTGCATGTACATTTTTAATAAAAATTAATATATCTATTCTGCATTCTTGTTGAAAAAAAAAATGCATATTGCAATAAGGAATGAGGCACAGTGGAGTGGACATCTCAAACAACTTTCACAATGGCATAAGTCTGAATACCTTTCTTCTTGCCCCAGGCTGATTTATAGTTAAAATAGAGAAAACTGGTGTCTGCCAAGAAATGGCAAAATTCATTCATGACTGTATGGAGAAAGCATAAAGAAAAAACAGAGGAAAAAGATACAATTTACTGACTAGAAAAAGGGATCTATAGAAAATCATGTTATCATTACAAGTGAAGACAAGGAGGGAGGTGGGGGAAAGGTCGTATGTTGACTTTTGAACACTTCCAGTGTTTTACTTCTTGTGTTAAGGCTTTTAGTTAGCACAGAAGATCAAAGTATTTTATACTCTCTAGGAAAAATGCAATTTTGGGGGAATTGTTACATTTTCCAAAACATGAGCTTAACCATAGACATGCACATTTAATATAAATCCTTCAACATCGATGGTTAAATTGCTCAAAAATTACTGAAGAGCCAGCTGAGATTTGAGAACCAGGAGTTTGTTGGCAAAATAAATGTAAAAAAGTTAAGAACTGGAGATAACATTAATTGAAATAGAGGCTCTGTGAAGAGAAAATATTTAGGGTAAATTGAAAACTACACAAATGGGAATGTACAAAGTACTAGAAGTGAAAGTTGCAGCAGATACTCAGTAAATACTGGGGATAGAGAGAGGAGATGACAACACAGTAATCAAGAATCAAGATCATGATGAGGCTATTAATTGAACTATCATGCCTTAATATGAAAAGTGATAGATGAAAAACAAATTACAGATACGGAATGGTACTCAGTGCACCTAATAACACTACTTATCTAAGGCAAAGTATTCTCTTAGTTTGGCATGATTATAACCTGAGTTAATACTCTTGGTACGTGCTTGGTGTACAAAGAAGTGGAGTAACACAGTCATTTTCATAGTTTGGAATTCTCTTAATCTTTTGATTCAATTTACAATTTATGGGAAAAATTACAATATTACATGTATTCTGTAACCTGCTAAATGGTTACTCGACACCAAAGACAAGACTTACAGTAAATTAAAGAACTGCAATTGTAGGTTAGCATGCTAGTCATTTCAGATTTTACAATAATGTGACAATTTGGATATCTCAAGCACCACCACCAATGTCAGAATTAAATCCTCTACCTATAAATGTTCCAAACATTTGTTTAGAAATAATATTTTGGCAGCAGGTACTTACTATATGTACCAGATATTTTGGAGACTTTGATATGGGAATTTATGGAAACCTTCATGTAACACAGTACTGTTTCCTGCACTTTTTATATACTGCAGTAAACAGCCATTCAACAATGACTGTTACATCTAAGAAATAAGCAGAATTGCACACATTCAAGCTCTCCCTATTAAAGTTCTGCTGTCTGGATATGAAACAAAAAAGTTTCATTGGGTAAGAAAAGTTGATAAAAGCAACTGTGAAATATTATATTTATTATTTAATATAAATTTGACTTTATTTGTCACTTGCTTAGCACACAACACTGTGTAATCCAAGGCATTTATTTTTGGTATGCAACAGTGCACTTATAACCCCATAAACTCCTTGAGTTGCAAGACTGTTAATAACTTCTATTTAAAATAATAGGCTTTAGTTAATATTTTTAGTGTAGAGATATATTAATTCTCCCCATTATACATTTTTGTAAACTGTTATATTTTCTGTGAATATTGATAGAGGTGCTGCAATGCTTCCTTGAGTAGAATATAAAAAAAGTTTACACTAAAAGTGATATTGTATTGTAAATTCATCGTGACCTGGTCCATTCATTTACAAAAAGAAAATAATAGTTAACTAAGCAGCCAGTCCTGTGATCATCTCAATTAGACTTCCCTGGTTAGTAGCCTCCTTGTTAGACTTGGAGTTGTAAGACGAGTGATTATTAAGTTAACATTTCCTTTGATAAAGAAATTTGAATTTCAACACAGCCTCAAGTCATATGAAAACTAAGACAGAAACTATTGATTTTCAGAATCAAATAAAAACTGAAAGATTTGCTCTGAATAGTATCATAAGAATTATTCCAGAGTTCAATTTCAATATCAAATGTAATGGTAAAACAAATTCATTTTACACTGTATTTATAAAAAAATGAAATCTGGAATTCTTGCATTAAAAAAACCAACCAAAACAAGCCAAAACTTGGCAGAATTTTTTTCATCACTAGATTATTTTTTTAACTTGTCATCTATTTTTGTGTTATAGCCATAGACTGTGGTGACCATAATAAACAATTTCATAAATCTTCCTTCCCTCCTGTTTTTGCTTTTGTTGCTGATATTCAAATAGTTCTGCTTGTTGAAGAGGAATGAAAAGGTAGCTGTTCAGTGTTCTTCATATCTTGGTGCTTCTCCATTCATTACAATTTTGGCTGATTCTCTCTCACTTCTTCCAGTTTAGAAAGGATCCACTGTACGAAGGAAAAGGAAAAAAGAAAAATGTTGCTTTGGTAGAAACCATACAAAGCAGGTGAAAATTAGATTGGGTTAGCCAGACACTTTAATACCTGCTCTCTTCCTAACCGAGTCTTAATACAGTGCTCAAAATTCTGCTGTAGATTACAAACTCCCGATTTCCCGTATGAAAATGGAGGCATTTAAGTACCAATATCTGACATCGAATACCACAGCTAATTAAACTGGATGGGTTGATATTTCAGTTTCCTGGTCTGTATTTCAATGAATAATATTTTTTAAAATAACTGACACCATCATTTCACCCACATCATTATTAATGCTCTGCATTAGCCTACAACTCTAGATAAATCACAGATGACGACAGAGAAGTAAGGATAACAAAAGACAGAGGACAAGAATAGGTTGCACCAATGTGGTAATACAGTTATTTAGAAAGAAGCTTTCTTTAACTATACTTGGTTTCTTTTCAGGAATTTCAAATTCACATATTTACTGAACATAGAAGGGAAACTGGTTTCCCAAGAGTCTAAAAAAAAAGGGGGGGGGGGGGGTCAGGGAGGAGAAAGGAAAAAAGGGGCAGTGAAATGGAAATCTAGGGTAGGAGATGAAGTTATACAAAGGGATTGCCATGAGAAAGCTGCATAATGCTTTCAGGAAGATGAGCGGATTATTATTACATCAGATTCTGTTACGGGATCAGGTTCTATGTTACAGATCTTTAGGATCCCCTCCTCCCCATCACAAGCTCACCGCCGCCCCCCCCAAGGAAACCAGAGCTTCTGTTTAGCAGGATGCTGAAGGTTTGAAAGAAGAACTGGCTGTTCAAGAAATCACTATTCACATCAGAATATGGCACTCCTCACAGATGGAACAACTTTGTAGTGTCCACTAGACTGACGACAGGAAAAATGTTCACAAAGCAGTGTCACTGAAATGACCTCATACCCTTTTTTACTATAAAGGGTGCAAGTTTCATTTTCACTGTTCCTAAAACATGTCCCTCAGTGTTGTCTCACTGTATACACAAGCCCAAGTGTCACATTTGCAGAAGTGAGCCGTAGGCTAAACAGCCCAGAAGCGACTCTGAAGACTTGCTTTCTGTAGGATAGCCCCTAAGGGCCTGATGGCAATTACTGAATGAATCTGTTAAGTATTCCTTCAAGATAAAACTACATTCCTTACCAAGCCTGCCTGACAGTGACTTTTCCCCTCATATTCTCATTCCTGTTGGTTTTGTGAGGTTCACAGGCCTTGCGAGGAAAAGACACAAACTGACATTTTTGTGAAAAGTGCACACAGCTTTTTCAGCTTTCTTTTCCTTGCTTAAGACTTACAGCATACATAATATGATGCACTAATTTGATTTTTGGTATTGTTCCTGATTTAGCTGGGGCATAGATGGGATTCCCTTCCCAGACAGACTACTGGACCTCAGTGCCACCCCTGCCCTACCACAGCCAAAAAGAAAAAAAAGAGGAGCTCAGTATCTCCAAAGAGTACAGACAAGTCAAATTCAGCACGGCGTCCTCAAAAACCTTGACAGTATTTGTAATGCTTTTTGAGGTAGGAGTCAAAAGGTATCATTCGGCTGTGGTTAGAAGCTACCCTCATAAAGACATAAGCAACTTTAACTCATGAGAAGATGCAAAAGCAACTTAAACTGATGAGAGGATGCAACTTTCGCAGACTGTTTCAAGTAGTAATCCCATATCCCACTGGTGTGAATATATGTAAGACTAATTTATTCTTTGTGAAAATAATGAGCTACACTAATAAAAACAAGGCAGAACTTTTGTAATCTGGCTACTTGATAGTTCTAGTAGGAGACCTGAACCACTCCTACTCTCTGCTGTAGTGAAAACTAGTGATGCCACAAGGAAGAGATCACATAGAATACCTGTATAATACTAGTAATATCATATATCAAATAAAAAAATTGTGTTTCTATTAGGGATTTTCTTCATTCTTCAACCAAAACTATTTTATGGAACAGCGGAATGACACCCTACCCTGCCCTCCAGAATAAAATTAGGAGTATTTACAAATAGTTTGTTCTATTAAAAAGTACTATTTTAATTCACATTCTTGATTGTTTATTTTTTGTTAGCAGTACTGTTAAATCAGCCATTTCACAGACAGTTATAATTCCAAAGATGTATGTAAGGAAAAGTTTGGTGTTGGAATTGAGTATTTTTGAAATTCAGTACTGAATAGATCATTGCCATTTCCATCTGTGTAATGGCTATGTGAAAATACTCCATTTTAAATATACATAGTAGTTTCAGGTTAAGAATACTTCTGTTTCACTTTTTAAGCCAAATTTAGCACAATATAATTGTAATAGTATTTTGACTTTACCTTAGCATCCTCTGGACTTTTAAAATTGATAATTTTTCCAAATTCTTTGGCATGGAACACAGACTTAACTCGTTCCTAAAAAAAAAAAAAAAAAAAAAAAGTAATTCCAAATTGAAGTTAGTTTCTTCAAACTTTATGACTAAGAAGTTATTTACCATTAAGGCAGCTATATGGTTCAGACAGCAACGTGTACCCATTACACTAATCTGAATATGTTCACATCGCATGCACACACCCTGAGAAACTTCATTTTCTGCATGAAAGCACAATGGAGCGGAACACTCCAGAAATAACAGACTTCCCTTTTTACCATGGAGTCCCTGGAGATTGGACTAAAAAACTGTGTAGGAATGGAAGCAGATAATGGAGTATGTGTAGTAACAAAATCCAGTACTCCCTAAGGCTACAATTTCTCATTCTCCTTCAAGTCATTACCTGGGCGGACATTCCACCAACACTGACTTGCAAGTATTGGTCTTAGATAGTGAAAACAGCAACTTAGGCTTCAGAAATAAAACGTAAGCAGTGCTTTGCAAAATACAGTTTTCAACCATAGATTTCAATAAAGAGCATACTGCAGACATGTGAATGGACTCTGGAATGACTGCTGTATAGGGGTAAAGATGGATATGCTATTCAGGATTGTCTGAAATGGCAGAAACTCTAAAGAATTATTTCATCCTGTAAAAGTTCACTTGCAGTCAGAAATCCAGTTTGGAGGATTCCAAACCAATATGGCTCTGCCTTTCATGCTCTCTGCAATAGAAACAAATAATCTGAGTGAAAAACTGAATGACTTTGTACACTGTCAAGACTGTCCTGACAACCAAGATGTGTAATTACACACATGAAGCTTATTAAAAACAGACACAAAACAAGACACTGGCAGGTAAATTTATTGATTGAAATTAAATCCAGTTACCATCTCAAAAAAAAAATTTAAGAATCATGTTTTTTAAGGAACTTTGCCTCTGTAAGTATACTCGGTCATCAGTGGTCATCTTTCTCCTTATGCCCTTGGCCAGTTTACCAGGGAAAGTAAGTTTGGGGATTTTTTAAAGCAAAAATTGCAACTGAGAGCAACATTCTTCAGCTTGCATTGAAAGGGATAAGCATAGGTCATTACAGTTTTTATAAAGATATTAACAACTTATACTTTTGAAGAATTTGATTACTAGGAAATGCAACAACAGTCCTTGAAGCATAGCACATGTATTGCTTTGATATATTTGAATCTTTGGGATTGCAACAAGGTAGATTTCCACATATTAGCATATTCCCACAGTGCCAGAATGTGTAATGAAAATATTCTGCAACTGTCTGAGAAAGTTTTGTTGTATCACCGTTTTCCAAACTATGAATACACCACAAGCTGGTACATATAAACAAAAAATTCCCAGGGCTCAAGGAATAATTTCATCTGCAAACACCAAGTCACCATTCTGCTTAGAACATTCAGAAGCTAGTTATCTGAGGAGTTTGCCCATGCCAAATTTCAACTCCCTTCTCTGAGTGCATATCAACTAGAAGAGAGATCAAGAATTCAAAGGAGAGAGATCAGGAATTCAAAGTTCAATTTTATAAACAGTAACACAAAAAGAAACCAAAACACGACGAGGTTAACATACCTTGGCTTCAATGCGTAACCTTCTGCCATCAACGATGAATGGTTCTTTGGTAAATTCATCATAAGTGTATTGCCATTCACATGTCAGCTGTCCAAATGTCCCTTTTGTCACAAATAACACACCACTAGACACCAGAAAATAGAATCAATAATTTAAAAATTAATGTAAAAATACTTAAAAGTTACCAAGTTACCCTAGCTCTAGTGAAGTCATTGTTCCAAAACAGTTCTTATCTAATGATATGTAACAACCATACAGCATACTTTCCAAAAGAGTGACTTTTGAACATTCCTCTAACATATTTAAAATACTGTTTCATAGCAAAACCATAACACTACTTCTAGCTGTATTTCTAAAAAAAGTTGTACAGTTTTGATTTCAGAAGGATGCTTGATACTCCACTGTTAGACATTATTGACTATGTTCCTGTCATATCCTTTTTTCCTTCATTATGCTAATTTATAAGTGAATCCCACAGTTCCATTGACTTTAACCTAACCAGATTTATAACAAATCTTTCTCAGCTAAAGAAATCATAAAACTAACATTCCTTTTCTCTCCTTACATAGAGAAATTACTATGGCACTCAAAATAACATACTCTTGTGTTGAACAATGCCACTGTTTAACACGACTGTTAACAGCACCCTAAGCATGCCTTCCCCATTATTTTATCTACATACATAATGACATGATAGTTTTAAGTACTTATTATTCAGAGTCAAAACTGTTTACCTTTTTGTTACCATTAACAGGTCTGTACTGTTGACCATAGCATGTGCAATGTATCTGAGTTTTGCAAATCTTCCATTTTCAATTTTCTAAAAGAGACAAAAGTTTTGTAGCTTTGACTATGCTAGTATAAATTCATGTACTAATTTTGTGCTTAAAATGTATTTATCCCCCCAAAAGTATAAATTGCAACAAAGCACATAGCATATACTTTTAAATAAAAGGCTATTTCCATAAAGTCAGAATATGACTAACAGATCTGTGACAGCTAATGTTCATAGTTATACAGAATTTTTCGGTTGCTGTTAATGCAGCTATGCAAATAAAAATCAATCCTAACCAAAACTGGCAAGGAGCAATATAATTTCTCAAAACATTTCAAGTAAGTTTTCTACATATTTTTAGTACATGCCAAACTTCTGCTGACTAATACAATTCTGAAACAACAAAAGAAATAAGGATTCATTTCCTAAATTATGCCAAGTCACCTCCAAAACATTGGAGTAATTAATTCTGGGAATAAATCTATGCTTAACTGTATACAAGAACCCACTATCATGTAGACAGTGGGACTTAATAATGTACTTGAAGTAATGCTTAGCATTTCTCCACATTCTTTTGTTTTCCCCTGAATTTACTTAATCTTTTCCTACAATTGCTGGAGTATTGTAGCAGAATGTTCTTTAATGGGAGATAAGTTTAAAATATTGACGACAGCGGATTAATCATTTTTAAAAACAGAGGTTCTGTAACTTTAACATGACTGGGCAACCATTGGATTTCTGACTTCTTGAGCAATGAGTGATTAAATTAGTGATCAAGTTAAGATTGCTGCATGTTAGTTGCGAATAGCAACATGACTGCTTGCATACTTTCCATCTGTTACAAATTGGAAGTAAAAATAATTAGTATAAACTGGTATGATTCAATAAATCCTTAACCACAAACATATTGCTTCAGATATGTATGCCAATATTTAAAAACATATAGGTTAGTTCTCAATGCAGTTAAAATAGCAAAACCATTTAATGAGTATTCATCACGACTGTAAAATGATAAAGACATTTAATTAGGCATACCCTACAACTTCAAATTTGGCCACATGGATAGCTCCACTTGCCCACACAGATTTTTTTTAAATAATGCCTTCCCTCAAAGTTGCTGATTCTTTAGTGACTAAAATGCAAGAACATCTGAGTAAGAAGTTCTCAAAAGAGAGCTTTCCACAAAGCTCTCAGGAAGCTTGGATTATTTCTCTCTCCCCAGCTCTGTTGGGCTACAAAATCACAGCTATTGATCATGTGCCTACCTACATAAGTCACTGCTTGAATTTATTTCTGCAAGAGCTAGTGTCAGGGGCAGGATGAATTCAGCAAGAAGAATGGCAGAAGAAATAAGGAATTAAGGGCTTGGAAAGCCTTTTTTATTTTATTTTTGGAAATTCCTTATTCGGGCTTTGTCTAGGTGTTGCCATGCCTCTGATTTGAGTCTCTCCCTGTCTCTCATATGAAGTAGGAGCTTGGACCTACATAACTAAATAACCAAAAAAATCCTCTCTTGAGGCAGCCTCTACAATGTTCCAGCACACAACACACTGGATGATTAGAAGACAGAGGAGGCTGTATGGGCATACAGCATGGATAGGATATCTGACCCAGACACCACACTACTGGTCTAGTTCTGTGTCCTGCTGGATTTTCAGCGTTAGTGGCCTAGCGAGAAAGACAGAGAAAGGGAGGAGAAGGCTGACAGGAACTCAGGGAAATAATGTGTGTGGAAAGAACAAGGGTGGTTGAGTAGAGGTAACAAATACACATCGTTGCATTTAATCTGCAAGACTCTGTGACAATGCCACCAATTTCTCTTACTGACCAAACACGTTATAAATATTGCAAAGTATGACCAGTATCTCTTGTCTATCAGAAGCAATAGTGGGGGAGAAGCATTTAGCAATTTAGCCTTATTAGGATCTCTAGTCTCTCCCCTGCATCATAGAAGATAACTTTTTTATGCTTTGCAAAGCATTGAGATAAGGCTAGAGTGGGATTTAAAAGAGCAGGGTTACCTCTTGCTGTCTTTTCATTAGCTTGCTAGTTAATTTTCAACAAGTCATGTCACCCCCCTGTAACTTACTCGGTTTACTGATAATCAATTGAGAATTATGAAAATTATTATGGAAGTACAGTACTTAACTATCACACAGGTTGCAATCCTAAACAAAACCTATTTAAATGTCCACCAAACTAAGATTCACAAAGAAGTTATTTGCTCAGGACAAAAATATTGTTAGCATGTGCTAAGCGCTGAGCTAACTACTCCTCATTGTTGGCTATGAGTCAAAGATCATAAACTCAAGTTATCTGCGTTCTACAGTTTTGTAGACAACAGACATTAACTGGGAAATAAGACACAGGAAAATCCCGCACAGTCCATTTGCAAAGGTAACGTTTGTATCTATGCTGAGCAGTAACTGCTTCCAAATTTTCTGCCTTTAGATATTTCTACCCCTCATTACAATCTTTATCCCTTTTAGCATTAGGCTTGCACCTATTCATTAGGAAATACATCATAAAGGGATACACCAATTTACTGCTGATCATTCTTATAGCAAGATCGCTACTGCGCTCTGCTACCCAAGTGGCTTATACAAGTCAAACATAAAAGGATATATAATTGATCCCTCAATATAGATGCACAAATATGTTATTTAAATTTTACAGTATTTAGCTATTAATTGTTTGGAGAAAGATAGCAACTTGGACCACTGTTTGGTGATGCAAAACTATGAAAGTTAACATTGATCAATCGTTTTTTTCAATATTAGTTTCACCACTGTAAGAAAACAAATACTAATTTTCATTTTTAATTAAAAAAGGTTTAATAACCTGATTACTTTAGTATATGTTATGGTTAATTGACTAGGCATGAAAATTGAATTAATCTATTCAAAAAAGACACTCCAGCAGCTCTAAAATGTGAAGTAATCAGAGCACAAATCCCCTCCTTTGCAAATTATTCTTACCTGTAGTACAAATGCTTAGATGTCACTGCAATAATCTAACAGTAGATGTGATCATTTGTGCAGAGATGGATATGCAAATATGCTCAGTGTCTTAAAAGTGGCATCTCTGCATTTGGAAGGATTCCTAATCACACTACATGCTCCTAATTTATTGAGGAGGAAGCACAGAGGCCTTTGAGAAAGTTAGAAATAAAACTGAGCAGAGTGTAGGTAGTGGGGACAAAATTTAAAATCTATGACCCTTCTGGTTATAGTTGTAAAAAATACTAGTAGCGTGTGTGATAAAAAAGTCTGAATGTGTGATATCCTTGAACTCATCTCAACGGAAACGACATGTAAAAAAAAAAATACTGTAAAGACCGTTACTACTTAAAAAGTGGTTATAAATCTGCTACTCTTCTCTCTTGATGTTCAGATTAACTTGAAGTTTTCAAGTGGGTTTTAGATTGCCAGTGTATTTTCTTATGAACTGATTACTATCCAAATGTGTGAGTTCTGAAGGCAATTAACTGTTGTTGATAGAAACTCCAACATTGAATGTATCTTTCAGTTCAAATTATAAGGTGACTTTTTCAAAAGCTGTAGAATTGCTCATTTCAGCAGACTAACCTGGTATAATTACATATCCAGTCTTCCCCACAGAAACATTCAATAATTCTAAGCGTACACAGGTCACTTGTTAGATCTAGCTTGAATGCGTATGAAAAAAGGGGAAAAGTTGTTAAACGAAGAAACAAATAACATGTAAAATGTTCCTTTTTCTGCTATGCAAAAATCTCTCCTCATCCTTTATTAATAAAAACTAACGTTAATCCTTTATTGCCTACTCCCTCATTCCAGTTATCATAATGTGCAATGTCATTCTATAAAAAGCAAAGCTTTTGCCCATGATGTGCTAGTGCCTGAATTCAAGATTACATTCAGCCATGCTTAACAGCAGCTCTGAAATCAATGCGGTTTTATTCAAATCAACAGAAATTTGTGTCCAAGCTTAACCTTTCAATTTAAGGCCACAGTGTGCAGGACAGTAAAAATTAGGACACAAAGTTTCTGCTTCACAACAGAAATATAATTTGCCTATGCTGACTGGCAGAATTATCTTGGGTCAATTTTTTACCTGAATACCAAGAGAATTCATTTGATGAGCTGAATGGAGAAACCATACTGATCTACACTTCCATTTTGATGACCACATCTAGATGTTCTTTGTGTTTCCTGCCAATACAAGCAAAGTTCTTTGATTTGTAGCATCTGAAGTGATTACTGTATCAGCAGGGAAATGGAAAAATATTTCAATTTTTTTTCTTGTATTCTGTGTCAGAAAACAAGCTGGTGTATGCTTTGCCTAGGAAACTTCTAGTATTTACTTGCTTTTCCACCATATATAAGTATTTATGCTTTAATCACAAACAAGCTAAAACGAAACTGAGTCACACAAGCTTCCATGTTCTTCTGAAACAACTGGTCTTAGCTAGTCTCAGCCAGCTTCCTGTACATATACAGAAGTCTTCTATTTGGGGGTGGGCAATGGCTACGAAATAATATCCAAATGTTGCACATTGAAGTGGTAAGAATCCTGCTCCTTCCTTCAACCTAATCACAACAGGTTTTCCAAAGGAGAACAGATAATGGCAGCTGTGACTCAATTAAGGGAGCAGCAAACTAGATAGCATGCATGAATGGATGCCTGGTAAGAGTCAGGACAATGTAGAATAAAAATGAAGTTACTTTGAACTTTGGAAAGAACTTGTCCCTATAATTTCGTGAAGTGAAACCTCAGTTTCAGAGTACTTCACAAAATGGATGTTTATGTTTTGATCTAAACCCAAGCCCAAGGGTGGTGAGGGAAGGAGAGAAAGGAGGAGTATGACACACTTTTCCCACTCCTCAGATGTTCTTCCTGGCAGACTGAAGTTTGAATACTAAGAAACAAGGGTCTGTTCAACCCATTCCAACATTCTTGCCACCTAATCTGAAGCTTACCTCATGACCAAAAAAGGATCACTGAACAGAAAGCTGAACACCTCCAATACAGTAGGATACAGTATTGAAGCATGGCTTTGAAGGATTATCTTCTCTACAGCCTTACATCTACTGCAGCATAGTTGGGCAGCAACCTTACACAACACTGTAAAAGAGCCCTCACAAATTCATACACTATAAAGGCAAATTAAAAATAAAAAAAGGTTTTGAATGTATTTTGGTTTTGAGCAGGCACTGAGCTGTGACATAAGAGGACTCCACTGATTTCATGGTGCAAGTGTTAATGACTTATTTTCATAAGCATGAGATTAGCCTATCTTTCAGCTTTATTCCCTGGCAGGGCAAAGACCAGTGATTTCTGGCAGGTCTATAACTTCTGTAAATGACTAATAACCACAAAGGTATAAATGGTCTATTAAATGATCCCAGAAACTGTCTATAGCATCCCTCTGCACTGACTTAAGTCTACAGAGTCTCCTGAGAAAACAAAAAGACAAAAAGAACCCTGATCAACAGGGATGTACTGGATAACACCAAAAATAAAAAGCACAGCCAATTCTTCACCTCAGCAAGGAGGAAGCATATAAATTCAAGTTGCCATTATACAAGTCACTAAAGGAGTAAAACTAAACACTTGGAAAAAGCTGAATCCAGCCTGAGCAACCTGAGCTGAAAGGATGGCACTTAGTCCTGGAGTTTTCAGCAATAGTACTGGACTTGAAATTCAATTCACCAGTGCAAAAGTAGGAAAAAAATTGCACACCCAAAAGTTAAACTATTAAAATACATTTTTAAAAAAGCATTTGAAAAGATGGTCTGTATTTTTTGATATATTACTTTAAATCCCTGAAGAAAATACTCTCTAATTTTTTTTTTTATTATTATTTTTTTGCATTTTTGGTGCCTTAAAGAGCATCAGTTTCAGCTAGTTAGCTATTATACTTTCCACAGGTTTTGGTTCCATGACTTAGAGAGAAATTAAATCCTAATATCCTAAGTGATACATTGTTTTTTATCCTAAATCCAAATTATTTCCTTTCCCAATGTACATTCAGAGGAAGCTAGAGTCAAGACAGAAACAAATAAAATACTTGTGCAAAATGACTACATTTTTTATTAATATAAAAACATCAAAAATAGAACTATACTCCATGAAAGAGACAAAATAATCAAAGGTATATAATCATATTTGCCAATGATACTGGGGACTGTTTTTTTTTAAACTTTTTTTTTTAAGTTAGCATTCTACAGCCTTTCCATCTACCAAGTAAAGAAAGAACTCCTTTTAGATATATTGCAGTGGAACTTGAATTAGTGATACCTGACACAGAAGTCCTACCATTCATGTTAAATTTTACTTCCACATTCTGTAATGATTTGTAGAAATATAAGTTAAAAAAAAAATTAAAATTAGATCAATTTGATAGAAAAAAAAAGTATTATTTCTAAAAATCAAATTCTTATTCTTGCAGCAATGCTTTTTCAATGAAAAATGATTGCATTTCTTTCTAAAGCTGTTTTAGAATGAGGAAAAAATATGTTTTGTTATAAAATTGACATTCATTGTTTTATAAGTCAGGTCATTATAGAAGAAAAACAAAAGTTTATACGATAAAAAAGAAGTTGCACTAAAAAGCCAAAAAGGAAAAAACAAAATGTCAGGTAACATATTCAAAGTTCCCAAAACCCAGTAAAGTTAATAAAATGCAGCAGTAACCTTTCCATGAAGTTGTACGTAACAATTTCCTCAACTTTCAGGCACGACATGTCTTTTTTCAGGACTGAAGATCAAAATAATTTCCTATGTTCTTCAAAGAAATACTTGAGAACTATTTGTGTCTGAAATATTCAAAATCTTTCCCACACTGTTTCAATCAGTAACAAATTGCAATACAGTCTTTCAACAACTACTGCAAGACATCCTTTTTAGATGACAGTATTACAAAATAGGTAGCAATACATGATCTGTAGCAACCTTAAGCATCAGTAGTTTCAGCTAAAACAAGCTCTCAAGTTGAGTTTGTACCCTCTTTTATCTGGGAGATTACAGGCATATATTTCTTGGCTCATTGCCCAGGAGATCAGACTGTACAGCACCTTTTGAAGGCACAGAGCCAGAATAAGCAATCTGACGGATTTTAATGGCTCTTCCCTCAGGATTTTGATAACTGGAAGACAATAGACAATGAAGGACATGACATCACCTTTGGTAACTATGCAAACATTTCAGAAGCTCTTATTGCTTTAGAGCAATTCTAATTCTTCAGATGTTGGCAAAAGAGTTAATTCTTACTACCGTGCTTATTGATACATAAATATCTATTGCAAGACATCTTTAAAATGCCACACAAAATCTAGATTTAGCAACAAACCACAAAAAAGAATGAGAAAACTGTGCCAGCATTCCAGTGAATACAGAATAGAACAATTTTTAAAGAAACAAGTAACTTGTAAAGCTATATTGTAGAATTTACAATGGAGAATTATAGTGGTTCAGTGTTGTTTTTTTTTCTTTCCCTGTGTCTAGGTAAATAAAGAACTAAATAATTTTGCATGTTACGTATGTTCTACTACAGAGAGCCTTGTAAAAGTACTGGTATTTTCTTCAGCTCTCCATGATTTTACATAGGGTTTAGTTATGGGGTGGTTTTTTTTTACTTTCTTTGTTGCTATGAAAACAATAAAAATATTGATTTAAGAACCAAATAATTTATGGTCACAATAAAAAATAATTAAATAAACCATTATTTCACACATCTAAGAATTCCAAAGGATACACAAAATAAGTATTTAAAAATTATGGTAAAACAAATTATAAATGAAAAATTAAAGGTTTATATTAAGCATTCCTTTCAAAAATATATTATTTTATCTTTCAAATACTTTCATAGGGCGTTTAGTGTTTTCACATAATCTAGTTCCAGGAACCATGAGAAACAATGTTGGAACAGAACAGATGAATCCATTTTAGATATACTTTAGACGTGTTTATTGTTAAAAAGAAAAGCAAACAAAATACTTTTGAAATATGAAATAAATGAAACAGTCAAACAGCATTTTAACACCAATAATGACTGTACAACTCAGTAAAGTTTTACTAAACACATTTAAAGGCATTCCATCTAGCAAATTATAAAACCTGTCAAACACTTACGTAAATGCAAAAACATTAAATACACTTGATAGAAATATATCTGGAAATAAACTCTAAGTATTACTATTTCTTCATATTATTCAATACTATTTTCACCTAATATCCAGTTTTACCTGTAAGACTATTTTTATTATATTCTTTGCTCCTTTGCCTAGCACTCATCATCATACAGTTTATTTCCCCACATATTTTTTTTTGCACAGTTTCAAAAATAAGAATTTAATATCAGACAACCCCAATTTCTCAGTGGGAATTATAGCAGCAACATTTAATACTTAAAGGTCAAAAGAGTGTGACAAAGGCCATATATATCTGTTACAGTCCGTATCATCCTAACTGTCATCATCATCACTACTATTGTGAGTCTTAGTCCATTCCCTGTAGGCCTGTCTTTTCTGAAAGCATGGTAAGGGAAGAAGAAAGCAGAAGTATTAGTTTGGAAGTATTAGTTTGTCTGGCAAATTTGTTAATTAAAGCAAAATAAAACCCCAGAAGACAAAAAATTCTGAAGTGACATCCTAGTTTAGGACACAGTATGAGCACACGAAATCACTTATATCCTATTTCCTTTAATCAACATATACAATCTCTAAATCACTAAAAGAAGTTTTATTCCAATCTAATCTAGTAATCTGTTGAAAATGCTACAACACAGTGACTGCAGTGTGGCCAATCACCAGAGCTGTATGCACAGAAATAATATAGAAGAGGAGAATAATCTTCTTTCCCTCCATAAGAAAATATTATGCTATTCAAACTGCTTCAGATAGGGGACATGTAATACAGTGAGTCTCATGCAAAACAAAGAAATATCTTTAGCATCAGAAACATTAAGAACCAAAACCATTAGTACACTTGAGGGTAAAATAAGTTTAAGACATCAAACATACTATATAAGAAATTAATGCCTGAAAAAAAAAATACATAATTAATTATTTTCTGATTTGATTGTCTACAAGGAGAATTACAATCTTGTTTGGAGCTTCCAAAACATTTCTTCAAGAGTGCTTCTGCCTTAGAATTGTCAGTAGTGGAAACTAACATGAAACATACAATTTTTCAACTTTAGCTACTTTCAGTTGGTGGCTGCCATCACAAAACATGACAGACATTACACAAGGTAATGCCTTAATAAGTTGGATAATGGAAGGTGGTGGTACTGTACTCAACCAGACAACAGAGACAAATTAGAATTAAATACTACACTCCAGAATTTTTTAAAGGTTTCTCAGAAAAAAAACCAACAAAATGCAAACATGTAAAAATTTAAGAAGCAAAAGTGATACAAAGTCATTAGAGAAGTCTGCACATTAGAGCTGACTCTGTTGGCTTGCTAGTGTTTGTTTTAGTGGTACACTTTAAAACAGAAAACGGGATGTTTTGGAATTTGTTTTCTTACCAAAAAAAAAGGAGAAAGATTAGAACGTAAGTTTATGTCCTTCATCAGTAGTAGCTTCTAACTATGCTCTAGTTAAGGTAATACTGCTTTATAACACTAGCTTTAAATTGGAAAGCACAGCTTAAAGCTACCTCATTAGAAGACAGGCAGAGGCATACTATTTATTATCAAAGAACCTTCACAGTCTGCTGAACTAAATCACCAGTGAATGGTATCACGAACATAGCTGAGATGCCCCAAATAGGACAATCCTCTTCTACCAGGCAACAAAGGACAGACTAATGAAACGCAGAAGAAACAGAAACAACCAGATCGGAACTCAACATGAAACAAACAGCTGTGGCAATTCTCAAAATAGTCTAAAAATCCTCTCCAAAGGCTACTTCATTCTTATTTGCTTCTCCAAAAAGGTTATTTCTGTATGAATTCTCCAACATTTCCCTGGCACACTGTGAATCCTTCAATGTGTATTTTAAACATTCTGTTTACATTCATGCAATCACTAATTACTACTTTATTTCTTATGTTTGAGTATTTCTAAAATGCAGTTTTGCTTCTAACAGAGAAAAAAATAGAAACTTTGTAAGCTGCATAACAGTTCAGATTATTTCCACTGATATCTGAGTAAAATTTGCTTAAATGGCAGCTGAATTAAGCAATAACTGTGGCTCAGCACGCTCTTCATATAAACAGTATTCCACTTCAAAACTGTTTATGTTCTTTCAATGGCTGTAGTATGACATAAATACAGCTATTTGAAGTGTGTTTAAAATGCTGTTTTACATAAAATTGAGATTAAAATGTCACTGTTTAAAATGCGTATTATAAGATTACTGAGAAAAGTATCTTTGTGTTTATAATCACTGTTTATCAAAAATAAAAATTAAAGACATAAACCCTTTTAATTAAACATACAAACCTTTTTCTTCTTTCAAAATGCTCTGTGTCTTGCACAAACCTCTAGAGATATACTGGTACAAATTATGGTGTCTTTCTTTAAAGTTGTATCACAGAAAGTGAAGAAAGAATCACCGAAGTGGTCATAACTCTAAGAGATTAAATGGAACTCCTTGCCTACTGAGTTAATGGCTAAGGGGTTGTAGGGAATTTAAGAAAAGGGAAATTCTGTAAAATATTTATTTCAACATATGATGAGTTAAAATGTACATCAAATTATCTTTGTTTTCTTCACCTGTAACATTTGACTTCCGGCTCCATCTCTTAATCTGTAAGGTCTAATAACTCCATCTTCACCAAAGAAGCGAGGTGGGCGCAGGCTTATCACATCTTCTGACGAATCTGCAACTCTGACAATAAAGCAGTGAATTTAAGGTATGTGTCAATAGCTCTACTCAGCTATATTATTTAGCAAAGGCTCTAAATTATTTTAAATACAAATTAAATTCCAGTACTAGTACAGCAACTCTTGTTGCCTATATATGTACTTTTGCATATGAATAGACACTGAGTAGATATTCTATGAAACAGTAACACATTTTACTCAGAAATCTATTTCAGAGAATGATTATTAGAAAATTAGACGGCACAGGGCAGAACACACCTGCAATACATAATTAGTGTCTAAGTACCGTACCTCAAAACTTCAAAATTAAAGACATCTGTGCCATACAGAACTTCTGCTCTGATATTTTTCTTGCATTTCTCTGCTAAAGAACTTAAAGTGGAAAAATAAAAAAGACTGGCAGTCTTATGGAAGCAAAAGTGTTCCAGCTTGCTACAAAGAACAGGGGCATTAAACAGCTGTATTCAGATGAAGCTACAAAATGCCCCCTCAAAACACCTTCTCCTACTTCTTTACACATTACAGTGTGAGATAATCAACAGCAACGTGTTTATTAAAGTGAGACTCTCACAGTATTCAATATGCAGTCCTAACACAGTTCCCAGTCTGAACAACAGAACAGATCCTGGCATGACCTGGCAGTCTTGGAACTCATATAGTAGCAATAATATAAAAAGTAAGTTTTGACGCAGCTGAGAAGTCCTTTTTTTCCTGTATATTTGGGGTAAAAGGAAAAAATCAGCAATTGGAGGAAGTCTGATTGCTGAGGCTTTTAAACTAGCTTCTTTGGTAATACTAGGAATACCTGAGATTTGATGTTGTGGTTTTTATGCTATCAATGGGTATTTTTTAAAGAGCCACGTATTTATTATATAAATAACAATATGGATAAGATTTTTTTCTAGCTCATCTGTATTAATGACAAAGTTGAGAGTTCCAGAAACATTGACACAGAAGCGATATAAAGACACAACATACCACTGCTACTACTATTGTGTTTCATGCCATACATAATTCTTCATACTTACTTTTTAATACCCTGAAATGTGCTGCTTGCCATGTCTATGATTCCTCCAGTAGGCCTAGCTACTGCTCCCACTAAGCCTTTTCCAACACCTTTGAAAAAACCAGCTGCTCCTTCTTTCTGAGCTCCTAAAAGGATTAAGTTATATATATTATTAAGTTTTATAATATATATATTATTAAGTTTTATAATTAAATCATTATAAAACACTTCTGAGTTTTTCTTACAATCTTAACAAACTTAATTACCATTTAATTACAAATCTTATTTGATATGCAACTACATAGTCTCCTCCACACAAAGTTCACGTAAACAACATTTAAACTAGAAGTCAGTAGGAATACAAAATGTTTATAAAAAGTTTTATAACTCAGATTTACAATATCTCATCAAATATCAAGAATTTACCATCATATGAACAGTTAATGCATCAGAAGACTTGAACTTACCTCTTATTGGTTTTGTAACTATTCCTGTTATGCCACTGACAAAACCCTACCAAGAGAAACAAGAGACATTACAAATATGCTTTCAGATTATATTTTTCATTTTTTACATTTTTCTTATTACTTCGTTAGTGAGTAGCCTCAAAGTATGTTTTGGAGTATTTTAAAATTCACTACAAGTTAACAGAATTAGAGGCACCTGCTTCACAGTTCCTACCTTCTCTTCTATCCTCATATATTTTCCTTTAAAACTATCACTCAATTGTGGCCATATATTTGCAAAGCCAGGATTAAAATAAAGAGTAACAAGTCTCTGGTGACTATGGCAGCCTCTATATTTCTTACTCTTGCCTGCATAAAATCCATTAATCTTTTCATAGTTTTTTTTTCTCCTTACAGAAACTAATCCTTTTCCACCACGAGTGATACCCTCTCTCAGACCAGTGGGCTGTTTATTCATGGCTTCTCTCCTTTTCTGCTGGTAATCCTCATCCATAGTTATCGCAGCTACTCCTTTTGCCATAGCACCAGTGATTCTCGATGCAGCACCAGCTAATCCACCTATTGGAAAATAAAACAAAGTAAAATGCCAATGCAATTTACAATTACACACCTATATTGCTTACTATTAAGTATACTACCATCATAAGGCTGAAACTTACCAACAGCTCCCCCTACTAGTGCTTTAAGTCCTAGTGCCATTCCTTCTATAAATTCTTCAGGACCCTGGATGGCTCCCTAAGAAAAAAAAGGGATGCATTTATGTTAAGCTTCAAATAGTATGCGTTACATATTTTTACATCTTACGTTTCTATTGGAATTTATAGATAACAAAGAGAACAAGAGAACAAGACCAAGTGAGAAAGTACGAAAGTGCCCACAAGAGCACCTGTGAGAGACAGAAAGACTATTTTAGAATAGTCATTCCCTAAAGTCTGCTTATTTTAAGGCAAATGGAAAAAAAGCAGATTTATTTTAAAATAAGCACCATGAGGAACAGTCTTTTGTGAATTAAGTTAAATGTATGACTCTCTCCTTTTTATCTCTTGAGTTTTCCGGTAACTTTTCCTTGTACTTTCACTGTAAATTTTCAATTCTAAATCTAAATTTAAAACCAAAAAAGGTATTAATATATCAACATTTTCAATATAATTCTTATCTATCTACTTGTGCTACATTTCATAAGAAGGCACCAGAGATTTTCACCTGGTAAGGTTCATAGAAGAATGCTTCTACGCCTTCAGACAAGCCTCTTATGAATCCAAATGGATTACCCAAGACATCAAGGCCAAGAATAAGAACATACATCTGTTTAATAGCCTAAAATAAAAATAGTTATTAGTAAAAATATTTCAGAAATTACACTAAAACAAAGGCAAACAGTGTAGTATACCCAGATCAAAAAAAAAGTGAAAGCAACATGAGTTTAATATAAAAAACTCAAAATTATTTGGAACAGTAGAAGTAGTTGTATTAAAAAGGATCTTAATATGATTTACTCACTGTAAGTCAGCCAAACAAATGTTACTTCTTACAAGCATTTCAGAAATAACTGACATTACTGTTCTTGAGATTTTACAAAGCAAGCACATTACCTAGATTTCTCTCATACTACAGGACAAAATTTGGTCCGTTTGCATATGCTGAGAAAATTTTGTTGACTGTCACTGCAAAACGTTATAACTACATCTGTATGACGTGTAATTTGATTTTAAAAAAGGCTGAGCATCTCCTAGGAGATTTCAAATTTTCCTTCCATTAAAAGGAAGAGTCAGAGAACAATGGATAACACATTTCCCAATGAAAACCCTGTATAGGTTTTTTCTCCTTTAAAGATGGACAGAGCACTAAATTAGTATGTCCAAAGAATCCCTTATTATTAATGAAGGATGGATAGAAGACGGCTAATTCTTTTATGCAAAAGCAAGTCTGCTGGATTCTCTCCACTGGATGACAGGACCTTAACTGTACACAAAGGCCAAACAGGGATCATAATTCATATACTACTAAGTCCAAGAAAAAGCATTAATATTTTGATGCCAATTCTGCTCTGTCAGAGCTGCGTTGTGTTTGCTTCCACTATCCATTCCAGAAAGTTGTTTTATTATCCGTGCCACTTTTCCTCTAGTCATAATTTGGAAATGGTACTCACCCCCAAAATAAAGGCAATAGAATCCAGCTGATGAGTAATTGTTTTGTATGTGTTTATGTATTTAGCCTTTGTACAAACATACAAGGCTGAAAGTAATTTTATTGATTTTCATAGAACCAAGTGCACAATAACACTTTCAAAATATAAATTTACTGAAATACTGAAATTTAGTTATTCTAACCTGTTTTGAATAATGCCTTACAACTGCCGACTGGAGCTGTTGTGTAGTACAGAAATGATAGCAGAGTTCAAAGAATGCCAGCCTAAAAAAAAAGAAAAGAGAAAAAGTCCTTATTATGCAGAGCAAAATAAAATCCAACATATGTAATATTGGTTTAATCTTTGGAAGTAATCTTTACAACTATATTTTTTAACCTACTTAAAGACAACATCTTGTACATCTGTGAGGGTGGCTCCTATACTCTTCAGCAGGAGATTCAAGGACTGAAGTGGTATCAATTCATTCTTTCTTTCTTCTTTGTTACTGTCTTCTCCACCCGTACTGAGTGAAAAGCTTAAGTGTAACTAAAGAATAAAAATGAGATTAGGAAATAACATGGTTGGTTATTGGAAGTGCTATATTTCTATATGTATAATCTTTTGGACTATTGAAAAATTGAGATAAGACATTTCTAATCTTGACTGAAATCAGACTGACTTCATAACAGACAACATAAATACACCATGTAGGGCGATGAAAAACCACTGACATTTAAAGCCAAACTGAATAACTGGAACTACCTTTAAGAAAACAAGAACTTGAAATTGCTTACTCATGTTTTCAGATAAGGTCACCAGAATCTTTTAGCTATAATTTAGGTTATTAGCTTGTTTCAAAAACAACAAATACCCAAAATCAAAGCAAACTGAAAATGATAACATAGCATGGTGTCCAAGCAAGAATGAGAAGCAAAAGCCTTGAAAACAAATTATTATTAACACAAGTTTTACAGGTGCTAAATAAACACTGTTACATGTATACAAGAAAAACCCCACCTGTGAAGACGTGAGTATTTGTTTCACAGAAATTAAGGTGACAGTCTCAAAATAGAAAAACATTCAGGAAAATTGCTCAAATGGCAGAAGTGTGTTCAGCAGTTTGCAAAATCAGACGAGAATAAGTTATACCTGTTTCCGATTCTCTGAAGACACCACTATGTGTCATTCATTAATTTATGGTATAACAGAGCTTATCTATAGCTCATTTCAAAGATACATAGCTCATCTTGCAGAATCATCGTCACTTAATTCACAGCTCTATAGTGACTTCATAACTGTTAAAATTAATCTTTTATTAGAACTTGAAGCCCATTTATTTCATCCTAACTTGGCCATGTAATTTTTCTCGTCAAATATGACAAAGTACTTAAAAAAAAAAAAAAAAAAAAAAGCTTTTGTTTACTTTGTTATCTTAACATGTAAAGGGCATTTTACTTTTGTCAAATTCTGAGCAGCTTTTTTAATGAAACAACTGGAGACATACCAATGAACATCTAAATGAAGATACACTGAAACAGCTGCTAAATATACATGGGATGAGTTAGGCTAAGCTGTTTACATAAAGCTAGTCAAGCATTTCCTGGAATAACCTGTTCTAATAGCAGACCATTTCTAACATCTCATCAGATACTGTAAAGAGGTGAAACTCGAACTGTTCTTTGATCTATTTCCCATGGGATGGAGGGGAGATTCTCTTATTAAGAACTGTTATAGAGCCTATAAAGTACCATCACAGCTTTAACAATATCAGTTACACAAATAATCAAAAAATGAAGACCAGTAAGCTAAAAATGCATGAGTTAGATTTGGGTAGTAATGCTGGCTGCGTATGTTTTTTAGAAATTACCTCATTCCTCAACCCACAACACACTGTCTGCACACAAACTATAGCATTTTGCAAGGATCTCTTAAATAATAGAAAGAATTACTGTATATGAAGGAAGTAATGGATAGAAACAAAATAATGAACTTTTAATATAAATATTTAATAAATGCTAATGTAAACCCCATATAAGTTAGTGGTTACAATGAAAGCACTTTTCCAGGACATTTTTATTTTATTTTTGATCACCTCTATGTTTCCTCATTTCCAGTGCCTAACATACTGCAGGAGTATACTGCATCTCTTCAGCTAGAAAGCAAACACAAGCTGTACTGTGAAAAAGGTATACCTTAATTGGAGAGATATGAAAGTATTCATACAAGCTGATTTGTGATGTATCCATTGATGACACACTCATCAGTTCTTCTTGAAGAGATTCGACATCCTTTTTGAAAAGTTCTAGCTGTGAATGCATTTTCAAAAAAATATTACTTTAAAATTTAGAGTATATAAAACTACCATGTATTTGTCACTGAGATGCAATACATTAACTAATACTACTTACACTTTCCTGACCTTTTTTACTTAAAGAGTCAACATTTTAGAGGACTTTTAACTAGAGTTTGTTTGCTGCCTTTTTCTGTATGAAGAGGAGGAAACATGTATAAAAAGACAATCCAACATACATCTATTTAACAGTAAAAAAAAAAAAAAAGATCTATTTTTATGAAAGTTCAAATATCAAATATTTTCAAGTAAAGTTGGACAATTTTCACGTCGGTGAAACAAAGGGCATACATATATACCCTTTTGAACACATAATATAGCGCATATGTTTTTAAATACAAAAAAGTAGACTAAAGACTATTTTCTGTCTTATAGAAACTAGACTTTACATACTCTGAGAAGACCTCTATCTAGCCCTTTTCTCTTTTCTCCTTCAAAAGACAGAGTTTCTTTACAACAGTTTTTGAAGAATTGGCCAAGTACAAAAAACATTTTAAGATTTTTAAATAATAAAAATTCTAAAATTATAGTCAGAAAAGACTTAACCAGTCAAAGAAAATGAAGTTGTAGCTGAAAATAATGTGAGAGGTCCTTTCAGAACAGTAGACCTAGGTACCACCAAGCTACTTAAACAAGCTAAGCATTCAAGGCACTAAATATTAAGTAGGGATCAAATCCTAAAATTATGCCTTTCAATTCCACTACAAATGAAATTGTAGAAGAGGGCCTCCTCTAATCTCTGGATTCAGTGATTCGTCTCACAATGCTGATCTCAAATCATTCATCTTTCCACTGGGAGGGGAAAGAGAGAATAAAATACAACAATGTATTTTTTTCCACTACACAACCATGCATCGAAAATAAACATAATTTTTCAAACTAGCGTAACAATCTAGAATTCACAGGTACACCTGGTATCAACAGATGTAATGGACTGTATGCCCTAGCACACTGCTGGGAACCACCAGTTTAGACTACATATTCCCACATAGAAAATCACAGCAACAGGAAAGAAAGACAGGACTAGGAAGAATCAACAAGATCTTCATGCCTGATGACCCCAAACTCAAGGTAACCACATAAGTGTTCTGTGAACTGGACAGTACATTTATTTTTCCTTTGTAACAGGCCAGAAAACAAGCTACAAAGAACCCACCAAAATCAGAATCTTCTTTTAAAAATTCAAAGCAAAGAACTCTGTATGCTTAAGAAACGAAAGTAGGAAACTAAGCGTATATTTAATACATTATACCATGCAAGAGTAGCAAACTTACTTAGATGAAAATATCTACTAAACTATAACCCATAGCAGACAATTCTTACATGAATTTATTCTGCTGTAACCTTACAAAATTGTAACAAGATTCCTATCTTTCTTGAAATGTTATTCCAGAAATCAATTGTCTTGCTGTCCCACACTTCCTTCTAATTTTCAATTTATATTTACACTGGAGCAGCTTTTTAATCTTTTCTCCTTATTTTAGTATAATCCCTGAGCAGTAATGCTTTTTTTAATCTCTGATGTGTAGATATGGGGAAATAAAAGCAAAGTAAGTTGCCTTTCTGTCATACCTTTCACTTGCCACAGTAAGACAATACTTTTTAATGGCCCATCAAAAAGGACCTTTTTGCTCCACTCATCCAGGCAGCTCTTTTATGCAAGTATTTTGGGTTCATTTTTCACTAGCAGCATTTTTGAGATACAGACAAAACTGATAGACTTTCTGCTAAATAATTTATTATCATTTCATTGTGTACTGACATTCAAATTTCAATACTTTTAACAAGAACAGCATGCCCAATATACATCAGAACTGCATTGTATCCGTACAGCTTATCACCTTTTTTGGTTTTCTCTGGCAAATCCAAGAAACTCTGGCTCCTCTGTTGTTTTATGGTTGTATCTGAAGTTTTCATTATTATTTCCCAAGCAGACTACCTTGCACTTCATATAATAATATTTTATTTTATTTCTACTGTTCTTAAGCACAAACCCCTCTCCTTCTCCCTGTCCAGTAATTCAATTCCCTCCCACTGCCCTCCCCTCTCCACTTAGTATCAACATGTCAACTACATCATCTTCCAATTTTATAACTTTGCATACAATTACTGAAGACACTTTCACTTTCTAATCAACCTCTCTCTCCACTCCTTTTACATTCTCTTGCTTTCATGGGCAGATAAGTTTCAGTGATTTCCTGGCCAAGATTTTCCTAGTTTGTTTTTGTTTTGTTTTTTTTTTTTAAAATAAGCCATGTTGAGGAGGGGAGTATTATTTTCACTTCCTTCCTGTCTTGGGTTCTTAATTAACTGATCCCTCAGGCATTAGTTAGACCAAAGAGTCTACAATAACATTAGTTTCATTCTTTTCAGGTGGTTTTGAACCCTTCTTTGCATAACATGCAAGATGAGGATAAAGGAAAGAGTTTACTGTTTGCCTCAGGCAACAGTAACTCTTAAAAACCTCACAGCTTCATATTAGTCCCAGACACAGCAATTAACCAGCGTTATGGACACAGAAGACCAAGTTGTTTTTTCTTTTTTTAAATACAAGTTGAATAATTACAAACTTCAAATCTATTTAACTTTAAAAAACAAAAGGTTTCTACCTCTTGGTCACTCGGCACATCAGTCTGTGTAAAGAATTCAACCAGTGCATACAGGAATCCAAGATCTAATCTGAGATCCATCTCTTGAATCAAGACCTTAAAATACCTACACATGAAACAAAAAACAATTATTAAGGTGTTTTACAAAAAAATGTAACATGTAAAACTTAATCTAGGGTAGTTAGGCCACTTATGTATTGACTTCAGGTACCTTTTTTTTTTTTTTTTTTTTTTTTTTTTGAGGGATTCACCATTACTGGTGAAAAGAAGTTTCCCATAGTGGTGTAAGATAAACACATTTCCTGTAACCAGAACTATTTTAATCAAGTAGCGGCATTTAACACTCTATGTAGCACTGTTAAGCATAGAGTTTTTTCTAAATTAAAAAATACTAAAAATCTGCCTTAAAAAGACACTTAAAAATCTCTGCTTTACTCTGCAATTATGTGGATAATAAAGGGGGCTGAGCTTTCATCTCTCTTTAAGTACTCCGATCTTTCTGTGAATGAGTTGGTGTGAAGTTATCTTGCATTATGTTTGCCCCATAATAATTTTAAGTTTAAAGCTTGATTAAATATAGTCAAGAGCAAAAGAGACTGTACATGTCAAAATACTTACTTAATATGAGATATTTGTGAATGTCCTGCGGTTCTCATAACAATACTGACATCAGTAAATGGTTTTGGTGCTATGAAGTTGCAAAATAAAAAGAGATCAGCACAGATTTTTGTATGATATACATACCTTTATATTTTTAATATGAAAATGTCATATATGTTCAGGATTTTCTCAATCCTGTGAAGTAGGATTACATAACAGATATGACTGGCAAACAACTAAGTCAGGGAAAAGAGCAGGAACAGAAAGGAATAGGAAGATAAGGATGAAATGAAACATCAAAATTCTATTTCACTGATCTCTGAAAATGTACCACTTTTAATTAAAAGCAAATTAATATTGATAAAATCTTAGACTTATATAATTTCCTTAGTCATGGAATAAGATTTTACAATGACTGATACAAAAATATAAACTAAATAAAAAAAGAATTCTGCAGATTTATGCACGTTAGCTTGAAATTGATCATAGAACAAACACCTGACACCTTATTAGCTTTTGGACAAAATTACAAGCAGTATTCTTTGTCTCAGTCCAGAATCCCTCCTGAGATTACACAGGTCTTTCAAGTGGCTTTGCCTCGAACGAGTTAATGGAAGACTGCAGTTCATCACATAGTATACTGACATTGAGCTCTATGCTCCAAACAATGGAGAAGTTGGAAGGCTACATAGAAAAAAGGCAAAATATAATTTGCCATCTGCAGAGCTTATAAATGGTGCCTCACATAGCAATTTTGAGTTTAGACTGGCACTGGCACACATTTCTTATTAGTTAAGATTATTTCAGATAGGTCACTAGGTCATCTGTTGCATGCAAGCAAAGAAAAAAAATTAAACATGATTAAGATAAATAATTTATTTGGAGCAGTAGGGAAAAATCAAATGACTAAAGATGAAAAGTGAAACCTCACTGCTCCAGAACTCCAAATGCAAGTAATACAGAAACAGTGCAACAGATTCACTACCATCAAGATAGGCAACAATCTGATCTTTTTTTATTTTCAGCAGGCAACTCTTCTCCTCTATTAGTCAGCATTAAGTTTTAGTTGTGGTCTGAATGCAACTGCCAAAAGCCCGTTTTAAGCTTGATCTAAATCTAACTTTCATGTTACACTCTCCAAGAGCACTGAATTAGTGTGCCAAAAAGAAGCACTCAAAAGGTACAATATCAATGGACGAAAAAAATTTTGTTTTCTTCTGACTTTTAACTGTTTAAATGGTTTTCTGTATTTCACCTTTGTAGAGAAAACTGCTTCCCTATCTCTAACATTAGTACTTGTGTTATCTGTAGTCAGTAAGCTTATACAGACTTCATCTGATAAAAGTGACATTGTTAACTTCAGTACAAGCAAGTTATCCTGTCATTTCATAATTAAGGATTACGTTAAACTAGAACAACAAACCTGAATCCAAGGTGATGGACTTTGGAGGTTTAATAGGATAGAACACAAAGGGAAATATGGCTCCAGGAATCTGGTTTTGTATCTAATAGGGGTAAGGACAGGACAAGGTGCAGCACATTAGCTTTTCAATAGTGAAATATTTTAAAAGCAGGGCAAACACAACAATTATGAACATTACCTGTAGCATTCCACTAATTCAAAAGCAGAAAAAAAGCCACTATTGTGGTCAAAATATCTCTATTTTCAAAATTAAATAATCCAGTTCAAATAGTCTAGAAAAGCTTCTCCAAGTTGATGGTAATAAATGGTCCATGGAATTTTTGCAAAGGATTTGTCTTTAAAAATTTGAACATATGCAAGACAACAAATTGTACCTATTTTTCTGTTGGTTGTAAAGAAAAGCCACAAGAAAAAGCATCAAAGATGAATGGTGTTTTTCCTGAACAATCATAGTTGTCTGGGTTTTTTTTCCAGAAGCATTCAACTAGTATTTCCAAAGACTGAGAAGCACTGATGTAAAAGCCAATTAGGATGAAAGTACAATTAAATTCAATACATGACAAATCCAAACAGTTCTAAAAATAAATCCAAGTTTCCACAAAAGTTGCTTTTTCCTAATAAATAACTCACTGTTTTTTGACGACTCACCTGTATCCTGTAAATTTGAATTCTGAAAGACTTCTGATGTGCAGATGAACTGTATTCCACTTTTAAAGCTGGCAGATAATTCCTTCTGATAGGAATCTCATTTGGTTGTTGAATTTTCATGTTCATTCCATTAGGAGTTAAACACACCTATTATATTATTAAAGAAATTTTGGTATGTTATGTGTTTCAAAAGACTGCTTTTTATAATATACTTTGAAATTTACACTGTTCATTAACATTGTAAAGATAGCTTGGCAGTAAAAATTTTGCAGTTTTTAAGTCAGATGTCATAACTTTACTTAAAACAATCAAATTTTGTCATAAATTTAAGTAAAACTACAAAATATTGCATTATTTGGGGGATTACTAGTGTTTAATACATGGCTTTCTAGAGGAAAGGCAGAGTGGTATAATATAACGGTCTATGACTAAGATAAAAATTGGCTCATTTACCTATACCACGTTCATTTACCTACAACACAATTGTAATTAGTTATCTAGAACTTATTTACAGACAAGAACAGCAGCATTTGGAGCATAAAGTGCTTCTGCATTCCAGAATAATTTCTGGAATTATTTTTTCAGACGTATGTAGTTGAATGACACAGTTGAATTATCCCACAATAAGGCACCTGAAAAATACAATTTTGTGCTAAAACAAACAAACCAACCAACCCCAAATTAACACCCTGCCCACCTCCCTGGTATAACAAATGAACCAAATGCAAAGCTTCTTTATTATAGCTTTATGCATATTTAGTCCCATGACCTGCAAAAATGTTACACTTCAATTTCAAAGTTCGAAGCTAACAACAAAAAGCCTAGAGCAAGCTTTCAAACATCTACGGATTTTTTTTTTTTTCCAAAGATATTGCTCTAGACAGAGATAAAGAAGGGTTTTCAAATGGATTAGGTAAATCAATCATCTCAATTTTCACTGGAAGTTTCTTCAAAGATAGCAAAATTGATACATTATCTTTTTCCTGTGTATACATGTAAACAATACAATTAGAGAACTATGAGTATTACCAAAACATTTGATTCCAACTCAATAATCTTATTTTCTGAAGGAGTTAGCTCACTGTAATCTTTGAATTCTTGCTCTAATTTATCAGTCTGCTTAACACTCATTGGTCTCCATCTTGACTTCTTCTTGGGTTTTGTCTCCCAAACTACATCAGAACTTTGAAAACAAAACAAAGCACCAAGAGAGAAGGATTAGCTCTTTTAAAACAAGTTCTACCTACCATAGTATGGCTTTTATTAGGTTGTAACTACAGTATGAGAAACCACATCATAAAGTACTACTGTAGTAAGTAAAAGTGACCCAAATCACCTACTGCCTTCTTGGTACTAAGTGGAAGCCAGTCTCTCCAATATAATACAAAAAAGAAAAGTTAACAGCAAGTCTGTATAACTTCCCACTTTGATGAAGATGGGTATGTAAGGATACTTAATCAGGAAGCTCAGTTTCAACAGTACTACCATCCATTATTCTACAATCTCAATGTAGTTTTCTGCATATACACCTGCATGTATTTTGGCATAGCTGAATTTACTAGAAATTGAGAACTTCAAGTCAAGACGAAATGCCTCCTGAACTGCCTCTTATTTTTGATAGCTAGTTTCTTCACTCTGTTGGTTTAAATCAACAGACAATGATTTTGGTTTACATGTTTCCTCTACCGAACTTATGGCGGGGGTTTTTGTTTTTGTTTGGTTTGGGGTTTTTTTTCTTTTAAAATGGTATCCTGAAATCAGTTCTTTTCTTTTGTCTCTTACTTTTATTATTAATAAAACAACAAAATAATTAATCATCCTTAAAGAGCACTGGACTCTTTTCTGCTTACTTACACTGCTTCTGTGAGAAGCTCTCGTATCTGATTTCACCTTACAGTCAAACTGAAGGCACATGATAGGGCACAAACCAACACTATCACACAGATGGAAGGTATTTCTTCTTTCCACAAGTTACTCTATGGTCCACAAATACATAGCTTTCCAGACACAGCCCCCTAATCCAATCCCTTTTAGGTACATCTGTGTCTGTGTTCAGACAAATCCATGGCAGAACCACCAGAAAAAAAGCTAAAGGGCAAAACAACAGCTATAAAATAGACTAGTACCTTGAAATTGCTGGGAGTTTTCCCTTTTTTCCTCTCTTTTTTTTTTTTTTTCTTTTTTTTGCCCCTCTCTCAAACGTGCTGTGATCGCAGAACTGGCGTGGTGAAACATGTTTCTGCATCAAATTAGATACAAGCTGCCTTTTCCGTTCTTTTTATAATAGGACATTCACAAATGGGAACATTCTGCATAATAAGGCTTTCTTCACCATACTGGAGGAATAATCTCTTATCCTCAGAAAGAGCTTTCAGGAGTTTGACATCCACTCAGGGTTTAACAAGAAAACAACACCAACTATAAACACTGCTAGACTACCTGACTATGGATGACTGCTTGCAAAAAACACTGACTCAGTGAAATCTCAGCACTACTTTGAATCTAGGCAATTAGCTGCCACTTTTACTGGAGTGTGTTCACTGTCTACATAGTTATCAGAGCTCAGTTCCTCAGGTCAGGGTAAGCGTTGGGATTTTCTCTGTGAATGACAGATATGAATACGTGAAGTATATGTGTACGTCAAGTTTTTGCTTGTCAAGTTTTTGCTTGTTTGTTTTGCAGTGCGGTGCAAAGACTTAGTCAAGAGAAAAAAAAGTCACTCTAGCAACATAATTGTGACGAATACAAGGAAGTGTGTGGATTATGGCAATGATATACAAGTGTCCCTTGAGCATTCTAAAAAGCCCCTGTTTGAATATATGACAGCACATGTTCCTTAAGCATTACATAGTTTCTTTTCTGCTTCCCTCTGAAATGTTGTAGTAGAAAACCTAAAGTATTAGAGCCTTGGAGTCACCATAATTTCTCAATCAAAACTAAAAAGAACTACAAGCTGCTACTGCATCAGAATTTTCAACACAGAATTCAGCAATTTGTTTCTGTAACAAAGACAGAAAAATCCACTGACACAAACCACCCACAGACCTTACTTATTAAAACTCTAGTATCGCTCCCCAAACTACAGGAAATACTTCTGTTCAATGTATTGGGAAGTTTGCCAAATACAGCAAGCATATGCATTAATGTAAAACAGAGTGAAAACATTTTTCTTTACAACAGGAAAACATAATGATTTAGTTCTAAATACTCTTATCCAGAGTTATTTTTCGTCTTCCATCGCACCCCAAAATGAAATTCAGTGAGTGAAAATACCTGAAGTTAAACATTTTAGACTGCTGCATAGAAAATAAGTTACCTTGTAATTCCAATATAGGACACCTCTTGCTTTGTATAATTATTAACCAACGAAATTCCAACATCTTGCAAAGACAGAATAATTTCTTGTTCTGCTAGTTCTGCCTTTACACTTTCATATGTCAATTTAAATACATTCTCATCTTCAGTGATCAGGACAATACGCTGCAAACCTTCAAAAAATGACACTAAATAGACCGCTTTTCTACTATCCAGGCTGAGTATTTCCATTTTGTCCTACGAACAAGAGAGGAAAAGTTTTTACAACTCTATTCATTGTTCTACTCCACAAGCAAATGCAGAAGTCTTAGCAACATGAACAACGATAGAAGACATTTTTTAAAGGTACAGAAAAATAATGAAATTTTTAATTATGACGTTTTACAGCAGTCTCTCACATAAACACATGCTTTTGCTCTGAAGACAATGCTTATTAGCACAAGCTCCAGCAAATACCATTACTTTTATGTGTTTGACCCTCATATGAGATTGCAGATCATACTCATTACATACAGAATTTCATACATACACTGATGAACAGGATAATAAATTAGACAGCATTAAAAAGAGATTTAGATAATAAATGCACCTCTTTTGGGGTAATTTCCTCAGTTCTATTTCCACATTTCCATTTCAATTTTCTAGATCCTGCTGGGTCCGCCCAAGTATACAGTACTGCCTTATTTGGCTGAAGACAGTCTTCCAATTCACTGAGGGAGCTAGAACAAAGTAATACTAAATTAAAATGTCAATGAATATTTTGTGTCAATGACTTTTGCATTCTAGCATTTCGACATGAACACTTTAATTATTTTTTCAAATAATGAAAACTTAAAACATTGTGCACGAAAAAACATGTGCATGAAAGGAAAATTCAGGATTTGTGCTGCCTAACATTAATATTCCAAGAGAAGAAAAGTGTGTTCAAAAACTGTTGTTTAGGAATGGTTTCCCCTATATGATTTGCTGAAGGGAAAAAAGCACAGTGTTTAGTATCTGGATAGAGTCAATATTTTCAGACAGATTTTAAACTCCATTCCCCCTCACATACAGTTAAAAACTGGCAGACTTGTCTTCTACAGCTCTCTGAAAGGAGCCCACCCCAGGAAGGGAAGTGGAGAAGGAGGTGCTGATCTCTTCTCGATGGGATCCAGTGATAGGATGTGTGGGAATGGTTCAAAGCTGTGCCAGGAGAGGTTTAAACTGGACATTAGGAAGCATTTCTTTACCAAGAGGGTGGTCAACACTGGAACAGGCTTCCTAAAGAGGTGGCGGATGCCCCATGCCTGTCAGTGTTTAAGAGGCATTTGGGCAATGCCCTTAACAACATGCTTTAACTTTTGGTCAGCCCTGTATCGGTCAGGCAGTTGGACTAGATGATCATTGTAGGTCCCTTCCAACTGAAATATTCTATTCGATTCTATTCTCCATAGTTCATTACAAAAGTTACATAACAACTTAGTAAATTTACACTAGGGATGCCCAAAAGATAAAGCTAAAAAGATAAAACTTACTAATCTTTATAGATAAAAACCAAAGCAAACAATTGAAGGTATCCTTCAGACAAACAGGAACATGCAGCTGCAAGCTTAATTTGATTACCAGCTCTTCCACTTTTCAAGTAAAAATATTTAAACACTGCTCTGATTGACTGAAAGGAAAAAACAGTAGAGGCTGTTCAGCTTTTAAAAAGAAATAGGTCAAGAATGCTGCAGATATGCTTACACTTCTCAGCACTGCACAGTATCTGCATGCAGTAGCAAAGCATTGCAAAGACATTCCAGCTTGAGAACAGAACTGGTATAGCTGCATGGAGGTGCAGAAACAAATTTTCACTGATTGCAGATAATTCATATTTCTTAAAATAATCTTAGTTTTTGTCTGGCTTGATAAAATTTATGTAACTACCTACCCATTTTTCAGTCCATTCCCTCATCTCTCCCGTAACTTTTTAACCCATTCTTTCAGCTAAAGCTCAACTAAATATGATAGAATAGTAGAAGTCTCAAATCTAATTACATTTACAAGTCATTTGTTACTTATTCTGCACAGTCAGCACCTGCACAATTCCAGAAAAGCCAAGCACATCCTTTGCTCCCATCAGGAATGTGGAGGGCAAGGCCACAAAATTCATATAAAAAGAGATCAGAGAGCTTCTTTAGCTCACAAAACGGCTTCTTTACTTATTGAAACAGGCACCTAGCACTACATAACACTGCTCTGTTAACAACTCATTCTCCTCAATTTATAAAACAAGAGATTTTTGGGTGCTCTGACAAAATTAAACAGCAATTTCTTAAAAAATAGGCTTCTTAAGAAACAGGCATGCTTACAATACATGCAGTAACAGTTCACACGTCTCTATGCAGACATCCACACTAAAATTCTTACATACCTTTGTCCATACTCAATAATTTCCTCTTTAGTATGGTTTATCAACAGAAATGGAGCTGCGCCATCATGATAATTAGAAAAGGTAATTACTGTAGAATGTTCAGTCAGGTTAACATCCACTGTAATTCCTCCAAGCTATCAGATGTAAAAATTATAAAGTAAATAACAGTGGAATTAATTTCTAATAAAGCAAATGCAATTTAAGTATCTTGGAAAACTTTTACTCTCATAAGATAAAACCATCAAATAGTCAAACAAACAACCTGTTTTAATATATCTTTAAAATAGTTCCCTGATCTAACTACTAGGTAACAGGCATTGCACTTAGTAATCAAAACTATGGAGGAGTTCTGTACTGTCAAAATTTAGGCTGGTAGTAGAGGAATCATCCTTGAACCATTCATACGCATTAATGACCTCCAAAACGTTCTACTATTGAAAACACTCATATATTTAAAAACTATGACTAGATGAGTCTACATGCATCATAGAACTGAATTTAGTGGAGTCAAAGTTACTTTTCAAAGTAACATAGTGTTACTTTAGAACTGATGTAAATACTTCCCAGCCTCAGCTAGAGAACACTAGCAAAACAATCTGTTTCAGCTTCTACAAACCTGCTTCGCAGAGAAGCACTTAAAACACCTACTTATATCTGCGTGTACACACACAGGAAAGAGAGAGCATGAGAATGAGAATAATACACTTGCACGCACATAATCTTTTCCCCGGCTAAGGTTTTCCAATACTTGATTGTATGGGAAGACCAAAAGTTTTGAGAATGGATATGAAACTGTTACTTATGTTGTTTTATCTATTTTCCAGAGGCAACCATTTACCTTGTTGTCCAAATGCAGTAGCAGACAGTTTTCTTGCTTATCAAAATTTATCTTCTTTGGGGGGAGGTTAGAATTTTCAACTCTAACAAGCAGTTTGTTGGCATCATTTTCAGGCCAAAAAGGAATGCACTAGAAAAAAAAAATCAGATATTTTAAAGTAAGTGAGAAAACAAACTAGATGTTAAATGGCATTCACTTTAGCCCGAAGTTCACCTACTAAAATTCTACCCAAAAGTGTAGTGAGTTGGATCAGAAACTCTATTAAAAAACCTAAATGTAATTACTTACCTGAACACAATAAACTGAAAGGAAGTCAGAAATAATTCAGACTACAGTGAAGAAACCGAGGAGTTAAGGAGCTAAAAGTGAAAACATTAAGACTTCATATTCACATGAAGAAGTAGATTCAAAATGGATAATGTATATGAAATCCAGAGTATAAAGCTGGGCATGGCTACAACACTGAAATGGCCAAGCTTGTTACCAAAAAAAAAAAAAAAAAAAAAAATCAATTGACAAAACTGTTCTTCCATTAAAAGACTTCTTGCCAAATAAGTATAAATTACAAATCAATCTTACAGTGACAATGACAAAAATAGGATATTAGCATAAATACACCCCATAGTAACTTGAGTAACCAGGACATCAGCATACTACCTGTTCTTTTGAAATACTTTATATATACATATATATATAATATACTTATATATATAATATAATTTATATGTATATATAAATATTATATATATATATAATACATGTACACATACATATACACACACATAATGTGGGTATAATACATATATCAATAAAATATGAAGCATTAGGCAGCTAAATCAGACAGCACGTTCTGCTATTCACATTCACGACTGAAATCACAGCCATTCTGGGTTTAAAAATCCCACAGACAATCTCTTTTCCATAGTTTACACACCAAATGGGTAAGACAAGGAGGCAGAGAAGACAGACGTTTTAATTGTAAGTAATGAAAAGTTTCCAACTAATTAAGAGAGTCCTGCCACAGGAACAAGCTATGATTAACAATAACTCTCAACCAGCAAAAGCCGCAATCTGTCTAGATAGACCAGTTTTCCTGTATTTCAAACTGTTCACCTGCAACACCCAAAACTTCAGGAGCATCTTTCTCCAACATAGCTTAAGGAATGAGATGTTTATATTTAACTGCATCTGAATCCTAGAATTAAATCTTTAGTGGTGAAAGACTAGTTCACCAACTTACCATGCCACTAAGTTCCCTTTCCCATTGTTTCTCACACCACAGGAAGCAGGAAGACAAAGGAAAAAAATACAGTTAAACAGCAAGATTGAAGGTGTTATCTACATCAATGTGTATCCTATGGAAAAAGGAAATTTAAATTGTGTTGTAAACTCGCATAAACCACAGCCAGTAAGTCTCAACATGGAAATTAAGAGAGCTCAAAGGAAATTCAAGGAGAATCAGTCAACAGTAAATGCAAGTTTAAAATCAAAACCAATATAAGTAAAAAGGATTGGCTAAACAAGAAGTTATAGAATCAACCACAGAGAACTGAAAAAAAAATTTTTGCAACAGTCTTTAGGCACAGAACGTGTCACACAATGATGCTGTTTCCAAATGTTTTGCCACACACTTGCTACGTGCTTCACTAGATATTATATTTATACAACAATCTCCACTCCATAATAGGATCTTTAATTTATATTTAGCAGTGGTCTCATGTACAGCCTTTGGCAATGTTTTCCTTCTTTCTTTCCCTAAATATGTCTGTTGGTCAACTGTCTTGTGCTATACCTAATTCAAAGGACTGTCCTTGGCAAGCCATTTCATAGTAATCACTGTCCAACAACTTCTATTACAACATTTGAAGAACAATGGATTTTTCTAAAAATACTAATTAAAGTTTCTGATAGATTGACCGCTTTCCAGACAGGGAACATGTCCAAGAGGAGATGGGTTCTATACAAGCATTGCTTTTTTCCGCTGAGAGGACAGGCTATCTGTCACTAAGAAAGAAGAATGGATAATAAAGAAAAGCAGCAGGAAGGACTCTGCTTAACTTGAAGCGACAAAAATAGGATGGGGGAGAGGGAGCAAGCAGAGATATGAATTAGCATATCAATAAGCTTGTTGGTTTTTTGAAGATCAACCTAATGTAAAAGAGTAAAGTGAGAAGTACTCAAAAAAATCACAGGCATTAATTAAAAAAAAAAAAAATCTAGGTTAGCATAGTAGCAGAGTTTCATATCTCAAGAACAGGATCAGATGGGATCTTGTTCCTGGAAATCTGTCCTGCATGCCCAAAGATAGATCAATAGTGGCTGGACTCTGCCTAGATTTAGAAGGGATAGGAAACATACTGGACTGAGCAACAGGGTTACAAATGAACAACCTTGGCAGACTTAACTGTCACAGCACAGATTTTTTAGAGACTGTGTATCAAAAGGGAAAATATTGACACAGTGTGGAACGGCAAGCAATTTTAGGAGTGAAGTCTGGAATAATTTAGGAGGGGATACAGATTCCTCTGTTGACCATCTGATAAACTGCCATATCTAATCTTTCAAAAGATATTAGGAGTGATCCTAAAATCTACAAAGTCCTCCTTTGATACTTGATAACTGAAAGGAGACTAAGATCAATTCATACAATTATGAAACACCTGGGGACAAGCTAGAAAATTCTGTAAGGATATCAATAAAGCAGCCAACACAGGAAAACCACAGATTACATATGTAGCAATGTATTTGAACTACACATGGGCACCTTTGCCATTTCAGAACTTTATCAATGAACTAGATGAGGAATCATGCATGTAAAGAACCCAAAACCTACACAGAGTCAAACAAAAGTTTGGTTCAGAGGAACATCATAATATTAGGAAACAGAGCAAATGTGTAGGCTTATGGCAAACAGCCTATTCTTGAGTAAAAGCAAAGAAACTCTTTTGAAAATAATGATAAACATTATGGGAAGCTGAATGGACTTAAAGATCTAAACCTCATTGTGTACACCTAACAAAAATCACAATTGAACAATGACAACAAAGAGCAAGTAAGTAGTGTCAATTTCATAAAGTGAAATAATGATACTTCAATAGTATTTCTCTTCCATAATCATAAAAGATAAAATGCACACTTGGAGCATGTTGAAGGTACCAAAAATGTAACAAAAAGATCTGGTTACAAATCTGATTTAAAATATTCTTTTAACTTTGGTATTTTAGTTTGCAAGCATTTTTGGTAACCGTTTGGAGTACCTACAACGCTAAAGAAAAGCGAGAGGGCCTCCAGCTGCACTATTTGTTAGGCTACACTCTGTCTCTGTTCTGGACATGCTCTTTTCAAGACTCATTGGAAGGGAAGGAGGGAGATTTCACTCTTCCCCAGAAGCATGGTTCACTTTCAGCTTTCATAGACCTCCAACACTACCCCAAAGAGGCATTGCTTTTCCTGCATGTCCTGAAGGAAGGCATGACGGCCTCAAAACTCAAAACACATACGAAAGATAATTGTGGGATACTGTACTGCAAACAGCCAAGCCGCATGTCCAGTCTGCAACAGTCTAGATGTCTGCAGCATAGACAAAAGCCCAAAAGCCACTTCCTCACCACTTGGCCTGGGGGCCAGCGATCCCTCTCTAGAAATGATGCATTAAGCACTAAAAAACTGCACAGAGACTAGTCCCAGATGAACAGATTGGAGCTATCTGAACTGATCCACATGAGGGATTTTCTTCCTATATGAAAGTGGCAAGACATGTACCAGGTCAGCCAAACCACTCTATCAGATACCACTGCAAAAACTGAACAGAAGTTTCAGTGCCACTGCACAGAGAGAGAGAATATAGTAACAGTACACGTCTTTTTCTCATACTATTTATGATGCAGGTAACAGAGAAAACATTCTAATTACAACGTAAACCAACTTTACAGTATGTCCTAAAGCAACACTGAGAAAAGGTAACAGGACACAGATAATTAATTGAAAAAGCACGATATATTCAGACATTGTCATTGAAACTATGCATGGCTCATATTTTCCATCAGTGAGTGTTCAAACCAATTTTTTTTTCCTTACAGAAACAACTCAGAATAGCTTCCTTTATAAGTTTACCTGTTGCAAGACAATGGGAATCCATTTTTCCTTGCCTTCTTCAGCTACTTCCAAAGTGTATTTGCTTCTATTCGAGATCATAAAAAATGGAGTGAAAGTTACAATTCTAGTAATATTAAAACTGCTGATGTTTATGGTGACACCAACCTGTGAATAGAAAGACATGGTTAGAAGTATACTGTTCTTTTCTTACCTCATTTATATCCCCTGAAAGTAATGAACTTGAAAGATTAATTTAACTCACTTGATATTCCTTTTTATGACTCTTGCATTTCACAGAACCATGACTTCCAACAGTGTCCAGTGAAAACTGATCAGACAGTTCACTGTCAGTTACCATAAGTTGCACCTATGAAGAAGGACCCTGAATTAATTTTTAACTTACAGACACTGACAACATTCAAAATCATATATAAAGTATGTGTGTGTGTATGTGTGTGTGTGTGTATATATATATATACACACATACATAAGTGCATACTGGAAATACTGGTGTTTCTATTAAAAAGTCAAGACATAACAACTGCCAGTTATCACCTCGCAAAGATATTTTCTACCACCCTTAGTTATAAGCTATGTGGACTAAGCATTAGAAGTGTAAAATACTCCACAGGAAGCAACCACATAAGGATCCTTTCTGAAACTTATCACAATTAAAATCTCAAAGGCAAATCAACACAGTCTTGCAATCTCTCTCATATCATTCATCCATCAGTAATATTCAGCATTAAAAAACTCACATAGCAGACTCAAATGGTAAACTGCATCTTAACCTTAGCTTACTACCAATTACTAACCACCACTGCAAGCATTCATTTTTCAAGTACCACAGCTTTACATTTCTTACACAACTTCTATGTCTTATTTAGAATAAGGACCTTTATCGATGCAGCTTAAATGGAATAAAGGAAATTCTTTTATTTAGGAAGCCCTTCTCAGTGAGTTTTATTCCTCTCAAAGATGAGAATCTCTTTCTTAACAATACCTTTGACAATGTAAATTTCCCATCTCAAGCATATCTGACAACACTTATTTAAAATATTCTGTCTTTAGACAGAGATATTGTAGGTTTCATGCCCTTTACAGAGCATAGCATAGTGTAGATAACTTTAAAAATGTAAAAATGCTTACATAAAACAACATAGGGGAGTACAGAGCTATCAGGTTTTACGAAATATAATACCTTGTTATTTTGGAGGAAGTTTTTGGGCTGGAAAGAAAAAAGGAGTGGCTTTTTGTAATCCGGAGGATGCTTGCGGTGAATACCATCAGCTTTGTATTGCAACATTCGACCGGTTTTATTTACCATCCAGTACGGACTGTGAATTGCTATAACCATCTGCCCAGTTGTGTAGGTCACATGGACAGCAATATCCAATTCAGTCTTATCCAACTCCGTGATGCAGTAAAACGTCGTGAAGCTGATGTCCGGCAGATTGCTTTTTATATGGTACTCACTTTTCCAATTTTGATCAAGATAGTTAAGCAACTGCAAATCTAGTTTTGTTTGATCCAAGACTGCATTATGGATCTGGGCTGAACATCCTTCTTGTAGAGCGTCATATTTGTTCCCATTTCCCTTTAAAAAAAAATAAACCAAAAAGAAATAGCGTACATTTACATGAGTCACACTCAAAATTCCTATCAACTTTTATTTTCTACCTAGCTTTGAAAATTAAGATACAAGTTATTTAGGCAAAATTTTAAAATGCTTATTATGCTATTTAACTGTGTTACATTCTTAAACTTCTACCTTAATACAACATTTTACAGAAGAAAACCTATGCATGGTCATCAATATTTAACAAACACACACACACACAAAAATCTGTCACCACATTCAAATACATAAACATGCTTAAATGACAGACTTCCTCAACTCAGTATTTCTTTCACTAAATTGAAATTTGTAAGACATAGAAAAGAGTGTTACTTCCATACGTTTGATAGAGGCCATGGTCTCTAGCTCTAGTAATTGTGCATTTGTGACAAACTTTTATGATTAAATTCTACTATTTGGTCCAAATACTAAATATTAAGACTATCTGAAAAAAAAAAAAGTTTTGGTGTCTCCCATCTATATTTCTGTTGTCCTAAGTCTACATCTGTAAGCAGTGGGACACAACCATAGAAGATCCACAGAATGAAACATTTACTACTGAGAAACCAGTCTCCACACTGTACATGTTTTAGGTGTTTTACTTGAGACTGGCTCTCATCTGGCCCTGGAATTAATGCCTATTAAGAGTCAAAGTGCATCTAATCGTTTAATTTCATGTGAAAATAATATAAAGTCTGGCAGTAGGCTGCATTTCAAGCCAAATCCTGACAAAAAGGCAGGCCTGTGAGAATTCGTTAAAACCGTGCTACTGCTAAAAGTCAGTGACGTGACAGCGACAGCACGTAAAATGCTACTGTAAGCTGACCCACTTATGTCACTTGAGGCAGTCATAATTCACAGGAAAAACTAGACTGTTTAAGTAGTCACAGGCAGTGATTCTCACAGGGCTAAACTGGTACAGTGTAAGTTTTACTTTGCATACATATCTAAAGCATGACTTAGTACTACTGACTAATACCACCACTTTTCACATTCTGGTACTGTTTCATTTCTATAGATACAGACTTGCCCTTACATGATCTGTAAACTCGCTTCACATATACTGTAAGAGAAGCCCTTTCTTTTAATATCCAGTTATAAACATATTTCAAACAGCTGGTTGGCTTTCATATCATAGGTGTGAAACATCACAAAAAATTTAAACATTAAGGAATTACCTCTACAGAATAAGTAATTTGATAAGGAAGGAGATTGCGGAGAAGAACAGAAGGCCATAAATGAACAACATATGGAAAATCCCATTGATCTTCTGCACATAATGAAGATGTCAACGTGTCTTTTACAGGAACAATATTGATGATAAGTGAGTGGTTAGTTGACCTCACAGACTGGCATTTCCTTTGTAATAAACTGTCAACATTTTTCATAATTTCATCAAATGTAATTCCTTCACACATATCGTATTCTCCATTCACTCCATTTTCATTGGCTAGCGGTTGCAAACTCAGTACGGATCTGTAAATTAGAACGTTTGTTAAACATTCAATATGAAATTGAATTTTTCAATTATGAAAAAGTACTACGCAACACTAACGTTCTGGTATTATATGGATTTTGGAAGACTTCTGACCGTAATTCATTGCCTGCCTTTATCTTGCTTAAAGGAGGAAGCAAAAGGTGGTCTGGATCCCAAAAGTTCATGGAATTGTACCAGTTGGGGTTTTTTGTTCGATACCTCTGCATGCTTCCCTTGCAAACAAGGGACTATTGGAGATTCTTACGAAGAGGCAACTGAATTCCCTTACAAGTGCTGCTATATTCCTGTTCCGAGCAAAAGGTCTGGATAAACAATTCACCCCAATGACACATCTGCAGAAAGTGCCCTTCTTTCCAGTCATATAAAGAATTAAGTTTATGGATTATTTACACACATAGGTTTTGTAAGGCAACTGTTTTAATTCAATCAGCTGCTCCTTGACTGAAGATTTTTGTTAGTAAACATTTCCTGACTGCCTAGTGGAACTCACCCATATATCTGTGCAATGAATCAGAATGTCACTAAACCTTACTAAATATAATACAGATAGTTAGAAATATTAATGAACTTACATTATCTACAATAAAGTGTAACTTATTAAACGAAAAAGATACACAGCTGTCACCTTAAAAAAATGGGGAGAGTGGGAGAAAACAGAAGGAAAAAGCCTCTGTAATCATAAAAAACAATCAAAGCAAACTTATCTGCCTAAAAGTTGGTGACAGTTCAGCTAAACTGTACATACAAGCTCATTGCAGGTTTTAAGTGTGTATTAGCTTGAAGGTGCTAATAGCATAGCTACGCTGGAAGCCAAGTCTTTCTAAGGTTGACAAGTCTTTTCCTACATCTGCAATAGAGTTTAAGTGTATTAGTTTCAGTTTTTTACTTCAGAATCACAAAAAACAAAGATGCCTTTTTACAAAAAAAAAAAAAAAAAAAGCTGTAATACATCACTAGACATCACTTCACTAAGAAAAAAAGTCTGTACTGTGTGGGTAACAGTCACTGTGTTCCAGAAGCACCTGGGCTCAGATTCTTAAAGTAACTTAGCTAATTTGTTTGGTAAAATGGATTTCAAAAGATTTCCATTTCAAGAATTAAACAGTATTCTGTTTAAGTCAGCCTAGATGCTCTGAGAAGATCCTACCCAACAATGATAGTACAGTATTAATTACAGTATTAGGTAGCAAAGGGAAAAAAAAAAGTTAGCGTACTTGTATAGATACGATAATCAACAATATATAAACATAATCCATGATAAAAGAACAATGCAATAAAGTACCTGTAAGAGGACAATGGTATGCTGAATTCATTTTCTGGTGAAGCAGTCCCTAAACATCTTCCTTCATCAAAAATATTTAACGGGATTGAAAAATGATTCCTTATCTATGTGAAATAAAAATCCAGCAACACACATTAGGAAAAACTTGAAAGGTAAAATGTTTTGAGCCTAATAGAGCACAGCGTGAAAACTCTCTCATGATCATTTCACCCATTTACCATTCAAGGTCAGGTATTTCAAAAGAACTGTCTCTAATACCTTAATGATTTGGTTGTACAATTTAATGCTATATTTTAATTATTAAATTAATACATTAGCTGTAAAACTCTTTTCAAGGAGAAACATAAAGCCCTATAAAACCAAAGACAAGTAAATCTGAACTATATAATAACTTTCCAAAGAACTTTCTCCTAAAACTGTAACAGATACAGGGGCGTGTGTGTCAAAATTCATACGGCAGAAAACACAAGGGAAGTCAAATATTTATTTAAGGTTAAACCATCGATGCCCATTATAATTTGGGGGGCATACAGTTCTCTTGTTCTTTGCAAACATTATCTTTTTTATTTCAGGGTAAATTTAATGGCATTATTAGCTCTGGAAAAATATATTTCACTTAAGGAAGAATAAAACAGTAAATCTGGTTATTAACCAAGTCATAAACTACTTTGGGCAAAAGCAGCAAGTGAAATGTAACAGGGACACGATCACTATAGAACACTAATATCTGGACGATCGCTGTATTTGTAAACTATGTAATGTCTAGCAAAAATACTCTTCAATCAAAAAAGATATATGCTCAAAGGGCTCACTCTTCTGCTGACTTGGTACTAAATTTGAAATTCATGAATCAATGGTACAGGATGAAGAAAAATAATCTGATAAAAGGATAACCTTGCAGAACCAAGGTAAGGTTAAGAGAGGTTTAATCACTTCACACAAAGCAAATAGTTCAACAAGACTGAAATTAGAGCTAGTATTAGAAAACATTACTGATGAATTATCCTGATCTAAAATCTGGTCTATTTCCACTCCCACCCCACTCTCTGTCACTTCTCTTCTAAACTGCCTTATACTACACAACAGCCAAGTGATATGAATTCTTCAGATAAATTTTTAAAATACATTTTTTTAAATGTTTATTTAAAGACTACAGATCATTTTCATTGATTAGAAAATTAAAATCATAATGAAATTATAATGTATGGAAATATAATAACCTGAATAGGAGAACGTATAGTTATCATCTTGCTTCCTTCAACAGTATCAATTTGGCAGACAATGGACCTTTCAACACCTGATTCCTCGTGTCTCACTCTGTAAATACATCGACCCACTTTTGTCAATGGAATCTTTTCCACAGTGGAATGATTATGTGGACCTAGAATTCACAAGATGAGAAATGGAAGATTCAAAAGGAGCAGAAAGATATATTCGAAATACAGAAATATGCATTCAATAGAATTTTCTGTATCATTCAATCTATTAAAAGCAAAAATTTAAAGTGGATGAAAAAGTACAATCACCACTTTTAATATGACAACCTTGCAGTGTTACTACAGAAACAGCAAAGATTCTTTTTTCGCCACACTAAAGGGAGTAGATTAGTCCATCACTCAAATATTTAAGTGCGTTTTGCCACTGCAAATAAAATTAGTGCCTAATGAGAAATGCTTACAAGATGTAATGGCTTATTAACAAGGTACAGCTCATCTATATTGCAAAAACAATTCAACTAATAAATCACATGGTCAAGACCAGTTTGAAAAATCAGTTTTGAAAAACTGCCAATTGTTACAATAAATCAACTTAAATTGTTAACATATACACCATTAAAATACTAAAAATAAATTTTACTTCTAGCTTTAACTGTGTTTTACTTTAAATTATTTAAAACAATCTTTTCTTAAAAACATCCCCTTTAAGAGTAACTTCTATGAACACAAATATATACAAGCCTCAGAATTCTACAAAAAAATTATTTTGGGTGGCTTAATTCTGCATTAATGTGTGAATACAAACAAAAATATTTGGTTGCAGTAAAATTATGAAGTTAGTTACCTAAATAATTTATCACAGTAGAAAATTTATGCTACAAAAATTAACACGCATGATACATATAACATTTATCTGTGAAGACTAAAGCAGGATTTCAAATACTGCCACGCATTTAGAATCCAAAGAAACACTCCTTTCATGTTATGTAGTCCCCAATACTTATTGACCTGTACAAGATGCAGTATTATGCATCATGCACTATTGATAAAAACAGAAGATGTATGAACTTTGGAACTTACAGATCTGAATGTAAAACCTCTTGCTGCTTAGACTTGTCATTGCTGTGAACTGGTCACTCTCACTTTTAGTTCTAACAAATTCCATATTTAAATTCTCTCCATCTCTTAAATGAAATATTTTTGCTCCAAATTCAACATTAAGGACACTAAAGGAATCGCTAGGCGAGACAGTGATGGGAAGTCCTAAAGAATTTATTATTACAAATGGTGCTCGGTCTTTTTTGAAGATGTCTGAAGTCTGACTAGCTGCTTCAGCAAATGCCTAGGAAGCAAAGCATAGATACAAAACACAAATATAGTGAGTAAGACTTCATCAAGACGATTTGTGCAAACGTTGATTTAACAACTCTGACATTGCCTAGTTAAGTAATCTTTCTTACCGTGCCCAAGTTACTCAACATTTGTAGCCCACATTTGGATAGTGTAATGTTTAGCTGGTCTTTTGAGGAAACATTTATTACTGTTTTATATTCTGGAACTTTGTAGTTTTCTTCTTCTTCTGCATCTGATTCAACCAACGCTTTTTTAGCCTTCTTCTTCATCTGAAAGGAGATTTTTAAAGAATTCTTATCTGGCCACTCCTTCTGTAGAAGTACGTTTCACCTCAAGACTCTTTTTCTATCCCTTTCCCATGTCTATGTCCTGCCATGGTTTTCCAACTTAAAAAACATGGTTTTCCTTGTTCATGTTTTTATTCTCAAATAAAAGCAAAAGAAGGAGAGAATAAAGAAGGCAAGAGGCAAAAGATATATTTCAGAAGTCAATGAAATTCCAATAACAATAGCTAAACTTATGATTATTCAAAAATAAAGAACATACGCTTATATACTAACTAACATATCCAGTAAGTGCCGTGCGAAAACATTAATCTTAGCATATCCAAGAACACTGTGTAAAAACTATTACACATAATTGATTTCTTATTCTTAAAACAGTAACCCCAAATTTAGTCTTTATATGCTTCCAAACCAAATACTTATTTTTTATGTTTTCATTTGCTTGAAGGAAAAAAATAAAAATCACATGCAATATATTTTCCTGGCTTTCAACATTTCGGGAAATTATGCATTTCCAAGTGTTATATTTCAAATCTGGGCAAGAATATATGAGATTTGACTCACTATCTTCTACCTTTCTCCTGCATTAGGTCTCATACCTCTCTAGAAAATTCTTAGGAATATTTTTAACAGCAATTTCTTAATTGCAATATCTCAGTCCACAATCTTTACCCTTCTGAGGCCATTGCTGTAGCAAGTTGTTTGATAATGACAGTCCTAGGAAAAGCGCATTCCATTCTAAGAACCTCTCAGGCTAAAAATACTTGAAAAGTTTTGAAAAAAAAAATCAGAAAACGATGCAATAAAATAGTTAAGACAGAAGGCACCTCCCTTCCTTAGATAAATGCTTATCTACTTTGAGATTAAAATCTGGACTATTTCCTTATGAAAGACACAACTGAAGTGGTAACAGCACTATTCCCACAGTGCACTTTGTGCTAGTCAGTAACAGGTATCATTATTTCGAATAAATTTCTGCTACAGATACTACTGTGGAACTAGATGGGTGGTCTATCTTTCCAAATCACTGAATGCATCATTAGCATATGACCTAACTTTAGAGAAACTGATATAAAGCCATTATGATTATCTAGTGCAACTGGAATCAAATCTTCTTGTCACCTGAAAGACTATTTAAAAGATCTGAGAGTCTGGATCTTCATGCATGCAAGATCTGGCTTCATTCACTAATTGGGAAAAAAAGTCTCAGTAACCAACAAGAAAGAACAAAATTGTTAGATTAGTCTCAGCAATGAAAGGTGCAGAGCATTTTTTTTTTCTAAGGTATTGAAATGGAAGATTTGAGTTCAGCTCTGGAAAATATACCTTGATATCAAGAATCCATGGTTTAAATAAATCAGTCTTCTCAACTTCTAGTGGTTCAAGCAAGGGTTCCCACACCCCAAACATCTCATTAAAATAGTGTACCTATTGAAATGCAGAAGTAGGAAATTATATACAACTGTTAAATCAATGAAAGCTCTAGAGATTTTAAAAGACTAAAAATTCTGATTTACAAATATATTAATTACTTTGGTAACATAAAACATTTATAATTGGATTGCCTTTCAGCTCCCACCATAAGATGAAGCAAATGCATTAGAGAAATAAACAAGGCAGCTAAGTCTCTACCGCAAAGACCCACTTTCAAATAAGTGGTTATAAGGTGTGTCATTTAAAATATCATTTTGGCTTGAACTGTAGGCACTGGAAGTCTAAAGCACTATAAATAAGGAAAAATCTACCTAAAACAACTACTGAATTTCATGTCACTAATTTCCAAATATGAACCAGTTTGTTGTTTCATGTACAATACTGGTACCACATAGTATTTTATAGAAATGACACATGAATATATTCTCCTGTAACCTTAAATTAAGATTGTCAAAAAGTTTTAGCCAGTTACTACTCCAAAATTTAATATTGATGCAACGGGTCTTTGGGAACTTGTATACAGTGTAACTGTGAGATTGTATAACACCAATTACTGCCATTAATACATTACATCTAATGCATTAGATTTTCATTTTAACGACTTTAACACCTCATACCCATCCTGCTCCCACAACATGTATCTGCAGGAGTTTAGCCATCAAATATAGATTCTTTTTATTGTCTAAATAACATAACAGGTTTAATATCTTAAGAAAATTTTTTCTTATGTAGGATTCCTCACCTCTAGCTCAAGACGAGAACGTAGGTTGATTAGAGTACTCCAGTTTTTGACTTCTCCAAGAAATGAAGACTTGGCTAAAAGCATTGGTACAGTTCGGTGCCCAACACCAGCTTCAAGTGTTAGAAAAACAGATTCTATACTCATTTTCAATGACTCTCCTGTGGGAACCAGTTCAGTGGTTGGATTTGTATCTTCATTTTCATTCGATTCTTCAAGAAACCACAGTTTTAGATTTTTTATATCTTTCTTATTCCACAAGTCTGGAGGAATTTGACTTATTTCTTCTGTTGTTTCTGCAGTTTGATAAAGGGCTGATGTAATAGTAATTACAGTGTTTATGATTATTGGTGAAACCTACAAATAAGAAGTTGAAATAATTGGAAATGAGAAGCTAGTACAGGAAACAGTCAGTCGCTTTCAGACACAAAATTATAATGAATATGTTACACTAACAAAACACTTCTGTTCTCTACAGGACTCTTACGTTTGAAAACTCATTCCTTTCCACAAGCTATAGTTCAACCTATTCAGATTTTCAACCCCTGCCTTTCCTCCAGATGGGAGCTTTCTAAACTACATCATCCAACACTCTATCTGAACACTTCAAAACCTATCTCTGCACATCAGGCCATTTTATAAAACACAAATTCCAAAACCAAAGCATTGTGACACAATTTTAAGTTCTCATTTTTGTTTATTTTCACATGCTAAACAGGTAGGTGACCTGATGAAGAACAGAAACAATTCCCCAATTCAGTCATTCCTGTTTTTATTTTTTTTAAGAAACATATCCCACAAGCAACTTCAAAGCCTCCTGAGCAGGAAGTAGTAGAGAACTAAAAACACAATAAAAGTCCACCTACTTTTATTGTTAGAGATTTAATCGTTAGATCAGCTGTCTGTGGATTAGTACCTGACTGTTTCATTTCAAAGAAGAAGTCACAAGGCTGTAATACCTATACAAAAGAGTATAACCACATGTTAAATAGGGAAAAAACATATTTTAAAAATCATATAGTTTTAAATACTACGCATCAAGAAAAAGTTACCATTATTTGGTTCTTCATAATTAAGAGTAATCTGAACACTAATAACGTGTTCAAACTTAAAGAAAAAACTATTAGAAGCACCACCTTAGCCATTCTCAATGTCTTCACCGCATCATCATGCCTGTGACTTGTGAGGAGAACTAGATTTTTCAGTTAAGAGCAACACAGCAAAAACAGTTACAGTTTTCCTGAATAAAAATATCACTGTTTGAGTCACAATCACTCAGTTCCAATTTTAATTTACAATCAGTCCTTGCATACTCGCACTTGCCAAGGTTTACCAAAACTAAATCTAAGGTACACTATAAACAAAACCATAGTGCTATGTGATTAATAAAGCACCCAGATGTAGTCAGACTCCACTGATACTGTATTGACAGGAAAATTTGCTCTCCAGTCCCTACTCGAGAAGATAAGTCTTTGAAAAATGGTAATTTCAAACTATATTGATTTTGCAATCTTTCCCGACATCCCTGTCCATATCTGAATCAGATGCTCGGGGCATAGAAACACCCTGAATCAGTTTTACAACACTTTTCCCAAGTGAGTTTGATCTAATAGAATTTTTTGTCCATATTATTATTTTATCCTCTGCTGCTCAAATTTTTTTTTTTCTTTCTTCTGTTTACAGCCAGGAATAAAAAAATAACATATTCTTCATTAGACCAAAGATACATGTGAAAAATGTACAGAAAGAACCTCATCACTTGTCCTACTTTAAATCCAGAGGCTAGTTTCCTGGGTATCTGGGGATATCTGTTGATCAGGAGGATTAATTCATCCATCACTAGTGTCCCCAAAGTTTAGGCAATATAAAATCTTCACATCAATACCAGCCTTCAGAAATCTTGTAATCTTCATATAAACTCATATCATACATTTTCTTTCTTGACTAAAGGAGGCCATGGAATGTCATCTGAATCTCTGTTTCTCTGATTATATTCCCAGACTCAAACCACATTGTTTACAGAAAACCTGGGTTCAGAGATTTCCTTATGTACATGTTTTCAAAAAGGGCAGTTTTGCTTCTACCTGAAGAGAATGTCTTCTTTTTTGACCTCTACTACTCTCTTGAGAACTTCCTGAATCTTTCAAAGAAGGTACTGTTTTAAGCATCAAAACTAAGGTCCTCCGCAGTTTTTTCCCTCTTTATAGCACAAGCATCCTGTCAGATACAGGTCTTTTTCTCTGTTTCTACAATCTGAGAAAAGAGATTCTGTAAGAGGGAAAGCTTGGTGTGAACCCTTCTAATTGCTTTCTACGAAGCTAGCCACATTTGTGCCACAGCTACAGAAATGGAAGTCAAGCAACTTTGCGTTCTGTTGTCGCTATCAGTGCAAGTGCATCAGTTTCTTCAATGACTAGACTGTCAACAGATTAATGCAATCGAAGACTGTGTCTTCCCCAGGAGTAAACTGAGCTGTTATGAAAGTATCTGATAAGGAGATGAAGTGGGAGTCCCAGTCCTTCGTGCTTATAGATTTGGTCTTTCATACATAGCTCCATAAAGTAAGAGGCATTAATGCAGAGCTGAAAAGACTCATTCTTCAAAATTCATCTGTGGTCTGAGGACACAGATAACAGTTGGATATACTGTCAGATTACATTTTTTCTCTGATGCAACAGTATCATTACAGAGTTAACTGAGGTATAGGCTGCTGTAGAGGCAGAAAAGCTGGAAGAAGCTCCAGGAGTCAATGCATTCCCACCTGGCCAGTAACTAACAAGTCTGATTCTGTTGCCAAATTATAAACAGGCAGTTTTAATATAATGGATCTATGGACCCCAACACAAAGGAATTTATGAACAGCATATCGTAAGTAATCTATTTCATAATACATACTTCCCATTCTGTCTGTGACCCTTTGTTATTCAGTTACATAGCTATTTAATGCAAAGTTTCAGACTGAAAGTATTCCAAATTTACTACATTGCATTTGGAATAGTGTACACTCATAAAATTCTATTTATTTGGCTTACATGGGATATAAGAGATGATTAACGTTTCACTCCTCTGGGCTTTTAATTTTAGCTTGTCATACAAAGCCACATGACAATGCTTTTGGCATATCAGACGAAACAGAATAAAATCAACAAAATAAGTTCGCGACAAAACTTTACTCATGTATCTGTAATATATATTCTAATGATGAAAGCTTCAGAAATAAGTAGTTGTTATAAATAATATTCAGAAATATACTACATTCTAGTAGTGTAAGTTACACAGCACCTTTTAAATACAAACTGGATGTTTGCAAACTCACCGTAGTAACATTCCCTTTCCTTTTTTCTGGAAGAAATGGGCATGCTTTCATTTGTATCTCTTTAACAGCAGCTGTCATGCTATACCTTTCAGGGCTATTTTTAATGAAGACCTCACACTGTGTTGTAACCACCAATGCAGGAGCATCGCTTCTTGTTAAATCGGCCACAAACACAATCTCTGGATTTTTAACAACAATGTTCATTTCCATTGTAGATACAGGCTGCACAGGTGCTTCAAAAATATAAATTAAAATCAGATTAATTGTTCAAAGATTAAATTGTCAGTACATCTCTCTTGTAACTTACAGAGAAGTTTTAAAGATTTAGTGATAAGATCTAGCATAACTGGTGTCAGAAAACATGTAGATCCCTGCAACTGACTTATTTCTAGGCTCCTCACCGGAGACACAAAACCATTAAAGCTCTAATTAAAGCACTAATTACTTTCATATACCACAAAAGATTCCACAAAGCTTCTTTGTCAAAATGGAAAGGACAACAGTTTCAACAGTATCACCACTGTTATTACCTCTGACACTAGCAAATGCATCAGCTTCACTAAATATCTACGCCAGCCAGCTATGATAGGGTCTTATGAAAATGGTGGACATGTTTTCTGCTCTCTGGAGCAGCAAAACACACATTTTCCCATAGGAAAATAATGCAGCATTTACTAGTGCTTGATGTAACCATTTGCAGTACCAATGTACTTCTACGTAAGACTTCCTAATTTGTTCAGATTTTATTCATCTACTAGATAAACACAGCAGGCCTAGCTGAGGTGAACACAACTAAGATATTTAGGGTACAGGAAAACAAAACCAAAAAAAAGGGACTTGCTTGGCAGACCTGATGTGAACTACCTGAGGTCTGGAAGCATAAGTAGCCCATTTCCTGCTCTGATGCTCTAATGGACTAATTTCTGATGTCAGATACAGGGTCCTGCACTAGAAAGACCAGATTAGACACTCAAGCTAAAAGCCTGATTCCTGATGGAGGGAGAAACACGCATAAATGGACAAGTGAAATGACAACATTTCTAGGCAGCAATATCTGGCGGGCTGAAATCATATTTAAGCATAATATAATATGCTCCATAATTCTCAGGAAGGATAAAAATGGTGATGGTGGTAATCATCATTATAAACTTTGTTGAAAGTGCAAAGATAGCCAAACAAACCTAGAGAGTGCCAGCTGTAATTGTCACTTCCCATTTTATTTTATTTTAGACATATATTTTTAGATATTTCCTTTGTCTGGTAAGACAAAGCTTCATTTGGAAATAAAGACCAAGGGACATGAACCAATTGCCATGATGCAAAGAAAGAAACATCAATGGTTAAAAGGAGCTGTTCTACACACACAAGCACAAGAAATAGCGTAAAAGGAGTATTATAATTTTTAAAATAGTATTATAATACCAAAATTAAATGGATATTTAAATACAAACTTTTAAGTATTTCCAGTATGTACCTTGTTCCTTTAAAGGTAACGACTGTTTGAGACTTCTCTGTGCAGCAGCACTTTCTGCATTAGCCTTTAGGAATATATCGGCAACAGTAAGTAGAAACTCCATGCTTGCACAAAGGTATATCTCCTGAACAATCACATCAAGAACAGTGCCATCTCTCCCCTGCTTATAGCTTATATCCACCATAACCTTCTTTTCAAATCCATGTTTCATTTCCACCATCCTGAAAGACCATTAAGGCAGCATTTAATGAGACAATAAAAAAACAGCCACAAATACTAAAAAACACTCAAGATTCTCACTCCAGCTGCAATACATTAACAAGAGTGAATTTAAAAAGTAACACCAAAAATTTTAAAACACGACTGATGAAAACATTAACATAAATTTTAAAAAACTTCAAAATTAACTGGATTCCCATACATTGGCAACTAAAGGTGTTGATAATTTTAACAAGTCAAACCATCACAATTCCTTGTTTACATAACAAAAGTATTATACTTTACTGAAGTTTGTTACCCTTCATGAAAAAAAAACTTAGTCTTACTTAGCCAGCGATTTATTAAAGCTGAAAGTGAAATTTGTTTCTATATGCATTTATTAATTTCATATTTAAAGTTTGCTTTATTTCATATTTAGAGTTTGTTTCTAGCATTTATGTTGGGGTCTCAAAAACAACATGGGGAACAAAAGGCAAGTAAGACGCATAAGTCCACAGTAACATATACTTCAAGAACAACCTATACCATAACTTCAGGGGAAGTTTAGGTTGGATATTAGGAAAAACTTCTTCACCGAAAGGGTAGTCAGGCATTGGAACAGGCTGCCCGGGGAAGTGGTTGAGTGTCCATCCCTGGAGGTATTTAAAAGAAGGGTAGACGTGGTGCTCAAGGACATAGCTTAGGGGTGGACTTGGCAGTGCTAGGTGAACGGTTGGACTCTATGATCTTAAGGGTCTTTTCCAACCTTAATGATTCTATGATTCTATGATAACAATTGCAGTTTTAACAGGCTACTAAAATGGAAACACTTGGAACTCTTCGTCAAACTCCAATAAAGAGCAATTTGTGTCAAAATACAGACCTTGGTGTAGCCTTCTGGATTGAGTGTCTTTTATCATCTAATGTACAGTTTGCCAGCTTGACTGAAGCATTCATTGAACCATCTGATAACATTTTGAGAGCAGCTGACATCAAAACTAACTTAAACTCTGCAAGCTTCAAAAGGTCATCTCTCTGATCCAAATTTGTAACCTGTTTAAATCAAATGAAAATAGGTTTGTAGATTCGCTTACAGGTAATGGAAATAATACACAGGTGTGATATACAGCTTTATTCTAACTGGTAAGATTTCTAATAATAATAATATCTTAAATAAACACACTGGTAATTAAAAAAATAACAAAACCCAATAACATACAGAGAAAACTGAAAAAAAGCAAAGCTTTACCCTTCTACCAGCTTGCTAAAGCAAGTTAACATTAGTGAAAGGGAGACAATGTTTAAAAGAAGTAGAATTGTCATATGCAATTTTGGTTTGTTTGCTGTTTAAAAATACATAGTACATGCGAAGATGCCAAATAAGAAATTAAGTTTTGTCTCTTATGACTATGTAGTGTTTAGCCAGATGCTGGAAAACTGTTCAAAATGTAAAATAACAGACTATAAGTTTACAATAAAATATTACCAAACTTTTAGTCAGAAATTTGCTGACAAGTTTTGTAAATTTAAACCAAGAAGAATAAAAACGCATTCATACTGTAATACAAATTTAAAATCTCTCTCTGCAATTTTATTTATATACATCTGTGTGTGTCCACACATGTGCGTGTAACTAAAGAATAGGTAGACTCCCTCTGTATTTTTTTCTTCCCAAACTGTATTTTAAACTAAAGTAAGTTTTCAGCAAATTTTTAGTCAGATCACAGAAGATGACATGTATTACATGCTACCACTGGTTATTCTCTTTCCTGTAATATCTGCCACATGATTTAGTTAAAATAGGTGTTTATCGTTTCCATCATGTTTGTTACTATTACTACAAATCACTTTCTCTGCTGATAAATTAAACTATTCCTGTTCAGAATTTCCATTACACTAGGCAATCTTAAAGCTGTTTCATTCTCTTTATAACCAAAATTATATTTACCTGTTTTGAATTTGGACTATACAATACTAAAGTCAGAGAGTCGAATCTGAAGTCCAGTTTTAGTGTTGTTTTTATTTTCATAGGTGAATGCAATTCCACCACAGCTGATGTCACAACTGTTACACCTTTCAGAAATTAGAAAAACATTTAATATTAAAGAAAATTACCTGACTGCAAATGGGGGGGGGGGGGGGGGCAGAACGACCAAAACCAACATCCTCACTAATGACTATAAAGACAACAACTTCCCTTTTCCTCCACATGTAAATCCATCCATACTTAGGATATGTTTATCATGCTCTCTGTAATTACTTTTGGCAAAATCACACAATGTTTAAGAAAATAATATTCTCCACTTATATATTCTACACGCAATTTTTACCATCTTTAAGACATAAATGTACACCTTCGCTTAATGTTATACAATACTGTGTGCAAGAATGTTACAAAGAATACAAGTTTACTTTCATCCTCATTTGTTCATCTTGCCACATTTTTGCTATTTTTCACATTTAATAGAAGAGTTCAACAAAAGATTCTTTTCTTAACCTTACTGGCTTTTTTTTAGTGTGTACTGAACAGTTTATGGGCAATGATGTCTACTGAATAGGAACAACTTTTAGGGATGCCATCATTATGACAAGACAAACACATCTAAAACTGAACAGCAACAGAACCAGCATACACAGGAAAAAAAGTAACATAACACCTTTCCAAAGTTGGGACGTTACCAAATCCAGCTGACAGACTTTTAGGTGCTTACTGCATTACTGCCAGTAGAACAAGCACTCCTTACACTAAAACACATCATACTACAAAACCCACTAGAGTGGCCCACTTGCTCCTATTCATTATCATTATTGTTGGGTATAGCTCAAACCACAATGTCAAGATAATAGAGGCATACTGTTAAAAACAACTGAATCTGGCATCCTTTCATAAAGGCAATTCCAACAGAAATAATAAATTGACAGTAATACCTAAAAATGCTAGACCACGTAATTTTAGAACACATTACCTGCAGAGTGCTGTGAAGTACTATGCATATCACTACAATGGCTAGTCGTATCTTTCGGTTCTGGTAAAGATGTCGACGCACCAGAACTTCCACCTATATTTTCATTTAGCGTCCTCAATATTGTGGTAATATCTTCCTGACTAAGAATTAGCTTAAAAAAAGATTGTTATTAAACTCAGAACAACTCAGTTCATGAAACTTTCGGTAACTCAAATCCAAGTTTACAAATAAACAGATAAATCAAATTAATCTCATCTGAGTCTCTGTTTAGGAGACTAAAGAATCAAGCAAAATGTTTTCCTCAAATCCATACAACCCCTTACAGTAACTTCTAGAAATCAGAAGTCATTCACACATTATTTTGTTTTTCTCCACAAACTTTCTTTACAAAGCTACAACTTAGAAATTGAATGTTAGAAGTCATACACATATAGCTTGACTCACAGTTGCCCAAAATTGTTATCCGCATTTAGTCACAAGGTACTTTACAGTAATGGTTACTAGTTCTATTTCCAAATTTGGCAAATTGGCTTTCCTCATACATCTGACAAGCTTTATATTTTTTGATATTAAATTTAAATGAGCACGTGCACTAACTCATACTCAGGCTTGTCATGGGTATGAATTCAGCAGGTGATCACGCTGATAATGAACAGACCAATAAACCCCAACTTTTTCCATTTCTTCTTTGAAAGATACTAATTAACAGGTAAAAGAAGGCTGTAACAGTATACCCATTTCTAACAAGCAACAGTAACATACAGTACAAAGTCTGCGGGCGGCATCACAGCTGAAACACAGAGCTTAGATTAGAACAGAAAGCTATTCACTTCCTTTTTCCCTTTGAAACAACAAAATCCACTCTACCTATATACCTTGAAATCAAACAATACCCTAAACTAAGGAACTTGGACATTTATGGATAGAAAAAGGAATCCATTTTCCACGGATGCTTTGAGAAATGAGTGCTTACATTCATAGGCTTGAGTCGGCCAGATATTTCAATATCAGGAACTTCGTTATACCATGCAGCAGCTAAATTTCGTTCAACAGCTACTTCCAGATTGAGTGGCTGCAGCAACTGTACTTCAGTTTGCAATGAACCCTGCTCATAGCATGATCTGTGAACAGAAACAAAATACTCCCAGCTTGACATGCGTCACCTACTAACAAACACAAACACATTTCTGTCTTTTCCTCAGCTTTTTGAATAGTAAAATAGTCTCCATACTATTCCTGGTATCTCTAGTTAAAGCCTTACTCCACCAACTAGACATCTTTTCTTGGCAGGGAGGAGACACATTAGGCACATACCAGGCACGCAACACACTACCTTCTTGCAAGTTAGGATCTCTTACCTGCTCTCCACTGGAAAGCAATTCCTTCTTTCTTCAGTAGTCTTCAACTGTGTTTGAAAATCCCCTTCCCTTCCCTCTCCCAGTCCCCTGCACAAAGCCCCATTTTCACACACTTCTTTATGCTTATCTGACTTGATGTCTTTCCTGCTACGTATAGCTTGAAAAATCCATCAAAATAGCCATTTACAAATGAGTATAACCTGTCCCAAAGTGGTGAATGATACACAAGTCTATTATTCTACACAATATTCTGTAAACAAACATTTGCTTCTATTAAAAGATGTATAGATTGCTATTTCTCCTAAACCATACGTTTTAATTGTTTTTACAAAATCTTTATTAATTTGCTGTTATATTTCAAGATAATAGTGTATCCGTCAACCACCAACCATTAACTATTTTGATAACTTCCCAAAGGTCTCCAACTGAAGTATCCCAGAAGGATTACATGAATTTAAAAAACTCTTGACATTACATTACCTGTATAACTTTAGTTCACTCAATTTCACTGTCATAGAGTCAACAACAGGCGGGAGATTATACCGTGTCTTTGTTTTAGCGATAAAGAATTGGTTCTTCACGGTGATTAGACCAAGATCAGCCACCAGGACATTTGCAGACATTGCTGACTGTGGAACTATCACAACAGGTGCTTTAATATTGATATCTAGTGCCAAGCGTGAACTACGTTCCGCTAGCTCTTTTACACCTGTAGCTGCTTTCTCTGCTGCTTGAACGGTTGCCTCAGTAAGAGCTTCCTTGGCAGCTTGAAAGTTATTTATAAAAGCCTAAAAAAGAATACAGATCTTGGGAATTTTATTAAGAATTAAATTACTTCAAAAACACTAAGAATCATAGTTTTTTAAATAGTAAACCATCTTAAGATACTGTTTTTGCTATGCACTTTTTCTGAATTCTTTAATAGGATAATCTCCCCCCAAAATATGATAAAGTATGCATATATATAAAAATAAATTTCCATACTAAATATTTCGCAGAGCAGATGGTAACTGCAATGACCTTGTAACATGACTTGTATGAATTATATTTTATTTACTCATATGGAGAGTAAAAGATAGATTTACTTAGCAGAATTTATTGAAAAGGCATTAATTTTCACGGTTTATTACTTACATTTCAGTGTTATAAACAATGAACAGTGTGTATATCTAAAAGCTGCCACAAGTCATTTAATAAAAAAAATTACTAACAATAATAGCAAATATTGTTGCTTAGCCACCCACTCCACATTAACAAACATATGAAGAAGAAAAGTAAATAGCCCAACCACCAATCCCAGTGAAGTTTTTACACCAGTATATGAGAGTTCTTACACAAATGGGCACCACCCCATATGGGATGCTTTATCCTTTTCTAGCTCTGACAATGTTATCTGAAGGCTAAGGAACAGCATCTGGAAAATTTAACTTACCAAAATAGACGAAACAAACTTGTTGACAAAAACTACTTGAATACACCCAACAGTTAGGTAAATACGATTGTCAACAACATCCATATTTGTATACGCAATGCCATCTGTAGCATTCACATATGATATCATTCTAAAGTTGAAGACTTCTTTTCCTGTGATGTAAAGAGCCTTAGGAAGGAAAAACAAGAGTATCTCTACTGTAAAAACTTATGCTGGAGAAACTGAATTCCAAAATAAAATGTAGTATCTCACACTTCTAAGACATTTTTACTTTAAATGTCTCAACAATAAATGAAAAAAAAAAAATAGATGAAAATATTCAGCTGGAATCTCAGCTTGAATAATTCTGTCCATTAAAGTCAACAAAAGAAGGAGCATAATGAGCAGCTGGGCATCACAGTTGCACAAAATCAATGTCGGCCTAACAATCACCAGTTATGGGGGCAAAATCAGCCTGCCTATAGAGACTAACACTCCCAGCATATATGCAAAACATTATTAAAAAAAAAAAAAAAAAATCACAGTTAGAGTTCACCAAGTAAGTTGAATTTAGCATCTACATTCCATTCAGAAATCAATGACACATGCAAATACATACCTTTTTATACAATGCTGTCTCATCAGAATCCACAATAATGATGTTCTTTAATTTTGCAGTCACTTCAGTTGCTGCTTTCTTCATGATCACTTGGCTATCCAGACCTTGGCAGGGGGAGGGCAAAAAAAGACATACAAAATCTAGAGACTAGTCTGGTTACGAAGTTTTATGCCTTTGTGATTAAAGTTTTGTTCCTACCTTCAATGTGAATTTCAGCTATTCTATGTTTTTTCCCTCTAATAAAGATACGTAAACAGGATAAATCCGCACAGATATTGAGATCGATAACATCTTCATACTTTGATTTTTTTGATGCTGTAGGAAATATAAAATAATAAACGTTACAGTTCTTCAAGGAGGACATGTAATATTTTAGTATCCCTTTCCCAAATCCTAGTTTGTATCAAGCCTACAAGCACTGGCAAGATGCACTGCACTCACACTGTATGAGTATGACACAAAGGAATTGTATATACAGGAGTCCTCATGTGCTTCACAAACTGTGGCAATCAACATCAGTATTTTATTAACTACAAGAAATACATTTGATATACATCTACACAGCATAATGCAAAATTAGAGATAGGTTATTCAGGACTAAGCAGTTTACCTCACATAGTGGTAACACGATAGCTACATTCATACACTACTCTTATCTGGTCTGCTGATTAGTCATCTGCGACCAATGGTCTTGTGTACATAGGGCAGGTGACTTCTTATTAAATCTCCACAACCTGTATTTTCTAGACTTAAGTTTTAAACATGAAAATACCACTAATAAAACTAGACACTGAAGAGAAGGGACAGCAGGCATCCTTCAAAATGAGTATGGGCAACCTTAAGACCTACAAAAGATACAAGCACAAATATAGTGCCTTTCAGAACAGAGGTGTCCAAATATTTAGTCCATTTTTGGTTTTCCAAAAACTGAGTAACAGTAAAAATATTCTATTTCATGTTAACAGAAATCATCTCTGATCATTTTCAGTAGATATGACTGATACCACACAACACTCTGCAGGTACAGTGCTAAATACAGAAGTCAACAGATAAGGTACTCAATCAACAACTTAGTTCATTTTTTCTGAAAGTCAGATCTGAAGCAACGTTACATGCTACTTCAAATGCCAAAGGGAAATATATCTTGTATTCAGGGACTTTGAGTCCTAAGTGTTAAATTCTTATAGGTAATCTATATACTAAGCTAAAAGCAGCAAAATTAAAAGTCAAACATTGAACCCATTTTTCCACAGCCTAGCTTTTCAGATGAGATATTACCTTCAAGTATTGTATGTGAGTATATTAAGGCTTTCTCAACCCTCACAATCAAGCTATGGTTCCATAAATACATCAGCTTCAGTCACATGATTTTATTTCATGTTGCTAACAGAAGACAAGCCACGGTAAATTAACCAATAACTACCCTCAGCTAAACTTTAGTTTGCACAGCTGTACAGCAGTGGGGGAGAAGGAAGGAGGAAAATCATAGAATGGTTTGGGTTGGAAGTGACCTTAAAGATCATGTACTTCCAACCCCCCTGCCATGGGCAGGGACACCTTCCACTAGACCAGGTTGCTCAAAGCCCCGTCCAACCTGGCCTTGAACACTTCCAGGGATGGAGCATCCACAACTTCTCCAGGCAACGTGTTCCCGTGCCTCACCACCCTGATAGTGAAGAATTTCTTCCTTATATCTAATCTACATCCACCCTCTTTCAGTTTAAAGCCATTACCCCTTGTCCTATCACTACATGCCCTTGTAAAAAGTCCCTCTTCCAGCTTTCTTGTAGGCCCCCTTCAGGTAGTGGAAGGCTGCGATAAGGTGTCCAATTTACAGACAAGGATGTTGTGCGGGACAGTGTCAAAGACTTTGCACAAGTCCAGGTAGATGACATCAGTTGCTCTTCCCTTATCCACCAATGTTGTAACACTGTCACAGAAGGCCACCAAATTTGTCAGGCATGATTTGCCCATAGTGAAGCCGTGCTGGCTGTCACCAGTCACCTCCTTATTTTCCATGTGCCTTAGCAGAGTTTCCAGGAGGATCTGCTCCATGATCACCTATGAAAGTTTTTCAGCTGTGTAAAGTCTAAATTGTCACACGTTAATGCATCAGAAACTAATGTAATTCTTTGCCTCCAAGAATTCTATAAGATACTAAACACTTTAGTGTTTGCCTGCATGGCAAAATGGTTCAAACCTAGAGAAGTGCTGAATCTTCTGTCCATAGCTCTCAGTAAGTCATGGAACAGAACCTTTTAAGTTCACAGACTATCTTAGGTATACAAATGGTATTTCACCTAGTGTCCAAGCATGTCCTTGTATAACTGAAATCAAACTACCTTGAATGAGAACAATCTCACACAAAAAAAAAAAATTAAAAATACTGTAAAATGGAAGATTTTTTTTTTCACAGAGCAATTATTCCACCTTTCACTACTCAGTTCTATTATGCAATGAAGACCTACAAAACACCTTCAAAGAATGAGCTGAGGAACTAAACTTCTGAACAATCAGATGGAATAATAAAAAAAATCATCAGCTAAAAGACAATGGCTGTGTAACGTACTAATACTCTTCCCACTTCTCATCCCAACTGATCTCTCATTATTTCTGAGGCAAATATTCTCTTTCATCTTCTTCCATCTCCCCCCCAAAAACAGAGGCTACAACCCTTATTTTCTCTCATTTTGTTAATAACCTGTTTGGCTCCAGACATGATAATTACCTTTCTTCTCACAATGCTTAAAAAATTAACATAACTGATTTTACTGAAGTACATACGGGAAACAAATACTCAAATGCCCAGAAAAGCTGTGCACCCAAAGGCTTGAATTTTTTTTCCTAATACAGGTACTGTTTCTATCTCAAGTTCTTCTTCAAAAAACATGATCAGGCTACCAGTTCACAAACCTCCCATAATAAAATCATTGACCCTCAGCAACACGGTAAGTTAATCACTGAATATGAGTATACACTAGATTTACAAACATAGTTCTGCTTTGCCAAACAGAAATACGTTTGTAAAGGCAGCACAAACTAACGTTCTCAAAAAAAATCTCACCAAGTGTTGCAAATGTGGTACTTGGGGTTTAAAGATATCAAACTAGTATTGAAGTTTAACTTGAAATGCTTCTAAGAACTAACATCAGTGAATGCAGGCAGCCTCAGAAAGATCTCATCAGTGTACAAGTGGGTTCGCTAGGTCAGTCAGATGAGGGAACTACTGAAATCAGTAATGCAGAGCACGTATTACAATACTTCAACTAGAATCATCTTGAGAACTATCCTCTACCATATTTTGTGTGTGTGTGTGTTTTCTTTTTCGTTTCAACAACCAGCTGGACCCTCAGTGTTTTATGATTAACAGCAAGCAATGATTCCAAAGATCTGAGAAGTCCTCCTCAGACCAGAAATGAACATCATTGGCATAATGTTGAGCATTTAACAGAAGCATTCATTTCAAAGTAGCTCCCAGACACAAGATCAAAAAATGGAGGTGATCTGTTTGTTTGCTCTTGCACGACATTATCAACAAATCTGACCTGCTTAATTCTTGGTCAGACAATGATAAAACTGCACAGCAAGCAAGTTATTCACAAGAGACTGATGTTCCTCAAATATAAGGTAATAAAATAACTGTAAGGCAATCAAAAGTCTCAATTCATCCCAGAAAAAAAAAAAAAAAGAAACAAAAAGACAAATTATGGGGGTTTTTTTGCATATACTCAGTGCCTTGAATACACAGCAAAGGTGTGTCTTGACCGATATATCAGAAAACAGCACACGGAAAGAGATGAGACTAACCTCATTAGAGCAGAATAATTCCATCAGACCAATATTGTTGGATAACTGACCGGCCTGCACCCCTTTCAGGATGCAACACTGCTAATGTTTTTGCAGGCCAAGGAAAGCTGGGAACCCTAAATTTATACATAGAAACCAGATACCTACAGAGTACCAGGTACCTTTGACAAACATGAGGAGGCTCACCAGATTTCTCTCAAATTGCAGGAATTCATATTCTACTTATGTGTCCCTAAAAACATAGTAATTGATATTAATGAATGCTATTACCAGCTTCTTATAACAGAAGACTGAAAATGCTCAAGCCATCCTCCACCATGCAAGGACTTCCTATTTATTACACTTCAAGGTAAATCCAAATTCACATGCCAGTTCATAAATGCAAAGCAGCAATTCCAACAAATTATTCTCACAAAATTGGTGCCAAAGAGATTTTAGCCATTCAGCAAATCAGGAGATCACTAGTAATCAAAACTGTCCTGGAGCTTATGAAATGCAGTAGTGTGTATTTTGTACTAATGCTTACAGCCCATGTCTACACATCAATAAATTGCTAAATGAGTACTTATCTGCAGGTTGCAAACCTAAACAAACAAAAATATTTTGATGATGGGAAGAAAGATAGTGTACAAAGTCATTTCACTGAGGAGTTAGAGAAAAACAGTAATTATGCTATTATTTGGAAAGCACAAAAGTGTCTAGAATATATTTAATACACATCACAAAGTTCTTGCCTTCATGCTAAATTTTCTAACCCATAAAGTCTTTTTTATTTCCTTACTTTTTATAAACACTTTTTCCACATTAATGCTATAATGTAGAAATACTTTTCTCGTTATATGGGAGAACACCATTAGGAACATAATCACTGCCAGTAAGCTACCATTCAATGCAGATTATCATACCTAAGTGAATTTGAACACATATCTTCAAAAAACATGCTTTGATTTCTATCTCAGGAAATGTCAACAGCTGCAGCATCTATCTTGCCTCATTAATTATACCGTTATTCTTCACGTGCACACTTGCAGCCAGGGAATAAGAGTATACCCTTGCTACTCCATAGTACTGTGATGGCTAACATTCTTATTACCGTTGAAATTAAAAAAGGCTGTGAAGTGGATAAGTAAATATACCCTAAACAAAATTTCTCATTTCAAAAGTCATTGACAGGCTTACACAAATAGAAAATATGCCTGTTTTCTTTCTTGGTTAAACAAGTGAAGAGAGGAATGAAAAGAGGGGGAAATAAAAAGGGGAAAGAAACTTACTTAATTTCTTAAGAACATCCTTCTTCTCCTCTATTTTTTCATGGACTGGTTCTTCTGCAACCTTAGTTTCTTGTTTGGGTAGAAGATTATTCAGATAGTTCATAGAATTCAGCAGAGCTTCAGTATGCAAATGAACATCTAGAGATGAAAAGTTCACCTAAAAGAACAAGTTATGTTTATCCAATATGCCTCTCTTCCCACAATGAGAAAATTCTGTTAAAAAAAGATATCATACCTTTATTTTCTGTAGAACATTCTGATAGGCAGTTTTCAGTTCTGGTCCATTAATATCAGCCTATTCCACCAAAAGTGCATGTAAAACAAACAAACAAATCAGGAGAAGTTTGCAAATTTCATTTAGAGAGAATTTATTTCAAAAACCACCACAAGTTAAGATGTACAAGTTAATCTGTTTAGGGAGCAGACAGACTTTGCACATGACACTCAATATGTTAAGGAATTAATAAGTAAGGAGAAACCTTCAACAATTGCTCAGTAATACTGTACAGTTTATGACTGGCTTACAGTTCAGAAGCAAATTCTGCTCTTTTCTCACCTTTATGTACTCCAGAGTTAGAAGATCATCTTCTACATTATCCAAAGTAGTAATTATGTAAACTGGCTTGTCATTATCATCTTAAAAAACCCAAAAGAATAAAAAAGATTATTTTTTTTTAAGAAAACAAAATTGACAAGTTTTCTACAACTCTTTTAACCATCTATAGACTACAAACTAGGCTACTAGCTGTCATTACTATTTAATCACAAAACCTCTTCTGCAGACCTAAAATAGTTAGATGTCTCTACTAAAATCATCAGCATGAGAACATATTTACCAAAGCATTATCAAGAGAATGAGCTCCTGAATTACTTTTCCCTTCCCCCCCTTCACATTTAGTTTAGGAAGCAAATCTTTCTCAGTTGACAAAAGAAAGCCCTACAGGCTTTTTCAAGACAAATTCACAGTATTATCTGTGAATAATTTTTTGATCATACTATAAATACTTACCCATATACTCTGGGCACAGCAGACAAACTTCACGAAGGAAAGCATTTGCAGTCATGTCAAATGTTCTTAATTTAAGTTCAGTGCCTAACCCTACAATATCAAGTTGCAGCACAGGTGTCTCAGCATTACCAGTAAGACGGCATAATTTAATTAAGACCTAAAAAAACCACAACCAAACAAAAAAACATAAAAAAAAGGTAGGGGGTTATCCACTTAGTTTTTATATAGGATTATATATTTACATTCATTTTACTGGTTAATGTGTATTGATAATTTAACTATATACAGCAAATGCCGTGGAAAAAATAAACAGTTCAACAAACAAAATTGCTAGAATACTGTTTGCTGCTATTTTAACAAAAACTTCAAACATACACACATGTAATATCAAAGTTACACTTACATGAACTAATTTATTGTTAAGAACAACTCTGTAAATCACTTAGTAATGTTCAACCCAGTCAAAACTAGATTTTCAGTCAGCATAAAGAGTTTACCGCTTTCACTGGAACTTCTTTGAACTCTCCTGGTAAGAGTTAGATTCACAAGCTGAATATCAGGCAAGAGGATTTCCTACTTTTTCACCCATGCTTGACAAAGATGTTAAATAAATACCTAGCTGAGCTGTTGTTATCTGTCTCTCACAACCAAAGCAAAACAAAGATATGTACTCTTTCCTTCCACATAATGCTCTCTACAAATAGGGGAAAGCAAAACCAAACCCAGTAAGTCATGTTAAACTATAAAGCCAACAAACAGAGAGAAGGTGATTCTTAATACATTATCTATTGTATTTCTTTCTTACAGATTGTAAGATATTTTCCATTAGAGAATAATGTAACATACAGCATCTATCTTTAGACTCGTAGTTCTTAAACAAGGTCTTGTCATCACACAAAACCCAGTACATTTCAATTTTGTTTATGTATTTTCTGTAAAGTGTAGTATACAATAATATATGTTACAAGCTAGTTATTACTTGTTCAAGTCATTCTGTAAGCCCCACCCTAAAACAGGATTTGTAAAGTTAACTGAATTTGTATGGTTTATTTGTAAAGTTATACAGTGAGCAGCAGCAATAACACTGTCATAGCCAAGACGGTCTAATGATAAAGTTACAATAGTGTTAAGAGGCCATCTCTTTTACTAGACCAACCAATGCAGTTAGAAACAGTGTCTTGCATTTGGGTAAAATACTCTTCCCTCTCCCCCCGCCCTCCCCACCCTCACGTCTGAAACAGCAAGAATAACACATAAAACACCTCATTGTGAACATATTACAGATTTAGGTGTGAGGCCACAGAGTCTGGGAAAAACTGGAGCAGAAAGATAGGGTGCTTGTTACAAGATGGAACATTAATGAAGTTTTCCCAGTGACCACAGCAGTATCTGGAAAAAAAGATGTCAAAAGCTACATCTTAAGCCAAAACAACTACATAATGTGATTTTTGAGTGATAGTTAGGTAAAGGAAATTCAGTGATGAAATGAGTTGGGAAGTAAAGTGGATAAATCAAAGCATTTCAGTGATGACAAGGATGCAGAAGCACAACTGTGACTTGGGAAAAATTCTACAGAATAGTTTCAGCAAGAAATGGGGAATCAATACTTCTGCATACATGGATTAATGAACACAACAAACAGGGAAAAATTATAGTTCAGATGTGCTTCAGAGAAATTAAAAAAAGTAACTTTACCTCAGCTACTTCAAACCTTAGCTGGCATTCTGTCATATTTTTCAAAGATTCTTGTTTACGCAGTCTTTTTCGCCTTGTACTGCTAGCTCGCTTGAGGGAACCACATGGGGCTTCAAAAAATGGCATGTCTTCCACAGGACTGCTTAAAGCATCATAAAATTCTTCTTCTGATTCTAATGATTAATTCACAACAACATTATATATACATTTTAGCCAATATTTTTCAGTACTACGACCTAGAGTTTTTATGTCCACATCTACAAAAACTTACATGTACAAGTATGGGAAGATTACCTAGCTGATAATTAGCAACCAACAAAGCATGTTTCTATAATTATCTCCGCTCCTGCTTCCACAACTTTTCACCACACCTACAGCAGTTATAAATCAGTTTTCATCAACTAACTCCTTCGTCAGCATTCTCTCACTATTGGCTGTGCAAAAGACAGCACAAACCGTGGCTCATCTTGCCTTTGGTGTGTACTAATAGCTTAATAATTCTTCTGCTGCTCTGCCTGCTGCTGACCTTACAGAAGCATTTGCCTCACTATCTTGGCACTACTTTGGATCTCTCCCTGCTAAGGATCTCCCGTTTCAGGAGAGACTCCTAAGGACAATCAAGCTTTTAATCCACCTGACATTATTACAGAAGTAGAACCAAGACAAATGGATTGCACCATCTTAAAAGGCTCTTTTCCTTCACCTAAAAACCATAAACAGTGAAGCTATAGGTAACTGTGGAAGCAGTATCCTCCTTCTGACAAAACTGTACAAAGGACATTAAGAGGTATTTTCTAAGGCACCCTTGAGTCTGGAGGATGAAGACATAAAAATAACACGAATCACTTAAAATGACTGCACAGCTGTATGTATAGTATAAATCAAAAAACAGACCTGATTCAATCTAAATCTAGTTATTACTTTCTCATATTAATTGTTGCCGGTGTTCACTCTCAGCTCACTGTAATTTTTAAGAATGGAAAGACACTTCCTCTCTACCTTTGGGCACTTAAAGAAACTCATACAAACAATAGATGAAGATGCACAGATACTTATTTCTATATATATTGTACACACACTGAATTTAAAGTCATAAAGTAGGCATAAAAATTAACTTTGCTGATAATTTTGCTAGTGTTTGCAAACCACATACATCATTAACTTAAGAGAGGAGAAAAAGTATTGTTCTCTATTTTTCCAGTTGAGTGCTTTGGCATGACAAAGGTGATTGACACTGAAATAACATCCATATGTTTGATTATTTTTCAAATGTAACTACTAGATGGAACGTTACAATCTAGCTAAGCTGTTTGAACAGCAAGGCAGTATTACACATGACCAGCTTCACCACCGCCAATATTCTGTTTTATCCCATAGAAGCTGAAATGATGTTTGTTTATAACAACACAGTAGTTGCTAACAGTCATCATTTCAGTATTTTGTCATTTAAATAAATCCAGCTAAGTAGGAGAGAAATCCTTCACCAGAAGAAAATAATTAAAACCATCATCAGAGGACTAAGTACATACTGAAGCAAAAAATTACATACATACTACTACAGATGTTCTGCATAGAGAATTGTAGTAACATGTGCAAAGACAAAAATAAACACACCCATCCTACCAAAATTTTACTGCTTTGCCTTCAGAAAGAGAACGGCAAGAACAAGCACACAAAATTTTACTGCGATGAGAAAAAAACCAAATATTTTGTACAGAGTGAATTCTAATAAGCTGCACAGAATATAACACTAATCAGCCTTCAAGACCTTGAAACAAAGCCACAAATGGTCACTTACTCCAAGAGAAACAAAGTAATTCAATGAACTCAAAAACTTAACTTGTCCTGTTTATTAAATCAGACTAAAATAGATCGTATTACCTGACTCAGCAAACGAATGAAGATCCAAAACAGGAAACACACCTTGTGATAAATGTGGTGCTGAGAGCACAGGGGATATTGCAGCCTGAAACAGGAGATACCGTAAAAGTTTTTGCTTGAATTCATTGGTCATGCTATTGCATGCATATATTTCCTCCTTAAGGAAACTGGTCTTATTTTAAGTGCAAATCATTACAGTTAAACACTTAATGTTACTAAAATTAAAAGCATGGGGAGAAATGAGGCCTTAATCAGGTAGAAGCATCAGGTACTGCACATTCATCTAGCTACAGAGTTAATACATCAGGAAACACGGTGAACAGGTTCAAATATTCAACTTCACAGACCAAAAGATGGACAGAAACAGCACATCATATGACAACTCAGAAAACACAAGACCTAGTCTCTCACAGGACTACAGTATGGAAACTTCAGGGAATAGTAAAAGATCAACTGTTCTTTATCAAAATCACATGATACTAATGGCAGGTGGGAAAAAATGAAAAAAGAGCTAGAAAAACCATTAGAGCAGACAGGATTTTTTTCTAAATTTTATAGAATCATAGAATCCTTTAGGTTGGAAAAGACCCTTAAGATCATCGAGTTCAACCATAAACGTAACACTGCCAAGTCCACCACTAAACCATGTCCCTAAGCACCAGATCTACGCGTCTTGTAAATACCCCCAGGGATGAGGACTCAACCACTGCCCTGGGAAGCCTGTTCCAATGCTTGAGAATGCTTTCAGTGAAGAAATTTTTCCTAATATCCAATCTATGCCTCCCCTGGTGCAACCTGAGGCCGTTTCCTCTCGTCCTATCACTCGTTACTAGGGAGAAGAGATCGACTGACCCCCACCTTGCTACAACCTCCTTTCAGGTAGTTGTAGAGAGCAATAAGGTCTCCCCTCAGCCTCCTCTTCTCCAAACTAAACAACCCCAGCTCCCTCAGCCGCTCCTCATAAGACTTGTGCTCTAGACCCTTCACCAACTTCGTTGCCCTCCTCTGGACACACTCCAGCACCTCGATGTCCTTCTTGGAGTGAGGGGCCCAAAACTGAACACAGGACTCGAGGTGCAGCCTCACCAGTGCTGAGTACAGGGGCACTATCACCTCTCTGGTCCTGCTGGCCACACTATTCCTGATACAAGCCAGGATGCCATTGGCCCTCTTGGCCACCTGGGCACACTGCTGACTCATGTTCAGGCTGCTGTCAACCAACACCCCCAGGTCCTTTTCCGCCAGGCAGCTCTCCAGCCACTCTTCCCCAAGCCTGTAGTGTTACATAGGGTTGTTGCGACCCAAGTGCAGGACCTGGCACTGAGCCTTGTTGAATCTCATTTCTTCACGTATCTAGAAAAACAGATGCTAGTAGAGTCTTTCATTGTGAGATGCAGTTATGCACAACCCAGAGAAGTAACTGAAAATGTGCAAAATGTCACTGTTTTGCCACTAGAATGGACAAAAGGACCAGAATCCTCACTCCATGTGGTATCATATGTGACAGAATTAAATTCTCTTAATGAAGGTAACCAAATGGTTTATTCACCAAAGCTAGATTTCCCATCAAGCCTCAGAAAGTAGTCTTGGTCGTTTGATTTTGTAAAGAATTCTCATCTGCATGTTCCACATGCATATTTAGTGTACATGTGCCTTGTAGAGAGTACTAAAGTAAGGTGAGACATGTGCATTGTATGTGTGCCCATTCTTGAATGTCTTTGGCTCTGGACTGCACAGACGATAGTAGCTGGTTTTTGGGTTTGGCTTTTTTTTTTTCCCATTACTGCTGCTTTCAAAGCTCAGTCTCAGACAATTATTCAATAACTCACAGTACCTTACAGAAATCTAAATATTATGGTGACAAAGAAACATTCACCTTTGAATATTGTTTCCAAGGCTCCATTTTTCATCTCTTCACATTTCAACAGTCTCTATTCTCAGTCTCTAGCCTATATAATTTGACCTTACTGAATACATCCATGTCTATGAGTGATAGATACACCAAGTCGCTAAAAGTCTTGTAACTGTGAAAGTGTTCGATCTGTAACACTTCCACTTCTAAGACGACAAGGAGAAGAAACTGTGAGACTAGACTTCACAGTACCAAATCAGGAGAAATAAAGCCTTCCCCACTGAAGTGGCAGCCTTCTTGTACTAAAGTACAAGGAAGTACAGAGTGCAAAAACCTACAAGGATCTGTTCTGAAGAGTCTTCTGTTTTTGCAGCCCAAGAACAATTTCCCGCTAACTCAAAATGTAAAGAACAAAGTTCACACGCGGAGCTCTGAAAAAGGATTTCATGTCCTTTTCGGTTCAGAAGTGAAGTGGTGGCAACAAAGCTCAGAAGAATTTCAGCTACAAGGATGAAAGCACGGGAGTATATCTGCCACCACCAGAGCAGCAAATCCACTCAAATTAACTGAATTTAATACGAGCAATTAGAGTCTATCAAGCTCTGCAGCAGATGGAAGCTTGAGCAGACAGGCTCAACCACAGGTATTAATATGGATGTTGCATATAATGCAAATACATTCACACTGCCTCAACAGTCTTTCCTCACCTCATCTCGTATGTCACAAGTAATATACAGGTAATACTAAGCACATCAAAGTCACTGAAAATATTTTAAATGTAATAGTTGAATTCTATAATTAAATTCAAGTATAGGCAATGTTATAAAGTACAGGATAATAATCTTATACGTGCACATTTTATTTATGTAACACTAAAGTCCCATCACTTATCCTTGAAGAAAGTTCGTCTGTGATTAGTTGCACAAAACAACAGACACTAGGGCAGCTTTTGGCTAGGGATACTATTAGTATATGAAGAGTGAAAGAGCAGGTCAGAACTAGCTAGAATTTTAATGTCACCACTGGCAGGACCTACATCTTGGAGGGAAACAAACTTCACTCTATATACACTTTAAATAGGTATGCATGTCTAGTTGTGTGCATTTACAGTTATTGAATATTATGCTAACATAACCCACAGAAAACACCACCAAAACTGCAATAACAGCCATCAGGAACAGAATAATTTTTATAAAGATGGAAAGACAATTAAGTAATTTTAAAAAAAAAAAACAAAAAAAGAAACACAAAGATGACCATTATTCCTTTAGAATCAAGTACACAAAAGATTAAGTAACAGATAATTAGAAGTATTTACACATGACAGAAAAATGGATAGCCCAATTTTGTCTTTGACATTGAGATTTCACATACGTTCAAATGATAGGACTGCTTTAAAGATACATAAAACATTACTAGATCATGCAGGCTAGAGTGATGTTAAAAATTAGCAATTCAGAGTTCATTTCCTCGTTTTGTGAAAACCAGCTGATATCAAAAGGTAAAACATACTTTTCAGGAATAATAACAAGAAAGTGGCAATTCTCTGTCCCAAAGAAAGCCTAAAACTGTGACCCAGACCATTTTCACTAAAGAAAGGGGGTGGGGAAGTAGGGAGAGAACTCACTCCACACTCCTACATCTTAGAAGTGCAAGGCAGAACTGCCACCCACTCAGCTATGTCATATAACTGAATAACAAAAAGCTGGGAAGAGCAGTGAAGTCAGCTGAAATGAAGCTGCCAGTTTTTCCAGGCAGGCACTGTTTAGCCAACATTAGCCACAGATAGCGGATATTTTTGGTTTTGTTTTTGAAAGTTAAACTCCTGTCTGACTAAGATTCACGTAATACTTCAACTTTAAAAATTTCAAGGTCTCAACCTTTTCTTCGTTCAAGACCAAAACAGCTGAACCCAAACTCTGCAGCACTCTGATACGTGTATAAATTTGAAGGTACAATTAAACTAATCCTCAACAAAACTGAATATGTTTGTTAATCAAGATTAATATGAACTACAAAGTAATTCCCAGAATAGTAAAAGTTTGGGGTTTTTTATTTTAAATTCAACCACTGGACAACTATTTCATAATTATTGGCTAAAGATCACAATAAACTAACTAAATAACAAGCAAAATTTCTATAGGTTTAGAAAATTAGCTAAGTTTTTCAAGAGGTACTAAGTGAATGCTTGTTTCTCCACTTTCTTGTGCTCCTTCCAAAACTGCAATGCTAATAGCAAGAAGGTATTTTTCTGATTATTATTAATGAAATTTTTTTTAAACCTTACCTCAGTTGTTTTTGGAGGAGAACTGGTAGCAGGAGCACTTTCTGGCTTAGGAATGCTATCAATTAGCTCCAAGATACTTGTCAGCTTCTGGTCTGATATTTGGATAGAAAGTAAAGGCAGCTGTCCAGACAGTTTGAACCTGTTTTGTAAACAATCAAAGTTATCTTAAAACTATTTCATTCAAACTTTCTGTTAATTTTCTTCTGAAAAACACACAAGCCTTCCTGGTCAGAAAATCACTTATCTAATCATTGCATGTAAAAAACCAACCAAACAAAAAATATATCTCTATATATGTAACTTCTGTTGCACACAGAAGAGTTACTTAGCCAGCAAATACCCAGTTATTAACATAATTTGTATTTTCATTTGATACCATGTCTTGCAGATCAGGACTGCAAATAACGCTAATAACCGTTTCTGCTTTGGCTGCATAAAGCCTATTTTCCTCACAATCAGAAATTGTTCCCTCTTGTTTGTATATTAATTTAATTGCTTGTAATAAATCACATAACCGAGCCTTTACACAGTATTTTACAGAAGAAGAGGTGGAGGATTTTTTTGCATAAGAATATTTACAGCCCAAAACTTCAAGCAAAGTATACCAAATACTTCCTAGAAGTTATATATTTTTAAGTTGACTCTAGCACTAGTCTAGATATTTAACAAAGGAGTAAATGGCATAGCTATAAAGGACATAAAAGAATAAAATAACAGTCTTTAAAAATAAAAGCAGTAAAACATATTTTAAGCCTGTTTGAACAGACTTTGGCCAAAAAGAAGTAGAATCACTTCAAACGTAGATACTGACTTTTTAAAGACCTAAAATCCATCCCAGTTTCTCACAAAAGTGAGCAAAACAGAACTAAGGAGAAAACTGGCTCCAAGAATATTATTATGCTTTTATTACAACATCTAGTTAGAACAGATAAAGAGGTCTGTTCAATAAGCCAACTGTCTCAAGAATAGGCAACAGCAGATGCTTAACACGTGGGGTGTAAGGAACAGGACCTGCTATTTCCTCCCAGTTTTGCTGTGCTTAACTAACAGCTCAGTCTTCAAAGGAACATAAAATACAATACATTGGAGAAGATGTGAGGACAAAAACCCCCAAATTTTCAATCACTCTCAACTAACTTTGAGACTACAAGAGCAACTGGAAAAATAGCTCCTCATACCTGTGCAAGCCAAGCACAAAGTTGCACGTGTTAAACTGTAACATCAAGTACCTACTTTTCTACAGTTTATGAATGTCTTCACATCCTTAAATTCTTCTTAAATTCTCAACTACTTTTGACTTTTATTCTTAATTCCAGTACTATCAGAGAGAAATTTAGACCTTTTTTCTTTTTTTTTTTTCTTTTTTCTTCTTTTATTTTAATGGAGAGGGGCAGGATAAAAGTGTAGCTGCTGGGTCTGAAAGGACCTGTCCATCTACTGCTTGGATGCTCCAGTAATCTAGGACACTCAGCAGTTCTCACTTCCATTGCATTTAAACCTCCCTACAAAAATTCATGTTTATTGTTAAAGACATTTTTGATGAATGTTTGTACAATGGACAGCCCATGCAGTTATATGGAAGGCACTTAGCAGATGCAAGGCAGCTAACTACAAATAATCCCAGGCTCACTACACTGCTCTTTTAACAAAAGCTTTTAAGGTTCAGAAAACATCTGGAAGTGGAATACAACTATTCCCAACTTGTAGAGCCTGAGGCATGGAGGAGATAAGTGCTTCAATTCATGAGGAAATCTGTGCAGAAACTTCTTCCAAGTTCAGACTGGTTATATTTAGAGAGAAGGAAATGTTAAGGATGCCATTCTCAAAGCTGCAAATAAGTACATTCCTTCAAATGGGATTTTTTTTTTTTTTTTTTTTTAAATGAACACTATTATTTGGAAGGATGCTCTTAATACTGGTATCCTAATACGGGCTTCATACACCTTCAAAAACCAGATGATAGACTCCCAGACACCTCCTTCAGAAAATGGGGGAATCATATCACAGGATAAAGCAAACATCAAAAAAAAAAAAAAAAATCTTACACAGGATAGAAAACTAAAGAATCGTATTAGTGCTTCCAAATGTGAAGTGACAGAAACTATAAGGAGCGCTGCATCCTATTCTCAGAAATGAAAGAAAGGCAGATAATGAGATCCAACCACAGAGTGAAAGCACATTTTAAGGGTCAGGAAACATGAGCAGATGAAAATACAGGTTAACAGTCAAAGGCCCTTGATACAGTGGTCTTCAACAAATGAAAATTACATAAATTAGTATGCTCTTCAAGGCAGCAATGTAGAAACGTGCCTTCCTAAACAAAGCCAGCACGAAGTCCTGGTGAATTCATTGTTGTTTTTAAACAACAAAATCACAGAGAATTCAACTGAATTCAACGGTCACCTAAGGAAGCACAAACATCAAAGAATCCAAAATATACGGATACCCAATTAGCTGCTTTTTAGACAACTTAAAGTAAAATAGGTGCCCTCCAAACTGAAGAGACTCATTCATAAAATTCTACTACAGTAAATAAAGCAATTTTGATACTAGTTTTTGCTGTAGAACTAACATTTTCCTCTCACCTTTTTCAACAGACTTATGCTGTTCTACAGCACTGTTCCAAATATTAATGAAAAAAAGTTCAGGAAAAATATAATGCTGGCTTTATATGCAAGCATACTTATAAAAATCGGAATATAAAGGAATAGCAACCTGTATACTAAAAATACATTCACATATGTGTAACTGATGTAAGCAATACTGATGCACAATACCCTATTCAACTATAATTACTAAAATTTACAGTTTAGGGGATTTTTGCTGACACAAAAGCTATCAGTTAATTTTTATCATTTGTGCACAATGCCATCTAGAGATCACAAGGGCCTAAATATTTGTACATAAACACTCATTAACTGACCATTCTTAAAAACAAAAAGAGATTATGCAGTGACAATTAGAGATTTGGCATTTGAAGCTATGTTGATACTGATAGTATTGATGGGTTTGAGTAGTCAAAGCTAGAGATCAACAGAAAATAGAACATTTGTACTTTGAACTGATTTGGGAGACACATAACCAAATGTAAAAATTTATCATACAATCCTAACCAGATATATACTATACAGAAGTTCGTGGTTTTCAGACTTCAGAATTTTAAAGAGCTCAAAGCAAGAAGGAAGAGCAGCAAGCTCCTAAAGAAAGGGTCAGATCTCTACTATCAGGTAAAAAGCTGCTGTACCAGTCATTTCAAGACTGGTAGATGACTCTAGAGTATTATAATACTGCAGAATACATCCTGGAAGCATTTGGAGACTGAACCAGGTACAAAATTAACAAGTTCAGCTGTTGTTGAGTCATGGTACCAACATGCTAGATTTGAAATGATTACTTGCTCTTTGTGCAGGTTAAAGTATTAGTTATGATTAGTAACTTACTGTGGTATATGCTTATCTAGTACCAAACTGCTGTCCGTGGCATTCCTAACAGTTGTAGACAATACAGGCACTCAGAAAGAAGCAGAAGCTGATCTCCAAGAAATATTACTATCTTAGTGGAAGAAAAATTTGCCGATATCTAGGCACAAGTAGAAACTATTTACTGTCAAGTAAGTGACTGCATGAGAATTCAGAATACAGAAATAATATCCATTAGGGAAAAATTTCCCAACATCAGTCTAGACAGATAAACTGCCAAAAGGAGAAGCACACCTGGTAGCCAAGACAGTTAGACAGGCAGTACTACAATACTGCAACAGGTGTTCTCATTAAGAGCAGACAGTCCTTAATCCAGGTTACACTAGCATAACTTGGAGAGATGTTAATTACAAACCTACATTAAAACAACATTCTGCTATATGACCACAGAAATGAAATCTCACTTTCCCTCCCTGGACTCGCTGACATAAAAAGGCAGCTTCCTGTGAGTTTTACTTCCCTTATCTCACCTTCTCCACCAAACAGAGAAAAAGTAAGGAGGGAAAGAACAAGTTGTCTTGTGAAGTCAAGCAACAAAATTCAGAATCTGGCCTCCCAGCTTTCCAGAAGGTGGCACCATTATATCATGTAATTATTGATCTGCATTCACAATACACAGCACTGGTGAGGTACGTTATTTTTAGGGTTTTTTTCTGACTAAGCAAATCCTAGATTCTTCGTAAATCTTTTTTTTTTTTTTTTCATAAACTGCCTCTTGATTTTGCTGATTGTACTAAATAATTCTCTGCAATAGCCTAGGTCTATTTTTATGCCATTAATTTTCTGAAGTGCCTAGCTAAAATCTGAATTTCCAACAGTATTAAGAATGAAATAAGCATATGCTAGCTTGTTGTAGCACTAGAATATGATTCTTATTAATGACTTACTAAACCAAATTACCTTGTAATGCATTAATGTGCTACTTTGCAAATACTTCAAAACTGATCGGAATTTTTAAGGCAGTAGTGTCCTTATCACACATTACTGAAGATGCACTTCCCAAAATACATGCAAAGTTGATCTTTGTCACTTTGACTCAGTGATCTTTAACATCAACATTTCATTATTAATAGTAATATACATTTTATTCTGATTGAGTACAATTTCCATAACCAATAGGTTTTTTGCTAAATAAGCCTAAGTGCAAACTCAATTAAGAGTTGCATTAAGAGCTATTTCCCTGAAAAGTGATCTCTAATACGTAAGCAAACAAGATGAATAACCTAAGTGAAAGAGAGAGAGTATGACAGCACACTGCTTTTCAGCGTATTTTTGTGATGTTTATAAAAGAAGCTTTGTAAGTTCAGATTTTTTGCTCCTTGGTATTTCCAGTGAGAACTGAAATGTAGCTATAAGAAAGAGCTAATTAGAATAGGTATTAATATCTTCAATAAAGATCTTCAAATATACTATACGTACTTATTTTATAACAATATAACATTCTATCACCTCTTCAATATTTGGTAACTTCTTGGGTTTATTCTCTGTTTTTCTTGATGAAGGTATTTTACTTCCAAGATTCACACATGGGCAACGTAAAATAGCACACATGTAACTAGATCCTTGATCTTTTTCTTTATTTCCCCTAAAAAAAGTCATTTACCATAAAATTTCAAAATAGGAAAAAACACATACTTGGGCATTCTTGCATCTGTAACAACCAGAGCCCTGCTAAATTCCACTTTTACATCCAAGGGCTGCAAGATATGTTGAGATGAATGTTTCAGCTTCCGAGCCGCTTGCCAGTCCTCATCTAGAAGAGCAAAGAAAACCTATGCTTTAAACATTGAAAGAGATTCCTTCTCATTACATATATCACAGAATTAAACTATCTGATACTAGTTAATAAATATTGCTAAATATTCAGGTGACATGATCACTTTTACAACTCTATCAATACATGTATATTATACAAGATCCGAACTTCAGACATATAAGACTACTTAGTAATTTCTACCGTTCACATCTGAACAGCTACCTCATCCATACTGCAGACTTCTAAGGGCCCAATTCTTAACATGCATGGTACTGGGAGTTTAGGCCCTGGATTCTCCTCTGGAACCAGAGGGTTAAGAATTAAATGCTTAAGACTTCTCTAGTTCTGAATCTTTCTATATTGTTAGTTCCCAAACTACTAGTAAAAGTTTCCTTCAATAAGGGATTCTGATCCTTTCTTTACTCTCACAAAATGATCAAACCTACAACTACTCATGGATTCTGCTTTAAATTTGGAGGGAAGCAAGGAAAAGGCACTGAAGGAAAATACCATAAATAAATTAATTACACTCTTTTATTTATTATGTGACAAATCAAATGAGATGTCTTCCAAAATAAGAGATTTATTTTAAGTTTATTTATTTAGAAAAACCTAAAGTTGGAACCTAAGGCCTAAATGTATGTCTTGGAAATTCGTAACATGTTCATAGGACTGACTTTAGAACATGAGTTTAAAGAAGTATGTTTCAAAGATTCTCCACTGCTTCAGTTAAAAATATAAAAGGCACCTCAACCACCAAAATATTTTTACTCACATAGAGAAAGATTACTTTCATGAATACTTACCGTGTTTGCTGTACAGTAACTGTATACTGCTGAGCTGGATATCAAAAGAGTCATAAGCTCTTGACATTATATCTTCAATAGAGGTTTGTCCTACTTTGAGTTCTGATAAATCAGAACGGCTTTTGCTTTTCATCTTAAAAACAGTCATAAAAAAGCATAAATCAATTTCAAAAATATTCAAAGCACTAATTCTACAAATACTCAATCCTACCATGACAAAAGATTAAATTTAAACTTCTCATTGTAAGGGCACAGAGTCTTACAAATACCACAGCAGAGGAGATACCTAAAATTAGTAGCCTGTACCAAACAAAAAATGGAGAGTATTAAACTCCATTTCTTCTTCAAGGAAAGTAATGAAATAAAAAAAAAATAAACTAATTAAAACCTATGAAGTTTTATACAGTATGTTTTGTATAAAATAATTTTCTTTAATAAGTGACTCATACCCCAAAGTATAAGGTCTCAAACCCTTTGTAATCAGTAGAATAACTGTTCAGTTTTTCTATATGTAAAATATTACTGCATTAATCACCTCAGAAACATGAAATCTGTTTTTGAATCCTGTTGAATTTAGTTGTAACGTTACCCTGTTACATATTAGTCAAACAAAGTAAAAGGGAAAAGGGGGTTTGGACTGTTCATCATCAATGTTCAATGTCTTTCCTTTAATATCGGTCAATATCCCTTTGACTCAGCTTTGGCATGCCCATACTTCTTTGGTATTTCACATTTGTACGTGCCCTCTCTGCTGTTCATCTCCAATGAAATGTGGCTGTCCTCATCCTTAAATGTCTAATAATTTTGGATCCATATCTGTTTTTGTGAGACCCAGATAGTATCCAAGATAAGGTTCGTAACCGTGAAACAGTGTCTAAGACACAGCATTTCTTTTTCCAGTGCTACTGAACTGTGACTACCTTTACATTAAAAATTACTTCCAGATTGAAAGTTCAGAATTACCAAATTAATATTGCCTGTGCAACCTTAATTAAGTCCACTTATGTATGTGCATTGAGATACAGTTTTAATTTTATATGCCATTTACCCCCTTGGGGCTTGACCTTCTCCAGTACATAACTGAGGGAAAGAAACTATTTGTTCTGTATTAAACATACTCATTCAACGAATGAGCTGCATCTCACTTAAGCATATGTCACCCAAAGTGAATACAAAATTAGTAATCATATCCTGAGAGGCATCTAACTTTTCTCTTTTGGTATTGCCCAATTCCTTCATCTTTCTTTCTAATTTCTATTAAAGGACAGGAACCAATCCAAGAGTCACATTCAATATAAAAATTACTCATCCATTTCAGAAAAACATCTCACAAACGCATTTACTGGAGTCTGATTTGAAACGTATTCTTCTATGTATTATTCTGAGAGTAATTTCCTATGGGTGTAGTAGAGGAGGTCAGCTGTTCTATTCCCCGCCCCCATTCGATCTAGGAGGCTGTCTCAAGGACCCAACCAGTATACAGATTGATTATTGAACGCTACAAAACACCTACAAATGACCTGCATTCAGAAGAGCTGGTAAAATTATTAGTCATTGAAATAAGTGATCTGGTTGTAAAACCAAATTATTTTTAGTATCTACACAGCAATGTTTTTCACTAATTCCATTTTCTGAATCATCTGATATATTCAACAAGGCCAAGTGCAAGGTCAGCACCTGGATCAGGGCAACCCCCAGTATCAATACAGGCTAGGGGATGAAGAGATCGAGAGCAGCCCTGCAGAGAAGGACTTGGGGGTACTAGTGGATGAAAAGCTGGACATGAGCCCACAATGTGTGCTCACAGCCCAGAAAGCCAACCATATCTTGGGCTGATATCAAAAGAAGCATGGCGAGCCGAACCCCCTCTACTCGGCTCTCATCAAGACCCCACCTGGAGTACTGCATCCAGCTCTGGGGTCCTCAGAAAGAAAGAAATGGACCTGTTGGAGAGGGTCCAGAGGAGGGCCACAAAAATGATCAGAGGGATGGAACACCTCTCCTATGAGGAAAGGCTGAAAGAGCTGGGGTTGTTCAGCCTGAAGAAGGGAAGGCTGCAGGGACACCTTATTGTAACCTTTCAGTACTTAAAGGGAGCTTCTAAGAAAGATGGAGAGAGACTTTTTACCAGGGCCTGCAGTGACAGGAGAAGGGGCAATGGTTTTAAACTGAAAGAGGGTAGAAGTGTTCAAAGTCAGACTGGACAGGGCTCTGAGCAAGCTGATGTAGTTGAAGATGTCCCTGCACATTGCAGGGGGATTGGACTAGATGACCTTTAAAGGTTCTTTCCAACCCACACAATTCTATGATTCTAACTGAAACCCACATGCTCAGAAAGTCAGTCTGTGGCAGAGACATAGATAACTTACTTCACTTTAGCAAGATTTTAAGCTTTGAAACAAATTCTTATTAAAAAAGCAGATAAGGCAATCTAAACAGATAGTAAGTCACAGTATCATTCTTATTCACAGTACAAGTAAAAAAAAAATTAAATTGCCTGTATACATGTAAGATCATTTGTCCTGAAAGAACACAAGTTCACCAATGAGTAGAAGATCATAGAATCATAGAATGTTTTGGGATGGAAGGGACCTTTAAAGGTCATCTAGTCCATCACCCCTGCAATTGGCAGGGACATCTTCAACTAGATCAGGTTCCTCAAAGCCCCATCTGGCCTTGAAGGTTGCCAAGGATGGGGCATCTATCACCTCTCGGGTGGCAGATGGAACGGGGCAACCCGTTCCAGTGTTTCACCACCCTCATCGTGAAAACTTTTCTTCTTGTGTTCCCATTCCAGTGTTTCATCACCCTCATCATGAAAAATTTTCTTCTTGTGTTTAGTCTAAATCTACCCTCCTTTAGTTTAAAACCATTACCCCTTGTCCTGTCGAGACTGCTAACTGCTTGCTAATTAAAAAGATTGCTAATAATATGTAGAAACCATTTCTTCTATGATTTTATAGTGCTAAATTATAATTTAAAATATATCATTAAACTACCTTTTTGACATTTCCCTTGCATGAAGTATCCCAAACGTATCTCTAATTTTACCCAAGTCATTTTATAAATTGCCAGTATGTTTACTTTTTTCATTTTAAAGTAAACTGAATGACCAAAAAAATAATTGATAACAAGAATAACAGTAATATTAAAAATAAGACGACCATTAAATCATGTAAGTAAAAGTTTACTGTTTTATATTCTAAGGTAAAAAATTGTTAAGACATTTTACACACAACAGTTCAAAGCATCAACAGTGGTTTCATTCCAGGGAAGAATTATTTTCTGACAATTCTTTTGGGTTGAAAGAATCTACTGAGAAGAGTTCAATAATTTCTGCCTTGACTGGAAAGCAGTTTAAAATAAATACCTAATACATGAACTGCAAGAGGAACTTTTACTTAACCAGTACCACAAAACACAGACTAAGAAACTGGAAATCACATAAAAGCCAAACTATCATTTTCAGTAAGTTACTTCATTAGGTAAATACATACCTTAAGACTACCAAGATCCAGAAGTAGTAAATTTGATGTACGGTCATAGAATCCTTTTTGTGGAACAATGATGTACGAAGCCATGAGGTTAATTTTGAGGTCAAGAACTTTCTGGGTTTCGATAACATACAACAAACCTGAAAAACAATATAACGAGTAAATATAAACAAAGTAATCCACACAGAAGCTATGGAATTAAAAGAAACTATAAAAAGAAATTCAAGTCTAACTTTAAATGAGCTGTGAATGCCAGACAACTAAGTTTAACTGCAGGTACAGATGCTCTTCAGATTTCTTCTGAACAAATAATTATAGGCAGCCTTTAAAGAAGCACCAAGCAGATGAAATGATGACTGCGAACAATGCTAATGGACAAGTAGAAACAGCAACAGGACACATGCAAATCCAAAAAAGTTTCTCAAAAAAAGGAGAAATTTCTGATAGAAAAGACAAGCTGATCCACCTGACTTTGCCTGGTTAATCTAACATTAGTCCTTAATTAAACAGTTCAGTCAAAGAAGAACAAATGAATAGAAATATAATTGATGCCCAATTTCATTCTTGATAAAAGCAATCGATTAAATATACATTATGCTTGAGTTTTCTATAACTTCTTTCACTTACTATCACTGAGTATTCAGATTTTTTAAATGTACAATTTAAATATTAATAGGTTACAAATTTAAATTAGGTTAAAAAAATTCTTTTTTTTTTTTTTCCTTTTAAGAAAGATTTATATACGAAATCTCCCCTTAGCATCCTCTCCTATCCACAGTCAGAGACAGGACACTGGACTGGACACACCTCTGATCTAGAAAGCCTCAGACATCCTTACTGGAACAAGTTAATTCCACAAATCTCAATATTAGTCTTAAAAGTATGCAGTATCTTCATTCATTCTCAAAATACAAGCTCTCTAGAGATAAAAATCTAGGATGAAATGAAAACTGGAGGAATGGCTTTAATGCCGAGTAACTGGAAGACAGATAAATATAGTTTATATGACTTGATCTGAGTCAATCCAGATCAAAATCAACAATTGAAGAAAATGGAAAACACCTATGCAAAGGCAGATAGTGTCCTGAAAAGCAACAACTCTGGAAAGGATTTAGGGGTTTCATTGGAGGACCAATCTCTCAGTATCAGTTTTTGAAGAGTATGAAACAATTAAGGCCATTTAGATAATCAGATGAACAAAACAGAAAAGTTGGAAGTAATAAACTGTTTTTACTCTGCATGGAGTATAACAGAATAAATACTGAAATACTACCTCAGGGTGTGGAGCATATTTTACAAAGAAAGTTGAAGTTGAAAAAGATACGGACATAAAACTATCCAATACCTGGAACAAATGCTTTGTAATGAGATTGAAGAATTCAGCTTATTTAGGTGTTGGATTAGAAAGCTATGACTTGGATCCATGCATCTCCATATGGAGGGATATAATATTTTCATACTCCTAGAATCTAAAATTTGTCTGAGTGAGCAATCAGAAGAGCATGCAGCACTTGCCTGTTGATGTTTTTTCACGGAACTCTTCAAGCTTCATCAGAGTTGCTGACGTCAATTGCTCTAAATGTACATCTTTCGGAGGCCTGAAGAAATCCACTAAGCTATTTATTGTCATCTGTTAAAATAAAGCGAAAATAATGCATGGCAAATTTACCATTAACTAAATTTTTTCAAGATTTATAACTTATTAAAATATTTACTTACTGCATCATATACTATTTCCAGTGGCTGTGATTCTATTCTAAGCCTCTGATCTGCTTTCTCATCCAAAGGATTAGTCTCAAACATTATGCTTAAGAGTGAGGTACTGTTGTCCGAATAGACCGTTCGAGAAGATAGGAGACAGGGTGTACGCTTTTCTCGGGACATGCCTGTAACTTCAAGTGAGGTAATTTTTGTTTCAAATCTGTAAAGAAAGGTAAACAGCACGTTCAGATGTAATATCCGTCTGGCTAGGTACAATTAGATGGTACAAGTATGTAGAATGAGCTGAAAGAAAAAAAAACAAAACAGAACAGAACTGAAAACCAAACAAAACAACAACATATCTCTAACCTAACTCAGAGAGAAATAGATTAGTCTAAGGATATAACACATATACCCATGTGTTAACTGTTTTCTATTTAATTATCTTTTGTGTCTATTACCCATCCTTGAGTAAATAAGAAAGGGGGTCCAAGTTATTCACTTCATACAGTTTCCATGAGGACAGGTGTCAGGGCAGAGAAGAGATGTGCAAATAGAAATTCTGTAGTATGAGCTCAGGAATTAGATGGCACGGTTTACACTGGGGAACAGACACATAGCAGAGAGGGAAGGGTTCCAGTGCAGAGAAACAAAAGAAACACCACAAGAGGAGCACAAGATTAATAGCCTCATTACTCTGAGGAAGTATTTTTTAGGTGTTTTCAATACCCTGTCCACCTCTTTCACAGCTCTCAGCTGAACATCTTTATCTCCCAGCACTCAAAGGAAAGTGTTTCACACTAAAAATATAATATTTTCTTCCCTTTTTCTCAGTATGATAGCATTATTAGGGCCATTTAGATGGACAGGGGAACAAACAGAAAAGCTGCAAGCAAAACTTAAAAAAAAATATGCATAAAACTCAGCAAGATCAACAGTATCTTAATATCACACGTGGTTTATACTAATATGCCCCAACGTAGAGGGGACAAGGTTTAAAACAGGAAGGCTACCCAGAATTTTTAAGTCATTACATTTGACATGAGAATAAAATATTTCACATCGCTGCTTTTCATCATCCACTGTGAGAGCACAAAACCAAGCCAAACTCATCAGTTACAGCTTTCTTCTGCAAATCTAAAAGCTCAACTGAAAACTCAAGAACTTTTCAGTCACGTTAAATGCCTACACACAAGCCGTTTGCTCAGATTAAGTTTCAAAAGGAGTAACAGTCACTTTTCAAAGCAAGAAACAAGTTAGTAACTCAATTGCTTGTCCGTAACAATGATAAACTGAAAAAAAGGAGAAAATCTGTATTGGCACAAAAAATGCTGAAGATGGAGAGAACTTAATCATGAAAACAGTATACGTTCACTTTGTCCATCAGTTGCAGGATGATTCTGCTCCCAAACTGCACAAGAAACAACAGTGAAAAATGGAAGTTAAACATCACAACAGAGCCTTAAAATGCCTATTAGCCATCGTCACTATTTCATGAGAAGCAAAAACAGTTTGATAGAGAAAGTTCACCTTATTGCTTGTGCACCTGGTCGTTGGGTAAATACTGTACTCAAGTCAGTTAATGCAAATTCTACCAGCTCAGGAGTTTGCTTGTTTTCTCGTATTGATATAGACATGCTTAATAACTTCACAGAGAACTTCATGGCTTCATACTAGATATGCAGGAAAAACAAGAACAGTGGATTATAAAATATGTTAGCATACATTTTGATACAGTTTATGAAGGGATGAAAACCACAAATATTACTTTGATACTATTTTTCTAGTGCTATAAATAGCTTGTATCATAGCTGGTGTAAAAGTCATTCCCAAATAGTTATTATGAAGAGGCAGGGTTAGAGTAAGAGTAGACTATGCTTACAAACATATGTCTTTGATGTCTACACCACATTTTGAGGTAAAGGGCCTCTGACATAGAGCTGTAAGGCAGTCCATTGCACCGTGCATTGCATCTCACATAAAGATGACTTATCAGACTATTTCTGAATGGTTCAAAAATGTTGCTCTTCCCCACTACAGTCCTTCAATCACTTCTTTCCTTATATACTCACCTACTCTACCTCATCTACTATCATTCATATTTAAGATTCCAGTGAATCACTTAGTGACATTTCTTTAAAAGTTTCTGAATATTGTAAGAGGAAATATGAAGCATTTCATAACTTAAACAACAATATATCACTTATATGATTTTATTCTAGCTTGAGCTAACAAAATTTCATTCTGGACTTTTTCAGAATATCCAAAGTAAGCTCTATAACCACTCTCCTGAAACTACATCTAAGGATGCTCTGTTTCGCACAAAGCCAGCATGCAGTAACTTCATTAAGAAGTCTCAGAACAGTATTCAAATATAGAGACAGAGCTTCAAGTAATTTTAAAAGTGAATTCCTATCATGTTTGGATTTTTATTAGTAGATAAAGCTACCAATTGTTTGGTATCATAGTTGGTTATGACTTACTGATTTTGGAAGGGTTGGATCCACAGCTGTTTCACTGTATCCAATTGCTGCATAAAGTTTAGCCTTCTCTTCAGGTGTCATCAGCTCTTCAAGACCTGTCACATTGCAAGACATTAGTTAAACTCAATATAGGTATATGAAAAATGCAAACACTGGTATACACTTTCCAGTGCTTGGTAGCTCTATAACATACAGTAGACATTGTCAACGTTGTCCTGAATCAGTAAAAGCAAAAACCCTGAGGTTTAAAGCAAAGTCTTGAGTCTCTTAAAGCATGCTTTAAAATGCAGTTATACTTTTATTCTGACCTACTCTATTCCTAGCTTGTTAACAACAGAAGCAAACTTTTTGATTTACTTTCCTGTTCCACAACCTTTATTAGGTGCCCTGTACTTCAGTGAATCAAACTCTAATACACTGCATGAAGTAGCCAAATTATAAAATGAATGGAAGTAAATTTGTTTAGACTTCATTAACTGTTACTGTTTTCTAGCACTTCCTTCAAATCCCCATACACAGTACACCATGCACACATGCGAAAACTGTGGCAGGAGAAAGCTCAAATTGAAGACTGTTCAGAAAGACCTATGGAAGTAACTGTAAGATACCTCTGTAACATGCAATTAACAACTTCATGAGCAAAAAAAAAGGCTAAGAGATAATGTAAATGTCAATAATCTGATAGCCCAAATATTAAACAAATCCAAAATGCCATTACTAGGGACCTATTATTCTATGTCATTTTTAAGAATAGAAAAAAATACCAATAAATGAACATACTTGAACCCTTTACTTCTTGTTTCTGTTCATCCTTTTTTTCACCTGACCAGCTCCATATCCAACTAAACCAGCCACCAGAATTTTCATCATCTTGTTTTACTCCTGGTCTGTAGATTTTTAATCCAGCCTTAGTTGCCTGAAATTTAAAAAATACTCAAACAAGTCATTTTCTTCATGCTTTCTTCATTTTCCTAAGAAAAATATAGACCCAAGACATGCTCTAACACATCAAAACATCATTAAACAACCACTGAAAAGGCAACATGTTATTTTTTAGTTTTTCATCTAATAACTTTTTCAAGTACACAGCGCATCACCAGACCAATTCTCACTTGCATAAAATCAACCACCTTTATGAACAAAAAGGGCAAGCAAAAGGTAGCTGATTTTAAGTCAATAAATGTTTCTTACATAGCAGATTTTCTCTCTAGCTCTCACCACCAAAAAAAAAAAAAATTCACATTATATAGCATTCTACATTACAAAAATGCACTTATAAGGAATCATTAAAAATATATATATAAGCAATTAAACAGCCAGCACAGGCCAAATTTTAAATGATCCCTATGTTCTTAATCTCAAGACAGAATCATAGAATCATAGAATCGTCAAGGTTGGAAAAGACCCTTAAGATCACCGAGTTCAACCGTTAACCTATCACTGCCAAGTTCATCTATACCATGTCTTCAAGTACCGTATCTATCCATTCTTTAAATACCTCCAGGGATGGAGACTCAACCACTGCCCTGGGAAGCCTGTTCCAATGCTTGACCACCCTCTCGGTGAAGAAGTTTTTCCTAATATCCAACCTAAACCTCCCCTGGCGCAGCTTGAGGCCATTTCCTCTCATCCTATCACTCATTACTAGGGAGAAGAGACCGACCCCCACCTCACTACAACCTCCTTTCAGGTAGTTGTAGAGAGCAATAAGGTCTCCCCTCAGCCTCCTCTTCTCCAAACTAAACAACCCCAGCTCCCTCAGCCGCTCCTCATAAGACTTGTGCTCTAGACCCTTCACCAACTTCGTTGCCCTCCTCTGGACACGCTCCAGCACCTCGATGTCCTTCTTGGAGTGAGGGGCCCAAAACTGAACACAGTACTCGACGTGCGGCCTCACCAGTACAAGGGCACTATCACCTCTCTGGTCCTGCTGGTCACACTATTCTTGATACAGGCCAGGATGCCATTGGCCCTCTTGGCCACCGGGGCACGCTGCTGGCTCATGTTCAGGCGGCTGTCAACCAACACCCCCAGGTCCTTTTCCGCCAGGCAGCTCTCCAGCCACTCCTCCCCAAGCCTGTAGCATTGCATGGGGTTGTTGTGACCCAAGTGCAGGACCCGGCACTAAGCCTTGTTGAATCTCATACAGTTGGCCTCGGCCCATCGATCCAGCCTGTCCAGGTCCCTCTGTAGGGCCTCCTACCCTCCAGCAGATCGACACTTCCACCCAACTTGGTGTCATCTGCAAACTTACTGAGGGTGCACTCAATCCCCTCATCCAGATCATCAGTGAAGATGTTGAACAGGACTGGCCCCAGTACTGAGCCCTGGGGAACACCACTCACGACCGGCCGCCAACTGGATTTGACTCCATTCACCACCACTCTCTGGGCTCGACTGTCCAGCCAGTTTTTAACCCAGCGTAGAGTGCACCCATCCAAGCCATGTGCAGCCAGCTTCTCCAGGAGAATGCTGTGGGAGACTGTATCAAAGGCCTTACTAAAGTCCAAGTAGACAACATCCACAGCCTTTCCCTCATCCACTAAGCGGGTCACCTTGTCATAGAAGGAGACCAGGTTAGTGAAACAGGATCTCCCTTTCATGAACTCATGCTGGCTGGGCCTGATCCCCTGGTTGTCCCGCACGTGCTGCATAATGGCACTCAAGATGACCTGCTCCATGACCTTCCCCGGCACCGGGGTCAGGCTGACAGGCCTGTAGTTCCCGGGATCCTCCTTCCAACCCTTCTTGTAGAGGGGCGTCACGTTTGCTAGCTACCAGTCATCGGGGACCTCCCCGGTTGACCAGGACTGCTGATAAATAATGGAGAGTGGCTTGGCCAGCTCCTCTGCCAGCTCCCTCAGTATCCTTGGGTGGATCCCATCTGGGCCCATGGACTTGTGCACATCCAGGTGGAGGAGCAGGTCAGTGACTGTCACCTCTTCAACAATTGGGACTTCACTCTGCATCCTATCTCCGTCTCCCAGCTCAGGGGCCTGAAAAACCCAAGGATGACTAGCTTGACTATTAAAGACTGAGGCAAAGAAGGCATTAAGTACCTCTGCCTTCTCCTCATCCTTTGTGGCAAGGTTACCTTCTGTATCCAACAAAGGAGGGAGATTCTCCCTGGCCCTCCTCATGTCACTGACATATTTATAAAAAGTTTTTTTGTTGTCTTTAACGGCGGTGGCCAGTTTAAGTTCCAGTTGCGCTTTCACCTTTCTGATCGTCTCTCTGCATATCCTCACAACATCCTTGTAGTCCCCCTGAGTCGCCTCCCCCTTCTTCCAAAGGTGGTAGGCTCTCCTTTTTTTCCTGAGTTCCAGCCAAAGCTCTCTGTCCAGCCAGGCCGGTCTTCTTCCCCACCTGCTCGACTTGCGGCACATGTGGACAGCCTGCTCCTGCACCTTTAAGATTTCCTCCTTCAATAACGTCCAGCCTTCCTGGACACCTTTGCCCTTCAGGACTGCTTCCCAAGGGACTCTGTTAACCAGACTCCCGAAAAGCCCAAAGTCCGCCCTTCTAAAGTTCAGGGTAGCGGTCTTGCTGACCCCCTTTCCTTACCTCTCCCAGAACTGATAGATGTCCAAAGCAATAATAATAAAAAAAAACCCACAAACAAAAAAACCAACCCAAAACACCATTGCTCTTGTAGTAGAACATTTACTCTAAGGAATATAGAAAACTATTGCTGGATCTGATACGTATAGCTGTAACAGTAAGGAAGGCCTCCCTTCTCCCACACTCACTATTTCAACTACGGGATATCCTGTCTGATGCCAGTGATGATTCCAATACTGGGTCCTCACAGAAAGTGCAAACGACATACAGGCTTGACCACTGAAAGTCTGGCATAAGGGACGGCAATGATCATCAAGCGATCTAAGAGACAGAGTTCTCAAAACTGTAGTGGACCACACAAACTCATTTTTTCTTCATGACTAATATAATCTGAAAAGATACGAACACTTGCAGATAAGCCCTGAATTTAGAGATGCTCTAGTGAATGTGATAACTAAAGTGAGTGAGACAGGGATCCCTTCTCAGCACTCAAAAAACCCAATGCACCACAATTAGGTAAAAGAGCTGTCTATAAATCAGAACTTTTTAGGAGCTTGTCACATGTATCCACCTGCAGGCCAATGGAAGACATGACTCATTGCAAAAACCATAAAGGCTTCTGAACTGATACTATTGATTCACCTCAGAGAGATGATGCAGAATGTCAGCTAAACAGCACAAGGCCTCAAAAAGTTTGAACAAAATCCTACAGAGTCCTCTTTATAAAGGACACCAAGTCATCAAGCAGATGTTACAGAGCGAACCGTCAATGGCAAGAATGGACAGAGCCTTAGAAAAAAGGGCTGTTAAACCTCTGAAATTAGAGGTATCTAGGACACCAAGGAGCTGGTGTTGAAGGACAACTGCCACGGAGAAAAAGAAGTGACACTTAAAGCTATGATTCTCAGCACATCTGAGGCAGCAGCTGGCACCAGAATCCAAGGTAAAAAAAGTTACAGACAGGAGGGGAACTGTACTTCAGCAAGGATGAAGAAAACATTTGTGCAGTATGGGAACTGAAGATATTTCCTGAAGAAACCATGTTGAGCTTTCCCCGTCCTCCATTTACAATAGTTGAGTAATGAATACAGTCGTAGTCTGTGGAAAGATTACTCAGCAAGGTAAACTGTTTTGACTAGAAGAAAGGGACAACCAAGAACGTCATCCTGTATTCTGATTTAGGTGAATCGTCTATACAGTCTTCTCTAGGTTGAAAGCACAAAATTTCTCAAGCTATCTGATACAGAGACTTGGTGCTTGGCTCACTCAAGCTGGTGTTTGGTACTTAGGGCACTAGTGATGAAAAAGTGGCCTAAGGTTTGGAATATAAAGTTCTTGCTACAAAGTTCCCAGAAAATCAGATAGTACTGTGTTCAAAATGTGAGTTCTGGGGAGCTTGATTTCAAGGTCTAGAGAAAAGCAAGTGTTTGAAATTCAACTCTAAGTTATGCTTTTAAAAAACAAAAAAGCTTACAAACAGTAGGGTCCTTTATGTGGCTTTACTCAGCCCACATCTAAAGGGTGCTCCTTTAAATTCCTAGTAGACTTAAGGCTAACTGTCAGAATACCAAGCTAGTAGTAGATTTGCCTGTTACAAGTCCTTTGAGACCTTTTTCAGAGGTATGACCTGATAACGATAAGACAGATGGGTTCTGACAGATAGATGGAGGTAGAATACAGTTTAGAATCACTGTAACCTGATTTTCAATACTTGGAAATAAATTCAGAGAGTTAGCTAGTAGATCTTTCAAGATGCTTTTCTAACACTTTACAAGTGCAAGCCCAAATAAACGAAAATTCATTTGCTTGCAACCTACTTCTAAGCACTACAGAAACCTATCTTAAAACTCAGGACTGGAAAGTGGTCAGGAGTGCAATATGACATAACCTTTTGTAAGCAGCATTGGAGAAAAGAAGAATAAAACAAGACAGAAAATTCTTTGGGATCTCCCTCACCTTGCAAAAAGTAGGAGGAAAAAGATAAAACCAAAAGAAAATCTACAGTGCAAGATAAAAACATGCCAAAATTAAATGAGAACTAAAACAAAACAAAAAACCCCTTCTCATGAAAAGCACACCAATTCAGCCAAACAACTGAAGGGGAAGGACACGAATGTGTCTTCTGGTTCTGTGAAAGCCTGAATAATTATCATACAAGCATCCAAATGTGGGTGTACATACAGACAACTAGAAGGAAAAAATCACATTTATGGATTCCTGTTTAGAGTTTTGATTTAGAAGCACCATATCTATCACTGCAGCAACTGCGTTCATACCATACTTAATATACTCCACAAAATAAATACATAAATAAAAAAACTAAATTTCTTTCAACCACTGCCATAAGAAATGACTGATGTTCATGAAGTTTAATTATCAATACGTTATTTCAGACTCTAAACTTGATATTGTGCTTACTTTTAGTCACATGGATTATTAAGGAAGAAAGACCACTTCACAGATTTCAGAAAGCCTATACAGATTTCACTTCAGTCTCCTGGAATTATGCTCAGACACTACATTGAAAACTAAGTAGTACACTAACCTAGGAAAAACAAGGCTAACCAATTAAGTGTAACTACTAAACTACTCAAGTCACATTACCTTGCCTAATAATGATTACCTACTTAAATGTATTCTACATTTGCTGTATTCTGAATAACAAACAGTTAACATACTGCATATACAGGTGTTCAGCCTACATAATAGGGCATCAGGAAGGAAAAGAATAAACTAATAGTCTAGGCTGTTGTGGAGGTGGGAACGGGGGGAAAAAAGCAAGCCTGAAGCTTTGGGTATAATCGCTTCCAACTTGACTTATCCTATCATCCTTTGAATGTATTTTCCACAGTAGATCTTACTCACTGAAAGTGGAAAGAAATGTATCACAGATCAGTTATTCTGAAGAAGCAGTATATGGAGCTATTTAATATTTGCTTAATTACAAGCTGAAACTAACCATGCCTTATAATAACAAATGTGAAATACAAGGAAAACACAAAGATTGTATGATGCACAATTCAATCACTAGAATTAAAATGTATGTCCCTAAAATCTCCACAACCTCATGTTGCAGTTATTCTTAGATTCACTTAAATGAAATTTTACCTCAACTTCTGCTTGTTGCCTTGCTAGAGTGATGTTAAAAATATCCAAGGCCTTTTCAAATTCCTAGAAAGAAGGTGAGAAATCATTTTTTTACAATTTCATTTGGTTAGATTTCACAGCTCAGTTTTACAGGAAATGACAATAAACAACTCTTTCAGTACAACCCAAGTTAATTTGCTCAAGCTGAAAACTTAAAATAAACCTGGAAAAGAAAAGCACAGCAGTTTAAGTTTTTCTTTACTCCAGTTACTAATTTAAAAAATTATCTAATAAGTTTGTTAATACTACTCACAGAGAAAGGTACTGATGAGGTTGCAAGTCTGGCCACTTAAAATTTTATTTTAACTTAGTACTGACTTAGGAACATCTAAACATTTGAATTTAAGAAAATAGAAAGGTGGACAATATTAAACCTCTAATGAAAATGGCTGACCTCCAACAATTTTAAGATTTCTTCATTAGGCTTTTTTGACGTTATCTTTGTTTTATACATCTCTTTATAGTTCTTCACTTGTTTCCTATGGTGCCGAATATGTTCCCATGACCACATTTGGAGTTTAGGTTGAACATTTACTTCAAGGATGCCATAGATAACGTATTTCCACCTAAAAGCCAAGACAAATGAAGTATAGTTTACATTTCTTTTGGTATATTGAAAAGACACCTAGAGCTATGCAGACTCCCACTAAATACAACTTCAGGTTGTGAAAGGGTGAAATCCCTTGTCTAATCTCACACTTCTGACCAATAGAGGAACCTGAGCTTTTTTTTTTTTTTTCCATACAAAGTTGACAGGTTGCTATTTCCTAAAATTAAAAGTAACCTTGTACAAAATGTGACCACAAATACATGTATGTGTGTGTGCATAAATAATCAAAACATATTTGTAAGGAATCTTCTGACAAGAAATCCAATATCTGCCATCTGTGTTGAAAAAGTTTGCCTATTTTTATATAATAGCTATGTTCTTGTAATAGTACCTAACATTTAATGGGGTTTTATTCATAAAAACAGAGTTAAGATGTTAAATTCTATCAGACTTAAATTTGTGTCTTTAAGACGGCAAATGCAGGCTTTCAAATATTCTGTCCTCACCTTTGGTTTGAGGTCCTCACCAATGTTTTTTTTAATACTCCTAGCTTACAAAAAACAAACAAAAACAAAAGAGAAGACTTTGTTTCAGAAGGAAATGAGTTCTAACCTCCTTAACTAAGAAACAATCCCTTGGTAATTATTGCAAATTAATAACTAACAAATTATTTTCAAAGTCTGAAGTGGCCTACCATGTCTTGGCATTGTTGTGCAACGGAACATCAGGTCTGTACTTCCTATATGGCAGATTTCGAGTCATCATATCAATAGACTCAAGAAGCTCCATAACACTGAAGTACTAAAAAAAAAAACCAAACAAACAAAAAAAATTTCAAACTGAGTGTTAGAAAAACAAGACTAAGAAGTGAATCAATTCTGTATGTTTATTATAAAATTTCAGACTGCTTTTCTTATTTTTCTTGCAAACTAACTTTTTTACCACTTTACATAAAACTTCATAAAAATCGTTTATACCTGTGGCTTATTGAATTCAACAGTTATATCCTGTAAATTTACATCCAAATCCATTTTCGGTGATGAAAAGTCAACATCAGATCGAGGATTCATAAGGAGTTTGGCTTTAGCTGAAATTGGGCGGAATACTAAAAAATAGAAGTTGATATAAGAATTGCAATTAAATTCCTTAAGATTGCCATAAATTATACTTATCAGCTCAAGTTATGTCAGATTATTCATTTAAAAATGCTAGACTTCAAAACAGGTACATTTCATCAACACATCTTAAAATGCAATACAATCTATACTCAATTTCTAGTTTCATTCTGGCAACGTTTACGCAACAAATATTTGTGGAACATTTTCACAAAATTTCCTGTATGCAGTATTATATAGCAGATGTTTCAATTAATAGTTTATATTTGCAGCAAATCTTATTTTTTTGGCTATGATATAAGCTATTTTTAGTACAAGATAGTTTCAAACATAGCACTTACTCCACTATAATAACTCTTATTCCATAAGGACTTTTTTTTTTTCTAATGTTAGTGATGTTTTACACTGTTTGATAAATTATACTCACAACAGTGGATAAAACCAAACATTCCACTTTTCTAAATCCAAGCCCAAGTAAGCATGGGAAAAATAAATATGGATCCTACATAAAGTGAAGCACAACACATGAAAAAATACTCAGAGCAGAAATGTTTTATGTGTTCCACAATTTGGCAATATCAGGCATTCAATATAGCCTTCAGAAGCCATGTTTAGTTTAATTTTTCCATCTGTTTCAGCAATTGATCCAACAATAAGAATTTGTATATTACTTGAATTTGTGTAAATCATATTTCTGTCCAATAAAATTCCTTTGATTTCAACAGAAATACTGATAGAACATCTAAATGCCAAATATTCTAAATTCACTGAAAGGTTCATACAAATGGAAACAGACATTTTTGCAAGATGAAACCATGTTTACCCCAATTCACCTTTATTTCATTTTAAGCCCTGTATTTCTTGTGAAGCTTATTTTACTTTTATCTACACATGTTATGTGGTAGCATTTCTATTAATTCCCTTCCTAAATTTCATTTTTCATCCTTCCTATGTGTAAGTATTATATTTGCATTTAGATCAAATGACAGAAGCAGACTTTGTGCTTACTACCTTTCTATCAATGTCTCAATCTAAAGAGTTGCTCTAAAAGAGTCAGAATTTTCATTTACTGCAGAATATCAGCATGATGTAATTTTTAAATATCTGTGTCTCTGATGGTACTGCTGAATTTTAAGAGTGTAAATCCTGAATCCTACAATCTTACATACAACTATTTTGAACTTCTATGTAAAGGCTTAGACAACTGATGATGTTTAAACCTATTTTCTTATTAAAAGAGTCAAAGCTAGCAACTGAAACAGACAAATAAGAAATCAGAAGAAATTACTAAATAGTTCTCTGGCAGTCAAATAAAGAGACACAAAAAGCTTTCTCTTTCAGGCAAAGGTGTCAAGAAAAACACATAAGTGCCCTTTTTAACCCTGGCTATAGCGAACTGAGGACTCGCTTGCTAGAGAACAAGCCACTTCAAAGGCCATTCTGCCTTGTAAAGAGTTACTAAACAAACACACAGATGCATATGAGAAATAAAAACCATGTATTTTCCATACAATGAAAAGTAAACAATCACCATGTTTGAGTGGAGCCAATACGACTTTCAGACTAAAGTAAGCAACACTCAAAGCAATACAACTTGCGATATTGCAACACTAAAACAAAAATAAAATAAAAACGTTGATGTTTCAGAGTTGTGTGATGACTGTTTCCACCTCTAATGAAAAAAGATCCACTTCACATAAGTCAAGTGACCTCAAAAACTTTAATCTATTACTCAAACCAATCTGATTTGCAAAACTTATATGATGCATATATTATTGCTAAACTTCTTAAAATAAGGAATTATCAATGGATGTGAACAATGAGGATTTATGTACGACATTCCATTAGAATGATACATGACTCAAGACTCATACTTTAATCAAAGCCTTTTTAAGGCTACAGATATGGTACAGTATTCAGTGTCAGAGAGACATTCCTCCAAAAGAACTTAACTGAACTCCTTCTTAAGATTTTTGAATAACAGCCAAAGTAGCAATCTCTGAGAGGCATTAAAAATTAGAAGTAAAGTATACATGCACATTACAAATACAAATAAAATACCACTTACCAAAATCATAACCTTCTGGAATCACATTGTGGCTGGCAACTCCCTGTTTTAAGTTAACCTACATACACAATGGAGTTAAAAATAAGTCGCATTTTTATTTCATGATTAAGTTTTAAAAGAGAAAACGTTAGCATTTTAATATAGGTTTCAGATAATCCCTCTGATACACAGTACAATTCAAAATATTCATCTATGTTTTAAACAGAATAAGACTTCTATTTTTAGCTAATAAAATCACTGAACAGTAAGATGACCATATATTGTGTATAATTTTGTAAGTGGCAAAGGACTTTTTTTTTTTTTTTTTTTTTTCCTCAGATGGGTGTTGTACTTCCATCACATAAAAAAACTTAACATCTACTATTTTTCCTAAAAAAGCTATTAGTAACAAGACAATTCTCCAGGACATTGACATAAATGAAAGCAGAACTGAATGTGAAGCATGCTCTATGCTTCACAGCATGAATTAGAATACTAGATACATTATGTCATGCTTTACTTACCAACGATTCATCACAACCACCATGGTAGAACATCTCCGATTTCACATTCCAATAAGCAAAAAGGTTATCCAGCCGCACAAGCTGAAAATACAACACGACGTATGTATTAATACCTAGAAATTTTAGATTAACAATTTGGATTTCACAAAGTCCGAATGAATAAAAATACTCAGAATGTTCCTTGCAGACTACGCATCCTTTTATTTTAAAGCCTATACAGTTATATGTCTTCTTGATCTCACTTTTCTGTGGATGGAACTCTAATTCAGCTTGTTTTATTAACAATTTTTTCTTTAGCATACAGTTTATACTGCACCTTGTAGAACAACTTGGCAGTTTCATCATGTAAACATGGATTCCAATTCTTATCTGAGGTCTGAAATGAGAATTAAAGAAAGTTATTTCGATACCTATAATACACCAACATTTTATCATCACTGAAACAAATCAGAAAAAAAAGAGAGGAACATCATCATAATTAAACCCCATTGGAAATAACGGGACACCATCTGCTGACTTAAGATGATTAAGCCATTATTTTAAGTGGAAACTTGATAAGGCTACTTCACCCCCCAAAATACACATGTGTATGTGTACTGGCAGGCTGCACACAAGCACTAAAAGATTCTTTAAAAGTCTGTTTTCAGTATTGCAAACTGTTTTGGCTTACACCAATATTATTTTTAGGCAGGCTCTCTGGAGGGAGATAAACAAGGGACTAAAATTCTTTTGTAATTCTGGAAGTAGCATTTTAGTTTGAGCCCAACAGAAACCCTATATGCTACTATACCTTTTCAAGGCTAATATGCATTTCAAGAGTGAAATAGTAAGAATATTAAAGCTTTTATTCACTATGCAAAACTGTTTAGGGGAAGGGGCTGGCAAAAACCTTTCAATGTGCTAGGAACAAGCATTCATAAGACAACTATTTCATTCAAGAAAGTAAGATTTATTTAGACATGTTTTCTTTAATATTATCAGTTACATAGCAAAAGCTACTGAATCAGAGCAACTTAGCAGAATTAGCATATTGCTGCTACTAGGTAAGTCTTCAAGAAAAAAAAATGTATACAATCTACGATGACTACTATTAGCACTTTAAAGTGGAGTTTGCAATCAAAAGAACTGAGATTCAGTTTGAAACAAGATGCCATCCTCTTTTTTTTCCCTTTTTTCCCCTCCTCAGTATCAAGTAGTAACTTCCTTTCTTGGGGCTCGTGGCACTTTCAGTAAAACATTCGTAGATTCTGAATAGCCATAATCCAGCAAAGTCTGGTACTCGGCAACCATGAAGTGCAGCAGGCAGAAGAATAATAATATCCTCCCAAAAGTCTGTTTTAATGCTAGCACTTTATCTTTAATGGCACCTGCCACCACAATATTTATGCTGGATTTGATAAACCAAGTAGTTACCATTGTGCATCGCTCATGATTACCAGGTATACTTTCATTAGACAGTATGTTACCAGACAACACAATAATACACAAAAACATAACTTAACCTATCAGTATACATCAATACGCTTTTTAGATGAAAAATAAAATTACCTGCAAACTTAGATTCTGAAGTGAAATCCCAAATGACAAGGGGTTGTTCCGATTTGTGATCTAATAGAGCAGGGGAAAAAAAAAAATGAAAAAAAGAATTCTCTTATGCTCTAAATTTAGACTTGGAAGTAAATAGCCAAGAATAAAAAAAATATATATAGCAAAGATCTGACAACTGTATCTTCTTTGTACCCAACCATATGCTTATAAATATCTTTATGCTTTGGTACAAGCTTTTTATCAGTTTTCTTTTTTATTTATTTTTTTTTAAGACTATGAAATTTCCAAAACTTTACTAGGATTCCCTCAACGTGTAAAGCAACTAGGAGAAAAGAAATCAGACAGGTTCCTAATTTCAGTTTACAGTGCACGACCCCTTATGCTGAGATATACAATAGTACTTACATCATCTTCATAGCGAATATGGATGTTGGAAATTTTCACCTGAAGGTTTTTGATGACCTGAGTGATGAGTTTTTCTACAAAAGTGTCCTGTTTCTCTTCTTTTACTTTATCTAAGTTAAAGGAAAAGAATTTAATATTTTGTTTGCATTAAAGTATTTTTAAAACTACACTAGAGAAAACAATAACATAATAAGGTTTGTATGATAGATATTTAAATTTCCTATTACATTGTACTCTAGTTGTATAAAAACATATCCTTTCAGTATAATCTATAACATTTATATCCTCAGACTAGACAGTTTCAGCTTTATTACCTGCTACATGAAGCATCAAGTTGTTCGAAAGTATGAATTGTACCCACTGATACTCAAGGTGGCCAATACATATTTCTTGAAAGTACCAAAAGTTGAATTTAAGATGATGAGACTTAATATGTATCAAAGAACAAATTAAACAGAATCTTTTAAAAGGTGTAACCATAAAAATTCTTTGCTACTGGAAACAAAGTTAAATTGTTTCTTATGAAAGAAGAGGAAAGAAAACGTCAGGCAACATGTGACACAAGCAAGCAATATTTCAAAAGCCTTATTTATATCAGATCATGTCAATGCTTGAACCTTTTTATTTTCAGGACACGTGTTCTGCAATATTGATGGCAGCTACACCTAAAAATATGTAACTAATAGGTTTTTAAGTATTAAGAGGAAAACAGGAATCTAAGACACTTTAAGTGACAAATCCAGCATCTTTCTGGATTAAAATAAAGAAAGAAATAGCGCCACTTTTATTAGCTTTTCCCAGTCTTACCTTGGTCAGCTATTTTCTGCTTTGCTTCCTCTATCCTTTGCAATTCCCTTTGTCTTGCTTCCAAGAGCTGCCTGGCTTCTTTTTCAGCATCATATTTTATGCCTAAATACACAATGTAAAAAGGTATGATACAAAAAACCTTACATATTTTTGGAAGATGCTGTTTCAAAAGCAATAATTTTCCCATTTTGTTAATAATTACATAACAGCAAAAAATTGGGTGACTAAATGTAAACTACTGAAAGACACTCCATTCCCATTATCTAATTGTATTTCCTAGAAGTATCTACTAGGAATAAAGCTCATGAAAACAATATCAACCCATTCCAGATACTTCTGAAATCCCACCGATCTATATTAAACTTACTGGCTGTGGGCACAATAAGCAAATAAACTCCATCAAGAACTGCCTCAACGGGTTGAGTATAAAGGTTTTGCCATGGAATCTGTAGGTTAAGTTGACCTACAAACACAAAAGAAAAAGGTTGAGGTATACAGCTAAATAGTTGACTGGGAAAAAAAAGATGGGAACGATAATCGACATTAACCACAAAATCTCTGAACAATTACTATATTGAACAGAAAAAACAGTGCATCTGAGGCATATGTCCTTTGGGTTATTTGTTTTACACAGTACACAAATGAACATGAGGCAAGTTTTTCCATGAGCAGAACTATTAAGTTTATAGGTCCTCTCCTCACTGCCTTGAATCATATTCCTTCTTCCTAACAGCCACCTCTGCCTCCTTGCAAATCCACTGCAACACCCTCATACACAAGAAAAGCATGTACAACTCATACGTCATCAGTCAGCTAAATACTTCCAAACCCACAATTTTTAAAACACAGATTCTTCTTTCTTTTTCTATGGAAGAGAGTCTTAAAGTAGTGTGTATGTTTTGTGAACACGGGGACCCTGAGGTTACAGGGTCTCTCCTTCTTCACACAAGTGCCAATTTTAATAAGCTATGAAATCAGTCACAGGAAAATATATACTTCCGGGGTAGATTTAAAGGAAACATAATGACTATAGACTTAGTTTGCTTTAAGAAACCACTAACTTCTACACAGCAATCAGCTTGCAATGAGAAAACTTTTCATATTACCAAGAACAGGGAAGGAGGATAGAAAGGGAAGTGGAAGACAAAATCAGTTGTGGAGTCTTGCTAAGACAAGGGATGAGATCCAGTCCTGCTCAGTTGCTCATCTTTGCTGTGTTGGGTTCTTTTCTCATTAATATTGAAGTGATTAGACAAGACTCCAGCATATTTTAACTTTACTATCTCAGGTCAAGAAAAGGAGTTTCTTCAAAAAGTTCTGTTCAGAAGAGACAAACTTCAGAGTGTACAAAACACATAAATCAAGAAAACTAGGAAAACTACTTGCTTAGGATGCCTAGAGCCACTTCCAAGGAAAAGTAATATCTTTAGTAACTCCCGCATGGGTAAACATAACTTACCAATGTAACTTACCAATATGTCCTGCTTTAACTTTAAATGGCACATCCAGCTGACTCTGAAAGAAAGTGTTTTAGAACATTTAAGCTCATTTCAGCAACTTGTGAAATGTTCCCATATAGGAAAAGAAGATGATGATAACCTTAACAACAAATTTACCTTTCAAGCATTGAAAAAAAAAACATTCAATATAATGGAACAAGGAAGTGTTTGGTTACTGATTTAGACTGTTAAGCCATGCTAGGCTAAACATGTTCCCAAAAGCAAGTTTCTAGCTTCATAAGCTATGTTAAAAAAAAAGGTCTTTCAGTATTGCTTTTGACCTAAATGCATTCTTCTAGCAATTGCTGAGAGTTTTGGTTCTGGGGAAGAAAAAAAAAAAAAAAAACCACCAATGAAGCCAGCATACATCTTCACCTTTAAATTTAATCTCAAATTAATTAGACAATCCACACAAATGCAAAGAAAACAAAACAGTAAGATTTCACTTAAAAGACAGTGTATCCTAAAATAAGAACAGAAAAAAGCTCATACAACCCAAAACATTGTTCGAGAATTGGTTTTGCAACAGGTTGGTTTTTTTTTATTTTCACTAACTTACCAGTGCATTTTCTTTTATTTCAAGATTCTTCAGTGCTACGGCTCCTAAAAGCAAAGAAGCCAATATGTAAAACTACAATAAGCAAAGTAGTAGTGGTGCACACTAAACATCCCGAAGTCTGAGTCAGTGGTCCCTGATCTGTGGTTCTTCAACACTTTGCTGTGGAAGATATCTACAACCTACACCTCAAATATCCATGAAAGATGATTAAGAACACAGTGTTCATTCATGATACAAAATAGTACCTGAGATTTTCTCACGGAGCTTGCATGTCCATGGAAAAGAACCTAAGATTCCTCAAAGTAAAAATGTTGGAAGTTACTGTCACATTTGTTAAGGACCCATTTTGAAATTAAGTTTGCTTCTTTTTCTTCGACCATCTGCTTCCTATGCTTGTGGAAATCTAGCAACATTAAATTTAGAGTGAATTTTTAGCCCTCAAAAGATCTTACACTTGCAAGTTATATTTATAGGCTTATAAAAAGTTCACAGGAAGCATTTCAGCAAATCTATTTTTTAAATGTCTTAAGTCAACTATGAATTCAGTACCCTGTAAACATAGAAAATTTGAATTGCAAGATCTGTTTTTACAACATACTTGACACGAGACACTTGCCGTAACAAAGGAACACTGGAAGGGACCAGGAAACTCGTAACTTAAAAACATGCACATAGTCCGAAGCAACGCCTTCTGCAAATTCTACAAGAGGATGGAACATCTGCAATGGTTACCTTCAATTAGTTGTATAGTGTTAACACATGCACATGGAACAGACATCTGATACAGCTGAGCAGGGATATAAATGAGATTCTGGAAACCAGAAGCAGATTACAGGCCTGGAAAGGAATACAACTTGAGACTGCAAATGAGGATTTGATTGACCCAATAATGTTTTCCTTTTGGGGACACAAGTTAGAGATGGCCAAACATATTGTGATACAGGAGCTCCAACTGCAAGAAATATTCTTGCAGTTATACAGTGCAGATGGCATTAGACTACTGTTCAAAGTACCTCCAATTTTGGGAAATTAGACCCTAATCTCAAAAATGCATTCATTAGAACAGTTGGTTCAAGTTGTTGAACTGCTGTGGAAGAGCTGATCAGGTAAACTAATCCATCCATCTTGCACTACTCGCAAAATACCATGAAGTTTTCAATGACCTAATTTATTCATCGCAACAATCTATTATCACTTCCCAGTAGAATTCTATACATCTGACATGTGCCACTATCAGTGTCTCCAGAGAAATACTACATGCAGAAGGATGCTTTTTGAGAGCTGGTGGTTCTGCTTTTAAGCCTTACAATACACATATATTGGCAGGGACATTGGAAAAGGGGAAAAAAAAAAAAAAAAATCAAAGAAAGCATTCCCAGAAGTAGTCTATAACTACTCTAACTATAACTAGTCTACATAGTCTTTGTAGGTAATAACAAGGTTTTTACATACCACTGGGTTTAATTCTACTCTAAATTTATTACCTGATAAAGCTGACCCTGCCTAGACCATTTTAACACTCATTAGAGAAAGTTTCATACATATGAAATTCTCATATTTATATGAGAAACACACCAGAAAAAAAAGGAGGGGAGGGGGGTGAAATACTTTGCTTCTCCAAGAAGACATCACTAATTGTAATTGTATTCATGGCAAGTAATTCTAATAGTATCCAGAGCAAAGCTTCAGGTTTGTAACTAAGTTACCATGCATGACATGCAATTTTTGCCCATCAGTTGAGCTATGATAAAAATGTTCACAGGCAAAGTCTAAGATTACGGGACACATGAAGCAGTTTAACTGGGTTTCATTTCTTCACTTTCACTGTCGGCTAAGTAAACATTACCTCTCATTTATCAAGGGCTTGGCACCTGCCACATTTCAGCTGAGGGACAGTAACTTAAGCTGCAATAATTTGGCAGCCCTAGTGCTTCTAAAAACAAGGTACTGCAAAGTGAGCAAGGATTATTATCTCAAGCACTTCCAAACAATATTTCGTGATGAAGAACTACATCTCATTCTACCTGAGCATGTCGTAATGGCAGCGAATAAACATGGTATTGATACTGTTTCAACCAAGAAGGCTTTGAAATGCTGGGATTGGTAAGTGGGGTAAATAATTCTTCACCATTTTTCCGATACTTAAGATCTTACAATTAATAAGTTTAAAGGTTTTAGTTAAAATCATTAGAAGAGATAGAAATCAGTAAAATTTCAATCATCCCAATTTTAGTATAAAATTACGGATGCACATTCACTAAAATATCACCGTTTACTTACGAAAACCTTGACTGAGGGTCTGACCACGCTGAACGGACTATCAAAGCACACAAAAGGTTACTACTGAAGCACTATGTTTTTTATATTTATGAAACCTTTCTGTTTCCTACACTCGAGAGAGAGTGCAAGAAAGAGACTGACTAAACATTCCTGCAAGTAAACACGAGCTATTTCCAAAGTTACCATACCTCAGCTGGCAATCAATTCTAACGCAATTCAAAATGCAATAACTGACCATGTCAGTATTGTCTTTCATTGCCAAAATTTAGTCTCTATCACACTCGGCTGTTTCACTTGCAATGAAACATAGCTCCAAGTACAACTGCACTGAATCTTGACTGTTCTGCTGGGCGGGGGGAGGCGGGGGAAGCCCTTGCAAACAGAAGCAGGAAAATCAGGGAACAAGGGCCTGTTACAGGACATAACACAGCTACTGAATTTTACTGTCTTGGAGCACTGCCAATGGATTTTAATTGCAAGAATTTCAAAATACATCAAGATTTGGTTGTTTGGTTTTGTTGGGGTTTTGGGGAGGTTTTTTCCTCTGTTGGGTGCAATTGGATGTTTCATTGATTTGATGACAGAAATGCATCCAGATAAAAACCCATTTGATGGGTTAAAAATTTCCCAACTAAGCAACCTTGAAAACTATATATACAAGTAGTTGGAGTTGTATAAATATAGAGGGTTAAATATGCAGTCTAACAGCCAAGACAATAATAAAACCCAGAGCATTTATAAATACCTATAGCACAGTCCAGGATTTATTTAGTCTGTATTATAAAGCAAACTCTTAGCTTTACTGATCTCTGGACATTGTAAATAATTCAACAAAATCAGACGTTTGTCAAAATTCTGGAATAAATAGGCTTATAGTTTTAATTTTAGATACTCAGAATAACTTCATGAATCGGAGTGCATGAACCAACATCTACTACCAAGGATTTAGCTTGCAAAAAGAGATTTAGAAAGTAAAATAACACTCGGTAAACCATTTCACCAAAGAGGCCTAACTGAAATTTTGTTATGGATGTCAACAGAAGTTAAAGTGAGGCAAGAAAAGTAATCCACATAAAAATCCAGCAGATTTAACCTGTGTATTAATCACATCTCTGCTGTCTTGTAAATACGAACGGGGAGGAAAGGGTGGGGGCAGGGAAGGCGGATGAGCGAGAGAGAGATATGAAAGACGATAGGCATCAGAAACTGAAAATACCTCAGCTGGCATATGACCAGTACCCAACACTCCTGCTCACATATTTTAACAGAATTTCTGCTTTTTAGAAACAGCATTGTCAGCTTGTGAACCTCTTTGATCACTTTATACAAACTGCTGCCTTTGCAAGTCATTTCCCACTTGTATCCGTGCTGTTAATTCTTCCTGTTTAAGCATACCTTCTGGAGACAAGCTGCAAGTCTTTGAGGATCAGAGTGTGTGCCAAATACCTCCTCTGTTGACATCTATTGTAAAATAGGTCATGAAAGGCAGCAGAAACTACCAGATATTCTCCATCCGTCAGTCCATTCAAATTACTAATGTGTAAGGGGAGGATTGCACCTGCTATACCCTTGCACCTGTTATACCTGGACAAGGCAAGGTATGCAAAAGTGGTCGTCTTCTATTATAATAACAGGTGTAGCAGGGAAAAAAAGTAAAAACTGCTGGTGTGCTCACAGCTTTGTGTCAATTATCTGCCTACATCATCCTACTAAGGTAGCTGCCCCAATAAGAGACACCAGCTATTAAAATAACAAGTTGTGTTAAGTAAGATATGCTTGAGACATTACCTAATAAGTAGGTGTGCCGAGTCAACAGAGAATTAAGTATTTTAAAGGGCAGTACAGAGGGTCTGACCAAGACACTAAATGAAAATTTACTTAGACTCAAGTGAAAAGAAAATAGTGACAACATGGACTTTGGTGAAAAAATGGTTTGGTCTCACAGTGTTTGGAAACCTCAGTGATACTTCACTTTTTCTCAAAGATAACTGTCAACACCTCACATTGCTTCAACCATTTCTTCAGCTATTGAACTGTAACTTTATTAGGTCTAGAGCATTCAAAAATATCTAACTTATCTAAATACTTATCTAACCTGTTTATCTAAGCAAAGTACTTACACATTTGTTAACACAGCTCATTGAAACTGCCTTTTTAAGTGAAGATCAGCACAAGAAGAGGTACAAAACACTGTCCTTCCCAGCACCAGCCATCCAATAGCTTTCCTTGATGGCTGCCTAACACAGTAGCTTTTTATTCTGCTTCTTACGGAATATGATTTCCTCCCCCGTTACATTCTTTCCTGAGCCTTAGCCTTTCCAATATTGGCCTTACATGTTCAAATTGCCTTTTTTACATGTATAAGTTGTTCTACATTCTCCTTTCTGCCTTGCCTTTTATATTTCAGGTCATTCAGTTCTTGCAGCTCTCTCAGCCATGAGTCTCCTTCCAGACATCACATCTTTATTATTAAGACAGTCTGCATTTTTACCCTTCAATCTGAGGGTCTTTTTAACGAGAAAAAAAAAATTAAAACATTTCTGTAGTTATTATGTGTTCACGTATGTTGTTTGGAGCAGTGTCATCACACAACTCTACTACACAGACTGAATCTGGATAGCTGTAACATGGCATGTGGCATTCTCTCATTATGCAAAACAGAAATGAATGTTAAGCATGTTCATTAAAAAGTCATTAATAAAGCTCCCAAATCTACAGAAGCTGAAACTATATCAAGTTAGTTTTTATACATATATCCAGTCTACCAACAGGTTACAAGTCTTAATCTAAACAGGCTAGTGATAAAATATCAGAAGGACATAACTTGTTCCCTACAGCATCTAAAAAAACTCCCTTGGGTATTTAATCATTCAGAGGTGAAAAAAATATATCTTTTTTAAAATTTGAGATACAGATATATAGCATCCGTGCAGTGCTATAACATCCAAAAAGCACTGGCCATTTGTTATAGGGAGAAAAACTTTCCTTTTTAATCGCTACTAAAACACTGAATGGATTTAGGGCAATTTAATTTCAAGACTACATGATTTATGAGAGAAAAACTAATTTTATTCCAGTACAAGGGCACTGTTACTGAGGAAAAAGAAATTTAATTTAAAGAAAAAATATACTAAAGCCTCTAAAATATTAAAAATACTTGAAAGGGAAATAAATAGAAATAGAAAAATCCTGAAATCAAGTTCCACGTATGTGAAAAAATGTAACAGCTGAGTATCAAAACTTCAAAGTAAAAATTAGCAAGATCTATTTAGTTTTTTTTAAAAAGTGAGAGAGCTGATGTGTTGTTCTATCAGTTGCCTCATAGAAGCATAAGCTGCCAAAAGTAACCACCAAGTATCCACAGAGCTGGAAAAATAAGCTTTTACCTTTTTGTAATGTATCAACATTGCCCAAAACATTTACAGAATGTTCCATATTTTACATTAAATATTTTGCTTGCCCTCCCCAAAAGGGAAAGGAGAAACTATGATAACTGAAGAATTTAAGTACACAAATCAAACAATTAGTTTGACACACTTTTGCTGAAAGATGCAGTAACTCAATCCTTTCAAGTAAGACACACCTAATCTGTAAGAAGTATGCTATATTGGGCCTTACTGCTACAGATCAAGGAGTACTACTTTCTCTCCAGCAGTTATGCATGCTGTGGCAGTGTTAAGACTCCATACAGAGAATGAACTTTGCAAAGATCCTACAAATGCCTTGACTAACTGAAGGAAAATTACTGCAGAAATGAAACCAAATGAGGACGCCATTTCAGAAAACAGAAGCATGAAACAAAAACATCCAAGATGCAGAAAACTCCAGGAGAAGCTTCCAAAACCTGATTCATATATATGAGTACCTAAGAATGGAATTGTAAGTAGAGAATACCTCGAGGATGCTTCACACCTGCAGACGTACGAACGCACACGTGAAAAAAACCCTGCACCTCTGTTTTTGCTTTTCCTGATGCTGCAGACACCTGGAATGCACATTCAAAACCGGGCCAGGAGTGGTCACTGCACACGCATCTATTAATTGTAGGTGTCTTCCTCTTCTTCTGCTACCTTACTTTGCCCAGACATAGTGGAAAGAGAGACCTTTGTTGCTGTTTTCTCGTTTCATACATTACTATGTACGACAGAGCACATTCAAACAGAATACTTTCCTCCCTTCGGAACCGGCATGCTCATTTATTTCCATAGACCATTGCTTTCCTTGCCTAGCACAGCTGGTCACAGCCACTGCAAACACCTAAGACAGTCTCTATTTCTGATTCTTCAACGCTAAAAATGACAAACATGCTAGACCTACAGATGACAGCACCAAAACGAAATGGCACGTCACTGCTGTTTGCAGAGAGGCTCCTCACCTCCACCAGCACACCGCTGACACTGAAACGCTACCAAAACCCCACGCGTTTATTTTCAGTTTCTTATTTCCGGGCAGGTAAGAAGCCTGTGCGTCAGCCAGTCTGTCCGTCAGCCAGTCGTCTGTCCGTCAGCCAGCCAGCCCGGTTTCGCGTTCGCTCACAGCCGGGTCAGGCTCCCGGCCCCCCGCCGGCGGCGGCTCCGGCGGCCCCCCCCAAACTTCCCGCGAACGCCACAAGCACCGCGCGGATCGCGACACCCCGAGCCCCCCCGCCGCGGTACGGGCCCAGCCAGGAGCAGACACCAAGGGCAGCTCCACACAGGAAAATAAGAGCCCAGCGGACATTCGCACGCCTCCAGCACTTCGGCCGGGTTTCTCCCTCCCTCGTTTTGCAGCTGCTCCTGGCCCCGCCGCCGCCTCCCGCCCCGCCGCCCCCCGCTGCCGCAACCGGCTGCTCCACGCCCCCCGCGGACACCTCCTCGCCCGCCCCCACCACTATTTTTAAGCTGCCGGGCTGCCGGGCAGGTGGAGCGGCGGCAGCGCTGCCGGGCAGGGAGCCCAGCGCGGCGGCGGGCGCGGCACCGCCCGGCCCAGCCCGGCCCGGCCCGGCCGGGCGCCGGGCCGACACCGCCCCGGCCTCCTCCCTTGCGCGGGCGGCAGGGCGGCCCCGAGCCCGGCCGGGCGGGAAGGGCCGCGGGGGTGCTGAGGGCGGCGGCGGGCGGGCGGGCGGCTCCCCATCGCGGCCGGGCCGGGCGGCGCGTCCCGTCCCCGCGCGGCGCGGCAGCCCCGTACCTCCCCAGATGCCCAGCTTCAGCTGGGAGCTGTCCAGGTTCACCACGTAGTCGCCGAGGAAACGGTTCAGGACGTCCACGACCAGCGACTCAAACACCATCCTGCCCCGGTGGCGGCGGCGGCGGCAGCAGCAGCAGCACCGCCGCCGCTCCGGCTCCTGCCCGGCCGCGGCCCCGCCCCGCCCTCCGCCACACAGGCTGCGGCGCCCCGCCCCGCCCGGCCCCGCGGCACGAGGGGGCGGGCCCCGCCCCGCCCACCTCCCGCCAGGCAGCGCAACGCGCCCCCCTCCCCCCCCGCCCCGGCGCGACGCGCACGCGCCCTGGGCCGCTTCCCGCGCGCAGGCGCGGTAGCTCGGCGGCGGGCGCGGGGCGGGCGGGGCGCGGTTTGGCTGGGGCTACGGCAGCCGGCGGGGGCCGCGGCGCGGCGGGGCGGGGCGGGGCGGGTGACGCAGCTCTGCCCGGGGGTCGCTGCGTGCGACTGCTGAGGGAAGTACGAGGGCTTCACACCGGCCCGCCGCTGTTGTTTGCTTTTAAGATATCAAGCAGCTTGTCCTAGGCGTCTAAGTGTGGTCGCCATTACCATTTTTTGAAGACTGTTTTTCCCCAGGCTAGGCAAATAGAGAAATTATTTCATCTCAGCTATTTGGAAGTGGCTGAACTATTATTAGCACAATGACTCAAACAAGTTGAATTTAAGGTACGTCTCCAAAGAGCTTGACTCTCGTGCTGTTCGCTGGCATGGGGATCTGCTGAATCAAACTGAAAAATCTGGGTCACGGTTGCCCCGAGGGAGCAAGCGCTGAGGCCTCCCGCCCACCGAAGGGTTGCGCTCTGCCCAACAGCCACAACGCGTTTCTTCGGTGATGGCGGGAAGAATGCCATTATCCTCCAGCTTGTTCCTGGAACTGCAACAATTAGGTTTGAAATTCAGTTAAAATGTTTCATTGATAAGCAAACCCCTGGGGTTTTACAGCGTGAGGTATTAGGTTTGCATGGCAAGTCTGAGGGGATGGAGGGCGGCCCCTGTGAGGAGAGACTGGGGGTTGCCCTGTGCCGGACACGGCTGGTTCCAGCTGGCTCCAACAGGCCCACCGCAGGGCACGGCTGGGCCCCTCAACAGGGCTCGTGGCACCTCTGTGACAACGTATTTAAGAAAGGGCAAAAAATGCTGCACGGCAGCCGTGAGAGAATTCAGAAGAACGTGGGAGAAACAGCCCTGCAGACACCCAGGTCAGTGGAGAAGGAGGGGGAGGAGGTGCTCCGGGTGCTGGAGCAGAGGTTCCCCTGCAGCCCCTGGTAAAGACCATGGTGGAGCAGGTTGTACCCCTGCAGTCCGTGGAGGTCCAAGGTGGAGCGGATAACTACCTGCAGCCCATGGAGGACCCCACGCCAGACCAGGTGGACGTGCCCTGGGGGAAGCTGCAGCCGGTGGAGGGCCCACACCAGAGCAGGTTTTCTGGCAGGAGCTGCGGCCCATGGGGGACCCACGGTGGAGCAGTCTGTCTTCCTTTCTGTCAGTGTCACTGAACCTTTGTGTCTAACATGCTAAATGAAACCATTTTAATTAGAATGTCTTTCTTACTCACTGAGGGGATAGGAATGGGAAGACAGCCAGAGATGATACACTGTTTCATCCCTTCCTGTAGTAATAAAAGAATGCAGCCTACCACTGCTCCCGGCCTTTCCTTTCACTGTGGTCTGTATTTACCTACTTACCCACAGTCTACCACATCAGCAATGCTTTACCTCCCCACAGCATGCAGAATTTACTCGTGTACAAAGAATTAGTTTGGTTTAAGGAAGCACATTTTATCAGGGACATAATTGTGGTTGTTCTTTGTTTGCTAACACAAGGAAATGGAGAGAGAGAGTGAGACTGAAGAAGGATAACAGACAATGAAAAAACGTACCATCTTATTGACACTTAGGTTCCTCTGAAGTTTATTGTGTATTGTTTGAAGAAATTACAACCTCCGCATTTCCAGTTCTTGAGTTGAGTGTTTTTTTCTGTTGAGAGACAGCAGTAACGTAAAAATAGACACTACATTAGAAAGAGATAATTTAGACAAATAAAACCCAAAACGTGATCGGCAGCTTGTGTACATTAAATGTAACTGTGTCCATGCACTAATACACATACATGGGAACATTTATGCAGCAGGCTTTCTATAAATTTCTTACACAAAGGCAAACATATTTCTTATAAGCTGTCTCTAGAGAAATGTATGAACACAGGGCTTCTCTTATTTTGTGACTAAATCACATATCTTCCTATTTAGTTGTGAAAAAGCTAGCTGTTAAATCCATTTACATCTACTCCTGTCCACTTACTCTTCCAAAGTTGGGCTCTGGCAGCATGCATCTTCGGGATTCTCTTCTACCAGTCAGTTTTTCAAATTAACTTTCTTTTTTTAAGTCTGCAGCTCCTTAGGGTGTAGGTAAAGCTTCTATGTCTTATTCAAATATTCTACAGAAGGCATTCTTAAGTCAGGGGAACAGAAGTGTCCTAGGTTAAGTAGCATTCATATTGCTTAGGATACGATTTTCATTTTCTTACTGAAAAAAACCTTTTTTTGTATGATGGATCTTTCCACTGCACAAAATATGGGTGAATCTTCCACAGCAGTCAGCTGGGCTTGAAGCTCTCCACCTGAAAAAACTGCTTACTGTTGATGAACTGCTAGGCCTAGTGTAGGTGACCATGGATAAGCATGTGATTTCTATTAGCGACTCTTGCACAGTTAGAAATTCATAACATTTGCAGACTTACCAAGGCAAGGGGGTTCAGTCCGTCTTTTTCCCTCATCCCTCTTCATGTCCCACAGCTCACTAGCACCAGGAGGTGCAGTGTGATTTCAAGCCTAGTTGGAGCAGTAGCTGAGAAGGAACAGGGTACATCCATCAGTGGAGTGTCTGCGGAGCACCTGCCAAGTCACATGAACCAAAATTTCTCCCTGGGATTTCCATGAGATTTGAGAACTCTGTCTACATACATGACAGTCACAGCCACCTGGACAGCAGTTTTTCCACTTGAACTGGAGTTCTGTGTGTTCCTGCAGTCCCCATAGAAATCCATTAATAATCTCCGTGTTTTTCCCAATTTTATAATCAAAGGTACCTTTGCAAGATACTTTGAAGGCACTTCACACCCATAACAAAACTGTTTAAAATCTGGCTGAGTATTAGCAACCAGGTTTCTGGGCTTCCTGCTCATACCATTTCTTCAAGCTGAGCCTGGAGGCCACAGTCTTCTCTGTGCCAACGGGGGATCCCATGTCAGCTTACTGCTGACATCTGTGTGAACAGAACACTGCTCAGATTTCTACTGAAGTGACTCAGCATCTCACAGGTCTGCCAGGATGGCAGGTCATCTTCAGGGTACAGTGCTGTCCTCCGCTACAGGACAACCACTGGCAGCCCTCTCAGTCACATATTAAGAGTTCAGGCGAGTAAACTTGCTCGTAGAAAAAAATGTAAAAGATGTTTCTGGGTTTTTTAATTCTCCTCAAAAACTTCTAATTTCCAAGGTCTAATGAAGTTACATAACTTTAGGCATACTGCCACGATTCCTTGTATTTTCATGTTCATAAATATGAAAATTCTTATCCTTGTTTCTTCCATGTTGCAGATAGTGCTTTCAAAGTGGCTTTGGCTCAAAGAAGCATGAAGGGTGGTGAATAAAACACGATGGACTATGAACCTCATTTAGTGTGTCCTTAAAACCAGAATCCTGTCAGTCTTACAGGGATGTGAAAATTCATGAATTGTTTTAGAATGCACTCGTAACTGCAGTAAAACCACACATCACCAGGATGCCTTATTTCTAAATCTTTCAGAGCCACATGGGTTTGAATCTCCTTCAGAATCGGCTGAATCATGGTGCAACGTTTGCTCTACTTACACGACCTTTTCCTCAGGACAAGGTGAAATATGTGCAAGTCCTAAACTACTTCAGTTATACATGCAGCAATGTAGTAACTGCTGAAAAGTGTAGTAATCTTACTCAGTAGGTCTACAGTACTGAGCCTAAACTGCTTAAACTCTTTGAAACTCAGATGCAAAACCATGCCTGAATTTTCCATCTGATCATGGTATGCAATAAAAACTCCAAGGTCTGCGTATCGAGAAAACATTTTAGCTTGATTTTAAAGCCTGTTCCTGCAGTTCTAGGAACAAACTAGACAGTAATTCTATTCTTCCTGCCATCATCAAAGAAATGCATTCAGCGGTTTGGCAAAACAGAAACTTTAAAAGTCCAGTAGGCTTCTGAAAACGTTCTCTGAGAAGACTCGGATTCTTTTTCAGCAGATTCCTAGCAGTGCAAACTGTGGCTGTTCCCTTGCTAGATGTGAACCGCTCTCCCTTGCTGATGTCTGCTGGCAGGAATTATCAGTTGCTCACATCAATACCATCCAGTGTGTATTTTTTGGTGCCTAAGTAGCTACAAATTCTGGCCCTATATGTTAATGGTTAACAGAAAGAGACCACAAAGTAGAAGGTTCCTGCCTTAATTGAAGAGGTGCCGTATGGCAAAAGCAGAGAAATTAATATCTTCATCTGTGATACCAAGGATGCTAATTAAGCCCAAGTATATTACATCCACACTTTGTCTCTCTTTTACTGTAAGTGCATACAAATAAGAGAGTACCTGTGCAGAGGATTTAGGTGGACAGTCATCCCAACTGGAAGAGTAAGAACAATATTTAATTGTTTGCACTGGCAGGTCTCCTATACTTGTATTAGCAAGCAAGTACCTCATGCTTTCTGCTTCACCTACTGCCATTTTGTGTAAGATTGGTAACGAATCTCATAGAGATTTGACAATGTAACCTGGATGTATATTTTTATGTTGCATACAACATGAAAACATGTTTCTAAATCAGATTTATGACTGCGATATTTGAACTAATAATACATGGCTGTAATTATTTCTATTTCAAATGTTATTTTTAAAAATAACGTCTGAAGTACTTAAGTTCCTCACTCGTCATTATTCTCTCTGACAGTATTACCCTATTACAGCTAACTTGCAATCCTTGTCTTGTAATTTCAGTGTCACAAAAAAGCTGCAGTAGGTGCATCAGTTAAAACACTGAGACTCAGTTAATTCCAAGAAGGGCACAACTCTTTTTGCCTAAGACTGTGTAGATCCTTTATTAAGAACTTTAATTTTAAATGACAAAGGTTTAGATCTCTTTTCGTCATCCCATGAAAAAAGAAATCCTCCTTGAAATGAAGAATTTCGCTGTTTTTAATACCTGCACGTCACTGCTTTTGGAATTTCCCTGGGACCAGGGACATGACTACACTACAGTTAACATTTTTTTGCTTTTAATGACTTATCATAAACGTCCTTAACTACAATGACATGCAGCCTAAGATTTGCATTACTTGAATTATATTCAGCAGCTAGCCCCAGCAGGCCTCTTTTGTCAAGCTGCACTGTATTCTCTCTTTGCAGTACTTTATTACACTGGATGAAATTGAGACATAATGCAGGAGCAGAAAGCAGCATAGGGCAAGAACCTGTAGATTTTATCAGATACTCAGGATTGTTGTCTGGAGACAAGCATTTTTTCTGTAGAAGACATAGATTTGTGTCACAAAGTCTTGGTGGATGTTGTTTTGGAAGTACTACTTAGAAAGGTGTTGGGACTGACAAATTAAACCAGTGAGGATCTCGAAGCTGTCTTCATCATAAATGGGGAACATCATGACCTTTTTCTGTCATAATGGGCAGTACTTTCTTGTAAGCATATACTGTAGCTGTTACATGTTTCATGTGAACTTAGTGGTAGTGTCTGCAAATGGTTGTTTAAAACAGGTTTCATATAGATTTGCTTTGAAGTTTCTACTTTTTGTGTATTTACATTAATTGTAAAATCTATGTGGAAGAAAGATTCCTTTCCTGTATGCAGATGTCCCAGGAATTCAAAAATACTATGTTCTGACAATTGCTGTGCACTTTATCCATGTGATTCAGCAAGAGCTTTGCTATTTAGGCTGATGTTTTACCTACTTCTGGTTTTATTTTGGTAGTTTGATAATTGAACAATATTGTTATCATTATTATTATTATTGATTATGCTTTTTGTTTCAGAATCAAGAAGTGAGACTTTTGAAAAATAATCTTGTATTGGGTTTGCATGGCAGGGTTTGGGTAGCGGGGGAGCTAGAGGGGTGGCTTCTGTGAGAAGCTGCTAGAAGCTTCCCCTATGTCCAATACAGCCAGTGCCAGCTGGCTCCAAGATGGACCCGCTGCTGGCCAAGGCCAAGCCCTTCAGCGACGGTGGAAGTGCCTCTCTGATAATGTACTTAAGAAGGGGAAAAACTGCTGCATAACAGCAGCTGGGAGAGAGGAGTGAGAATACGTGAGAGGAACAACTCTGCAGACACCCAGGTCAGTGAAGAAGGAGGGGGAGGAGGTGCTCCAGGTGCCGGAGCAGAGATTCCCCTGCAGCCCGTGGTGAAGCCCATGGTGAGGCAGGCTGTCCCCCTGCAGCCCATGGAGGTTCACGGTGGAGCAGATACCCACCTGCAGCCTGTGGAGGACCCCACACCGGAGCAGGTGGATGCCTGAAGGAGACTGTGACCCCATGGGAAGCCTGAGCTGGAGCAAGCTCCTGGCAGGACCTGTAGACCTGTGGAGAGAGGAGCCCAGGCTGGAGCAGGTTTGCTGGCAGGGCTTGTGACTCCATGGGGGATCCACACTGGAGCAGTTTGTGAAGAACTGAAGCCCGTGGGAAGGACTTACGTTGGAGAAGTTCATGGAGGACTGTCTCCTGTGGGTGGGACCCCACACTGGAGCAGGGGAAGAGTGTGAGGAGTCCTCCCCCTGAGGAGCAAGGAGCAGCAGAGACAAACTGTGATGAACTGACTGCAACCCCCATTCCCCATCCCCCTGCGCCCCTCGGGGGGAGGAGGCAGAGAAATAAGGAGTAAAGTTAAGCCTGGGAAGAAGGGAGGGGTGGGGGGAAGGTGTTTTAAGATTTAGTTTTTATTTTCTCATTACCTTATTCTCATTTGACTGGTAGTAAGTTAAGCTAATTTCCCCAAGTCGAGCCTGTTTTGCCCGTGACGGTAACTGGTGAGTAATATCTCTCTGCCCTTATCTTGACCCACAAGCCTTTTGTTATATCTTCTCTCCCCTGTCCAGCTGAGGAGGGGAGTGATAGAGTGTCTTTGGTGGGCACCTGACATCCAGCCAGGGTCAACCCACCACAAGTGTTTTTTTTAAGGAACACAGGATATTTCTGTAGAGGTTAGATATATTGGCCAGGTTCTTACAGCATTCCTTGGTCTTGATAGTTTTGGAGGAATAAAGATTTGGGAATCTTTTCTAGAGTCAAGACATTTCTTGGCAATTTGGAGTTTCTTTCTTGTGAACTACCATCTTTGTTAGTTGAAATTCTTTGGTTTTCACCAGATGGGCTTATTGCAGTCTTTTCATGATTTATTTTCATCAGCATAAATATTTGAAGGATTATCTGCATTGATAGGAACCTGTTTTGAAATGGTCTAAGGAAAACAAGAGAAACAGTTATGAAAAATCAGGAGAAACAATGACTATTTAAAAGCTCTATTTTTTTATTTCCATTGGGGTATTTAAAGCAGATTGCATGAATAAAAAACCTAGCACATAATGTATGGTCAGCAGAAAATATGCTAAATGGGATTGTAGTCTAACATAGCAGTAGACAAAAGAGGTTTTTCCAATATATTTGGCATATTGGCAGATCTTCTAGTTGATTAAAAGAACGGATGAAGTACTATACTTAACATTATATGTACTTTCTTTATACTTCATATAAATAAATCTAATTTACACCAGATTTCAGAATTTGCATTTCATTTTCAGTTTAGTAAATCACTTACAAGCAATGAAAAGCAACATGACATAGAAAGAAAATTAAAATTGGAAATTCTATGTTTGCATGTACAAAGTAATACACATTTGTCTTACCATCTGGAAATACTGATGTGGCACTGTTGGCAGGATAAATTTAAATCTGACACTGAGTATATTTTATTATATGTCATTGTCTTTTTCTTGACTCATGAAAGTGCTTGCCAGGTGACACAGCGCATCAAAAACAGAGCCCTGATTTCAATCAAAACCAATAGACTGGACCGAGAAATTATTGTTGATGGAAAAATTTAATCTTAGTAAAAGGGCACCATCTTCCCTTTAAGCAGAATATGAAGTGAAGTGGATTCCTTACGTTTCTAGTAGGCCAGGGTCTGCTTTGTTTTGGACAGGGGTATTAGGATTAAACCCACATATACTTCCTGCAACTACAGGGTTTTTTATAAGCTATACACATGTAGTATGTCATTTGTATTGATAGTGGCATGAAAAGTAGATAAACACACAGTTGAAGATACGTTGCATGCTTAGCTAGATTGCCAATATTTGCTTATATCCTGCAGTACGGGATTTTGTGTTGTTTTTAAAATCAATATAGATTTGTGGAAATTAAAATGTCTTTTATTTCTCTCATTCTTAATGCCTACTATGTCGAAAAAGTTTAAAACCTTTCTTCATTTGACACAAGTTTTACTATTATATTGAAATGCCTTGAACTTAATCTTTAAATATTTTTATTTAAATGTAGTACCTACCCTACTATCTGGAAAAAAAAAAGTCTAGTTCAGGCAGTATTCATTACTTTTGTAGTTTATCTGTACTTCTCAGAGCAGACTTATAGCCAGGTTTCATAAGTGATGGAAGGAGAGATGTTTTTGTTTGAGGGAATTTTGTAGAATTTGTTGTAAATTAAGAATCTACAGAAAGTGGCTGGACCAAAAGCAAGCTTAGAGAAAAAGGTCTGAAAGGAGACTGAGACAATATGGAGAGGTCTTATAGCCATATACGCATTAAAAAAAAAAAAAAAGAAAAAAGAAAAAAAGCGCCATGCTGAGGTACACTTCCAAACGTATGGATTATGATTTCAGGCAGGCAAAAACCTTTGGCACATTTTTAATAACAGCAATAATTCTCTCTAACAAACAGGTTTAAAGCATTTACAGTTTAAAAATATATATCATGAAAGACCATTCATCCATCCAAAAAGTTCCCAGATAAAGGATCCCTTCTTTGTTTTGAACTGTTTGGGAGATAATTTACCCACCTTTGGTTCTTGCTCTACTACTTTTCTAGGTCTTTGATTACTGGGGCCGATCAAAACATTTTTTGCCCCTTTTAAGTATACAATTTCACTGAAGCCAAATGTTCTGTAGAAATACATAGTTAATGATAAGTTTTATCTGATGAAGTATTATCAGATAAACCAAAATTTTGAGTTGACAGAGGAAAGGGAAAGAGTGAATGGACTACTCGGCGTGAACACATATAGTATGACAATTGCTCCACTATTAAAGCACTTGAAACATTGAGACCTTTCATCCTTTGAGTTGTTAGACCCATTTCAAACCTATTCCTACTGTATTTCTACTATAACTCACAGGATTTTGGAGCTCTATCCTGACCCTTACTTTCCAGTGTAGATAAAATACGGGGAAAGGGTTACTCTGAAGAGTTCCAATAGAAAAAAAAAGAAACATGAAAAAAAAGGCAGCAACTTTAGCAACTCACCTTAAAAGTGGCACTTCCTGGACCATCACATGCACTCTGAGTTGGGTTCCCAAAGAGCCAAGTTTTGCGGTAGCATTTGTTTTTACTGTCTGTTTTTGGAAGAGCAGCATTAATGTCATTGTAAGTGATCCTCCCATCAGCAAAGTAAACAGAAGTGTTACCACTGATTCCAGTAGAAATGACATCAGGGCCCCAGTAGGGCAATTCTGAATGCTGAAAATATGAGTAACCTGTATTTGACATGACAAATTTACACAAGATAAACCAATGTTAATAAAATTAATCATAGGATACAGATGCCATTGACAGAACTGCTAAGGTACGCTACTTGCTATTTTGTATAACCCAGACCTCTTCTTGACACAAATGGCAGCTAGATATAACTTCCTTAATTTTAAGAAATCACTTCACAGAATTCATAGGCCATCCTCATCTTTTTCTTTACTCCTAGCCTCTGTGGGTTGAAGCACAGCTCCATTTGTTCAGCCATTGTACCAATGTACATTCCTACCATGCTGCAGAGACAAATACCCACAGTATGCTGCATGTCCTGCACAATGTGTGGCACTTACTTTGCTTCTATTTATATGTGCTATGTAATTGTTGAACATCTTATTTGTGTTTTAATTGAACACTAGCACTAGTCTTCAATGAAGCCTACACTTCTTATGCTGCATTCACACTTCTGTTGTGTTACTGAACCTCAGTCAGATAATACAGTTGTGCTATTTGTCATGGATGAGTGGTTAGGTTGCTTAAAGAATTACCGTCAAAGATATTTGCAAGAAGTGATTTAAAAGAAATCTATGAAAGCATGATTTAACAAAGTTCAATGGCAAGGTTCACTCTATCGCTTATTAAATGAATGGAATATATATAAAGAGAGAAAAAAAGGAAAATCAAGGTAGAAGTGAATTAGAATTATTTATACAGGGATTGAAAATACAATGGGGTAAAGGAGGCCCTCCCTTTGAGTCACGAGGTTCAGAATGGACCCCCTTGCTTTCTAAACTCCTTATCAGAGAAGAGTCTAGGTGCAGCTGGATCCAATCCTAGTCCCAGACTTGGTCAACAGTTTATGTCTGAAGATTATATACATCTAGCAGCAGTTTAAGGTTTATTCACAGTTAAAGAGAGAATCACAGGAATTTAGCAGCAATTAATCATTGGTTAATTTAGCATGTACAAAATGATTAAATAGGACTTATTACAATATTTAAATTGATTCACACACACACACAATATGCGTATAAAGGTACCTGTTAAAAATTCCCCTCAAGCTAAGTGAAATGCTCGCTTCAAATGATTGTCTCAATGGGCGAAGGTCAAGCCTCAAGGACTGAGGAGGGCCCCCCGAGTTCACCCCACATCCTGCCACCAGGCCTCTGAATTTTGCAAACTTAAGGGTTTGCAAACTCAGAAGGAGGGTGATACTGGACGCAGCCCGCTGCGGTCCAGGAGAGCTCAAAGGGTCTCACTTGGTACCGCTGTTTATAGGGTTGCAAGATGGTTGACTTTAGGCACCAGTAAATTTCCATCCTGGCCACAATCTGGGTCGGTAATTGCTGGAGTTCTCAGAAATTCCAGCAATGCTGGTATGATCCTCCCATACCGATCCACCCAAGTTACAATCTACAGTGATATGTTCCCCGGCTGCTAGGGCATGACTGATTATTCCTGCTCTCATTCCCCACCTTGACCATGCAAGAGTTCCTGACACTTAACCACCAAACTCATTGCACAAAGGCCAAGTCTTGATGAGAATTCCTGAGATTGTAAAGCAGTCCAGGAGAGGAGGGGGAAAATGCACCACCACACTATTGCAGCTGTACTGATGCAACACTGAAGGTTAGTAGTAGTAGTAGTAGTTAAATGGTAGTTTGTACGCTACATTTAACCTGTAAGACTATTTAGTCTGCTAAATGCATGTCTCTAGAGGGTTTTTTTTGGTGTGGGAAAAAGTAGGAAGGGAGACAAGAAAGCAAGCAAGCATGTGGTGTCAGATCTGAAGGTCAGTGTGTGGCTGAATATTTTTTCATCCATTTTAGTTGGCCAAACCAGAAATATGACTCCTTCTCATGAAGTATGCATTGTTGGGACTGTTTTTCAGCATCTGTATTTTTAAAATTCCCCTGTGTCATGGGTCAGCTGATAGGAATGTATTAAAACAAAAAATAGACCTTAGAAGGCAGGACTACATATTAAAAAAAAAAAAAAAAAAAAAAAAAAAGTGACAAAGCTCAAATGCTAATGAGAAGCCTTAACTATAATGGAACCTCTGGATACTGAACTTGGCACTTAGTGTATTTCCTCACAAGTCTGCAGGAATCACAGTGAATGTGCAATTTACCTAGTAATGCTAAGGACACTTAAGAGCTACAGCTGGAGAGCTGTCTTTGTTCAATGATGGAGATAGCACCATCTGGTGGGTATACGCGGCTTTCTCAGCATAGTATCGGACTGATGGGCTCATGCATTTTCTGGTAGTTTATATTCTACAAAGAATTAAAATTAACATGAATAATCTTAAGTTATTTTATGTCCCTTTTTAAAGTAAGTGCACAGGGCAAACCTAAATTCTCACAACACAAAGATAATTTCAGGTGGAACTGGCCTTTGGAAAGCACCCTGGGCAGCACAGCAACCATCTAGTAGCAAGTGGATGAGTTCTATATGGAAGTAGGTAGAGCAAGACCACGTGATCTTCCCATATTGTTAAATATCCTTAAGTACTATACGTAAAAGGCCAAGAGGAGAAGATAGAGCTTGTTGCCAAAGACAGTCTTGCAGGTTTTATCTCTGTCCACAGGGTAAGGAAGCCAATGTAGATGCTAAGAATAATTTCCAGAAGTCCTAGGGATTAAGGCCACATTTTTCTCCCCTTTTAAAAAGCCATTGATATTGTAATCTGTGGAGAGGCCCTGTAGACAGGCCCTGGCAAAAGAGTTCCTTAGGAGACCATTTGGATGTGGACTGTGACAATCACTGCTGTGATGGGTTGTCAACTTGCCCATCTCTGCTCAGTCCAGAGGGACTAGAGCTGTCATTGCTATGACTCACTTCCCAGTCTTTCTGCACTGTTACTCACTCTGCAGTTGTAAAGGAAGATACCTGGACTCCATGACTCAAATGGCAAATCTGAATCCAGAAGTTCTCCTGTATGAGCTTTTTTATAGGAAGAGGGTATATGGGCAATTGTACTCCAGTTAGAGGAGTGATGGACCGCTGTAGTTAAAACCCACGTGACACTAGAGCTCAATTAATTTTCAAACACCTAGCCCAGGTAGTCTAATTAAAGTCCATGGTTACTTTTATAATTATATGAGAAAAGCACTAGAGTAGAGTGCAACCTTATGCAAAAGCAGCTGATAACTTGTCACTGGTAACTGTTTAGGAGGTTTGAAGTCATCACTGGTGAGAAATAGAAGGGCCATGTGGGAAATATAGTGAAGAAACATAGAAAAGCAGATACTCGCCCACCTTCAAAGCATAATTTTGCATGTACATATTGTTTGACCTTTGTCCCTTGCTACTTGACACTGTAGATTAAACCACTTGCCCCCTGGGAAGCAATGCCTAAATTGGTGTTAGCCAGTTTAAGGTTGTCCTTTACTTTATGTACAGTGAATTTTCTATATCATTATAGTAAGCCATTAAGTATTGTTAGTGTGATTTTTCCTCTTGATTTGTGCCATTAAATATTTTAGGTATCAAAGTGAATATTCAGAATGATGAATTATTTTTTTTCTTATGAAATGATGAATAAAAAGTTGGTGACCCTGCTGGTTTAGATAATTTTTAAATTCTTTCTAATACTGTGTAGTCCTGAGTGTAGCAGATGATTTTGTGACAAATATAAATATACTGTTTCATTTATTTGATTGGTAGTAACAGTAGATTCATCAACATTCATGTGGATCTTTGAATCACCTCTTCTTTAAACTTTTCATGTATTGAACAATGATTATTTTTACTATTTTATATCTCTTACCCTCTTTTCTAATATTGCAACAATATTTCATCACATGGTCAACTAGGAACCTAAGTATTCTCTTGTAAGAGAATTTATCAAGAACTTTCAGGCTGTCTGAATAGTGGAAAACCCTATTATCCATTTATTCTCTGTTTTAAGTTTTCAAATAGATGCTTAAACTGTTCAAAGAACAGGCTAATGATTCATAACAAATATTTATAGGCTGCTTCGTTGTTTCTCCCTGATACTATGATGTAGAATTCTGTCTAGCAATTTCTTGACTTATTTTTCCTTGTACTGAATTGTGCTTATTTATCTACAAAACCCTGAACCCAAGGAATTTTTTCAGTGAGGAAAAAAAGTGTGTTATGAGGCCCAGAACTCAAATAATGGTCATCTGCTCGTGAAATTGTCTCTCTTCTCAGTTTTACTTCCACTGGCCAATCCTGTGTATTTGGATGAATACATCTCAAAAAAAAATGCCTAAAGCTTAGCTTGTCTTAGGTACCTGAAGTTGCTCCACTTGACTTTGTAAGTCTTAATCTACATGCCCTGATGCCTGTTGAAATCCTCCACAAGATGGCCATATATTATCTGGGGAAGCGTAGCAATTAAAAAGGACAGCTTAGGAATTGAACTGAAGTACTAGGGCATTAAATGCACATTGAGGTTTTACCATTTAAGTAGTCTGGCCAAAGTTAGGCAGCTTGCTCTAGGCAGCAAGCAAGGCAGGCTGCCTCCCATGCTTCAGAGCCTTCCCAGTGAAATGCATTTAAACCACCTCTACTTTAGGGAGTTTCCTACATCACAGCAGGGAAATCATAGCATTTTAAAGGCTTAGGCAACTGACTAACAGTAATTTTGTGAATTTCAGTGGCATTTAGTAGATTTATGCACATGTAGAGGAGGTTGCTTAACAGTCTCTGAGCACCAAGCCAAATTACATTTTCAAACTGAACAGGGCAGGTCTGAAGTGATCACCATGCTAAACAAAATGATACGTTCATGAATTGTGGTATGGCATCATGCATGCATTTTGGATTACCAGAGCATTAGCTTGGTCGTATGTCTAGGCTAATTAACCTCTTTTCCTAGAAATGAGGGTCGTAGTCCAATTCCAGAACTAACTTATTTGGAGTTAGCTTGCAGGCCCTTGTGCCGCTATTTTGTACTCAGGTGTCTTTTGGTGTTTTGAACCTCGGAATTTAAAGCCTTGTCTCCCATTTCATACCTCTGCTGAATTCTTATTGATTTGTGCCTCAGAAGTTGCTTTCGAATTCTCCCGATTTCCTCTCCCACTTCTGCTAGTACTGCATTAAGGTTGACTTTCAGTGTCAAAAAGCATAAAGGGCTCCCAGTGTCAAAAGGGCTTAAGACCAAAACCTATTTTAATCTTCTGGGTTTTTTTGTTGAAGCATCTGTTTTTTATACAAACATAAAATTTCTCTACAGCATAAAAATACAACATATAAGGTATCAGTAAGAATACACATATGCATCATATAGGACATTATATAGTAAAACGTAATATCTGTCACTGGTAACTTACCAGTGATAAAAATCTCTTCTTTTTAGTATATATAAAACATAATTCCATTATGAATATTTTGCCCTAATTCCTTTTTTTACATTGTCAAAACTCAATACGTCATGTATGCTTTTTGTAGACTTTCACCTGTGAGATATGAACATTGCTATGAAGTTGGGTAGTAGATTTTTTTAAAATGTAGTATTTCATTTTGTGGTTGTCCCAAAGGAGTATTTTGGGTTGAAGAGAAATATTTTCAAAATACATTTGTGGATTTTTATAAATCCAGAAGATGGCAGCAAGCATTGACTAGAATTTTGTACCACTAAACCACTTCACACCTTCAGAGCAAATCGATATCCTTTGTAATGCAAGCATTTGCTTTGAATGTGATGTGTAACAGAAAAGAGCTGATTTAAATTTGCATCAGTATCATTATTCTTGCACAGGGAAGTAAGAGGGCTAATCCATTTCAAACAAATTTATCCATTTGAAAAGACTAATGCTGTGAGGGGCTGTCAGTATGTGTATGCCAAACAAATAATGCAATGATCTGTCTAATACATTCCCTAATAATACAAAACCACATGTGTAATGATGTTTCTTCTGTGTACTGCCATTTCTGAAGCTTTCTGCAGCACATGTTCGGAAGACAGATGATATTTCTGAATAGGCACATCAACAGTTGAAAGTATTAATGGGGACAGAAGATACTTTATACGTTGATTCCAGGGTAGTTCAGAATGAGGGTAGTGCTTCCAAGGAGATTAGTGGGAAAACCTACAACTGAGGTCTAATTCTCCTCAGTCTGTCAGCCTGTTTCTAATTCTGCAGGGTGGATTGGAACCCAGCTTGGGACTTGAGCAATGAACTAGCAAGTAGATGTGCAGGAGGCTTAACACTTTGTTTCTGGATTTTGAGTATTGTATATAATGTCAATTTGTGGAAAGGTGGGAGTAAATGCAGACTATACTCTCTGCATATTTTTATTAGAATAGCACACTTGCCCTCAGCAACTGATTGGAATAATTTAAAATCCTTTCTGGAAATCACATAATGGGCCACACACTAAAGCTAACTTTGAGTAGGTAGCTCAAGAGATCTTGCTGAAGTTAAAGAGAGAAAAAGTGTCCCCTACATAATATAAATGACAGTGGATCAGAGAGGAGCTGGGAAAAATATAATGAACCTCACACATTATGAAAAAATAGTTTTGTGATATCAGCATCCTTCAAAGAGTTTACATTTAAAGAATTGTAGTGTAGCTATTTTGATGTAAGGTTTAAGTATCATCAGAAGTGACCTGGAAGCCACTCATGATTTTAAAAGCCTTCTGCATATTTTGCTTCAGCTGGGCCTTTATGAGCCTGAAGGATCTTAATTTATTTAGTTTGTCCTCAGACAAACCATCCCATAACTTTGATTACCCTCATTGTCTTGATTTTGTTTTTCTAGTTTATCTGTTCAAGATACAGGTGAGCCATGAGTTTTATAAAGTAGCATATTGATGTTTATTCAGTGACATAATGATGTTGTCTGGTATTCTTTTTATATTAAATTGTAACATTAGACTTGCTTATCTGTAGCTGCTGATAGTCCAGCAGTCATACAGTGAGGGAAAGAAATGAAAGAAAAATACAACAGTTGAACTGATACGCTTTTTGTGTTGCAACAGCATGTTCAGCAATCTGCTTTACTACATTCTAAGTAGAACAGCTGTGGAGCTTTTTATTTTTTCCTTCTGTCCAATGGGAAGAGTAGTGAAAAAAAGCGGACAAAACTTGTGAACGCCAAAGTGAAGTAAGTGGCCATAATAAATTTCCAGGAATTGAAAGAAAAAAGACCAGATTTGTTGGATTGTTTTGTGTAAAAAAGATTCTGTGTTGCACTGATCAGGGGAATGTTCGTAAGAATGTTGTTCAGGAATCTGAATGCCATCCAGCTAGTAGAAGAACAGAACAAGAAATTAGTGCTTTGAAAAGTGCAAATGTCCAAGTGTCTTAAATGAAAGTATCACACATCAATACTATAAGATTGAACAGCAAAGAAAATGAATTGTTACAGCTACCTGTCTACTGGTCATTGAATAGTACTGAAAACTGGGTATGATTTATTTCCAAAATTAAATTTAGTTCAGGAAGTCCCATAGCCTTTTTAATTGATCCTGCAAGATTCTAATCACCTTTCTCATTTAGGGACAAGTTAGATAGAAATCAGAATTTAGACAAGAAGTAATTATATTTTTTTTTCCTGCTAGATCAGTTGATTGTTTTAATCAACTGATTCCCTGGTTCATCAAGTGATTGGTGAATTCCACAAGAAACTTCACTAGTTTGCTAATATAAATAGGATATAACAATGATTCTAAAATAAATCCACTACCCCAAATAAATATGAAGGTCTAAGAACATGTTGTTCTTCCACAGCATTTTATACACAGTGTAACTTACCCTCCCAACAAGTCTACCTGGAGTCATAACTGGAAGAAATGTGAAAGAAGACTATTAATACTTTTAGTCATCTGCTACTACAGATAGCCATAAGTTAAATGTCCTTTTTTCAAAATTAATTACAGCATTCTTCATTATTCCAGCAAATCAGGAGGGCTTTCTTCAAAACTAAACATCTGAAAGACTGGAAAGGTGCATTTTCAAAAGTCTGTGGCTACTGTCAAATATAAATTAGCATTTAGTGCTTTGTTGGCTAACTCAAGGTCTTTGAAGAGTGAAGCATGTTACTTACACCATGATGGGTTCACAAAATCCACTCATTTACTTGAGATATTTTGTAGTGCTGTTCAATCAATGGGAGAAACTAGAGACTGGTAATTGAGAATGAATGTCAAGTAGTGTCAAGACTCCTCAGTTCATAAAGCTGATAACTCTTTGTGTGATTGCATTTGTCTCTTTATAGCTGATATGGTCTCCTTCTTTACCAGCCTTTGACAGAAGAACATGTATTATTCAACTGCTGGCACAGCTACAGTAGTGCTGTGATATTTGTTTCTGAAGATGAGCAACTCTGCAAAATTATATAAATGAAAAAATAAAAATTAGACCTTGATTGTGAAGGCATATTACCTCTAATGAAAAAAAAAATCACATAATAAATGCAAATCAGTGAAGCATGAGAACATCTGGATCGTTTTATTGACTTTATGAGTGATGAATTCTCACGTCTAGTAATGTTTTTGTCTCTTCTATTCTTGGTTTACCTTATCTATCATTACCATTAGTACTCTCTTACATAGTCTTTCCTAATCCCATTCAAATTAATTTCTTAATACACAGTGGAATGTAAAGCCTCTTGAGAGTGATTCACTGTTGTGATATCACAATTTCTTGCTGGATTGCTTAATCAGTAGAGGGATAATGATATAAACCAATGCACCACAGCTCTGAATTCCTCTGTTATTCAAAGATGTTTACACAGTGAACTGGTTTTACCACAGCCTGAGAAAACCATACTTTTGAAAATAATTTTTAGAAATGTTTTAAGATGTTGATATTCCATTAAATGTATATCAGTCACATTGAAATAAATTGATCACCTCTAGCAGCACTATTAGAAAAGACTATACAAGTTTTGTGTCTTCACATAGCCTAAAGAAGTGCCAAAAACTTAGAGAGCCCCTTTGCCCAATATTAAAACTCTTTGGTATTTTCTCAGTACTGAATTTATCTCAGCAGGGAGGTAGACTTTAAGAAACTGTACTGTTATATATACACTCACGGTTTTTATCTTCTGCTTTTTTCCCTGCATGCCAAGTGCAAGACAAAATCTCAGGTTTGCAGGCCAACTGTGTTTTAAAGCCTGGCCTTATTTTTGTCAGCTCTTTAATAACATACATTTTTCATTTTAAATACATTTCTGTTGCCCACATCTCAACAAAGCTCTGTTGTAAGCCAGCAGACAATTACACTTACTGTACGAAAATTCACGACCTCACACAGGGACTTCCTTCCTCAGCTACACACTGCCCAAGATCTGCAATATTTCTGCTTTTTTCCTCCACTCTCTTTGTCTCTTCTTCAAGTATCTTTCTTCATTTATCTTGTTGGGGCTGTTTCCTCTTTGTATGCTATTAAGTATTCAAGGGTTCAAAAGCATGAGTGGAGTTCTCTGTAAGTCTATTCATTTATCTGCAGCTTTGGTGTGGGTGTCTCTTTCCGGGGAGGAGGATACAATACCAGTGCACAGCTTACAAATTGCAGTAACTGATCTTCAGATAGATGTGGGACAGAGTTAAAAACAATGTTATGACTCTTCTTGATTTTCAAAACAAAATTCTTTTGACTATTTTATTTTGTTCATTTGCACATATTTTCAGAAAGGAAACAGAAGTGGAAGGTTTAACTCTTAATTTTGTAGGAGGATCATGGTGTGGTCAAGCTACTGAATGACACCATGGGAGAAGTTATGCCAATGGGAAATGCTTAATGAAAAAGGGTGAGGGCCTGATTCTTTGCAAATTCTTTCTAGTTCACAACACTCTTATTTTTCAGACTTGTCAGTACTGTTATCCCAGCACTTGTTATTAGAAGTTTGGTGGCTGTTTAATTGTAAAAAACGGATAGGATGAAATAATTAGCATTTGATTGGTCCCTCAGCTACCTTTATTAGCCCTTCTGTGTAATTATTTTTTACCCTCATTCCATGTTTGCATGCATTCTTGGCAGTTCCTGCAATCACTTTACTTACAGAAGAACTTTGTTTTGTTCTATGTTCAGTTACAACCTCTAGTTAACCAACTTTGCACCAATTGGTGCTGAAATACATTTACTGGCTTGGCCTTTAGACTGCAGAATATATTCTTCCCCAGCAGTGAAACCTTACAAATGAATATGCAATGACAAGCATGTAATAAATTTAATATGAATATATAAGGAAATTTATTACCCCTTCAGTTTTCCAAAGTTTCAGCTTTTGTGTTACTGTATAATCTAATCTGAGAGAGGAAAAAAAGAATATTTATTTGACATTGGTATATGATCTTCCATGTGACATACATTTAAATATAGCTGTTTGGCTTATAGAGTCTGTACTGCTGTTATGTATCTATCAAGTCATATCACCAAAAGCCAAATTACAGCTAGTTCTGGCAATAGATAGAACAGCCAGACGTGACAGTGTGGAGAGACACACTCGTTGTCTGATGCAAATCTTGCCTGTCTTAAGATCTGTGACAAATATACAGATGAAAAAGAAATTTGAATTTGTACTTTTTTTTTTTCCCTGACATAATTTTACACTGCTAATGCATGGAATGTTGTGTATTTACTTTGGAAGTATTTAAGTATGAGTTTCCTCTGTCTGGATTCTAGTTGTTTCAAGAAGCAAGAATGAATTTTGCTGCATCTCCAGTAAAAAAACCTCTGGAAATCTTAGAATTTCATGTTGAGACATGCTTTCCAAATTAATTTATTTGGAATTCAGATTTACTTAAATCCATTTTTCCTAGGACAAAAAGAAAGATTTATTTTCATAAATTCAAAACATGTACCTGTACCTTCTAGCCTGAAAATAATGACAATCCCATACCTTCCTTCCTATGGCAAGGGTTCATTTAGCAGACATAACCATTACATAACTTAATGCTGAAATTGACAATATGAGCCCACAGTTGTCAAGAAGCTTTTTTGGAACTGCCGGAATGAGAAAACCGGTATGTGGTAGGTTGACCTTGTCTGGACACCAGGTGCCTACCAAGCTGCTCTATCACTCCCCTCCTCAGCTGGACAGGGGGAGAAAAATACAATGAAAGGGTCATGGGTTGAGATAAGGACAGGGAGATAACTCGGCATTTACCATCATGGGCAAAACAGACTTGACTCGAGGAAATTAATTTAATTTATTGCCAATAAAAAGTCAGAGTAAGGCAATGAGAAATAAAGCCAAATCTTAAAACACCTTCCCCTCACCCCTCCCCTTCTTCCCGGGCTCAACTTCACTCCCAAATTCTCTACCTCCTCCCGCCGAGCGGTGCAGGGGGACGGGGAATGGGGGTTGTGGTCAGTTCATCACACGTTGTCTCTGCCGCTCCTTCCTGCTCACTCTTTTCCCCTGCTCCAGCGTGGGCTGCCATCCACAGGAGACGGTGCTCCATGAAATTCTCCAGTGTGGGTGTGGTGGGTTGACCTTGGCTGGCCACCAGGTGCCAGCAAGATGCTCTGTTACTCCCTCCTCCGAAGGACAGAGAGGGGAGAAAATAAGATGGAAAAAAACCCTCATGGGTCAGGAAAAAGGTGGTGTAATAAAGCAAAAGCAAAGGCTGCATGCAGAAGGAAAGGAAAACAAAAGATGTATTCTCTACTTCCCATCAGCAGGCGATGTCCAGCCACTTCCCAGGAAGCAGGGCTTCAGTACGTGTAGTGGTTGCTCTGGAAGCCAAACATCGTAATAACAAATGCCCCCCCACTCCTCCTTTCTCTTAGCTTTTATTGCTGAGCAGATGTCTTATGGTATGAAATATCCCTTCGGTCAGTTTGGGTCAGCTGTCCTGGCTATGTCCCTTCCCAAGACCTTGCCCAGCCCCAGCCTACTGGGGGAGGAGGGAATGTTGGAGAGACAGCCTTGATGCTGTGCAAGCACTGCTCAGCAGCGGCCAAAACACTGGGGTGTTATCAACACTTTTCCAACTGCCAATACAAAGCACAGCACTATGAGGGCTGCTATGGGGAAAATTAACTCCATCTCAGACAGACCCGATACAGTGGCTCCTTCCCACAGGCTGCAGTTCTTCACAAACTGCTCCAGTGTGGGTCCTTTCCACAGGGTACAGTCCTTCAGGAGCAGACTGCTCCAGCGTGTGTCCCCTACGGGGTCACAAGCCCTGCCAGCAAACCTGCCACAGCGTGGGCTTCTCTCTCCACGGGTCCACAGGTCCTGCCAGGAGCCTGCTCCAGTGCGTGCTTCCTATAAGGTCACAGCCTCCTTCGGGCATCCACCTGCTCCGGTGTGGGGTCCTCCACAGGCTGCAGGTGGGTATCTGCTCCACCGTGAACCTCCATGGGCTGCAGGGGGACAGCCTGCCTCACCACGGGCTTCACCATGGGCTGCAGGGGCTCCGGCACCTGGAGCACCTCCTCCCCCTCCTTCTTCACTGACCTGGGTGTCTGCAGAGTTGTTCCTCTCACGTATTCTCACTCCTCTCTCCCAGCTGCTGTTGTGCAACAGCTTTTCCCCCTTCTTAAATATGTTATCAGAGAGGCACTTCCACCGTCGCTGAAGGGCTCGGCCTTGGCCAGCAGCGGGTCCATCTTGGTGCCTTCTGGCATTGGCTCTGTCGGACATGGGGAAAGCTTCTAGCATCTTCTCACAGAAGCCACGCTGTAGCCCCCCTGCTACCAAAACCTTGCCATGCAAACCCAATACATGGTATTACAGATACCTTTGACACCCTTAGATTGGAATGTGTCCTGGTCATGTTTCAGGAATACATGATCTGATACATAATTCTGTGGATTTTTAAGTAAGTACTCTTACATATCAATAAATTATAAATATATGCAAATAAAACTTTACTTGTTTGGAGTTTTATTTCAACATGTTGATATTTTGTTCATCTTTGTACATAAAATAAATCTTTACAAAATAAAATATGTTTTATAATTTTAAGACAAATAATAATAATTTCACAAGTATATATATATACACATCTCAAGGGTGCAGCACATGCCTTTTGAGTTAGCAACTGTTATTCATATATGAAAGTGAATGCAACGATGTTTAAATGTAATCTTGTCATGTATATTAGCTAATTCCAAGTTGAACATTCGCAGTACTTCTTATTACAAAGTGAGAGAGTCAGTCAAAACTGAAGAAGACTTCAGCTGTTAAAAGTTGTTGGAAGCCCATTGAGCATGAACCAGGCTGCTGAATAATGCAGACAAGATAATGAACTGGAGATAAATGATCCCAAGCGGGCCCCTGCTGAGTGCCAGGAGAATATGTTTATACGGTAGATTTATTATCTTAACATCTTTTTGCAGTGACCTCCAATTTAGAGAAAATACCTGAAACATTTATAATCTGTGTGTTTTTATTTGTGACTGCAACACAATGTTCGTATTATTTATCTGGAGCAGCTGTGAGTAGTTGTCTGTTGAAGATGTAGAATCAGTTTGCTAAGTTCTTTCAGATATGCAAACGTAATTAAAACAGATTTTGAGTAGGAATCTCAGTCAAATCTGTTCTTGGACAAGCAGTTAAGACTGGCCATTTATCTTCAGGGCAACAAACCAGTAACTTCTGCAAAGGTTGTTTTTTGAGGCTTACTCCTCTTTTTTAATGGAAAAACCTTACTTCATAAACGTTGTTGCTGTTACTTGTTTCATGTCCACACCTACTATTCTGATAAAGAAATACAGGAAGTTGTAACGAGTTGCTTAGTACAGTTCATAAGGACTTTCATACAGAATTAACAGGTTTTGTTATACTCGAATGTTGTAAAGTATTAGTGTCACGGGCTGCATTAATTACATTCATCCGAGGCTGTGCTGGAGTAGAAGCTCCTTTACTTCACTTTTCACAGGTACAGTGTAAGTAATACTCAGAAAGTCATTTCAGATTCGAACGTCAATTCCCTATATTTTTCTTTTTCCTCCATAAACTACTTAATGTCCACTGCTTTATAGCATTTTCCACTCTCAGACAGCTGCTACATGTACACCACATTCCTTACCAAGGAACTCCCCTTCAGTTCCCAGAAAAGCTTCATCCCAGCGGTGGAACTCTTGGCAAAAAAAAATTGCAGTTAGGCCTTTTACTAGTTAATGGTTCATCAGCAAGAGAGCTGTTCTTGAAGGTCTTGAATGGGTCCAGGAGATAAATTTTCTTCAAGTTGTACTGTACACTACAATCGCATTTCTGTGAATATATGACATTAACACTAGGATTTTAGATTTACAGAGAAAATTTGTTGCAGAACATCTTATCTTTTAACAGTATCATTTAAATTACACAGTTTTACAGTTTAATCTTGGATTCTTCTTCCCTAGGCTCGGACACAGGAACTGTAAACAAAGGACATCTGCAAGGATCAGAATACCACTGAGTTTTTGCTATCAGGTATTTTTCTGCTGCTAGTGCAAAAAGCAGCAGAGGGTTACCTCATTTCTTGGATACCCTTTCAACTTCCAATGAAACCTGAGAGCTTTCTACAATGAGTGACTACCTTGGTGGACAAGAGGAGAGCAGTGAATGTTGTTTACCTCAACTTTAGTAAGGCATTTGATACTGCCTCTTGGAGCATCCTCATAAACAAGCTGACAAAGTACAGGTTAGTTAAGTGGACAGTGACATGGATTGAAAACTGGGTGAACGGCCAGGCCCAGAGGATTGTGATCACTAGTGATTTACCTCAGGGGACAATACTGGGGCCAGTACTCTTTAGCATGTCATCAATGACCTGGACACTGAGACAGAGTGCATCCTCAGCAAGTTTGCAGATGACACAAAACTGGGAAGAATGGCAGATGCATCAGAGGGACCTTGACATGCTGGAGAAATGGGCTGGGAAGAATCTCATGAAGTTCAAGAAGGGGTAATGCAAAGATTTGCCATCTGGGAGGAACAACCCCATGCACCAGTACACTCTGGGGAAAGTAGCTTTGCAGAAAATGACCTGAGGGTCCTGGAGGACACCAAGTTGAACATGAGCCAACAGCCTTTGGAGATGCAATAGGCAGAGTACTGCCGGCAGATTGGGTGAGGTAATCCTTCCTCTCTACTCAGCACTGGTGAGATACATCTGGAGTGCTGGGTACAGTGCTGGGCTCCCCAGTAAAGGAAAGATAGGAACATACCAGAGTAAGTTTAGTGCAGGGCCACAAAGGTGATGAAGGGACTGGAACATCTTCCGTATGAGGAGAGGATGAGAGCTGGGACTGTCCAGCCTGGAGAAGAGAAGGCTCAGGGTGGTCTTATCAATGTGTGTAAACACATGATGGGAGGGAATGAAGAAGAGGGAGACAGATGTTTCTTAATGGTGCCTACTGACAGGACAAGAGACAATGGGCACAAATTAAAAAACATGAAATTTCATCTGGACACAAGAAAACATTTTTATACTGTAGAAGTGGCCAAACACTGGCAGAGGTTGTCCTGAGAGGTTGTGAAGTTTTCTTCTGCGGAGATACACAAAACCCAACTGGATGCAGTCCTGGGCAACTTGCTTTAGGTGACCTTGCTTGAGCAGAAGGTTGCATGAGATGATCTCAAGAAGTCCTTTCCTGCCTTGATTCTGTGACTCTGTGATTCTGTGATTATCAGTAGTTTCTGGGAAAGGCAGGAACAATATGCTTTTTTCCTTGCTCATGTGCAGCATGTGTGTGTGTGCTGCTATTGTTTTGGAAAACAGAAGCTTAGCTACTAACTTCTCTGGGTAGCAGTGATAAAGGTATTTGTGAGAAGGAAGGATGGGGAGAAGAAGAAGGAAAAGGAAGATGTATTTTTCCTTACTTTTTTGTTCATTCTGCACAAGGCCACTGCCAGTTTTTATCAATATGACACACATTTCAGTAAATTAATGGTATTTAACAAGTTCATATGAACCTGTACATACTAACAATTAATACATTTTAATATTGAAATGAGAAAGTGTTATTTTATGCGGCACTTAACACATATTCATAAATAATCATGCATACAAACATATTAAGTCACTTAGAACTGTAATTAGTAATTTTCAAGTCCTGGCAACCAGCAGGATTCAATTGGAATATACCGTTTGGCCTACTTGGCCTTAATAAAACTTTCAAAGAAGGGGCAGCATGTGCTTTTTAATCTGCTTCTCAATGGCTAGTAGTAAATAAATGAACATGAGGTTGGTGGGTATGACAAATTAATATGCACACTGACAACTTATAAACACAGCATCGCTTAGGGAATTACTATATGAATATATACAAGCAATTATATGTTTTAAATTATTTATTTCATTTTCCAAATAATATACCACTGAAGTGGAAATTGATAAAAAAGAGAATACAAATACAATATTATATCAACTTTTTACTGAACTTATTAAGTGGAGGCCCTCTTAATGAGGAAATTAATGAATGAAGCAGTTCATTATGGCTGAGCATTCTTTGTGGTCGTTAAGAATTTGTCAGCATAGACCTGTCGTAGTCAGTTTAATTATGATTAATATCTTATCTTGAATTCCATCTCCATTCATATCCGAGAAACAAATGCAAACCTTATTACATGATCAAAGTTCATAAAATAGGGTGAGTTGCTGATGACCTTATATTTTATTCATCTTCACATTCATATTTATCAGTTTTTACAAGAACTAAAGTCAATCTTACAATATTTTTAAAAAATTAAATAAATTTATTCATGGTATGTTATACAACCTCTTGTTCATCTTAGAAGCAGGATCCTATGTTCAAGACGAAATATCTCAACAGCTTTATTACCCCTTTTCAAATGCAGTTACCACTATTTTATGGAAATTTGAATAAGGAGAATGACTATCTTAGTCTCTAAGATTTAGCATAAGTAAGACTCACTAGGTTGTGTGATTTAAACTGATTTTATTTAGCCAAAGCTCTCATAAACATCAGTGCAAATTGGACTTGGGCTGTAATCAAGGTTTAATCTGTTAGTTGTATGGGGTTTTTTTTCTGTGCATGTGTCCGGGAATTGATGTATGGGGAGTATGTTTTAATTAGTTTGTGTTCCTAAGGCCTGTCAGTCATCAATGGCCTATAATTCCCAGTATTTGACCCTATATTGAATCAGTTAAGTCTTGCCACACTAATAGTTCAGTCTGAAATTGTCTACACACTGTCTTTGACTGTGTTGTACTGGTTACATTAATATTATGGTTTTATTCTCATATTTTCTTAACAAAATAACTAAAAAAATTATGTGATCAGACTCTCCATCTGTAATTCCTCTTTCTTTTTTTGAGTACCTTGGCTAATTTCAGCCAAGCCTCCACCTTTCCAGAAAATTCAAGGTCTCAAAAGTGTGACATTTCTTCAACATTCATGAAGGCTGGTGGCTGAATGAAAAACTGAGTGGAGATATGGGAGTGATGGGCTTTAGGGAATATAGGATACAAATATGTAGTGCCCCAGCTTTAGTGTTTCCAGTGCTCACACAAAACTTTGTTTTGTCTTAGAGAGTTTCAAAACAATTTATTTTGCCATTTCTAAGAAAGGGACCAAAAATATGATGTTTTATCTCTGTTAAGGAATTTAATATAATGATAAAGTTTATTGGAGTAGAGGTGTTTCTTGATTAACGTTTCTGAAAATGCCAATGTTGTAACATGATAGTATATTTTTCAAAATTTATTTATTTTCATCCACTGCACTAGTAGTACATCCCATAAATGAATTGGGGTTATATGGTAACAGCTTGGGCTTGTTAAACCTCATCCTCATTAGCTGCAGAAGTTAGGCAGGAGTTAGGCAGATCTTCAGGAGGAGAAGAGGTGGTTGCTAAGCGAAAAAAGGAGATTTCCAGGGCAGAGGACTAAATCCCATCCTGTTCTCTTTTCTGGAGCCTCTGAGATGACACCAGACAAGGCCACTAAGCCAGCATCTTCATTGATGGCCATTCACTAGAGGGTTCCTCACATATGAGATACTTAGGGAAAAGTTTGTTGAAATTTGAGTCAGCTGAGAATATATGGGATGATTTGGAAACACTAAAATAAAAAATTTTGATCTAATTCTCATACATATTAACATAAGCCAACAGTAATATGAATGTAAAAATACAGTCTTCTAGAGCCCTTGAAAGAGCCAGACTCTAACTGTAAGGGTAAGTGGGATCTGCAACTTCATTCTCCTGTAGCTTCTAATCATTCTTAAACTGTTGCCAAAATGAAAATAATGAATAGATACTATCCCATCATTCTCTTTAACCAGAACAACATTTTGATGTCAGTATTTGAGAAAAGGGACTTGACTTACCTAATTGAAAACTACTTTACCTGAATTGACCTACACCAGGAGAATCTTTTTCAGTCACAAGCATTTACACTGTTTTTCGTGGTTTTTATGATATGTTCTTTGACACCAAAATATGGTCATTTCAGTTCAACTTGAACCAACTATGTGTGAGTCGGGGCGGGGCGGAGGCGGGGGGGCGGAAAAAGCAAAAAATCTTGTGAAATCCAGCAAATCATTCTTTCTTGTGCTTTTTTTTTCCATAAAAGTGAATCATTTTAATTTTCCTGACCATTTGAGGACCACATCATTTCACTTCAAATCCCTGGTATAACCAGAGACAAGTGTACCTCACCAGTGTGTAAGTCTGTGAAATCAAAATAAATTGTGTGAGTGAGAGATTTGAAAGACCGCATTTTAATTATGATTTCCCATAGGTATTTCGGGTCATATGTTTAAGAGTGTGTGATGTACTTAAAAGTTATGACTTTCAGCAGTCTCCACTACTGACTTCATGAGTCTGCCCTTTTGAAAAGCACCCTCTATCATATTTATGATGTTGTCTTACTTAAAGTGGGTACTAATCTAAGTCTACTGAAGGCTTGATTGTACTACTGTGGCTGTCACAGCAGTGAATCGTATCAGACACCATGGGTTTGCACAATGATTTCTGTACTGTATTGGTGACTTTGTAACTCACCTCCAGGTCATATCTAAGTCTCATCACTCTCTCCCCCTTGGTATTTCCAAGGTACTCTCTTTTTACTGCTGGCTGTCTTTCTTTCTTCTCATTCGTATTGACTATCACAAGATCATCCTCCTACTTTATCTTGCTTTAGTTTCTGCACAACATTGTTGCTAACCTCTGCTTAAAGAAGAGGTTTAAAATCTCATCTTAAATTCTCTATGCTTGCTTTCTACTCAGTACATCAAGTCTCAAACCTCTCTTTGCTTGCTCTTTTCCTGTATTACTCCCATTTGCTTTCACTTTGCTGGTGCTCACAAGCATTTATATTCATCAGATTTTGATATAACAGTTCTTCTTAGTCACAAATGCATCTCCTGTATGCACAATTCAAGCTCCGTGTTACAACCCATGAGAATCCTGCCTTATCCACATTCAGCTTACCTCTAAAACTCACTTTGGCTATTTGGTTTATACTGATTTTTTATAAATTTTAATTTTATATTTTTTATAATTATATAGATATTCTTTTATTTGTATAAATGATGTGCAATTTGTCTGTTATTATTCTGCTTCTGATCTGTCTGTAAGTAACAAGCTCTTCAGATCAAGGCTGTCTCAGGTACCCAGCTGGCATTATTCATCCTATTGCTGGAATCATTTTAATGACAAAGTAACTTAACTATCTAATCACACCATCACCACTCTACTTTTATGGAAATATGAAAAACATTATGCTAAGAAGCATTTTCAAAAGATAAACAAAAATAATTAGGGCATGCACCTTTTTTCTGTTTGTTCATTCATGTAAGATCTCTAGTTTATAATAGCTTGTATAAAAAAAGTCCATCTGTAATGTTAGTCATGGACAGTTCAAAAAATATACAGGCCTAAAGGTGATTGCAAGTTAGAAAGAAATAATCTCCTGGGATAAGATTCTCCCTTGCTGACATTTGCTGTAGCCACTTATATCTGTGCAAGATAAGCATTTGAGCCAGCACCTAAGTAAAGCTCTGCATTCTCTTTCATTGATGACCATTTGTACTGTATTTTGTCCTGGAATAAATAGCTTTAAAAGGTCATGAATCAACACCCTGAAAAGTCTAGATTACCCTCAGTGATCTAGTACTGACCTGCTTATGTTGACAATGTTTTCATTCTGAAGTCCCTTTCTGTGTAACTGAATAGACGAACAGATAACTGAGTCTAAAGGAAGGCTCCTCAGCTACAGCTGCAGAGGCAAGAGTTATTGTATTGGCAGAACTATTGGAAGTGACAATTCCTGTATGCTTCACTGGTATACTGATACTTGGGCATAGGGGATTTTTCATGTCATAAATAAAGAGTAGAAAGTGAGAATGATAAACGTGGTTGGATAACTGCAGCCTAACTTTTCAGCCCTCACTCAAATAGGACCCCTGATTATCTGTTCAATATTTACTGGGATTATGACTTATCTCTGCCTTGCTCTGGTTTTAGCATGTCTTTATTGATCTCTCTGTATATTGAAAGAAAAGGATAGGGGAATTGAGTATAACAAGGTATAAGTATTTCAGTATTATTTAAATACACATAGGTAGGAGTAGTTTCACAGAAGAATGTGTATGCCTGGGCCAGGTAGCAGAATCCAGAGCCCTGGATTTAGGTGTCCAGCATCCCCACAGAAAATATTTGCTTCAAAATGGGATACATCAAAGTCCCTCCAACAAAATGGCTAACATAGCCAGTGATGACTGAGTGTTAAGCTCCATTATTTTATTCTATGGCTGCAAATGATGTGTGTCCTGGTTTCCAGCAACTCTGTGATATAGCATTCACTCAGGCTGCATGAGACCTGCTTCAACTCCTGTGTAAGGCCAGTGAAATCTCCCGTCTTCATGTACCATGCTGTTAATTAGCTGTCCCATGCCACATATAGCAGTAAGACATTCCCTGAGTGGCTAAAATTCTGTTGGCTAGGAATTAGACCAGCCAGATGCAGGGACATGGCAAAGTACTTAGTCCTAGCCCTTATCATTTTTAAGGACTTTTTGCTCCTTTTTTATTATGTGTATGGAGACTGAAGCTCAAAACCCTTTCCCCACTAAGCAAAAGATTGCTAAACTGTCATATTGTTAACATCTCGTAGCAGCCAGGGAATGTGACAGAAACAGAAGATCTTGTTGAGACCAAGAAAAAAGTGACAGATTCACCCATTAAGTGGAAAAGCAGGCAGTCCTGTGGAGGCACTAGCAGTTCCCAGTTATGCTGTTCTGCTCAGAGGAAAAATCAGCAGCTGGGCAGCTTTCTGCCACCCCTGCTCCCATTCCCTAGGCTGCCACCCCATGTGTGACGGAGACCAGCCTCTGGTGGTCCCTAGCCACTAGCAGTACAGGTATTGTAGTGACAGTACCTGCAGAATTTTTGGTTTTGCTGTTTGATCAAATTCTCTCATGAAATCACATATACTATAAATTACAATTAAATAAACTGTATCTCTATATCCAATATTTATATAATTTTCATATCAGGATGTTGGATAGTCTAATTAACTAGTATAATGCTGATGCTAATTTTTTCCTACACCTATTAAGAAGGGGTAGCTCTGCTCCTTATTCTGAGTGGCTAATCAACTTTAATGTGCTTGATGCCTAGGTAATTTTGCCTATGTGGCAGAAATACAGAACATACCAGCAATTTTGCGTGTAGAACTGGCAGAACTGTTCACCAAAACAGACTGATCTGACTACTGGTGAAGTCATTGGGACTTTTGCTTTTGATGTCAGTAGGCACAATAGCAGAGCTATGACATTTCCTTGCCTAGAGCTTTGTTTATTCTGACTATTGTAGGGATTTTTTTTAAACTTCGGTTCTAAAAGACAAGGAATCAGTGGTATAGACTGGCACAGATGGGCCAGTGCTCCAATCTAAGCTTTTTTACATCTAAAAGACACAGCGGTAAAAAGACTGCAGATAGTGACACAGCACAGAATCTGGGTTGTATTTAAGCAGCCATTCCTCAATTTTAGACAGATTTTTTTTTAAGCTTCCTTCATTGTTCAATATTTGTTTTATGATCATCAGGAAGGTAGTTGTGGAAGCCAGTAATGTTCCTCATGGGGATGCAGTCAGAACCATAACCCACTAATAAATTGGGGTATAACTCATTTTAACCTCACACCAGAAAGCAGAAGAAGCACAGAGAATGTCTCTCTTGAAATAAACTTTAATAGCCGTAAAAAGGACTGTAAAAGGGGAAATAATGTGTAGTTGAAAGAGCCTATGGATAACGTTTGTTTGTGCTGGTAATATAAAATAGATGTCAAGCACTGGAGAGAAAAAAAATTATATGAAAAAAATGAGATTTTCTGCTTTACACTCATTAACTGTCAGTGTGGAGCCTTAGTCTGGATAATATTCAGACACATGATAAAAACAGAGTTTTGGTACTGGAATGATAAGAAGTGGTAGTAGGAGCAGGATTATAAAAATCCCAATAATGGGTACTTTTTTGAAGTGTCTTCTCTCAAGTTAATGAGATTATAAACATGATGCATATCAGATTGCATTTTAAAGAGAAACAAGTTTTAGATTTGTGGTTATAAAGAAGGACTTTGGACTTTGGCAGTTCATACTTTCAAAAGGCAAAGAAAAAGATTTGTGGATTGTGGGGAAGGCAGAGTTCAGGAGTTTTGAATGGCTCGAGTTAGCAGTCCATTGCCTTCGACCAAGTATATTTTGTGCACTGGTAAGGCAACAGACAAAATGGAAGGTTTATCCTGTATACTGTGTTTTCATGAAAGTGGAAGAGCAAATTGCCCTGCTTTTGCTTCATGGCAAGGATCACTAAGGATAAAGATCCCTGAATCAATACGGTATGTATGTTTTACTTTTGGATACTCCCATTTTCTTTTAGTGAATCCATTCCATTATGAGACAAAGAAAGAGACCTGTCTATTTAACTTTCACCTTGACAGGCTGTTCTATGTCATGGTTGGTGTTTCTGCAGCACACCTCCATTTTCCACACGCACACACACAAAGTTTTGCTTTGTTTATGAGGAGCACAAAGGTCTACTGTTCCGGTGGACTTTGGCACAAAATTTGTACATCACGAATTCACTGGAAAATAATGTGGATAATTTGTTTGTGGATAATTTGCAGTTAGTTGTTTTGTGAAAGACTAAATTATTGTGTTTGCAAGGTAAACTATACAGAAATGATGTCTCACAGTCCCTCAGTTAGGTGTTTCAACAACTCTTTTTTTTTTTCTCATTTCTACATTAAAGGAAAGATAATTCATTACAGAACTGTTGCTACACTGCTAGCTGGGTGGAATTTTTCAGCAAAAGTGTTTGCACGTAGGGTCAATCCCTGTTTTTATAGCTGTCTCCTTGCTGCAGTTGCAGGAGGAGGATTTTGCAAATGTTGTATATCTTTACCCGTTTAGTTCTCATCAAATAGTCTCCACGCTGCAAAGCAGTCTTCCATATCACCTTCTAAAGGTTTATTATTTTAACTACAAGACTACTGTTCTGGGTTGAAGACAAATGCAAAATATCATGTTCATGTTTGCTATTTGTCTCATGCAGCTTACCTGATTAGTTGCTGTTAAAGTGGGTGTATTACAAATACTCATCCTTCAAGGCAAGTGAAAAGGGTAGCCTGTAACTTCAGTAATGCCACTGGGAATATATTTGACCTCACACCTCCAATCCTGACATTGTTTAACCATATCCCACAACTAGTGAATTTCAATTATTTGTTCAGAGGAGCCATTCATAATTGCCTGGTGTAAGCCTGCCTTTAGGATGCAAAGCAGAAAACAATGAAAATGCTACACTGGCGAATTAGAACAGCAGCACTTAAATGTATAAATTAACTGGGCCTCTTTTCACAGCTTTCTCTTTCTATTCTGAGAGGCCTCAGTCTGGTGACATCAAAGACAGGATTATGTGAGAAGATAAAAACTTGATCTAATGTCCATGTTTGAAGTCATGAAAGTCCTCTCCTCTCCAAGCCAAAATACCCCTCCTTGTAACACAATGAGCTAGGGTCCAGGTGCAGGGGGGAAGGTTTCAGCAAGGCACTGGGGATATCTCAGAGAAGCCAAAGAGTTGTACATAAAGCCATAAACTTCCCAAATATGCTAAAAGATTGTATGTAGGCTTTGGAAGCTTTGTCCTGTCAATTGATTTATTAAGTCTTTCTTTTAATTGAAGAATGCTATTATGCACGTGACTGGATTGGCCTTTAATGAGAGTTTAACCTGTTTCACCTACTTATAGGGAAATCTACATCATGATATATGACAAAGAAACAGGGAATGCTAAAACACAATGTCATCTAAGAGTACACTGTCATGATATATTGTTAGCTTCCATGCATGTTACATTCCATTTCTGATGTATCATCTGATACGCTGCCTACAGATTACAAAAGGATTTAGAATGTAAGGCAAAATGATGGGCTTTTTATACTTTGAAACTTGTTCTTCTCAGTGAGGGAGTCTTCTTACACTCCAATATTCTCTCATGTGATTAAATTATCTGCTCTGAGTCTCTAAAAATTGTCTAAGACCAATGCAAATTTTCACCTTGTAAAGATATACAGCTTCAGTGCTTCATAAAGAAGACTTTTGTTTTAATGTGAGCATCTCCACAACACATTGCCGTAAAAGTTCTTGCTTTTAAAACAGTGAAACAACTATCATGGGCTCAACAGGCCAAAACAAGTGCTTCTGTCCAGCTTAAAATGCATGCCAATTGTGTAGGATTTTATAAACATCAGATACTAGTGAGGATGTTGCCATTTGTACTATCTATGATCCTGCTACATGGTCCTCTCTTTGCCCTGCATTTTCAGCCTATGACACATATTCACTAACAGAAGAGATACAGAGATAGCAGTCTTTCAGATCATAACTATGGACAATCAGATGCAACAACCCACGTGAAAAATAGGGTATTAACATACCATATGTCTGATATTCCCCGCAGCCTCAATTCCAGTATTGGACAATTTGCAATAATTTTATCATATTCAGTTCGACTCCAGTGGTGGGAGTAGATTTCTCAGTGGTATATTTACAATGACTTTAAAATAATGTATCTATTATAAGTATTACTACTGTTTATTTATCTTATGTACATGCTTCCAGACAAATAGTTATGTTTTTATAGAAATATTGGAACAAATATCTTTAACTCAATTTGAATTATCATGGCAAAATGAATACTAGTATTCAACAATCTGATTTTTTACTGGTTTTGTATGTATGATCCATGTAGCTACATATTTTGATGGCTATAAAGTAGTTTAATTTCTTGCTTTTATAGTTGTATTCAGGTACACATAATTTCTAACTGCCAGTTCCCAAACTCCCTGCCTAGTTATACCTATTACTTGTAAGGCCTTTTCTCCTTTCTCCTACCGAGTTTAAGCCATTAAATGCATCCTGCCCTTTTCATTTGTAAAAGGTTTAGAATTGGATACTCTGTTGAATGGAAAGCTTTATTAGTGCAAGATTCATGGAAGAGCCATCAGTAGCATCTTTGTTAAATTAGTCCCTGGCAGACAGGGTATTTTTGAATGTTTCTTCATGATGCAGGACACACAAATCAGTGCTAATTCTATAGGCAGGTAGCATATTAATTAGATTTCACCAGGATACATAAACCATTAGAAGATGTGTTTTCCAATGGTCTTACTGCTATGACATAACACTTATGTCAAGTCAGTATTACAGGTGGATATTTTCTTCCGGTCTAGCTTGCAGGCAGCACAGTGATGCTAAAGTGATTGGACATGTACAAAGAAAAGTTTTCATTACTTGATGATGGTGGGAAGGCCCTCATAGAATATTTTCAAGATGTTAAAAGGGGAGCAACTTTAATCCTGCAAGAGGCCCTTGAGGCTTCTTTTAGCATTTGCAGCTCTGGGTGGTCCAGCTGAATCCTTTGTGGTCATTAGGGTCCCCCTGAGCATTTTGATGACAATACAATTCATGGAAATTCTTGGGACAAGGGCCTGCAAGAATATTTAACAAGCTCTCAGCACCTTTTACTTCTTTTCTGCAACTTTCATCCCCCCATCTTCCTGTATTTTGTCTTTGCTAGATACAGGAGCAGGAAAGGTTTGGTAAGCAAAATAATTGAGAATAAATAGAGAGCTGCATAACCAAGAAGAACTGGGCAGTGTCCATGCTAGAGCTGAAAGCAGTTGCCTAATTGGTTAGGTGAAAAACAACAAAAAGCTGACATCCATCCATCTATCCATACTTGGGGCCAGATGCTGCCATCTGCCAGCATCAGGACCTCAAGGCACAGTGACACAGTTCTTCCAGGGAGCCAAAACTCCATGGCCCTTGGAAAAGGGATAATGCTAATTAGAAACCACAAAGCTCAAAGGGATGAGGAAACCTGATTAGCTAGCTTAGCTCAGTAAGAAAATGAAAATATTTGGCTCAGATAAGGCCCAAAGGAAACATGAAATTTGTCTGAATTCAGTCTGTCTCTGAGGCAGTCAGTGCTGGGACACAAAGCTTATTTTCGTGAGAGTGCAAGTGGATTTTACTGCTTTCTTCCAAGTAGGACAGGTACCAGCAACTACCCCAGAGTTTTATCAATGCAATGTTTTATTTCGTAAGAGTTTAGTTGTTTTCATCTATGCATTTCTGGGAACTGAATTAAAAGGAAAGTTTCAAAATGAAAGGCTTTTCCCATGAAAGAGAACAGAAGAGGAGCTTGCTTGAACCTCTATTTGTGAGACTTAGATACAGCCTCTGACTCTGCTACCAGCTACCTCAGAAAAGTTAGGTTTTCTTTTTGTTCTCCACCTGTAAAATAAGATGGTAGTGCCTTTTTTTCTTCTACATCTGTCTCTGTTCAGCATCTATCATGAAAAAAACTTAATCTTGACTGGACCCCCTGATTTCCTGAGTGAGTAGACTGAAAAAATGTACTGCAATTCTCATCTGACTTGCAAGTTCCTAAGAAATTAAGATGTTATGGCTTTGATTTTTGTTCACCTATTCCTTTGTTATGGCAGTGCCTTTCACTAAGGAGATTCTGCAGTGTTTTCATCATTTGGACTGGTGGGCTAGAAAGTAAAGTGTTCCTAGAAGCATAGCAACAGTATTGAAAAGTTTGGGAACCCATAAAGAAGTCTCTGAATGTCCTGGCTATAGCAGGTCAAAGTAATTGAATCCTCTCCTTTCATTATATCCACCAGAAAGATCTGAATAGAAACTGTGTGAATCTATCCTTCCTCTTAGCCTTCTGTGGCTACTGGGGGAATTATCACCTGGATGTCAGTATCCTGATGAAGTATTTAATGAGAAATTTTTAAATCAAAGAAATATCAAAAGTAAAAACATCTTCAACAGCAGCAACAAAGATTAATTTTGTGAGTCATCTTCAAAGTGCCCTCATTAATTTTGATTGAGTAAAAGCCATTGAACATCCCTTTCATATTTAAGAGCCCAAAATTTATGTCTGCAAAGCTTGTGAATCTTTCTCCATTAATAAGCCAATTCTTGCACAATTCTAATTCCTTTGATATGTCATCTGTAAGTATTATGTAGAACTTTCAAAATGACCTTCCAAAATGTTGAGATTGAAGTATTACATTTCACCAAGCATTGGCAATCTTGGGAACTTTCTCCATAAATTTCCTACATTCTTGCATTAGATTCTCAGTGTAATTTTTTGTGTTTTAAATACACTGTTTTTATTTCAACAGCATTGACAGCACTGTTGGGAAAAAAGTGAAAAAAGTGTAAGTAAGTGAAGAGAAAGTTAAATAATTTAAAGCAAATTCTGTTTACTGACCCAGTAATATTTTTAGTAACACTTATCAGTAAGAAAATGTATCTATCTCATAGGCAACTAGGATGTTCCCATCGGTAGGATGAAATGTATTTATTTCAGGCTGCATTGGTACAGGTTTCTTGACTTTAGTATTTCCTTCTTAAGTAATGAAAAAGTGCCAGAGATTTTGTTTTCCTTGACTGAATCATGTGACAGTAAATGATGCTATAATGCTATGAATTAAAGAAAAGGCACATGACAATCCTAAGGCAGGGATTCTTGACACCAGACTGAAAGGGTATACGAAAGCTTTGCTGTTGTTCAAAAGAGTGAATCCGCCCCAGAAGAGAGTGCAACCTTGGTAGAGGTCTTGCAGCTACCCTCTATACCAAAATTGTTGTGCTAGAAATATATGCCCTTAGCAGCCAGTAGTGACCAATCCCTTCCTGCCTGCTCCTGCCACGAATTCCAGAAAAATCCCCAGTCCTCACTTCTGGGACTTCCAGAAAACTGGTGGTAGTCACAGGTTGCTTCTCTGATGGCAGCAAATCACTGCCACTAGTGTGGTCCCACTCTTCTTCATAGCCATCTAAATAGGGAGCAATTCCCAGTGGCAATTTTAATTTTTTAGCAAACCAGAGGAATGTGGTTTTGTTCAGCAGTTTCCTGATTCCTGGCTGGGAGGAATGTGTGTTTGTGATGCTTCTCAAGTGCTATTAGGAAAACTAAATCTGTTGGCAGCAGGCTTAACTTTCCTATAAAAATTCTTCTCACTGAAGAAATTGTACAGTGTCAGTAGCTGAAAAAATGGCATAACATCATAACATCTGCTAAGCCAGTATTTCTTCACAATGAATAGAGAATTGCTTAGAAAATTGCATACTCCAGGAGAACTTAAGAGGAATTCACTGTCAAACTGGGAGAACATGGATTGTAGGGTAGACTCTTTTCAGTTTGGTACCATGGAGCTGGAGACACAACCAGGAATTAATAAAACTCAGTGTAGTAAATAAAAAAGTACTATGCAAGGAAGGAAGAAATAGGAGTGACAATAAGACTACCATATGTACACTAAAGGTAATAGGACTCCATGAGAACCTTCAATTTCTTTCTTGGCCTTGATTCATATGCCTGAATATTCAATGAGTTTTCTGCTCATTCGTTGGAAAAGGGAACCCTCTGAGTTGCTTGTATCTGGCAAGCCTCCTCAGATACCTTTTTTATGAGACCTAAAATGCATAAATTTACACACGTCGTGTTACTTAACTTCACATTATTTCAGTGTCTAGTCAGCCCTTGTGTGAGGTTCTAGTGTTCCTCTACTTACACTGATGATTTGCCAGGCACCATGATACCAAACTCTTTACTGAAGCTCAGTTCAGTATTGTCTACTGCACTACTTTTATTTTCACTAAAAATCTGTTACCAGAGAAAAGCATCAAGCTGTTATGTCATAGCTTGCATTTGATGCATGCGAGTTGCATTTACCCCATTTTATGCTTATATTTGTTATTCTTTCCTTCACAATTCCTTGTCCTTCAAAAGAAAGTCAGCCTAATAGGCTGATGTTTTTCCATATATTTTCCCTTCACTTTTGTCTGGAGGTTTGCAGATGAAATACGCTGATAGAGTGATGCATTTTCAGAGCACAGAATATATTGACGTGTAAAATCTGGAGCAATATGCATTTTGACCCCCAATTTAAGCCCGTGTTTTCAACCTACTAGTTTGTTTGTTCATTTGTTTGTTTGTTTTCAGCACTGGTGAGTAAACTGGAGCATTTACAGTTTTTAAAGAAGCTTATAAAGAGATCTAATGTAAAGATACCAGAGGCTCAGCACGGATGTTAATTCTCCTGTTACCTGTTTCTCCAGTGTAACTTCATTTTGAAGATGTATCGTATTAATCATTTTATGGTTTTGTCTTTATCTCTGTTGCAAATACTTGAAGAAGCAATAAATAGATTCTCTTTCTAAGTGTCATCCCAGCAGTCCTATTCAGCTTTAAAAATTGTATTTTGTAATAATCAGTCAGCAATGTACCATGTTACATTGCATTTTCTTCCAAGCTCAGATGTACCAGGAAGCATTTTCATAAGCAATCAGTAAGAATCAGTTAAGCAAGATGTAAGCACCTATCAGTTACAGTCATACATTTTATTAAGCATATGAAATATCACAATAATTGGCATATTTACTAATCTGTTATGGTTCAAATTCATACCAACTACAGTTAAAAGACCACATGGGGATTAAGAAAACTCTAGTTTCAAGCCTTAGGAGGGGATAAATCCAAATCACACATCCTACGTAAAACAAAACACAGATGGCTACTACAATCACGTTACTAAGTTCTCTTACATATTTTCCCAGCAAATGATCATTTTCCAGTAGTGATTCCATGGTGCAAGCAGTACATGAAAATACTTTTTTTCCCCTTTCTTTCTGCAGTTCTAACCAGAATTAATCATTGATTGTTCTTAAGATTATCCAGATCATCATGAAAGGAAGACCTGATCCACACTGGGAGTTTGTTGTGTAGTACAAAGAGTTAGAAGTCTTTTTTTGTTACAGTAAAGACTGATAATAAATAAAAATTAGCAGCTCTTACCAGTAAAAGAACCCTATGCCTAATAATTTATTCACTGGGTAACACTGTGTTCAGCCAAAAACCTACCTTTTGACAGTAAGGGGCAGTGGTTAGTTGATAATGAATATCAAATTGTTTTTAATTTTTGAAAGTCTGCTTTAAGATGACTCTCTGGCTTAAAAAGGGGCACATCCTTGGTCCCTATGTTTTTTCAAAGAGCTGTTAATATCTGTTGTCCAATGATTATTTTAGTAAGTGATATGTAATAAAGCAGTGTGGGGTTACACCTTTCTCCCAGGTATTTTGCCTTAAAAACAGATTTCTGTATCTCATTGAAAATTAGTACCTCTCCCAGTGTAGATTAAGCATCCATGTGAAGTTTAGAGAAGTATTACAAGAGTCTGTGGTATATTATGAATGTCAAATGCATTAAAACTTATCTTTTAAAGCTCTGTGAAGCTCAGCATTAGAGTTGTTCTTTTCATGTGTCAGAAGTTGATTATTTTCTCCTCCAGAAAGCAAACAGTTTCTTTTCACTGGTCCTGTAACCAGAGAAGGAGGTATAGACAAAAGTAATACACTGACACCTCTGTCAATGCCTAGAACAGCCATGGATACTTCAGACATGCATGGCATAAGCATGCCCAGTATTATAGTACCAGGACACTGGTACATGTTTGGAGTTGCTTCTCCATCTTAGAGGGGATTCAAATCCATACCTGTGCTCAGTCTACTCTGTCATACCATAAGAAGGCATAATATAAAAAGGGCTCTCAGTCTCTCATGCTGAAACTTTCTAATTGTTAAAATTTATTTCACCAGAAAATAAGCAAATTAATCCAGTCAGTGGGGCACTCTCCTTGGAAAGAGGAACTTGGACATTCCTGGACCATTTAAAGTATTTTTCATATAAAACATCTGCAGTTAGCCTTTGGAGTTTGGATTCTTTGCATCTGCGTCCCTGCATGCATCCATGATGTCCACTCTCAAATATCATACACTGAAATAACTTTAAAGAATTGCTTCGATTTAGGATATTTGGCTAGGAATGGAAGTCACAGACCCTGGTCCCCTCTCTGATGAAGAACTGTTGTCATAGGTCAGCCCAAATATTCATCTAGCCAGTGTCCTGTCTCCAACAGTAAGCAAACAATGGATGCTCTGGGAAGAGTAGGACAGGAAAAGCATGTAATGATACTTTCAGAAATATATTACTAGCATAGCAAATCTGAGCAAGAGGTAGTAACTTTTTATGGAGTAACCCTCAGTGGATTTATCTTACATGAATTTTCCAATTGTTCTTCAAACCCATGTAAAATTTTAACACCCTCAGTATCCTGTGAGAATGAATTGCGGTATTTAATTATGTGCTGTGTGAAGCATCCCCTCTTTCTGTTTGCTTTGAACACTTTTGATGACTCCCAGTTCTGGTATGAGGAGAAAGAATGAGCAAGTGTGCCTTAGTCACCTTCTCCAGGTCTCTCATGAGTTTATAATCTTCTGTCATATATATCTCTGTATATCCTGGCTTTCCATGCTGAAGAGTGTTACTCTATTGAATTGCTACTTGTACAGAAGATGTACCTTTGATTTTCCCATCTGATTGTGTCTGTATCCTGTCAGTTTTAATGTATCTGTTTTCAGGTGTGAGGAAGTTGCAGAACTTCCTGATGCATTTCAGTTTGCTTATGATTTAAAGAGGGACATGATATTTTCTCTTGTGTTCTCTGTTCCTTTCCTGGTAATTTTGCTTTTTTCACAGCTAATGACTATTGAGCCAACATTTTCACAGAGCTATCTACCATAACTTCATAAGAGTCCTAAGTTCAGGACCTATTGTTATGTTTATAAAATCAGAATTATTTTCCCCATGCATATGAGTTGGCATATACCAACAATGAATTTCACCTTCCATTTTATTATCCTGTAACTCAGTGTGGATGTCTTTTGGCAACTCCCAATTTGTCAGCTATTCTTTTTTATTAGTCTGAATGACTTAATATTAGTAAACATTTGTCACTTCCCTGTCTATAACTCACCTTTTACATACTACGATTATGAATTTCTGGGACACCCAGCACCAGTCCACACAGCACTCTGCTGTGAAAATTTGCCACCTATTCCTATCCTTCCTTCCCTCTCTTCATCCATTACATGTTTTCTCCAATGGCTGTGGGACTCTGCCTTTGTAGAAAAGCACCTAGGCCCTGTGGCTTATTTGACACTTCATGAAGCTTACATTTGTTGTTGCTATGTAATGGCATAACTTCACCAGAAAGTATGACTTCTCTCCATGTGCCATTTTGCAGTTGACTCGTTTTGGTACACAGATGTGAATTTGAATCCTTTTGAGCTAAAGTGACCTTGAACTCAGATTTCCTTCGGAAGTTCTGAGAAGAGTGCTCTACCCATTAGGCTTTCCTACATGGGCAGTGCCAGTGACCACCCTGTATGAGCAAAGAGGGAGGACCACTGGTTCTTTAAACAGATGAGTAACATACTTAAATAACTCCAGGACAGGGGCCTGTAGGCAGTAAGTTTTGGTATTTAGCATATAGAGGTCTAAAATTATACCTGGTTTATGTAACTAATGCTGATTAATCTAACCATATGTTCAGCAAAGCTCCAGAAGCAGAGGTGGAACTTTACTTTTTGAAACTGAGAGTCTTACAGATTTCAAACACTTACAGGGATGACTGTGTCTTAAAATAGGCTTTATGAATAATGATTTAAACTGAAGTCTCACAATAAAAGGGAAAATCTGATCCCACAAGCAGCAGCAGCAAAATTCCAAGCAGATTTGCCAGATCAGTTTCTGACTAGAGAGACTTCGGGACAGAATCAATGGAGCCCAGATTCTTAATTATTACACTGGTAGTTACATTGTAGCAGGTGTCACTGAGATCAGAATATATCCTGTGAAACACTGCTATCATGTTTCAAACCATAAAACACATTAATTCTAGAAGTCTTACTGCATTTGCTTTTCTTTCTTGACTTGCATGCCCTATGGACTCATAATACACAAAGCAGCACCTTCGTTAGGAATAGTTTCCCATAGGTAGAAATAATAATCACTACATTAACTAGCCACAATAAATCAGAAGCATACTGGGGTGGGATCAATGCCGTTTCTTAGGCCTCCATTCTTCTAACACCAACTTTTACTTTGCTACCTTTGGCAGTCTAATGATACGAAGACTAACCTTGCTTGTCCTGCTTGCCTCTGTTTCTTCTGCTTACAACCATCATGCCTGCACCCACTCAGTAAAGGCTCAGCTGCCTTTTCTGTGCAGAACACGTACGTGCTTTAATCTGAAGGCAAGCAGTTTTGGCATGAGGTGTACTGGTATAGCAGACAGGCAAAATGTTGTAGTTAGCACAAGACTGTTCTCCTGTTTGATTTGTCAAGTGGCAGTCTTACCCTTCACCAGTTTACAGCTGCTTTTCTGCTTGGAGGAAAGGGTACTGTTTCATTTCTCTGCATCTTCTACCATCGTCTGTTTTTTAGCAGCATTGGGACTGGTTTTGTTTATATTTTGGGATTATTGATTGTTGATAGAAAATTTGCGTAACATTGCAAAGGCTGTGTTTAGAGACAGACTCCTTAAAAATAAGGAAAAAAATGTATAAACTAGTCAGAAAAAAATTCTCAATTAGTTAATTTTCCTTTTCCCTCTGACAGCGTGAAATTGTCACGTTCTGACCCTCTAATAATTTTCGTTGTACGAGCTGCGAAAAAGAGCACCGTCTTTTGGTCACAGAAAGCGTAGGCAGCTGCCCTGGGAGTGACACGAAGCCCTGCGGGCGAGCTGCCCCGAGCCGCCGCCGGTGAGCAGAGCCTGCTGCCCGCAGCCCCTGCTCACCCCGCAAGCCGCTGCCCGAGCCGCCGGCCCGGGGGGGCTCCCCCCGGACCCCCCGCCCCGCCTCGGACGCGGCCAGACACCCTCTCCCGTCGCGACATCCCCCTGCGCCGGGCGCCCTGTCCCGGCAGTCGGGTTCTGCCGCGACGCCTGCCCCGGCAGCCCGGCCGCCGCCCGCTCCCGCTGCTTCCCGGACTGGCCTCCTTACATCCAATAGAGTTTTCCCGCGATGAAACTTAGAAGATTGTCCGGAACCTTAAAAGTCTCCAGAATCCTCTGAGTAATTCCCAGGAGGATGACCTCTTCTCCTGCTCCGGATTTCCCATTCCTCTTTCCCCTCAGACGGATGCGAGGGGACAACTCAGCTTCCCTAAGATGCTTTGGAGCCCTAGACAGCAGCCGCATCGAGAGCGGTGGAATATATTTCAATACATCGAGCTATGTAGAACTAGGGCTATTTGTTTGGGGGACTGCTTTCTTTATAAGCCACTAGTTTTTAGCAGCAGAAATATTGACTTGGCTCCGTACCTAAAACGGAAGACAGCGGAGTAAAGAAAATGTGAAGTACTTTTTCTTCGTCTTTTTTTTTTTTTTTTTTTAATCCTTTCCTTTGGGTGTCTGATTACTGCTCGGTTTATCTGCCTGCAAAACTTTTGAGGCAATTTCCCTTCCAGTCCGATTTCCGAACCGTGGTACCGATCCGTGGTACCGATCCGTGCCTCATTAGCATAACATTATTAGTGGTATTTTTTCAGCGCTAGGAATGTTATAATTTTGGAAATTAAGGTGTAACCCCCCTCTAGAGCAGAAGGAACAACTAGAAATTCAACAGTTCCAGTTGAATTTCAAGTGGTCGAACAGACCCCACGAGTGTGCGTGGGGAAAACTTCGGACAGCCGGCACTCAAGGCCGAACAAGTTTGCTTTTCCTAGCAAGAGTTTCTCGGGCTGGAGGTCCACCAAGGACCAGCCTGACACAGGGTACCCTTCCCCAGGGGCTGGAGCTGCGACCTGGCGTCTCGGGGGACGGCAGGTCCGCCGGCATGAGGCGGGTAAGCCCCAGGGAGCGGCTGGGATCCAGCACCCGCTGAAAACAGTGGCAAAACTCCAGTTGCCTTCAGCGGGATCGGGATCGGGGCCCGAGCCGGTGCGCTCCCCTCAGACCCGACCGCCGGCGCTTCGCCCGTGAGCTGCGGGCAGCGGCGAGTCAAAGTGTTCCTGCAGCAGGCGATTTACCTGTAAGAGGTTTCCTTCCCTCTCCTCCCCTCGCTTTGCCGCCGAGAAAACTTTTGGGTACTTCTGTCAGTTTTGGGGCGGGGTGCGGAGCGCGACCCTGCGCTGCGAGCACGCGTTTCTTAAGCGGTGTGAAAGGCGAGTGTTTTAAACAGCAGCACCAGCAGAAGCAAATGAATAGATGGGCTTTAATGAGCATTGGTGTACAGCAGGGCAGACAGGGTACGGCAGCAATCACTCACAAACCAGCCGGGAGTCATCAGCCAGTGCGTCGCTCTCTGACTTCTGATCCCTCTGCTTCGCACAGACCTCTCCTCTGTCGGAAGGTTGTTTTCAGTGAAGTGCTTTTCCCGAATAATTTTTAAACCGTTTTTCGGTTGGCTTCCCCCCCACCCCATCCCCAGCAGGTTTTAGTGTTCACACTCACGTGGAAGAAACGCCAAGCAACACATACAAAACAGCGGTACCTGTGAGCGGTGAAAGGTGATGTGAAAAGCACAACCTACGAATCGCCGGGCTGGTTTTGTTTTAATGAGGAACTAGGGAACTCGGACACTCACTCACGGCTTGAGACGCCAGGTCGCACTTCAGTCCCTCCTAAGGTATTGCCCTCCGATGCGAAATATTGGGATGGACTGTAAAAGTGCGAGGGGGAAGGACAAGTGATCGTTAGTTAGTTAAAGGAGCCCTTCGCCGTCAGTGCCGTTGTCATTTAAATTCCCACTAAATAATCGAGCTATTTAAAGCTTACTCTTTAGGCAGCGAGCATAACGCGTCCTGAGGCCCCGCGGCTCGCCAGGGTCCAAGGTAACCGCTTTGCCCACCCCTTTCGGAGCAAGATCTACAGGACGGCGGGGCAGAGGTTTCCCGTCCCTCGGGGGAGGGGGAGAAGCAGAGTTCAGTGGGGGTTTTACCCTTCTGCTCCCCCCAGCCGCCGGCAGACTGCAGCCCCCCGCCCCGGGAGGGGGCTCGGCGGGGGGCCCGGGCTGCAGGGCCGCTCCGTGCCGCAGGCTGGCGGGGTGGCGGGGAGAGCTTCCCTCCCGGCCCCGTCCTCCGAGCCAGCCCCTTTGGCCCCGGCTGCGACTCTTCACATCACCTCTCCGCCACCAACGATATTTAACGACGATAAAAGCTCTTACCTGCGACCTGGCTCTCAAATAATCTGATTGTACACGATATAAAGACAGACACCAGCAGGGGTATAGTCATGCGATGGATCGGGTTTCCGTGCCGCACGCGTGCCCCGGAGCCCCGCATCCTCTCCCCGGGGAGCCTGGGGGCCTCTCCCCCCCCGACCCCCCGCCCTTTAGGAGTGCACCAGGACGGAGTGGAGGGAGCCCTTCCCCTCGGGCGTGTTGCTCGCGGCCTGCTCCAGCAGCGAAGCAGCGGCCGGGGAAGCGGCGGGGCAGATCTGCGAGGCGGCCACCGTCAGAGCGGGGATGGCCGAGGCGGCGGGCATCGCCGGCGCCGGCTTGATGGGCACCGGGACGGCGGGCATGGTCTGTGCCGGCGGGTGGCAGAGCGCCTTCACGGGCACCCCGAAGGGTCCGTAGTCGGGGGACACGGGCACGCCGGCCACGGAGTCCATCACCCCCACGTGGGGCCACATGGAGCTCACCACGCTGCTGAGCTGGCTGGGCACCGGGTAGCCCAGGTGGTGCATCACCGAGGCCAGCGGCAGCCCGCCGGCCTGCAGCACGCCCTTGTAATCTCTGCCGATGATGTTCTCGATGGCGAAGGGATGCTTGAAGCCCGAGGGCTGGCTGCTCCCGTAGGGCGAGAACTGCGGCAGCCTCCCCACGGCGGCAGCGGCGGCGGCCACGGCCGCCTCGGAGCCCGCCAGCCCCGGCACCTTGCCCGGGGGAGGCGGCGGCGGCGGCGGCGGGTGCGGGTGGAAGTAGTGCACCATGTGCGGGGGGGGCGCCGGGGGCTTGCCGGGGCCGCCGCCGCCCGCCCCGCCGCCCGGCCCGCCGCCGCCGGGCAGGTGATGCTCGGGGCGCAGGACCTTGAAGCGCTTGCGGCGGCGGAGGAAGCTGCCGTTTTCAAACATGTCCCCGCAGTCCGGGTGCAGCGCCCAGAAGCTGCCCTTGCCCGGCTGGTCGGGGCGGCGCGGGATCTTGATGAAGCAGTCGTTGAAAGAGAGGTTGTGGCGGAGGGAGTTCTGCCAGCGCTGCGTGTGCTCTCGGTAGTAGGGGAACCGCTCCATGATGAACTTGTAGATGTCGCTCAGCGGCAGCATCTTCTCGGCCGAGTGCTGGATGGCCATGGCCGTCAGGGAGATGTAGGAATAGGGCGGCTTCTGGTCGCTGTACGAGCTCTTCCCCGGCCTGGGCATCGCCGCCCCGCCGCAGCCCTCCCGCGGCCGCACGACCTCGCCGCGCCGCGCCGGGCGCCGCTCTGCCCCGCTCTCGGCGGGCTCGGGATGCCGGGGACGGCGCTGCCCTGCCGCCGCGGCTACATCCTGGGCGCCACCCGCCCGGCCCACGCGTGGCGGCCCCGCGTCCCGCCGGCGGGCTCCGCGCACGGCCCCCGCGGGCCTCCTGGAGGCCACCGAGTCTCCCGGGCTTCCCCGCTGCCGCCTGGCACCCGCTGCTGGAGTCGATGCTCCGCAAGCACCGAGGGCTCAGGAGCGTGAAGCGACCCGGGACCTCTGCAGAGACGGGAGGAAGGAAATAAAAACGCCCCTCTCACCGCTCGGTCTGGTGTCCCCTTAAAAGTTTGCGGCGGGCGGCGGCGGCGAGGGCCGGGAGCCGGCGAGGGGAGAGGGCGAGCGGGGCGGCGGCCGCCGTGGCTGTGGCGGCCGTGGCTGTGGCGGCCGTGTCTGTGGCTGCGGCTGTGGCTGTGGCGGCCGCGGCTGTGGCGGGGCTGCGCGCCCCGGCGCGGTTTTGTAACGCTGCCCGAGTGGGGAGACCCCCGCAGCTCCCGCTCCCTCGCTATCACATGACAGCGGCCCGGGGACTTGGCGTTTCGTGGAACAGGAGGGAGAAGCGGCTCCCCGGCTCCCCCCTCACCCACTCCTCCTCAGCGGGGCGAGGTGGAGCCAGGGCGCGGAGGGGACGCCATGTGAGAGCCAGATCCGCTTTCACAACACAGGGCCGGGACCAGCAGCCCGAGCGGGGAAGCTCCCCCCTCCCCCCTCCCGCCCCCCAGCCCTTTCCCAGCCCCCGTACCCGCTTTCCTCCCCCTCGGCCCCTCGCCCCCGCGCAGCCCGGCCCCGAGCAGCAGGCGCCAAGGGCCTCCGAGGGCACCGCACCGCAGGGAGGTGGAAGCCGGGCGAGGTCTTTCCTCCTCCCAGGGGCCAGTCGTGCCAAGCATCCCGGGGAGACGGGCGTCAAGCCAGCCCCGGGAACGAGCAAGCGGGAAGTGGGGGCCCTTTGGAGTAATTTCTTAACCTCCCTCTCATTAAGGTTAAAAAGCTACGCGAAGCCTAGCACAAAACCAAGAGAGATGCAAAAAAATCCTACGCCCTTCTTTCCAAATCGTTACGGTCAACTCTTCTCACTGGCCGCGATGCGGCTGGTAGAGAACAGTGAAAGAAGCAGCCAAAGCGTCCTCTGTACGCTTCGAGACGAGCTACTTAGCGCCAGTGTTGATTTAGACTGGCTCATTAGTAGGAATCAATGAACAGTGCAAGAATTCATATCTGTCCTCCAAACGTACTGTGCTATAGCGGGCAGGCTGTAGATTGGAGCGAGAATCAGGGAAGCCTGCTCCCTTTGCTGCCGCTAGAGTTGGAAGAAACCCTGCCCAACGCAAGCAGCTACCAGAGCTCAATCAGCGAGATGCTATAGGAGGTGTCAGCATTAAAAGCAGTCCGACTTTTATTGGCTAAATAAACAAATAGGTTGAAAGGGCCTTACTATAAAAAAAGGAAAAAAAAAAAAAAAAAAAAAAAAGAAAGAGAAGCTCTTTTCATCCCACCCTTCCTTCCACGCGGGTTCCGTGGGTCAGCCGCCGTGGGTGCCGGTTCCCCGGCGTGTCCCGGCAGGTGCCGCAGCGGCGGGGCGGAGGTGCCGGCGGGGCGGGGGTGCCGGTGGGGCGGAGGTGCCGGCGGGGCGGGGGTGCCGGCGGGGCCCGGGTGCCGGTGGGGCCGGGCCCGCCGTGCCGCCCGCGCCCCGCTCCCGCCCTCGGGGCGCTGATTTGGGCATCACAGCTGGTTGTCTCTCGACGAGTCAGGCGCGGTAGGTAGAAGTGGCGAACAGGAGGAGGAGAAATAAAAGGAAAAACCTTTTAAATGTCTACCTATAATCTCTGTTAAGGGGGTAAAAATTTAAATCCCTTCCTTAAGTAACGTGTATTTAATAGTATTATACCTGACCAAGGGCAGTCAAGTGAAGAGCGTAATCAAAGGTAAAGAAGAAACAGAGTAAGTAGCCAAAATTTTGGAAAGCCAAGTTTCGCGAGAAAGCGCGTGCTTTAAAAAAGTTTCAGGTTATTGTCGAAATCATTCACTTTGCCTCTGAGAAACTAGGAGGCACTTATGGTGGCAGCAACATTTACATCGTGCATCTTGGGGAGCTTTTCCCCGCATCGCCAGCACGGCAAGAGCCGACATTCGGGCATCTTTCCTGACGTGTCTGTGCATTTTCCCCAAAAACATTTTATTGGTGTTTTACTGATTCATCCCGTCTTAACCGATTAAAAGCCCTGCTCCTATCCTCAAATTCTAAGTCCTGGACCTGAAAGTCATTGTCTGCCTCACCTCACCAGTTAGTAACTCGGCGTTTTCCCCCCGTACGGCACGGGTGCGGGTTTAGCCTGGCCCTTTCGCCGATCAACCCTCTTCATCATCTCCGTTGCAGTCGGATTTTATTTGTCGTGGGAGAACCGATCCAGCCCAAGAGTCCGGTGAGACCCGAAATGCTCTGTTTACATTTGTTCTTCTCTGATCCCTTCCCAAAGGCGGCCGCTTTCAGGGGCGGCGGTGACTCGCTGCGCCCCGGGAGGAGCTGGGGGAGGCTGGGAGCGGGGCCCGGCCGGGAGCGGGGAAGCCGTGGCCGGGCACCCTCCTCCGGCGGGCACCGCTGCGGGAAACCCGGGGCTGCGGTGCCACCAGCCCTGTCCCCTGCCCTCCCGCCGGCCTCCGAGGTGGGACTCCTGCTGGGCAAGGGGGTGTGGGAGCAAGCCCGCCTTCAGCGGGAGCCCTTCCCAAGCT